>NC_057846.1:10000000-11250000 GCF_910594005.1 Cervus elaphus | reverse complement strand
TTTCATTACCTTTTAATTATATTATTATTATTTTCATATATGCCACACCATTTAAAAACAAGCATCCAGACAATGGAATATTACCCAAAGCTAAAAATAAATGAGCCATCAAGCCATGAAGAGACATGAAGGAAACTCAAATGCATGTTCCTAAGAAAGAGAAGGCAATCAGAGACGGCTCCATACTGTGTGATTCCAACTCTATGACATTCTGGAAAAGACAGAACCGTGGAGACAGTAAAAGGATCAGTGGTGACCAGGGGTTCGGGGTGGAGGTCAGGGGTGGGAAATGGCCAGTGGAGCACAGAGGACTTTCGGGCAGTGAGTCTACCCTGTGTGATCCTATAATGGCAGACATGTGTCATTGGACATCTGCCCAAACCCAGAGAATGAACAGCATCAAGAGTGAACCTTAATGTGACCATGGACTGTGGGTGATCATGACAAATTAATGGAGGGTCATCAATTATAAGAAATCACTTTCATTTTCACTTTAAATTTCACTTTCACTTGAAAAATTATCTGATTTGTGTTTACTTTTCAGCAGTTTCTTTTGCTTTGTGTTCATATTCAATAATATCTTCCCCTTCAACATGTAATCTGCCAAAAATCCTAACCAGAATACTTTTATAGCAGATATTGCTTTTACTCTTTTGAATTGTGATTTGAATACATTTTTTCCCATGATTCTGTCTCATTGGAAAATATGTGAGGTACAATTATAGTCATTATTTTAATATTCTTTTTTGCTAAATCACATCTGTATGAATTCTAAGTTTTGATTTTTTTTTCCTCTTCTTTAAGGATTATAGTTTCTGCTTCTTTGTACACCTGGTAATTTCATAACATGTAAATTATTGTAAACTTTATTTTGTTCTTGGCTGTATATTTTGCTATTCCTATAAATATTCTTGACCCTTGTTAGAGAACATACTTAAATTACTAGAAATGAGTTTGATCCTTGCTGTTGTCGCTTTTAATATCTCTTTAGGTATTACCAGAGCAGAATGCACTCTGGGGTAATCATTGCCCATGGCAGAGCCAAGGCTGGTCTGCACATCCTACTCAATGCCTCACAAATTAAGCAGTCTCCAATGTGACAGACTTTTTGTTGACTTTGAGGGCTACTCCATTTCTTCTAAGGGAAGAGAAACTACAGAGCCTCTTAATGAAAGTGAAACAGGAGAGTGAAAAAGTTGGCTTAAAACTCAACATTCAAAACACTAAGATCATAACATCTGGTCCCATCACTCCATGGGAAACAATGGAAACAGTGACAGACTTTATCTTCTTGGGCGCCAAAATCACTGCAGACAGTGACTGCAGCCATGAAGCTAAAAGCCGCTTGCTCCTTAGAAGAAAAGCTATGACAAACACAGATAGTGTATTAAAAAGCAGAGAGATCACTTTGCCAACAAAGGTCTGTACAGTCGAAGCTCTGGTTTTTCCAGTAGTCATGTATGGATGTGAGAGCTGGGCCATAAAGAAGGCTGAGCACCAAAGAATAGATGCTTTTGAACAATGGTGGTGGAGAAGGCTCTTGAGAGTCCCTTGGACTACAAGGAGATCAAACCAGCCAATCCTAAAAGAAATCAATCCCGAATATTCATTAGAAGGACTGGTGCTGAAGCTGAAGTGCCAAAATTTTGGCTACCTGATGCTAAGAGCCAACTCATCCTGATGCTGGGAAAGATTGAAGGCAAAAGAAGTGAGTGACAGAGGATGAGATGTTGAGATGGCATCACTGATGCAAGGGACATGAGTTAGTCTCCAGGAGACAGTGAAGGACAGGGAAACCTGGTGTGCTGCAGTCCACGCAGTCTCAGAGAGTCAGACATGACTGAGCAACTGGACAAGGTGGTGAGCGAGCCCCGTGTTCACGCCAAGCGAACACCACTGCCGCTCGAGTCTGCAGCAGGTTCTTGCTCCAGCTCTCAGCACCCCTCTCTCCTGTGTGTGCTCGCTGCTTCAGCTGAGCGTTCCAAGGGACCACCGGCAGACCCGCACGTCTCTTTCTCCCCGAACCTCTCGCTTCCTATGCTCGGTTCTGTGAACTTCCGTTGCCCTGTTCCCTCTGGACTCTCAGCTCTGCCAGATCCCCCCCTCCCTGCTCTGTGGACTGGAGCCTCGCTCAAGACGGCTCCTGGGGTGACCCTACAGCCCCAGTATGCTTCCCATCTCTCTGAGATCACTGATCTGTGTTGTCCGGTGTCCAGTGTCTTGAAAGCTCACGTTTCATGTTTTTTTGCATTCTGTTCATATATTTTGTGGTATTTGGTCTGATTTTAATTCAGGGACTGCCATTAGCTTTTGGATCATCTGTCAGTTTTGTTTTTCTATATATATATATTTTTTTACTTCTAGTGGAACAAACTTGATAATAACCACACTTCTAGCCCATCTCTCTAGCCTAAAGGGTCCCCATGTTTTACTATCTTCCCCCAACTCCTCATGGCTAAGGTCCCCTGGCAGCAGCAGCAGCAGCTGGGCTGAGTCCAGGTCCAGTCATAACCTAAAGCAAACACACAGGACGTTCTGGAATTCATAGTGGTCTTTTATAATTGCGCACAGGTGCCACGGGCCACACCTTCACACAGCCACACTGACCAACAGCAGATGTGAGAGGCTGTGGGACAGGTGCCTCTGCGTGGTCAAGGCAACGCTGCTGGGCTGAGAGTGGACCTGTGCCGCCAGCACTCCCAGACGGGTAGCGAGTCCTTGTGGATGGGGAGTCCAGGTGGAGTGTAATTGCCTGTACCCCCATTCATGTCCTTTAAAGAATGGCTCGAACATTTAGAGATGTGCAGCTTCCAGAAGAAGGCAAGGAAGGAGAAAGGAACAGATCAATTGTATGGCACAAGGATTACAGTTTTCTATTTATGCATCAGTGTAGCTCTTATTTCCAATCTAGAAAATATGTCTAAACCAAAGGTTGTGTCCAGCAGTGACTGTAAATACAGACGCAGTCACTTGACAGGATCCATAGCGCTAAATGTTGGCACCCAGTAGGAAGCTGGACTCCAGTACACGTGAGGCCCCCTGAAACCCTCTTATTGCTTCTGCTGGTTTGACTTTCTCCCCTCTGCAATGCTGCGATTTTTCTGGGATGCTGCAATCTTTAACAGCAATGTATAAAGACTCACATAAGTAAATAAAAATGTAGCCACTTGTTACTCCCCTTAACTGAATTGAGGCCTGTTTCCAGGTCTTTCACTGTTCCTTGAGCTACAGCAAGTGTCTCTAGCTCCTGTTTCTCACCCAATCATTATCAAGCTCAATGCAAACATGCCTGGAGGCAGCGCTGAATCCCCCTTCAATTAAGTCTCTCCTCCTGTGAATCCTTGTGCTTCCACTGACTTTGATTTGACGTGTACATTTTCCTTTGGGACGCATATTCAAGAAGAAGTAGAAAATCCTAGGTTAAAAAAGATTGTCTCAACCCCCTCTACAAGTGCAGCCTGCTTTTCACTTTCTACCCAATAGTAAGTTTATAATGATTTTTATGATTGTCACTGGGCTCTGGAATTCTTTAAAGAAAGCACTGAGGTACACAGCTAAAAAAAGCCACAGAAGATCTCTCTGCTTGTAAAACCACTCATGATACTAAAGCCCCAGGTCACCCAGCCATCTTCATTTGTTCTTAGTGAAATAACTGGAGATGCTATACAAAACAGTAGATGCTGTTTCCAAGAAAAGGTTAGATTTCACAGCATATGTAAGAATATTTTAATACCACGTGAGTCCATGCTAGGTCGCTTAAATCTTGTCCGACTCGTTTGCGACCCTGTGGACTGTAGCCTCCCATGCTCCCCCATCCATGGGATTCTCCAGGCAAGAATACTGGAATGGGCTGCCATGCCCTCCTCTGAGGGATCTTCCCAACCCAGGGATCCAGCCCACGTCCCTATGTCTCCTGCATTGGCAGGAGAGTTCTTCACCAGTAGCGCCACCTGGGAAGCCCCATTTTAATACCACAAGGATTCTTAATAACTCATATCCTAAACTTTGAGCAAAAGAAATATTATTTTGAATGCTTTTATATACACTAAAAATACTATATTTCATAAGATACATTTGCTGCTAGTTCTATAAGGGAAAAAATAAAGCAGAAACTCTTGTTCTAAAGTAAGGAAAGTCCTCTAATGAGGAATCTGCCATTAAATCTGATATTTTGGAATGACAGCCAACTTGAGACAAGTTATAAGGTTTGGTATGAAAAATTACAAATTTGGTTCCCTCGAAAGTAGTAAATAGATGTCTCCCAGGATTTACACACCTAGTTCAGTTTTTAAAATGTAGTTGGAAGGCATCTTTCAAAATATGGGATTCTACACCCCCACCCCCACTGTTTTTTCAGTAGGAATACATTTGACATTTTATATTTTTTAAAAGGGGACAATTCACTAATTTCTGGGGGAAATTATGTACAAATGGTGGCATCTTCAGAACTGCTTGCTGTCACTGCAGAGAAATTTCCTGGAGATCTTAAATGCAGATGAACTGCATATCTGAGGATTTTTTCCCCATCACTGGGAAATTCCAGAAAAAAAATTTTTCTTTTTTTTTTTTTTTGGTGATAAGACAAATCTTGTCTTATATGAATGTCTTAATCTTAAATATTTCAATATTTCATGATGATTTTAAGCATTTATTATATTATTTAAGGACTGCTTAAATCTTTCAAGTTGACAGTCTAGCTAAATGTATCTCCTAACAATTTAAGGTCTTAAAATATCACAGTTATCAAATGCATTCTATGTGATCTACGTTAGTCTAGCTATAAGATATGGCAGATTAAAAACATTACTTAAAGTGTCAGAGAAACAAGAAATCTAGCTATTTTCTTGCTCTAATATTTTTGTTTACATGATGATAAAACTAATTCTCAGATATACTATAAAATTTCAAAATTCATGAACAGTAGGATTCAAATCATTTCTTGAAGGACAGGAGGAATATGCCCAAACCAAAGTGAATGGCCCCAGGGAACGGGACACTGGAAATCCCTTGGGCACCAGGAGACCCACCGGCCTGTGCCGTCACTCACACTCGGACTCCTGGGACCGCTTCACCCCTCCCTCTGCACGGGGCGCAGCTGAAGAGCCGGCGAGGCGCCCTCTGCCACACGCCTCGCAGCCCACGGGCCTGCCCAGCAGCTGGTTCTTCAGTCCCTGTGTGAATAAACAGAACAGCTATGTTTTTGAATGTGTCATCCTTTCCACATTGGGTCTTCCCACCTGGTGGCTCAGAAGCAACTGTATAGAGAAGACCCAGGAGACGCCTCTATAACTCCCGACCCCGGTGTGGCCAAGACTAAGTCAGCAGCAATGTTCTTCCCCTTGCACACTGTGTAAGTCAGGGTCACTCTTGCAGGCATAAAGGGTATCGGTGGTGATGACTGTCACGCTGCCCCTCAAATTACCAGGCAGCATCCTGCAAAACACCTGTGTGGGGGGAGCGTAGCAGCAGGACAGACGTCTGCACGCCTTGCCAGGGGCAGCTCCCACGCCTGCCCCATCTCTCCTCGAGCCCGTGCACACGGATGACGTGGCTGCTGGGAGAGGAAGAGGTGAACCTGAGTTCACACCCACATGGATGAAACAACAGCACACATTTCGAGTTCCGCCTCAAGGCTGGGTTTAATATCCAACCCTCTGCCACATCGTCGTCTGGGAGAGACCTAAATCCCCTGATCACCCTCCTGAATATTGGGTGAATCCACTGAACTGATGGCTCCGTGCCAGTAGATGGAGAAGCACGCTGGAGGCTGCGGTGAGACAGATGTGTCCCGCAGGAAGGATGCTCACCCTGTTCATGCTTCGGGTGCTGCCACATGGTAAAACTAAGGTGGCACGCTGGGGCACATCATCAAAAGTAAGGGAGAAATGACTGGACCATGCACCTCTCCCCACAAAGGAGGCAAAACAATGCCTGCGATGGGTGATTCTAGGCGCCAATTAGGGAGGCCACAGGGACCAGCTGTTAGGTCAAACCACAGTCTCCATGCTCCCGTGAATGACTAGTATTTACAATAATAGACTTTGAGTAAAGCTGACTAGCTGCTGTAACATGGGTGGGCCTTCCATCAGTTGAAGGTCTGAAGAGCAAGATCTTTGGGGGTTTCCCAAACATTCCCAGATACCGCCTCAGCTGAAAACAACTGCCTCTCCCAAGACTGCGATCCTCCCTGGGCAGCTATGTATCATGAAAGGTCAGTGGAGATGTAAAGGCGCCAGCCTGGGCCACCTCTGCAGGGTCATCTACCCTGGGCTCCCTGGAGATGTCAACCTGGACTGCAGCCCAGCTTCTTCCCCTGCCCGGTTCTGACCCACTCTCTCCCCTCTACACAACTTCACACAGAAGCTCAGGCTTCCAGCACATCTACATCAGAGGCTGATTCCTGATTTTTTGACATATGAAAATAAAAGGTGCTTTTTTTCCCCCTAATGAAGATGATAGGCACCTAGGAAAGGTAGGAAAATTGTAGCAGAACAAGAGAAAGTAGTTGAATGTGTTTTAATTCTTATTTCACACTTTGGTCTATTTCAATTCAGTCTTGTTTCCACTTAGGGTCAGGCAAAATGTTTACTACAGTGGATGCTTCAGTTAATATCAATGTTCCAGTGATGTGATAAAATGTTAGTTGTCTTTGATGTCAGGTACTTCTTCATATAAAAGCTTCACAGTTTATTAACATGAGCCCTGGATTACTTGAGTACAGGGACCAGGTAATTTTTACTACAATATAAGCATATGCTAAGTCACACTATGAAAAAGTCTTTACAAAATCATCTGTCCAAATTTCTATAGTAACAAATTCTCCACTTTTCCACTGTGGTAAATCATAAAAAGGTGAAACCTGGAGTTCTCCAAAGTACAGATTACATCCACAAAGAAATTGAAGCGTTTGTGAGCACACTTTGAGCCTCTTTCTGAAGAGGCACTTTGAAAAGGCTTTTTCTCATTAAAGCTGGGATTTCCATCGTGCTGAGTAAAGCGGTACTGTCACTAATAACCAGTTGCACACAGCCATGGTCCCAGGTGCACATTAAGAAAATTAGCCATTTAAACGGCAACATATCACAGGAGGGAGTTTACAGAGTTTTTCACTCGTGCATTTTTTCAAATAACACATATCATTTAAACACCTCAAAAATGTCCAAACCTTCTGCTAAAATTAGAAGGGTAACAGTGAGTCTACTCCGAATAAGCGAAATAACCTAGGAAGATAAGACAAACAGGCCGATGAGTCAAGTCTCCTTTGTGACCACAGAGCTACCGGATCATAACATTCTGACAAAAGTAATTACTTCCTTTATTTTGCCCAAGGGCTAAATTTCTAACCCTCAAAAAAGTAAGAATAAAAATTACAGAATACATGTTGAGTTAAATGTGTCAATGGATGGGGAAGCATCAGTGCTAGACAGTCATATAAACCCAAATCAAGCTTGTGTACTTACACACTAAAATGAAGAATAAAGAGAAGTGTTTTCTTTCCACCTAAACTGCCACTTTAAATTAGAACAAATATGCCCAAACATTATGTTGTTTTTAAAATTATGAATAACTCAGTTTGACTCACAATAATTAAAGATTTAAAATAAAAAAGAGAGAAGTTATATTTGCTGATAAGTACATTTTATTGCAGAAAATGTTATTGCCTGAAATAAAACTGTGCACCACACATGAGTTTTCTAATTCAGAAGTCTACGAAAATTTCTAACTTCTGATTGAAAATCAAGGTCTGTCTGGGGTTTGGCACCGATGTGTTTTAACTGCATGTGTCTCTGTGGAGATGAAACAAGACTCTCATCTACACAAGAGAAATGTGGACAGTGGCAGGAACATGTCCAAGACGATGCTCAGGAGGTCACACCTGTACGCTCTGAGCTCTACTCATCCCCACGGGACAAGGCTCACACACCGGGAAAATTTCACCCACTAATACTCTAGGACTCCAGATCCAGAAGATAGATTCTGTGCCCAAATGGGGTCTTCAGAAAGCCGAGCAGAGAGGCATTCTGAGGAGTGGTCCCCGGGATGCGCCACCATCCAGAAATTGAGGGAAAAAAGGCAGCTCCATGAACATCCACTGAAAAGGAGTAAGTGCAGGAGGAAGAACATCAAGTGTGTGTATTTTCCCAAAAGTCAAGTTTAGAAAGAGTCTGAGGAAGGGAAGCTTGGAGGAGGACAACTGCTGAGCTGACACTGATGCAGGATCCGACAAGAAAAAGATTAACTGCCCGCTCGCAGTGTGGAGGAGTGATGTACAGAAATCATTCACATCGTCAGCCGTAGATGTCTGTTTCAATGGAGATGAATGTGTGACTGGAAAGCACCAAGAGAAAATGAAAAGTGAAGGCATGGAGACTGAGACAGACAACTCTTGAAGATTCGGGCAGAATTAGGATTTTGGAAAGAGATCTATTAATTCTGGAAAGAATGGCTTCACTAGAGAGGAAGACAAAAGGTGTGAGAAAAATAAGCAATTTCTGGAACAATCTGGAGCAGATGAAAAAGCACAGAGAAGAACCAACAGTCATTGTGAAAAAGGGGAAGACAAGGTAGGTAGACTGATCGATTTACTGACGAGAACTTAAGAAAGTTTCCTTTTTGAGTAACTCAGAAGAAAAGCTACCTGCCAAAGGTGAAGAGGACAAAACAGTTAAATATTTTCATTTTAAAACTTATGAGATGAACCAAAAATAAATAAAACTTATGAGATGATATGAGGATCAGGGTAAATAATGAGACCACCAGGCAACTCCAGGAGACCAGATGAGGTATGTGCTCTGCATGCACTCATCATATACACTCAGTACATATGCTCAGAAACACTTGACTTTTTTCTTCAGCCGAATTTAGCTCCTGCTCAGGTTTAGCCACAGAATACATGGAGAATGGAGTTAAGGAGGATCTCTTTACATAAGTATCAATAAATTGAAAATTGCTTACATGTTATATACATACATATCACATTATTTTCTATAAAGAAGTCATTCTTTGCATCCTATTTGTAATTACTTTGTATTCACTCAGAAAATATCTTGAATATACTTCTGTATAATATAAAAAATTATAGAATTACAGCTTACTTTATACAGTTGCATTTTAGTCTACCCTATGTATGTTACTAACCTCTTAATTATTGGTACTTATTTCTAACTTTTGCCATTATTAAAATAATAAACTCTTTGTGAATATTTTGCACATATTTTAGATTTTTTCACATTTCATTTCAGGAAATGGAGTTATTGGGTCTAAAATGTTTGAATACAGTTGTTTGTAAATGACTGTTCTCCACTTCCACTTCTGGGAAGATGGAGTAGATGTGCATTTTTCTATTTGTTCCACAGAGTACAAGTAAAAGCACTAATTACGAAACAGACCTAAGAAGACTCTGCAAGGTGAAGAAAAGGCAGACAAACCCAAGAATCTTGGGACTCGGTAGTGAGCTCTCTGCTTCCTTTCTGCCTCTTGTGTGCAAGACTCGGAGCTGAAGACGCTGAGAGCCAGGAGTGCTGATGGACCCAGACAAAAAGGCCCACCAAGGCCTGGCCCCTCTGGCTAAAAGGAAAGGACAGGGCATCCTAGGAAAGCATAAGACATTAGACGACAAGGGCACTACTGCAGCCAGACACTACTGGGAAAATATGAGCCCCACACAGGAAGTAAAACATATACACATCAGAAAGGAGCAATAAAACTGTAACTATTTGTAAACATGTCCACACAGTAAATTTCAATAAAAGCAGGGATAGAAAATTCTAATAAAAAATAGAAAAATTGTCAGATTGTGCACATAGAGGATCATCTAAATAGACCATCTACATATATTCCCAGGGAATATACAAATAAAAACAAAACAAAAACTCCTATGACTAATAAATGAGTACAACAAGGTTGCAGGAAAATATATAAGCATATGATATTAATTGCATTACTCTACATTCTCTATACTAGCAATGAAGATGTGGACACTAAAAATGCAATACCATTTACAAATGCTCAAAAATGCCCCAAATAATTAAATGTAAAGCTAGATGTATACCTAACAAAACATGATTTATAGGAGTTACATGATGAAAACTCTGCAGAGCTAGTAAAAGAAGTCAAAGAAAATCTAAATAAACAATCAAACTGCTGGGAGACATATCAACAACCTCAGATTTGAAGATGATAACACTCTAATGGCAGAAAGCAAACAGGAACTAAAGAGCCTCTTGATGAGGGTGAAAAGGGGGGGCAAAAAAGCTGACTTAAAACTCAACATTCAAAAAACCAACAACATGGCATCTGGTCCTATCACTTCATAGCAAATAGATGGGGAAACAACGGAAACAGTGGCAGACTTTATCTTCTGTGGCTCCAAAATCACTGTGGATGGTGACTGCAGCCACAGTATTAAAAGCTCCTTGGAAGGAAAGACCACCTGACCTGCCTTTTGAGAAACCTGTATGCAGGTCAGGAAGCAACACTTAGAACTGGACATGGAACAACAGACTGTTTCCAAATAGGAAAAGGAGTACGTCAAGGCTGCATGTTGTTACCCTGCTTATTTAACTTATATGCAGAGTACATCATGAGAAATGCTGGGATGGAGGAAGCACAAGCTGGAATCAAGATCGCAGGGGGACATATCAATAACCTCAGATATGCAGATGACACCACCTTTATGGCAGAGAGTGAAGAAGAACTAAAGAGCCTCTTGATGAAAGTGAAAGAGGAGAGTGAAAAAGTTGGCTTAAAGCTCAACGTTCAGAAAACTAAGATCATAGCATCTGGTCCCATTAATTCATGGCAAGTAGATGGGGAAACAATGGAAACAGTGGCTGACTTTATTTGGGGGGGCTCAAAAATCACTGCAGATGGTGATTGCAGCCATGAAATTAAAAGATGCTTGCTCCTTGGAAGAATATATATGACCAACATAGACAGCTTATTAAAAAGCAGAGACATCACTATGCTAATAAAGGTCTATCTAGTCAAGGCTATGATTTTTCCAGAGGTCATGTATGGATGTGAAAGTTAGACTATAAAGAAAGCTGAGTGCGAAAGAATTGATGCTTTTGAACTATGGTGTTGGAGAAGACTCTTGAGAGTCCCTTGGACTGCAAAGAGATCCAATCAGTCCATCCTAAAGGAAATCAGTCCTGAATATTCATTGGAAGGACTGATGCTGAAGCTGAAGCTCCAATACTTTGGCCACCTGATGCAAAGAACTGACTCATTTGAAAAGACCCTAACTCTTGGAAAGATTGAAGGCAGGACAAGGGGACGACAGAGGATGAGATGGTTGGATGGCATCACCAACTCAATGGACATGAGTTTGAGTAAACTCCGGAAGTTGGTGATGGACAGGGAGGGCTGGTGAGCTGCGGTCCATGGGGTCGCAAAGATTTGGACACAACTGAGTGACTGAACTCAACTGAACTGGAAGAAAACCTATGACAAGCTTAGACAATGTATTAAAAAGCAGAGACATGAGTTTCCTGACAAAGGTCCATACAGTCAGTTCAGTTCAGTTCAGTCGCTCATGCATGTCCAACTCTTTGCAACCCCATGAACTGCAGCATGCCAGGCCTCCCTGACCATCACCAACTCCCGGAGTTTACTCAAACTCATGCCCATCGAGTCGGTGATGCCACCCAGCCATCTCATCCTCTGTCATCCCCTTCTCTTCCTGCCCCCCAATCCTTCACAGCATCAGGGTCTTTCCAACGAGTCAACTCTTCATATGAGGTGGCCAAAGTATTGGAGTTTCAGCTTCAGCATCAGTCCTTCCAATGAACACCAGGACTGATCTCCTTCAGGATGGACTGGTTGGATCTCCTTGCAGTCCAAGGGACTCTCAAGAGTCTTCTCCAACACCACAGTTCGAAAGCATCCATTTTTCGGTGTTCAGCTTTCTTCACAGTCCAACTCTCACATCCATACATGACCACTGGAAAAACCATAGCCTTGACCAGATGGACCTTTGTTGGCAAAGTAATGTCTCTGCTTTTTAACATGCTATCTAGGTTGGTCATAACTCTCCTTCCAAGGAGTAAATGTCTTTTAATTTCGTGGCTGCAGTCACCATCTGCAGTGATTTTGGAGCCCAGAAAAATAAAGTCTGACAATGTTTCCACAGTCTCCCCATCTATTTCCCATGAGGTGATGGGACCAGATGCCATGATCTTAGTTTTCTGAATGTTGAGCTTTAAGCCAACTTTTTCACTCTCCTCTTTGACTTTTATCAAGAGGCTTTTTAGTTCCTCTTCACTTTCTGTCATAAGGGTGGTGTCATCTGCATATCTGAGGTTATTGATATTTCTCCCAGCAATCTTGATTCCAGCTTGTGCTTCTTCCAGCCCAGTGTTTCTCATAATGTACTCTGCATATAAGTTAAATAAGCAGGGTGACAATATGCAGCCTTGACGTACTCCTTTTCCTATTTGGAAATAGTCTGTTGTTCCATGTCCAGTTCTAACTGTTGCTTCCTGACCTGCATACAGGTTTCTCAAGAGGCAGGTCAGATAGTCTGGTATTCCCATCACCTTCAGAATTTTCCACAGTTTATTGTGATCCACACAGTCAAAGGCTTTGGCCTAGTCAATAAAGCAGAAATAGATGTTTTTCTGGAATTCTTGCTTTTTCGATGATCCAGCAGATATTGGCAATTTGATCTCTGGTTCCTCTGCCTTTTCTAAAACCAGCTTGAACATCTGGAAGTTCTCGGTTCACGTATTGCTGAAGCCGGGCTTGGAGAATTTTGAGCATTACTTTACTGGCGTGTGAGATGAGTGCAATTGTGCGGTAGTTTGAGCATTCTTTGGGATTGCCTTTCTTTGGGATTGGAATGAAAACTGACCTTTTCCAGTCCTGTGGCCACTGCTGAGTTTTCCAAATGTGCTGGCATATTGAGTGCAGCGCTTTACCAGCATCATCTTTCAGGATTTGAAATAGCTCAGCTGGAATTCCATCACCTCCACTAGCTTTGTTCGTAGTGATGCTTCCTAAGGCCCACTTGACTTCACATTCCAGGATGTCTGGCTCTAGGTGAGTGATCACACCATTGTGATTATCTGGGTCATGAAGATCTTTTTTTTGTACAGTTCTTCTGTGTATTCTTCCCACTTCTTCTTAATATTTTCTGCTTCTGTTAGGTCCATACCATTTCTGTCCTTTTTTGAGCCCATTTTTGCATGAAATGTTCCCTTGGTATCTCTAATTTTCTTGAAGAGATCTCTAGTCTTTCCCATTCTGTTGTTTTCCTCTATTTCTTTGCATTGATCGCTGAGGGAGGCTTTCTTATCTCTCCTGGCTATTCTTTGGAACTCTGCATTCAGATGGGAATATCTTTCCTTTTCTCCTTTGCTTTTAGCTTCTCTTCATTTCACAGCTATTTGTAAGGCCTCCTCAGACAACCATTTTGCCTTTTTGTGTTTCTTTTCCATGGGGATGTTCTTGATCCCTGTCTTCTGTACAATGTCACTAACCTCTGTCCATAGTTCATCAGGTTCTCTGTCTATCAGATCTAGTCCCTTAAATCTATTTCTCACTTCCACTGTATAGTCATAAGGGATTTGATTTAGGTCATATCTGAATGGTCTAGTGGTTATCCCTACTCTCTTCAGTTTAAGTCTGAATTTGGCAATAAGGACTTCATCATCTGAGCCACAGTCAGCTCCTGTTCTTGTTTTGCTGACTGTATAGAGCTTCTCCATCTTTGGCTGCAAAGAATATAATCAATCTGATTTCAGTGTTGACCATCTGGTGATGTCCATGGGTAGTCTTCTCTTGTGTTGTTGGAAGAGGGTGTTTGCTATGACCAGTGTGTTCTCTTGACAAAACTCTATTAGCCTTTGCCCTGCTTCATTCCGTACTCCAAGGCCAAATTTGCCCGTATAGTCAAAGTTATGGTTTTTCCAGTAGCCATGTATAATGTGAGAGTTGGACCATAAAGAATGCTGAGCACCGAAGAACCAATGCTTTCAAATGGTGGTGTAAGAGAAGACTCTTGAGAGTCCCTTGGACAGTCAGGAGGTCAAACTGGTCCATCCTAAAGGAAGTCAACCCTGAATATTCACTGGAAGGACTGATGCTAAAGCTGAAGCACCAATACTTTGGCCACCTGATGCAAAGAACTGACTCACTGGAAAAGACCCTGATGCTGGGAAAGATTGATGGCAGGAGGAAAAGCGGGTGACAGAGGATGAGATGGTTGGATACTATCACTGACTCAATGGACATAAGAAGTTTGAGTAAACTCCGGGAGATAGTCCTTCAGGACAGGGAAGCGTGGCATGCTGTAGTCCATGGGATCACAGAGTCAGACACAACTTACTAACTGAAAAAAAACCATGTGCTCAAGGATTGGAAGCCCTGCTACAGTATAAATATTAATTCTCCACAAAATGATACACAGGTTCAAGGTAATTCTTATTATTTTTATAGACATATACAAAGTTACTCCAACATCTGTCTAGAAAAGGAATCTAACTAGAATAAGTAAAACAATTTTGATAAAGAAGAATAAAGATAGGGGAATAAGTTTACCCAATCCCAAGACTTCTTATATGGTTACAATGATGGAGACTGTCATATCGTGGGAGGGGTACATAGATCAACTGAAAAGCAAAAGATGCATGAAAATATGTCCAATTATTTTTTGACAAAATTGTAAAATCGATTCAATGAAGGAAAGATAGTCTTTTCAACAATGGAGCTGAATGATCAGTTGAATATCCACAACCAAAAAATAAAATGTATCTTAAGTTTTACACCTTGCAACACAAGTTATCCGAGAACAGACACAGCCTTAAATGTAAAATTTAAAATGACAGAACTTAGAAAAAAAACAGCATAGAAGAAAATATTTGGAATCTAGGAAGAGACAGATTTCTTAGAACTGACTAAAAAACACTATCACAGACAAAACTGCCTGACCATACTTCATTAAAATGAAACATTTTTGCTCTGCAAGACCCTTAACAGGATGAACAGAAAAGTTATAAAGCAGAAGAAAATATTTACAAATGATATATCTGGCAATGGACTAGTATTTAGAGTATATAAAGAACCTCAAAACTAAACAGTTAAAAAAATCCAACTAGAAAATGAGCAAGAGATATGAGGAGACATTTCATCAAAAATAATATTCTGAAGACAAATATGTATGTAAAAATATGTTCAACATCATCTAGCATTAGGGAAATATGAACTAAACTGTATGAATAATTACTAAACAACTATCAGAATGACTGAAATAAAAAACAGTGACAACATCAAATGCTAGTGAGTAGGCTGAGAAACTGGATCACAGAAACATTCTCAGTATCAAAAATGATACAGCCGCTCTTGAAAATAGTTTGGCAGTTTTCAAAAGCAAACCATGCAATTACCATATGACCCAGCATATCTACCTAAGCTTTTTTTAAATTTTTCTCAAGGAAATGAAGTCTTATACTCCCACACCAAAAAAAAATCTATACAAATATTTATGGCAACTTTGTTCACAGTGGCCAAAACCTGGAAACAATCCAACTGTCTTTTGATGACAAGCGGCTAACCAATCTTCTGAGTATCTATTCCATGGAACAGTACTTATCAATATAAAGGAATGAACTATTGATACATGCAACAAGATGGATGAATTCTCAGAGACTTGACCTGAGTGAAGGTCGCAAAACAGTCAATCCCAAAATGTCACAGGCCTTCTGGTTCCCTTAACCGTCTTGCCTGACAAAACTACAGAAATGCAGAACAGATTCAGTGGCTGCTCGGGTCTAAGGAGTGGGTGGTCTAAGGGGTGACAGAGATGCTCTGTATCGATATTAACAGCCTGGTTGTGAGAATGTGTGTGTGTGTGTGTGCTCAGCCGTGTCTGATTCTTTGTGGTCCTATGGACTGTAGCCCGCCAGGCTCCTGCATCCGTGGATTTCCGTGGATTTCCCAGGCAAGAATAGTGGAGTGGGCTGCCATTTCCTCCTCCAGGGGATCTTCCCGACCCAGGGATCAAACCCGGGTCTCCTGTCTCTCCTGCAGTGGCAGGTAGATTCCCTTACCACCAGTGCCACCTGGGAACCCCCGGTTGTGCTGATCTTGTACCTCAGATTTGCAAGATGTTACCATGGAGCGGGGTAGGGAACAGTAAAAAACACACAGAAACTCTACGTATTCTTTCTCACAACTGTGTGTGATTCTATAGTTTTCTCAAAATTAAGAACTCGATTTTTAAAAAGCACTGTCAGCCTGTCCTCCAGTAGCATTTTAAACTCCACTTAAAAAATCATGAATGCCTTTATTCATGACATTTATTATTCATTGTCATAAATGGTAAGTACTGCCAGTCAAAAGTTGACCTTTTATTTTAACCAACCACCAATCTCCATTATTATGAATTACTCTTTCTTCTTAGTTTGCTTTTTTGCTTTTGCCTGTTACTTTAAAGACATTAACATTTAACATATTTATGTATTTGGATTTTTAAATTTTATATAATTGGTAAAATATATTTTAAGGTTTCATTTTTGAATTAAAATTTCTTTCCAGATATTTTAAATATGCCTGTAGGCATGGTTTCTGGCTCTAAATCGTGTTTAGAAATAACTCAATTGGAATCATTAACAATCTCAATCTGAAAATATTTAAACTAATCAAATTTAATGGTAGTACCATTATGGTCTCTTTTTCATCTAAGATGCCTCTCATTGGGAACATGGACATATAGCTCCTTACCCATATACAGTATAGCTTTTTAAAAAATGTATTATACAAACTCTGTCTTACTATCCAGGAAAAAAAAAAAAAAGTGGAAATGATAATAGCATCTCTTCGCATGCTCTTTGAGAGGAATACACGAGAAAAGTCAACAAATTCTTCAGATTGTGCTTCACACATACAAAGACTTCAATAAATATCTGTTGTTATTGACCAAACTATGATAAGCAAAACAAGATATCTTTTGCTAAAAAAAAAAAGAAAAAAAAACTCCTATATCAATAAAAACAAGTACTTAGTACCTTAAAAACAATTTGTCTTTCATGTCCTCTCTGAAAAACTATCGAAGTGTTTCCTCAGCCTTCATCCAGCAGCACAGGGGTGGACGTGAGGGTCCTCCGTCCAGCAGTCCTGCGCCCTTCCCCGTCTCAGGACGCCTCCCTCCTCTGATGTCCACCCAGATACCCAGCTGGATACCCAGCAGCTCCCTCACTAGGTTAAGCTCACTCCAGTGTTGGGGGCCGATTGCCCAGGGCTGCTATCTGCTTGCCTACTGATTGCCAGTTCATTGGCAGTTTGACTGCTACTGATTGCCTAGTGATTTTACCTGATTTGCTGCTATTGGATTCCATTGACTGCACCTTCAATCACCCTTTTCACTGCCTGGGAATCACCACTCCCTGCACTTAGCTGCTTCTCAGCCCATGTCCTCATCTTAATCCAGCTGTTCATCATTATTTATGGTCTTTACTGTCTGCCCCCTGTATACAGGCCCACTAACTAGCCATGGGTTCTGCCATGGAAACCTGTTATTTCCTGTAATCACCTCACTTTCCCCTAAATTCCCATGCAGCAGGCTGATCCGTTTCCAGCCATGACCACTGGTAAGTTGTGGTATATTTGCTGGAAATCTCTTGTCCATCATTCAGCCTTTTAGATTCTGTTGTATTTCTATGCTCCAAGTGCTATTATGAGTTATGGCCACATTTTCAATAGTCTGTATGAAAGTAAATACTAAAATAAAATTTAAACATTTTCAAAGAATCTTTCTGAATTTATCATTCTCTCTTTAAATACGTATGTATTCTTGTCTCCTCTCCCACTCCTAATTAACATCCCAAAAATATCCACATCTGTATCTATAGAATCATGTTTCTAATTAAATTTTCTATGGTTAAAGAGTTTTTCTTTCCTCCTCTCTATTCAATTAACTATGAATGCAGTGGCTTCTAATACATTGCCTTCATATATTTATCTTCTAATTCCCTGTATTTTTCTTTTTTCTAATTTATTTTCTTTTGGGGGAGGATTTTACAACTTAAAATTAGCTACTCATTTAAAGAACTTTCATCTCACTTTAATACTATGATCCTTAAACCCTGATATCATTAATTACTTTCCAAGTCATTATTTGCTATTCTCCACTGTCTCATCTTTTTAAATTTGACTGAAATATTAAATTTCTATCTTGAAATAATGTTGTGGGTCCCAATTTTCTGCTAATGGTATTTTTAGAATTTGGTAAATAATTATAAAGTGACTCTCATGCTTTTGTTTGAATTAAATTTGTAAAATGAAATATACAGTAGTTTGTAAAAATTAGTTGATGCTACTATTTACTGCATTTTGAGTCTATTTAATAACACTAAGTGATATTTTCTATTTTAGATTGACAAAAAAGTCCATTACACATAATTTTTGAGAAATGTGAACCCGCACATAATTAACAGCTCAAAAATGTGGGTGTTTTCAACCCTATCCTTAGAAAGACAGAAGCTCTTGAGTGTTTTCTATACAAAAAACAGAGCAAAAAAAAAAGAATCAAATGCAACATAACTTCTAAACAATGTCGCCCAAAGTGCAGAATAACTGCAATTGAGTCTTGGTTTGTAAAATATAAATGAAGATGATGAAAAGGTCAAGATACATTCCTAAGCAGACATTAGTGCTTATTATTGTTCAGTCCCTAGGTCGTGTCTGACTCTTTTTTTTTTCCTTTTTTTTCTTTTTTTTCATTTATTTTTATTAGTTGGAGGCTAATTACTTTTCAATATTGTAGTGGTTTTTGCCATACATTGACATGAATCAGCCACGGATTTACATGTGTTCCCCATCCCAATCCCCCTTCCTACCTCCCTCCCCATCCCATCCTTCTGGGTCTTCCTAGTGCACCAGCTCTGAGCACTTGTCTCATGCATCCAACCTGGACTGGTGATCTGTTTCACCCTTGATAGTATACTTGTTTCAATGCTATTCTCTCAGAACACCCCACCCTCGCCTTCTCCCACAGAGTTCCAAAGTGTCTGACTCTTTGAAACCCCATGGACTTCAGCATGTCAGGCCTCCCTGTCCTTCACTGTTTCCTAGAGCTTGCTCAAACTCATGTCCATTGAGTCAATGATGCTATCTAACAATCTCACCCTCTGTCATGTCTGACTCTTTGCAACCCCACAGACTGCAGCACACCAGGCTTGCTGTCCTTCACTATCTCCCAGAGTTTGCTCAAACTCATGTCCATTGAGTCGGTGATACCATCCAACCATCTCATCCTCTGTCATCCCCTTCTCCTCCTTAGGGGACAGAGAAAAACACACTTTGTTTGTACAGAGGGTTTTGCAACATTTAGCTACTTAAAATTTGTTCCATTTGTTCATCCATTGTTATGGATCTCAAACAGACATCTCAGTTTTGTTGTTTTCATACTCTATACTTATTAACTGATTTCCTCTGATTCTTTTTTAATTGTGGTAAAATACATGAAACAAAATTTACCATTTTGACCAATTTTGAGTGTGCAATTCTGTAAGAATTGTGTATGTTTACACTGTCATACAGTCATCATCACTATCCATTTCCAGAACTACTCATCTTCCCCAACCAATATTCCATCCCCAATAAACACTAACTAAACACTAATTCCCCATCCTCAGCCCAGCCCATGACAAACCCATTCTACTTTCTATCTCTGCAGATCTGACTCCTGTGGGGACTTCATACAAGTGGAATCATACAGCATCTGTCCTTTTGTGGCTGACTTTACTTAGCATAATGTATGTCCTCAAGGTTCATCTACCCTTTTCAAGCATAAGTAATATTCTTTTATAGGATGAATACTATTCTACTGTAAGTACAGACTGCTTTTTGTTAACCCATTCCTTATTTGATGGGCACTGTGAACAAAGCTTCTCTGAACACAGTCCACATATCTTTTCCAGCCCTTGCTTTCAGTTCTCTTGGGTGCATACCTAGAAATGGAATTGCTGGATTACCAGCATATGCCAATTACCATATAGCAATTCTAAGTTTAACTTTTGTAGAATATCAACACCATTTTCCACAGCAGCAACACCATTCTACATTTTCACCAGCAACACACAGAGTTCCACTTTCTTCACAACTTTACAAATATTTATTTGCTGTTTTTTGTTTGCTTTAGATAACAGACCATCAATTCAATATGTATGAAGTAGGATATCATTATGGTTTTGATTTGTAATTCTCTACTTACCTTGCCAACAAAGGTCCGTCTAGTCAAAGCTATCTTGTTTCCAGTAGTCATGTACAGATATGAGAGTTGGACCATAAAGAAGGCTGAGAGCCAAAGAATTGATGCCTTTGAACTATGGTGTTGGAGAAGACCCTTGAGAGTCCCTTAGACTGCAAGGAGATCAAACTGGTCAATGCTAAAGGAAATCAATCCTGAATAATCATTGAAAGGGCTGATGCTGAAGCGGAAGCTCTAATACTTTGGCCACATGATGCAAAGAGCCAATTCATTGGAAAAGACCCTGATGCTGGGAAAGATTGAGGGTAGGAGGAGAAGCAGATGACAGAGGATGAGAGTTGGTCATCACCAACTCAGTGGATATGAGTTTGAACTAACTCCAAAAGACAGTGAAGGACAGGGAAGCCCAGTATGCTGCAGTCCATGGGGTCGCAAACAGCCAGACATGACTTAGCAACCGAACAACAATGACTAGTTCTGTTGAGCATCTTTTCATATGATTATTCAGTTCAGTCAGTTCAGTCCTTTAGTCATGTCTGACTCTTTGCAGTCCCATGTACTGCAGCATGCCAGGCCTCCCTGTCCATCACCAACTCCCGGAGCTTGCTCAAACTCATGTCCATCAAATTGGTCATGAGGGACTGTCCAAGGGACTCTCAAGAGTCTTCTCTAAGACCACAGTTCAAAAGCACCAATTCTTCAGCACTCAGCATTCTTTATGGTCCAACTCTCACATCCATACATGACTACTGGAATAAACATAGCTTTGACTATATGGACATTTGTTGGTCAAATAAAATCCCTGCTTTTTAATATGCTGTCTAGGTTGGTCATAGCATTTCTTCCAAGCAGCAAGCCTCTTTTAATTTCATGGCTGCAGTCACCATATGCAGTGATTTTGGAGCCCAAGAAAAGAAAGACTCTCACTGTTTCTATTATTTCCCCATCTATTTGCCATGAAGTGATGGGACCAGATGCCATTATCTTAGTTTTCTGAATGTTGAGTTTTAAGTCAGCCTTTTCAGTCTCCTCTTTCACTTTCACCAAGAGGCTGTTTAGCTCCTCTTTGTTTTCTGCCATAATGGTGGCATCATCTGCATATCTGAGGTTATTGATATTTCTCCCGTCAATCTTGGTTCCAGCTTGTGCTTCTTCCAGTCTGGCATTTTGCATGATGCACCCTGCATATAAGTTAAATAAACAAGGTGACAATATACAGCCTTGATGTACTCCTTTCCCAGTCTGGAACCAGTCTGTTGTTCCATGTGATTATCAGCCATCTGTGTATTTAAATCCTTTGCTCATTCAAAAACTGGTTTTTTGTTGCTACCACTGAGTTTGTAACAAATGTTAAGCAAATACAGCATCCTACAACAAAAAGTAAGAGTCATAACTTTGACTGAAAGTGCTGTAATATCAACCTAGAGGGGTGGGATAGGGAGGGAGATGGGAGGGAGTTTCAAAAGGGAAGGGATATATGTATACCTATTGCTGATTCATGTTGAGGTTTGACAGAAAACAGCAAAATTCTGTAAAGCAATTATCCTTCAATAAAAAATAAATTGACTAAAAAAATTTTTTAGTCAGTAAGCCAAAATAGAACTTAACAAACTAGCCAGGATTTAATTTAGTGATGACAATGTATATGTATATGTACATATATACACCACTTGAGGCCATGTAAATGTATATAAAAGTATATATACCTAGATGGCTCAATGGTAAAGAATCTGCCTCCCAATGCAGGAGATGTAGGAGATGTGGGTTTGATCCCTGGGTTGGGAAGATCCCCTGGAGTAGGAAATGGCCACCTGCTCCAGTATTTTATTATTCAGAAATCTCATGGACAGAGGAGCTTGGCAGGCTACAGTCCACAGGGTTGTGAAGAGTTAGACATGGCCGAGCACACACAAATATAAACTCCACTAAGTTGAGGAGTTACTTATATATTTCAAATATCACTCATTATCAGGTACAGGATTTGAAAATAGTTTCTTCCAATCTATGAGTTGCCTTTCACTCTGACACTGTCCTTTTATTTGCAAAAGCATTTTATTTGAATGAACTGCAACTTATGTATTTATCTGTGCTTTAAGTGTCATATCTAAAAAATTGTTGCTAAAACCGACATTAAAGCTTTTTCCTTATAATTTCTTCTAGGAGTTTTAGCTCTGATATTTATGCTTTGCTAAATTTTGATACAACTTCTCTATATGATGTAACATAAGGTTCCAGCTTGATTTTTTTGCAAATGAATATCCAGTTTTCTCAACACCATTGAAAGAAATGTCCTTTCCCCATTGTGTGGTCCTGGCACTTCAAAAATCCTTTGACATGTGAGAGCTTACGTCTATACTCTCTGTTCTAGTTCTAATCTGTTGGTCTATGTCTCTCTTTATGTCAGTACCACACTATTTTAATTATTAAAGCTTTGTAATATGTCTTAAAATCAGAAAGCTTGAGACCTCCAACTTTGTTCTTTTTCAAGATCGTTTGGCTAGTCATGGTCCTTTGAGAGTCCATGTGAATTTTAGGATGGACTGCTCTATTCTGAAAAACCAAACAAACAAAAAAAAAATACTATGGGTATTGCACTGACTCTGTAAATTGTTTTGGGTAAATGTGCCATCTTAGCAATATTAAGTCTTCCAAATTCATGAACATGGATGTCTTTCCATTTATTTGTTTCTTCTTTATTTATAAAACATTTATAAAAAATATTTTATAGCTTTTAGTGAACAGATCTTTTTCTATTTATATTCCAAAGTTATGTTATTCTTTATGATGCTATTGTAAATGGGACTGCTTTCTTAATTTCCCTTTCAGATTGTTCACTGTTCATGTAAAAAGACACAGCGATTCTGCACATTGATTTTGCACAGCAACTTTGCTGAATTTGCTTACTATATAATTCAAACTTTTTTTTTTTTTAATAGAACTCCCCTGGTTCTTAAAGGAGCCAAAACTTTCTGTGGCCTTCAACGACAGTAAAATCAGCATTCTGTTCTGTGAATGCTAACGCACCATCTGGCAACTGCCAGTTTATAAAGTTAGCCAAGATTATATTTAGGTTTAAATTAGTTGTATTTCAGTATTATAGGTTTTTACACAGTTTAGGGTGAATACATTGGCGTGAAAAAGAAAATTAAAAAAAAAAAATCATTTTCTACCCAGCTGGATGGAAACTAACCAAGAGTTTGAAAATTCCACAGCAGTGAAACTGTAGAGCTTTTGCCTAATTTTATATTATTATTCTCATAAATCTTTCCTATGTCTGATTAGGGCCAATGTAATCCCCATCTATATATATATTAATATAATGTTAATGTTATGCTAGGGAATTTTACCCACCTTATAATATTCAGGCTCAAAGGCATGAATAATATTCAAAATATTTAATTGCTATGTAGGACAAACTTCAAACAATCAGAAACATTTTCACCACAACCAATAAAGGCTATAAAGCACCTGTAATTGCCCAGCACAGTCTACACTGAAGCAAACAGATGTGGGCTCTGAAAATAAAGCCAGCCCCTGCACAGTCCGCGCTGAAACATTCAATGTAAGAAGGAAGGAAAACTTGAACATACAATATGTTTTTAGCCTTCCAAGCTTTGCTGTCTATAGTCCATAAATCGAAAGCCTTTCTTAACATAAAGAGGCAAGTGACAAAACAAACTACTTCTTATACACATATTAGTAATGGCTCTCTACTGAGGGTCATAGGTATATGTTCAGGGCATATAATCAGGTGGGCATGATGTAAATATAGTTTTCTCCATCGATTTATTCCTATTCCAAATCCCATTTTGTCTGCTTATATAACATTTGATACACTCATTTCCAACAAGTCCAGTGATTTCAGGGCTTTTTCAGTCATTTTAGGTTTCCGTTCAGTCTCCTCAGGGCTTCTTCCCTCTGGCCTTGTCCCCACAAGTACAGGCTTTCTGAGGTGACATGAAGATACTGCTAGGGAGGGGACTTCTGGCATGGACGTGATCATCTTTCTCCTCCACTGCCCCCATGGACTGGAACCTTCCCTGACTTGTTCCAAGCTCTGGCACCATCCCTCTGGGGCCTGGGGCAAACTAAGCCAATTCAGTCATGTCTGACTCTTTGTGATGCTGCAGCCGGACTGCAGCTGGCCAGACTCCTCTGTCCATGGGATTCTCCAGGCAAGAAATACTGAAGTGGGTCACCATGTCCTTCTTCATGGGATCCTCTGGACCCAGGGATCAAACCCACGTCTCCAGCATAGGCAGGCAGGTTCTTTTGGAGAGGGGTTCTGGTTACTCAACTGTCCTCTGGTCCTTGGGAGCAACCAAGCCTTGGTTGTTTCCACTTGTCCCAAATGCTGGGCTTCCTCACGTTATCCAGCTGTTGTCGACAAGGTCACTTGCCCTTTGGCACAAAATCTATAATGTCACCAGGCTGTCTCAAACCTTCTGTCATAAATGCACTGATCTTACACAAGATTTTCTTCTGCATAATTCCCTACCCTCTCAGGCTTCACATAAGGAGTCATAAACAAGAATTCTCTGCACATGGCTCCAAATATGCAGAGGCATCATCTGGTCTAGCAGTTCCCCCTCTGTCCCATAAGTGTCCAGAGAGAGTAGGCCACAGATTCCTCACAAGCAGTGAGGACCTAAGCTGAAGAACATGAGAAAGCTTGGGCTCAAGCTCTGGGCACTGTTATGGGACCCAAGAGCCTATGATGAAACTCAGATCCCAACTATGTCTTGTTTTCTGTGTTTGGCTTTGAAGGTCTAACATTTTCAGAATGTCTTAGCTTCAAAATCTGTATTGATGAAGAAAGGCTCATGGTAATTTTTTTTTAAACGTCTAAAAATCAGATACATGATTATGTCTTAAATGTAAAAATATAGTTTCTTTTTGTAAAAGATCCTGGCTGCCTCTCGAATTATAAGTCAGTCTCCTTTTTCTCTTTCTTTCAACCAAATTCTTGGCCCTTGACTCATGAAAGCTTGAGAAAATTCAGCCATTAATATTGTGTAAAATTGCTGTGCTACTGTTTAGTTGCCAAGTCATGTCTGACTCTGAGACCACATGGACAGTAGCCCACGAGGCTCCTCTGTCCATGGGGTTTCCCAGGCAGGAACACTGCAGTGGGCTGCCATTCCCTGCTCCAGGAGGTCTTCCCAACTCAGGGATTGAACCTGAGTCTCCTGCTTGGCAGGTAGATTCTTTACCACTGAGCCATCTGGGAAGTTTCCATCGTGTAAAACTACCAGTCATCTAAAATGAGGAGAGTCTGGAAGATATATATAACCATGTTTGTAATAAAACCTAAAAAAGGAAAGAGAAGAAAAAGGAGGAGAAAAGGAAGAAGGAGAAGGAGGGGGAATGGGAAGGGGAGGGGAGAGAAGAAACAGCCAGATTTAGAAATACTGGACAGAAGGGTGATCAGGTTCTAAATAAGGAGAGCTACCGAGAACAGGTCAGGGGCAGCGGCGGAGAGGAGCTAGCCCAACCCAAGGAGCAGTGGCTGCGCGGGCACAGGAGGGCCGAGAGGAGCTACTCCACGTTCAAGGTCAGGAGGGGTGGCCGTGAGGAGATACCCCTCGTCCAAGGTAAGAGTAACCCAAGTAAGACGGTAGGTGTTGCGAGAGGGTATCAGAGGGCAGACACACTGAAACCACAATCACAGGAAACTAGCCAATCTGATCACGGGACCACAGCCTTGTCTAACTAAGCCATGCCGTGTGGGGCCACCCAAGATGGACGGGTCATGGTGGAGACGTCTGACAGAATGTGGTCCACTGGAGAAGGGAATGGCAAACCACTTCAGTATTCTTCCTTGAGAACCCCATGAACAGTATGAGAAGGCAAAATGATAGGATACTGAAAGAGGAACTCCCCAGGTCAGTAGGTGCCAAATATGCTACTGGAGATCAGTAGAGAAATAACTCCAGAGAGAATGAAGGGATGGAGCCAAAGCAAAAACAATACCCAGTTATGGATGGGACTGGTGATAGAAGCAAGGTCCAATGCTATAAAGAGCAATATTGCATAGGAACCTGGAATGTTAGGTCCATGAATCAAGGCAAATTGGAAGTGGTCAAACAGGAGATGGCAAGAGTGAATGTCGACATTATAGGAATCAGCAAACTAAAATGGACTGGAATGGGTGATTTAACTCAGATGGCCATTATATCTGCTACTATGGGCAGGAATCCCTTGGAAGAAATGGAGAGGCCATCATGGTCAACAAAAGAGTCCAAAATGCAGTACTTGCATGCAATCTCAAAAATGACAGAATGGTCTCTGTTCATTTCCAAGGTAAACCATTCAATATCACGGTAACCCAAGCCTATGTCCCAATCAGTAACACTGAAGAAGCTGAAGTTGAAAGGTTCTATGAAGACCTACAAGACCTTCTAGAACTAACACCCAAAAAAGAAGTCCTTTTCATAATAGGGGACTGGAATACAAAAGTAGATAGTCAGGAAACACCTGGAGTAACAGGCAAATTTGACCTTGGAGTACAGAATGAAGCAGGGCAAATGCTAATAGAGTTTTGCCAAGAGAACACACTGGTCATAGCAAACACCCTCTTCCAATAACACAAGAGAAGACTCTACACATGGACATCACCAGATGGTCAACACCGAAATCAGATTGATTATATTCTTTGCAGCCAAGGATGGAGAAGCTCTATACAGTCAGCAAAAACAAGACCGGGAGCTGACTGTGGCTCAGATGATGAAGTCCTTATTCCGAAATTCAGACTTAAATTGAAGAAAGTGGGGAAAACTAGTAGACCACTCAGGTATGACTTAAATCAAATCCCTTATGATTATACAGTGGAAGTGAGAAATAGATTTAAGGGATTAGATCTGAAAGACAGAGTGCCTGATGAACTATGGACAGAAGTTCATGAAATTGTACAGGAGACAGGGGTTAAGATCATCCCCATGGAAAAGAAATGCAAAAAAGCAAAATGGCTGTCTGAGGAGGCCTTACAAATAGCTGCGAAAAGAAGAGAGATGAAAAGCAAAGGAGAAAAGGAAAGATATTCCCATCTGAATGCAGAGTTCCAAAGAATAGCCAGGAGAGATAAAAAAGCTTTCCTCAGAGATCAATGCAAAGAAATAGAGGAAAACAACAGAATGGGAAAGACTAGAGATCTCTTCAAGAAAATTAGAGATAGCAAGGGAACATTTCATGCAAAGATGGGCTCCATAAAGGACAGAAATGGTATGGCCCTAACAGAAGCAGAAGATATTAAGAAGAGGTGGCAAGAATAAACTGAAGAGCTGTACAAAAAAGATCTTCATGACCTAGATAATCACAATGGTGTGATCACTCACCTAGAGCCAGACATCCTGGAATGTGAAGTCAAGTGGGCCTTAGAAAGCATCCTATGGACACCTTATCTTTGACAAAGGAGGCAAGAATATACAACAGAAAAAAGACAATCTCTTTATAACAAGTGGTGCTGGGAAAACTGGTCAACCACTTGTAAAAGAATGAAACTAGAATACCTTCTAACACCATACACAAAAATAAACTCAAAATGGATTAAAGATCTAAATGTAAGACCAGAAACTATAAAACTCCTAGAGGAAAACATTGGCAAAACACTCTCCGACATAAACCACAGCAGGATCTTCTATGACCCACTTCCCCAAATTTTGGAAATAAAAGCAAAATAAACAAATGGGACCTAATTAAAGTTAAAAGCTTCTGCACAACAAAGGAAACTATAAGCAAAGTGAAAAGATAGCCTTCAGAATGGGAGAAAATAATAGCAAATGAAGAAACAGACAAAGAATTAATCTCAAAAATATACAAGCAACTCCTGCAGCTCAATTCCAGAAAAATAAAAGACCCAATCAAAAAGTGGACTGAAGAACTAAACAGACATTTCTCCAAAGAAGACATACAGATGGCTAACAAACACATGAAAAGATGCTCAACATCACTCATTATCAGAGAAATGCAAATCAAAACCACAATGAGGTACCATTACACACCAGTCAGAATGGCTGCTATCCAAAAGTCTACAAGCAATAAATGCTGGAGAGGGTGTGGAGAAAAGGGAACCCTCTTACACTGTTGGTGGGAATGCAAACTCATACAGCGCTATGGAGAACAGTGTGAAGATTCCTTAAAAAACTGGAAAAAGAACTGCCATATGACCCAGCAATCCCACTTCCGGGCATACACACTGAGGAAACCAGATCTGAAAGAGACACGTGCACCCCAATGTTCATCGCAGCACTGTTTATAATAGCCAGGACATGGAAGCAACCTAGATGCCCATCAGCAGATGAATGGATAAGGAAGCTGTGGTACATATACACCATGGAATATTACTCAGCCGTTAAAAAGAATTAATTTGAATCAGTCCTAATGAGATGGATGAAACTGGAGCCCCTTATACAGAGTGAAGTAAGCCAGAAAGAAAAACACCAATACAGTATACTAATGCATATATATGGAATTTAGAAAGATGGCAACAATAACCCTGTATGCGAGACAGCAAGAGAGACACAGATGTATACAACAGACTTTTGGGCTCTGTGGGAGAAGGTGAGGGTGGGATGATATGGGAGAATGGCATTGAAACATGTAAATTATCATATGTGAAATGAATCACCAGTCCAGGTTTGATGCATGAGACAGGGTGCTCGGGGCTGGTGCACTGGGATGACCAAGAGTGATGAGATGGGGAGGGAGTTGAAAGGGGGGTTCAGGATGGGGAACACATGTACACCCATGGTGGATTCAAGTCAATGTATGGCAAAACCAATACAATGTTGTACTGTAAAATAAATAAATAATTTAAATTAAAATTAAATAAAACAAAACCAAAAAAAAGAAAGCACCACTACGAAGAAAGCTAGTGGAGGTGATGGAATTCCAGTTGAGCTATTTCAAATCCTGAAAGATGATGCTGGTAAAGTGCTGCACTCAATATGCCAGCAAATTTGGAAAATTCAGCAGGGGCCACAGGACTGGAAAAGGTCAGTTTTCATTCCAGTCCCAAAGAAAGGCAATCCCAAAGAATGCTCAAACTACCGCACAACTGCACTCATCTCACACGCTAGTAAAGTAATGCTCAAAATTCTCCAAGCTAGGCTTCAGCAATACATGAACTGTGAACTTCCAGATGTTCAAACTGGTTTTAGAAAAGGCAGAGGAAAAAAAAAACAAAAGGCAGAGGAACCAGAGATCAAATTGCCAACATACGCCGGATCATTGAAAAAGCAAGAGAGTTCCAGAAAAATATCTATTTCTGCTTTATTGACTATGCCAAAGCCTTTGACTGTGTGGATCACAATAAACTGTGGAAAATTCTGAAAGCGATGGGAATACCAGACCACCTGACCTGTCTCTTGAGAAACCTGTATGCAGGTCAGGAAGCAATAGTTAGGACTGGACATGGAACAATAGACTGGTTCCAAATAGGAAAAGGATTACATCAAGGCTGTATACTGTCACCCTGCTTATTTAACTTGTATGCAGAGTACACTTACATGCATGAGAAACACTGGGTTGGAATAAGCACAAGCTGGAATCAAGATTGCTGGGAGAAATATCAATAACCTCAGATATGCAGACGACACCACCCTTATGGCAGAAAGTGAAGAGGAAATAAAAAGCCTCTTGATGAAAGTGAAGGAGAGTGAAAAAGTTGGCTTAAAGCTCAACATTCAGAAAACTAAGATCACGGCATCTGGCCTATCACTTCATGGAAATAATTGGGGAAACAGTGGAAACAGTGGCTGACTTTATTTTTCTGGGCTCCAAAATCACTGCAGATGGTGACTGCAGCCATTAAATTAAAAGACGCTCACTCCTTGGAAGGAAAGTTATGACCAACCAAGAGAGCATATTAAAAACCAGAGACACAGGGAGGAGCCAAGATGGCGGAGGAGTAGGATGGTGAGACCACTTTCTCTCCTACAAATTCATCAAAAGAATAACTGAATGCAGAGCAAACTTCACAAAACAACTTCTGATCGCTAGCTGAGGTCATCAGGCACCCAGAAAAGCAGCCCATTGTCTTCGAAAGGAGGTAGGACAAAATATAAAAGATAAAAAGTGAGACCAAAGAGCTGAGGACGGAGATCCGTCCCGGGAAGGGAGTCTTAGGCGGCATTGCTTGGGGTAGGGTCCGGGCCTGAGTGCCCTGAGGACAATCGGAGGGAGCTTCTGTGAGTTGCCAACTTGAACTGTGGGAGACCAAAAGAGAGAGAGAAAATTAACTGGCCGGAACACACTGCCGGCCTTTCGCAGAACAAAGAGACCCAGAAAGTCCAGAGAAGAGCTCGCAGGCTGCGGACCGGCCCAGCCCCGCCGGAGGCAGGTGGCAGGGGGGACGGGAAGGTCGCGGCGAGACACAGGGCGCAGGCACCCGACCGGCGCGGGCGGGGACTGGGGCTGGGGACGCGGAGGGCGGAAGGCGCATGCACCCAACTGGCACCAGAGGAAACTGAGACTGGGACCGTGGAAGGGAGTGGGCGCGCCACACCTGGGGAGAGGGCGCCCACCAAGCCCCTGGCTGCCTGGACCGCTCTGACGGGGAAGGCACAGAGAGCAGGCGCAGCTTTTCGTTTCGCGCTTTTGTGGAACACCGGAGGGCTGGAACCTCGCGCAGCGTGGGGCGCGCTCCATATAGAACAGCCAGGAGCCTGAGCAGCGCAGACGGAGAAAGCAGCGTCAGCCCCTCCCGGCAGCGCCAGCCCGTCCCCGCGGCGCCAGCCCCTCCCCGCGGCGCCAGCCCCTCCCCGCAGCACCAGCCCCTCCCTACAGTGCCAGCCCCTCCCCGCAGAGCGACGGAACTAGCTACCTGAATAAGAGTCCACGTCCGCCCGCCTGTGTCAGGGCGGAAATGAGGCTCTGAAGAGACCGGCAAACAGAAGCCAAATAAACAAAGGGAACCGCTTCAGAAGGGACTGGTGCAACAGATTAAAATCCCTCTAGAAAACACCGACTACACCGGAAGGGGCCTGTAGATATCGAGAAGTGTAAGCTGGAACGAGGAGCTATCTGGAACTCAGCCGAACCCACACTGACCGCAACAGCTCCAGAGAAATTCCTAGATATATTTTTACTTTTTTTTTTAATTTTTTCTAAGTAAGGAAAAGAAAAAAAAATTTTTTTTCCTTTTTTTATTTTTTCTCTTTTATTTTCCTTTAAAATTCCCTATTACTCCCCCATGACGCCTTAACTTTCATTTTCATAGATTTTTACGATTTTTTTTAATTAGGGGAAAAAAATTTTTTTTTCTTTCTTTTTTTTCTTTTTCTTTTTTTTCTTTCTTCTTCTTTTTTTTTCTTTCCTTTTTCTCTTCTATTTTCTATTTTTCTTTTTCTCTTATTTCTTTTAAAGTCCTCTAGTACTCCTCTACTACTCCTTAATTTTCATTTTCAATACACTATAACCTTACAAAAAAAAAAAAAAAGAGAAGCCCTATCTTTAAACCGAAGATTATTCTCTCCCAATCTTGACTCTCTGTTTTCTACCTCAGAACACCTCTATTTCCTCCTTTCCCCTTCTCTTCCCAATCCAATTCTGTGAATCTTTGTAGGTGTCTGAGATACGGAGAACACTCTGGGAGCAGACAGCTGCGTAGATCTGTCTCTCTCCTCTTGAGTCCCCCTTTTTCTCCTCCTGCTCATCTCTATCTCCCTCCTCCCTTTTCTCCTCTTCATGTAACTCTGTGAAGCTCTCTGGGTGTCCCTAACAGGGGAGAATCTTTTCACCATTAACCTAGAAGTTTTCTTATCAGTGCTGTATAGTTGGAGAAGTCCTGAGACTACAGGAAGAATAAAACTGAAATCCAGAGGCAGGAAACTTAAGCCCAAAACCTGAGAACACCAGAAAACTCCTGACTACATGGAACTTTAAGTAATAAGTGACCGTCCAAAAGCCTCCATACCTACACTGAAACCAACCACCACCCAAGAGCCAATAAGTTTTAGAGCAAGACATACCACGCAAATTCTCCAGCAACGCAGGAACATAGCCCTGAACGTCAACATACAGGCTGCCCAAGGACGCACCTAACACATAGACCCATCTCAAAACTCATTACTGGGCACTCCATTGCTCTCCAAAGAGAAGAAATCAAGTTCCACGCACCAGAACACTGACACAAGCTTCCCTAACCAGGAAGCCTTGACAAGCCAATCGTCTAACCCCACCCACTGGGTAAATCCTCCACAATAAAAAGGAACCACAGACCTCCAGAATACAGAAAGCCCACTCCAGACACAGCAATCTGAACAAGATGAAAAGGCAGAGAAATACCCAACAGGTAAAGGAACATGAAAAATGCCCACCAAGTCAAACAAAAGAGGAGGAGATAGGGAATCTACCTGGAAAAGAATTTAGAATAATGATAATAAAAATGATCCAAAATCTTGAAAACAAAATGGAGTTACAGATAAATAGCCTGGAAACAAAGATTGAAAAGATACAAGAAATGTTTAATAAAGACCTAGAAGAAATAAAAAAGAGTCAATTAAAAATGAACAATGCAATGAATGAGATCAAAAACACTTTGGAGGGAACCAAGAGTAGAATAACGGAGGCAGAAGATAGGATAAGTGAGGTAGAAGATAAAATGGTGGAAATAAATGAAGCAGAGAGGAAAAAAGAAAAAAGGATCAAAAGAAATGAGGACAACCTCAGGGACCTCTGGGACAATGTGAAACACCCCAACATTCGAATCATAGGAGTCCCAGAAGAAGAAACAAAAAGAAAGGCCATGAGAATATACTCGAGGAGATAATAGCTGAAAACTTCCCTAAAATGGGAAAGGAAATAGCCACCCAAGTCCAAGAAACCCAGAGAGTCCCAAACAGGATAAACCCAAGGTGAAACACCCCAAGACACATATTAATCAAATTAACAAAGATCAAACACAAAGAACAAATATTAAAAGCAGCAAGGGAAAAACAACAAATAACACACAAAGGGATTCCCATAAGGATAACAGCTGATCTATCAATAGAAACCCTCCAGGCCAGAAGGGAATGGCAGGACATTCTGAAAGTAATGAAAGAGAATAACCTACAACCTAGATTACTGTATCCAGCAAGGATCTCATTCAGATATGAAGGAGAATTCAAAAACTTTACAGATAAGCAAAAGCTGAGAGAATTCAGCACCACCAAACCAGCTCTTCAACAAATGCTAAAGGATCTTCTCTAGACAGGAAATGCAGAAAGGTTGTATAAATGTGAACCCAAAACAACAAAGTAAATGGCAACGGGACCACACCTATCAATAATTACCTTAAATGTAAATGGGTTGAATGCCCCAACCAAAAGACAAAGATTGGCTGAATGGATACAAAAACAAGACCCCTATATATGCTGTCTACAAGAGACCCACCTCAAAGCAAGAGACACACACAGACTAAAAGTGAAGGGCTGGAAAAAAATATTTCATGCAAATGGAGACCAAAAGAAAGCAGGAGTCGCAATACTCATATCAGATAAAATAGACTTTCAAATAAAGGATGTGAAAAGAGACAAAGAAGGACACTACATAATGATCAAAGGATCAATCAAAGAAGAAGATATAACAATTATAAATATATATGCACCCAACATAGGAGCACCGCAATATGTACGGCAAACACTAACGAGTATGAAAGAGGAAATTAATAGTGCCACAATAATAGTGGGAGACTTTAATACCCCACTCACAACTATGGATAGATCAACTAAACAGAAAATTAACAAGGAAACACAAACCTTAAATGACACAATGGACCAGCTAGACCTAATTGATATCTATAGGACATTTCACCCCAAAACAATCAACTTCACCTTTTTCTCAAGTGCACACGGAACCTTCTCCAGAATAGATCACATCCTGGGCCATAAATATAGTCTTGGAAAATTCAAAAAAATTGAAATCATTCCAGTCATCTTTTCTGACCACAGTGCAGTAAGATTAGATCTCAATTACAGGAAAAAAATTGTTAAAAATTCAAACACATGGAGGCTAAATAACACGCTTCTGAATAACCAACAAATCATAGAAGAAATCAAAAAAGAAATCAAAATATGTAGAGAAATGAATGAAAATGAAAACAACCCAAAATCTATGGGACACTGTAAAAGCAGTGCTAAGGGGAAGGTTCATAGCATTACAGGCTTACATCAAGAAACAAGAAAAAAACCAAATAAATAACCTAACTCTACACCTAAAGCAATTAGAGAAGGAAGAAATGAAGAACCCCAGGGTTAGCAGAAGGAAAGAAATCTTAAAAATTAAGGCAGAAATAAATGCAATAGAAACTAAAGAGACCATAGCAAAAATCAACAAAGCTAAAAGCTGGTTTTTTGAAAAAATAAACAAAATTGACAAACCATTAGCAAGACTCATTAAGAAACAAAGAGAGAAAAACCAAATTAACAAAATTAGAAATGAAAATGGAGAGATCACAACAGACAACACTGAAATGCAAAGGATCATAAGAGACTACTACCAGCAGCTCTATGCCAATAAAATGGACAACTTGGATGAAATGGACAAATTCTTAGAAAAGTATAACTTTCCAAAACTGAACCAGGAAGAAATAGAAGATCTTAACAGACCCATCACAAGCACGGAAATCGAAACTGTAATCAAAAATCTTCCAGCAAACAAAAGCCCAGGACCAGATGGCTTCACAGCTGAATTCTACCAAAAATTTAGAGAAGAGCTAACACCTATCTTACTCAAACTCTTCTAGAAAATTGCAGAAGAAGGTAAACTTCCAAACTCATTCTATGAGGCCACCATCACCCTAATTCCAAAACCAGACAAAGATGCCACAAAAAAAGAAAACTACAGGCCAATATCACTAATGAACATAGATGCAAAAATCCTTAACAAAATTCTAGCAAACAGAATCCAACAACATATTAAAAAAATCATACACCACGACCAAGTAGGCTTTATCCCAGGAATGCAAGGATTCTTCAATATCCGCAAATCAATCAATGTAATACACCACATTAACAAATTGAAAGATAAAAACCATATGATTATCTCAATAGATGCAGAGAAAGCCTTTGACAAAATTCAACACTCATTTATGATTAAAACTCTCCAAAAAGCAGGAATAGAAGGAACATACCTCAACATAATAAAAGCTATATATGACAAACCCACAGCAAGCATCACCCTCAATGGTGAAAAATTGAAAGCATTTCCCCTGAAATCAGGAACAAGACAAGGGTGCCCACTCTCACCACTACTATTCAACATAGTGTTGGAAGTTTTGGCCACAGCAATCAGAGCAGAAAAAGAAGTAAAAGGAATCCAGATAGGAAAAGAAGAAGTGAAACTCTCACTGTTTGCAGATGACATGATCCTCTACATAGAAAACCCTGAAGACTCTACCAGAAAATTACTAGAGCTAATCAATGAATATAGTAAAGTTGCAGGATATAAAATTAACACACAGAAATCCCTTGCATTCCTATACACTAACAATGAAAAAACAGAAAGAGAAATTAAGGAAACAATACCATTCACCATTGCAACAAAAAGAATAAAATACTTAGGAGTATATCTACCTAAAGAAACAAAAGACCTATACATAGAAAACTATAAAACAATGATGAAAGAAATCAAAGAGGACACAAACAGATGGAGAAACATACCGTGTTCATGGATTGGAAGAATCAATATTGTCAAAATGGCTATTCTACCCAAAGCAATCTATAGATTCAATGCAATCCCTATCAAGCTACCAACGGTATTTTTCACAGAACTAGACCAAAGAATTTCACAATTTGTATGGAAATACAAAAAACCTCGAATAGCCAAAGTAATCTTGAGAAAGAAGAATGGAACTGGAGGAATCAACCTGCCTGACTTCAGACTCTACTACAAAGCCACAGTCATCAAGACAGTATGGTACTGGCACAAAGACAGAAATATAGATCAATGGAACAGAATAGAAAGCCCAGAGATAAATCCACGAACCTATGGACACCTTATCTTTGACAAAGGAGGCAAGGATATACAATGGAAAAAAGACAACCTCTTTAACAAGTGGTGCTGGGAAAACTGGTCAACCACTTGTAAAAGAATGAAACTAGAACACTTTCTAACACCATACACAAAAATAAACTCAAAATGGATTAAAGATCTAAATGTAAGACCAGAAACTATAAAACTCCTAGAGGAGAACATAGGCAAAACACGCTCCGACATAAATCACAGCAAGATCCTCTATGACCCACCTCCCAGAATATTGGAAATAAAAGCAAAACTAAACAAATGGGATCTAATGAAACTTAAAAGCTTTTGCACTACAAAGGAAACTATAAGTAAGGTGAAAAGACAGCCCTCAGATTGGGAGAAAATAATAGCAAATGAAGAAACAGACAAAGGATTAATCTCAAAAATATACAAGCAACTCCTGAAGCTCAATTCCAGAAAAATAAATGACCCAATCAAAAAATGGGCCAAAGAACTAAACAGACATTTCTCCAAAGAAGACATACAGATGGCGAACAAACACATGAAAAGGTGCTCCACATCACTCATTATTAGAGAAATGCAAATCAAAACCACAATGAGGTACCATTACACGCCAGTCAGGATGGCTGCTATCCAAAAGTCTACAAGCAATAAATGCTGGAGAGGGTGTGGAGAAAAGGGAACCCTCTTACACTGTTGGTGGGAATGCAAACTAGTACAGCCGCTATGGAAAACAGTGTGAAGATTCCTTAAAAAACTGGAAATAGAACTGCCATATGACCCAGCAATCCCACTTCTGGGCATACACACTGAGGAAACCAGATCTGAAAGAGACACGTGCACCCCAATGTTCATCACAGCACTGTTTATAATAGCCAGGACATGGAAGCAACCTAGATGCTCATCAGCAGATGAATGGATAAGGAAGCTGTGGTACATATACACCATGGAATATTACTCAGCCGTTAAAAAGAATTCATTTGAATCAGTCCCAATGAGATGGATGAAACTGGAGCCCCTTATACAGAGTGAAGTAAGCCAGAAAGATAAAGAACATTACAGCATACTAACACATATATATGGAATTTAGAAAGATGGTAACGATAACCCTATATGCAAAACAGAAAAAGAGACACAGAAATACAGAACAGACTTTTGAACTCTGTGGGAGAAGGTGAGGGTGGGATGTTTCAAAAGAACAGCATGTATACTATCTATGGTGAAACAGATCACCAGCCCAGGTGGGATGCATGAGACAAGTGCTTGGGCCTGGTGCACTGGGAAGACCCAGAGGAATCGGGTGGAGAGGGAGGTGGGAGGGGGGATCGGGATGGGGAATACGTGTAAATCTATGGCTGATTCATATCAATGTATAACAAAACCCACTGAAATGTTGTGAAGTAATTAGCCTCCAACTAATAAAAAAATTAAAAATAAAATAAAATAAAATGTTATCAATGAAAAAATAAATAAATAAATAAAAACCAGAGACACTACTTTGCCAACAAAGGTCCGTCTGGTCAAGGCTCTGGTTTTTCCAGTGGTCATGTATGGATGTGAGAGTTGGACTGTGAAGAAAGCTTAGCGCCAAAGAACTGATGCTTTTGAACTGTGGTGTTGGAGAAGACTCTTGAGAGTCCCTTGGACTGCAAGGAGATCCAACCAGTCCATTCTAAAGGAGATCAGTCCTGAATATTCATTGGAAGGACTGATGCTGAAGCTGAAGCTCCAATACTTTGGCCACATCATGCAAAGAGTTACCTCATTGGAAAAGACCCTGATGCTGGGAAGGATTGGGGGCAGGAGGAGATGGGGACAACAGAGGATGAGATGGCTGGATGGCATCACCAACTGGATGGACATGGGTTTGGGTAAGCTCCGGGAGTTGGTGATGGACAGGGAGGCATGGCGTGCTGCGATTCACGGTTTTGCAGAGAGTCGGACACGACTGAGTGACTGAACTGAACTGATCAAGAACAATGCCAAGAGACAGGAACGGCCGGCTGGAGGGGTGAGGAGCTAAGTGCTCAGGATGAAGTAAGCAAATCCATTCAGTGATAAAAGCACTGAACTCTATGCTGTGAATTCTGAAGGGCAACACCCCGGAAAGACATTTGCTGGAACACACCTGCCAGAAAATCATGAGTTTCCCTGCAAACTGATGCTAGAATCAATAAAGCTTACTTGACAACCTCATATTTTAAAAAATACTTGGAAAAGTATATACTGAAGTATCAAAGTTTTAAGGAATATTTCAAAATATATTTCAAATAATATTTCAAAATAAGTAATGCTAAGGACATTATAACTTACCCAGATGGTACTAGTGGTAAACAATCCACCTGCCCATGAAGGAGATGCAAGAGACATTAAAAAGCAGAGACATCACTTTGCCGACAAATGTCTGTATAGTCAAAGCTATGGTTTTTCCAGTAATCATGTATGGATGTGAGAGCTGGTCCATAAAGAAGGCTGAACACCGAAGAATTGATGCCTTTGAACTAAAGTACTGGAGAAGACTCTTGAAAGTCCCCTGGACAGCAAAGAGATGAAACCAGTCCATCCTAAAGGAAATCAATCCTGAATGTTCACTGGAAGGACTGATACTGAAGCTGAAGCTCCAGTACTTCAGCCACCTGATACAAAGGGCTGACTCATTGGAAAAGACCCTGTTGCTGGGAAAGATTGAGGACAAAAGGAGAATGGGACAACAGAGGATGAGATGGTTGGATGGCATCACTGACACAAGATATGAGTTTGAGCAAACTCCGGGAGAGAGTGAAGAATAAGGAAGCCTGGTGTGCTGCAGTTCATGTTGTCACAGATTCGGACTCAACTTAGCAACTAAACAACAACAAAGGGGATTTCGGCATACTACCAAAAATAACACTGCAGTTATCTACAGGACAGTGACAGAAATCCATCTCAATGTGGGCTTATGGATAATGCAGTCATTGTCCATGAGGAAGTACTAAATTAATCGCATTTGGTTTCCCATTCTCAGAGAAGAAGGACTGAGAAGAAGGATTAACCAAAAGCAAATATGGGCTGTTTCCTGAAGAGGCAGTGATGCTGAAAAATTAACAAAATTCTGATTTTCTTACAAAAAGTCAAAGGAAAATAAAGACCTATACTGAGTGTGTGTGGAATGTGTCTGTGTGGGTGTGTATATATTCAGTACCATCTTATGAAAAACCCAAACAAATTTTTGTCCAACCCAACATATATATCTCAATAAGGAAACACGGACACTTTTCAATGAGGACTGCACTACACAGGAGTACCATGCCTTTCCTGTTAGAAACAAGAGAACTGAGTTGTGGAATCAAGTCCTGTTAGAGAACTGAGCTGAGGTGGCCATGGATTTGACCATTGCCTGCAGTGATTATTTTTGTTGTTTACAAAAGCATTTTACCTAAATAGATTGGTAATTTCAACTTAATCATTGGCAATGGTTGTGGTGTTACTTGCACTGTTCATATATTTTCACCTCCTGATAGTGTAAAGAAGTTCTTTTACTGGTATTTTTCACAGAGACTGAATGCACAGTGGTATAAAGGACGTTATACAGTCAGAGCATTTAGGCAAACTGAAAGAATTCTACGCACTGTGAAAGGAAGGAAGATACTCCTACAGGATGTGGCCTAGAGAAGAATTCACCTTTCTGTATATTTTAAAACTTTTTTCTTCATAAGTATCTTTTAGTATTGAATGCCAGCACCACTGTCATATGGTAAAGATGGAATTGTGTATTTATTTTCATATGCATTTTCAGTATTCTAAGTGACCCTTATTTGATTCCTAAAAGGAATTTTTCAATTTTATTTTTAAGCAGCACATATTATTATGGCTACCAAGTGACTTTATGTATGTTAATAAATAGGAATTGCTTCCAATAATGAAATAAGGTAAAGCTTAATCTTGAGGCAAAATCACTACTAATTATTGAGTTTTACACAACAGGTACTTTTCCATTTGTTACTTAAATTAGCCCATTTGACCTTCAAAACAATATAAATTAGTACACAATTAATGTGTTCGTTTTACAAATGAAGAAGCTGAGTTATGGATGGATCACTTACTTTGCAAGTGGCTAATATGACTGGATTTTCAATTCACAGTGGATTCTGGAGTCTATAATCCCAATATGACTCTACCACCTCCAAATTTCCTTTTAATATGCTTGCTCTTCCTGAAATCAATGTTCTAAAACATACGTTAGCTTACAGTCACATGCATAACATACTAATAGAATTCTATTAATTCAAACTAATACCAAAATAAGATATTGGGTAGACATCAACAGACTAAATATTTTTGCAGAAATTCAACCTCTAGAAGAAAATAAAGAAAAAACATGTTTTTCTTTTTCAAAAAAAATACCAATAATATACTAAATAAATATATCACTTAATTCAGAGATTTTTGAAAAGGAATTTACAAATTCATTCCAAGGAATTTAACTTTTTTTCTCTAAATTAAAGTCAATTTGTAAAAGTTAAAAAAAATATACTTCACTATCTACAATTACTGTTAAAACAAATACGGTAGACTTTCACATATTTGCAATTAAAGGAAATTATTTTTGTTTTAAACATATCTGCTTGAAGTGTTTTGTACTTTGTTGTTCAAAAAATGTATCTGTGACAAAAATGATATTGAAAAGGTTGATAAAAATCCATTTTGACTCATAGGGTTTAAAACTACCATATATTTGTGTACGGTAAAATGATTGCCACTCAAAATAACATGTCTGAGAGAAAAATGGCAGTTGTCCCCAAAATCAATCTCTGGTGAAATCAATTTTTTTTTTTACTATTATGATTTATTGAAAGCACAGAGTCCCCAACTTCAATATCCACAACTTAAATTTAGATCCTAAGGGACTTACAAAACAAAAAATTTCAGCTAAATTTAAAGAAAAAGATCTCAACTCTGTTTTATTTACCAACAAATATTTACTATGATATGGCCCCACTGGGAATGATCTAATGTAATAAAGTATCAAGGAGGCTACTTACACTATTGGGTGTGTGTTGGGGGTCGGGGGGGTGTGAGTGTGTGTGTACAAACAGAAAATGTTTTCTTTCAGTGCTACATTTTAAAAGTCTCATAATGATTACAGATTATTTTAAGGAATAATTACTGTTTCTGGAAATGCTTTTGTTGTTGAAGCTGACATTATGAATGGCTATTTTTAAAGGGTCAGGTGGACGCGGGCGTCTGCGGCAGTTTAAGTATCACTGACTGTGATGTCTGCCTTTGGAGAGGTCTGTCCCCACTCCTCTCCCTGAGTTCTGAGCCTGTCTCCTGACTGGCTCACAACAGCCACTCACTTCCCATTGACAAAGTAACTGAATCTATACTTCCTAGAGAAGGCCTTGTTATTGTTCATGTTAAACTGCTAAATTTTGGATCTTCATCATTTATGCCATGATAATTACATTTTTAAAGTACAACCCAATCTTTTCATTCTGTATAGTGTTTTTAAGGACTATTATTCCTCAGTAAAAGGAGAACGGCCAGACACCCCAGTCTCAATGGATGTCCAGTTGGGGCCAGGCAGGGCGGGAGTGTGTTCAGGCCTGGCGGCCTGTGGGGGTGAGCAGGCGGCACTTGTGGGCGCTAACTCACCTCAGAGTCCACCTTGGTCTCAAGGCAAAGGTAGCTGACGCTCCTAACCCAGATTATGGAAGGAAGGAGGGTGATAAACAGAGCCTGTTGTTCTAACAAGTGAAGTAAACTCCTGCGTGACACTGGGAAGCTGGAAGGCTTAAAACGGGGCGGGGGGAGGGAAGGCCCAGAGGGAGCCCCGAGGGGGAGTTCAGGGCAGCGGCGGGGAGTGCATGCAGGGCTTCCCTGACCCTCCACACAGTGTTTGTGAGGAGCCACCACGTGCCGGGCCAACTGCACAGTGTGGCGTCAGGAGCAAAACGGACAAGACACTTCAGGAGCTTCTCCGCAATATCGCATAACAAAGACTCGGCAGAAACAAGAGAACTGAGCAGTGTCTGTGGGGGTGGCAGGCAGTTTTGCAATTTCACTTGGATAGCTTGGGGAGCAGAGCAGGTGGGAAAAGGTCCACGTAAGCTCTTATTCAACCCACTGGAAAATGAACGCTTTATGAGTTGGGGCGGGATAGTTCTTAATTTCTATTACAAAAGAACCACGCATGACCCTTCAGGGACGCCATCAGCCTGCAGGGTGAAAGCACAGATGCCCTCCTGAGAGTCTGGGAGGTGCCTGCCACTCCCTTGTCATGGCTCCACACTCCTGATACCAAACAGCCAGTATTACGCTTTAAACACTAGACTAGATGAAGCTAACCAGCTGATAACTTATTGGAAAGATAAAGTAAATTACGGGAAGGATAGCTCAAAGAAAGAACAACAAAAATGCAGAGAATAAAGACTCTGAGCAGGTCAGGAAACAAAGCAGCTCCAGGAAGGCGGAGAGGAGGAGTGAGGGACTCCTCAGGGGGCAGTGTCAGTCCACAGGGTTCTTCACTTCACTCTGGGGCTGGATGCTGGGAAGGAAGGACTGACTGTCTCAGCCAGCACCAGTGGTGAAGATGACAGGGCTTCGTGCCTCGGGGCAGGATGACTCCCTAAAGACACACTACACCACATAATCACAAGAATGAGACCAGGATGCCAGGAAATAATGTCAAAGGACAACCACTAAAATATCACTATTCTTAATAACTGGCAGAGTCTTCCTCTCACAAAATCCCTATCTAAAACAAAGCAAAACAACAAAATAAAAAAGCAACAGCTATTATTTTGCTGATTATTAGCATTGTTTGGTTGATTTGGAAATCCACATGCATGCATATGATAAATCACAGTTCAATCATAAACTAACAAGGACAAGATGATCCTAGAAACAATCAGAGAAAAATATCTGAAAAGGACTTAAAAATAAAGGACACACACTACTGATTCCACAAGAGGTAATCGAACAGAGTCACATAAATTCTCAGAGCATACTATTTTGTTGGAAACATTTTTGACCAAAGAGCAACTAAGAACATCAAGATTCAGTTCATGTGTGCTAAAAACTTGCAGGTTGTCAACACATGAAAGTGCTGCACTCAATGTGCCAGCAAATCTGGAAAACTCAGGAGTGGCCATAGGACTGGAAAAGATCAGCTTTCATTCCAATCTCAAAGAAAGGCAATGCCAAAGAGTGTTCCAACTACCACACAACTGCACTCATCTCACAGCTAGCAAAGTAATGCTTAAATTCTCCAAGCTATGCTTCAACAGTACGTGAACTTAGAATTTCTAGACGTTCAAGCTGGATTTAGAAAAGGCAGAGGAACCAGAGATCAAATTACCAGCATCTGTTGGATCAGAGAAAAAGAAACAGAATTCCAGAAAGACATCTACTTCTGCTTCATTGATTACACTAAAGACTTTGGCTGTGTGGATCACAACAAAGTGTGGAAATTTCTTCAAGAGATGGAAATACCAGACCACCTTACCTGCCTCCTGAGAAATGTGTATGAAGGTCAGGAAGCAATAGTTAGAACTGGACATGGAACAATGAACTGGTTCCAAATTGGGAAAGGAGTAGGTTAAAGCTGTATATTGCCACCCTGCTTATTTAACTTATATGCAGAGTACATCATGCGAACTGCCAGGCTGGATGAAGCACAAGCTGGAATCAAGACTGCCGGGAAAAATATCAATAACCACAGATATGCAGATGACACCATCCTTATGGCAGAAAGCAAAGAGGAACTAAAGAGCCTCTTGATGAAAGTGAAAGAGGAGAGCGAAAAGGCTGACTTAAAACTCAACATTCAAAAAGCCAAGATCATGGCATCCAGTCCCATCACTTCACAGCAAATAGATGGGGAAACAATGGAAACAGTGAGAGACTTTATTTTCTTGGGCTCCAAAGTCACTGCATATGGTGACTGCCGCCATGAAATTAAAAGATGCATACTCCTTGGAAGAAAAACTATGACAAACCTAGACATTGTATTAAAAAGCAGAGATATCGCTTTGCCAACAAAGGTCCATCTAGTCAAAGCTATGGTTTTTCCAGTGGTCATGTATGGATGTGAGCGTTGGACCATAAAGAAAACTGAGTGCTGAAAAATTGATGCTTTTGAACTGTGGTGTTGGAGAAGACTCTTGGGACTCCCTTGGACAGCATGGAGATCAAACCAGTCAATCCTAAGTGAAATCAATCAGTCCTGAATATTCATTGGAAGGAGTGATGCTGAAGCTGAAGCTCCAATACTCTGGCCACCTGATATGATGAAATGACTCACTGGAAAAGACCCTGATGCTGGGAAAGATTGTAGGCAGAAGAAGACGACAGGATGAGATGGCTGGATGACATCACCGACTCGATGGACATGAGTTTGAGCCAACTCCAGCAGTTGGTGATGGACAGGGAAGCGTAGTATGCTGCAGTCTATGGGGTTGCAAAGAGTTGGACCTGACTGAGGGGTTGAACTGAACTGAACTGCTGCTCAGAGTGCCCTCCACTTTCCTCCTCCCTTGGGAATGTGCTACTGGCACAAGTTGAAAATCATGAATGCATGATTCATGAAAATCATGAATTGCATCAAGAATGCAATGCACATATAAGTTCCCAGTGTCTTTTCCTGGCTTGATGGCCTGTTTCTATGGTGGTGAGGACTGGGGAGCAAGCTACCCTGTGTGAGGCGCTGGCCTGGTCTGAATCTCCTACTGGCATCATGGAAGGAGCCCTCAGGCTTCTCATCAGCTTGTGCATAGCCAGGGCGGAAGGAGAAGAGGGAAGGGTGAGATTTAAGACCTGTCAGGAGCAGATTGTAATACAGAAGACTTGGGTTAGATTCCTGGGTTGAGAAGATCCCCTGGAGAAAGGAACAGCTACCCACTCCAATATTCTGGAGAATTTCATGGACTGTATGGTCCATGGGGTCGCAAAGAGTCAGACACGACTGAGTGACTTTCACTTTCACTTCACTGATGCTGCTAAGTTGCTTCAGTCGTGTCCGACTCTGTGCAACCCCATAGACGGCAGCCCACCAGGCTCCTCCGTCCATGGGATTCTCCAGGCAAGAGCACTGGAGTGGGTTGCCATTGCCTTCTCCAATAGGAGGAGTCAAACATGAAAAATGAAGCCAGGCTTCTCATTATAATTACATAATCACGTAATTCAGTAATTCATGAATGCACTAATTTATCTGATGAAAAAAAAAAATGACTGCACAGTACATGAAGTCATTTACTGGGATTGCAAAACAGGAAGTCCCTTAGGGTTCCCAGTACAGCCACCTCCATATCTTCTGACTGCTTCCTATCTGTACAAAAATGTCAGTCAGAGGATACATTTAATCGGAAAAAGGAGACCATGCAGAAACAAAGGAAAACAGTAAAACAAGACAAAATAATAATACTTCAGTTACTAAAGCCAAGAACATTTTAGTTCCTCCTCAAGGGTTATAGATATTATTCTGAACCATATCCTGTGAGTTGTCTTGAAGATACTGAAACGCCCCCACCAGGTGGAAAAGCTAACTACACGGCGACCAGACGGTGGCTATGACACATTCTGCTCCATCATACACAGCTGAGAAATGGCCTCAAGGGGACAGGAACAAACCGACCCTGGAAGTGAACTGGACTTAAGCCAGCCAGGGTGACTCTGGTCAGACCATGGCATGACCAATTTTAAGCTGACTGTCAGAGCTGACTGCTATTTCTGCATGCGGCCCCCACCCCGTCTATACCCCCTCTCACTCTCCTTTAAGAGCTCCTGCCCCTGAGCAGCAAGGCGGGGGCAGCTGCTGCTTTGGTACGGGAGTTCCCCTTTTCCCCAGACCGCTGGCTTCCTCAACAAAGCTATCTTTCCTTTTACCCAACACTTTCCTCTCAGTATTGGATTTTTAGGCAAAAAGCAGCTAAACCTGAATCTGGTAATAGGGTGATGGCCGTAACTGACAAGATGGAGCTCCTTCCATCAAGTAGTTTATGGTATAGGGTCACGTTTCTCAAACTTTTGGCTGCCTAATAATTAACTGAGTAGCCTGTTAGAAATGCCCATTCTCAGGCCACCCTGCCGAGTCTGGCTGGGCTTAGACACATGAAGAATCATCCCCAGATGAGCTGTCTGCAGATCTCAGTCTAAAGTAAAGCCAGCTAGTCCACCTCCAGACAGCACAATCATGATGAGAGCTACCACCTCCTCTATGAACTATGCACATGTGTCATTCAGAGAGGCTACCTCCTGTTTTTCCTGGAAAAATCCAGGTTTTCAATTCTTGATCTTGTGTCCCATCCACTTTACCATCCGTCTCAAGTGAATCCTAATTGGACAATCATTTCTGTCATTACCATAAATCTTATGCAAACCTTTGAACAGCAGTGTAGCTGAGTAACAGAGCATAGATTCTGAGTCAGACACCCTGGGGTTTTAAATCATCTCAGTCACTTGGTAGCTACTTTGACCCTGTGCAAATTACTTGTCCTTAGCCATTAGTCTCCTCGTCTATAAAATGGGGATAATAATAGACCCCTAGTCTAAAAGAAGTGCTGTTCAGACTAATGAGCTCACATACACGAAGTGCTCAGCTCACGCCCAGCGTGTCAGGAGCCCTCAGCACAGACCTGTCGTCAGTCATTACCATCATCTGGCTAGGGCAGCATGTGTCTAGGGGCAGCCGTGGAGGGTCTGCCAGCAAGACGGCACCTATGCAGAATCTGCAGTCTCCTGTCATTAGGCTCAGAACTTTTATTTTCTTTAATGACATCCCAGAACTGCTTAGATTTAAATGAGTATGATGCTTTCACTAAGTATTAAGAAGTATTCTCACCAAATTATTGCTTTTATTTTGAACTTCTATGAATCAATTTTTGTTACTCTCATTAGCCAGTCATAATAATCATTTTTTAACAAGCACTTTGCTCTGTAGGAAAGGAATGTGACTTACCCCCTCAGTCTCACAGAAACTGCAGGAACTAATCGAAGGAGACATCCCAAGTAACACATGCTTTCTGTTCCAATAATTCTAAACGCTCACAGGTTTTCAGCATCTCTGTCTCCCTAAATCCTCAGATAGTGTAATTATCACATACTGAGACAAGGCATAATTAAAAACATGAAATTTTACTTTAATATTGTTAGAATAGTTGATGAGTCAACTGTTGGCCAATCATCATTAAGATTTTTCTTTTAATGCGGCATACTTAAGCTTGTGCCCTTGAGTTATGTAATAAAGTAGTAGATTTAACCTAAAATGGTGTGATGCATATATCTGTTTACAATGGGAAGAGCAGCCCACAGTCCCTTTGTTGCTGCAATTAAGGCCAACAGCTGTCAGACGTAGGCATCTTGTTTTACAAGAAAATGGAGGCTAAAGATGAGAAGAAGCCCCAGTGGCTGCTGGACCCTCTCTCGCCTAGTATAATCAAACGCAACATTGAACATCAGCTCTAATTCAATTAAAAATAAATGAATTAAAAAACAGTGTTAATCAAACAGAAATCAACTCTTAAATATTCACTGGAAGGACTTATACCGAAGCTCCAATACTTTGGGCATCTAATGTGAAGAGCCAACTCATTGGAAAAGACCTTGATGCTGGGAAAGATTGAGGGCAGGAGAAGAAAGGGCAACAGAGGATGAGATGGTTGGGTGGCATCACTGATTCAATGGACATGAATTTGAGCAAACTCTGGGAGACAGTGGAGGACAGAGGAGCCTGGCAGCTGCAGTCCATGGGGTCACAGAGAGTAGGACACGACTGAGCAACTCAACAACAACAAATCAGACAGGTGATGCATTAGGCTCCTCTGAAATCCACTGAGGGAAATAAAGAACTCAGCTACTTATTTTCTGATTTCCATAGATCAGTGAGAATGGAAAGAATCCTTCAGAGACGTGTCAGCTCACAGAAAAATCCAACTTCTAGTGAGGGAATAAACTTTACGCATGAGCAGATACTTGGTGAGAAACTATTATGTGCCAGGAAAGGCTTAGGCTATGGTGAAAGCACATGGTCTATGCACTTGAGGAGCTATTAGCAGAGTGAGGGAGACAGAGAAGGAAGGAGGAAGCATGTCCCTGAGATGCATCATCTCCATGTCTGACATATTCCAGGTGCCCCAGTGGACCTTTGCCCAGTGGGGCAAAGGGACTGACATTATACTGCTGCAGTTTATATGCGATTACTCTGAGACAGTCAGTTGGGTTTGTGTTGAGTGGGGATAAAATGGGGGTTTTGTGTGAAATATCTTGTTCTTTGTGGTAGTTCCATGGACCTTCACAGTTTCTGATGATGCAGTCAGGCTAAATACAAATGGCTTATGTGCTTTTTGTGAAACGGTCCACTTCCCTTGTGGCTCAGCTGGTAAAGAATCCGCCTGCAATGCAGGAGACCTAGGTTCAGTCTCTGGGCTGGGAAGATCCCCTGGAAAAGGGAAAGGCTACCCACTCCAGTATTCTGGCCTGGAGAATTCCATGGACCACAGTTCATGGGGTCACAAACAGTTGGACACCACTGAGCAACTTTCACTTTCACTTCATACGTCATTAAAACTTTATCTAAAGAATGAATCACGCCAGGAAATATATTAACCTAACAACCTATCTTCAATGTGATCACACACAACACACACCTGTAGATCTGTTTGTATGTATCTACCTTATTTAGTTCAATCAACTTTAGAATTAATCCCAGCCAACGTTTCCACCTTTGAAATCATGCCACTTCAAGCTTACGTGCTGTGTGGCTGGGTACCAAACTACAGGTTTAAGGCACCTGCCTTTTTTCTCCTCATCTGAAGTTCACAATCAAGAAAAGACTGAATGGGATGACTCCAACCTAAAAAAAATTGGTATCAAATCACAGCTACAAACATTACAGGTTTCCCCACCATTCCTACAACTCTTCTGTTCAGTCAGGGAAAACTTAATATGAGCAGAGAGAATGATTGCAAATTGCTCCTTGGTATAAACCACTTTGATGTCTGACATGCTTTCCCACCTCCTGCAGGGTTTTCTACATGTGGTTTCATTTGCTTTCGCCCTCCCTTATACTGGATATGAGACCAGTTGTGAGTACAGAGACGGGTTAAACTTGAAGTACATGTGTTCTATTTGCTTGTTGCAAAGCATATTTTGAAACAAATGAGTATACACTATGATAAGTATTTTAAAAGAATCCTAATTAATAAATGATACAATCTACTGGATTCAAGCTGGGTTTAGGTTAAAACAAAAGGTGGCAGCTTTGGGAAGGGTTTGGGTGAGCATGAGACTGCATCCTTTAGAGCTTTAAGAATGAGTTTTGCAAATTCAGTTATAAATATGTAGCTTCTGTGACTCAGACAAAAATCTGTGCATTTGAAGTTACACATTTCACTGTATATCTCATATCCTAACCCATCACACAAATTTTGAATTATAACCGTCTTCCCATTTATGAAGGGTTTTGGAAAACATTAATGTTACAATGAATATTCATGACATGATTTCCTCACTTCAATCCATCTAACTCATGAATTTTCATTTTGAAAGGGAAATGGTTTCTGTCTTGTAAAAACAAACTTACTTTTCATTAAACATTCAAGAAGATCTCAAAGGATGCTGGGCCTCAATTTTTTTTTATAGAATAGAAGATAGAATGTAAAACTTATTTTTTTCTTCCATTTCCACCACTCTATAAATTACGTTATTGAGTTTTGATACAGGACAAGATTAAAACACTCGGTATCTGGAGATCTATGTGGCTGTCTCCCAAACCTATGAACTCCGTGGCTATTGTAAGTTTAAACAGAGTCACATGTTGGATTGACCTCCCGTTTATCACGGCCAGGAAGACCTCCGGATGGGGTGGAACTCCTGCTTTGTCAGCACAGAGCAAATGAGAAAAACCTGCCTCCTGCTTATGTGCGATACTAACGATAAGAAAGAGTTCTTTCCACACAGTAAGCACATGTTAGGGCATTTTTTTGTAGTTTTATATTGTTTCAGATACTGAGCATCAACAAAGGGCCCTTTGGCATTTATATTTTTTATGTTTCAAAACTCAAAGAATTTCTCTTTCTTCTTAAAGCTTGGATATATGTGGTCTTTTTTAATGTATTTCAGTCTTCATTTGTTGCAGCACAGGATTTTTGAAAGCTCTAGTTTCTAAACTAATGGTTGCTTCATTTTGATATTTTCTATAAACATCAGTATAGTAGAAAAACTTATTTCTCTTTTACTCACAAAATACGCCTGTCCTCTCAATATTTCACTTCTGGCCACCAAATATGTGAAGGTTTTTCAAATAGCCCGCAATTCCTGAGCATCAGCTGGATGTCCTACATCCGTTCAGTTCTGACACTGCCTACCTGGATCTGTTTCAGATCCCACAGGGGAAGGGCTCAGCCTCAAAAGCCTGCCCTCCCCCCACTTCCGTGGTGGCTCAGACAGTAAAGCATCTGCCTTCAATGCAGGACACCTGGGTTCAATCCCTGGAATGGAAAAATCCCCTGGAGAAGGAACTGGCATCCCACTCCAGTATTCTTGCCTGGAGAATCCCATGGACAGAGGAGCCTGGTGGGCTACAGTCCACGGGGTCACAAAGAGTCAGACACGACTGAGCGACTAACACTTTCTTTCACTTTCCCCCAACTTTGGACACCAATTCCAAGTCCACGTTGCCACCCGTGCTTCTGACCAGGTTCAACAGTTTGCTAGAATGCCTCAGAGCCATCAGCAGAACACATTTACGGGTCTGTTATAAAGCCTATAGTGAAGGATGCACATGAGGAGCCAGATGAGACGCATAGAACGAGCTCTGGAAGGATTTGCAGCAAAAACGCTCTGACCCCCAGAGTTGGGGAGTGCCACCCTTCCACGTGAAGTAACTGTCGCCAAGAGACATCTGCATCCAAGGATTCCCACAGCACTGTTCACAGCGGCCAAGACATGGAAACAGCCTGAGTACTCATCGAGGGCTGAAGGGATAAAGATGTGAGATGTACATAGATAGATAGACAGATAGACAAGTGTGTGAGAGACACATTTATAAATATATAGCCTAACATATATAGATTTATATGATGAAATATTATTTAGCCATAAAAAGAAGAAAATCTTACCATATGAGACCACGTGATGGATGGACCTTGAGGGCATTATGCTAAGTGAAGTAAGTCAAACAGTGAAAGACAAATACAGTGTAATCTCTCTGATGTATGAACACAGAAACATCGGCACTTCTAGAAACAGCGTGGCTGTCAAAACCTGAGGGGAGGGGAAAGCAGGGCCGTCTTAGTGGAGGGGTGTACACTCACTCTCTGATGAGTTCTCAGGTTCTAGTGCATGGCACGGGGACCCATCAACAGCTCTGGGTTGTACACTTGAAAACCGCTGGGAGAGTAAGTAAATATCATGTGACAGTTTTGTCCTGTGTACAAAGCTCACCAAATGAGCCCTCCATCCTGTATAGAGTCCTTTAATATCCTTCATCTAAAAGTGGATTTTATGTTTAAATTTCTTCATCATGACATATGCATGTATCTTGATAATCAATAGTTTACACAATCTTATCATGTCACTTGACTGTATTTTAATAATAGCGGTAGACAGGTCTGCAAAATAGGTCCAATATTTTTCAAAAGGATAGGGGCTCAAACATCACCTCAAGAAGATGACCATGCATGCCTTTTCATCTGAGACACAGCTGCATGTAACCCGGCCTCTCTGTATCCCTCTTCATCTTGGAAACTTTCGGCAACTTTCTCCTCTTATCCAAGTCCACTGAAACCTTACGTCTCTTACTTCCGATGCTCTGTAAACCATTCCTTTTCATGTTTCCCAAATTCATTCCTAAACAACAATTCAGACTTAAGACTTGACCTTCATCATGCTGATTTCTATTCTTCAGGATACCCACTAACTTTTGTATTTGTTTGGGCTTCATTAAAAACAGATTTTTTTTTAACGAAGACTATCTTGTAACCTGATATTTGCTGATAACCTACATGCCAGGTAATGATTCTGATCTTCACAAAGTTGACAGTTTCACCTCCTGCTTCCCATGACTCTCCAAGACAGTTTCAAACTCTAGCTTAGCACCAAAGCCAGTCCTTCGCCATTCACCCTCACACTATCCACACACTATAGATGTGTTCTTGGGTCTCACGTTGCCTCCCCAGCCATCTGCAACCACTTCCTCAGGACCACAGACTCCTCAGGCTCCCTCATCCACTGTTCATCCAACCCTCCCGCTCAGAGGTCAGCACTTGGAGGAGTCTTCCTGACTAGCCAGATCTGTCCTTCCAGCTGACTTCTGGCCTACCTCAAAGCACTCCCCTCACTGCACCAAAACCACCATCTATTTCTCCAACTCTGCTCTTCCCAGGGGGTGCCCTGAGGGAAGAACCTTGGGCCGAACACCTTTATATTCCCAGGGGCTCGCACGGTGCTGGCCGGCTCATGTGTGCTTGATTCATCTGCTGCGTGTATTTCCTGCGAGCCCAGCATGACCAAATGGACAAGGCTGAGTGGCTGTAATCATCACCAGACAATTCTCTTTCCTTAACTGCAGTTATACAATGTTGATATCCATCTAATAAAGACTCAGCATCCATTTTAGGCTGTCATTTAGCTATTGATTTATTTTCTCAGTTTAAATTTTCTTTTCTTTTCTTTTTTGCCATTTCATGAGTATCTAAGGAGTGAAAAGAAAAGTGTTTTCTGAACTAGAGCTAGCCTCTGCTCTACAGTCCGGTGTCCCAGTCCTATTTGTTAACCAGCAAAAAGGCTGCAAATTGCCAGTTGCTGTCTGCAGCTGCAGCTAAGCTGTCACCTCTGACTTGCAGCAGGGGAACGGCCCACTATTTCTTCATGTTCTATCATTCCAGTGCAAATGATGGCACTGACTATCATTATGCCATCTGCAAGCAATGATACGATGGGAACCAAATGAGAAGACATTGCTCCTGTCAAAACTGCAAGTTGCAAACTCATAGTTCTCTTTGACTCTTAGCTATCCACTGTATTTAGCATCTGAAAATTAGTACTTTCAATGATTTCTTTCCCTCCTCTTATTATGTTAGAGAATATAAGAAGGTTTAGATGTTAAGATTAAGCTGCAGTTTATTCGATGAAATGTTAATAATTTTTCCATTAGGGAAGTTCAGAAATCAGCAAAAATTAAACAGACTCAAGGTATAAATTTTCCATGATTGAGTTAAGGTCACTGGCCGCCAGTAAATTTTGCTTTATCAGAATTCATAACACTTGGTGAGGAGTCTGGTTTCCAGGGGGGACGGCCAGTGTTGACAAAGGGAAAGCCTGGTGATTTCTAGCAGGCATTTCAGCGTTGTGTGTGTCCACTTCCGAGATGAGTGCAGTGCATTCGGATGTAACTCCCATGTGGGCCGCTCCCTGACGGATGAGGGGACACAGGACTCCAGTGAGGAGAGCGCAGGACGTCCACAAGGAGAACGGTGCTGTTTCCAAGAGTAAAGATCCTACTTTAATTCAAGTCCTAGAGAGTGTTCATTGACCTATTAATTCCCGAAGGTCAGGCGAATGTCTTCTTGAGAAAGCTCACTGCCTTCCTTGTCAGGTCTACTCGAACACGTGGAGGTGTTCTGTGAGTCGTAAGCACACTCCCAGCTGTCATATGTACACTTGGGACAGGACAGTCATCCTTTCCAAATTCCTAACCTCTTAATGTACAAGAGTCAGACACAATCGACAACCAAACACCAGCCCCACCAACGCCACTAAGTGGTGGATTCAGTGCGCCCTGAGCCCCACCGGTAACTCAGCGGGGAGAAAGAGGGGACACCTGTCAGCCGAAGCCATGTCAGAGCCTAGCATGGAACTGCAATGAAACACAGCAGCAAGCATTACAATACTGCTGTCAACAGGTTGGATGCATGATACAGGATGCTCGGGGCTGGTGCACTGGGATGACCCAGAGGGATGGGATGGGGAGGGAGGTGGGAGTGGGGTTCAGGATGGGCAACACATGTAAATCCATGGCTGATTCATGTCAATGTATGGCAAAAACCACTACAATACTGTAAAGTAATTAGCCTCCAACTAATAAAAATAAATGGAAAAAAAAATATTACTGTCAAAAATTGTCTTCTTCAGTGTACTGTCATCTTTACACTGTTCACAGGTCTTGCTGTTAGTACTGGCTAGGGCAGTGAGAGACCGTCTCTCTAATCCAGTCCCTGACTACTGGGTAGCTAGCAGACACAGATGACTAAGAATGGGATTTGAGAATATCAGGAGAGCTAGCTGATATTCTCAGTCCCCAGGCTTCAGAAGTGGAAAGGCAACAGGTCCCGAGATAACCACCTCTCAGGGAGATACTAGAAAGTGAATTCCCTCTGGACTCAGCCAAACCTGGGCTCAAACAGAAGCCCTAATTCTTTATACATATAACCTCTATGTTTCCCCCTGTCAGGTCAGAGTCACTCACCTTGGAAAATAATTGTGAGGATTTTAAAGGATAATGAATGTAAGCTTCAGATGCAAATTTACTTCTGTGTGATTTCTTCTTATTCAGCATAGAGCTCTTGTGGCTTGGGAACTAACCCGCAGATATTTTATATGAGAATAGCCTTAATGCTGGCAGATAATGCAGGGGCCCTGTTATCTCATCGTCCTGTCTACGGTCTTCTTTCCCCAGGAGTACCACACCCATTAGCTCTTATAGTACAAGGAGAAACCCATCATCCCTCGAATTTGCAGTCTTCTTTTAAATTAGCTTCACAATTGTTTAAAAGTATGTAAAATCATAATGGGGCAGTTTATCCTTACATTTCAAAGTAGTTTTGGCAATGTGTCCTTCAGTGTTTCAGAGAATTACGTGAGCCGTGTGGTCTTCCCTCATCTGATGATACAAAAAGATGCTATATGGGAGGAATTTTCTCAGAAACACTGGTATAACTGGGATCAGCATTCAAAGCCTTCACTTTTGTATCTTCAGCTCATTTCACTAGAAACTTTTATTTTCTACATTTTTTCTCCTGTTACAACTAAAGGGAGCTGTAGAAACCTCAAGAGAAATGCTAGTCTATTGCATAAGAAAAGCATCTTTATTATATAAGCACAACAACCACGCCAGAATGATCTATTATAAATCTATTATTAGCAAAGAAAATAAGTCCTCAGTTGGTAAGAGAGGAAATGGTCCATAAAATATCTTTCAAATTAAAATTTTTTCCACATGCTTAGGGGATATTTTTTTCTTTTTCCATATGCTTTATAGAATGTTAAATTCTTTCTTGGGCCCTAAATCTATTATTGCTTGTGTTTTGGGGTGACTATCTTTTTATTTATTAAAATAGACATTAAATTTACCACTTTTAACCATTTTGGGGTATACAACTCGGTGCCATTGGTACATTCAAAGGGTTGTGCAATCCATTGCCACTATCCATTTCCAGACTTTCTTCATTCTCCAAAAGAGAAACTCCAAACCCATTAAACAACAAGTACCCATCTACCCATCCCCCAGCTCCCAACAAGTTATTTTCTGCTTCTGTCTCTGTGACAATTTCATGTAACTGAAATCATACAGTATTCATCTTTTCACTTCTGGATTTTCTCACTTAGCATAATGTATTCCGGGTTACCCCATTTACTGTATGCTGTGTCAGAATGTTCCTCCTTTTCAGGCTGAACCATATTCCACCGTATGGATGTACCTCTATCACTTATCCATTCTCTGTCAATGGAACACTCGGGCTGTCCTCAGCTTCTGGCTACCAGGAATGATGCACAGTTACTTCTCAATGTCCCTGGACAACCAATGTCCTGGTAAATTTAGGAACTCAAATAGTTTGTCACATTAAATCACTTAATAATTGAGAGAGAAACAAACCCCGTGATCTCTGTGACACCTCTGTCCACAATTCTTCACTAAAACATGCCACACGGGATGCTGGAGGTGCAGCAGGGAAATGGGAACCAATCTACTTCCTTCACCTGAAGGTCCCTTTGCGTGTGTACGTGTGTGCTAAGTCGCTTCAGTCATGTCTGACTCTTGTGACCCCATGGACTGTAACCCACCAGGTTCCTCTATCCATGAGATTCTCCAGGCAAGATACTGCAATGGGTTGCCATTTCCTCCTCCAGGGGAATTTCCCAACCCAGGGACTGAACCTGCCTCTCTCATGTCTCCTGCACTGGCAGATGGGTTCTTTACCACTAGCACCACCAGAGAAGCCCAAAGGTCCCTTTCTCGTGTAGCAATAGCACTTTCTATGATTTGGATTCTTTCTCATCTCCTCAGAACCTCAGCACAGTCATATGCTCGGAATCTCAGCTTTACATGTGGCAGAACTGAGAGAGGAGGATGCCTTACTAGCTTGTTGGAGGTTCTGCATCGATTGCAGTTTAAATTCTCTTCCTTCCCCATCCTCAGACCTTCCAATCCTTGCAGATTTCACCAGACACCAATTCACAAAACACCCAGTTGAACCATTCACAATATCTACTTTGTCAAAAGAGAGATGTATGTTGTATGACAAAACCCACTACAATATTGTAAAGTAATTCGCCTCCAACTAATAAAAATAAATGAAAAAAATAAATAAATCTACAAACACCATCTCTACTCAGAAAAGTGTAATCTAATGGACAGGCAAGAGGCTGTCACTGTCTCCTCTGACCTGCTACAGCATTTACCAAAAAGCCCTTCACACACACACAAAGATAAATATGTATTTATGAAATTAAACTCTTGAGTGAAACAAATTAGGAAATATTCAAGAATACTGTTTCTATCCTTGCTTTCTAACTCAGAGCAGGGACTCAATGCAGAGCGCTCAGGCTGGTTAAAACAAGGAGAGTCGTCATAAAGGAACACAGATGACGTTGCGATTGTGTGCAACAAGAAAGCCTGTGTCCTGCTTACCAGTGAGCACAGTGAGTGTGTTTGAGTCTCTAGAAGGTCATGATCGCCGTTCTGGGTCTCTGAGGACCTCCAAACTGGGATGCAATGAAAGGAGGTGGATAGTAAGGAAAACTAGGTTAAAATATGAGTGTCCTATGCCACAGGTATGATCCAGATGCACTTAATTCTATGCAAATGCAATGACCTTTTTCAAGGGAAATCACATAATATCCTATAATTTAAGTTCCAGTATGTAGAACTGTCTTCTATTGACACCTAATCCTGGATTAATAGCAATGCTCCGTCTCTGTTGGTGAGGTGACCACATGTGGTCAGGACAGTGTGGAACCAGGCATGGCTGTGCTAGAAGTTTCATGTCCTGACACCCTGTACTTTCCCTACCTCGGGTGAGCCAAAAACACCACACAGTTGGAAAAGACACCCTGGGTTTAAACAAAAGAGTAAAAACAAAGATGTAATGCTCATTTTACTTTCTTTGGGTGATAACCAAGACAGGCAGTCAAGATATTTTTTGTTTGTCCAGGTAAACAAAGCCTTGTTGAATAATACAGCAAAAAATATCTGCTGCTTGAGACCATGAGCTGAAACTGTTTGGTACGCAGTGAGTCCAAAGTGCCCAGACAAGGGCGTGTGCACTCCTGCAGAGACCTGGCCTGAACAAGAGACACCAGAGCAGAGAACAAGACCCTGGGGTCAGGAGGAAGAATCCAGCTCCACCAGCATTGCAGTGCTACTTAAGGCTTTCACAGCTTCTTTCCTTGCCCTGGCGTGGAAACTGCTGCCCTCAAGGTCCCTGGATTTAAGCCCTGAGCACACTCAGGCCAGCTGTTCTTGCTGGGCCTATGTGAGTTCAGGAAAAAACCACATTCACCCCCATATCTCCTCCACCTCACAGCACCCACAGGGCGAGAGCCATACATATTTACTGAATAACAGAATGGACACCGACAGAGTCACACGTAAGGTTCACATCATGTATCGCCCAGGTTTGTGTGACAATCAGTGACATAAGGTGTAAGAGAATGCTATGTCAGGACCTTGCACATAGTCTCATAGAAGCTAAAATGAAAAGTCAGGTGCAAGGGTCCTGAGGTTGAGAGCAAGTTCACTGGTTCTTCTCTCCCTGACAGTAATTAGCTCCCACAGACCATTACTAATATAAATTGCTCTAGGTTTTGCTTCTGTTTCTCATATTTGAAATTCTTTGCATCTTTGTGCAGAATAAGATGGCACTGAAGAATTAGAGCAGGCTCTAGGAAGCAAGGCACTGTCATTGAAAGCATACAGAAAATTAGCATATGCTCCTATTTCAGCTTTAAAAGTCTTATCTCAGTGACTTCTATCAGCAGTGCTTATTTGACTGAAAGAAAAGGGGTCTGGTCCCTACAGGATATTAAGTATTTATAGAAGACACCCCTCCTCACACAAGCCAATCAAGATCACTGCTGCTTATTATCTCACTGACTTCAAAATAACTATATTCCTTTGTAGGTTTAATGTATACGTCAAAGAACTTTTACGTTTTCATAAGAAAAGTTTTCTTTTGTAGGAAAAGGTATATTTATCATGTTTCATTAAATGTTGTCTTCAATGAATAAAATATGACTTTATTCTTGTCTAAACTCCATATGATGGTTTCAGGGAAGTCTTCTCAAAGCAAATGACAAGAGTTTGAGACTGGAAAAACTGGTTATCCTAACTAGGTCAAGGAGTATGTTCTAGAGAAGAGGTAAGGAAGCATCCCAAAGAAGAGCACGTACAAAGACGCTATCATAGCGAACAGAGTAGCATGCTCAAGACACGGACTGTGCCCTGAGAGCGGAGCCAGGAGCAGTGTGGGCAGAGCCAAGGCCGGACGCAGGGTCTGGGTCTACCCAGGGCCATTTTGAAGACCTGAGATTAATCTGGCAATCGGTCAGGGTGACTGAAGGATGAAAGGGAATGTGACACTGTGAGATTCCCACTGGATGCGGAGCATGGCCGGAGTGAACGGGAAACCAAGCTGGCGCCATACTTAAGTTCTACAGAGACAAATGTTCACAGTCTGCTGAACAGTTCATGGCAGTGGAGAGACTGCAATCCGTGAGAAAGTTAAAAGACGCACCTGAGAGTCATTTGTAATGAACTGGACATTGTTTCAGGGCTGGCACAATAGAGGACAGTCTGTCATGTCAGATGACCACAGTGTGGTCTGTAGAAAAATAAGTCAGTAACAGAAAACCCCACCGAGGACCTGGGTAGGAGGGAAGACCAAGCATGTGGCTGTCAACAGGGCACTCAGGAGCGAAGCTTCAGGTTATATGAGTTGTGTCAGCTAATGAACTCCCCTTTCCTACTCCAGTCTGAATGCTGCTTTCTGTTTCAATTTCTGTGTAATGTACCACCCCCAAATCAGTGAACTGAAACAACCAGTGATTCTATTCATGGCTCCGGTGTGTTGGGAGCACAGGAAGGCCACTGTGGGACGCCTTGTTTCAGCCCCATAATGACCAGGGTCTCAGCCCCAAAAAAGACCTAGAGCCTGGGGGCTGAATTATCCACAGGGTGGATCCAGCCTGTGGCTGGCACATGAGCTGGGAGGACTCAAGGGCAGCCTGGAGCCTTCACACGTGGTGCAGTGGTGGCCTGGGACAGCTGCTTGTCTCTGGAGGTGACCCGGAAAACCTGCATGTCACTGGTGGTGACCTGGAATACCTGTGCGTCTCTGTGCTGGCTCTGGGCCCAAGTGCAGGGCTCCAGGTGGAGGCTGCATGGCCTTCTCAGTGCTGGGCTCAGGGTCAGCAGACTCACCCCACACTCCCCAAGAGGTTCACAGCCTCCCTCTCAGTCCTGTGGAGGAGATGCTGCCCTCACCGCCTGCCTGGAGGAGTTCCAGGGTCACACGGAGAGGATGTGAGAGGTGCAAGATGCTGGAAGTGGCTGTGGAGACCTTAACCTGACACTTGGCCTCTTTGCATCTTGCAACCAGAATCCTGGTCCACACGGGCAACCTCTCATCTTGCACATCTTTGTGTAGCCCTGCCCTGGGCACCTGACATCAGTGAGGATGCCAGCAGACTCTCCAGCCTATACTTCTTTTACTTGTTTTCTGCTTTACCCTTTACAACAATATTTCACCTGTCCATAAAATAATCATTTATATAAAGTATAGTCTATGGCTGAACATATGCAATGAAATAAGTGCATAGAAACAAATGAAATGTCTATGATGCCACAATCTAGAGCCAATCATCATAAATGATTCAACAGATATTTTATGTTTGAGAGGTATCTTCCCAGGCTCCCTTGTAAAAGTCAGTTTCCTTAGACTATATAATTTCAGTCTTTATTCCCTCCTTTAGTATTACATAAGTATTTACTCATATCTTGGAAAAACTCTTCATGAATATAATTTTATAACATTTGTTCAAAAATATATAAAAGAAGAATTTTCTATACAACATTAAAACCATAAGGTTGTAGATAGCTAACTGCAGACATAAGCACTCATGTGTGACAGGAGAGAGATGCCCAATTCAGATGTCTTGGGGGAGATATCATGGAGAGGGTGGGAATTAAACTTGCTTTCTTTCACATCATAGTATAAAGACATAGTCACACCATTTCAGATATTTCCAGCAGGCTTTCGCTAAATTAAGTGACTCATTCCTTCCATCTGCCTAATTTGATAGGCAGAAAATTCACACATTAAGTGACTTTCCTGAAAGGAGCTATACAGTGAAAACACAGAAGCTATTAAAATCATCTTTAATAATTAAATTATTTCATGAGCCAAATCTGTTCGATTGCTGTACTTTTGTTATGTCTGAATTCTCTTCCAAGATTTCACTCTGCACACAGTGCAAAAACAATTCCTAAGTTGTAAAATCATTAAAGCATACACAGCCTCAGGGTGAAATCTGGTGAAATTTGTCAGAGGTATATTTTTCATCTTGCTGTAAGAAACAAACATTACATTTTTCAAGACTTATGGAAACATATTAAATTCAAAATTTCATAAATATAAACAAAGGAAGAAAGCAGCTCTTGGTCATCCACAGAAATTTATTTTCACTAGAAAAAAATTAAACTTATTTTCATTAGAATAAAAGAGTGTTCATTTTATTTCAGTAAAATAGCTTTCAAAAAATTAATGATACCTATACTAGAAACAAGGAAACAGGATGGTTTTAAAGCTTTATATTGGTGTTAAGTTATTATATGGTGTCAAGGGTTGAATCATGGCCCCCAAGCCTCTATGCTGAAGTCCTAACCCCCAGTATCTCAGAGGGTGAGCCTACTTAGGAATAGGGTTATAGCAGATACAGCTAGTTGAGATGAGGTCATACTGGAGCAATGTAAGGGATATTTGAACAAAAACACACACACACAAGACGAAGGCAGAGGCTGAGGCGACACCAGGGAACAGGAAGCCAGCAGAAGCCAGGACAGGGGCCTGGCACATCCTCCCACAGCCTCGGAAGGAACCAGTGAGCCTCTGGCCTCCAGGGCCCTGAGGCCAGTTTCTGATGTTCCAATCCTCAATTTGTGGCACTCTGTTTTGGCAGCCCCAGAAGCTAACACAGTGGTCATTTCATTTCTTTCTAAAAGGATCTTCCTTGTTAAGAATCAGAGATCTTCCAGAAAATTATACACCATTAACATTATATCTCAGAAGTGAGAAACTGAAGTATGACTCATAGATTTAGTAATTTATGACTGAATTCAGACAGAAATCTGGACCTAGAGGGTCTTAACCCTGAGTTTTTATAGAATTTTCCCATTATGAAACACTTTTTGAACATAAGGCAGCAATCACAACAGTAAAAGAAACACAACAAATTTAGGGGTATCATTCCCTCCAGTCTAGTCTTGGGGAATTTCTTTTTCTACTTCTTATTCTCTAACAGTCGTGACGTCTTCTCTAAGACTATTAGAGCCAATTACTGGGTGTCCTTAGGCCAAACCACCACATGAGAAAGAGAACTGGGTGAGACTAAGTGCACTACTTTTCAATTTAATCATTTTGTTTGAGGGTAGAAATGAGCATGTGTATGACTCCCTCTCTTCTGACCGAGCTCAGGAAGCCATTCCTCTGAGACAGTATCTGTAGATCTTCTGAACCCGAGGCCGCTCGATCACCGCATCACCATCCACGTCGACAGCTGTCCCAGCTACGCAAAGCCGGGTTTCTCCTTCCCCAGAGTTCTGTGTTGACTTTGGATGAAAACCACACATATACTGCACACTATAATTACCCCATCTGTCTAGAATTGTCTGCTTCCTACGAGATCATTCTAAATACCTATTTCTTAGACTTCATGGGATGAAGTCAGTCATATTTGACTGCTCTTCCTTTGATCACACAGAATTTGGTAACTGAGGAATTCTCAACTTAAAGGACTCTGACCTCAAACACCATTGATCCCTGTTTAAAGCAAGATAATCAGCTATATATCAAGTCTCCAGTCAGTCATCCCAGGAGTCAGTACAGAAATAATGGCTTCCCAAACAGCCAACAGGACTAGCTGTGATTAAAGAAACCCAGCTCTGCACAGAAGGAACTGCTTGGGTGAGGGAGATGCTAATGAGATGGAACAGGATTTAAAGAAAGATGATGATGATGACGATGACAACGATTACATCACCAGCAAAGTGTAAGTAAACTGACTCCCAGATGGTTTGGCTTAGACATCCAAGGGATAAATTGTAAGATAAAATCACTAATCTTTGAGATGATCTGGGAATATCCCAACATACAACCATAGAAACATAGAAATTTTACTTTAAAGATGTTTAAGCTTTATTTGTGGGCTAAATTCCTCCATCAGACAATTTTTAGGATTTTACTCAGTGCGAGCTCTATTTATAATATTATAAAAAGGTCAGATGGATCTTTACTGAAAAGAGCCTCCCCAACACATCTTTACATTGCTGTGCAGTGACACAGACAGGATGGCATTGCCGAAACAGCCTTCTGGGGGTATCAGAGAGACTGAAGTACTGGCCCCGTGGAGCCACTGAACCAATGCTAGCAATTGTCTGGCCCAGATTAGTCGAACGAGGAAAAACAAACTTATATAACAACAGACAACAACCTGAAAGTCCTGCTTTAACTGGAGTTCATTTCAGTGGAACACAGCTAACTGACCTGCACTGCAGTTCTGCTGATTAATGATGACAAATGTAGGCACACATCTGTCTCATTTACTTCATACGTACTGTGAGCACTGAAGAAAATGTTCTAATTTCCTCTAGTCCTAATTTTTCAAGTAACTGTGAGAATGATCTTAAATTCATCAAATAAATATTTTATCTTGTTGACCACGACTAAAGCAAAACAAAAACTACACTTCTCCGGTGTGAGGAATATATGAGTAACAAATAGAAGTAACAGAGGCCTTCCAGGCGGCGCTAGTGGTAAAGAACCTGCCTGCCAATGCAGGAGACTCATTGGGTCGGGAAAATCCCCTGGAGGAGAAAATGGCAACCCACTCCAGTATTCTTGCCTGGAGATCCCATGCACAGAGGAGCCTGGCAAGCTACAGTCCATGGGGTTGCAAAGAGTAGAACGTGACTGCAGTGACTTAGTGCAACACAGGAATACTCAGTAAGGAGCAAAGGAGGAGGAAATAAATCACCAAGCTAATCATGGGCACACCGGCACTGCGTTAGCGACGTGCTATCTTACCCAAATGTCACCTGGCCTGCTCCTGAATAAATAATGAATCGCTGGATTTCTTCTGAGGGTCGGCTGACCTTTACAATGACCAGAGCCATTTTCTTGGGAATAAAGGTGCAATGTGAGGGGAGGACTGAATTGAAATAAGTAAAATTATTTTCTGGAGGTCATTCCCACCGTAGCAAGGAAAAGAAACAGGCATGTGAGAAATTTCTGTTAAATAACCTAGCTTCAAAAAAAAAAAAAAATAACCTAGCTTCAAGCTTGTTTCAGCATCTTTAGGATACACTGTGTGGCGAGTCACAGAGGGGGTGAAGGCCTTCGTTGGCAGCCGCACCCACACGGCTGCTGTGGGCGCGGAGGTGGGTGCTGCTGGGGCAGGCACAACACACTCGCTCCTGGACTGGACACGGAGAAAGCTCCCCGATCCTCTCCGTGGGAATGAGTCCCTGTGCGGGCTGCCCTGTGAACTGTGGTTCAGCATTCTTGGAAGGTGCTTTTATGTCTATTTTCCTCTCCAGACCCCTGACAACCGCGTGGTAGAAAGGAGAGCTACCCCCCGACAGGCTGCAGCTATTTCCTGCTACAGCCCCGGCTCCAGCTGGTCAGACGCAGCAACAGAACTGACTCTAAAACCAGCTCCACCTCTGATCTTGTCCTTGAAGTGCACCTGATTTTTCCTATGGAATTACTACTTCAACCTACTTTGTTGACTCTGTGCCTAGTGTCTCTCCCTTTTCCTAGCTTTATCAAAACTGAAAAAGAGCTTGTAGCAGCACTGTACTTTCAACTAAATTCCTACTGTTCAACATGACAGTTTCTATATACTCTCTATATATTTGTATATATTTATATTGCCATCCACATATCTACCTCTCTAGGCATATGCATTTATCTAATTTTAATGGTTGGGAAGCAGACATGTAAATCATACTATTTACCTCACTGGTTGGATTGGATTAATAGGTAGGCATTATCTGAAAAGTATTACTCACTGCTTAATGACATGGTGACTCTATGTCCCTAATCATGCTCCCCCTTATCTGGAGGCACTGCCTTTCCCACCTGGTCCACAGATGAAGCTCAACTCTGATCTCCCCCCAACCAGCCCTCTCCCCACGCCCCAGAGGAGGAGGATCTGCCATCCAGCACCCCCTCTGGAATCTCTGGGGCAGGGCAGAGAGGCTCCTCCCAAGCCTTCAGCCCAGAGTCATTCCCTGTCTCAATCTCTCTTCACTGCCCATCAGCACTCAGCACAGACTGCACAGAGCGCGGGCCTGGTCTCTCCCAGGATGCTGCGTTCTAGAAGGACAACACCAACTCTTCTGGCTGCAGTCTAGCGGCGGGGAGGAAGCAGTGGGGGGGTGGGTAGGGACAGCAGGGGGCACTGAGGCCAATGTCATTTCAGTGGTTGAAGGAGGTGGATGTCTGGTATTTGGTAGCTTCTGTGTCTTTAATTTTTACTAATATACATTAGCCACTAACATCAAACTTAGCTCAATATTTGGAGTTAATCCCTCTTCCAACCACAGACACATAACACATCAAACTCTCTGTAAGTATGCCAAATATTTATGATTTTCCTTACATACCAAACAAAACTATTCTTGGAAGAACTGAATATTAAGTATTTATTACACTTTAGTGGGCAAGCCAGTTAATATAATTCAGTTCAGTTCACTTCAGTCGCTCAGTCATGTCCGACTCTTTGCGACCCCATGAAACACAGTACACCAGGCCTCCCTGTCCATCACAAACTCCTGGAGTCCAACCAAATCCGTGTCCATCAAGTCGCTGATGCCATCCAGCCATCTCATCCTCTGTTGTCCCCTTCTCCTCCTGCCCCCAATCCCTACCAGCATCAGGGTCTTTTCAAATGAGTCAGCTCTCTGCATCAGGTGGCCAAAGTATTGGAGTTTCAGTGCCAGCATCAGTCCTTCCAATGAACACCCAGGACTGATCTCCTTTAGGATGGACTGGTTGGATCTCCTTGCAGTCCAAGGGACCCTCAAGAGTCTTCTCCAACACCACAGTTCAAAAGCATCAATTCTTCAGCACTCAGCTTTCTTTACAGTCCAACTCTCACATCCAATCATGACTACTGGAAAAACCATAGCCTTGATGAGATGGACCTTTGTTGGCAAAGTAATATCTCTGCTTTTTAATATGCTGTTTAGGTTGGTCATAACTTTCCTTCCAAGAAGCACGCATCTTTTAATTTCATGGCTGCAATCACCATCCACAGTGATTTTGGAGCCCAGAAAAATAAAGTCAGCCACTGTTTCCACTGTTTCTCCATCTATCTGCCATGAAGTGATGGGACCAGATGCCATGATCTTGGTTATCTGAATGTTGACTTTTAAGCCAACTTTTTCACTCTCTTCTTTCACTTTCATCAAGAGGCTCTTTAGTTCTTCTTCACTTTCTGCCATAAGGGTGGAGTCATCTGCATATCTGAGGTTACTGATATTTCTCCCAGAAATCTTGATTCCCGTTTGTGCTTCATCCGGGCCCAGCGCTTCTCATGATGTACTCTGCATATAAGTTAAATAAGCAAGGTGACAATATATAGCCTTAACGTACTCCTTTTCCTATTTGGGACCAGTCTATTGTTCCATGTCCAGTTCTAACTGTTGCTTCCTGACCTGCATACAGGTTTCTCAAGAGGCAGGTCAGGTGGTCTGGTATTCCCATCTCTTTCAGAATTTTCCACAGTTTATTGTGATCCATAGAGTCAGAGGCATTGGCATAGTCAATAAAGCAGAAATAGATGTTTTTCTGGAACTCTCTTGCTTTTTCGATGATCGAGCGGATGATGGCAACTTGATATCTGGTTCCTCTGCCTTTTCTAAAACCAGCTTGAACATCTGGAAGTTCACGATCCACATATTGCTGAAGCCGGGCTTGGAGAATTTTGAGCATTACTTTACTAGCATGTGAGATGAGTGCAATTGTGCGGTAGTTTGAGCATTCTTTGACATTACCTTTCTTTGGGGTTGGAATGAAAACTGACCTTTTCCAGTCCTGTGGTCACTGCTGAGTTTTCCAAATTTGCTGACATATTGAGTGCAGCACTTTCACAGTATCATCTTTCAGAATTTGAAATAGCTCAACTGGAATTCCATCACCTCCACTAGCTTTGCTCATAGTGATGCTTCCTAAGGCCCACCTAACTTTACTTCCCAGGACATCCAGGTCTAGGTGAGTGGGAGTGATCACACCTTCGTGATTATCTGGGTCGTGAAGATCTTTTTTGTACAGTTCTTCTGTGTATTCTTGCCACCTCTTCTTAATATCTTCTACTTCTGTTAGGTCCATACCATTTCTGTCCTTTATCGAGCCCATCTTTGCATGAAATGTTCCCTTGGTATCTCTAATTTTCTTGAAGAGATCTCTAGTCTTTCCCATTCTATTGTTTTCCTCTATTTCTTTGCACTGATCGCTGAGGGAGGTGTTCTTATCTCTCCTTGCTATTCTTCGGAACTCTGCATTCAAATGGATAGATCTTTTCTTTTCTCCTTTGCTTTTCACTTCTCTTTCACAGCTATTTGTAAGGCCTCCTCAGACAGCCATTTTGCTTTTTTGCATTTCTTTTTCTTGGGGATGGTCTTGCTGCCTGTCTTCTGTACAATGTCATGAACCTCCATCCATAGTTCATCAGGCACTCTATCAGATCTAGTCCTAATATATCAGATCTAGTCTAACATAATTACTAGATCTCAGTTTAAGAATTGTACTAATTATGTGCATCTCTTTGACAGTAGCTGGCTGACACATGTGCTACACAACCTGCCCCAACTCTTCTGGTCTGATGACACATTTGTCACTGATCCAATTAATTCAAAACTATTTTTTTTGTGTGTGTGAATATGTGCCAAGTGCTTCTCTAGATCTGGGAATAAAGCACTAAGTAAAGAGGAAATTTAGTTCTTTCAGAAGAGACAGGAAACAAAAATAAACTAGTAAACTGCATAGATTTTAGAAACCTGTATGGTGATAAATGCTATGTGTGAAAATAAAGTTAAAGGTGGGTGGGGGAGAAGAGATGGGAGTGCTAGAAATGGGTTTTTCTGTTAACAGGAGAAATGAAGAAAATGTTTCTGAAAAAGGGGGAGGCGTGGAAGAGACTCTCAGAGACTCTCAGGTGGAAGGAAGGATAGGGCAGCGTCCCCGGCTGGGATTTGCCCCCGGGCTGTTGAGGTGACTGTGAGGAGGGCAGGGGGCTTGAGGGGAGTGCGTGGAAGAGCAGAGGGTGCAGTGCTTAAGGAGGGCAGGGGGGTCAGACTTTGAGGCCACCATAAAGAATCTGGATTTTTTTGTGAAAGAGGTTGGAATCACTGCAGAGGTTTAACAGATGGTTAGAAGCTGCCGTGTTTGCTTTCCTAAAGCAATGGGAACCAGTCACACCCCTTGGGAAGAAATTATTAACATTCAACAAGGAGTTTACATCAATGTCACCAATGTGAACTGAAATATTAGACAACAATAAACTGAAGAGTCCTAGAGGAACATGCATCATCTGATGAGTGAGTCAGTCATATAAATAAGCCAGAAATTGTTTTGTGAATGACTACTAGGTATCAGGCATTCTGGGGTAAACAAGAATTTTATGACCTGTAAGTATTTACAATCTACATGGAGCATCATAGCCAATATATGTTTATAAATAATAAATGAGGTAAGTAGCACAGCTTTAAGGATCTAAAGGAATTGGTAATATTCCATTTTGTAATCTGTGGTTTCACAGATGCTTACTTATCATCATTTTATTTCACACCACCACACACAATCCAAATACGTACGTACTTATGAAAAAGCTCATGATTTAAAGATGCGCAGTATGGCACAGAGTATTGATGTTTTCTGACTTAACCAAGAAGAATTCAAATTACATCCACAAGAATTAGGAAAAGTTACTTGGAGACAGTGGATTTGATGGAAGGAGGAATCAAAATATAACCAGACATGACAGTAGAGAGTGGGGAATTTTGCCCTTCAGTGGTTCAGGGTCCTTTAACCTGTGGCGTTCCACCTGGAGGCTGGAGAGGGCACAGGTGACCCCAGGGCCCAGATGAGGATGAAGGAGCAGGGAGATGCCACGTGCGGGACCAAGGCAGGCCAGGCAGCTCAGACCTGGGAGGGGGAGCCAAAGGAAAAGAAGATGCCAGCAGTGGAAACACATGCGAGAGACTCTCTTTTCATGATGTGGCCACCTGAGAAGCTGGAAAGTCCTTGCCCTGCCCTTGAAGGATGCCACCGAGAGTCTCAAAAAAGAGTCAGGAGGAAACTTGTAGAGGTGACAGATCTGCAAGTCACCGTGATGCTGGTGGTGGTCTCACTGGTATAGGCATATGCCCAAACTCACACTGCACAGATTAGATATGTGCAGGTTTTAAATATCAGTTATACCTCAATAAGAATGTTTAAAAAGGAAGCATACTCTGAGCCCAGCATCTGCCATGTAAAAATGACAACTTCAAAACAGACAACTTTTATCAACACTCAGGAACTGGAAAAGGATTCGCTCCATATAGTGAATTGATCCACCTGAACTGATTATGAATACTCAGCCAGTGTTCAAGAAGGGGATAGCCTTATTTTCTGTATACTTTTGATTAAAATAAGTCAAACAGACTTATTATCGATTAGACTTTAAGTAATAATCACACTTTGGCATAGTCAATAAAGCAGAAGTAGATGTTTTTCCGGAATTCCCTTGCTTGTTCTATGGTCCAGTGGATGTTGGCAATTTGATCTCTGATTCCTCTGCCTTTTCTAAATCCAGCTTGAACATCTGGAAGTTCTCGATTCACGTACTATTAAAGCTTACCTTGGAGAATTTTGAGCATTACTTTGCTAGTGTGTGAGATGAGTTCAATTGTGTGGTAGTTTGAACATTCTTTGGCATTGCCTTTCCTTGGGATTGGAATGAAAACTGACCTGTTCCAGTCCTGTGGCCACTGCTGAGTTTTTCCAAATTTGCTGGCATATTGAGTATAGCATTTACACAGCATCATCTTTTAGGATTTGAAATAGCTCAGCTGGGATTCCATCACCTCCACTAGCTTTGTTCATAGTGATGCTTCCTAAAGCCTACTTGACTTCACCTACCAGGACGTCTGGCTCTAGGTGAGTGATCATACCCTCGTGTTTATCTAGGTCATGAAAATCTGTTTTATATATTCTTCTGGGTATTCTTGCCACCTCTTCTTAATATCTTCTGCTTCTATTAGGTCCATAACATGTGTGCTTAATCACTCAGTCGTGTCCAACTCTTTGTGACCCCATGGACCATACAGTCCATGGGATTCTCCAGGCCAGAATACTGGAGTGCGTAGCCTTTCCCTTCTCCAGGGATCTTCCCAACCCAGGGACTGAACCCAGGTCTCTCGCATTGCAGGCAGATTCTTTACCAGCTGAGCCACAAGGGAAGCCCAAGAATACTGGAATGGGTAGTCTATCCCTTCTCCAGCGGATCTTCCCAACCCAGGAATCAAACTAGGGTCTCCTGCACCACAGGCAGATTCTTCACCAACTGAGCTATCAGGGAAGCCCTTTCTGTCCTTCACTGAGCCCATATTTGCATGAAATGTTCCCTTGGTATCTCTAATTTTCTTGAAGAGATCTCTAGTCTTCCCATTCTATTGTTATCCTCTATTTCTTTGCACTGATCACTTAGAAAGGCTTTCTTTTTAATTAATTTACTTACTTGGAGGCTAATTACTTTATAATATTGTGGTGGTTTTTGCCGTACATTGACATGAATCAGCCACAGGTGTACATGTGTCCCCACCCCATCCTGAAGCCCTCCCGCCTCCCTCCCCGCCCCCATCCCTCAGGGTTGTCCCGGTGCACCGGCTGTGAGTGCCCTGTTTCATGCATCGAACTTGGACTGGTGATCTATTTCACATATGATAGTATACATGTTTCAATGCTATCTCTCAAATCATCCTACCCTGCCTTCTCCCACAGAGTCCAAAAGTCTATTCTTTATATCTGTGTCTCTTTCACTATCTCGCATATAGGGTCATCGTTACCATCTTTCTAAATTACATATATATGCGTTAAGATACTGTATTAGTGTTTTTCTTTCTGGCTTACTTCACTCTGTATAATATCCTCCAGTTTCATCCACCTCATTAGAACTGATTCAAGTGTATTCTTTTAATAGCTGAGTAATATTCCATTGTGTATATGTACCACAGCTTTCTAATCCATTCATCTGCCGATGGACATATAGGTTGCTTCCATGTCCTGGCTATTGTAAACAGTGCTGCGATGAACACGGGGGTACACAAGTCTCTCAATTCTGGTTTCCTTGGTTTGTATGCCCAGCAGTAGAATTGCTGGGTCGTATGGCAATTCTATTTTCAGTTTTTTGAGGAATCTCCATGAGAAGAGTGAAAAGGCTGATTTAAAACTCAACATTCAAAAAACTAATATCATAGCATCCAGTCCCATCACTTCATGGCAAATAGATGGGGACACAGTGTAAACAGTGGCTGACTTTATTTTTGGGGGCTCCAAAATCACTGTAGATGGTGACTGCAGCCATGAAATTAAAAGATGCTTGCTCCTTAGCTTCCCTGATAGTTCAGTTGGTCAAGAAGTCACCCAGTTCAATTCCTAGGCCAGGAAGATCCACTGGAGAAGGGATAGGCTACCCACTCCAGTATTCTTGGGCTTCCCTTGTGGCTCAGCTGGTAAGGAATCTGCCTGCAATGCAGGAGACCTTGGTTCAATACCTGGGTTGGGAAGATCCCCTGGAGAAGGGAAAGGCTACCCACTCCAATATTCTGGCCTAGAGAATTCCATGGACTGCATAGTCCATGGGGTTGCAAAGAGTTGGACATGCCTGAGCAACTTTCAATTTCACCACTCCTTGGAAAAAAAGCTATGACAAACCTAGATAGCATATTAAAAAGCAGAGACATTACTTTGCCAACAAAAGTCCATCTAATCAAAGCTATGATTTTTTCCAGTAGTCATGTATGGATGTGAGAGTTGGACCTTATGGTCCAACTGCGTGCCCAAGAATTCATGTTTTTGAACTGTGGTGTTGGAGAAGACTCTTGAGAGTCCCTTGGACAGCACAGAGATCAAACCAGTCAATCCTACAGGAAATCAGTCCTGAATATTCATTAGAAGGACTGATGCTAAAGCTGAAGCTCCAATACTTTGGCCACCTGATGGGAAGAATTGACTCACTGGAAAAGACCCTGATGCTGGGAACGATTGAAGGCGGGAGGAAAAGGGGACGACAGAGGATGAGATGGTTGGATGGTATCACTGACTCCATTGACATGAGTTTGAGCTAGCTCCAGAAGTTGGTGGTAGACAGGAAAGCCTGGCATGCTGCAGTCCATGGGGTCACAAAGAGTCGGACATGACTGAGTGACTGAACTGAACTGAATAGTCACACTGGAAATATGTGCTGAAATCAATGCCAGCAGTTCATTTGCTTTGTTTCAGTGAAAAATAAAAATAACCTCCCACAACAAAAATAAAACCCTGTAATACACTTCAAAATATCTGACAGAAAATCTAGACTCTCCCTAGATAACTGAATGATTGTACCAATGAGAATTACAGATGCTAGCAACTGGGTAGCATATGATCAGAAATAATTATCAACATGTTTTTCTCATATGCTGTCTCCCATTAAAATGCACTTTGTCAAATTGGACAGTTCCTAATGCCTGAAATTATGTTTCACTGCCAAAGCTCTTTTAAAAAATCAGATGCCCTATTGTCAACAATAATAAAATCCATATTTTTGTCAAAATTTTCCAGTGAGGACTCCTAAGTATCTGCTGAAAGGATAGCATACCTATTTGTGGTCTTAATTTATACTTCACAGCTAGTACTGGTCATATTTTTCATGGATTTCAACAGGCAACATTAAGAGCACTAAGAGAAGCTTCACTTTTGCTGCCTGGATATTCAAAATTAGATTATTGGGTTAAATTGTTTCGCTAATCACACTGCTTTAAAACTTTCTGGAGTGTTTGATTACTGCAAGAATTCATTTGCTTCCTAAATCCATCTACACCACATTTAAAGAAACGACACTGCCAGTAATAGGGTAGAAATGAAATGGTGCCAATAAACATTCAGTGCCTGTACCTAGTAATACGGTTTTATATTCTCAATTGGTGCAAATAGGCTTTGAATAGGAACATCTCACCTAAGTCTCTCTAGGTGAAAACTATGCTCCTGAACTTCGGAGCACAACGAGAGCCCTCGCCGAGTGACATGAAGCGGTGCTGGCGAGGGCCGTGCTCCGTCAGACAGTGTCCCGGAGTCGCCGCCACCATCGGCGTCACGTCTGGCTTGAATACACGCGTAACTGATGAACCGAGAAGGGACAGGTGCCACGGTGTCCTGTCAGACAACCAGAATGGGCTGCCTTCCCGATCTCTCCCTTGGAAGCACTTGAACATGAATCCCTGTCTCCCGTGTCGCTGGTCAAACCCAAGAGGGCATGAAGTTGTCCCCACACTGACTAACCCCAGAGCACTTTACCCAGAGCAGGATGCACGTACCTGTAGGCCCTGGATAAAAGTCAGACACTGGAGACCTGGAAAAAGACAAGACAAGCTTGTGGAGTGGCCCTGACCGGGATGCTGCCCAGCTCCTGAGACACAGCTCCTGCGGTGGCAAGGCCCCTCTTCTCCCTGACACCTTGCCCCAGCCTGTAAAGACTCGCACAGACACACACACAGTTCCTATCAGCTCCAGGCCTCACCCCGGGAGACTGAGCCCCCCTCGAAGTGCTCCCAGAAGGAGACGAGGTATTGCAGACACCCCTGAGCAAGGGCCCACCTCTATGGGAGGAGTCCCGCTCCCTGACGCCACCCTGATCCACATGCACAGCCCCACCCTCCGCGTGCCTCACTCTGCTCCCTGGAACCCCCACTCCCTCACCCACCCTTTAAACCCTGCACAAGCCAGAGCCGACTCCAGGTCACACTGGCCCCTCTCCCATTGCAGTTATTGGACTGAATCCATCCTCGCTGCTCGGGGACCAGCTCTGCTGATCTCTGACGCGGGTGAGGACAAGGTCCGGGGGAGGAGGACATGCTCAGCAGGAGCGGGCACGAGGCTGGGCCCAAAGGAGGTGGATTCAAGGGCCCTAGAACATCCTCGGACGGTCAACCAGAGGGAGAGCCCTAATACAATTCAAGTTTATGTCCTCCACTTAGAGACTTGGAATCTATGGAGTATTTATGATTCTCAGTAATGCACTTTATGACCAGACATCATGAAGGTATTTTAAGATAGTCCTCAACATACAGACATTTCACTTTAATGTGTGTATATAATCACGGCCTAAAGCCTATGAGCCGGAAAAGTTTTGCACACGAGCAAACTGGACTGGGGAGCACGAAGTGAAGAGCAGCAGGCCGAGCCGGCCCTCACATCCGGAACCTCAGATGACACGTGCGTCCTTTCATAAAACAATGGGTCCAGCGGGCACCTGGCCAGTCTTCAAAATGTGCACATTTCTCTCGCTTTTGCTTTTATCTGATTTTTTCTTTTTTAGTATAAATTCAGTTTTACTTCTGTGAAGAAAATACAGCCAAGAATGTACTCTATCTGATACTCAACAAAGAGAGAAATAAAGTCACTGGATTAAACGTTAAAAACATCTGCTTGTGTTGTATATGATTTACCTAGCAAAATATTTGGAGCATAATTCAAAGTGACATTAAAAGAAATTTTAATAAAAAATTGAAAATCCTTGACTCTCTAAAACATTGTTCAACACATTTCCCACACTTCAGAGCTTTGAAAAACTCATTCAAGACTATTTTGGGTGTTAAGCAAACATTTTTTAATATTTATTTATTTATATTATTTGCTTGGCTGTGCCAAGCACACAAGATCTTCAGTCTTCATCGCAGCACATGGGATTCTCAGCTGTGGCATACAGACTCTAGCTGCAGCATGTGGGATCTAGTTCCCCGACCAGGGACCAAACCCAGGGGCTCTGCACTGGCAGCAGTCTTAGCCACTGGACCACTAGGGAAGTTCCAGCAAAAAAGCTAAAGAAGGTATTCTGAAGACAATGAGAAATGAAATAAATAAAAACACAACTGATTAGTGCATACGCTACTGCTTATTGCTTAAGGGGCTTCCCTGGTGGCTCTGACAGTAAAGAATCTGCCTGCAATACTGGAGACCCAGGTTCAGTCCCTGGGTCAGGAAGATCCCCTAGAGAAGTGAACCGCAACCCACTCCAGTATTCTTGCTTGGAGAATCCCATGGACAGAGGAGCCTGGCGGGCTACAGCCCATGGGGTTACAAAGAGTCAGACACAACTGGGTGACTAACGCTTTCACTTTCAAGGCCTAGGAGGTATTCCACCAGTATCTGTTGAACAATATTAAACAGTATGTAGAAGAAACAATTAAATGCATCTAGAAAACTGTGTTAATCTAATAAAGCGACAAAGGAAGCATAATACAGGTGGAAAATAAAGAAATCCTATTATAATTCTTATTGCTAAAGTCATACATCATTGATTTTCTTCCCAAACTTCTTTCATGAAGTCACTATTTATGTTTCTCTTTTCAGCATATTCTAGTGCTTAACACAAAAACTGAGGGTTAATCCTGCACTATTCCACTAAAATTCTTTCATTTTGAAAGCAAAGAATGGTGTTTTCCCAGGAAATACGTACCTACTTGCTGAGTCTATTCCTGAACTAATCAATGGAAAGTTACATTTCTTAGCAATATTTGTTCTATCGACTTCTACACTGCAGTGATAACTCAATTACCAAGACGGAAAGTCATTTTACTTTGAAGTCATGTCATCGTGAGGCAAGCTGAATTAAAGGGTTTGCACTCGGAAGGTAATATACATGTATTTAGGCTGAGAGCTCCACAACAGCCTTGTCAGGTTTCAATCAGATGAAAACGTTCCCTGGATCATCAGCGGCTGCCTGCAGTGGCGTCTGCGTTCTCCCTGCCTGGGCTGCCGTGCATCCTGGGGCCTCTCTGTGTCTCAGGCACCGCCAGGCTCCTGACAGGTGCCTAAGAACCCATGACTTGGGCATTCTGTGGTTTCTGCAAGGACCCTGTTGTCAGGAGTCAGTGTGAGGAGGGCCATCCTGCCGGTACGAGCAGATTGCAGCCCTTCTGGGACATGCCCTGGCACATGGAATGACATCGAGGAGCCCAAAAGCTCTTCCAGAACTAACATCAGCAAAGGAGCTGTGTGCACATCAGGCATTTTTCTGCGGGTCTCTACTCAATGGTAAAAATGGCAAACACAGAGCTAACTAGAGAAGCCAGGAGTGGTTTCTTCTTAGGTCCCAGAAAAGAATAGGATAACTGGGGAAACTTTCTAAAATGCAGTCTCCCTGAAATTTAACAGTTGAAGTCTCTCTTCCAGCCACTCAAGTATTGCATCAAATGGATGCAATCTGAATAAATACCAACACAAAACAATTGTGTACAATAATCCTGACAGAAAACCATTGTGCACAGGGAAGCTGACTGTTCACCCTGCAGTATAGCAGCTGGGGCCTGTCTCTGACGACTGTTCCACAAGCCAGTCTGTTCTTCATGGGGCGAACCAGCCTGTCTCTCTGTCCCCAAGGCCAGAGGCTGCAACTGCAAGGGCCACTCGGCACTATTTCCCCTCAGGACCTGCCCTCTGGCTCCTCCAGAAGCTACAAAGGTCCCATCTCCATGACTTCCTTATTAAAACTAGATGGACAATGGACAGACGGATGAACAGATGGAATGATGTTTGAATAAAATATATAATTTGTATGAGCACTTAAGTGATGGCAATGTTTTGTGTAAGTACCACACTTTATCAACAAGCCTTAGCTTAGCGGAGCTGGTTCTGGCCAGTTTTCTGATTCTTGTTTCTTGTCAGAGGTTCTGCTCAAAACTGCATCTGCTGGTGGGGAGTCCACCTGCTGGGTCTCTTACTGGCTGTATACCAGTCCTGAGAGCACTAAAGTCTTCTCTATGTGTGTGTGTTTCTTGGGATCTTAGCATTCTCCTCTTTGAGAAATCAGCAAACACACTGTGTGTGTGTGTGTGTGTGTGTGTGTGTGTGTGTGTGTGTGTGTGTGTGTGTGCGTGTGTGTGTGTGTGTGTGTGTGTGTGTGTATTCCCAACAGACTTGATTATGCATGTCACAGCGGATAACCCTGGTATCTCCGTGATCTCTGCCCCCCTCAATTCTCTTCTCTGTGGATACAGTTGGGATCGGGCTCCTTGAAAGGTCATCTCTGGGCTGATCCCTAGTTCTCAGTCAATACTGGTCCCTGAGGCCTGGTTCCTCATCCCTGACTCCTGGGACCCTGGGAGAAGCCTACAACTGGAAAGTCTAGGATAGGTTAAGGGAACCATCATCTCTCTGGGATAAAAGTTTCCAACAAGATATACTTTTAACTGAATTCCTTAGCTTTCAGGAATCTTACAGATCATAAACAAATTGGTAAGTGCCCTAATTTTCCAGATGAAGAAAAGTAAGTTCCAGACTAAGCTAATTTGTTAAAAACATATGGCTGGAAAATGGTCTTTTGAAGCAGAATTCTAAATGGAGAAATCTTTTTCTTTGCTCCAGCACTTTCTCAGTGTCTGATCATAATAGGAATTTATCAAATATTAGTGAGTTAGCAAAAAATCATATTTCAAAATCCAAATAATGAATATATATAGCTAAAATAGGTATATTTTCTTTACTGAGGATCAGGAATGACTATTTAAAACTTTAGTTTAATATTTCCCAGTTACAAAAAATACAAATGACTTTCTCTTTGAAAATTTCACTTTGATTTTCATATGAAACTAAATTGTGCTTTTCATTGCAGCATGAGGCTCAGTGTGGATTTAATTATTAAATTACTGTCTGTCACAATGAATGGGTTCCCTGGCAGCTCAGTTGGTAAAGAATCCACCTGCATTGCAGGAGACCCCAGTTCAAGGATATACTACATATATTCAGAAGCATTTCTTTACGCCTTTTAAATGCATGTACAAAAAGAACAAAAGAGATTTCCGTGCATCTGTACTCTTCAAATACATGAACTAATGGCAAAGCTCGTGATTTAAAACAATATATCCCACAGCAATAATTTAATATTTTTTCTTCTTTTTCATCAAAGCCTATTTCATACTTTCTTGCCTAAAGTACCTTAATAAACATTAGGTTCCAATGGTAGGTGTGCTTAATCATTTTGCTCACACAATGGGCAGAGAAGATACTTGGAACAATATAAGCAGAATTGAAATTATAATAATCAACATAAAACTGAGAAATCAACATCACATTTGAACCCAAATTGCACATCCACTTCATCTCACAATTATTGCTTCTCTCTTTTCACATGCAAAGACTGACATGTATGGCATGGTAGTCTTGAGGAATTCAGGATTTGTTATAAAGCTACTTTAAAATATTTGTTACAATGAGAAAAGTGCATTTAGAGAATTTCACTGCTTCCAATAACTATTTCATATGGCAGAATTTATCTTTCAAGTTTGTACTTGTTTCCTCTTTTAAAATGGAAAAAAAAACAATAAATAAGGTTTATGAGGATTTAAAGGTAAATACTCATCATAAACATATTCTAAAAGCTAGATATTTCAGGATTTATGAGTAACACATTGGCTCAAACTAAATTTTCCTTCTCAAGACAGAACATTACTGAAAATCACATCAGCCTTAGTCAGAACTCAGGCAAGTAAGAACGTCTGGCTACAATCCCATCTACTCCTCAACTGAGGCAACACATTTGTATTATTAAATACAATAAAGGAGATTCAAAAACTGAAAATCCTATTGTTATATTAGAGCTTCATAGATCAAATCCATGAATTCGAAAAATAAAATATAATACCTTTACAACGGCTCTGCTACTGTGCCTAGAAAAAGCAGTACTGAGTTCCTCAAAAGTAACGACAGTAAAAACGGTTACTTTGCTCTTTTTAGGTGACACTAGAGATAAAGAATCCGCCTGCTAATGCAGGAGACATGAGAAACTCAGGTTCGATCCGTGGGTCCGGAAGATCTTCTGGAGGAGGGTAGGCAGCCCATTCCAGTATTCATGGCTGGAGAATCCCACAGAGAGAGGAGCCTGGCAGGTTACGGTCTATAGGGTCACAAATAGTCAGACACCACTGAAGTGACTTAGCACACACACGCAATCTCAAAGAAGCTTAATTTTTTTGGAGGAATAAACAATTGTTACTATATATCAACAAAATGAAGGTCAAAAGAAGCATAAGTCATGGACCAAAATTCTGTGACCCAAGGACATAATAGTGAGCACTTACTGACTGCCTACTGTGTGCATGATTTATATGCCTTCTGTGTGTTCATGTGTTTGGGCCAAGGGTAGTTTGCGTGCCACAGAGCAGTGGTGGGGAGGCCAGGAGAAGGGTGCTGACTGTAGGGTGTGGGATGCTCAAGCCCACCACAGTGAGAAGCAGAAGAGAGAGGATGCACAGCATGGGCAACAGGGGAGTGCACTAATACCCTGTTAGTCACCACTTCCTCCTGGGGCACCCCGTGCGTGTTACTAAGACTGAAAAAGAACTCTGCTTTCTAAAACCTATTTTCCAATTCTTTAACACTGATACATAAAAGCACTGTTTTCTTGGCATGGTGACTCTATACAAAAATGTTTATTCTTGTCACAAAAAATATGGAGAATTACTTTCCTTAAAGATGTCAGATGTCCTGTCTAGCATGTGTTTTGATTATCTGTGTCTTTCACTGTCTTTGAGCTATTTTAGAACTCTCTCTGCAAAACTGATAGTAACACAAATTATACTTGTCCACAGAAATGCAGATGATATTCAACCACTGGATACTGTTTGCACCCATAATGAAGGTTCACTTCAGCGTTTCCAGTTTCATGTGTGTGTGTTGATCGAATTCTCTGAATCAGTTGTAACAGGGTACTGGTTTCCTCCTTAATTATAAATTAAATGAATCTTTGCCAAAGTTTCATTTTATGTTTGAGTGTCATGACCTAATGTTTAAAAAAAATCATTATTTTACCATTTTAAAAGTTTGTCTTTAAATGCTCTGTTGTAATTTTTATTTGAACAATACTAATATTTTTCATACAAAGACAACTGATTCAGGCCAGTTCTCAGTATTTGCAGTTATGTAATCCATAGAGTTGCTGTAAACACAGAATCAGTGAGTCCTGAAGAGCCGTTGGAGGACAGACCAGGCAGGCTTTTGCCAGCCTCTGGTCCCAATATCCAAGGTCTATCAGCCCCTCAGTAACATTCAGCCCAGTTCAGCCCAGCCCAATAGCACTAAATCACGGCTGAATGAGACCACGCAACAGAAATTTCTCTATAAGGTCCACTGTGCCTTCTGGCCTTAGAACATTTCACTTCTTAGACTTACTTCAGCACTCTACTCAGAGGCCTTTTTCAAGAGAGAAATCATCAAGAAAAAGTACAGAGTGTGAAAAACATGAAATAAGGATACTACAGAAGGGCACTTGTCTACACTGAGAGCTGAGACAGGCCGGCACGGTCTCAGGTGGATCCCCAGAGGACCAATCTCAATTTCTTTTTTCCACTCATGACCATGGGTATTTGCAAGAGGTCCTCACAGTTTTAAGACTGAGAGGAGCAGGCTTTTTTAGTCTGCTTCTTCTGCTCCTGTCAACAGGCCCCATCTGTATACAGACCATAGCTGTAGCCCCTGACACACCAGGCACACACCACGCCCTTCCCGATGTCGCAGGACTTCTGCCACCACTGTGAAGTGACCGTCCAGGGCTGTAAACCCAGGACACACTGGAGACTCAAATTTCACTCCTAGTTATGATGTTAGAAAACTTATTTGGTTTCTAGTCATCTCCATCTTTTGATGTCAAGGTTTTGGCTCAAAACCCACACATTTTTATTCTGTATTATCCAGCAGCACTGGCAATTTTTTGATGGGTGTGAGAGAAAAGTAGAGAAATGATTCGTTACAGTCTGCCATTTCAGACAAGTACTAATTTTTCTGCTAGTGATCCTAAATCTTGTCCGTGTGACTCTTGCCTGTTGCCTCACATAGATCACAAGGCTCTTCTATGTCAGAGCCCTGCATGTGCCTGAACAGAGTCACGTCCTTCCTATAGTTTGTCTTCATGATCTGCACTCTGACCATTTTTCTCATGTTGCCATTTCAGTCTCTTAAATCTCCGTCATTTGACTTAACATTGACCTGCTTGTCTGCATTTTAAATTAATGCTAATTTATTTGGCACAAATAAGCCATACGATTACACTGAAAAAGTACTGGCAAACAGAAAGTATTTTTGAATACAATGAAATCTCCCGGCTGGCTCGTGGGACAAGTGCTCTTTTTAGCCTTCCAGGTGATGTTGGTGGTAAAGAACCTGCCTGCCAATGCAGGAGACATAAGAGACAGATTTGATTCCTGGGTCGGGAAGATCCCCTGGAGGAGGAAATGGCAACCCACTCCAATATTCTTGCCTGGAGAACCTCACAGACAGAGGAGCCTGGCGGGCTACAGCCCATGAGGTTGCAGAGTCAGACACAACTAAAGCGACTTAGAATGCATGCACAGGTCATACAACCACACTGAAAAACTGCTAGCACAGACAAAGTTTACTTTCGAATACAATGAAAACCCCTCAGTGGCTTAAAAATGTAACTGGTGGTCACACGAACTTATAATAAGCACACGTTGAAATCACTGCACATAATAAATCTTAAGGTTTCTCTGTGTTGACACTAGAGTTATCATATTTGAAAGTGCTATCTTAAAAAGTTCATCTTTGGCTTTTGTAAAGAAACTGAATTTGATTTTCAGTTTATAACATATATAGGACAGTGAAAATTGTTAACTTTCTGTCAATTTCATAGAGTTTCCAATGTGATTCATTTGAAATCAAAATCTAATTTCCTATCCACAAGATATAACAAACACCTAATAAAATTTAATGAAAAAGATCATTTCCTATCACCATGTGGTAATTGACAAATTAACTGGTATTGCCACTAAAATCATTTTCTTCATCTTCTTTTTACATATTTTCATGACTGATACTTGTTGGGACTTGACAATTTATAGGTCAGATTAAAAATATCAGGAATTAGTTGACAGAAATTCAATTTTAAAGTAGTTTAAACTGCGCTAATATATTATCAGAGCCATAAAGATTATAAAGTTCAGCCTCAAACTTCTGTGACCTACAAAATGACTTATGCCAACACATGAATCCTAAATAACAGTGTTAGGGGAAAGGCTTTATAAATCAAAGTCTGGAGTAGGTTTTAATAAGGTCGCATCCGCATGTACCATTACTGTGAGAGAAGAAAAATTAGTATCTTTCACAGAGACGAAAATACACTTGAGTAAATAATTCTGTGATGATTAGCTCATGGCTCACAGAGACACGGAGAATGCAGAGAAGAGAGGTTGAAAGAGATGGAGGTGGTACCTGACCTCTTCTTCCACCAGGAGACACGACAGGTTTCCCCGCATCTTCTCCATCAGACACGGTAGATGCAGACCCTCCTGCTCACACATCAGGCTCTTACAACCACACCTATAGTCAGTTTCGTTAGGCAAAACGCATGTCTTGGTATTTAAAAGCAGGTGAATATTCTTGTGTGTTTCTGAGTCTACTCCTTAAGGCCTAAGGAATGTCTTATCCCCTTTGCATCTTCACACTCCTGGGGTCACACCAGCAATGAGCTGCAGCCTCCCTACCAACACATCTAAGGGCAGGGTCATAGAGCAGCTGCAGCTCCCTGTGTGCTCCCAGTAAGACCACAGTCAGTTAGCCGCTGTTTTCCGTTTACATCCCTGGAAACGCCACTGTCACTGGCTCCAGAGAACTGTGTGCATCTCCTGTGATGACATCACCAGTTAGTCGCAGATGCCCATTTAATTCATCATTTGCACAACTTCCAGAACAGATTCCGGAGGACACCACCCTCAATCAGCAGCAGCTTCCTACCACAGTCTTGAGAACACCAAGACACACACCACAGCTGCCCTCTGCAGCCCCTGGTGACACTGTGAACGAGCCTCAGATTCTTCTACATCTTAGGACGTTCTCGCCATGGGACCACAGCATCCTCCTTTGCATCCAAACGATAAAGCCACCGATCTGCTGCAGCTCCCATCTACTCCCAAGGGTCCATCGGCGGGTACCCAGCACTCCCTCTGCTTTCTCCAGGACACCACCATCACTCAGCTGCAGCTTCCCACTCACATAACTAAGAAGACCACCCTCAGTGGGCCACCGTTTCCTATTTAGATCTGCAAGAAAATCGAACATGAGCTGCAGCTTCTTCACACCCGTAAGGAGACTTTCATCAACTGGGGATGGCATCCTCCTTGCACTCCCAACACCACCAACAACTGGCTGCAGCTTCCTCTACCTTCCCCAAGGATAATGTCTCCTGCTGGTTTCCGCACAAAATACCTCATCCAGGAGGACAAGACTGTGTAAATCCCAACACAACTAAGACAGCTTACAGAGAGAAAACCTGGTCATTAGGCCTGACTGTGGAATGGCTGGGAGCAGGGGCCAGCTGACAGAAATCCACCTCTGAAGTTTCTCAGGAAGTTTAACTCGGGGAACTTCATGTCTGAGTGTGTGTTTAGGGTGAGGATGGACACCTCTTGCACTTCGCCCACCAACCTGAGCTAAACACAATGCGCCCTCCTAGAGAAACTGCAGGACAGTTCCATGCTATGTGACAATCCATTCCTCGGACACATTCGTCTCTAATGACCCAAGGGCAAGTCGCAGTTTTTACTTGTTCCAGATTTCTAGCTTAGACAAGTTATATATGTCGTCAGATTTTTATCTCCCTGAAAGATAACAACGGCTTTTCTTTTAATCAAGGATTGAGAATTCAGCAAAGAAAACCTCACACAACATTAAGGAAAAACCACGTTGATAAAAACTATTCCCGAGTTCAATTTCTTATAAAATGTTTGTTTTTCTCTGCAAGTTTAAGCTGTGCAATCTAAAAATCCCTTTAAACCACTTTAAAACATTTTATTTCATTAAACTCCCCCTGCTCCACACACCCACGTGCCCCATACCCATCTTACCTGCTGTCTCATCAGCCAGGGCTCCTCAGGATTTTTAACACCAGGTGTGATCAACCTGGGTGCCTCCTGGGCCTTCTCCCTTCCCTCTGCTCAGCTGTATTGAAATACTCGAGAACAGTTTCCATACAATTTTCTGGTAGAATTTTGTTTTTCTGTAATTTACACGTGTGAATCTGTAAAAACAAGACAGAGATTCATGTGGACTGACATTATTTATGAAAAAGAGGAAGACAGAAACTGGCGTTACCTGGAAACCATACACACTGTACAGTTTTTGCATATTTTGACGCTAATTAAATTTGGTGCTTGCCTAAAATATTGATTTTGTTCACATCACTCATATACACTTGTCATTTGGTACGGTTTTTAAAACTGTAATGAAGGGGATTCCCACAGAGAGCACTGATGCTGTGTACTCATACATGAGCCAGTTCTTTCAGGTATCTGATACAAGAGACCGGCTTTGTCTATTGAAAATGGTTATTCTTTAAAAACACAGAGATAACCAATTGTTATGATATATACAAACTAAGAACAATTTCCCAAATAATAATTTTGGTTACCATGCATTGCATATATATTTTGTGCTAAGGGCTTTTTAACATTCTGCATTTAAATAGAGATCAAAAGTAATATATGTAAACACATGTTCTAATGCCTGGTGCATTTTAAGGACTCGATAAATGTCTGCTGTTTTTATTAGGATAATGGATGCCACCATTTAATCTTCACAAGAGCCCTGTTAGGTAGGACTTTTAAGGCCTCTGATTTACACATGGAGGACCCGGGCGGAGTGGGCTGATGGCTGACGTGAAGTGGTGTGGGCGGCAACATGATGGAACCCCAGCAGGGCATGTGGATTCTCTGTGCTCCTTCCCCTGTTACAGGGGTGGGGCTGCAGCCCAGGAGACGCAGGCTCGAAAGCGCGGTCACCTGTCTTCCGTCTGCTCCCCACCTGCCGCCCCCAGCCGGAAGGGCCCGCGCCGACAGACAGACGCTGTCGGACACACAGACACCTCTGTGAGCGCGTGCCTCCCTCTGCCCTCCAAGGCCCCAGAGGACAGGCTCGCTTTCCTTCTCTTTGAGTTTCTGTGCTTCACCTCTCTTCTCTCCCCTCCTCCTCCTTCATTTTTATGTTCCCAGAGCTCAGTTCACAGTAAGGACTTCACTTAAAACAACAACTAAATTAGCTTTCCCTCAAAATTATACCGGGGCTAGCAGTTTCCAACTCTGCACGGGCCTCCAGGACTCCTCAGTCACGCTCTTCCTAAGGCATCACCACAGGTCACAGTGTTACAGCCGGGCACTGCAGGTAAGCCAGGAAGGGACAACTTTCACAGAATGTGTCAAGTCTTTTGACCAAAAATGAGAAAACTCTGGTCCTAAGACTGAATAAGTCTCTGTAAGTCCACAGCAATATCCACTACACAAAGCCAGAGAGGGAGAGGGAAATAGGGGAAAAGAGCCGATACAGAAAGAATGCCCGCAAATAAATATACAGGGAGTAAAATCATTAGAAAGATCACCAGTTTGCAACCACCACTGTAACTGATTCTTTTAGGGATTGCCAACTGATGCTAAAATCATTCAGTGAAAAGTGCTTTCGAGAGAATGGACTATTTGCATAATATCAACACATCACAGAATAATTATTAACTACAAACAGAAAAGGCACCTTCCAATAGATAAATCTGGAGAGCACACAAAACGATCCAGAAGGACAAGCTGACCTCCTGATAAGACACGCTGGGAAGGAGACCAAACATTACCTGTCTGATTTTATTTCCAAAGTGTTCAACCAGAACTTAATGAGGAAATAATCAGATAGCAATGCAGATGTGTGAAAATTATGACAAAACTGCCTGGTGTGTTTATAAACAACTTATGGAAAGACAAGAACAGACAAGGTGGTGTGTGGGTGAAAGTTTGAAGAGTCTTAATCACAAAGCTGAGGTGAGATGCTATGCTTCAATGAGCGTTATTAGCACAACAGGAGAAGTTTTATGAGTTTCGTATTTTGTAGCATCAGTGTTTATTAACATTAATGTTAAATAAAATTAATTAATGTTAGTGTTGATATTGAATGTACTGAGTTTGATGATAATATTGGGATTATGCAGAATGCTTTGTCCTTAAGAGATACATGCGACAGGTGTTGGGGGTATAACGTCGTGATACTTTTTCTGTAAAGATCTTTTGTATTGTCGGCCATGCTGGGTCCTCACTGCGGTGCAGGCTTCTCCAGCTGCGCTGAGCGGGGGCTCCCCTTCACTGAAATGCGTGGGCTCCTCACGGTGGCCTCTCTTGTGCAGCACAGGCTCAGGGGTGCGGGCAGGAGGCTGTGGCACGTAGGCTGGCTGGCTCTAGAGCACAGGCCCGGGTGTGGTGGTGCAGGGCCTAGCTGTCCTGCGGCATGCGGGATCCTCCCAGCCCAGGGACAGAACTGGTACCCCCTGCATGGTCAGGCAGGTCCCTAACCACTGAGCCGCCAGGGGACCCCAAGTTTAAGCACTTGGTGCACACCTACCATAGCAGTTTCCACAAGAGTTAGCTCAGCCAACCCAGGCTTCTGCCTCCTCACTGGAGGGCACGATCTCTAAGCATCGAGGGTGTCAACTGATCATTCCTGTGTCTTCCATCACAGGGCAGGAGCTCAGAAAGACTTTTTAAAAAATCAGTTCCACTGGACTGAAAAGGTGAGCATAGTGACAGGGAAACGCATCCCTTGCTGTTTGTGCCCGGCAGGCTGAGCGAGTGCACTGAGTCTGTGCAGGGCTGGGGAGGATGGAGCGGCGACTGTTAACAAGAGCAGCCTCCGGGCTGCATGGGGCTCAGGGACCACCCGCCATGGACTCATCACGGACAGCCCACGGAGCGGCACTGCTGCCGTCACCACACACGGACACACGATGGCAGAACCTGAGGCCAGATGGGCCACTCATCAGAGGCTCTGCACCCTGGGAGGTGGCTGAGACCCAGGTCCACGTGAGCACTGCCACCTCAAAAGCCCTGGTGGACGCCCAGCTGCCTCTTCAGCACCGCACCCCCTTCACAAATTAGGAAGACCGGAAACCGTCCGCAGCACTGAGTCCTCTCTTCACGCCCTCGGCCATGGATTTGTTCTGCGGCACCCACGCCTCCTCCAGCAGTGGACTCTCTTGAAGGCGCCTTCAAACGTGTGCTCACCGGGCTGGGAGGAAGCGGAATGGCCGTCCCACTGAGAATCCAGAGTTCACATCCTCTCCTGAAGTTCACTGTCACAGCACTGTCTAGTCTCCAAGGCAAAGTCACATGAAAGTAATTAGGATAATCCAATGCATCTTATTAATACACACACAAATCCTTCATAGTCAATGAGAGAGACAAATCCAGGTTATCACAAGTGTTACCTAAAAAAAGAAAATATGTTTTCTGAAGGACAAAAATCATAACAGTATAAATGATGCATAGAAAACACTGTATTTGTGGATTAGTGACTGAGCCCATCTTAAGGGTATGTAATGCTACAGATTTCTCTACCCTGTTTAAGATAGTACTTCTGAGAAAAATTCTGTCTCTCAAAAACAGTTTCTTAGTATCACCACAGTCTGCATATTTGGATGGTGACTGTGTCTGAACATAATGTAAAGCCAAGAAAAATCTACTGTAATAACATTCCATTTACTTTTCCATATTTTTCAGTGTTTCAGTCCTATAGGATTACAAAAGATATAAATGAATACAAAGAAGAATATGTTTCACTTGAAAATATTTATTTTTTAAACCTGAATCTTCCTTTTTAAAATGAGTGGAAAAAGCAAATGCATTTTTCTGTTCCTTTAAGCCGGTGAGAGGGAGGAGAGGGAGGGGTGAGCCTGAGGACAGCGATGTGAGGTTCCCACTGCCAGACTCTCCCAACCGTTTCTGATACATTATCTCAGTCAAACCATATTGCAACCAGACTGCACATTTTATTAAGTAAGCAAAATTAACTATCCTTTCAATAGATTATGCCATCAAACTCAAGGCAGCCTATGAAAAGCGCTCAAATGCTGTACTGCCCTGGAGGTTAAAGCCCATGTTCTAAACATGTTTAAAGTGGGTTAAAGCCCATGTTCTAAAGTGGTGACTTTACATTAAAACCAGTCTTGCCTTACGGGATTTACCTCAAGAAACTGAACACGTTAGATTAGGTTATCTTTCAACTGATATACCCATATGGAAAAACCAAAGTCAAGGGACAGGTACACTGTCTGCAAAGTATGAACTGGTTCCAACGAAAGTAGTACTTTTATATATAGTTTGGTTTTAAATATGACATAGAAAAATGGTCAATGATTCCGAATGCTCCAACTTCTAGACCACTTGTGGATTTAATCGACACTAGTGATTCTCAAACACACACTCTCAGATCATGCTGCCTGCAGTGTGACTCTTCCTTACAGGCCCACCACCCCTCTCAGATACTTCAAAGCCATGCCAGCCACCGCCCTGCCCACCTCCCCTCATCAGGAAGCGGGCTCTGTGCCCACCTTCACCTCAAGCTGCAGCACCCCCAGAGTCCCTCTGTTCAGACTGGACTTGTCGGATCCTCCACCCTGGTGAAGCCAGCCATGGACAACACCACATGCAGCTGAGCTCGTCAGCGATACTGGATCACAGGATATCACAGAAATATTTAACTGACTCAGTTAACAAAAAAATCATCTGGAGATTTTTGGGCAATCTGGAGAAAAATGTTCTGGTTCTAAATTTTCCACATTTTTTTTTAATTAAAAAAAACCAAAGAAGTTAAGAGTCAGGGTCTATGCAAAAAAATTATTCTTCACTGACTGCCAATATCTGACAAAAATAAAACCTCACCCTTGATCCAAACATATTTAGAAATTATTTTGGAAGTTAAGGGTCTCTCTTCTGTTGAAAAATAATTGTATTGTGATATAAGATGGAGAATAAGAATAGGGTGCTAAAGGAAGAAACCACATGAGCTTGAGCATGGTAAGACTCATCATCTTTCCATCACACATTTTATACTCAGACATGCTATTCTAAGTTATTCAGTTGCTTTAAATTCTGTAGTCGTTGTGGTCAAGAAAAAATGACTTGTCATTCCATGAGGCTGGAAATTAACCATGTATTTCTCTGGTATTTAACCCCTCGGAACCACCAGTGATTCACATTAAATCTTCTGGCCCCTATGAATAGTTATCGATATTTTAAATGTTAATTTACAAAAGGAATCAGAACTGTAGGCTTTGCTGGCTATTGTCAAGCAAACATGGCTGCTCTGCTGAGTCACAGACTGCAGAAGTGAGTCAGGAGCCCAGTGCTGACAAGGGGGAAGGGGCTTCAGTGGATGGCGGGACCCTGGGATAAGAGAAATTTGGAGCATCAAGGGACTTAATTGACCCCACAGGGAATGGATGGAGAAAGGCCTGCCGCGGACGGACCTGTAGGGGATGAGCAGAAACATCTGTGAGAAAGCAGGCTTGCTGTGAGTTTCTATAATCCTGCTGATCTGGCAGCATTTAGCTTACAATCTTCCAGTACTGAAATGGATTAGCCTTCCCCAGGGCCATCCCGTGAAAGAAACACCCAGGCCAGGTGAGCTCCAGACAGAAGCACTGAGCAGGAGACGGCCTCAGCCACAGGCAGGGGCTTGGAGGACGCCCAGGGCTCAGGGCAGGCCTCCAGGAAACATGAGTGTCACATTTCCTCTGGAGTATTAGACACACCATTTCAGTATCCGCACTGTTATTTACTGTCCCCTGTTTTCAAAATGCTGATTGCCACCCACACAATTGTCTGAAAAACAATGACATAAAAGCTGGTATCCAAACAGCCTCCTCCAGTGTCTAGGCCAGGACCAGGATAGGCAGAGGCAGAGTCTGCTGGGCTGGGGAAGGACACAGCTGTGGCTGGAAGCATCTCAATTTCCTGAGGCCACCACAGCCACCAGCTTTGATGCTATCAAAATCCACTTTATCATCTCAGGACTTTACAGTCTCCATTTAATCATCCTCATCCAGATGGGCCCTTAGGACCACTTTTTAACAACAGCTACTCAGGAAAGATGGAGAAGAAAGTGGCAACCCACTCCAGTATTCTTGCCTGGGAAATCCCATGACAGAGAAGTCTGGCGGGCTACAGTCTACAGGATCACAAAGAGTCAGACAGAACTTAGTGACAGGGTGTGCACTCGTGTACTCTCAGGAAAGAATGAACATTCAAACACATTCACCTTGTATTCTTCTTTGACAAAGACCCAGAACTAGTTTCCATAACTGATACAAACTCAAGAACATCCTCAGTTTATATTAAGCCAGAGATGTAGTATCATCAACACGTTAACATCTTTTACTACTAAATACTGGAAAAAACTGAGTGTTTTTGTGGAAGCTTCATCCCAGCAAGGCTAACTTCCCAAAAGGATGACCTCACTCAGTTCCCACTTCACACACACAGGAAAAGCAGATCCATGCTGGGGTCCCCAGGATCCCACAGGAAAGCCATCACCCAATTCAGAGTGTATTGACTGTAACACACTTTGGATGAATTAAACCTAAAAAGCAGTTTGATGTGCCAACAAACCAAAGACCACCACCATAAGTGCGGGAGTAAATACGGTACAGACACCTGCGAAGTGACGAGGCTACGGCCGGAGGCTGAGCGTGGGGACGGGAGGCCCACCGGTGGGACCCCCGCTCCCTGGGGTTCAGGAGGCTGTTTGGTCGTGTCAGGTAACTGAATCCATGGCTGGGATGTGGTAGCAGGTTTCTCACAAGTGTGAGGGGGCACTAGAGAGGAGAGTGACTTAGAACTGCCATGAGCCACAGGAAGCGGCCTGAGGAATGCCTCTGTGTGTTTGCCCGCTAGCAAAATATGTGCATGTGTGATGAGATCTTACAGTGTGCATTTTATATTATTAGCCACAAGACAGGTATTAGTCTATCAAAGAACAAATTGGATCCAAATTTTGCTTCTGGCATTGAATACGTTACAGTTACCTGCTCAGATGTCTCCAGCTTTTAACTATTATCTGTGGGAGAGATCTTTAACATGTGTCATAGGCCTAGTTTCCAAAATAGCCTTTCCTTTTTATTTCCTTCTGAGAAGTCTCTTGGATGCTGGAGAAGACCGAGTCAGACCTTTCTTTGACAGGGTTTGCTCAGAAGGCACAGAAAAAGCGTGCAAGCTCCACCCACCAGGACTTTTGTTCCCAAAGTCTAGATTTTACAATGTCGGCAAGCCTTCTGACAGGAACAGGGAGGACTGAACTGCTTCTAGAGCTTCACTTCTGTTCTCGGAAAGGCTCCACTTGTGAGACCAGTACAGCTGTTTTCATTTCCTCAAGAACCGGGGAGCCACCCAAATGGTACGGGGGCCACCCCCACCCAACTACATTCTCCCCAGTCTGCTTATTCATACCGGGGACGGCCTCTGATATTAACACAACAGAGAATCCCCCAAGACTGCTTGGTTCATGACCCTGTTTCTGGGAAGGTGCTACCTGGACATAAGCCCCAATGTGGTGACCTGGCTTCCTCGTGCTCCCTCAGCCCCCGGCTCAGGGTCCCAGCAGCATCACTCCCGGCCGCAGGTGGTGTCTCCTCTGCTCCTCACGCCATCTTCCTGGTATGCATGTCTGGGTTCAAATTCTCCCTTTTTATAAGGACATCAGTCATACTGATTTAGGATCCACCCAAAGACCTCATTCTTCTCTTGATAATCTCTGTAAAGATCCTACAGAGGCCCTGTAAGATCACTTTCTGAGGGAGTAGGGATTAAGATTCCAAGACATTTTGGGGGAGGAACACAACTGAACTCAGCAAAACAATGAAACAATTCTGAAAACAGGGAATATAAAAGTTCACTTTTTTGAGAAAGCGGGGCATTCAGCTTGTGAGCGAGAACTTCTCGGTCGTGCACAGAGAAAGAACAATTTAAAAATGGGTGATGTTGAGAAGGGCAAGAAGATTTTTGTTGAGAAGTGTGCCCAGTGCCATACTGTGGAAAAGGAAGGCAAGCACAAGACTGGGCCAAACCTCCATGGTCTGTTTGGACGAAAGACGGGTCAGGCTGCTGGATTCTCTTACACAGATGCCAACAAGAACAAAGGTATCACCTGGGGAGAGGAGATGCTGATGGAGTACTTGGAGAATCCCAAGAAGTACATCCCTGGAACAAAGATGATCTTTGCTGGCATTAAGAAGAAGGGAGAGAGGGAGGACTTGATAGCTTATCTCAAAAAAGCTACCAATGAGTAATAGTTGGCCACTGCCTTATTTATTATGAAACGGAAGTGTCTCATGACTTTTTATGTGTACCATATTTAAATTGATCTCATACACTAGAATTCAGATCATGAACAGCTGATGGAATAATTCTGTTGGACAGTCCTGATTTAAATAAGACTGGTTTGTGGCTAAACGAATATGGTCAGCTTTTTTAATTTTGATAGTAATTCCGGTTCAACAAGTACTATCATTTTTCCCATTCTAAAGAGATGATTGAACTTAAATAAGGAATATTAAACTTTTTAGGGAGATGGTGCATTCCTTCTCAAACCCTAAAAAAAAAAGTTCACTTTTAACTATTTTATTTCTGTATTTATTTCTCTGACTGCTTCAGGTCTTAGTTGCTATTTGCAGACTGAGCTGCCCATTAGCATGTAGAATCTTAGTTCCCAACCTGGGATCAAACCCACATCCACTGCTTTGGAAGGCAGATCCTCAACCACTGGAGCACCAGGGAAGTCCTTAAAAAGGAGGCTCATTTATACTTTATTTACCTTAGACATTTCTGCAAGTTAAAATTAAATATCTTCATATGAACCTTCTTAATTTAATGATTCTAATCTGTGTTAAACAGACAGAAGCCAGAAACACCAGTTCTTTTCTAACATACAGATTTTAATAATCAAATTCCTAAATGCTTTTATCTATCCCAATTTTCTACCTTTGCTTTCACGTAACATGAAATATTTTAGCCAACACCTTTTCTTCACTGATGTGCCAGGATTTCTAAAACTTTGCAGCATAAAATTATCATACTGGATTATCAAAAGATAGAAGGAAAACTTAAATAGGGATACATAGTTGAAAAAGCCCACAAAAGAAACATTCTGTATTTTTAGTCACCACGTTAAGTAAAAGTGTGTTCCTATTCTCTTAAACCTGCTCTCTGGCCGAGAGCTACTGGAACTCTTCCATAGGCTTTTCCACAAGGAGCACATTTCAAAACCTATCATCTCGTCTCCAGCTGAAACGCCTTGTCTGCTAACATCAGATCTTCTCCTGGTCGATGTTTGACTCTCTCCAGTCTGACTTTGCAGTTCCGTCAAGCTCTGTGTTTCACAAAACTATATTCATACCTTCAAGGCTATTAGAGCTTATTTTACATGCTCTGATTTAAACTGATTTCCCCCTAAATCCGAGAGGCAAATGTTCTTTAGAGAATGACTCACTTCCAGACACCTGCCTGGTGTCCAGATGTGGACAGAGGTGTGCCAGTGTGGCTCACTCCTGGAAAGGATGGAGAGGTTTCTGTTGCCTAGCAACACTGTCCTCAGGACCACAGGAGACTCCATGTCAGAAGGGCAGTGTCAGTAACTCTGCAATGCAGGGACACAAGGGAGAACCTACCTTAGCTACCTGATACAAATCCAGGACACGTGAGTACATGTGCCGATACCAGAGATTAGCTAGTTATATGTAGATTAAAAACAACTCTTATGGTCTACTCATGATTGAAATTATCAGGCTCTTTTTTTCTGCTTCTAGCTCAAGTTATTTCTGGAGATATTGACTCATTACTAAGAGGTACAGTATGAGCAATGAAATGCAAATAAATACCTTTCTGTTACTGAAAGACACTCTGGAAAGAGAACTAATGAAATCCCCAACTTCAGCTAAGACTGGCTGAATAATCTGCATGGTCTGTGGATGTCGTTCAGTTTTGACTGTCATCTAGAACCTCACATAATACATTAAGATCTTGAAATACACTCTCATAGTCTTTGAAAGAGTCAAAATGATATTTCTTATTGCTTCATTTCAGTTCAGTTCAGTCACTCAGTCTTGTGGAAACCCATGGACTGCAGTACACCAGGCTTCCCTGTCCATCACCAACTCCCAGAGCTTACTCAAACTCATGTCCATCCAACCATCTCATCCTCTGTCTTTCCCTTCTCCTCCTTATTGCTAATTTCATTTTTATCTACTGCAATGAAAACCACATTAAAATTTTATAGCATATACTATTTGCTAAATTTCCACTGGCTGTACCACATCTATCGATACATAAAAGTGTGAAGTAAATGTATTAGGTATTTGACACTATTGGAACTATTATTCTCTTTCCATTCCACAACCTCATCCCAGGATCCTACCTCTGAATTCTAGGGCTTCCAGGAGCTGGTCCTGGTTAATTACACTGACAAATTGTGCATGCGTGCTAAGTTGCTTCAGTTATTTCCGACTCTTTGCAACACTATGGATTGTAGCCCACCAGGCTCCTTTGTCCATGGGATACTCCAGGTAAGAATACTGGAGTGGCTTGCCATGCCCTTCTCCAGGGGATCTTCCTGACCCAGGGATTGAATCCAGATGTCCTGCATTGGCAGGCAGGTTCTTTATCACTAGCACCATCTGAGAAACCCCAATTGTGCCCACATGCATGCTTTAATATAGATTTAGAAGAAAAAAAAAAGCACTATTATAAATCCTCAAAACACAGCTTATTTTCTCCATATAAAATGCAGTGGCAAAAGAGAGATACTTTCAAGATGATAAGTTACTTAATCCACTTGTTCATTTATTTTAGAGTACATGTATTAGACATGTATTAGACATCAAGGTATTAGAGGTATTAGACATTAGAGGTATTAGACATTAGACATTAGAGGTATTAGACATCAAGAGGAAATGTCTCCCATCCTCAGAGTGACCAAACTCTCCTGGGGGTGACAGGCAACTTCTCAAGTGTCAACTAAAACTGATGTGATGGGTGAGAAGCAGAGGAAGAGACCAGCCTGGCTAAGTGTGAGGGGAGCCTATGCAATTTCACATGGAATAACTCTGAAATGACCCTCATAACATAAGCGGTTTTTACTTGAATAAAATAGAGGGATGACCCCCTCTATTACAATTCTCTTTTTACAATACAAAGAGAAAGGTAAACCAGGTTGTTAGTAGTAGGTGCTCTGAAAGGCAATTTCATTCTGAATATTCCACACTAACTGGTACTTTCTCTCTTGTCTTCAAGGATCTCTGGTGGAGTCGGGGAATATGCTCATATGCAGGACCATATGAGCTGGCTCCTCCATCTTCCTCAGGAAAGCCTGGCCTTCACCTCAGAAGCCCACAATGTTCAGACATTGTGCTCATTAATTTCTTAACCTGGTCCATTCTAATAATGCAAAGCAGTTTTACTCAATTATTATTCTGAAAGTCCAATTAAGAATTTTATCATTTCTAATCAAATCATTTAAATACTAATGGGACTAAAAATGGTTCAGCACTTCTGAATTACTTGGCCCCTCTCAGTAGGAATATTATTTAGTCAAAACTGGACCTCCTGTCTCTCAGCTGATCCTTCTCTCAAATAACAATGGCATTAAAATTCCAATTTTATGAGGTGGTTTGCCACTATGCATTGGCATGCCAAGAATTATTTTCTAAATTAAGCATCTAAGGTCTTGTCCATATGCCTCACCTCAGACACTCAAGAGTCAGAGCTCATAGGCAGATGTAACACTGTGCACTGCATGTTTGGGAAAGACAGTCCTCCAAGATTTCTATGAGTCAAGTACACCTGTTTGCTTGACAACTGGAATTGCCCTCCTCTACTACACCCAATTAATTTCCTATATTTTTAAAAATTTCCTCCCACAGTGAATGTTAGCTGAAAGGTAGGAAACTTGCTCCTGAAGTAGGAAAAGGAGATTTTCTAGTTCTACTCAACTGTGCTAAAATCTCCACCTCTTTGTCTGTCTACCTTTTACCTACTTATCTTTTTTCTTTTCTTCCTTCTTCCCCTCTTCCTCCTCCTCCTTGTCTCTCTCTCTCCCCCTCCCCACCTCACACACACACACACACCCCTCATGTATATCTGGGGAAGATGCTGGTAAGACTGCTATTCCTTACAATCCCCAGGTCTCTACAGATGTCAATCTTGCAAACACTGTGTGATCTCCTCTCCGAGAGTCTGTTACCCTTCTGGGAAAACAAGATACTTGCTGTTTAGCAATAATGAGATTTCCCAGGAACTACTAAAACCTAACTACTATATTTTTCTTGAGAAATTTAATCATCAACACAATTGATAGTTCACACTCTGTAAGTTGTTCATTTTATGTTACAAAAATGTTCACAGCCAATAAATTGAAGTCACAAATGCTCCACTCAGAGTTATTAAACATAAAAACTCTTTTATGTCCCCAGAGTCTGCAGAACTCACTGTACTAAGTACTTCGTTGCATTCCTGGAAATTAACGGCAAAATTGCATGAATTGGTGGGTGTAGATTTATGTGTCTAAATCCATTTATCTGATCCTTTCTTGACTTAAAATCTTCGTATCTTGTTCATCATGTATTTTGCATTACTTTTCAGTTTTTAAAATACTGCATTAAGTATTTATCTGGATTACAGAATTTATTGGTGCACCCCTAAATTCTGTATCTGATTTAACAGCTTCACTTGCCACATCCTGTCCCAGTCCTGGCAAGACAACCTGACTTTAGTTTAAGTTCTAAAGCGATTGAGGACTTCACCCTGGTTTTTCTTTTTTTACACAGTAATTAGTGTTAAGGGTAAGAAAAAGATTGTTGCTATTGTTCAGCGGCTCAGTCCTGTCCGACTCTTTGCAACCCCATGAACTGCAGCACACCAAGCTTCCCTGCCCTTCACTATCTCCTGGAGTTTACTCAGATTCATGTCCATTGAGTCAGTGATGCCATCCAACCATCTCATCCTCTTCTCAGTCATCCTCTTCTCCATTACCACTAACCAAAAAATATCAATACGGATGTAAAACATGTCCTTCATTTTGTGTTCAGAATATCCAAACTCTGGTTTATTCTGAGCCATCCCAGATTTTTCAATGTAGATTTAAGTTAAACCACAAAAAAATATTGATAAAAGGTAGGAAATTGTGATAAAATATTAAGGAAGTGAGGCAAAGCATTAAGGGTCAACTTTCAGCTTTAGTCCCACCATTGACATGATCCCATTGCCTTAAACCTCAACCACACTGTCCCCTTTTGGGGACAATACATACCAGTAATGTGAAGAAGCTTTTCATTCAGGATAAAATAAAAGCAAGCAATTAAAATAAAAATAAGGAGGCAGAAAGTGTGAATGAGGTTATATGTAAGAAGAGTATATAAATACATTACCACCTGTGATATACACAGTGGGACAGATCGGAATCTTCAGTTTTTCGGTATCCACACCAGAGGTAAAACCTGGAGGCAGAGGTTCTGCCCCGGTCAGGGGTGAGAGTGTGGACCCCACTCTGAGTCACTCCCAGCAGCTCAGTATCATCACCCAAGAGCCCCGCCCCCATGACACCACCTACCTGCCTGTTTCTCATCTCCAGGGCTCAGGGCTTCCCCATCAGAGACAAGCAGCTCCTTCCATCTTTTTCTGCTTCAGGAGACAATTTCAGGCGACAGAAACCCAGGACAACTTAGCACAGAGCAGAAAACCGAGTATAAAACTCCCAGAGGGGAACTTTTAAAAAGGCCATTAAGTTTCCTAAAGGATAAAATAAATATGAAAAACCTCATAGGTTGGTGGTTTCTGTTTCCTGGCATGTAATAATCATAATCGTTAACAGCCAACGAACAGAACTAATAAATGACATTCCTGTAGTCTCTCTTTCTTCTAGGCTCAGTCATGTACATCTCTGCATCTCTGTCCTCACATTTCAATCTCAATGTCCCCACACAGCTGAGGATAATGTCAAAACTTACAGAGACAGTGAGTTACTCGCGGTCACAGGAAAGAAACGTGAATTTCAATTTCCTGTGTCTTGGTCCTTTTCTATTCCAACCACATCTCACCATTTTACCTAAAATACACGCACGTAGGTGTCCGTGTTAATAAAACGGAGCATTACAGCAACAGGAACTTCCCTGGCTCGCTGGGGGCCGTTCTGAGCACTCACAGGTGTTGCTCCTCGGGTGGACACGGCGATTTCTCTTGAGGGGTAACAGACACGCTCGGCACTCAGTCCCAGGTGCGCGTGCCACCCGCGTGTCTGTCCACGCCATGAGATCAGTGGCACCCCAAGTCCCTCAAGTGCCACCTCAACACCTGAGGGCACAGGTTGTAGGGTAAGGGAGTTAGAGAAGGCAAGGTTCAGAAAAAGAACAAGACCAGCACTTTACAGGAACAGATCACCTTTAATGAGGCGAGAAGGGGCAGCAGTCAGATTAGTGAGCTGCTGCTATGGGGTCGCACAGAGTCAGACACGACTGAAGTGACTTTGCAGCAGCAGCACTAACCCAAGAAAAAAGTAAGTCTATGTAGGCATATATGAGGAAAGCTACTATCTTAAGGGGGCCTGTTCTGCTCCAAGGTTGTTTGGAATAGTTATCTCTTAAATGGCTGGGGCAAGGAATTCTGGAGATCGGCCAGAGGCTGGGACCAGCTGGGAGTTGGGCGTAATCAACTTTAACGTCCATTTTCCCCTTCAGGTGAGAGAGTTCTCTGTTTTGCATAGAATGGTGGGGAGGACCTGAAGGGGAGTTTTAATTCCAGGCTATTTTGAGCCATGTAACTTTCCTTCATTCCAGACCCTAAGGAACATATATAAAAAGAGAAAGAGAGGTGGGCGTTGTTAATGTTCAGGGCTTCTTTGTGCTGGTAAATGAGGGTCAGGAGTTTGCGGTCTGGGAGGAAGGAAGTCTAAGGCCCGTAGTGTTAATTTTCTATTTTAGCTGTCAGGGTCTCAAGCAAAAGAACAGTTTTGACTTGGTCTTGGGAAATGGCTCGGATTCGGTCTTGGAGGAATCCCTGGAAAAGACTAAACAAACAAGGCCCAAAGGTGAGTAGGAGGATAAAAATGAATGGTCCGAGAAGGGGTAAAACCCAAGGCATCCAGTTCCAATCTGTCAACCATGACTGCCAGGGGTTGCTTTATCTCTGGCGGATTCATGAGGCTCGATCTGTAAGGTTTTTGCAGCTCCTGGGACAATACTCGACTGGTTGGCATAGAAAGGCACAGACCTCCCTTCTCTGCAGTGAGTAGATCTAATCCCCTTCTATTTTGTAATATTTCGGCCACCAAGGCATCAACTTGATTGGCTAGTTATTAGGCCTTGAGCTATTTCCTGGAGGCTGTCTGATAAGTCTTTAGTGTCTGGTAGTCTTGGATGGAGGTGGTTAAGCCTGTGGTTCCTATTCCAATTCCAGCCGCTATTCTTAGTCCTATTAAGAGGGGAATGACATGAATGGCTCATTTTATTCACTTGTGGATGAGAGGAATAGGTAAGGGTTGATCCTTTGGGGCTACTAAAATGTCTGGAGTATACCAGGGTGCAGGTCCCAGTCCAATTAGTAGGTAGACAGAGGTATGTAGACGTCCCACACAGGAAAAATAGGCCAGGTGTCATTAATACAGCAGCTGAAGTCGATGGCAAAGAGGAGTCAAGGGGGGTTTTGATCGTTCATTCAAGGACGTTCAGAGACCCCGCTAAGGTGGCCCCAATGATGGGAGAGGTGGAGGAATATGCTGAGGGAAACCACCCTGTAAAGGTCAAAGCGTGTCCTGTAGGACCAGAAACATTATATATAGCCTTTCCAGTGGTAAAGAGTAAGGTGGAGGTATGGTTGCACATGGAGTTAGGGATTGTGCCCACAGGTTGGTCATTTGAACTCTTTCAGGAATTTCTGGATATGCAAAAAGGAGCTGGTTGTAACAGTGTTACTCTCTGGGCGATAGAGCCTCCTACTGGAGGTTTTTCATCGAAGGAGGGAAGTTCGGTGAGTAAAGATTCTAAGAGTATGTCTGAATTTCGGATTTGGTCAGTAGTGTGAAGATATATAAGATATGAGACGAATAAAGGCTCCCCATGGTATGAGTGATGTAGAGACATGTTACCAGTGGTCCAGTCAGGGATGGATGTGGGGAGGGCTGAATCTCCCAGGGGAGTTATGGACAGACATATCCAGCAGTCTTTAGCCAATTGTGGGTTAGAAGCATTGAGAAGGGTATGGGTTAAATTAAGGGTCCAGAATAGATAGCTGAGGTTAGGATTTTGAAGGAGTTTGTGGATCAGAGGAAGAAGGGAGGATAAGAAGATGTTAAACATTTGGGGAAGTGAGTATAACATAGATTACTATGGAAAAGAATTGGATTTCAAAGGGGTAAAAGTTATAAAAGGTTCCCTGTAGCCACAGGGTAGAGATGTAATCTTCAACATGTTCGAACGTGGATCCTTGAGGACTCGAGACCCAGGTATCTGCCAGAAGTTGTTCCAAGAATAATTGCAGCCGTGAAACCGATAGGCTCATCCGTCGCCAGCTGGGGCCAGTGGAAACCATGAGAACTTTAGAGTTGTAGAGCCTGTGTGAGAAACTTGATAAGTATTAGTCTGGCAAGCATTTTCATCATTGGACTGCATAACCTTTTTTAGCCAAGTGATGTATACCCAAGTGGTGATTTCTTTTAATTTTGTAGCGGTAGGGGTCAGCAGAATTACCGTGTAGGGTCCTTGCCATTTTGGGGTTAGATCTGCGTGGAACTGAACTGACATATAGACTTTGTCTCCCATTTGAAGGGATGGGTATGGAAGATTGGGATGTGGCCAAAGGAGTAAGTTATCCATGTGTTACCAAAGGGCATCTCGTATCTGGGCAAGTACAGGAAAAGGAAGGTGGGGTGGCAGTCTGGGACCATCCTGGAAGCGGGGAAGACCTAAAGGTACTATGGGCCTTCCATACATGGCCTCGAATGGACTGATATTTAAGGGTTTTTTTGGTTAGGCCCAGACCTTTAAAAGGGCTAAAGGGAGGAGTTTAGTCCAGTCTTGATGAAGTTTTGACCATTAATTTGGTCAGAGTTTATTTTAGGACTTGGTTGGCTCTCTCAACCTTACTGGAAGACTGGGGATGATAAGGAATGTGAAACCACCAAGAAACTTGAAGGGCTCATGCAATATTTTGGGTGATTTGGGATGTGAACTTGGGCCCATTGTCAGACTGGAGAGGGGAAGGCATTCCAAACCTGGGGAGGATTTCAGTAAGAATAAGCCGAGCCGCAGTAGGGGCTCATTTGTTAGTAGTCCGGAAAGCTTTGATCCATCCAGAAAATGTATCCATGAAGACTAGGAGAAATTTAACCCTTTTTATGGGTGGCATGTGGGTGAAATCTACCTGCCGGTCTTGTGCAGGAAGATGTCCACGAATTTGGTGGGTGGGGAAAGGAGGAGGGCGAATGTTAGAACTAGGATTTGTCCGCTGACAAATGGTACAAGTTTGGGTCAGATTATTTAAGTAAATCACATTGTCCTTAGTCAGTTCAATAAAGTTCTGAAGGAAAGCCTTAAGTACTTTTGTAGAGAGGTGGAAAAGGGAATGTAAAGATTAATGTGCGGATGTTAGGCTCATCAATTTGGGCTATAATAAAGACAGGACTAACAGAGGCAGCCTGCCGCTTTGCTTCGTGATCTGCTATATTGTTATAAAAGGAGATAGGGCCATGCCGCTGATGTCCCTGGCAATGTATTACATCAGCTTGTTTTGGGAGCTGAGCCACATGGAGGAGTTAAGAAATGAAAGCAGCACTGAAAATAGGTGTGTCCTTCTGAGTCAGGAATCCCCTCTGCCTCCAGATTATAACGTTAGAATGTAATATAGACATACTTGGAGTCCGTGTAAATGTTTACCTTTTGGTCTTTGGCTAGGGGTCAAGGCTTGTGTAAGAGTTTTCAGTTCAGTCTGCTGTGAAGATATGTGAGCTGGGAGTGTGGCTGACTTGATGAGGTGAGGGGGATAATAGTGTTAGGCTGTCCCTGGACTATAGCGTATCCAGTCCCAAATGGGGCTTGTGTCTGGGCACTGTCATCTATGAACCAGGATGGGACTTTGGGGTCAGTAAGGGGCTGAACTGAACTGAACTGAACTGAAGGGGCTGATTGGTTATATGTTCAAAGGGATTAAGTGTTATATCTAAGGTCTGAACACAGTCATGAGATAGGTGTTCTGCTTCTGGATCTGGAGTAGGGAGTAAGCTAGCAGGATTAAGAGGTTTACAAGGCATAAAGGAAAGGGATGGGTCGAGGAGGTGTGTGTGGAGGATTTGTAGTCAAGCAGGTGACAGAGAAAAGAAAGCCCAACGAGAGAGTAAATCTTTGAAGGAATGAGGTGAGCATACATTTAGAGGAGCATTTCAGGTTAGTTTTGGGGATTCAGGTATTGAGAGGGTGGCTGCAGCTAAGGCCTGGAGTAAAGGTGGCCATCCAAGCCTGACGAGATCGAGTTGTTTAGATAAGTAAGCTAGAGGCCCCATGCCCCACCCCCCCTTGGCACAGAATCCCTAAGGCATGTCCTTGTCGAGAATGTGCAAAAAGGAAAAAAGGCATGGTGTGATCAGGTAAGTAAAGAGAAGGGTCCTGTAGTAAATGTTTGATAAGAGTCTGTATGGGGGTGTGGAGAGAGGTGGGGGCCAATAAGGGTTCATCTAGATTTCCTCGAGTAGCTTGGTAGAGAGGTTTTGCATGGAGGGCAAAATTTGGAACCCATATTCAGAAGAAGTTTAACAGACCTAATAGAAAAAGAAGTCCCCTCTTGGTTTGGGGCCTGGGGGTCTATGTCAAGGCTCAAAGTCTCTGAACAGGAATTATTTTGGATGTGGGAGTGAGAAGCAATCCCATGTAACTGACAGTGGTGAAAGCAATTGTGCTTTGGAGAGTGAGACTCTGTAGCCCCGGTTACCTAGGGTGTTTAATAGTGTCGCAGTGTGGACTAGGCAGTTATGGTGAGAGAAACTACCTAACGATAAATTGTCTACATATTGGAGTAAGGTAGTAGAGCCTAAGCCTAAAGTCTGTAGGTCTCTTTGGAGGGCTTGATCGAAAAAATGAGGGCTATCTCTAAACCTTTGCGGTAAAATGGTCCAAGTTAATTGTTGAGATTGACGTATGTCTGGGCCCGTCCAGGTGAAGGCAAATAGGGGCTGTGAGGAGTGGTGTAGAGGTATAGTAAAGAAAGCATCTTTGAGGCCCAATACCATGAAGTAGAGTGTGTCAGGGGGAATATGTGAAAGAACGGTGTGGGGATTAGTGACCACGGGATGTATGGGTATTAAGGCCTCACTGATCTTGTGAAGGCCTTGAACTAGACGCCAGGAGTGGGGTCCCTTTTTGACTGCCAGTATACAAGTATTATGAGGAGAACAGATAGGCCACAAAAGGCCGGCTTTGAGCAGTCGGGAGATTATTTATTGGTTTAAGTCCTTGTCGGGATTCTGTGGTCAAGGTATATTGAGTTGGGGTTATTACCTGAGAGGGATTTTTAAGAAAAACCTGTACAGGTGAATGGTATTGGGCTACCAACAGGGCTTTCGTGTCCAGACCTGAGGATCTATAGGGGAAGGTCAGAGGGCAGGTTTTGGGAGTAAGGGCTGGCTAAGGGTTTGGGTGCCATTTGAATGCATAGAGTTGATATGGGATCTTAAGAATGGGAGGTTTATAGAAGTTTGTGGCTTAGCCAGAAGATCAAATCTCATCAATGCCATTGGGCACTGAGGAACTACTATAAAAGAATATGTTAATGTTGCCTTACCAAACGAACATAGGAGAGGAGGGGTTATTTGGGGATAAAAAGGGATGCCTGAGACCCCTTCGATGGCCACTTCTGAAGGTTGGAGAGGGCCCCTAAAGGAGGTTAAAAGTGAAAAGGCTGCTCCAGGGTCTATTAGGAATGAGACTTTGTGTCTGGCCACTGTTCCAATTACCCGAAGCTCCAAGTCTGTCTGTATGGGGTGGACTTGGGGTCTGGAGCTTGGGCTCCATCACTGGAATAACTCAGTCACAACTGGATCATCTCTCACCTCATCCGAGGAACCGTGGTCTGGGGTGCCAGGGCCTCCCTGAGTCTGGTTCCCAGCCCATTGTTGTTGGGCCTGGGGTGGACCCCAAGATTTGGTGGGTAGTGTCTGAGGACAATCCATTTTCCAGTGGCCCCATTGTTTGCAGGTGGGGCAGGTTTTGGTGGGTGGCTGGTTGTTTGGGCAGGACTTAGCCCAGTGTCCTGTTTGGTTACATCTGAAGCAGAGGCCTGGAGGGTTAGGTCCCATACGGGTGGGCCGAGGTTGATGGGCCAAAGGGGTTGAATTTTTTCTTGGATAGCTGTAGTGCATAAAGCATATTTGGTCTTTCTTTCCTTTTCTTTTTCTTTTTTAGCTTCTCCCTCCCTATTGTTGAAAACTTTAAAGACTATTTCTAGGGGATCTCACTGAGGGGTTTCGGGGTCCTTCTCTAAATGGCATGTTGCTGCTGTTGCTAAGTCACTTCAGTCGTGTCCGACTCTGTGTGACCCCATAAACGGCAGCCCGTCAGGCTCCCCTGTCCCTGGGATTCTCCAGGCAAGAACACTGGAGTCGGTTGCCACTTCCTTCTCCAATGCATGAAAGTGAAAAGTGAAAGTGAAGTCACTCAGTTGTGTCCTACTCTTAGCGACCCCATGGACCACAGCCTACCAGGCTTCTCCATCCATGGGATTTTCCAGGCAAGAGTACTGGAGTGGGGTGCCATTGCTTTCTTGCATAGTTTTTGGCAAACGTTGGGGGCTGACTGGCTTATGAACTAGACGTGTAGGTACAGAAGTCCAGCAGGGGTGGAAATATCTAGATTAGTGTATTTTTGCACTGCCTCAGTAAGCTGTGAAAGAAAAAGGGCAGGATTTTCATCTCTTTGAGTCCCTTTCCTGATCTTATCATAGTTAACATGAATGTGGGAGCTTTTTAGCAATCCTTCCAGTAAACAGGTGATCACATGACGTAGGTACCTGATGCCGGCATCGCTGGCTTGATATGTCCACCATGGCTCAGTGAAAGGGACTGCATCATCAGCCACCAGATTAGTCCTATCTTGGTTATGGAGCTGATCAGCATGAGTCCGGGCTGCCTGCCCTATCTATTCCTTTTCATCAGGGGTTAAAGTGGCATTTAGGATGTAATAAAGATCATTCCAGGTTAAATGATATGCGGAGGAATTCTTTTCTATATCTAGTAGAATTTTCTGAAAAAGATCCCAATTTTTCTTCAGTTTGGCTCATATCAGAAATTGAGAGAGGCACATGAACCCGGGTAAGGCCCTCCGGTCCCGCTACCTCTCTGAGAGGAAACGTCTTTGTTTCAGGTCCTGGCTGATGGAGAGGGGTGGAAATCTCTTTTGGGGTTTCAGAGTCATCACTTCCTGTCTTGGAGGAGGAAGGGTTAGGGTCTCATCTCTGGAAGCTTTCTCTCCGGGGCGGTAGGGAGAAGGCTCATCTGCCAGGTCCAAATCGGGGGCTGAGGGTTTAGGGGGCATTTTAGGGGCTTTAGATTTGGATTCTTTTGTAATGGAGTGGGGGAGGGAGCAGAGGAGGATTTGATGGATAGAACAGTCCTTGCAGAGAGAAGGATGGCTTCGAAGGTCCCAGAAGGCTTGAATATAGGGGACCTCCGACCATTTGCCATTCCATTTGAGGAAGTTTGTGAGATCTGATAAAATATTGAAATCAAAAGTCCCAAACTCAGGCCAGCAGTTTCGGTTAACCAGTTTGTATTCAGGCCAAATTTGAGTGCAAAGTGACTGGAGTTTATGAACGTTGAGATTGGTCAAGAGTAGAGGTTTAAGGTTTCGTTTTACACAGGCCAAGGAAGAGTCCCGTGGGACGGACCGGCTTGACTCCATAGCAAATGGCTAGCGACTGTCCAGTAGAGAGAAAAGGTCATCACCTAATCTTTTCACCAGGCAAAGAGAAAGAAAGACTCTGAAGGAGGGAGGGGTGTCCCCTAAGTACCTCCCTAGAGGGCCTTTTGGCCAGAGGGTTCCCCGGGAACCTAGAAAGGATGATAGTCTATGGCGCCCTAAAGTACTGTCCAAGCTTACCTGGGCTACTGAGTCAGGGGAGAATTCGTGGTGGATGGAGGGAGGTCGAATGGCAAAAGGCCTTTGTCCTGGAGCTGGTAGGCCTTGAGGAAAAGAAAGTGTAGAGAAAAGAGGGGGAGAGGGAGAGGGAAAAAGAGAGGGGGAGAGAGAGAGAGCATGTGAGCAAGCAGTATTCCTCTGGTTATGTGGAAAACTAATAAAGCCCTTACATAGGGCTTGTACCGCTCAGGAAGGCACAGGGCGTCCTCTCAAGGTCTTGAAAGCCTGGGCAGGAAGGTGAACTCGGCAGCCTTCCAAGCTCCAAAGAGCTGGCTGTGGAGAACAAGAACGGACCTCAACCTCTCAGGTTTCGGCACCAAAAAAATGTAGGGTAAGGGAGTTAGAGAAGGCATGGTTCGGCAAAAGAACAAGACTTTGTTTACAAGACATTGCACTTTACAGGAACAGATCACCTTTAGTGAGGCGAGAAGGGGCAGCAGTCACATTAGTGAGCTGCTGCACTAACCCAAGAAAAGAGTAAGTATATGTAGGTATACATGTGGAAATTTACTGTCTTAAGGGGGCCTGTTTTTCCTCCAAGGTTGTTCGGAATAGTTCTTTCTTAAAGGGCTGGGGCAAGGAATCCCGGAGGTCAGCCAGAGGCTGGGACCGGCTGGGAGCTGGGCGTAATCAACCTTAATGTCCATTTTTCTTCTTTGGATGACAGAGTTATTTGTTTTTGCATAGAATGGTGGGAAGGACCTGGAGGGGAGTTTTAACTCCAGGTTATTTTTTTTTTTTTTTTTGAACTCCAGGTTATTTTAAGCCGTGTAATTTTCCTTCACAGTTCCCCTCCCATGATGAGACCCATGTCCCCCCACGTTACTGACAAGCAACCATGTGAGTCGCCCTGAACCTGAGCTGACGGCCTGATTTAACAAGATTACGACCTTACCCTCCCAGCGAAGATCACACACGTCGAGAACCTGGTCCTGAGCCGTCGTCCACGCTCCGGAAACCCCCGCCCCCCGGACTGGGAGTTCCCCCTTGGCACTCCTTTCCCCCATCTCCTCCACCAGCACCCCGAGCTCTGGTCTCTGGCCTGTCTGTCTGCTGTGGTTTACAACCCCGCGAGAGACACCGTCGCATCTGTGTCTGGGCTGTCTCATTCACCTGAGGCCTCTGGGCCCGCGCGTGCGGTCCCAACGGCTGCACTTCCTCCTTCCCGGCTGAGCAGCATCCCGTCTTGCGTGTGCGAACACCCCGCGTATGCCTCCGCCTACCTGTCACGGACACCTGGGCCTGTGGCCGCGGCTGCTGTGGACGAAGCTGAGGCGACCGCGGGCATGCGGACACCGGGCCAAGTCTATGTTGCCGTCCAAGGGTTTGCCCAGACCCGACAGCATCTCTAACGGGACAGTTTCAGTCAGCAAGAGACTCCGCCTGACTCCAAGCCAGACCCTCAGACAGCAGCTTTTCAGGCAGGCAGATGTGTACAGTCCTGGGGGCCTCGAGCCTCAGACCCTGCGGCCACCAGAGCCAGGACCTGCGCCCGGTGGCAGTCAAAACTGGGGCCATAGAGGTGAATCCAGGGCCACAGCTGGAAGCCGGGGTCACTGACGTAACTTTGGTGTCTGTGAGGTAAACCCGAGGCCACTAACATAAATTTGGGGCCTCGGCCGGCCGTAAAGCTGGGGCCACTGATGTAAAACTGTGGTCACTGACGTAAACCTACCATCATTGACGTAAACCCGGGGTCACTAACATAAACCCAGGATCACTAACGTAAATGCAGGGTCACTGACGTAAATCTGTTGCCTCAGATGGAAAACCAGGGTCACTGTGGTAAATTGGGGCCTCAGACGTGACTCCGGGTGCAAGCACCTGTCAAGCTCAGGCGGAGTGCCGGGGGGCGCTGCACTAAGCGGGAGATGCAGATGGCCTGGCTTTAATCCCAAGGACACCCCACCTCCCTGTGCGCCCCAGACCACTGTCCTGCCCTCCAGTGGCTGGCGGCTGACAGGGTCGGTCCAGGCGGTAAGTGTCCAGGCCTCTCGGGGCGGCTCCTGTGGACCCTGTGGCTCTGGCCGTTCCCAACGCCCAGGGTTCTGGGGCTGGACGGGGATGGGCGTGTGGGGTTCAGACCCTGCCCCTCAGGGAGAGCCCAGGGTTTAACCCCATCCAGCCTCTCCTCCCTCGCCCTCCCAGAGCCAGCATCGCTCAGCGGAGTGTCCTGGTTCTCAGAGGGAATGGTTCTGTGTGTAGCTATCGATTTGGTACTGGGGGGAGCGAGTCCACGACCCTCCTGGGTCCCCAGCCTGACCGTGAACCCCATGGTTCCTATCGACCTGACTTTATAGATCAACAAAGCGAGGCCCAGAGAAATTCCAGGTTTTGCCCCAGAGTCAGTCACAGTGACAGGGACTCCTGGGGTCCTGGGTCCTGGGGTCGTGTCGCCCTGCACCCCCAGAAGGTGCACATGCACCCGCAGCTTCCATGCATGCAGTGAACCTGCATTCCCCTTCCTCTGCCCACCTGCACAGGAGCGCCAACAGAACCCACAGGCCAGGGGGTCACACACAGATTCTGGGAGCTGGACATATGCGACCCCGTGGGTGTCCCCTTGCTAGCTTGTAGGCATGGAGGGCTGTCTGCCGTCTCACGGCCTTTCCAAGAGTGCAGAAACGAGAGAGTGGGATCTACCACTCTGAGGACTGCCTTTAGTCTTTTTTTTTTTTTTTTAGGACTCATGTTTCCTTTTCTTTTTTTTCATTTATTTTTATTAGTTGGAGGCTAATTACTTTACAGTATTGTAGTGGGTTTTGTCATAATAGCCTCCTAAGAGCCCTGTCTTCAGGAACTGTCACACTGGGTCTTAGGGCTTCAACATATGAGTTTTAGGGGGCATGGCCCTGTCCAGGGCAGAGTCACAGACACATGAATAAATGAGGGATTGGTGTTTGGAGGCCTTTGTAACTTTGTTCTTGATGTTTCTGAGGCTCTGCAGTGGCTTCCTTCATGTTCTGTATTAATTTCCTGTTGCTTCTGTAACAAATTGCCACAAATTCAGTGGCTTAAAACACTGTGAATGTATTATTCTGCAGTCTTAGGAATCAAAAGTTTGGAGTTTAGGTGCTGGCAGGACTCTGTCCCCGTCCTCCCGCCTCCCATCCAGCCCCCCATTCCTTACCTGGTGGCCTCCACCCACCCTGTTCTCCACACTGTGTCTCTCTGACAGTTCCCATCTTGGTTCACAACTCCCTCTGCCTTGAAGGATGATTGTGATTGTGCTGGGCCTTTGTAGCTGATCCCAGGCTCTCCTGTTTCAGTACCCTGAACTTAGGCCCATCCTCCCTTTGATCACATATGTGATGTGTTCACAGGTTCCAGGGATGGGCATGTCTATGTCTGGGGACCATTACTCTGCCTCCCACATGGTAAGTTCTACTTTTAAACTAGCTGCTTTTTTTATATCATTTTGCTGTACTAGTAAATAAATTATTAATTTAATATAGTAAGAGTACACTCAATATGTTTCAGCTTACTAAAGTGGCAGATGGTATTTTACCTTGGAATTTCAGTTTCTCATATGATCAGAATATTTTCCTTGGAAATCACAAGGCTGAGATTTTGAGGATGTTTTAATGCTAAGTAATGTTCAGGTCGTCTTTGTCTTTGTCATTTGTTCTCTTAACAAAATATGTAGTTCTGGTAAATTGTGATATACAGTTGGTGCTCATTAAAGTACCATGGGATTGATTGTAGGGTTACAGATCAAGTTTGGATGAGGCAAACTCATAAATAGGGAGTCTGCAGATGGTGAGCATCAGTTGCAGTTGGTGAGTCTTTATGATTATGTTTTCTATTTGCTCACATGCTCCTATATGTCCCAGTTTATCATTGACCCTTTGGGAATAATCACACTGCTGAGAAACTGGGCCTGGAACTTGGAACATCTGCACAACACAGGAAGCCACTCAGACCAACTATCAGAGATAGCTAGTGGGCCCTCAGTAGGACAGTGACAGATAACAGTGGAAATCTGCACTGTTTGCAGAATAAAACCACCAGTCATTGATCAGACACTCAAGGTGTGATGGAACAGCGAGTGATGTGGGTTACAGAGAAGATGAGTGAACTGGGTAGCTAGTGCGTCTCAAGTGAGCAAACTTTGGAGATTAAACAGTGACCATTTTTCATTGGGTCTCATGATTTTGTGGCTAGGGCATTTGGACAGAGCTCAGCTGGGCACCTGTGCTCCACTTGGCTTTGAGTGAGGTCATGCAGTGGTGTCCAGAAGCAGATGTGTTATGGAGGGTCTAGAGGGCCACTCACAGGTTGGTGCCCTGGTGAATGCATGGAGGTCGGGTTTAGCTGGTAATGCCCACCAGAGAAGATTCCAGGGAGCCCTGACAGGTGCTGCAGGGTTTCTGTGGTGCAGACCTGAAGACCCAGAAGATCCCATCAGTTGGCCAGGCAGCTCGGTGGTGCTCTCTCTCTCGGCTGCAGAAGCTGCAAAGAATGCGCTTGTGAAGTTGTCCTTTCCACCCTCTCAATGTCCGCAGTGAACATGCTGTACTGTTGATGTCTACACCCAAACCAATTAGTGGGCAAGACATTTATTTTAATTTATTCTAAAAATATCTTCTTAAATCTGACTTGTTAGCTCATTAATGTTTATTTTCTTAATCTAGTCACTTAGTGTGAAAATGGAAACTATAAAAAGAAAGGAAATGTACTTTATAATATGCAAATATATTATCATTCCCTTCACAAAGTCCAGAAAGACCACATAATAGTCAGCCTCAGTATCATTTAGAAAAGAAAGATTCTTAATTTACACATGCTAATTGTTTATCACCATTGTAATTGGTTAAGTTAGTTGAATTTCAGTATTTTATTTACTGATATAAAGATTAAAGTCAGAAGATAGAAACATTTGGAATGAGTTTTTTGTTGTTGTTTTTTTTTTGACTTCCACTACTGACTGAGGCTATTAAGGGCTTAAAAAAAAACAAGCTTATAAATGGAATGGATTATTCTCTATAATAATTTTTAAATAACTTTAAAAAAATGTTTGGTGTCCTACGATTTTTATAAACTCTATTGTCCTAACAAATCAATATCTAGAGTCTTAGATGCTATATATTCTGCTGTTTTAAAATTGTTGTCAGTGTAAGAAAATTATGTGTTGGAGTGATAGGGAATTAACTGTGGGGATTTTCAGATCTTCTAGGAGGTTCTCAGGCATGGAGACACAAACAAGAGATTAAGTTAATTGAAAGAGAACCAAGAAAGTAGAATCAATTCTCCTAACAGAACTGTGTGCTCAATAGCCAGCCAGGACTCTCTGTGAACAGGAAGCAGATTCAGGAGCTTCTCTTTCAGGACCTAGCCCTCCCGCCTCGACAGATCCTTCTCTTTAAAGTCCAGGAATAAGCTGTAATAAGACATTAACAATAGAGAATAGTTATTTGGTTTCTATTATGACAACTTCTCTTACTACAGCAGCGTGTCTTATTTTTTGTCTTTATGAAGTTTTGCATGTGTATAAAAGTAACTCACACTTATATAAAATGTAAATATTATAAATGTCTGTAATATAGCAAGTGGAAGCACCACTTAACACTACAAACAGAGGAGGCTTATTGGTAGTTTCTGCCAGGCTTGCTTTGGTTCCTGTAAAAACAGTCATCCCCAAAGTCCCCCAGGGGTCCCCGGGAGAGAGGGAGAGAGGGCCACCCTGGGGGCAGGTGGAGGTGCCTGAGCTCCTCTCTCTCTGTCTTATACCTGCTAGGAGTATTTGGTGATGTACTTAGCAGCACCTCGGAGTCCTGGTTAAGGTCCATTGAGAAAGGCCCTGTGAATGATCTCAGTACCCAGTTCTTTGTCCAGATAGCAGGGAGAGAGACCCCTGGGGCACCACAGCGAGCCAGATGCAGAAGACTTAACACCACGTGGAGATGCCACCATTGTCCAGTGGTGGCAGCAGATTTCTGTGGAGAGTGTTTAGGGTTGGTCTTCCAGCTGGAGCACAGGGGCCGGGGGTGTGAATGCAGCCACTTCTCAGCAGACCCGTTGTGTTTCATTATTTGACACGTTCCTTCCACACAACTTGAAGGAGCTGATGGAATTACGGGAGGAAGGACACCTACCCAGCCGCATCCATCTCCAGCTGTAGAATCTAAAAACCTGAAGTAGAGACGTGCATTTTAAATCTGAGAGTAGCAGTATTAGTGTGTACACAGGGTATTCAGTATAGATTGAATGTTGTTTTGGTGTGAGTAATGTTTTCATGCGTGGTTCTGGGAAATTTTAGCACAAGAGTATTTGAAGTGAACAAGACCAGGTGACCAGCACAGAGAAGCCCATTATACTTCCCATTGTATCCTTTTAGTTATAAATCACCTCTTTTTTTCCTTAGAAAAAAGAGGCAAGTTGTTAAATTTTACTTTTATCATTAAAGACAGGTTACTTACATTGGTGTAGAATAAGTGACATCTCCGGCAGGTAGGGAGGAGTTATTTGTCCAGCCACTGTGCTCAGAATGTAGAGTCCTATGTTTCTATAGGAAAAAGAATCAAATTGGGCTCTAGAATTGGAACTTAATCTCTTATTGGTAAGTCAGACTCTTTGTGACCCCATGGACTGCCACACGCCAGGCTCCCCTGTCCTTCACTATCTCCCATAGTTTGTTCGATCCAACCATCTCATCCAGAATACCCATAGGTGGGGTCCGCTCATGAGCACTTTAGAATCCATCTCTTCATTTCAAAGCTGGGCCTTAACTTCCATGTTCTGTCAAGGGCACAGGCATGCAAGTCTTTGGGAAGTGTTGGTGGCTACATGCATTCTGATACGGTGGGGTTGCGTGGTGTGAGGATGAGAAGGCTGAGAAGCACGTAAGGCAGAGTGGATCACAAAGGCCTTCATAGGTCGAGTTTTAAGAGCTTCTGCTAGATTCTGTGGACAGTTTTAGAAACTTTCCTGTGTTTAGGAATCACCTCGTTAATTAAATGGTGCCCCAAGGGTTTCTCTTTAAAGCATCTAATGAAGTAGGTCTGGAGTGAGACCCATAAATACTTCCTGTTCTTTGAAGGGTACTTATTCATGGAAAGGAGCTGGAATCTGTATAACCCTTGTGACATAATCTTCCCTGTTGTGGAGCAGACAGCTAACCCAGTGAAAATAGAGGGGAAAGTACAATTAGGTCAGTTAGGATTTGCCTGTGAAATGTTTGTCAGAAAGTAGTGTTCCGTGGGTGACTTGCATCTCTGCACATCTCGTGAACAGAAGCACCAACTAATTTTTGTTTTGTACTCGTTTTAAGGACATTTCTGTAGAGAATGTCCTTGGAAGACAGACATGCTGTCTCCTTCCAGAGCAGAAGGCAGGCTTTCGTGCTGTGGAGAACAGTGAGGAGGAGGCGTCTCTTAAGATGCTGGGCATGTTTGCCTGTAGGTCGGGGTTTCCTAAATGTAATACAAGCCCACTGTGCCCCGCCAGCCTGGGCCTCACCAGCCCCCGAGGACTCGAGGGAGGAGAGACCACGTTTCGGTGATACCACATCAGCTAACTCTGTACCCTGCAATTAGGGTAAAATCTTTGAAATGTCACAGTACTTGACAGTGCCTGGGTGTGCTGATTTTATATCCCAGTTGTAGTTTGTTATGCTTCTTTGATCTTTCATAATTTTTTAATTTAATTTGAGAAGATTTTGGCCATTATTTCTACAAAATACTCTTCTGTTTCTTCCTACCCTCCTTTTCTGAAACTCCTGTTCACTTGTGTTGAAGAGCTTGGCCCTGATCTCTGAGGCATGATTTTTTTTCCCCTCAATATCTGTTTGCCTCTTTTTTGACTAGATTACTTCTGTTATCTATTTTCAAGTTCATTGTTTATCTTACACCATCTAAACATCTGACATTAAGGCCATCCAGTAATTATTTTCGTTTTACTTGCACTTTCAGTACTAGAATTTCCTATTGGCTCTTTCTTATGCTTTCCATTTCTCCCTTGATATTTCTTATTTGTTGAATCATTGTTAGTATATTATCCTTTAATAGTCTGAACATATTTATAGTTGCTGTTTTGAAATCTCTTTATACTAAGTCCAACACCTAGTCCCACACAGACAGTTGCTACTGACTGCTTTGTTTTTATTTTTTCTAACATAGATCACACTCTCCTGATTCTGCATCTGGTAATTTTGGTTGAAAACTGATATCCAAGATAAAGCACAGCAAGGACTCAAGATTGTTTCCCCCTCAGGACTGTTGGGTTATTTTTAGTAACTGGCCTGAACTTCAGCTGCAAAATTAGTGTCTCTCCTGACGTGCAGCTCTGGCTGTGTCTGCTTATTTTATCTGTCTGTCTGTTTACTTCTTTATTTCTGCTATGGTCCCATCTATCTATGCATAGTTTAGTGACCAGTTCCAGTGGTTTGAACAGACTTGTAATCAGGCGTCTTTATTCTATAAAGCTTCTAACTTCTGAAAACTGACTTGTCTGTGGGTTGAGAAATGCATTCAGATGTACATCCAGTGCTCAGTGACTTTCATTTATTTCAGTGTTGGGTCTGTCTCCCCCAGACATTCACAGGGAAGCAGGCAGGAACAGGTATATACAGCATGGCTCAGTCCTTCTGCAGTTCTCCTCCTTCTAGGATCTTCCTATTAAGTCTCTGGCTGATGGCCTCTCGCCTGAATGCAGCCTGCCAGCTTGGGATGAGAAATCTGTGCTCTGAACTAAAAATGCCACTTTAGCCAACAAGGTCGTGGTGTGTGAACAACCTCTGTCCTGCCTCACAGAGTTTCCTCTGGCCATGAAGCCACATGCTGCCCCATCCAGACAATCAGGGAAGGGAGTGACAGCTGACGTGAAAGCTGCAGACTCACAAATGACAAAGTTGACCAGAATTGTAATTTCTTTTTTTATAAAAATGAATTAAAGCTGCCCAAGTCGTTGTCTTCTGCATTTGGTAAATGTTCAGGAAATTGATATGGTTGTTTCTGACATTTTGTCGCGACTTCTACTTGTTTTCTGCAGTGGGGAACCAGGTAAACATTTTATAACAGCCCAACCAGCAGCAGTGGGCTCATTTAAGAACTGATCTTATAAAACACCAACTTAAAGGTGTTTAGCTGTAGTTTTGTGAAAGACTGAACTTAGGCAGTGTATGTAATTTTAAGAAATTCCATGTTACCTAGCAGTGTAAGGGCTGGATTGCTTGAGAGATAGCCTTTCAGTAGTTTCTAAAAATGCTGACACAGTATTTCTCAAATGACCTGCATCATTTTGCATCCTCACCAGCAGTGTGTGAGTTCCCAGGTGAGCTACTGTCTTACCACCCCTGGTATCTTCAAATCTGGTCACTCACTGTAGTGGGAATGAAAGTTCCTCCAAGAAAAACAGGGTAGCTGTAGGAATCATCGCACTGTCACCTCTCTCAAGAGTCACAGTCCTGCTAGAGTTGTTTTCCAGTGTATGGAGACTAATTTTCATGTATTTTCATGGGTTTTCCAGCTGTTTACAGCAAGAGAATAGCTTTTATTCCACCTATTCCACTAGGACTGATAGCAGACCCATAGCTCAAATGTGACCTAAGACTCCCTGGTCTGAGCACTTCCTTGGTATTCTCCTAGCTTTTCGTTTCATTTATAGGTATTAATGCTTAGGAAGCAATAAACTGCCGGTTACCCTATGGACTGTGTCACAGGTGGCTTGGGTGTTCCAGTATCATTAGATGCAGGCTAACTGTGCCTTGTCTTATGTTTATTCATTGTGTCTGTTGTGTTATACGGGGTTTTGTCTGTCTGTGTCTCTATGTGGTCTATGTCTTTGCTTCCTCATTTGGATTTATTTTGCTGCCTTGAGTGTGAGGAGGTCTCCAGATGCAGCCTCCACGTGGTTCTGCCCCTGTCCGTGGACAGAGACCACTCGACCACTAGCAGAGCCTTCCTTCCCCACCCCAGCAGTGCGTCTGGGCCTCAAGCCACTTTGACTAAAGTAGATGTTGTTTAAAACCACAATGACTTGGGGTAGATTCTTTATATAACCCAAAATTCCAGGGATATTTATATTTTGTTTTCATCTGGACCTTTATATGTTTATAATGTCCTTCATTTCATTCTTCCTTTCTTAGTTTTATAATGTATTCACTTTAATTTTTGACTTCCACCTATTATAATCACCCCAAAATACTCTTTTTCCTGACTTTCTCTTGACAATTCTTTTCATTTACCATTGTGTTATTTCTAAGTTGTAAGAACACTTAAGATTATTATACCTTTTGTCCTATCCTCAATGCACTTTTCTTTACTCATGAAAAAGTGAAAATGTTCCTCGCTCAGTTGTGTCCAACTCTTTGTGATGCCATGGACTGTACCCACCAGACTCCTCTCTTCATGGAATTCTCCATGCAAGAATACTGAAGTGGGTTTCCGTTCCATTCTCCAGGGGATCCTCCCTTTTTCAGTCATATTTTTATTTAAATATATTTAGTCCTTGACTAGTTCTTTAACTGGTCTGGTTTTACCTAGTCATTCCATTTCTTGCTTTGTATTGGACAAGTCAATGTTCAGTTTCTGACAATAATTCACAGGTATCCTTGACACAACTGGTTCAATAATGCATAATAAATTCAATGTTTTTTGCAAAATACCTGGTGATGAATCATAAAACGAATAACCACAGATGTTTGACACATTTTATTTTCAAAGACATCTTATATATTTTTCAAAGACTTTTTATGCCCTACATATATTTTCACCACCATGCTTTGTAACACACAAATTCACCTTTGCATTGTACTGAATTAGTGTTTCCTCAGCTTCTTTGAAAATATTGTCAATTGTGGTTATAGAACAGACTCTATAGAAGAAAAACATAGGTACTGTTTTTTTCAGTCATTTCAGCCTCGGCATTGTATTGACTCCTGGAATAAACAACTAAGCAGTATTGGTAACATCCATTGACTCCTAAAGGCCCAAGAAAGTTCACTTGAAATTATTTGTCTTAGTTTTTTATTGACTGATAATATTTTCAGTGTCATTAACTTGCCAAACAACTGTTCTCACTGAAGGATAATAGTCTTTAAAAGGCCACTTTAAACACACTTTTTCAACTGCTGCAATCAAACATAATTAATTCAGCATGGGAACACTGCTTTGCCTGCTCTGCTAGCAAAAGAATCACCCAGGAAATTACTTTGTTGCAGCCTTAATTTATTTTTTTTTTTTTGTATTTATGAAAGAATTTTGTCCAGATGTTAGATTACATTATACAGTTAATAATTTTTCAGAATGCTACTTGCTGTGAGTTGAAAAGAATGGATTTAATCTGGTAATACTTTTGTATATGTATTATTTTAGCCCAAGTATAGTGTCATTACATAATAACCACAATGTTAACCATATATTTTGATAAGCAAATAATGAATACTCTGCTATTGCTGCTGCTAAGTTGCTTCAGTCGTGTCTGACTCTGTGACCCCACAGACAGTAGCCCACCAGGCTTCTCCATCCCTGGGATTCTCCAGGCAAGAATACTGGAGTGGGTTGCCATTTCCTTCTCCAATGAATACTCTGTTTTGCCTTAAAATTATGAGACTCAAAGTTCATGTTTTTCTTCTTTTGATCTAATGGGACCTTTACTTTCTGCATAACCTGATGATCTCACATGCCACTTTTCACAGTTCATTGTGTTTTTCATTTTCTTGATGTGCTCTTTCTAAGGAGTTGTATTTATGTTTCATCACTCATGAGCTGACACCTTGCACACCTACTTCTCTCTTCTGTGTGGTTTCAGAACATCCATTTCCCCATGTAAATGTGGTTTGAACCTGCAGAGTTATGGTGATAATCCAACATTGCTTGAGTCTTCATTTCTCTCTTATCTTTTCATGGACTAGCTTTATTATTGACAGACAACTTCTTCTCTGAATTATAAAATGATACAAAATGGTGGTTTTCAAATTTCATCAATTTTCCCCACACTCCTTAGATGGCCTTGTTTTCTAAGGAAGAGTTTTCTATCATGAAACTCAGCTGTCTGGTTTTGAAATACTATTCCTGTTGGAAACCAGGATGGTGAGAAGCAAAGCCAGATCTGGGTACACTGAGGAGAGAATATGGAGCAAAGAGCACAGAGACCAGAGAGAGTCCGTGCGGTGTGTTTTGATCTGAAAGAGAACCACAGATGTGTTGTCTCAGGAAGAAGACGTGGTGGCCATCAGCGTGTGGTTACAGGGCGGCTGGAATTGTGCTGCAGCACCTCAGCATTCCACTAAAATGCAATGAAACTCCTCTGGCAACACTCTGAGATGTACCTCAAAGTAGTGTTTGATAAGAGCCCCTGACCAGACACATTGAAGTGTGAAATTAATCAGATCACAAATCTGTTCCTCCACCCATTTCACTACCTGTCCTTCCCTTAAAAAGCCTAACTTGTGTGTAAAGCCATTCGTTGAATCCACCCTATCTGACACTCAGACCTCTCAACCACAAGGCTTCCTACTGGCTGTCCAGCTTGAAATGTGCAGAGACGTGAAATGTAGCACCTTCTGAAGCAAGCAGGTCCACCTTTGAGAACCCTGCTGTCAAAGTCTTCTGAACAGTGAGCTCAGACCATCTCTCAGTATGCACACTTGTTCTGACTCTAACCCAGTGATTAGGAATGCATGAAGTCCCTACCCGATATAGCTATACTTCAAATATTTGAAAAACATTATCTCACTTTTGTGTTAACTTTTTTTCAGTTTTGTATGTTATGTCTCAAACAATCCAAATTCCTACCAGACTCAGTTCAGCTCTGCTCTTCTTTAAGTGTGTGGGCTTTGCTGTTGCTAGTCTCCTCAGAATTTGTGATGTCCATGGCAGTATTTAGATACCAGGAAGGGACCATCTGGTGCACTTAGAATAGTCGGTGCCCTCTGACCCTAATATTTCTACACAAAACTGAAGCCCTAGAAATAGAGGAAATAGAGTTCCTAAAAATATTTGTGAGCAATATAGATGTATTGATTTCTAGAAAGATTTATCATTGTTTTTAGGGTTCATAAAGCCAATAAAAGTTTAAACTCTACAAATGATATGTTGTGGAAATGAAAAAGAATTCTGAAAATGTGTATGCTTTGAGGAGTCTGGGTCTTCCCTGGTAGCTCAGACAGTGAAGCGTCTGCCTACAATGCGGGAGACCTGGGTTTGATCCCTGGGTCGGGAAGATCCCCCAGAGAAGGAAATCACAGCCCACTCCAGTGTTCTTGCCTGGAAAATCCCATGGACTTAGGAGCCTGGTAGGTCCATGGGGTCGCAAAGAGTCGGACATGACCGAGCGACTTAAACTGAAACTGATACATAAATGAAGTCAGTTCCTGACCAGGCTGGTTCCACCACCAGTCATGTTTGCATCCTCAGTGTCCCCAGAATATAGCCCAGTCTTTGAACTGGTTGACCCGGGCCCTGGGAACTGAGAACCTTGTACAGTGACAATATGTGTGGTAGTACTTATTTCAAGTGGTCAGCTCAGTAGCTATACTTTTGTATATCATGTGAGAGAATCAGTGTATTAAAGATATACATATATTTTTTCTGTGTCAAACAACATTTTGAAAAAGATAAAAATATATTAGGCAGGCAAAAAACCATAAGGAGCAGATTTATCCTCTAATGTGAGGATGGCCCAGGAGAAAATACAACCAGGAACTGCTGGAGCCACTCAGATTTTATGCTTCAGGACATCTTTCTCTTGGCATGAGAGTGAAAATTGTGCTAGGTAATACTTACCTCTTGACTCATCTTTCTGTAGGTGAAGCCAGTGACTAATACTGGTAAGTGCAAAAGTGGCTGAGAATGCTAGTGTCTGAATTGGAAGGATTATAGATCTAGGTAGGAGAAGAGTTTCGATAGAAAAGAAGAGTTTCTTCTGGGAACAAACAGTGGGAAAAGTCCCATAGTTTCTGCTTTCAAAGAATATAGTTAATTCTAGGGACATTAGAAGGAGCATTAGATAAGTATTTATGCCCGATTTATATCAAATCTACCAGTCAACATTGAATATAATTTCTACAGGTCAAATGTTGTATGTACCCAGTTTGGAAACAAATAGAAGGCTGCTTCTGCGGCCTGTGGAATCCTGTTAACAAATTGCATGTAGAACTTCAGCAAGAACACTGTCTAAACTGCTAAAGTGGTCAGTGCCTAATTAAAATGCACAGAATTGATCATTTAAATCACAATAAAATATCACATCTAGACTATTGATTTTTTAAAATATAATATCCTTACTGGAGAGTTGTGGTGAGATAGTCTCTCTTCTACAGTCTTAATAGAAATATAAATTGATAGTATATATTAGAAAGCATTTTGGCAATGTCTAGTAAAATGGTCTGCTTTATAAGCTGGCATTTCTGTTTTAGCAATTTTTCCTCTAGATAATATTCTTCAAGTCTGAAAAAAACATGTACAACAAGGTAACGCTTTTATATTAGAGACATGTTAGAAATAACTGGGCTTCCCTGGTGGCTCAGTGGTAAAGAATCTGTCTGTAATGCAGGAGCCCGGGTTCTGTCCCTGAGTGGAGAAGATCCCTTGGAGAAGGGAATGACTATCCAACCCAGTGTTGTTGCCTAGAGAATTCTGTGGACACAGGAGCCTGGCAGGCTACAGTTCATGGGGTTGCAAATGTCAGACACAACTTAGCGACTAAACAACAACACAATAATAACGCCACCAATCCTATACAAAATCCTCCAAAAAATGGAAAAGAAGAGACACTTCTAAACTCAATTAAGACCTTCACCTAATCTGTATTAAAATGTGAAAAGAAACATTTCAAGAAAATAAATTATCATCATAAATATAGATATGAATTTGGGATATGGGTCAAGGGGCAATGAGGGTAGAATATTAGCTTTCCATAGGGCCATACTCCTGATTTAATTTAGACATTTCCCCCTCATTCCACTAACACTTAACAATAACCATAACCTAAGTGTTGAAACAGTGTGTGCCGGAGTTTGTAGTAAGTCATCTGCACACCAACATAAAAGAATAGTGTGTATGTTCTTTTTTTTTTTTCCTTTTATTTATTTTTATTTTATTTTTATTTTTATTTTTCATTTATTTTTATTAGTTGAAGGCTGATTACTTTACAATATTGTAGTGGTTTTTACCATACATTGACATGTGTGTGTGTTCTTAAGGTATGCATTGGAATCTCTCTGCCCTTTATTAACTCCATCCTCTGGAAAGGGATGCTTTTGATGAGAATCATTGAGCAGGTACAGCTTGACTTCATCCTTCCTCCATTAGGAACTGTGTTGTCCAGGGAAAGCTCATGCTCTCGTCGTCAGCAACCCCAAAGTGTACGTGTAGGGAGGTCCTTGGCTTTTTGAGAAAGCTCACCCTGGTCCTGCACACTGGAAACAGTGATAAACTTTGAAACTTGGAATTCAGTATCAGCATGGACATATTTCTAACAGAAGTAACTAGGCCACAATGAGTGATGGTGTTGATTTGGGTGCTTCTGTATTTACATGGGGCTTCCCTGGTGGCATGATTTATTTTATAGCTTGTTCTGTAAAGAGTTCATGGAGAACAGTCCAGCTCTTAGGGATCCCCTCAGAGGCCTCAGCAAATACTGAGAGCAGGAGTGAGTTGGAACTAAGGAGGTTTATGGAAGAGTCTTGTGGATGGAGTGTTTATGAGTGATGTTTCTTCAAGAATAAGGAAGATGAGATACGCTGGCAAGCGTGAAATAAGGTGGCTCCGGATTTCAGAATCATGAGGAAGGCATGCTAACAAGTGCAGAGAAGATTCTACTGCAGGGTGGGCTGGGGAGGAGTTGAAGAGCATAACCTTGGAGTTGAAGTTTGAAAAGAACAGAGGACTCAGAATCAGGTGCTAGCAAACACAGGAGGTCAAGGTCTTTGAATAAGGTTCTTTTCACAGAACATAGTAAAATAATACCAATAGGTGAGTGAAGTTTTATGTCAGTTCTAAAATGTAATGCTTTTCTTGGGACCTTGACATTAATCTTTCAAATAAAAATACGCAGTTATTGTTCACAGCATTCTATACTTAGTTTTATACTTTACCATTCTATACTTAGTTTTAACAAGGTTGGGGCTTCATTTTTGGTAGCCAGGGAAATGAATTTAAACAATTTTTCTTTCTTTTTGCTTTTATCTTAGTTTGGAAACTGGCTGTGTGTTTATGGCTTAGACTTTCAATCTGTCATTTCTCTTATAAAATTTGTATTGTGATACTGATGCCAATTGTCAGATCCAGCCATCACAAAAATGCCTCTGTTCAGACTCACAGCCTTTAACACAGAGGCCGTAAAGGTTTTATTGCTCTGGTGAATTTAAAAACATCCCAGAGTCTTGGTAGGGCTTTTAGGTCTTGCCATCAGTTTGTAGTGATGGCCAAAACAAAGGTGGGGTATCTCTGAAGAGTTGCACTTTAAACAGTCTTTCCCTTGGCCTGCTCCATTTTGATAGACAAGGAGCATGTTTTCTCAGATGCCGTTTTCGTGGTTTCACTGTAGTAGATAATTATCAGCTATATGCTTTTCATGTATGACGTTTCTTATGTTGAGGTGATTACCCTCTATTCCTAGTTTCTTGAGAGTTTTTGTCATAAAATGGTGTTGAATTCTATCAAATGCTTATGCATCAATAGAGATAAGCGTTTGACTTTCAGCTTTCATTCTGCTAATGTAACTCATCGTATTGATTGATTCTCATATGTTCAGTCATCCTTACATTTCAGGAGTAAAATCATCGGGTCATGGTGTAGGATCCTTTTAATGTGCTCTTGAATTTGGTTTGCTAGTGTTGTATTAAGAAGTTTGCATCTGTGTTCATTGAGGATATGGCCTTTTCTCACGGTGTCTCTGTCTGGCTTTAGAATCAGAGCAAGGCTAGCCTCATAAAATGAGTTTGGAAGTGTTCTCTTCTTCGACTTTTTGGAATAGTTGTGGAGTTAATTCTTTAAATATATGATGGATTTCCTTGTGTTAAATATATGTATGTGCTTAGTTGCTCAGTTGTGTCTGACTCTCTGTGACCCCATGAACAGTAGCAGGCCAGGCTGCCCTGTTCATGGGCTTCTCCAGGCAAGAACCCTGGAGGGGGTTGCCATTTCCTTCTCCAAATATATATGTATATGTATGTATGTGTGTCTACATATACACATATGTATGTGTATATAGATACATGGCATTTCCTTGGTGACCCAGTGGTGAAGGATCTGCTTGCAATACAGGAGACGGTGGAGATGTGAGTTTGATCCCTGGGTTGGGAAGATCCCTTGGAGGAGGAAATGGCAGCCCACTCCAGTATTCCTGCCTGGGAAATCCCATGGACAGAGGAGCATGGTGGGTCACAGTCCCTGGGGTCACAAGAGTCAGACACAGCTTAGCAACTAAACAACCACAATATGTATACCAAAATATCACAATATGTTTTCTGATTTCTGGGAAAGCTGCAGATATCCTAATCAAATTTCCAAGACCTTTTTTAAAATAGCTTGCCAAATGTCAAATCAAGCTTCTAGCACCATCCAGACTTGGTCATGAGCAAATTATTAATAATTGAAGATAGAAATATGTGGGATTAAAAGTAAAACTTCCTGGAAGCTGAGTATATGAAAGGCATCTGCAGTTGTTTAAAAGCCGCGTAAATCCAGCAGCGAGTGGGAGCTGTGCACACCACGGCAGCAGGTCTGAGCAGTGACAAAGGGCAGCGTAAGACGCCAGCCAGTGGCCGCCGTGGAGTGAAAATAGAGGAGGGCACTGTGGGGAGTTAGCAGAAGTCACTCAGCGCTGGAAGAGCTGCAGGCTCCAGCGTGTGTTTCATGGTAAATTACGTGCCAAAGGAGACTCTTCATGACTAAGACCAACCAAGTAAAAGTAAAATGAAATTGTCAGTAGGATGCTGCATACATGAACACATTGCTACATGTTGGATATCTTAGTAGAATCCAAAGGAATAGGCTGCATAAATACTCAGAGAAATGACAGAAGAAAACAATGTAAGCAGTAGCATATTAATTTAGATTTTAATTTGAGGCCGAATGTCAAGAAAAATATATTAACATGTGATTGTCAAATGGAGCCTGCTTTGCATAGTTTCTTAAAATTCTACACATATACTTTATATATGACAAACCTAAGCAGCATAGTAAAAAGCTGAGGCATTACTTTGCTGACAAAGGTCCATTTAGTCAAAGCTATGGTTTTCCCAGTAGTCATGTATGGATGTGAGAGTTGGACTATAAAGAAAGCTGAGCCCCAAAGAATTGATGCTTTTGAACTGTAGTGTTGGAGAAGGCTCTTGAGAGTCCCTTGGACTGCAAGGAGATCCAACCAGTCCATCCTAAAGGAAATCAGTCCTGGGTGTTCATTGGAAGGACTGATGCTGAAGCTGAAGCTCAAGTACTTTAGTCACCTGATGGGAAGAGCTGACTCTTTGGAAAAGACCCTGATGCTAAGAAGGATTGAAGGCAGGAGGAGAAGGGGGCAACAGTGGATGAGATGGTTGGATGGCATCACCAACTCAATGGACATGAGTTTGAGCAATCTCCAGGTGTTGGTAAAGGACAAGGAAGGCCTGGCGTGCTGCAGTCCATGGGGTCACAAAGATTCAGACACAACTGACTGACTGAACAACAACAAAATGTCAGTATATATAAATTTTATCCAGTTAAGTTTATTAAGTTTTTAAATATTGTAGCAGGCTTTCTGAAAATGCTAGTTTGAAGTTCAGCACATCACTACATATATAAACTTGAAATAGACATTAAAAGTCCTGATTGCCACTGCAATAGATGTATATCCTTGTGTTAGTTTCATAACCTGAAACTCAAATGCACTGTAAAACAGGGGTTATAATCATTTTTCTCTCTTACAAAACTGTTCTGAGGAGCAGACATGGTGATATATATTCAAATCCATGGGAAAGTTCTGTGGAGTTGTACAGTGTCATTGAAATGACCCATGGCTGTACGTTAATTTGTAGTTTTGAAATTTGCCATTTTTGCCACCCCTTTTTGTAGTCGAAGTGTTTGACCCCTCACAGTACCATAAGCTTTGTGAGGGAGATATTCCCACTTGTCCCAAAGCCATGGTGATGGAGAAAGTGACCTGAGGCCTCATCACTGGTTCATTCAGGATTCCTCTCTCTGTGTAATACAATGATGACTTCTTCTGGGACTCCTGCTGAACCTGTTGGGAGACACAGCATTGCTCAGCTGAGAGGCTGAATTTGAAGCTGCCTTTCACCCTTTCCCATCATATGAATAAAACTTGTGTTACATTTTAGCCTAGCAGATGCAATCAATGCTGGTGTCTTATCACAGGCCTCTGAATCTAGCTCTCTGGAGTCAGGGCCAGCCCTGCTCTCTTTGATCAGAAATCGAAGAGTTCCCCACACCCACCCCCCGACTCTAGGTGTGTAAAGTAACACAAGTTGGGTCCCTTAACCAACAGGCTTTATGAGCCTTAAAAAAAAAACCAAACACCTGTCTTTATTTGCACTGCATGCAAGTGATGGGGTGGGCAGCACTGCACACCATCCAGGGCTTCATGGCAACCAGACCAACATGAGGCTGTTGAAGGTTCATCCGGACAGGTGCAGTCTTGAAGCAGGGTTGTAGGGAATCCAGAGTGCTGAGGGAGACAGTTGGGTGAGTTTCAATTCCAACTTGAAATCCCTCCAGAGACGTCTTAATGCCTTCACCAGGACAGAAGATGCCTAAACCCATGGAAGTTCAGTTCTGTTCAGTCCCTCAGTCATGTCCAACTCTTTACAGCCCTATGGACTGCAGCATTCCAGGCTTCCCTGTCCATTACCAGCTCTCAGAGCTTGCTCAAATTCATGTCCATTGAGTCAGTGATGCCATCCAACCATCCCATCCTCCATCAGCCCCTTCTCCTGCCTTCACTCTTTCCCAGCATCAGGGTCTTTTCAAATGAATCAGTTCTTCGCATCAGGTGGCCAAAGTATTAGAGCTTTAACTTCAGCATCAGTCCTTCCACTGAATATTCAGGACTGATTTCCTTTAGGATGGACTGGTTTGATCTCCTTTCAGTCCAAGGGGCTCTAAAGAGTCTTCTTCAGCACCATAGTTCAAAAGCATAAATTCTTTGGTGCTCAGCTTTCTTTATAGTCCAACTCTCACATCCATACATGACTACTGGAAAAACCATAGCTTTTACTAGACAAACCTTTATCAGCAAAGTAATGTCTCTGCTTTTTAATGTGCTAAACTTGTCAAAGCTTTTCTTCCAAGGAGCAAGTGTCTTTTAATTTCATGGATGCAGTCACCATCGGCAGTGCTTTTGGAGTGCAAGAAAATAAAGTCTGTCATTGTTTCCATTGTTTTCCCATCTATTTGCCGTGAAGTGATCAGACCGGATGCCATGATCTTAGTTTTTTGAATGTTGAGTTTTGTTGAGTTTTAAGTCAGCTTTTTCACTGTCCTCTTTCACTTTCATCAAGAGACTCTTTAGTTCCTCTTTGCTTTCTGTCATAAGGGTGGTGTCATCTGCATGTCTGAGGTTATTGATATTTCTCTCAGCAATCTTGATTCCCACTTGTGCTTCATCCAGCCTGGCATTTCTCATGATGTACTCTGCATATAAGTTAACTAAGCAGGGTGATAATATACATCCTTGATGTACTCCTTTCCCAATTTGGAACCAGTCCATTGTTCCTTGTTTGGTTCTGACTCTTGCTTCTTGACCTGCATACAGATTTCTCAGGAGGCAGGTCAGGTGGTGTGGTATCCCCATCTCTTTAGAAGAGAAAAACATCTACTTCTGCCTCATTGACTATGCTGAAACTTTTGACTGTGTGGTTCACAACAAACTGTGGAAACCCATGGAAAGCTCCTCAAAAAAACTGAAGTTGAATCCCCTGCGGAATTAATAACTCCCCTATAGGACTTAAGGGGTCCGATGACAACACTAATACCAATCAAAGCTCGCTCTGCTGCCGGGGTCCAGCCTCGGCAGGATCCAGGGGGTACCCTCAGGATGAACGGCGTCAGCGAGAGAGAGAGAAGACACGTGAGACTAGCCTTGATAGGGCCAAGTCTGTGTTTTACTTTTTGACAACCGGTTTTATACCCTTTCACAGAATGTTTTCAAGGTACAAGATGCTTACTCATGATTACACAGGATTAGTATTACATCATTTTGTTTTTTAGGAAAAGCAGGATGTTTTTTGCTTTCTAATTCTATAGTAATTCTTAGCACATGATCTTCTGGCCTTGGGGCCATTAACATTTTATGCAGGTCAGGTGAATGTAAACCTGTTTTCCGTTTTTATGGTGACCTTAACTGAATGGTAGCAGTCTCACAGGGAAATAGTACAGAGTAGAATTATATCCTTGTTAATACAAAATTAATCCTTCTGCAAAAGTTGTCAGTTGCGTTTATCTAAGAAGTTTACCCCATACAGACTGCGGCTTCAGTGAGGCAGCCTCTGCCTAGCACTCTTGGCTGACAATTAACAACCATCTCGTTGTTACCACACTAGGGCTAAGTCTTTATTTCTCTAGATCTTAAACTATGTTAACAATGGTTTCTATAACACTACCTTAGCACATTAAAAGCAAAACACAGCAAGCAAAATACAGCAAGCAAATCTCAACCCAATAACCACCTATAGAATAATTTTTCTTATGTTTTCTAATAGGACTCCTTTACCCCTTAAAAAGGCTCTATGTCTATTAGGGCTTTTATATAATCAGGTTCTTTATGCTATTTTATGATTAGGACATTATAAGCAATCATGCATATTAGTACCAAGGGCATAAATGCATTTGACTAACAAACTACCAGCAAAGGAGTTTAAATTAAAACACTCCTTTCACCCTGAATAATCTCATAAAATACCACCACCTGGGAAACTTATTGATTAAAGTTCTAAATTGATTCTTATTTGGGACGAGATCGGGGAAGGCCTTCCTGCCTGTGTCACAGAAATTAGGGAGTAGTCCATTGAGGCAGGCATCAGAAAGACAGATATCATCTTTAAGGTGAGCGCCGCGGGCAGCTTTTCGAAATCCCTGAAAACCTGATCTGCCTTGCCTGTCAGGCTTTCTCCTCGTGACCTTGTCTTGGGTGGGATGTCGTGAGCGGGCCTTTTTGAAACCCCTGAAAACCTGATCCGCCTTGCCCATCAGGTTTTCTCCCTTATGGCCTTGTCATGGGTAGGGTCTCATGTGTTGGCTCCCGGTACTCTGCCTGGAGGACGCCAGCCTGAAAACACAGCAAGGCGTTCCTTTACCGCTGTGGGAGCTCTCTTGCTGAAACCACCTCCTGTCGCAGGTAGCTGTGTCTTTGTTCCCACATTTCTCTTCTGTTTTTCCATCGCTGCAGATGATAGATGGATGTTCCTCCTTGTCTTCTGGGCCGAGATGGATTTCTTGCAAAGATCCTATCCCCAGGAACCATGGAACATAGTTGAGCCCAGGTGCAAATCTTCTCTTATGATTTGAATATTATGCAAAGAACAGTCTAAAATGCCCCATAAGAAATGTGGCAGTTACCACAGAGCTCAGCTTTCAGGCTCCCAGATAGAGAATGTAAGAAGATGATTACAGCAAATGGTATTTCCAAAGCTATTTTCGGAAAAGACTAAGATCCAAAGTTGGGAATGTATTAAGTGCTCTCTCTGGAAAGCACACCACCGCTTGGAGTACAAGATTGGTGTTTCTCTGTGGGACCCTCCTGTGCTCATTAAAAAAACAATGCATATTCATCACTGCTTCTACAGCATGAACCAGGCAACACAGAAGGGGCGTCTGGGAGAGCAGCCCGTGGGCTGAGAAGTTCTGTTACTAAATAATACTGGTTATATTTTCTCCTCATCTCCAAGTATTAAATATTTGAAAGAAAAATTTTTCCAAATTCCAAATGTGTCTCTTCTCATTATTTGATTAGAATCAGAATTCGCTAGTATTGGAATATAAAACACGTTTCCTTCAGATGCAGATTGTTAAAGCAAGCTCCTATATTTTATTAGATTTTTCTCAAAATGATTATAAGTATATCATGAAATATGCTTTTGTACATAGATGGTTGCCGAAGAATAACACATTTGGTCCAATAACATTTATTGAGGAATTACTGTATTTTTTTATCTAGTGAATTGAAAAATAGATACACAGATACATACTGCTGATCTTGGACAGGTGTGTGGCAATGGCCTCATGAGAGTACACGGGAGCAAATAATTGATTTTGATGGGGAAAATGGGAATCAATGGGACCTTCTGGTGAGAGGTGGTATTTGAACTTGACGTTAAAGATGGCTCAGGCGAACTCGGAGGGTTTCTGATACACATAGGAATCACCTCAGGTATTTTTCATGCTGGGAATTCATAGGCCGACTATATAGCCATTTTTAACCCTGATTGGCTGAATTAAGACAGTGTTGATTAAAATGAAAATGGTGTAGTTTGTCTTTGGTGACTATTGCCTGGAATGGGGAAAGGAAAGTAACTACTGAAAATAAGAGCTGGTGGAAGTTTAGGAGAGCAAGGTGAAGTTTTGGCAAGACTCGTTCATGGATTTACAGCAGGAGACACAGTTTCATACATGTGTTTTAGGGAGATTGGTTTGAAAGAAGGATGCTCTGATCTCATTTAGTCCTGACCTGAGGGCCTGGAGAAAAAAGCCATCCCAGAGCTGCTGAGCTTTCAAGGTCTCCAGTGGCCTCGAATGGGGATGTGGGCACAGGACTGTAAGATCATGTGAGTTACAGATGGGAGCCTCCTCCAGGACATGGTGATGGGTGGGGAGGGGGCCCTGAGGAGCCTTTCGTGGGAATGGAGAATAGACCATTTATTTGTAAAATTCTGATTTTAAATCTAGAAATGTATGGGTTTATTTTTTCCTGGTTCTATCCTGTCCTTTTCTGATTTTTCTACATAGAAACTCAATGTATATAAACTCCCATTTTTTAGTTCTAAGCTTGATGTTTAGTTCTGTGCTTCCCTGATAGCTCAGTGAGTAAAGAATCCACCTGCAATGCAGGAGACGCCAGAGACACTAGTTTGATCCCTGGTTTGGGAAGATCCTCTGAAGAAGGAAATGGCAACCCACTCTGGTATTCTTCCCTGAGAAAACCCATGGCCAGAGAAGCCTGACAGGCTGTAGTCCAAAGATCACAAATAGTCAGACATGACTGAGCAACTAAGCACACATAATGTAAAAGGGCTGTGCATTCATCTTAGGTGTCTTTTGAGAGGCTAAGAGAGTTTTTATGTGTGTACAGACCGGCACACGAAAACCCATTAACATCTGTTGTTTATCTCCATCTAAAGATTTACGATGGATGAGAAAGTCCAAGAAAGAAAGTCTACCTTAGATATTGTAGTTGTACAAGCAGAGAAAGACAGACTGTACAGGAAAGAAATGGCACTGATATGCCTTCTGAGTTATTCCCAACCACATCTCCAGAGGAGCAGTGATTTCAGTCTGCTCATTTCCTCCACATCAAATTCTCTTGGTTCCAGACTTTGTTTATAATTATCTGTTTGTAAAACTGCCCTTTTTATTAAGCTTGTGTTCCTTACAAATGAGAAATTGGGCATAATTGATTTTTGGTCCTCTAAGAGTCTAGTTACACCTGGAATATTTGTTTTCAAAGAAAATCTAGCAATCTCACTCCTGGGCATACACACCGAGGAAACCAGATCTGAAAGAGACACATGCACCCCATGTTCATCGCAGCACTGTTTACAATAGCCAGGACATGGAAGCAACGTAGATGCCCATCAGCAGACGAATGGATAAGGAAGCTGTGGTACATATACACAATGGAATATTACTCAGCCATTAAAAAGAATACATTTGAACCAGTTCTAATGAGATGGATGAAACTGGAGCCCATTATACAGAGTGAAGTAAGCCAGAATGATAAAGACCAATACAGTATACTAATGCATATATATGGAATTTAAAAAGATGGTAACAATAACCCTATATGTAAAACAGAAAAAGAGATACAGATGTACAGAACAGACTTTTAGACTCTGTGGGAGAAGGCGAGGGTGGGATATACAGAGAGAACAGCATTGAAACAAATATACTATCAAGGGTGAAACAGATCACCAGCCTAGGTTGGATGCATGAGACAGGTGCTCAGGGCTGGTGCACTGGGAAGACCCAGAGGGATGGGAAGGAGAGGGAGGCAGGAGGGGGGGATCAAGATGGGGAACACATGTAAATCCATGGCTGATTCATGTCAATGTATGGCAAAAACCACTACAATATTGTAAAGTAATTAGCCTCCAACTAATAAAAATAAATGGGGAAAAAAAAAAAAAGAAAATCTGCTGAATTACTGAATGACCACATAGAAAGCTTTAGGACTCAGATGCTTAAATTTGCATGTTATGCACATTCCTATTGAATACAGAAAATACAAAATGTTATAGTTTTATATCTTTATCCCCAAAGACAAGACTTAGAAGGGAGATTGAATAATCTCAGGCCAAAGCAGAGAATATTCAAGGTTTCAAAATCAGTTTTATATTTTTCTTTTTGTAATTAAAAACTTGTTTTAAGCCTCCAGTTAAAACTGTTGCTCCTTTCATTTTTTTTTTAAATTCAACTTTTAAAAAAATCCAAGCAAATACATGCCATATTAGTCCATTTTGTGATCTTCCGCTACCTAAAATCTCCTATAGCGACCTCTTATGATACTGATGGGCCTTCCGACAGCTTGTTGGTGTGCAGGTAAACGGAAAGCACGAAAACTACTGAGAATTTTCTTGTTTGCCTTTCACAAAGCAAAGGGAGAATAGTATTATGAAAACAAGACAAACAAAACAGAAAGCATATGGGAATGCCATCCAAAGGTGGAAATATGACAGTCCCCGAGGAAACATGCAAACACACAGCACAACATCAAAACCAAATTAGGGAAACACATTTGGAAAGCGTCACTCCTTTTATCCTGGGTCGGTACCACCATCTGTGCAAAATGCCCAACTGCATGGGTGATTGACAGATGGAGATGCAGAAGCTTCCTCCCCAGTGAGGGGCTGAGTCAGCCTTGTCATCCTGAGAAGGTAGCTGCCAGCTGAGGGGCGGTCTGGAGCTCAGTGTCCGTCAGAGCTGAGTTCTGATCCCTGCCAGTCTGTGTGTTTGCCAGGGGGTTCTGTGAGACAGGGGACTCCTGGGAGATTTCAAACTATAAAGGCCTTTGTTATGCACTGATTATCCCATCTTTTAATGCAGTCCTTACTTTGTAGGATGGTAAATGATTTCCAGTAAATGATGATAAATGGTAAATTATTTTTGTAGATGTAGATGGTAAATGATTTTTTGGGATAAATGCAAACTAAGGAATTGGAAATGTTTTATAAATAATAGAATAGAAATAAGACTGAAATTGGTAAACTTCTCTATTTACCTACTTTAGAGTTTCAAGAGTTATTTCTCAAATAATTTCCAAAATCAGGCCTCAGTGTGGAAAAATCTGTGTATAATTGAACAATAAATGTTTTAATGAAAAGCAAGATTCTGCAGCTACTCAAAGAGTAATTGACTCCAAAGAGTATCATTACAGAATTAATAAAAATTAGGATAAAATGCCTCTGTGAACAAACAGGAAATGCATTTTATTCATTGATTTGTCCTTCAGCAAACATTTACTAAAATCATACTCTGTTCCTTCAAGAGCTAGTGCCTTAGAAGAAAAATATACCCGTATCTTACAGAGCTAAGCTTGAAACTAACTGAAATAAATAATGCAAAGAGATTTCTGTAATAGACACAGGGACATTCCTTTTCAAAACAGTTCCCTTGCATTTCTTCAGGAAGGAGAATCTCCACAGACTGAGGATGGTTTGGTGGTGAATAACCCATCCTTTGTCTCCAGGCATTTGGAATAATATTAGCCAGTCTCCATGAGTCACTGTAAGTGACCAGAAAAAGACCTCTGGAAGTGGCAGCAATGTGAATCTAGGGAAAGCAGTAGGAAAAATACTGCGCATCACAACATCAGCCCATCGTGAGACCACTCCTCACGTTTATTATTGTACAGTAGTCACAGTGTGGCCCCTCTTCAAGGGTGACCCTAGTTAGGTGCCCGATTCTCTCTCCCTCATCCATACAGGAACTAAGACCAAATGCTTATTTATGGTTGAAGCATGCTTGTTTAGATAGTGGGGTTGGCCTGGCTCAGACGTTGGCAATGTTGAATATGCATTGTTGTCCTTATCTTCTGCTCTGATGGCATTCCTGGAAGGAGCGGTTCCCACACCTACTCCCAGACGTGTCCTGGACATGGTCTCCCTCCCGTTGTCCTCCTTGTTTCTGCTCCTGGTATTAAGGAGACTCCCTGTACTGGGTGGGTATTACTGTCATTGTGTTATATCCTGAGGTGCTTTCAAGAGAAGTGACCTGCAGTCATAAGCTCAGTGTCCTGTCATCTGGGGAGTAAAGGTAAGCCGGCATTCTCTCGTATTCCTTCTGTCTGGTCGCTCCTTGGAATCTCAGGGATCATGTGGCTCCTCTTCACTCATTACACTGTGAATGTGAAAGCTGACCACCCTGCGTAATAAAGGACATAGCAACAGATAGCTGCAAACTTTGAGAGCATATCCTCGTTGTTTTACTTGCATTTAAAAAGCATGTTAAATTTCCTCTATGTATTCACTTATTGAATATTCAGTGTTCATCATCTCCTTAGCATCTGGAGAGAGATGGTCCCGGGGAGCATTTCAGAGTCACAACATCAGGGGCTGAGCCTTGTCCTCTTGTGAAGAGGGAGGGATGGACATGAGAGGGCCTGGGGAGGCCAGAACCAGCTCCCCCCCTCCATGGGGGAGGGGTCAGAGGCGAGTCTCCAGCTTCACATTTGGGTTTCTCAGAGGATGAACGACTCTGTCCACATTTTCTGAAGTAAGGACAAGAGCGAAAAAATTTCCCTCAGTGTTGTGGCCCACCCTGTGTGAGCCAGAGCAACTGCTTTGATTTCTTCTCTAACATTAGCTCGTTTCCCTCTCTTGCAAGAAACTAAGGACTTAAGGAAAGGCATGAATGAGGACACAGTTGTTAATGTAGTGAACAAGTTCTATTTTTCATATACTGTGCTATTTAGGTCTAGATTTGGGGTCAAGAGGACTCTGGGAGAAAGCACTTTTCATGGGCACGGACTCCTAAGGAGACTCCTTTTATAATCACGGTAACACTGAGATGTCAAAAGCAGTGTGAAGCTGAAAGCCAAAATTCCTCTCTTTGAGAGACATCAGGAACGGATTAGGAAAGTTAGGATGGAATAGAATTTGTGTTCTATTATTAACTTCCCTCCACCTACTGGGCTTATTTTGCAAGCTGTTGGAAAATTAGGAAGCAAAGAAAGACCGTGTCTGCACTGAGGAGTTTTGGTATGAAATTGGAAAGGAGTGAGGAGCGTAATGGTGGTCTTGTGTCTTCCAAAAATCAATGATAAGAACTACCTGTGACTGATTTGAGACTCTTCTTTCAACAAGGAACACCCTGATGATAAATGAACCATTCAGTTCAGTTCAGTTCAGTTGCTCAGTCATGTCTGACTCTTTGCGACCCCATGGACTGCAGCACGCCAGGCTTTCCTGTCCATCACCAACTCCTGGAGCTTACTCAAACTCTTGTCCATCAAATCGGTGATGCCGTTCAAGCATCTCATCTTCTGTTGTCCTCTTCTCCTCCTGCCTTCCGTTTTTCCCAGCATCAGGGTCTTTTCCAGTGAGTCAGTTCCTCATATCAGGTGGCCAAGTATTGAAGCTTCAGCTTCAACATCAGTCCTTCCAATGAATATTCAGGACTGATTTCCTTCAGGATTGACTGGTTAGATCTCCTTGCAGTCCAAGGGACTCTCAAGGGTCTTCCCCAACACCACAGTTCAAAAGCATTAATTCTTTGGTGCTCAGCTTTCTTTATGGTCCACCTCTCACATCCATACATGACTACTGAAAAAACCATAGCTTTTTAGACAATCTTTGTCAGCAAAGATCTCTTTGTCTCTGCTTTTTAATATGCTGTCAAAGCTTGTCATAACTTTTCTTCCAAAGAGCAAGTGTCTTTTAATTTCATGGCTGCAGTGACCATCTGCAGTGAGTATGGAGCCCAGGAGAGTAAAGTCTGTCACTGTTTCCATTGTTTCCCCATCTATTTGCCATGAAGTGATGGAACCAGATGCCATGATCTTAGTTTTTTGAATGTTGAGTTTTAAATCAGCTTTTCACTCTCCTCTTTCACTTTCATCAAGAGGCTCTTTAGTTCCTCTTTGCTTTCTGTCATAAGGGTGGTGTCATCTGCATTTCTGAGGTGATTGATATTTCTCCCAGCATTCTTGATTCCAACTTGTGGTTCATCCAGCCCACCATTTCACATGATATACTCTGCATTTAACTTAAATAAGCAGAATGACAATATACAGCCTTGACATACTCCTTTCCCAATTTGGATCCAGTCTGTTGGTCCATGGCCAGTTCTAACTGTTGCTTCTTGACCTTCATACAGATTTCTCAGGAGGCAGGTCAGGTGGTCTGGTATTCCCATCTCTTTAAGAATTTTCCACAGTTTGTTGTGATCCACACAGTCAAAGGTTTTGGCATAGTCAGTAAAGCAGAAATAGATGTTTTTCTGGAATTCTCTGGCTTTTTTCGATGATTCAACAGATGTTGGCAATTTGATCTCTGGTTCCTCTGCCTTTTCTAAATCCAGCTTGAACATCTGGAAGTTCTTGGTTCATGTACTGTTGAAGCTTTGCTTGGAGAATTTTGAGCATTACTTTGCTAGCGTGTGAGATGAGTGCAATTGTGCGGTAGTTTGAGCATTCTTTGGCATTGCCTTTCTTTGGGATTGGAATGAGAACTGACCTTTTCCATTCCTTGGCCACTTCTGAGTTTTCCAAATGTGCTGTATCTCGATCATTCTAGATCATTCTAGATACATATGTTTCCTTTAATTACATTTCAGATAATTTACTAGGACAAAAAACTGGAACCCTGGCAAGGAATATTCACATATTCTCCATGCCTTTCCCAGCATATGCTGATGTAGGATTATTTCATAGGTTCTTTTGAGCCTTTTGAACACCTGTCACTGGTTATCACTTCAAGTTGTGCTAATAGACAACCTTCTGTCCATAGTCACAGTGGTGTCCAACCTCTGAAGGTGAGCATCAAGTCCCCCTTTGCCCAGGAGTTCCATCTGTGGTCCCAACCACTGAAGTCTGAGCTTCTTAAACCTGTGCCCTGAATGTTTGTGGTATGCCAGATGAGAAGCATTAGGACTTTTCTGGAGATTGTTTTTATGGGGGGGAAATAGTATTTTAAATAACTAACAGTTATTAATGAATTATATCAGCAACATGAAAGAAAATAGCACTTCTGTTTGCATTTCCGGACTTTCAAAGAATCAGAGCAATCAGTCTTACACTGTGGAGAGATTTCCTGGCAAATGTCTCAAAGGCATCCATCTAAGCTATCTAGTCAATTATATTATTCTTGACAGAAAACTCCTTGAAGTGCTTTTATAATATGTTTATTAAATAAACTTTCTTTATTCCCCTGATCTTCGAAGTTTGAAACCAACTTACAGTGCTAGGCTTATTCTCTTGAAAAACAGCAAATAAGTTTTGCTTTTATAATTTTGATGCATTTGAAGATATTTGTTATAAGAGATACTGCTGCATTCTGACTTAATATAGCATTGCTTCATAAAAAATAAATGTTTACTTCTGTTAAGTAGGATAGTTTTGAAATGTCAGCATCAGAACTAGGTTTTGCAAACAGCTTTGACTTATTAAGGTTAAGAACATACTAATTCTCAGTTCTTATTAGGAAACACAGTGTTTCTCATTATTGAAAGTTTAAACCCAGAGTCACAGTTTTTCTGTTGTTATCTGCTTTTAAACTCAGATAAAAAGACATGTTTGATCTTTTTTTTGTACATTCAGTTTCTCACTAGAATAAAGAGCTCTGGAAATACAATACTTTTATGATACAGAAACTCTAGTTCAAAGCTGTCATTCTTTATAATGTTTCTATTTCAAAACCTTCTGAGCCCAAATATACATATTTTTAGGCCATGAAGTCACAGAAAAGCAACTCATTATTTATTATAAATTGCATTTGACCTCAGTGGTTTATTTAGCTTGTAATTTAACAGGCACATTTTGGTCTTTTTATACATGCAGGACCCTTTCAGGCATCGGGTACCAGGGTGGGCGGGAAGTGAGTAAGCACTCCTCTTAGCACAGTGCTGAGATGTGCAGCAGGAGTGCCCTGTGGATGGTGCAGAGGTCCTTGTTGACTGAGATCGATGGACATACTTCGGGAGAAGGTTTATCCCCAGTCTCTTTCTGGAAAAACAAGCCATGTTTCTTACGATGCAGGTTGGGCAGTGCATGTAGGACAGAAACATGCATAAATAAAGTAGATGAGATACATAGATCCATCTCTCTTCTAGTATCATTTTCCTTCCATGTGGAAGTGTCTTTCAGCATTTCTAGTACTGTGCATCTTTTGACAATAAAATCATCCAACTTTGTATGTCTGAAAAAGCCTTTGGTCACACTTGGTTTACAAAGAAAATGTTGCTAAAAAATAAAAAATTTTGGTTGACAGCACCTTCCATTCAGGAATTTAAAGATGTATGTGCAATGTCTTCTGACTACAATGCTATTCTTTCAGAAGAAAAATCTACTGCCACCCTTGTCTTTGTTGCTTTATATGAAATGTGTCTTTTTTCCTCCAACTGCTCCAACAGCTTATAATTTCTCTATTATAAATTGTGAGTAATTTGAGTTTATTAAAAGATGCCTTGATATTTTTGTGAATGGTTTTGCTGCTTAATGTTTGTAGTTTCTTGGATCTATAGGAGTATAGCTTTCATCCAATTTAGAACATTTTCAGCAATCATTTCTTCACATATTTTTCCTCCCATAATCCTTTAGCAGCAGAAAGGATTGTGTGTAGGTTTGGCTTTATGGAGTTATTCTACACCTCACTGGTTTTCCAATTTTTTAAAAAAAAATTAATACTATTTTCTCTTTGTGCTTAATTTTAAATAGTTTCTATGGTTTCAATTCATTAATCTTTTATTCTGCTCTGTCTAATCTGACATTGGTCTCATCCAGTATATTTTTTTATCTTGGACTTTGCATTTTTTATCTGTAGAAATTCAGGTTTTTCCTTTCTTTTTTTTATATATCCTTTGCCTCTGCTTTACCTTTTTAACATGTGCAATAAAGTTATAACAACTTTTAATATCCTTTTCTGCTATTTTAGCTCAGCTGGTAAAGAATCCATCTACAATACAGGAGACCCTGATTTGATTCCTGGGTCAGGAAGATCCCCTGGAGAAGGGATAGGCTACCCACTCCAATATTCTGGCCTGTAGAATTCGATGGACTGTATAGTCCATGGGTTCACAAAGAGTGAGACATGGCTGAGTGACTTTCACATTCACTTTTCACTTTTCTGCTGTTTATAAAATCTGTCATTTTTGAGTCCATTTTGATGAAATGATTTTGCACTTTGTTATGGGGAATATTTTCTTGCTCGTTTGTGTGTCTGCATATCTTTGATTGAGGTAGACATTATTACCTTTTGGGGTTCTAATATTTTTGTAAGACTATGATAGCTGTATTACCATGTATTTCATCTGTGGTCTACTCTTTATATATCATTATATATTTTAAATTACATATTTAGGCCTGGACCTTTGTTTTTATTTTTGACTTTTTGACTTTATTTTGACTTTGACTTTTATTTTTGACTCATCTCATGTGTTCTATCTCTTATTACAGATACATTAACATCTTTTCCAGTATCATCACTGCCAATAGGATCTTAATCCTGTTGTTGCTTTGAAATACCTGTGCTCCTCGCCTGAACATTTATTTTGGTCTCTGATATCAGTTATTTTTTAGCAATTCTGAGAGGCAACATGGGTGAGGGAACCAGTGTAAGCTTCTGTGCTTAGAAAGATATGGTACAGAAAATCAGGCTCCAGAAAGTTACCCTCTCAGGGATTTGAACTAGATTCCTGCACAGTAAGAAGCACAGGAAGGAGCAATCTTAGTATGAGACCTAAATTAGATTGTAATGAATCAGTTGGGAGGGTGGACCAATCTGACTTTATCTTTTTTAGCTCATCATTCACTAGGGCTTCTGAATCACTGTGATGTTGGTTACAGTGAGTCTCCTGCACCAGGAGTCCAGACCTCAGATACTGCACACAGGCACTGGGTAGAAGGCAGCAAAGGCAGATGGTGCTAAAGCAGCCCCAGGCACACGTTCCTGTGGCCTTGCGAGCTCCCGCGGGCTGCCTGAGCTCTGGGGGCGGGCTCTCACTCGCCTTTTCCCATGCGCTGTAATGAATGAGTAGCGAGCTGGAGTCCCCTTGCAGTCTTCACTGGCTGTCGGCTGGGACCCAGCTCTGACGTTGCCCGGAGCCTCTTGGTGGCCTCGCCTTGTGACCTGGCCCAACTCCCACCTTGACAACTGCGTTCTAATAGCTAGTGTCCCGAGAGAGACACTTACGCTGAGAAGGGCTCTGATGGCTAATGTGCAGAAGCACCTGGCGTTGACATCACACAGCAGAGGCACTTCTAGTATATTTCATTTCTCCAGGCAGGTGGAAAGCCCTCCCAGGGCCAAAGGTAAGGCATGGAGACATCCCCTTTTGATGGGAGAAATGCTGAGTGTGCATATGTGTTTAAAACCCACTCGTGACTATTTTCCTTTCCTTAATGTGGAGTAGAATGGGACCACGTTGGGATACAAGAGAACAATTCAGTTGTTCTCCTGTAGAGCCCACGGCATACATACTAATAATGTTCTCTTAAGGTTTTCTGACACTGGTTTCAGCATATGTCACTGATTGGATGCTGGACTGGGATGATCCTGTGCCAGTCTTTATGCTGTTTTACTCTCACCGTCTCATCTTCCATTAAGTGTCCCGGGTAATTAACAGTGCTGACTTCTTGAGAATAATTGGCTGAGTAGCAAGGGATGTGAGGCCAACGTGCAGTGAAGGTTTTCTGAGTTCCATATTAAATGCAGCATTAGTAATCCTTGTGTTACCGCTTGATTGTTCCTGCGGTGAAATTATTAGGCCATTATTTTCCTAAAGCAGCATTTTAATGATAAAGATGAAAAGTATACAATTTGCTTTAGCTGTTATTTGTTCCTCAAGGTTAATGTGTTTGTCACATTTTATTAAACGCTCATGTTAACCATTAGAACACTTCTTAGTGTAAGCACGGATGTCTCTGTGCAACTAGTAAACAGGACAAATTAGAACAATTGTCACCATTGTTCTCAGGTTTGTGAATAGTGAATAGGTTGTGATAGATTTTTTTTTAACTTGTCGGACAAATAAAAATAAAATTATTTCTGTGATTCTCTGTGCTTCATCTTTGAGGCATTTAGTATAACCTGTGAGTACATGGTTACAGCAATGACAGTGATGCTGGATTTTATACTGTAGCATTTAAACCAAAAGAGGTCTCAAGTTAAGGGTAATTGTTTTCTAGGAGAACATTGCCAACTCATTTTCAAATATTTCTTTTTCATTCCTGCATTTAGATACTAAATATTATTTGACAGGAGTTGTGGTTCAGTATGACACATGACCTGAGCTTTCCTCTCAATGTTTTAGCTAAAAGGCTCTGTCAGTCGGCCCTGATCTGCTAGTTCTGTGTTCCCTATAGTTTATATTGCAGAGCCGAAGCCTGCTTTGAAAAATCTCTTAGGTCCTTTCTTAAAGGGAAAAGTGATCTAGAATGTCCAAGTCCATTAAGATCAGTCCTCATTCTCTACAAATAATAGTCTGGGGGATATCGTAGATGGATGCCAATCGAAAATAATTTACATGGGCAGCTAAAGTCCCTGAGTTTACTATCCTACTCACCATAAGCAGAAAGAAAGAACATTTCCATCATCCCTCAAAAACTTCCTGCCCTTTTGCAGTCAATCCCAGTCTCAGCCCAAGTTCCAGACCTATGACCTGCTTTCTGTCTCTACATTTTGCCTTTTTAGAGACATAAGTAAAACCATACAATATGTAGTCACATCATGTTTTTGAGGTTCATTCATCATATTAATGAGTAATATTTCATTGTATGGATGTGCCACAACCTAACAATTCATCTGCTTTTTATAAATAAAGTTTTTCTAAACAATTTGGTGATGCCTTTTTGCAGAAATTTTTCATTTTTCTGGGACACATGTAGGACTGAAGTGCTGGGTCATATTGGAAGTATATGTTTTGTTGTTTAGCATCTTCCAGATGGTTTTATTGGTTTGCATTCCCTGTGACTAGTATAAGAGGTTTCCAGCTTCCTTACACTCTTGCCAACACTTGTTATTTTCAGCCTTTTGCATGAAAGCCGTTCTAGCCAAAGTCTAGCTGTGTCTCATGATTTTAGTTGTTAGCATTTTCTCAATGACTAAGGATGTCGAGCATCTTCTTGTATGATCAGGAAGATCATTAGATAAACTTCTTTGGCTTAGTATCTACAAGAGACACACTTCAACTGTAAAGACACATAGACGTGAAATGAATTGGTATAAAAAGATACTCCATTCAAATTGAAAAAAGAGAGAGGAGAGGATATACTTATATCAGACAAAATAGACATAAAACCAGAAGCTGTCAGGATGAAGAAGGATGCTTTCCAATGATAAAGGGGTCAGATGGTCAGTACATCATGGATCTGTGTGTGTGTCCAAAATAACTAAATATGTGCAGTTTCCCATATCAATTCACCTCAGTAAAACTGTTTAAAAAAACTATTATGAATAATATTGTGTTATTTTAATTTTGTTTTCAGATTGTTCATTTTAGGATATAGGAATATGATTGGTTTTTATACTAATCTATCCTTACACTTGCTAAACTTATTCTAAAGATCTTGCATATTATTTTCTAGATTCCATATGATTGTCTATACGTAGAATATGTCATCTGTGGGATAAAGAGTTTACATCATTTTTTGCAGCAGTTATACATTAATTTCTTTTTCAGCCCTAATTTTCGTGGCTAAGAACTGCCATCCCTCGGTTAAATACAAGCAGTGTGTGTGGCATCTTTGCCTGTTGTTGGATCCTAGTGGGAAAGCATCCTGTCTGTGAGTGTCAGGCGTGAGTTTCTTCTGGCAGCAGGCAGGCCTTTCGGTGTTACTGTCTCTCCCATGTCTGGTTACATGGCAGGCACAGTGCTCAGAGTTCGCTGCCTCCATTCCTCCGTTCTGGCGGGGCCTGCCGCCACACGGACCACGCTGAACAGAAAGCCAGTTTCACCTTCATGAAGACCCGGGCAGACCCTGAGATCTGCCTTTGCGTGTTTCTTTCCTCATCACATTTAAATCCTTATTTGATTGATGACTAAGTTAATCAAATCAACTTAAACTGCTTCTATAGCAATGTGTTCCTTCAAACCACATGTATCAGACTCCATGTTCTATCCCAGTTTTTGTCGTGTCAAAATTGTGATCCTGTAATCACAAAAGAAGAATAAAAACACCCCAAGGTTTCCTTCACTGAACAAATATCAACCGTCAATCGAGTGTCAAGGCACTGAGAATGGGTGTGGTTATATTGCCTTTCAAATCTGCAATAATAAATTGATCTAACATATGTTGAATGGTACATAGGGGACTAATATTTTCAACTTCCTAATACAGAATAGTTTTAATTCTCTATTTTAGTAGAAAAAGAACTCTTCCATCTTCTAGTAGGATGCTGTCAGAGCCCCATCAGAATACACGAGCTGTGTCATGCTGCCTTCGTTGCTACCTGTGGGCCTGCTCCGACAGTCTCCAGGGTATATCTGAGGCACAGTCTGCAGCTGCCACAGTAGGAGCAGAGTGTTGCAGTGACCGCTTTATTTTTGGGTCTCAGATCATTCCTGTGTGCTCCAGCTTCGTTTCCCTGGCTCTTGGCTCTGTCCTCGCTTTTTCCCCCAATTTACTATGGTATAGGAAAAGACCCTGATGCTGGGAGTGATTGAAGGCAGGAGGGAAAGGGGGTGACAGAGGATGAGATGGTTGGATGGCATCACCGATTCGATGGACTTGAGTTTCAGTAAGCTCCAAAAGTTGGTGATGGAAGCTGCAGTCCATGGGGTGACAAAGAGTCCGGACTGAGCCACTGGACTGAACTGAACTGAACTAAGGTATAACCGAATGTAACACTGTATAAGTTTAGGGGTACTTAATAATGATTCGATACATCAAACTAAAAAACTTTTTAACAAAAGAAACCATCAACAGAATGAAAAGGCAGCACTTGGAATGGTGGAAAATGTTTGCTAGCCACACATGTGGTAAAGGGTTATATTAGAAATATATAAGGAGCTCAAGAAACTCAACAAAGACATAAGAAATCCAATTAAAAATGGACAAAGGACCTAAATAGACATTTTTCCAAAGAAAATATCCAAATGGCCAACAGGTATATGAAAAGATGCTCAACATCACTAACTATCAGAGAAATACAAAGCAAAACTACTGCATCTGTTAGAATGGCTATGACAGAAATAACAAGTGTTGGTGATGTGGAAAAAAGGGAACCCTGTAGAGTATTGGTGGGAATATAAAATGGTGCAAGCACTGTGGAAAACAATAGGGAGCATCCTCAAAAAATTAAAAATAGAACTATCGTATGACCTGAAAGTGCCACTTCTGGGTATTTATCTGAATGAAACAAAATCACAATCTGAAGAGGATCTACAACCCCACGTGCACTGCAACACTACTCACAACAGCCAAGACGTGGACACACCCGAAGTGTCCGTGGACAGATGAGTGGATAATTCTGCCTTCTTCTTAGTGATTCACATTGACCATCTGAATCCCCTTCTCTGGGTGGTACACAGGGCTCTGCTCTGCTGCCAAGATCAAGGTACACTGCTTAAATCATTGTTCCTTCTCCTCACTGGTTTTGTGGCCCATTTAAACCTGGTTATTCTCTCTGCACCTGTATTACCTATAACTGAGCTGCATGCTTTAAAAGCTAAAATATATTGTAATTTGAATATATTCTAGATGCCTAGTAAATTTACATGAAGTCTTATGGTTACATGATGATTAGAACACTATATGGGCCCATGACCCTTTCATGGTAACAATCTAAGAAAATACCCCAAAATAATAAATTGGCAATAAGAAAGAATTTCAATATCATATCCATCACCTTGGCATATCCTGAAAAATGAATGTTCCATCTAGAGGTGTGAAAGGGATATGAAGATGAGCTGAGGAAAAATGAAAACAAGTGTGTCACATGTTTTCTGAACTTGGAAGGCATTTTGATTAATGAAACATCTTTTGAAGAAAAAAAATCATTCAGCAAATGCAGAGTAGCCGACAAGAAACACTTGCATTTTCATATGCTGCAGTGGAGATAGACTTATTCATGTGGAAACCCAAGTGAGATAAAACACACCATTCTCCAGAGGGATGAGGAGCAAGGGCCACTTTGTACATTCTCAGAGAGGAGTTCTTCTTTATGGCCAGACCTCAGTATGCAGCCGTGAATAAATCTGGTGCTAAGTAAAATGTTTCTTTCTTTGTTGCCGTAGATAAATAATTAAAATAAAATAAAAGTGAAGCCATGCTTCTTTGCTCACTGCGAGGATATTCAGTGTCTTATGCAGTCTCGGGATATTCTGTATTTTCAACATGTTTTTGTACTGAATTCAGTAACTAAATCCGGTCAGAAATAACAAAATTCTCCTTTACAGATGCTCTAAGAGAAAGAAAACTGCCTCATTCAACAAGGTTCGACAGTCTCCTCTCTGTGACATTGTCAGGATGTGTTCTGCATAATTAACAGAAGTATTCTGAGCTATGGCAGAAATAGGGAAGGTGTGGGAGAGAAAAAACAAGAGGAAGAGATAATGTCAAGGAGAAGGCCCCTGAACCTGTCTGCAGCCTTTTCTCACACACTCTGAAATACACTGCTTCTTGCATTTGTGCCAAATAGCCTCCAAATCAATGAAGGACAGTAGGTCATCTTGTGGGTGGGTATTCCTGGGTTAATCCTGGGAGTAGAGGTTCCCAGCATAGCCCTCCAGGCCAGAATCAAACCAGATGAGAAGCTGAGATACGTATCAGACAGGAAGCCCAAACCAGTGAAAACCTGTGACAGCCACCAAGAGAGGACAAACAAGAGCAGCAGAAGGGGGTGCAGCACGCTAGAATGCGGAACTGGAACCATTTCTTTACACTTTTTTCCATTGCATTTCCTCACTTTCTGCCAGTCTCCCGCTCCATCTGTTGTTTCCTCCCAGCTGTCTTAGAGCAAACATCCTAAATATCAAAGAAACATTTGTAGGAAGTAAAATTCCCAGGAAGTTTACTCAAATCTGACTTGCTAAAAATAGCCCACCTTGACAAGTTAGGACAATGTGTGGAAATGTCTGAGATGCCTCATGGAGGGAATTGTTATGTAGAGGAGGCGGGTGTGCTCTGGACCACAGAGACCAAGGGTTCATGGAAGCATGGCCCTCATGTCCCTGAATTTGCGTGTTCATCTTTACACACAGCACTCCCCCAGCAGGTTAGTACAGGGATGATGCCTGTAAAGTACACGTGTGCAGGGGTGCTCATGTGAGAGCAGTCCTCATACTCACACCTGTTCCCTGCTTTCTCCTGTCTGAGAGCATAACACCAAAGATACATGAGACCTGGCACTTCAGGAAGGGCCATAAATAGGTTTGTCCCGCTTTGAGAGTATTGATACATTGGATCCAATGACTGTCATTTTTCAGTGAGTGAATGCCTGGACAAGCATGAAGGGGATTCGCGTATCATGAGTAGAGATCTTCAAGCATCCCATGAAGTGGAAGCTGGGAAAATTCCAGCAGAGAGAAAGTATAAGGTTGAGGGGATGACTTTGGAGATACTGAACCAAATGTGCTCAAAATTCCACTTCACTATGGATCCTACAGACTGTGTTTCTTTTGCATGGTCATATCATTAATACAAATGTGTAGTATATGTATGTGTATGTCTCTGAATATGTATGTGTATATGTATATCTGCAAGTAAAATTATAGGCACAGCTCTGTGTCAAAGTTTGTCAAAGTGTAGACAGGTATGTGTGTATGTTGTACATGTGTGTGTGAACGTTGATGTGTGAAAGGAGCCAGGATATGGTAGTAGCCCTGCCTAAAGGTAACTCTGCTGATGATTTACCTTGAATAAATCACTTAACATCATCTGGTTGTTCTGTCAGGAGGGAAAAAATAACATCTGTCCTGCTGTTACCACAAAGAAGACAGCGATGCATAATTAAAGATGCCTCTGCAGCCATTACCTCTTTTAATTGTGGGAGCTGTGACAATCTGGATATGACATACGGGAAAATTATTTTTCAACTTTAAAGCAATGTAAAAATATTACTACGTCTAAAAAAGAGTATTTGGTTTTAATATTTAAACTATGACTAATGTGCTTATTATTTTCCTAAAATAGGAATGCCAAGTGAAAACAGCAAATTATGATGTCTGGTAACCAGTGAGGGCTTCCCAGGTGGCTCAGATGGTAAAGAATGTGCCTGCAATACAGGAGACCTGAGGTCAGGAAGATCCCCTGGCAACCCCGTCCAGTAGTCTTGCCTGAAAAATCCCATGACATAGGAGCCTGGCAGGCTACCATCCATGGTGTCACAAAGAGTCAGGCATGGCTGAGCAACCAACACTTTCACTTTCAACCAGTGAAGATTTTCTACCTATTGCTAAATACATAACTTAACTATGTGCCAACTGTTATCAGTTGTAGAATTACCAAGTAAAACCCTGAGGACCCAAAAAGGAATGTGTGTGTATGTGATGTGTGTGTGTGTGTGTGTGTGTGTGTGTGTACACCCCTGTGTGTTGAATTTACTTAGACTGGCTCATACTCTTTTAACCCACACAAAATTATATATTGTTATTCAGAACAAACCTATTTGTTTGGCAAGATGGCATCTCTAAATGTCAAACTTGTTAATTTTATATTCTCTGTCTTGTAACGTGGCATGTTGTCCCTGTAAATTAACATTCTTTCCTGTCTTTTCATGAGACATGATTTTCTCCTTCAAATATGGATACAGTATAACTCTTGCTACTGACATTTCTTTCCTGAGAAAACTGTATTTTAATACTTTAAGTTCTGTGCACTGGTGCATGTATGCTCAATCACTTCAATCGTATCTGATGCTGCAACCCTATGGACTGTAGCCAACCAGGCTTCTCTGTCCATGGGATTCTCCAGGCAAGAATACTGGAGTGGCTTGCTATGCCCTGCTCCAGGGATTGAACCACCAGGGATTGAACCCATGTCTCCTGCATTGCAGGTGGATTCTTTACCCACTGAGCCACCTCAGTTCAGTTGTTTAGTCATGTCCAACTCTGTGGCCCCATGGACTACAGCATGTCAGGCTTCCCTGTCCATCACCAACTCCTGGAGCCTACTCAAACTCATGTCCATCATGTTGGTGATGCCATCCAATGACCTCATCCTCTGTCATCTCCTTCTCCTCCTGCCTTCAATCTTTCCAAGCATCAGGATCTTTTCCAGTGAGTCGATTCTTCACATCAAGGTGGCCAGAGTATTGGAGTTTCAGAATCAGTCCTTCCAATGAATATTCAGGACTGATATCCTTTAGGATTGACTGATTGTATCTCCTTGCAGTCCAAGGGACTCTCAAGAGTCTTCTCCAACACCCCAGTTCAAAAGCATCAATGCTTCGGTGCTCAACTTTCTTTATGGTCCAACTCTCACATCCATACATGACTACTGGAAAAACCATAGTTTTGACTAGACAGACCTTTGTCAGCAAAGTAATGTCTCTGCTTTTTAATATGCTGTCTAGGTTGATCATAGCTTTTCTTCCAAGGAGCAAGCATCTTAATTTCATGGCTGGAGTCACCATCTGCAGTGAATTTGGAGCCCAAGAAAATAAAGTCTGTCACTATTTGCATTGTGTCCCCATCTATTTGCCATGAAGTGATGGGACCGGATGCCATGATCTTAGCTTTCTGAATGTTGAGTTTTAAGCCAACTTTTTCACTCTCCTCTTTCACTTTCACCAAGAGGCTCTTCAGATCCTCTTTGCTTTCTACCATAAGGGTGGTGTCATCTGCATATCTGAGGTGATTGATATTTCTCCCAGCAATCTTGATTCCAGCTTGTGCTTCATCCAGCATGGCATTTCGCATGATGTACTCTGCATATAAGTTAAATAAGCAGGATGACAATATACAGACTTGACATATTCCTTTCCCAATTTGGAACTGGTCCATTGTTCCATGGCCGGTTCTAACTGTGGCTTCTTGACCTGCATGCAGATTTCTCAAGAGGCAGGTAAGGTGCTCTGGTTTTCCCATCTCTTGAAGAATTTTCTGCAGTTTGTTGTGATCTGCACAAAGGCTTTGGCATAGTCAGTAAAGCAGAAATAGATGTTTTTATGGAACTCTCTTGCTTTTTTGGTGACTCAGTATATGTTGGCAATTTGATCTCTGGTTCCTCTGCCTTTGCTAAATCCAGCTTGAACATCTGGAAGTTCTTGGTTCACGTACTGTTGAAGCTTTGCTTGGAGAATTTTGAGCATTACTTTGCTAGCTTGTGAGTTGAGTGCAGTTGTGCGGTAGTTTGAACATTCTTTGACATTGCCTTTCTTTGGGATTGGAATGTAAACTAAACTACAAATTTGGTCTGCTTCACTTTAGTATATTTTTCATAATTATTCAGATTCTTTATTTTATCAAATATGTGTAAAATATTGATGTACAAGCACTTTATTTTTAGAGAAGTTTCTGATTCTTTCAAAGTATGAGAATTACCTGGAAACCTTTAGAAAATTATTACAATCTGAGTTTCCCTGTACATAAAAGAAGTCAGAATCTCAGAAATGTAGGATGTGGGACCCTGTTATCAATATTCTAAGATCCATGAGTAAACTAAGATATGCAGAAAAAGCCTGAAAACAGCTAATACAGAGTGATTTATCACCACATCCTCCCTAAGCCGTATTCAGTGAGCACAGACGGTGAACATGGGTGAAGGGGTCACAAGCTGCATCATCACATGGGCCCCATCATGAAGCACTGTTGGCTCTTGTGTCTGGAACCCTTTCAGTCTGTCTGCTTCATCAGCACCAAGACTGCTCACTTTATTACACAGTTCACGACTGAATGTTCATGTCTACTGGCTGTAGCATGGTTTTCCCAGTACCACCCTCAGATTCATATTGTTAGCTAGAATCCGTGACACATGAGGACAAATTCTGTAACAGCCCTCAGCGGGGTGGCCAGTGGTGGTAGGAGATGAGGACTCGGGGCTTCCATGGTGATGCCACCCATACACAGAAATGGTCTGGGGGCTCTCCTTGTGAGCCTGATGATGAGTTTTGAGGAATCCTATTGTCTGTTTATTTTAGCTTCCTTTTTAAATCTTCTCGTCAATGCAAATGATTTTCTTTAGTTTGGAACTAATGGCCTTAGTTTCACCCCTTCTATCCATTCCTTTTGTCTGTTCAGTCAGTTCAGTTCAGTCGCTCTGTCTTTGTGACCCCATGAATCGTAGCACACCAGGCCTCCCTGTCCCTCACCAACTCCTGGGGTTTACTCAAACTCATGTCCATCGAGTCGGTGATGCCATCCAGCCATCTCATCCTCTGTCATCCCCTTCTCCTCCTGCCCCCAATCCCTCCCAGCATCAGAGTCTTTTCCAAGGAGTCAGCTCTTCCCATCAGGTGGCCAAAGTATTGGAGTTTCAGCTTCAGCATCAGTCCTTCCAATGAACACCCAGGACTGATCTCCTTTAGGATGGACTGGTTGGATCTCCTTGCAGTCCAAGGGACTCTCAAGGGTCTTTTCCAACACCACAGTTCAAAAGCATCAGTTCTTTGGCACTCAGCTTTCTTCACCATCCAACTCTCACATCCATACATGGCCACTGGAAAAACCATAGCCTTGACTAGATGGACTTTTGTTGGCAAAGTAATGTCTCTGCTTTTTAATATGCTATCTAGGTTGGTCATAACTTTCCTTCCAAGGAGTAAGTGTTTGTTAATTTCATGCCTGCAGTCACCATCTACAGTGATTTTGGAGCCCAGAAAAATAAAGTCTGAAACTATTTCCACTGTCTCCCCATCTACTTCCCATGAAGTGATGGGACCAGATGCCATGATCTTAGTTTTCTGAATGTTGAGCTTTAAGCCAACTTTTTCCACTCTCCTGTTTCACTTTCATCAAGAGGCTTTTTAGTTCCTCTTCATTTTCTGCCATAAGGATGGTGTCATCTGCATATCTGAAGTTATTGATATTTCTCCCAGCAATCTTGATTCCAGCTTGTGCTTCTTCCAGCCCAGTGTTTCTCATGATGTACTCTGCATATAAGTTAAATGAGCAGGGTGACAATATACAGCCTTGACGTACTCCTTTTCCTATTTGGAACCAGTCTGTTGCTCCATGTCCAGTTCTAACTGTTGCTTCCTGACCTGCATACAGGTTTCTCAAGAGGTATTCCCATATCTTTCAGAATTTTCCACAGTTTATTGTGATCCACACAGCCAAAGGCTTTGGCATAGTCAATAAGGCAGAAATAGATTTTTTCCTGGAACTCTCTTGCTTTTTCGATGATCCAGCGGCTGTTAGCAATTTGATCTCTGGTTCCTCTGCCTTTTCTAAAACCAGGTTGAACATCTGCAAGTTCATGGTTCATGTATTGCTGAAGCCTAGCTTGGAGAATTTTGAGCATTACTTTACTAGCATGTGAGATGAGTCTGTTAGAAGCATTCAACTTCTTGAAGGTGAGGGTGGGATGATCTGAGAGAACAGCATCGAAACATTATCATGTGTGTACATTATCATGTATGTGATATGTACATGATATGTATCATGTAATGTACATAAGCATGTGCATTATCAAATGTGAAACAGATTGCCAGTCCAGGTTGGATGCATGAGACAAGGCTGGTGCAGTGGGATGACCCAGAGGGATGGGATGGGGAGGGAGGTGGGAGGAGGGTTCAGGATGGGGAACATATGTAAATCCGTGGCTGATTCATGTCAATGTATGGCAAAAACCACTACAATATTGTAAAGTAATTAGCCTCCAACTAATAAAAATAAATGGAAAAAAAAAAAAGAAGCATTCAACTTCCTAAGTCTGTGGATCTTGACCAGCATTCTCAGTGAATCACCTCAGAAACGATTCAGATACAAATGCCCGATGCTGTTCCTGGAGATTCTGATTTACCACTGGGTGGAACACAAATGTAGACAAATACTTTTAAAAGATACCTTGGTGAGTCAGTCTTGTATTCCTGTATAATATTTTTTTTTCTGCCACAAATATACTCCAAGACCAAAAACCCAAGGAATACATCTTTCAAGAGTAAAGCCAGAAAGTCCATTTCCATATGTATCACATTGGTGTGTGAGACCCATCTCCATTTTATTGACTAAAATTTTTTTTTCTTTTTTATTACTTGGAGGCTAATTACTTCACATTTCAGTGGGTTTTGTCATACATTGATATGAATCAGCCATAGATTTACACGTATTCCCCATCCCGATCCCCCCTCCCACCTCCCTCTCCACCCGATTCCTCTGGGTCTTCCCAGTGCACCAGGCCCGAGCACTTGTCTCATGCATCCCACCTGGGCTGGTGATCTGTTTCACCATAGATAATATACATGCTGTTCTTTTGAAATATCCCACCCTCACATTCTCCCACAGAGTTCAAAAGTCTGTTCTGTATTTCTGTGTCTCTTTTTCTGTTTTGCATATAGGGTTATCGTTACCATCTTTCTAAATTCCATATATATGTGTTAGTATGCTGTATTGTTCTTTATCTTTCTGGCTTACTTCACTCTGTATAAGGGGCTCCAGTTTCATCCATCTCATTAGGACTGGTTCAAATGAATTCTTTTTAATGGCTGAGTAATATTCCATGGTGTATATGTACCATAGCTTCATTATCCATTCGTCTGCTGATGGGCATCTAGGTTGCTTCCATGTCCTGGCTATTATAAACAGTGCTGCGATGAACATTGGGGTGCATGTGTCTCTTTCAGATCTGGTTTCCTCAGTGTGTATGCCCAGAAGTGGGATTGCTGGGTCATATGGCAGTTCTATTTCCAGTTTTTTAAGAAATCTCCACACTGTTCTCCATAGCGGCTGTACTAGTTTGCATTCCCACCAACAGTGTAAGAGGGTTCCCTTTTCTCCACACCCTCTCCAGCATTTGTTGCTTGTAGACTTTTGGATAGCAGCCATCCTGACTGGCGTGTAATGGTACCTCATTATGGTTTTGATTTGCATTTCTCTGATAATGAGTGATGTTGAGCATCTTTTCATGTGTTTGTTAGCCATCTGTATGTCTTCTTTGGAGAAATGTCTGTTTAGTTCTTTGGCCCATTTTTTGATTGGGTCATTTATTTTTCTGGAATTGAGCTGCAGGAGTTGCTTGTATATTTTTGAGATTAATCCTTTGTCTGTTTCTTCATTTGCTATTATTTTCTCCCAATCTGAGGGCTGTCTTTTCACCTTACTTATAGTTTCCTTTGTAGTGCAAAAGCTTTTAAGTTTCATTAGGTCCCATTTGTTTAGTTTTGCTTTTATTTCCAATATTCTGGGAGGTGGGTCATAGAGGATCTTGCTGTGATTTATGTTGGAGAGTGTTTTGCCTATGTTCTCCTCTAGGAGTTTTATAGTATCTGGTCTTACATTTAGATCTTTAATCCATTTTGAGTTTATTTTTGTGTATGGTGTTAGAAAGTGTTCTAGTTTCATTCTTTTACAAGTGGTTGACCAGTTTTCCCAGCACCACTTGTTAAAGAGGTTGTCATTTTTCCATTGTATATCCTTGCCTCCTTTGTCAAAGATAAGGTGTCCATAGGTTCGTGGATTTATCTCTGGGCTTTGTATTCTGTTCCATTGATCTATATTTCTGTCTTTGTGCCAGTACCATACTGTCTTGATGACTGTGGCTTTGTACTATAGTCTGAAGTCAGGCAGGTTGATTCCTCCAGTTCCATTCTTCTTTCTCAAGATTACTTTGGCTATTCGAGGTTTTTTGTATTTCCATACAAATTGTGAAATTCTTTGGTCTAGTTCTGTGAAAAATACCGTTGGTAGCTTGATAGGGATTGCATTGAATCTATAGATTGCTTTGGGTAGAATAGCCATTTTGACAATATTGATTCTTCCAATCCATGAACACGGTATGTTTCTCCATCTGTTTGTGTCCTCTTTGATTTCTTTCATCAGTGTTTTATAGTTTTCTATGTATAGGTCCTTTGTTCCTTTAGGTAGATATACTCCTAAGTATTTTATTCTTTTTGTTGCAATGGTGAATGGTATTGTTTCCTTAATGTCTCTTTCTGTTTTTTCATTGTTAGTGTATAGGAATGCAAGGGATTTCTGTGTGTTAATTTTATATCCTGCAACTTTACTATATTCATTGATTAGCTCTAGTAATTTTCTGGTAGAGTCTTCAGGGTTTTCTATGTAGAGGATCATGTCATCTGCAAACAGTGAGAGTTTCACTTCTTCTTTTCCTATCTGGATTCCTTTTACTTCTTTTTCTGCTCTGATTGCTGTGGCCAAAACTTCCAACACTATGTTGAATAGTAGTGGTGAGAGTGGGCACCCTTGTCTTGTTCCTGATTTCAGGGGAAATGCTTTCAATTTTTCACCATTGAGGGTGATGCTTGCTGTGGGTTTGTCATATATAGCTTTTATTATGTTGAGGTATGTTCCTTCTATTCCTGCTTTTTGGAGAGTTTTAATCATAAATGAGTGTTGAATTTTGTCAAAGGCTTTCTCTGCATCTATTGAGATAATCATATGGTTTTTATCTTTCAATTTGTTAATGTGGTGTATTACATTGATTGATTTGCGGATATTGAAGAATCCTTGCATTCCTGGGATAAAGCCCACTTGGTCATGGTGTATGATTTTTTTAATATGTTGTTGGAATCTGTTTGCTAGAATTTTGTTAACGATTTTTGCATCTATGTTCATCAGTGATATTGGCCTGTAGTTTTCTTTTTTTGTGGCATCTTTGTCTGGTTTTGGAATTAGGGTGATGGTGGCCTCATAGAATGAGTTTGGAAGTTTACCTTCATCTGCAATTTTCTGGAAGAGTTTGAGTAAGATAGGTGTTAGCTCTTCTCTGAATTTTTGGTAGAATTCAGCTGTGAAGCCATCTGGTCCTGGGCTTTTGTTTGCTGGCAGATTTTTGATTACAGTTTCGATTTCCTTGCTTGTGATGGGTCTGTTAAGATCTTCTATTTCTTCCTGGTTCAGTTTTGGAAAGTTATACTTTTCTAAGAATTTGTCCATTTCATCCAAGTTGTCCATTTTATTGGCATAGAGCTGCTGGTAGTAGTCTCTTATGATCCTTTGTATTTCAGTGTTGTCTGTTGTGATCTCTCCATTTTCATTTCTAATTTTGTTAATTTGGTTCTTCTCTCTTTGTTTCTTAATGAGTCTTGCTAATGGTTTGTCAATTTTGTTTATTTTTTCAAAAAACCAGCTTTTAGCTTTGTTGATTTTTGCTATGGTCTCTTTAGTTTCTTTTGCATTTATTTCTGCCCTGAGTTTTAAGATTTCTTTCCTTCTGCTAACCCTGGGGTTCTTCATTTCTTCCTTCTCTAATTGCTTTAGGTGTAGAGTTAGGTTATTTATTTGTTTTTTTTCTTGTTTCTTGATATCAGCCTGTAATGCTATGAACCTTCCCCTTAGCACTGCTTTTACAGTGTCCCATAGGTTTGGGGTTGTTGTGTTTTCATTTTCATTCACTTCTATACATATTTTGATTTCTTTTTTGATTTCTTCTATGATTTGTTGGTTATTCAGAAGCGTGTTATTTAGCCTCCAGGTGTTTGAATTTTTAACAATTTTTTTCCTGTAATTGAGATCTAATCTTACTGCACTGTGGTCAGAAAAGATGACTGGAATGATTTCAATTTTTTTGAATTTTCCAAGACCAGATTTATGGCCCAGGATGTGATCTGTTCTGGAGAAGGTTCCGTGTGCACTTGAGAAAAAGGTGAAGTTGATTGTTTTGGGGTGAAATGTCCTATAGATATCAATTAGGTCTAGCTGGTCCATTGTGTCATTTAAGGTTTGTGTTTCCTTGTTAATTTTCTGTTTAGTTGATCTATCCATAGTTGTGAGTGGGGTATTAAAGTCTCCCACTATTATTGTGTTACTATTAATTTCCTCTTTCATACTCGTTAGTGTTTGCCGTACATATTGTGGTGCTCCTATGTTGGGTGCATATATATTTATAATTGTTATATCTTCTTCTTGGATTGATCCTTTGATCATTATGTAGTGTCCTTCTTTGTCTCTTTTCACATCCTTTATTTGAAAGTCTATTTTATCTGATATGAGTATTGCGACTCCTGCTTTCTTTTGGTCTCCGTTTGCATGAAATATTTTTTTCCAGCCCTTCACTTTTAGTCTGTGTGTGTCTCTTGTTTTGAGGTGGGTCTCTTGTAGACAGCACATATAGGGGTCTTGTTTTTGTATCCATTCAGCCAGTCTTTGTCTTTTGGTTGGGGCATTCAACCCATTTACATTTAGGGTAATTATTGATAGGTGTGGTCCCGTTGCCATTTACTTTGTTGTTTTGGGTTCACGTTTATACAACCTTTCTGCATTTCCTGTCTAGAGAAGATCCTTTAGCATTTGTTGAAGAGCTGGTTTGGTGGTGCTGAATTCTCTCAGCTTTTGCTTATCTGTAAAGCTTTTAAATTCTCCTACATATCTGAATGAGATCCTTGCTGGATACAGTAATCTAGGTTGTAGGTTATTCTCTTTCATTACTTTCAGTACGTCCTGCCATTCCCTTCTGGCCTGGAGGGTTTCTATTGATAGATCAGCTGTTATCCTTATGGGAATCCCTTTGTGTGTTATTTCTTGTTTCTCCCTGCTGCTTTTAATATTTGTTCTTTGTGTTTGATCTTTGTTAATTTGATTAATATGTGTCTTGGGGTGTTTCGCCTTGGGTTTATCCTGTTTGGGACTCTCTGGTTTTCTTGGACTTGGGTGGCTATTTCCTTTCCCATTTTAGGGAAGTTTTCAGCTATTATCTCCTCGAGTATTTTCTCATGGCCTTTCTTTTTTTCTTCTTCATCTGGAACGCCTATGATTCGAATGTTGGGGCATTTCACATTGTCCCAGAGGTCCCTGAGGTTGTCCTCATTTCTTTTGATCCTTTTTTTCTTTTTTCCTCTCTGCTTCATTTATTTCCACCATTTTATCTTCTACCTCACTTATCCTATCTTCTGTCTCCGTTATTCTACTCTTGGTTCCCTCCAAAGTGTTTTTGATCTCATTCATTGCATTATTCATTTTTAATTGATTCTTTTGTATTTCTTCTAGGTCTTTATTAAACATTTCTTGTATCTTTTCAATCTTTGTTTCCAGGCTATTTATCTGTAACTCCATTTTGTTTTCAAGATTTTGGATCATTTTTATTATCATTATTCTAAATTCTTTTCCAGGTAGATTCCCTATCTCCTCCTCTTTTGTTTGACTTGGTGGGCATTTTTCATGTTCCTTTACCTGTTGGGTATTTCTTTGCCTTTTCATCTTGTTCAGATTGCTGTGTCTGGAGTGGGCTTTCTGTATTCTGGAGGTCTGTGGTTCCTTTTTATTGTGGAAGATTTACCCAGTGGGTGGGGTTAGACGATTGGCTTGTCAAGGTTTCCTGGTTAGGGAATCTTGCGTCAGTGTTCTGGTGCGTGGAACTTGATTTCTTCTCTTTGGAGAGCAATGGAGTGCCCAGTAATGAGTTTTGAGATGGGTCTGTGTGTTAGGTGTGACCTTGGGCAGCCTGTATGTTGACGTTCAGGGCTATGTTCCTGCGTTGCTGGAGAATTTGCGTGGTATGTCTTGCTCTAAAACTTATTGGCTCTTGGGTGGTGGTTGGTTTCAGTGTAGGTATGGAGGCTTTTGGACGGTCACTTATTACTTAAAGTTCCATGTAGTCAGGAGTTTTCTGGTGTTCTCAGGTTTTGGGCTTAAGTCTCCTGCCTCTGGATTTCAGTTTTATTCTTCCTGTAGTCTCAGGACTTCTCCAACTATACATCACTGATAAGAAAACTTCTAGGTTAATGGCGAAAAGATTCTCCCCCGTTAGGCCTACCCAGAGAGGTTCACAGAGTTACATGAAGAAGAGGAGAGGGAGGAGGGAGATAGAGATGAGCAGGAGGAGAAAAAGGGGGACTCAAGAGGAGAGAGACAGATCTACGCAGCTGTCTGTTCCCAGAGTGTTCTCCGTAGCCCAGTCACCTACAAAGATTCACAGAATTGGATTGGGAAGAGAAGGGGAAAGGAGGAAATAGAGGTGTTCTGAGGTAGAAAACAGAGGGTCAAGATTGGGAGAGAATAATCTTCGGTTTAAAAATAGGGCTTCTCTTCTTTTTTTTTTTTTGTAAGGTTATAGTGTATTGAAAATGAAAATTAAGGAGTAGTAGAGGAGTACTAGAGGACTTTAAAAGAAATAAGAGGAAAAGAAAAATAGAAAATAGAAGAGAAAAAGGAAAGAAAAAGGAAAAAAAAGAAAAAAAAATTTTTTCCCCCTAATTAAAAAAATCGTAAAAATCTATGGAAATGAAAGCTAAGGAGTAATGGGGGTGTAATAAGGGATTTTAAAGGAAAATAAAAGAGAAAAAATAAAAAAAGAAAAAAAGAAAAAAGTAAAATTATATCTAGGAGTTTCTCTAGAGCTGTTGCGGTCAGTGTGGGTTCGGCTCAGTTTCAGATAGCTCCTCGTTCCAGCTTACACTTCTTGATATCTACAGGCCCCTCTGGTGTAGTCAGTGTTTCCTAGAGGGATTTTAATCTGTTGCACCAGTCCCTTCTGAAGCGGTTCCCTTTGTTTATTTGGCTTCTGTTTGCCGGTCTCTTCAGAGCCTCATTTCCGCCCTGACACAGGCGGGCGGAGGTGGACTCTTACTCAGGTAGCTAGTTCTGTCGCTCTGCAGGGAGGGGCTGGCGCTGCCGGGAGGGGCTGACCATGCTTTCTCCGTCTGCGCTGCTCAGGCTCCCGGCTGCTCTATAAGGAGCGCGCCCCGCGCTGCGCGAGGTTCCAGCCCTCCGGTGTTCCACAAAAGCGCGGAACGAAAAGCTGCGCCTGCTCTCTGTGCCTTCCCCGTCAGAGCGGTCCAGGCAGCCAGGGGCTTGGTGGGCGCCCTCTCCCCACGTGTGGCGTGCCCACTCCCTTCCACGGGTCCCAGTCTCAGTTTCCTCTAGCGCCCGTTGGGTGCGCGCGCCTTCCGCCCTCCGCGTCCCCAGCCCCAGTCCCCGCCCGCGCCGGTCGGGTGCCTGCGCCCTGTGTCTCGCCGCGACCTTCCCCTCCCCCCTGCCTCCTGCCTCCGGCGAGGCTGGGCGGGTCCGCAGCCTGCGAGCTCTTCTCTGGACTTTCTGGGTCTCTTTGTTCTGCGAAAGGCCGGCAGTGTGTTCCGGCCGGTTAATTTACTCTCTCTCTTTTGGTCTCCCACAGTTCAAGTTGGCAACTCACAGAAGCTCCCTCCGATTGTCCTCAGGGCACTCAGGCCCGGACCCTACCCCAAGCAATGCCGCCCAAGACTCCCTTCCCGGGCCGAATCTCCGTCCTCAGCTCTTTTGTCTCACTTTTTATCTTTTATATTTTGTCCTACCTCCTTTCAAAGACAATGGGCTGCTTTTCTGGGCGCCTGATGACCTCAGCTAGTGATCAGAAGTTGTTCTGTGAAGTTTGCTCTGCGTTCAGTTAGTCTTTCGATGAATTTGTAGGAGAGAAAGTGGTCTCCCCGTCCTACTCCTCCGCCATCTTGGCTCCTCCCCCCCATCTCCATTTTATTAAGACAACATACTGAACATGAGTCTAGTTTTTTTAAAAAAGAAAATTATGAAAAAAAATTATGTAATTTTTATACCAGTGAATATGTGGTTAATAAAACTTACAATTTGACTTCTGGGTGGAATAATTTTTTTAAAAAAATTGAAATGAAAACAAGCCCTTAGCTGAAAAACTGTGTGAATGTATATACAAAAATAGATATTATGTATTGTTTACATTTTAATGATAAATCAGTGACTTAAACCAAATGTACTCATAAAATTCATAAAGATATGCAATTGGAGCAAATACTGGTTCTTTATTTCAGAACTTACTGGTAATTAAAAGTACCTCTCCTTTTAAAATAGATTTGAATATGTTTCTAAAGATCACAGGCAGATAAAATATTTGAATAGACTCCAGTCTAAGCAGAAACAGAATATGTTGACAATTTTTTAAATATGAAAGGTCAAAGCAAAATCATTGGATGCCAATGTCATGGTGATAATGTCATAGAAGCAAATTAACAAAATGTAGTACTTTAATCATAACTCTGCCAATATCTTTATCTGGAGGCCTGTTGCCATTTTTGTTTCTTCTGAAATTTTTGTTGCCAAGAAACAGGATTACTTTTCTTCCTACCAGATTGAGTTGGTATAGTGTATCAAAATACTCATAGCTTTGGGACTTTGAAGTGGTAGTATTCATGATATGTGAAAAAGCATGATACATAATTGAGATCTTAATTACATAAAAATGAATGCCTAGATACATAAATGAGACCTGGAAGGACGAATCAAATGGCAAATTGCTTGTGATTATGGATGACTTTATTTTATGCTTCTTGTGGTTTTTTGGTTTGCACACATTAACTTTTAAGAAATAATTGTTATTTTTAAAAAAAAGAAAAGAAATAATTGTTATTTTAACAGCCCTAAAAAAATAATAAATTCTTACATATATGGTGTATAATTATAAATGACAACAAAAACAGAGGAAACAAATGAATTCCAAAGAATTTGGTATTTTAATAAGCAGCTCAGCTGTGTCTGACTCTTTGCGATCCCATGGACTCTAGCCCACCAACTCCTCTGTCCATGGGATTTCCCAGGCAAGAATACTGGAGTGGGTTACCATTCCCTTCTCTAGGGGACCTTCCCAACCCAGGGGTCACACTTGGATCTCTTACACTGCAGGCAGATTCTTTACCATCAGAGCCACAGTGGAGCCCTAAATGAGTAGTTATTATAAAACAAAACTACAAAGTTCTGTAAATGTCATAAAGAAATGGCAGTGAATTCTTGGTTCTGTGTCCTGGGTTTCAGGCACTCAGCCCCGAGGCCCAGGTCCTGAGATGTTAGAACTCTTGAAGGGACAGAATTGATGTTTTTCATCATAGTCATTCTTGAATGATGAGTCTCCATTCATGAAACTTCTAGCACCTGCAGGTAATAAACAGTCCTGCCACAATTTTGCATCCTGGAGGCAGATTCTGAGGTGGAGGTTAGTATGCTGGCCTCATTAATCCTGTACATAGATGGTTGATGGAGTCATCAGCAAGGAGGCTTCCTGAAATCTCATAGGAGACCCTATTCAGTATTCAGTTGTCCAGACCCCTCCCAACAAACTCAGTCCCACCATGCATTACACAGAAGGGTTGGTGAAGAAGGTCTAAATGACCAGGTGCAGGCTTATTTGAAAGTGACATCTTCATTGCTTCCTTGAGAGTTAAAATTTGTCAGTCAGGGAAAGAACACAGTGAGTAGTTAGGAGTCCCAATAAGGGAGTGACCAATGTGATGAATACTGGAATACATGCTTGACAGAGAAACTAAGGAAAGGAAGCAAGTAGATCCACCATACATTCCCTAGGGAAGAACCATGGAAGTCTTAGAATTATGCAAGATTTTGGTAAAATTTGAGGATGATTTTTAGTTTTTTTTTTTCCCCAAAATGGGAGCAATTATAGAGCTTATAGAATATAGATTCTTTCTATTTGAAAGTACTTTTCAACCCAGTCAGGAAGAACCACTTGCCCTGGGCCTGAGGTTGTAGAGGCACTTACCCCAATACCCACATGCTCTACAGAACGCACAGACATCCTGCCATTCGATGTGTTTCTTTGTTCTATCCCGCTGCACTGGAACTGTGGAGCCAGGAAACAGCCAGTCTCCTGACCAACATGCTTCAGGCCCCAAAGAACTGCTTCTCCCATCATTTCCCTGTGTCTGTGAGATAAAAGATGACATTTTCTGCGTGCTATGCAGGTGTATGGATTCTCCTGGAACATGGTCCGAGATGGCCGCTGGGTGTGGGAGTGATGTTAGCATCAGCAATGCTCAAGTAAAAGAGAAGGCAGTTTAATTAAGGTCGATTGTTCCTTTCAGATACCATAAATGCAATGCATAATTACCTAACAAGACTGTTCCTGATCACCTTGCTGAGCATTTGTCATCACTCCGCATTCTGTGTTCCTGTGTGTGCTCACAGACATAATCATGAATTAGTATGTATTCTCACTTAGTTGCACATAGAGGATGCATAATATTTTGCAGTATTAAATATCCCATGTTATTCTTAACTTTTTATGAATAAAGGTCCAGAAAGAACAGAAATGAAGCATGATACCAGTTCTTTATGTTGCAACGAGATGACTTAATTCAGTGCTAGAATTAAGAATACTTTTTAAGGGAATTTTCTGGTGGTCTAATAGTTAGGACTCAGCACTTTCACTACCATGGGCCTGGGTTCCATCCTTGGTTAGGGAACGAGATCCCTCAAGCCACATAGTGCAGCCAAAAAAAGGTTTTTTAAAAGTATTAATAAAATATTATTACATATATAAAATATATGTGTATATAACATTTTATTACATCTGATAGGGAGATATAATAAAGCCATCTTCTGTCTCGGCAGACTCACTGTTTTCAGTAGCTGGAGGGTCTAGTATTAAAAAGGTCTTTGTTGTTGTGTTTCAGTCACTCAGTCTTGTCTGACTGTGATCCCATGAACTGCAGCACGCCAGGCTTCCCTGTCCTTCTTCATATCCCGGAGTTTGCTCAGACTCATGTCCATTGAGTCGGTGATGCCACCCAACCATCTCATCCTCTGTAGCCCCTTCTCCTCCTGCTGTCAATCTTTCCCAGCACCAGGATGTTTTCCAATGAGTCAGCTCTTCGCATCAGGTTACCAAAGTATTGGAGCTTCAGCTTCAATCCTTCCCGTGACTATTCAGGGTTGATTTCCTTTAGGATTAATTGGATTGGCCTCCTTGCTGTCCAAGGGACTCGAGTGTCTTCTCTAGCAACACAATTCAAAAGCGTTTATTCTTCATGGTGCTCAGCCTTCTTTATGGTCTAATTCTCACATCCCTGTACCTGACTACTGGAGAAACCATACCTGCAAATGAAGACACTGTTTAGTATGACTTCACAGGGAGAAAAACTGCTAAGTGGTCTGTTAGGATGAGTCTTGAGGATTGGTTATATATTTACCAATTGGCCATTGACAACCTTGTGAAGAAGTATAATAGGGAAATATTAAGATAAGCTAAATTCTGGTTATAAAAGTCACATTTATTTCTGGGATAAATAGAATTATTATATCACAACTAGTTCTTCCTGGTCTTCTACAAACTGATCCCAGGTATATTTGAAAGTTCCCAAAGGTGCAAAACTGTCATCATTTCCTTGAAACTTCAGCAGTTTGATCTCATTTACATCGTTCTCTGTGTGCTATCCTTTGCTGTCATGAGATCACTGACATCCTTATCCCTGATGAGGCCTCTGTGTGCAGCCACTGCTGATGCTGAGTTCTTGTTCAGACTTCGGAAAGCACTTTGAGGATTCCGCTAGAGAGTAGCTAATTTAAGATGCAGCATCTTAACATTCTCTCTAGTAGTGTTTTTAGTACATCTCTTCACTCCTCCAATTTTAAGACTTCAAACTCATCACTAGGAAACAGACTGAATCCTGAATCCCAAAGACCAACATAATCCTGGCAAAGACCAACCTCTTTGCTGTCATTCCTTGCCTTCTCACCCAAGCAAGCAAAAGCAAAGAAGTGAAACAACTGTTTTCACTTTCTTGTTATAAAGTAACAAACCACATGAGTATGACTGCATAAAGAGATGGAAACTGACTGCATGAGGTCCTTGAAGAAGAACTGGAGATTTTTGCCACAGGATAAAGCTGCTACTACTCCCCAGGGCTGGGGAGAAAGCCTTGTTGAATAATTCTGTACTTGGAAATTTATGTTTAACTTCATTTTATAAGTGTACCTATGGAACCTGCCCCCACCCAAAAAAAAATTCAGGAAATGGTGTGACCCAAGGTTGTTATCAGCCGTTTTTCCACTATCGTGAGGAGGAAAATATAGAGTTGAATTCCAAATTTTAACAAAATCCAAAATCTAGTGGGGGGAAAAATGTTGCCTTGCAAGTGTTTGATAAAAGAAAGTAGTTATGGTAAATAGCTGGATAGATTCAGTAAAATGTCTGCCATGATTAAACCTACTTTGTTTCGGGGTTACCAACCTAATGTAACTTTGTTTTATCTAGAATTTATCAAGAAATTTGGAAAGAAATTTTTCAAAGAATTTTTCAAGGAAAGTAAAGAGTTGTATGTTTGTAATAATAAAGTCTTTGCCGAACAGCGTTTTTCACCCAGAGTTGCCTGACTTTTAATTAATAAACTAATTTCAGTCTAGTTGATGGTATTTAAAAGGCTATTGCCCACTCCCTGATTAGCAAAACCTGCTAGTCAGTTAAGTACATGCTGAAGTGTCATGCTGGACAGCATTCTTTGATGGCAAAAGCTTTTTCTTCCTGAACTTTCTTCCTGGACTCCAGTCTCAATACCTTAGATTAAAATAACATTTCTAGCATAACCTTATTTTTCATTTAAGTTATTTTTTGTGTGTTTCATTATTATGTATATATGTTTCAATATAAGAGGAGGCATCATGTATAACTCCTGGTGACTTTCTTTATTCATGAGACAATCTGTCTTGGTGAACCTTGCATATCATAAAGAACAATCCTTTTTTAAACATTTGTATTCAGCATGTGAAATACCATAGTTTAGTTGATCATTCTTTATGCTAGCTGATATTTTTTTCTTTTTTGTTCTTTTGCTCTTCAAAAACTACAATTAGCTTTCTGTGTAACTCTTCAAATATATTTGGTTATGCTCTGTATTTTATATATATTAATATATAATATACATATGTATATCAGTTATGTAAAATTTTCTTTCATGTAGAGTATAGAGTAGTTTCTGTTATATTTTGTATTAATTAACTCTGAGTTAGGTCCACTCTCTTTCTTTCATAATCATTTCTATAGCAGATAAGATTGTTCTGTGTTCTGCCATCCTATAAGTTGAATTTTATGATTCTATTTCACTGAAGCATAATTTTCAAACAATAAAATGATATGAAGTACCAAGTTACAATTTGTTGACAATTTTGTCAACATGAAGTTTCCTTCTGAGTCAAGACAAAACGTTGTTCTTTCTCCAGTTAGTAGACACTTAAGTTGTTCCCAAGTTTTTAATATTTTAAATAATGTCACTGTGAAAATTCTTATGAAGTCATTTATTTTGGTAGATACATTTTTATTTATCTTGAGTAAATATGTAGGAGTGAATTTAGTTGTCTTCCCCCTACATACCTGGTGATATAGTTTCTGTTTTCTTTGCATAGTTGTTTGAGAATATATATTTCTTCATGTGACTTACAAGTTTTATGATCTATGTTTTGTATTTTTCTTTCTTATGTTTAGAAGAAGGCCTTTCTGTGGCCTTTCCCTCCAGTTAAAAACCATAATTACCACAAGAGTTTAGCTTTGGTCTATACTTAGGTTTCAGTGTTGGACAGCAGCTTCTAGATTCACTTCATTGATTGGATTTTATGTTTTGGGGGTGGGGAATGTAATAATTAAATCCTGCATTTTCAAAAACATTTTCAGGGTTCTTGATACTAATTCCTATTTTAATCTCAAAACCTCCAGGGATAATTTATGCTTATTCTCTTATGCTGTTATTCTCACTTTACAGATCAGAAAGTCGATTGCCTGAGTGTTACAAGACCTTGAAGCAGTTTGCCGAGCTTCTGAAAGTCAGAGCCCTGCTTCCAGCCTACCGTGTTCCTGAAGCAAGAGGACTCATGCCTGCTGCCTGCTGAGCCCTGGCGGGCCCCACAGCTGTCTGCTCTGTCAGGGACGAGAGGAGCCATCCGTGCCCTGTGGGGACCAGGCCCAGAGCTCCAGCTCCAGGTCCCGTTCATCTCTGTGGTTCTGGGTAAGTCTTCAGGAAGCGCTTGTGTGCACCTCGAACACAGACGGAAGGGAGGTCATTACCTCCCTGGGGGATGACGGCTGAATGCTCTGGCAGATGGGAGATGCACTTCCAGGAAAAGTGTTGAAGTTGAGATGATTGTTGGAGCTTTACTGAATTCTTGTACATGATAGTGGCTCCCCACAAGCCCTCGGGAGCCACTGCTCCAGGCTCAGTCAGACATCAGGATAGATAGATCCCTCGGCCTTCCTGTTCCCAGCTCCTCTGAGGGTTGCAAATCCCCTGATCCCCTAAAGTAAGACTCAAAGGTGTACTTCTGTTATTCTCTTTGGATATTGACTGATGCTGTTTGTGATAAGGAAGCCCCAGACATGGTGTATCCATCTGTTGCTACTGTGATGAACTCTCACAAGTAGAGGCTTAAAGAACCCACCTCGTAGTTCTGACAGTCCTCAGTGCAGCACATTCTCACCAGGCTGAGACGAGGGCTGCGTTCCATAGCTGAGGCCCCTTGGCAGGATCACATCTTTCCTCAAGGAGATGTTGGCAGGTTTTAGCTCCTTGCAGTTGTAGGACTGAGATTCTCCTTTCCTTGCTGGCTGTCAACTGAGGGTCCTGTCATGGTTCTTGAGGCTAATTCTTGACTTCCATCTTCAGAGTACAGCAGGGATTCAACTCCTTCCTTACCATGGACTCTGCCCTCTTTTCTTCCATCTCATTGCTCTGACTACTCTTCAGCCTTCTCTTCTACTTTTTAAGAACTCATGTGAAAATACTGAACCAAGATTATCCAAGATAATCTCCCCAACTCAGGGTCCTTAATCTTAACCACATCGGCAAAGTTCCACTGCCTGGGAATTAAGGTGTGAATATCTTTGGGGACATTTATTCTGCCTGCTTGGGATGGGAATTTGGAGTTGGATGTCTCATCTGATTGTGTTTGGTGAGAATAGTGACCTCATTGTCAGTGGAAAATGAAATGGGACACTGATAATATACGGCATGCACTCTGATGTCAGATATTTAAAAGTTGAAAGATTTATATGATCTGAAGAGAAACCAGAGTATAATGTCAGATGGTTAAATGGTTACTTGGTTTTATGCATTGAAAAAATTGCCTTTGAGAGACTAAGTGACTGTTGTAGTAGTTGCTTTTATTGCTAATATTAGCAATAATACAAGAAATGTAATGGATAAGCACTATGGATTCTACTGAATACTATTTGTTCTGGGGAAAATTGCAAAAAGAGAATAAAAAGAGCTTTTTATTCAACTCTAGCCATGGATAAGGAACCAGACATGTCTATGTTAGATTAACATCTTATATTTTATAACTATGTAATAAAAATTTCTGAATTAAAATTCTGAACCAGGCCTCACAGATGAATTACAAGGCAAAGTGTATTTATAACTTTGGTCTCTTAAGCTAACTTATGACATTGATTGTTAAAAACTGGGATCCTAGAAGTTGGAACAGTAAGAAATGTGTAAACTCCATTTTATACACTGCATGCTTTTCAGCACCTGGACTGCTGTGGAGCCTCTCTTCACATTGTGACACGGATGGACTTTTCCTGGCCCTGCAGTCCTATGATAGTCTCAGCTTAAGCACGTGCCCTGAGGGTAACTGTTTTCCAAGGACCTGTTTCCAAGGAAGCGTGCCAGGCTTCTCTGTCCATGGGATTGTCCAGGCAAGGATACTGGAGTGGGAAGCCATTTCCTTCTTTAGGGGATCTTCCTGATGCAGGGATCGAACCCAGGTCTCTCGCAATGTAGGCAGTCTCTTTTTTGACTGAGCCACCAGGGAAGCCCTCCTGTTTGACCTGTTTGCAGCATCTCTAACATCTCTTTTTCTAGACTTGTCACTAGACCCATATTCTGGCAGATTCCAAGGAAATGAATACAGTTAGGTACTAGAAAAGGTAACTGACATCCAAAACTCACTTTGCAATTAGCATTAATGAAAACATAGAAAATCTGTGTCAGAATGATGAATTAAGATGAGAAAGGAAGGGAAACCAGTCATCTTAGATTAATGTAAATATATCTATATTCATACACTTCCAGGAGATTCTGAATTTGAGGAGGTAGCTTGAACAACTGAGAGTGGTTCTAAAATAATTTGATTGAAAATTGTACTTGATGTGACCTACACTAGATCAAATTAAACTAAAATAAAATCTCCCTTGATATACTGTAGAAAAAGGAATTGAAAGGCTTGAAGAGAGAATGATAGGAGAGATTTGCTGTGTTACTTGCCCCATCCTATAATCACATTCCCTGGGCTGTCTGAGCGTACAGAGCCACTGGGGGTAGTATCGACATGTCTGGAAGTTACCTGGCCATTCCCTGGAGCCAGTGGAGACGTTAGGAATTCTGGTATTGAGATGAATGGCTCAGCTGAATGGGCATGATGGGGTCACGCAGCCACAGCCTGTGCTGAGCTGTGGAACACACTTCCCCACTGAAGCATAGTCCCCACTAGATAGCCCAATTAAAAGGGCAGTGTGACCCAGACAAATTTGTGTCAGTCATTAACTGATGGTGGTGCCCTTCGAAATTACAGAGCAGGCCAGTAGGCCAGTGTCTTTCATAATCTGTATAATTAATGCCTCTAATAGCCCAGCAGAAATGTTACAGCTGAGCACCCAGCCTGTCCCCACAGAGGCCAACACTAGACCTGAGGTACAGCCTCTTTTATTTCAGTTGCATTTCCTTGAAAGTAGTGAAAGTACAAGTATTAGTTGCTCAGTCATGTCCAACTCTTTGAGACCCCAAGGACTATAGCCTGCCAGACTCCTCTGTCCATAGAGTTTTCTGGGCAAGAATACTGGAGTGGGTAGCCATTTCCTTCTCCGGGAGATCTTTCCAACCCAGGGGTTGGACCTGGGTCTCCAGAATTGCAGGCAGATTCTTCCTGACTGAACCACCAGGGAAGCCCTTGCATTTCCTTATTTCCGGTCATAAACTGTGTTCAGATTTCCTTGATCAAGTGCATCTTGCAGGCTCTCCAATTATCCCTAGTGGGTTTCCTTCATTTATCTTCGTGATTTATTGTTCTCTTTCAACCACTTCCCCCCTCTTTATTCCCTTACATTCTTTTCACATTCCTTGCATGCATTTTATGTACAAATATAAATAAGAAAATAAAAATCAGCAAATTTGAAAAGCAACAATAGTAAGTTCAAAATAGCATATATTCATACCATGTTAGGCTATGAGAGACATCAAGGATTTTCGTACCTATCACTTTCACACCAAGTTCTGCAGAACCTCTGGTTCCACATGAAACTCCTCAGCATCCTCAGAAGGCCTGGGGCCGTGGAAGGGGGCTACACCAAGCTGGGTGCACATTCGAGAGGGCTTGAGGGGACAGCAGACCCTTCAACTAAAGCAACTAAAGCAACTGATGCCTCCTGCTTATTGTGGAGTATATAAAGTGTAGTTAGAATAAAGATGCCACTGAAAAGTGTTTCAAACTAGTCAGCTAAGTCACCTCCCTCAGTTTCCCGGGATCTATTAGTTGAATAGCATTAGATGCTTCCCCATGACAGACAGCCTGTTTCAGGCTCCTCCCTGCCTGCTGAGCTTTAATTCATCAAGGATATATGTGTACACAAATGCATCCACAAAATGCAGATGTAGCTAACTGCTGAATGAGTATATTCCTAGTTCTAAATTTATAAAAGCTATGAAGATATAAACCAAAATACTGAATTATTGCTGTCTTTTCCTTTCATTTTCCCATTCATCAATACTTAAACATTGAATGAAAATTAAGCCACCTAATTAGAAAGTTTTTAATGAATTACTCAAATCCACAGCTTCTCTGGGACATCTTTAGCCTTTCTGTTAACTTCATGATAAGTAGTGTAGGAGTGAGTTTTATTAAGGAAAGTACAATCATTATCCCCTTTAAGTGAATTGCTCAAAAATAAGTGATCCATCAGGTAGTTAGAGGAAAGAAGAAATACTGTATGTTAGGTTGTATGTATAATTTATGAAAAAAGAAGTGTCACTCATGAATAAATTTTATTTCTGAGTGATAATACAGTTTTTAAATATTAAGAGTAAAACAGCTCACATACAAAATTTGCAAATGATGATGCCAAGAAGAAGCAGCCTCATTAATTACAACATACATTTTATCTCCTTCCTTTCTTTTGATTGCAGGTGGGAAGGAAATTGAAAAGAATAAAGCGTCTAGAGTTGTAAAGTCAGAAACATTAAGATAAAAGAAGGCCATTTTTAAAAGAGTAACATATATAAATTGCTGATGTCTTATTCTAATTTTCATATCACAATCTCATGAATAACAATTAATCCATAGAAGTGCCTTATTTAAAGAAAAGCTAGAAATTATTAATAAAAGCAAAAACTGATTTTTATCTCTAAATTTGTATACAGGAAAACTTAAATACTTTATAGATTCATTATTCTCATTATCAAAAACATGTAATATGGAACATTATTTTAAAATGTTTATTATTCCGATCAGAGTATGTTGAGAACATTAATTAATAGGCGATGTGCCCTGGAGTATTCTGCTTATGCTGGAAACAGTTTAAAATAGATGCTATGTGTCTTCACGTAAGTAGCGTACTCCGCCCTCCGCAGGGTGCGGTCTTTGTGGGTGTGTGCAGTCTTCTCCACTCTCTCCGTGAGCAATCAGTGCATTCCACATACTTACAGTCAGAGAGTGCTGAAGAACGCTGGACTGAACACCGAGAAGTGGCCAAGGTAGAAAATGTTAGGTTATGTGTATTTTACCACAATCAAGAAATCAGAAAAAAATGAAAATTAGAAACAATGAGAATTTCAAGAGTGAGAACAGATCACTAAGCATGGAACTTCCTGCGGGCTGACCCTCTGCATGCACATATCTGCCTCCTGAGTGTGACACTCTGCTGAATGCTAGGGATCAGAAAGTGAATTAGAGGCATCTCTGTTCTGAAGGATGGCCCTTGTAGCTCAGATGGTGAAGAATCTGCCTGCAATACAGGAGACCCATTCTAAAGAAAACCAGAGTCTCCTGGTGGAATCAGATTCCAGACAAAAGCACAGCACCAGCCTGGGCACTGCAGGACCGCAGGGTAGCACTTGGTCCAGCCTGAGGGGTCCCCGGGGAAGCGTCTGAGTTGAGAGATGAAGATGGAGAAGAGATGGAGGTGGAGAGAGGGAGGATACCCAGGCACGAACCTCAGAGTCGCAGCAAAGAAGAGGGCGAGGGGCGCACAGGGGCGCCAGGTTCACTTGTGTGGGAAGAGCAGAGTGAAGGGTGGGTGGGGGGAGGAGGGTGGGGAGGGCCGGTCAGGGTGGGCTTGTGTGGAGTAGGGGTAAGTTTTGACACTCTGTCTATCAAATCTTTAAAATATGAACATGATTTTAAGTGATCAGGGCAAGTGTCTATTTTAGTTGAATTATGTTAAATATACATGTAGTTTCTAGACTAATCTAAAGCCTTTGTGTGGATTACAAAAAAACTGTTGAAAATTCATAAAGAGATGGGAATACCAGACCACCTTACCTGCCTCCTGAGAAATGTGTATGCAGGTCAAGAAGCAGCAGTTAGAACTGGACATGGAACAACAGACTGGTTCCAAACAGGGAAAGGAGTACGTCAAGGCTGTATATTGTCATCCTGCTTATTTAACTTGTATGCAGAGTACATCATGAGAAACACTGGACTGGATGAAGCACAAGCTGAAATCAAGACTGCTGGGAGAAATATCAATAACCTCAGATATGCAGATGACACCACCCTTATGGCTGAAAGTGAAGAGGAACTAAAGAGCCTCTTGATGAAAGTGAAAGAGGAGAGTGATCTAATCCCATCACTTCATGGCAAATAGATGGGGACACTTGGAGACAGTGAGAGATTTTATTTTGTGGGGCTCCAAAATCACTGCATACGGTGACTGCAGCCATGAAATTAAAAGATGCTTGCTCCTTGGAAGAAAAACTATGGCAAACCTAGACAGCATATTAAAAAGCAGAGACATTACTTTTCCAACAAACATCCATCTAGTCAAAACTATGGTTTTTCCAGTAGTCATGTACGGATGTGAGAGCTGAACCATAAAGAAAGCTGAGTGCTGAAGAATTGATGCTTTTGAACTGTGGTATTAGAGAAGACTCTTGAGAGTCCCTGAACTGCAAGGAGATCCAACCAGTCAATCCTAAAGGAAATCAGTCCTGAATATTCGTTGGAAGGACTGATGCTGAAGCTGAAACTCCAATACTTTGGCCACCTGATGGGAAGAACTGACTCATTAGAAAAGACCCTGATGCTGGGAAAGATTGAAGGCTGGAGGGGAAGGGGACAACAGAGGATGAGATGGTTGGATGACATCACCGACTCAATGGACTTGAGTTTGAGCAAGCTCCAGGAGTTGATGATGGACAGGGAAGCCTGGTGTGCTGCAGTCCATGGGGTTGCAAAGAGTAGGATATGACTGAGCGACTAAACTGATAGTTTCTAGAGAAAATATATATTTATGTATTTCCTGGAAAAAGTTCTTGCCATTTAATAACTCAAGCAGTTGTTAGCTTGGCTGAAACAGATTAAACACACGAATCTCCACAGCTTAATCATTTATGTCCACAGTCAACACAATCTGATTAAATAGCCTGATAATACACACACACACACACACACACACACATATATATATATATCTTGCCCAAACCAGAATAATATAGAATTGTAAGTTCAATAGTAGAGTCTTTTTTTTCTGCTTTTGTTTATCTGTTGTTTATATCATTTTACATTCTCAGAAATTAAAGCCGCATACCATACATAAAATGTGCTCACTAATATTTCTTAAATGAACATATGAATTAAATGAATATATGGAGTCAAGTATGAGCTATAAAAATAAAAATCTGTTTTCAAATTGATTAAACAGACAATGTAAGAAAAGAAAAATAAGGTCACATAAGATAACTGGGACTTCCCAGGTGGCACTAGTGGTAAAGAAACCATCTGCCAATGCAGGAGATTTAGACACGGGTTCAATCCCTGGGTTGGGAAATCCCCTGCAGGAGGAAATGGCAACCCACTCCAGTATTCTTTTTTTTTTTAATTGGAGGCTAATTACTTTACAATATTGTAGTGGTTTTTGCCATAAATTAATATGAATCAGCCATGGGTGTACATGTGTTCCCCATCCTGAAACCCCCTCCCACCTCCCTCCCCACCCCATCCCTCAGGATCATCCCAGTGCACCAGCCCTGAGCACCCTGTCTCATGCATTGAACCTGGACTGGTGATCTAGTTCACATGTGGTAATATACATGTTTTAATGCTATTAAAAGAAATTAGGACAACCACTTCAGTATTCTTTCGTGGAAATCCCATGGACAGAGGAGCCTGCAGGCTGCAGTCCATAGGGTCGCAAAGAGTCGGACACCACTAAACAATTTAGAACAGCACAACACATGGCAAGGTCACTAAACAATTATGTCAGTGACATTGATTTTGAATATACATAAACAGAGCTTGTGAGTTTTATATGGTAGGGGAGCAAATCCAGACTTCTTTCAAAATAATTTAAATATTTTTCCATGTAGTCATTCACCATGCATTTCTACTTAAAAAATAAGTAAAATCAGTTACATTAAAGAAATATTCCCAGAAAATAGTATACCATTACTGGCCTGTATTTCAAAAGTAAAATTATATAAAACAAAAGCAGTAATGAATTTATGCATCTATAAAGTTGAATCCTTGTTATAATTTCTGTTAGGAATCTGCCTTAGAAATGAAATTCACTAGTTAAATGAAAAGCTCCTTGGAATGGTGACTTTCTTGCTATACAATTGAAACTTGTTATACAACTGAGAATATGAGAATACATACTTATGATATGGAATGAAAAGTTTTAAAAGTCTCACTGGTGATTGATTTAGGATTAGTTTTTATAAAACTGCCTGTTTTCTCACTAAAAGTGAATTTTACATTCATTGCCATCTTAATAATATATAAATATTCTAAAGTGTTATTTATATAAATTTATTGCTCCTGCTGCTGCTAAGTCGTTTCAGTCATGTCCGACTCTGTGCGACCCCATATGTGGCAGCCTACCAGGCTCCTCCATCCCTGGGATTCTCCAGGCAAGAACACTGGAGCGGGTTGCCATTTCCTTCTCCAATGCATGAAAGTGAAAAGTGAAAGTGAAATCGCTCAGTCGTGTCCAACTCTTCGCAACCCCATGGACTGCAGCCTACCAGGCTCCTCCGTCCATGGGATTTTCCTGGCAAGAGTACTGGAGTGGGTTGCCATTGCCTTCTCCAAAATTTATTGAGTTACTCTTTATCAGGTCTTTTATTTTACTGATTTGCTAAACATCTATTTTCCTGTTCTTCCCCATTTTGTTTTATGGTCTTTTGGTCTGATCATTTGATCATTGATCACCTGCAACATTTATTTCCTTGGCCAACATGGATCCAAAAGGCTCCTACTTCAATCAGATTATCTGTGTTGTCCTCTTACTTTGTTTTGCTTTTGCTCATGGTTTTCTTACTTCTTCATCTGAAATTGTATTATTTTACACTTGAAGAACTTCTGCTTTCTAGTTTTTGTTTATCTAGCATTAGTTTTAGGCAAATATGATTTAAAATGTAATTAAACACATGATAGAATTGCATGAAACAACATGTTTATGGCATTTTCATTTTCATCAGTAGGAGTGAATTGATTGTGTCTAGAGAAAATTTACCATTCCTTCAGCCACTTTAAGGAAAATACAAATAGAACAATTAGTACAGATAAAATAGAAACAAATATATCATCAAGATTCAGAAAACACAATCACTGCCTTAGTGAGAAATGTGATAAAAAATGATTTTTGCTTTAGCAACAGTCTCAAATAAAAATACGTACCTTAAAAATGCTTGATGTCTCTACTGTCAATAAAAGAAAGTTCTAATTACCCCTTGGAAGGAAAGTTATAACCAACCTAGACAGCATATTAAAAAGCAGAGACCTTACTTTGCCAGCAAAGGTCCATCTAGTAAAGGCTATGGTTTTTCCAGTAGTCATGTGTTGATGTGAGAGTTGGACTATAAAGAAAGCTGAGCCCTGAAGAATTGATGCTTCTGAACTGTGGTGTTGGAGAAGACTCTTGAGAGTCCCTTGGATTGCAAGAAGATCCAACCAGTCCATCCTAAAGGAAATCAGTCCTGAGTGTTCATTGGAAGGACTGATGTTGAAGCTGAAACTCCAATACTTTGGCCACCTGATGCAAAGAGCTGACTCATTTGAAAGGACCTGGATGCTGTGAAAGATTGAAGGCAGAAGGAGAAGGGGATAGCAGAGGATGAGACTGTTGGATGGCATCACCGACTCAATGGACATGAGTTTGAGTAAACTCTGGGAGTTGGTGATGGACAGGGAGGCCTGGCGTGCTGCGGTTCATGGGGTCGCAAAGAGTCAGGCGTGACTGACTGAACTGAACTGAACTAATCATCGTGAAATTAATATTGACTATTAGAAATTATCCATATGTGTTTGGATACATGTATATTAGTGTGTATGTATATGTTTGCATGCATGTGAACATCTGTATGTACCTGAATATATGTGTGTACATAGGTGTATATGTGTATACATGTGTGCATCATGTGAGTATATGTGTGTATTTGCATGTATATATATGCATGTGTATAATGTTCAAGTAAAACCAATGTAGACTTGTTATCATTATAAAGGGTCATAGAAATTTTCATTTGTGTGTGTGTGTGTGTGAAGTCGCTCAGTCATGTCCGACTCTTTGCGACCCCATGGACTGTAGCCTACCAGGCTCCTCCATCCATGGGATTTTCCAGGCAAATAATACTGGAGTGGGTTGCCATTTCCTTCTCCAGAGGATCTTCCCCATCCAGGGATCAAACGCGGGTCTCCGACATTGTAGGCAGACACTTTACCATCTGAGCCACCAGGGAAGTCATTTCCTGGAAGTTCATTTTTTTAATTCTTACTAAAACATAAAAATTGCTGTCATTGGAACAGATAAACAATATGGATGTCTTTTGCATCATAACAAATATATAAGACTTTTATTAGTTTTTGCCAGTAAACTTGTTTTTTTATTTGTACCAGCAAATTAATATTTATAATAAGGAAGATGATTAAAAATTCATTGTCCATGGAGTGAAAACCCTACAAGCGTGACATCATTCTGTCATTAGAAATCACCCAGTATAATTTCTCACCCAAAGAAGGCCTCCCTTTGCTTTATCCTAAGTGCAGAATCTGTAAAAATTAATACATTTATTCATTTGTGGACACAACTGTTCAATTAATAGCCACACTTATAAGTGACCATTTGATATGGTCTAAACTTCCCAAATTGGTAGAATATACAGAAGTTTGAATTTCATAGGGAAAGGAATAATAGGTCATTCACTACTACATTCCCCAGTTTCTTTAGTACATGAAAGCAAATCTAGTTCATATATAATAATTCAGTCCACACTAACAGCTTTGCCCTCTGGGCTTAAAAAATTCTTCTTTGGGAAACAGAACAAGTAGATATAACATAATAACCATTAAAATATGTAGTTTACAGATGCAGACTACTATGTATAAAACATACAAACAACAAGGACCTACTGTGTAGCACAGAGAACTATATTCAATATCTTACAATAACTTACAGTGGAAAAGAATCTGAAAAAAAATCACTTTGCTGTGTCCCTAAAATGTTGTAAATCAACTATACTTCAATAAAATTTTTTAATATGTAGGTTGTAGGAATTTAGAGTAAAAGTTGTTGTTCAGTTACTCAGTCGTGTCCGACTCTTTGTGACACTGTGGACTACAGCACGCCAGGCTTCCCTATCCTTCACTATCTCCCGGAGTTCACGCAAGCTCATGTCCATTGAGTTGGGGATTGCCATCCAACCTTCTCATCCTCTGCATCCCCTTCTCCCACTACCTTCAATCTTTCCCAGCATCAGGGTCTTATCCAACGAGTTGGGTCTTTTCCAGTGAGTTGGCTGTTCACATCATGTGGCCAAAGTATTAGAGCTTCAGCTTCATCATCAGTCCTTCCAGTGAATATTCAGGATTGATTTCCTTTAGGATGGACTGGTTGGATCTCCTTACTGTCCAAGGTACTCTCAAGAGTCTTCTACAGCATCATATTTTGAAGGCATCTGTTCTTTGGCTCTCAGCCTTTTTTATTGTCCGGCTCTCACACCCATACATGACTACTGGAAAAACCATGACTTTGGCTGTATGGACCTTTGTGGGCAATGTAATGTCTCTGTTTCTTAATACGCTTGCTAGGTTTGTCATAGCTTTTCTCCCAAGGAGCAAGCGTCTTTTAATTCCATAGCTGCAGTCATCGTCCACAGTGATTTTGGAGCCCAAGAAAATAAAGTCTGTCACTGTTTGCATTGTTTCCCCATGTATTTGCCATGAAGTGATGGGACCGGATGCATGATTTTCTTTTTTTGAATACTGAATTTTAAGTCAGCTTTTTCACCCTCCTCTTTAACCTTCATCAACATGTCAATGTATGGCAAAAACAACTACAATATTGTAAAGTAATTAGCCTCCAACTAATAAAAATAAATGGAAAAAAAATAAAAATAAAAAGAAACTCTTTAATTCCTCTTTACTTTCTGCCATAAAGGTGGTGTCATCTGCATATCTGAAGTTATTGATACTTCTCCTGGCAAACTTGATCACAGCTTGTGCTTCATCCAGCCCAGCATTTCACATGATGTACTCTGCATATAAGTTAAATAAATAGGGCAACAATATACAGCCTTGACATAACTCCTTTCCCAGTTTGGAACCAGTCCATTGTTCCATGTCTGGTTCTAACTGTTGCTTCTTGACCTGCATACAGGTTTCACAGGAGGCAGGTAAGGTGGTCTGGTATTCCCATCTCTTTAAGAATTTTCCACAGTTTGTTGTGACCTACACAGTCAAAGGCTTTATGTAGTCAGTGAAACAGAAGTAGATGATGAACTCCATGAAAAGCAAAATAATCATAAAAGACTTTCTGGGAAGGATACAACTGAATGTGTGGTTTGAGGGATGTATAATTTCAAAATGTTCTGACCTTCTGGCTGAGGAAATAAGGTAAGGTGAACAAGGGGGCAATAATTAACATGTGTTAATGCAGCATGAAAAGAATTTACCTGATAAAAAGGAGATAGCTTTTGGGGAAAAATCAGATACAAAATTGTGTACATAAAATGGGAGAGAATGTAGGCAATCAAAATCCCAGAAGTGGAGGGCTTACCTTCAACAGTAATTAAACAGTAAGGCTATAGAGAACCTGCAAAGGGTAGTGATGTGGTGAAAACACATTAAAATGAATCTGCAGTGATTATCAGAACTGAATACACATGCTGGGGTTACAGGAGTGCTGCAGTTTACTCTCATTTTAGGAAAAGTTTTGAGGGTCAGAAACGACAAGCTGCATTAATACTTAAAATTATGAAGAAAAATCTGAGATCCATGTGATTGTGTCCACATGTGACACATGGCAAAAAAAGGGTTGTTCACCACTTTCAGGATTCTTAATTTTCAGCACAGTCATGGTAAATTGAAGAGTTGGCATGGTAGACAAAGAAGAAAGAGAAAGTAAAGAAAGTCCTCAAGGGCTGCTTGGTGCAGATGGAATCCGGACCCTTGAGGTGTTTTGTTAGTGGACACTGTCTCCATTGGCCACCACTGCCACCCAGACATGCTCTACCTCTGGGAACAAAAGCTTGGTTTTATGACTCATGACACTTTGGGCCTCAACAAGGGAGAAATATTGAAGTTGAAACGCCAAACAAAGCCAGAGCCTCCAAAGGACGGTACCTTCTCTGGGAGTATTTTCTAGAGTGGTTCCATTTGCCTGAGAAATGTCAACAAGAACTCATCTTCCTGGACCAAGTCACACAAAAACATCCCTGCATACTTCACAGTCATTGTCCTGTTTTCCCATGTGGTCCTGGAGCCCCCAAGCAGTCCTGAACTTCAGTGGGCCTGACACCTAGCCAAGGCAGAGGCAAATTCTCATGGAATAGATGATGTGCTCAAGTCAGGCCTCAGGAGAGTCTCACAAAGCAACTATGAAATATGTGAAGAAGCAAGGCTCAGGTGTGAGAGCAAGCAGAAAATCAAAGAGGCCCTCAGATACTGAATAGTATATAATCATTTAAAATGTTTAAAGAAATAAAAGAGGGATGTCATAACACAAAAAAGAAGGAAATATGATCAAAAGAGACTAAAAACATTTTACATAAATAAATATAAATTCCAGTCGAGTTGTACAAGTTAAAAATCTCAGTGGACAGGCTGTCAGTGCAAAGAGAAAGCATACTTTGCTTCATTTATAACTTCTCAACATAAAGGGGAAAATGGATTGCTGTGTTAACCTGGGATGAAGAAACAGTGAAACATAAGTAGCTTCACGTTTCCTAGTAACAGCCACCTATTCTGAAAACTCTGAAATGAGTTAAACTAAGACTATTATACTATTTAAGAGAGAGAAAAATATAATAATAAGTAGGTGGGCTCACCAATAATGAATGAATAGAAAAAAAGTTGCAACTTAAAGACATCATCATCATTAGTTTGACATTGACTACATCTATTTTCTCTGATAAAGGCTACAGACTGACTCGTTACTATTCCTAAATTCTGTCACATTTTTTGTTGAAACAAAATACTTCTAGAATATTTACTACTCCTCATAAAAGTAAATATTGCCCTTGCAGGATTCAACCCAGCATGTAGCCAGCTCCAAGTAGCATTGCTCACATAGTTACAAAAATAAAGGAAGGCCCGACTGACTTCAAATTGATGATTTTTTGTCCCAGCACATTAAAGAGTTGAAGGCACAAAGCAGTCAACCAGCTCAGAATTTAGTGAGGGGCTGGGTCTACAGGGAGAAGGGAGATTGAAAGGGAGAGAATTAGCCAGACAAGGTGAGGACAATTCAGCTGGAAGAACTGACGAGACAGTTTGAAGTCCTGGGGCCACAGAAGTCACTGGAGTCTGTAACTCTGTCCACGACGATTGTTCAAGACAGTAAGGAAGACCTCAGTTAAGACAGGTCTTCAGGGATGGAGACTGGGTTCAACTCTGAACATGAGAAGGATGAGCTACAGCACAGGAGCAAGGCAGGATCACGTATGGACAGTCTCCAGGGGCAACAAAGGGTGTGAGAATCTGGCCAAACCAGTCTGATCTGAGGGGGATCTCCCTGAAGGTAGGCAGGTGATCTGATCAGATACCAAGGATGGGAGTGAGCATTTGATTGGGTATTGCGTGGAGGAGTTTTGCAAAGCAGGCTCAGCAGGATTCTTGCTAAAAGTGGACTGAATGGGCCAAGGACAAGCCCTGTGTCCAGGCCCAGTCGAGATAAAGGCTCAGAAGAGCCTGTCTTGGATTCAATCTGGAGAACATCCTACCAGTTCTTCCTGCACAAAACCCAAGGTGTCTACTAACAAGCTGAAAGAAGCTAAGTGCCGTCCATTTTGGTGCAGACATAGAGGAGGAGCTAGTGCTGGCAAAATAACTTAAACATGAAATCTTCTTTCAGCCCAGAAACCTCTTCACAAAGGTAGAAGAGAAAGACAGGGTTCATTGGTCACTTAAGTCATGAGCAAGCCAGAACGAGGTGGGCATCACAGGCAGTCCACTGGGAGTCTGCGGACAGAAGGAAAGCCCGCCTGTCGCGTGGCCAACAGAGCCCCTACACGCATGCCCTCAAGATGAGCAGTGGCTCCTCCATCCGCAAGAGGACCTGGGGGGCACTCCTCACACACAGTTCACCCCAGTCCACCTGCTGATTGGGGTGACATCGTGTTTGCTGGTCTACTTTATCTAGAGGAAAACCAAATGTAGTTGTGCAGTGTGGAGCAGGAGCTGTGGGAGCGCTGCCTCCCACAGACTCAGAGGTGGGCTCTCCTCCCCTGCTGAGTACATTTCAAAGAGATGGCCCCCGGGTCCCTCCCTGATAAAGGTGTTCCTGGGTCACAGTGTTGACAAAAGTTCAGTCTACTACTCAAAAGTATTTATAATATTATACACCGAGAGATAGAAAGTAGATGTAATATTATATGTAAAAATATAGAAGAGGATAAAGTACTCACAAACACAATTACAAGTTTTCTGAAATAAATGCTCTGAGAGAAAAGGACAGAACAGAAAAGTCTTTCCCAGTTTTTAGCCTGGAGAATTGAGCCTCTTATCTCTCGGTGCCTCTGTCCTTACATGGCTCTGAATAACGAGTGATAACAGTGGACCACTCTAAGGGGACAGAAAGGAAACAAGGCTTGCACGGAGACCCTTGCTGAGGAGAAAACAAAGTGCATACACAAGACTCAGAGCCAAGCAGCACACCCACCTTGGAACCTCCTTGTCTCAGTGAGATTTTGAAAGTCGAGGTAACTGAGAGTATCTATAGCAATAGCAAATGCCCAACACACACCGCTCTAGATTAGTGTCAGTCCCCCACTAAGGCTCCAGCAAAAGAAGTGGTGTCCTTCTCCAGATATCAAGACTGTTTACCTCGGTCACTGTTGTCTTATACAACACGTCTGGCTTTGAACAACAACAAAAAAATATGAGGCATATGAAACTCTAGAGCAACAAAGAAATTATGAGGATCAGACTCAGCTATGACACATATTTGGAACTATCTGACATAGAAATCTCCAAAGCCACCAGAGGAAAAAAGAAATTCTACATTTAGAAGAAAAAGATAAGGATTACTGCAGATTTTAAATCACAGGCCCTAAAAGCAAGAAAATTACATGTTGCATGTTTTACATAAAATTACATGTTTAACACACTGTAAGAATAAATACTGTCAACCCCAAATTCTATGGTCAGCAAAGGTCATTCAGAAATGATGGAGAAATAAAAGAAAGAATTAATTTCCAAGAGATCTAGTCTATAATAAATGGTAAAGGAAGCTCTTTAGACTGAACTAATACATCATTCTGAAACTTGGATCTATGCAAGGAAATGAAGAGCTCTGGAAATGGAATGAATAAAAGTAAAATTAGATTTATGATTTTTCTTAGTTTGAAATGCCCTAAAAGATAGCTCACTCAAGCCAAAAACTGTAGCGGTAGCTCATGTGTTTATGGTGCATGTAAAAGTAGAGACTATGAGAAAGTCATTCAAATAATGTGGGGAAGGAAATGAGAATATATTGATGTAAAGTTCTGGCAATAAAAGGTAGACTCTGATTAATTCAAGATGTATATTGTAAACCCAAGGGGATCAATGAAAAAAGTAAATAAGGAGGACTGTCAAGAAGATAAAATGAATGCAAAACAAATAATTTAAATAAGAAGAGACAGGGAAGAAGAAAGAGAACATAGCAAACAACAATGAAAAACATCCTGAGAGAGGAGTGGTTTTAATCCAAACACCTGAGTAATCACATTGCCTGAGGATGGGAAACGCACACCAGTAGAATAGAGCAGGTCAGATTGGATGAAAAGAGAAAGACTGTATGCTGCCTGCAAGAAGCCAACTTTATAGATAAAGAGAGGAAAAAACTGAAAGCATGGAACAAGATGTAAAATGCATACACTAAACAAATGCGCGGGGGTAAATATATTATCATCAGACAGAACAGATATCAGAGCAAGGAGCAATATTGGAAACAAAGTGAGAATCACGAGAAAGGAGGCAGTTCTTCAGGAACACATGATAATCCTGAGTGTGCATAGGCTAGCATCAGCGTTCCAAACACCTGAGGCAGAAAGGGAAGAAGCTGATGGGATAAATAAACTAATCTGAGTTTAGTGTGAGAAGTCAGCCATCCTGTCTGTAACTGACGGCGAGCTATGAGTCAGCAAGGAGAGAGGACCTCAGTAATGCCGCTGGCCAACATCTTTGATTGACATCTACAGAGCACTCAACCCAACAGCAAGAGTTCCTTTATTTTCAAGTTTATATAAAATATGCAAGACTGACCGTATCGTGGACCATGAAACACAACTCACAAAATTTCACAGGAAAAATTCATAAAAAACATGTCCTCAAGCAATAATAGATGAAATAATACTACTTTCTGGGGGAAAAAAGAATTATTTTTAAAATATAATTAAATATTTCTGTTTTGCTTAAATTTTAATCATACAAATAACAACTAAAATACATGTGTTTCTTGACATTACTTAAGGTAGTGCTAGTGGTAAGGAACCTGCCTGCCGGTGCAGGAGATCTAAGAGATGAGGGTTTGATCCCTGGGTCGGGAAGCTCCCCTGGTGGAGGACACGGCAGCCTACTCCAATGTTCTTGCCTGGAGAATCCTACAAACAGAGGAGCCTGGCAGGTTACAGTCCATAGGGTGGCACAGAGGTGGACCCAACTGAGGCGACTTAGCACACAAGCACGCATGCACACACACACACACATATGTTATATTACATTATATTATATTATACATTATATATATAATACATTATATTATATTACATATATAATATACATATTATACATACATACATAATATACATATATAATATATATATATGTATATATATATATAACTCAGAGATTGCTAAATTGTTCTTTTGTATTCTGGAGTTTATTATTAAATTCTAAATATTGTATATAAAGTGTTTTCTAGCATTACTTATATGATCATTTAATTTTTGTTCATTTATTTCTCTTGAAAGTATTTTTACTTTATGTTTGAAGAAAAAAGTATGTGAAATTATTTGACTAATGCAATGTTATGAATTTCTTGTAAATCATCAGTTGGCTTATAAAGGCAATAACGTGCTGGTATAGCTTCCTCTTATGTACATGTTCAAGTAGAATGTGGCTCTAGTGAAGAATATTTTATTTTACACATTTTGTTCAGGTAATACTACTTAACTCTTTCCATAAAGTGGAAATAGAGGAAATTTGGTTTGGTAGTAAGTACCTTGACCTATGACCTAAGGGATGTGACTTTTCATTTCAGCTCATTCTGGATGAATTTGTGTGTCTGTGTGCACATGTGCATGCATGTGTATGTTGATAGATATTTGTACAAATATGTACTTATTCGTGCACACATATGAACCACTTTTTCATTTCATTTGTTCTCCCTTCAAATACTTCCTTATATTTTATGTTTCCTAAGTGAAGATATGGTTCAACTCACCATTTTTGAAATAGCCACCTGTGTCATGTGTAATGAAGATTTAGGAAGCCTTGTATAAATTTTGTGTAATGTACATTTAGGAAGCCTTGTATTAATTCCTGCACAACTCCTAAATGCTTTTCAGTGTCATGTCCTAGGAAACTTCTGACAGATGGTGCTGCACTTCTTCCACCCACATGAGTGCAAACATCCAAGGCACCAAACTGGTCAGATCTGAGCCGAAAGCACAGGCTGAGGATAACAGCAGGGCCTTGAGGGAACCTGGTCACAAGCTATCAGCTGAAAGAGGAATAGAAAAAATATGACTAGGACATTCCTAATGAAATGAATGAAACTCATGGCAGGTAACAGAGAATGTATCTTCAACAAAGGAACAGATTTATTGATAGCACACAAAATGATTTCTATAATCAAAATCAAATAGTGTCCAAACTATTTACCTAGTAGGTTGTAGTTTGCAAATATCCCATAAATTAAGAGTAGAAAACCACTATTTAGATCAAAACTAGTTGCTCAAATATGATTACTTGACCAAAATTCAAAAAGCCTTAAAACCGAAGCACAGAATTAAAAGAGACTCATGAGGAAAAGTAGAATAGAAATTCATGACAGATCCAAAGGGGTTACTATGGAATAATAAAAGTTTCAAAAACATTTCTAGGTGACTGATAAAAGAGAAGTCATATATATTACAACTAAAATTCCTTATGTGAAGATAGCTCGTGCATAGCAGTTGAAAACTTTTTCTAACACCCAGTTAAGAACTTAAAGGAAAAGGAAGAAAGCACATATGCTAGAAAATAAGAGCAAGCAGACCTCCAGTCTATGATCGGCAATGCTGGAAGCCAGAAAAGGGTGGAATAAAATCTACAAAGTATCAAGAGGAAAGAATGACATTATGTTCCCAGCCAGGATCAGCATCATTCCTCACACAAGGCAGTCAAGGAAGATACTCAAGGGCAAGTAAAACTCTTTGGGATGGGGATTTGTCATCTGAGGGGGAGCATGACAAAGAAGGTGAGTAGAAGTTAAAGGGGGAAAGAAGAGGAGGAGGAGATGATGATACAGGAAAATGTGCCTATTTGTAGAATTAATAAACAAATACAGTGACACAGAGAAAGACATGTGTACATGGGAAGTACAGATTATTTAAATAGTTCATTCTTGTAAAATAAGATCTAATAATATCCTACAAATGAGATAGACAAATTATATAAAAGATGAATCAGGAATTTGAAGAGGAGTACTAGGAAAATAAAAAGTGTGTGGCTTCTAAAGGTTTGAAGAGAGGGGTAATATAATTTCAAAAGATAAATTTATAGGATGAGATAGCATAAACACAAGGAGCATAAAATGCCTTAGATGTTAGAAATAGTTGGTAATCTGTTGTCATATCATAGTGGAAAAATTAAAGTTTCAAATATGAGGGCCAACTTCAGCTTCCAGCAAAGGTGGAGTAATAGAGAAAAAAAATTAACCTCCAGTCAGAAACAGTTAATAAACTGGAAAAAGAAACATATGAAACAGTGACAGCCTAGGTCACAGAAGAGAGGAAGAAAATGAGGGGAGCATTCTGTTTGCTATAGCAAGCCTCCTGAGATGGCTTCTGGGCCTCTGGGCAAGGAGGGTAATTCCGATGGAGCCCACTGGTGCCCACGGTTGGAGCAGAGCTGAAAGTCTGGGGAAGTCAAGGGAGTTAGTGTTCACAGCACACGTCCTGGAAAGGAAGGGCTTCCAAAGAGAGCTCTGGAGGTGCAGAGGCCCCCCTTCCCACCCTGCCCGGTCAGGGAAGGGCCTGCCTGGGAGGGTCAGAAGAACCAGAGCCTACATGCTGCTCACAGTAAAGCCTCCAGCAGCCAGAGTGGACTCATTGGTTTTCACGGGGCCCTGAGTAACAAGCTCAGAAAGACCTTGTATCAGTACATGGGGAAATTAATCTCAGGCTAAACACTCCTCGGGTCCCATCTGTGAAGTCAAAGCACAACTAAAAGATCAAAAGTGATGAGTCACTTATCAGGTCCTATAACAAAACTCAAACCTAGTTTTAGAAAGATAAAAATATCTAACACTCAACCAGGTAAGAACAGAATGCCTGGCATCAAATTGAAAATTATCAGACACAGACTTTATGAAAAAACTAACTCAAAATAAGTCACATATTTAAATGTAAATTGTGAAAGTATACTTTTAAAAGGAAAAGAAAAGCAGATGGCAATTTCTAGAACCTTGGATTGGCAAAGAGACTCCACATATACTGCCAAAGGTACAGACTATACATGGAAACATTGACAAATTGGAATTTACCAAAATTAAATAATATTTCTCTGTGAATGAAACTATGAAGATGCACATACAAGCTGCAGACTTGAGAGGAAGTATTTAAAAGCCACATTTCCAACAAAGACATTGTACCTAAAATATATAAAGAACCCCCAAAGTCAACAATAAAAAATACAAACAATCCAATTTGAAAATAGGTAAAAGACATCAATAGGCATTTATTCAAAATATGCTAAAGGAGATCCTTTCAGCAGAAGAGAAATGATACCAGGTGGAAGCTTTGAAGAACGGTGAAGACACAGTCCATCTGTAAGCCGAGACATTAGCCTGCCACAGTTTTGGGTTGTGATCTGCACCACACAGTGCAGACTCAGGCAAGCATGAGAGCTGGGAAAATATTAATAAGGTTCAGTGAGCTGAGCATAGGTCAGAGCTGTGCCGTTGTTAGCCTTGAACAAATGTGCCGTGTTGTGAGAACTGTAGTTGTCTAGTAATATAGATTGTCAATTTTGAAACTGTCCTTTAGGATCGATACAAAGTTCTCTCCAATATCATCAATGAAGAGGATAATAGAAAGCAGAATTTTTGAGTGTTTGTTTTTCTATTGAGGGAATGAGAGTAGATATAGAAAAAATGGGAAGCCTAGAATTTACCCTGAAGGGTCAGAATGGAACTGAGATATCAGTATATACTCTAGTGTTATTGTTAATTTACATAGATGATGATGGTGCTAATGATAGATAGGAAGGAAGGAAATGTGCAGACACACACCAAGCTCATATGTTCTGTCTCCGTCTACTGAAACAGCCCAGAGTCAGTGACATAGTGGTAGCCACACACCCACCTAACCCCCACAGTTGGCACATAAACTGCTTTCCTCATTAAAAAGAATCAGAGTTCCTTGGAGAAATGGTTGATTCCAGAGCCAGAATAGAAAAAGTGGAAGATAAGGTTTCAACTTCTTGTTTTGACAGAACATAAGGAAGTCTCAAGAAATCATGGGGACATGCCCAAAAGACCAAATACAGGACAATCTGAGCATAAAATAAATAACAGTAAAAGATTATCCCATTGGATAAAATAGATATAAAATATGAGTAGAATAAAATATAAATCCTGAAGTCCATACTGATATAAGTTAATTAAGTCATTTAATAACTATGGAAGAATGATGAATTTAGAAAATCATCAATGAAGTCTAAAATTCATAAAGTTTGAAGACAAACAGGGTATTTATAGCATTTCCAATAATCTTTCCACAAACTAGTTATTAGAATGGGAAAATTGTTACTGTATACTTAACACCACCTGAGCTAAGAAGTCTCCAACACTGAGACAGAAGTACATCTTGCTCCTCTTTACAGATTGCTTTCAGAGGTTACTCAGCACCTCCTTCAAGGTTTCTTGCAAAAAACACATCACTCTATCTACACCTGATGAACTTTCAGACAAATCTAAATTCTGAAAAAGTGTTATCTATACTTAAAAATGTCACCATAAAAAGTACAATGTCAGTGAAAGCTTAGGACATTTTCTAGGTTAAAACAGAATGATGAAACATGACAGAATCTGAGCGTGGAGGGGTGAAGATACAGATTGAGGACACAACTACAAAAATTGTTATTGAAATAATTGAACATGAAGTGAGTATGAACAGATAACTGTACTATACCAGAGTTTGCTTATTTGGATAGTGACTCTTTGGTTAATTAAAATCATGCCCTTATTGTTTTTTCCACAATAGTAAAAGATGTTTATCAGTTTTCATAATCCATACCCAGACAAAAAAGATAATGGCTCACCATAATGGGGACATGATTAACCTAACAATATAAAATAATTACATACAATTTGAGGGGGTCAAGCAGAGTGAAGTGATAAGTGAAAGTGCATACATGCATGTTTTCATCCACCCAACTAGTCTATGTCTTTTGATTGGTGCATTTAATCCATTTACATTTAAGGTAATTATCGATATGTATAATCCTGTTCACTACGGTTCAGTTGCTCCGTCATGTCCGACTTTGCGACCCCATAGACTGCAGCATGCCAGGCTTCCCTGTCCATCACCAGCTCTCAGAACTTGCTCAAACTCATGTCCTTTGTGTTGGTGATGCCATCCAACCATCTTATCCTCTGTTGGCCCCTTCTCCTGCCTTAAATCTTTCCCAGCATCAGTGTCTTTTCCATTGAGTCGGCTTTCGCATTAGGTGGCCTAACTATTGGAGCTTCAGCATCAGCACTAGTCCTTCCAATGAATATTCAGGGTTGATTTTCTTTAGGGTTGATTGGTTTGATCTCCTTGCAGTCCAAGGAACTCTCAAGAGTCTTCTCCAACACCACAGTTCAAAAGCGTCAACCAGTCACCCATTTTCTTACTTGTTTTGGGTTTATTTTCTATAGGTCTTTTCCTTCTGTTATGTTTCCTGCACAGAGAAGTTCCTTTAGCATTTGTCATAAAGCAGGTTTGCTGGTCCTGAATTCTCCTAACTTTTGTTTGTCTGGAAGGCTTTAGATTTCCCCATCAAATCTGAGTGAGAGTCTTGCTGGGTATGGTATTCTTGGTTCTTGGTAGGTTCTTCTCTTTCATCACCTTAAATGTATCATGCCATTCCCTTCTGACTTATAGAATTTCTATTGAGAAATCAGCTGATAACCTGTTGAGAGTTCCCTTGTATGTTATTTGTCGTGTTTCCCTTGTTGCTTTTAATGTTTCGTCTTTGTCTTTAATTTTTGTTAGTTTGATTGCTATGTATCTTGGTGTGTTCCTCCTTGGGTTTATCCTCCCTGGGACTCTCTGTGCTTCCTGGACTTCGTTGATTATTTCCTTTCCCATGTTACGGAAGTTTTCAGCTATTATCTCGTCAAATATTTTATCAGGTCCTTTCTCTCTTCTTCTTCTGGGACCCCTATAAATGTGAATGTTAGTGTGTTTAATGTTGTCCCAGAGGTCTCTTAGACAGTCTTCATTTTTTTCATTCTTTTCTCTATATTCTGTTCTGTGGCAGTGTTTTCCACCATTCTGCCCTCCAAGTCATTTGTCCATTCTTCTGCCTTCGTTGTTCTACTCTTGCTTCCTTCTCCTGCATTGTTCATCTCTGTTTGTCCTTTAGTTCTTCAGGTCTTTGGTAAAGATTTCCTGCATCTTCTCCATTCTCTTTCCAAGGTCCTGGATCATCTTTACTACCATTATTCTGAATTCTTTTTCTGGAAGTTTGCCTATCTCCACCTCATTTAGTTGCTTTTCTGGGGTTTTATCTTGTCCCTTCACATAACTTTCTACTTTTTCATCCTGATTAACTTTCTTTTTTTTTTTTCCATTTATTTTTATTAGTTGGAGGCTAATTACTTTACAATATTGTAGTGGTTTTTGTCATACATTGACATGAATCAGCCATGGATTTACATGTGTTCCCCATCCCGATCCCCCCTCCCACCTCCCTCTCCACCCGATCCCTCTGGGTCTTCCCAGTGCACCAGGCCCGAGCACTTGTCTCATGCATCCAACCTGGGCTGATGATCTGCTTCACCCTAGATAATATACATGTTTCGATGCTGTTCTCTCAAAACATCCCACCCTCGCTTTCTCCCACAAAGTCCAAAAGTCTGTTCTGTACATCTGTATCTCTTTTTCTGTTTTGCATATAGGGTTATCATTACCATCTTTCTAAATTCCATATATTTGCATTAGTATACTGTATTGGTCTTTATCTTTCTGGCTTACTTCACTGTGTATAATGGGCTCCAGTTTCATCCATCTCATTAGAACTGATTCAAATGAGTTCTTTTTAATGGCTGAGTAATATTCCATGGTGTATATGTACCACAGCTTCCTTATCCATTCGTCTGCTGATGGGCATCTAGGTTGCTTCCATGTCCTGGCTATTGTAAACAGTGCTGCGATGAACATTGGGGTGCATGTGTCTCTTTCAGATCTGGTTTCCTCAGTGTGTATGCCCAGGAGTGGGATTGCTGGGTCACATGGCAGTTCTATTTCCAGTTTTTTAAGAAATCTCCACACTGTTCTCCATAGCGGCTGTACTAGTTTGCATTCCCACCAAGAGTGTAAGAGGGTTCCCTTTTCTCCACACCCTCTCCAGCATTTGTTGCTTGTAGACTTTTGGATAGCAGCCATCCTGACTGGTGTTTAACTTTCTATAATGTGGTTTTTGTTCTAGCTGCTGTGGGATTGTGATTCTTCTTGCTTCTTCTGTCTGCCCCCTGGTGGAGAGGCTAAGAGGTTTCTGTAAGCTTTCATCTCGCTGAAGCTTCTTCTTTGTCTTTGGGCATGGGGTATCTTTTTTTTGGTGGGTTCCATTGTCTTCCTGTTGATGGTTGTTCAACAGCTAACTGCAGTTTTGATGCTCTTCCTGGAGGAGATGAGTGCACGTCCTTCTGCTCTGCCATCTTGAACCAGAAGCCAGAAGAATGCCTATTCTTAGGGAAAGAATTTCACTAAAGAATTCGGTGAAAAGGACCGAATGTTTCCAATTTCTTTTCAAGTGATTCAGAAATTGTGTGTGTGCATGTGTGTGTGTGTGTGCATGTTTGTCTATATATGAGTGTGTGTGCATGTGTATGCCTGTGAAGAAAGGGATAGGGAAGGGCAAGAGAGAAAAAACAAATGTGGATCTGGGCTAAGGGTATAGAAATTGCTTGTACTACTATTTTAAACACACATAAATTATATCAGAATAAAAAGTTACAAATACACTTTAAAACGAAGGTGAAATAGCAGAAGAAAGATCTAAACCCACACATATATTAATACAGGTCCAAGTCTTCATACCTGTCATTTCTAATCATCCTCAGTTTTCCCCAGATTAGTTTAAATAATCTATAAAAGTTCAACTTTGTGGAGCATGAAGATAAATGAATGGAGCAGATGGCTGGTTGGTTATCTTGATGGGTTAGAGAGTAGGTCTTAAAGCAGACATAAAAATTGTGCCATGCCAGATATTCTACATGAAACATTAAAGGTACAGTCACTACTTAATGATAAATCATATTCTTTGAGTTTATCTGCTAGGTATTCTCTGTATAGTATTTTTTCTAACTTTCCTTTCATGTAAATTTGAATGAATACATTCAGTTAACATGGCCTTTTTTGTAAAAGTAAAAGGAGCCATATGTGTAGGCTCCTCTCCCAAAAAAACAACCATGTATTCTCTGCCTGGCCTGCCATCCACATTAGCTGTTTATTTAAAAGCACTGAACAGCGTCTCCCAGAAATATTTACTTACCCTGCGTCTTAACGGGCTACCTTGTGTGTCTCTGTTCTCTGGATTTCTATCTATTTGTGGTACAAAGTGAAATAAAACCCAGTAAACCGTGCATCTGCATGAAATCAGGGCATCTGTTCAGACCCAGCATGTGGTCTGAAGACAAAGACTTGGAGGCCACATCCAGGTTTCTGGTCGCACAGGCCGTTCGTCCTTTATCAGGACTAGCTGAGCTGTCAAGCCAGGATGTCCAGCATTTGAAGTGGGACCTTTTATGGAGCCCTTGCTGTTCAGTAGAGGTTCTGAAGCTCAAAGTTTCTTCCCACCCGGAATTCCAGCTTCTATTAAAAGGCTTGCGTGGAGCTGGAGCAACTCAGATTTCATGTGCTTGAATCCTTCCTGCGCTTGCAGACAGAGATGGTAGATTAGGTATGCCTGTAGACTGCCAGAGCCCTCCAAACACTAAGGGTCTGGCCTGTGATATGTGAGTTGGAAATGAAAAGTTCTTTTCAAAAATCACCCCAGAAAAAATAAAAACTAAATGCTTCAAGTGAACATCTTGAAGGTCACACCCATCTGAGGGGCTGAGAGTTAAAGTCTGAAGGAGCTGGTTTAAGATTGTTAAGGACTTGTTAATAAGTTATGATTTTCTGAACTGGATGAGGTTCATGAAGAAGTGCTGTGTGTAGAGGCCTGTAGATTTTATTAAAATGCTGCCCATGTGTCCAGTGAGGAATTGGCCTAGGTGAGCTTGAAAATAGACCTTCCTCCTCTGAATTTCTGAGAAATGTCCAATCTAAGTGTCTGTGGTTGGCAATAATCAAAAGATCAGTTCAAGCCAAAAAACACTAAAGTCCACTTTCTCCACACTCTTTGCCTTGAATTAGTGAAATAAATAGCACAAAAGTGGGTTCTAGTCATTAAGCCATTAATCTGTACATGTTCAGAAACAACTTTTCTCTCTTAAGGAGATAAATGTTTTAAGATGTCTACAACTTGTTTTAGACTGAAGTTTATCAGCTGATTGATTAACTGATTTAACATGTTTGTGGGACTCATGTGTGTCTGACCTCGTAGGTTAAGTGCTGTGGGATAGTCAAGAGAAGGAACACAGAGACTGTACCCTTCAGGAACTTCCATGCTCTGGAAGATGTCAGAAACAATTACAGCATCATATGAGTTGGTTAATGGGAGAAATCCCACTTAAGATTCTTTTGTTCAGTGAAAACGCTATTACCATTCAATCAAAAGAAAGTCTGTTGGTGGACCCAGATGGAACTCCCCAACCTAGTCTCCATCAAAGTAGACTGAAGGAAGCACTGACCTGGTAGATAGATCTCCCTGTGGTGTGAACTAAGTCTCCATCTATTCCTGAAGCCAGCACTTCTATGGGCTGAGGGCAGTAATCTCACATATATGATGTGTGTATGTGTGTATCACTCACATGACAAAAGTCAAAACATGACTGTTTTCATCTGTAAAAATGTTGTATGAAAAATTCTTCAGTTGACCCAGATGTTAATTTAACTTTTGACTTTGTTCATCAGAAAGGAAGAATCATTACTCAGAAAAAAGCAATCTTACAAAAGAAACTAAAAATCAGAAGGAAAGTAATCAGAGCAATTGCTATTTTCTCATTCATACTAAGAAGTGAAATAAATTCCTTGGGAAACTAAATTTCTCAAGCATATTTTCTATCTCATATATTTCATTACAGACATAAAATGTGAAAAAAGAGAGAAAAAAGATTTGTAAACAATTCTCAGTCAATACCCATTAGCTTTTCTTCCAGATACCTGTTCTACTGTTCCTTAAACACACCTATTTCAGGCAAGGTTAATGATTTCAAATGTTTTTCTTTTTTTCACCTAAGTTTTTAGGCATAGAGATTTTTATCAGGAAAGTAGAAATGTTAGTCACTCAGTCATGTCTGACTCTTTGTGACGCCATGGACTGTAGCTCTCCAGGCTGCTCTGTCCCTAGGATTCTCTGGGTAAGAATACTGGAGTATGTAGCCATTCCCTTCTCCAGAGGATCTTCGTGACCCAGGGATCAAACCCAGGTCTCCTGGAAACATGAATTTAATTCTGTGGGTTAGAGAAAAAGCACACAAGCTTGGTAAATTGCCTTCTCTTTGTAGAGCTTCTCTTGAAATAAGAAACATAAAAAGTACTTTTAAACTTTGTGTTCTGTAAAATGAGCATTTAGGGCACCTTTTCAGCTTTTGAATTGGTCACACACACTGCCCGGTCACCCACTGGACCAGGTCGGGGGGGTGCCACTCCTTGTGTACCGGTGGTGACGACAAGGCAGTGGTTTCTGATGAGTGTCACTGAAAATGCCCCACACGTGGGAAGAAGACTCAGCAGAAGGAACAGGATCGTGTTCTGAAATGTTTAGATGCTGAATTCAGAGGCCCCTTAGCTCTAAGTGGTATCGTGACCACCACAGGCTGTGCCTCAGAAAGTTAATTTTGCCCAGTGCCTTGGGTTGTTCATTTATCAAGCATGCTGCGTAAGAGGCTTGAAGGTAAATTCAGCTCTTACCACAGTGCCCAGACTTATCCAGAGTTCAAAATACGTGAGCAACATAATGTGCAGCCTATCCCAAGCCTGGGGATGGAGGGCGAAGAATTTAGAACTGAGTACAGACTCAGTTACTGATCTGATGCTCAGCAGTGTCACGTGCCTCCGCTCCTTGCTTTGTCAAGGGGGCAAGCCGGCTGACATCTGAAAACAGCTCAACCTGGCTGCCATCACCTGCCATGAGTCAGCTCTATGAATTGTGGTTTGGGTTTCCTTTACCTTGTATCAGGACGCTGAGCTGAAGAAATCTCCCGAGTTTGAGATCTTTCCATCATTATTATGTACTGATCTAACCACCACTGACGTAGAGACACAGACCTGTGTGGAATGGTTGTCTGTAGCCAGTTTCTGTTAAGAAAACACTCATTTAGCAAGACCATATTTCTGTTTCAAGATGAATAGATGTTAATTATGTTGCTGCTGTCAGGCTCTACGTGCCTGGACCTGAGCTGATGGAACGACAGGGAGAGGGACCTCCCAAGACATAGTGATGTGCTTACATCATCAGCTCTGCTCACTCCTATGGCCACCAGACCATAGCTGGCATGCATGCCAGCATGGCTGGCAGATGGTAGCTGTTCAGTATCGTTTTAGAGTGAATGAATGAACTCACAGAACAACCTCAGCCTCTGTGAGTGAGATTTCAGGAGGGGTAAACACCACTTCTAATGACATCATCTGTTTCATCATACCATAAAAATTTCCACTCACCTGAATCCAGTGTAAAAAAAAAAAAAAAAAAAGATGTTGAAGAAATTTTCTAGTTACTATAGCAACAATAATAGATAGATTTTTCCCTATTTATAAATCATACATATTAGAGTTGAGGAGACATATTTCCACTTTTGTATATCCAAATTAATAACACTTTCCAGCTAAAAATTTTCTCCTTCCCTGCTTCCATCGTGCAGGAGAAAATGAAACTAGTTTAAAAAATTAGAATTAAATGAACCTTTAAATTATCAGAGAAAGAAAAGCAAATGGAGATGGAGCTCTCAGATATTCTGTGTTCCCTGGAGAACGTCACCCATGTTCTACTGCAGTGTCCCTGCATGTGTGCAAGTGTGCCCAGTCTCTCTCATGTCCAGCTCTTTGCAGCCCACCAGGCCCCTCTGTCCACAGGACTTCCCAGGCAAGAACACTCGCGCGGGTTGCCCTTTCCTCCTCCTCCAGGGGATCTTCCAGACACAGGGATGGAACCTGGATCTCCTGAATTGGCAGGCGGGTTCTTGACCACTGAGCCAGCAGGGAAACCTGCACCTGCACATATTCCCTGCTCACACAGAGTGCGGGATCTGTACATGCTGAGAACACCTGCCCCCAGCCCAGACTGTCTCCTGCCAGATTCTCACTCACGGCTCCAGGCGCCTATGGCAGAGGTGATGACTTGGCACAAGCAGGGCTCTTGTGAACATGTCTCAGGAAATCCTGAGCAGCAGGAACACTTGAAGTGGAGTGGGCTTGGTTTAAATCCATGCCCAGGTTCTTGTGGGTCTGTTTTCTCAACTGAAAAATTAGATTAACAGCCAATTTGAACTCAAAATGTTGTAAAGTAGACAAAATGAGATAACATACATAACCCTCTCAGCACGAGGCATGGAATGCAGTAAGCATTCAATGGATGATGATTAATGTCCCTATTATTCCAAGTTTTAAAAATCCATAAGGGGTCTTCAAGCCAAGTCAACAGCTTAATACCAGATCTTTAATTTCCAAGTTAGCACAACAAAAATATCTTTACACCGCTTATTTCTTCACAAGTTGAGGTAATATTATGAGCCATAATCGGAAGCTGACAAAACACTAGTGCAGGTGACGTAGCAGAATTAGATGTTCCTGTTCTCATGGGCCGTCAAATGTGTGGAACCTCCACTGGACCTGCACCAGAAGTCTGGTCCTGTTGGAGAGACGCAGTCTCACAGCAGCTGAGTGAACTTGTGCACATCACCTAAATCACACTGTGCCTCAGTCTCAAAATACACAAAAGTAAGATGGTGACTGCAGCTGTGAAATTAAAAGCGCTTGCTCCATGGAAGAAAAGCTATGAGAAACCTAGACAATGTATTAAAATGCAGAGACATCATTTTGCCAACAAAAGTCTATATAATCAAACCTATGGTTTTTCCAGTAGTCATGTACAGATGTGACAGTTGGACCATAAAGAAGACTGAGCATGGAAGAATTGATTCTTTTGAATTATGGTGCTGGAGAAGACTCTTAAGAGTCCCTTGGACAGCAAGGAGATCAAACCAGTCAATCCTAAAGGAAATCAACCCTGAATACTCATTGGAACGACTGATGCTGAAGCTGATGCTCCAATACTATGGTCACCTGATGAGAAGAGCTGACTCATTGGAAAAGACCCTGTTGCTGGAGATGTTGAAGGCAGAAGGAGAAAGGGGTGACAGAGGAGGATGAGATGGTTGGATGGCATCACCGACTCAATGGGCATGAGTTTGAGCAGACTCTGGGAGATGGTGAAGGACAGGGAGGCCTGTGTGCTGCAGTCCATGAGGTCTCAAAGAGTCAGACATGACTTGGCAACTGAGCAACTGCATATCTTAGGAATATATGTTTTCATATACATTTAAAAGACATTTTCTTTATTTGCAGTTTACCGGAACTGACCATTATATTCAAATGCTGAGGAACTACAAAGGACAGTCAGTTATGATCAAAAGCAACTGTTAAACTCTCAACTTCACTTAAAAGACTATCCTCTGAAAATCAGTATCACAATAATGTAAATTTTACTGGATAGCAAAAATATGATTGCTAAATCTTCATTTAGAAGGGAAAAAGAAGGACTGGATGAAAATGTCATCTCAAGTATATCCCTGATGTTTCAAAACAGATCACATTCTTGAGTAAGAGAAAGGAAGACAAGTAATACTGTCTTTTAACAACTTCTACTTTAATGGCTATTATTCCAGACCAGTCTATGGACTTTTGTCTAAGTGATCTTTGAGCTGGTGATGGACAACTCTAACTCAAAAGGACCAAATTTTCCATAAATTAAGTATGGAGTCAAATTATAATTGTTATAAAAATACCTTATTTTTAAAATGAATGAATAGAAGCAAACATGTATTTGTGATAGCATCATAGCCATGCACTTCCTAACCATTCATTTTATTTTTTTAATTTATTCATTTTTTAATTGAAGGATAATTGTTTTACAGAATTTTGTTGCTTTCTGCCAAATATCAGCATGAACCAGCCATAGGTATACACATGCCCCCTCCCTATTGAGGTTCCCTCACGTCTCCTGCCCTATCCCACCCCTCTAGGTTGTTGCAGAGCTTCTGTTTGAATTTCCTGAGTCATATAGCAAATTCCCATTGGCAATCTATTTTACATATGGTAATGGAAGTTTCCATGTTACTCTCTCCATACATCTCGCCCACTCCTTCCTCCCCCTACCATGTCCATAAGTTTGTTCTCTGTGTTTTCTCCATAGCTGCCCTGCAAATAAATTCATCAGTACCATCTTTCTAGATTCCATACATATGCATTGGTATATGATATTTATCCTTCTCTTCATGACTTCACATAATAGGCTTTAGGTTTATCCACCTCAGTAGAGCTAACTCAACTATGTTCCTTTTTATGTCTGAGTAATATTCCATTGTATATGTATACCAAAGCTTCTTTATATATTCATCAGTCTGTGGATATGTAGGTTGCTTCCATGTTCCACCTATTGTAAATAGTGCTGCAGTGAACATTGGGGTACATGTGGCTGTTTCAGTTTTGTTTTCCTCAGGGTATATGCCTAGTAGTGGGATTGCTGGGTCATATGGTGGTTTTATTGCTAGTTTTTTAAGGAATCTGCATAATGTCTTATGAACCAGTGAACTCAAATGGACTGGAATGGGCGAATTTAATTCAGATGACCATTATATCTACTACTGTTAGCAAGAATCCCTAAGAAGAAATGGAGTAGCCCTCATAGTAAAAAAAAAAAAAAAGTAGTCCAAAATGAATTACTTTGGTGAAATCTTAGAAAAGATAGAATGATCTCTTTTCATTTCCAGTGCAAACAATTCAGTATCACAGTAATCCAAGTCTATGCCCCAACCACGAATGCCAAAGAAGCTGAGGTTGAATGGTTCTATGAAGACCTACATAACCTTTTAGAACTAACACAAAAAAAATATGTCTTTTTCATCATAGGGGACTGGAATGCAAAAGTAGGAAGCCAAGAGATATCTGGAGTAACAGGCAAGTTTGGCCTTGGAGTGCACAAAATAAATCAGGGCAAAGGCTAACAGAGTTTTGCCAAGAGAACACACTGGTCATAGAAACACCATCTTGCAACAACACAAGAGACAACTGTACACATGGACATCACCAGATGGTCAATACCGAAATCAGACTGATGATACTTTTTGCAGCCAAAGATGGAGAAGCTCTACACAGTCAGCAAAAACAAGACTGAAAGCTGACTGTGGCTCAGATCATGAACTCCATATTGCCAAATTCAGGCTTAAATTGAAGAAAGCAGGGAAAACCACTAGGCCATTCAGGTATGACCTAAATCAAATCCCTTATGATTATACAGTGGAAGGGATAAATAGATTCAAAGGATTAGATCTGATAGAGTGCCTGAAGAACAATGGATGGAGGTTCATGACATTGTACAGGAGGCAGTGATCAAAACCATCCCCAAGAAGAAGAAATGGAAAAAAGGCAAAATGGTTGTCTGAGGAGGCCTTACAAATAGGTGAGAAAAGAAGAGAAGCTAAAGGCAAAGGAGAAAAGGAAAGATATACCCATCTGAATGCAGAGTTCCAAAGAATAGGAAGAACAGATAAGAAAGTCAGCAAATTTGGAAAACTCAGCAGTGGCCACAAGACTGGAAAAGGTCAGTTTTCATTCCAATCCCAAAGAAAGGCAATGCCAAAAAATGTTCAAACTACTGCACAATTGCACTAATCTCACACTCTGGCAAAGTAATGCTTAAAATTCTCCAAGCTAGGCTTCAACAGTACATGAACTGAGAACTCCCAGATGTTCAAGCTGAATTTTTAAAAAGGCAGAGGAACCAGAGATCAACTTGCCACCACCCACTGGATCATAGAAAATGCAAGAGAATTCCAGAAAAAAACATCTCCTTCATTGACTATGCTAAAGTCTTTGACTGTGTGGGCCACATGAAACTGTGGAAAATTCTTCAAGAGTCAGAAACACCAGACAACCTTACCTGCCTCTTGAGAAATCTTTATACAGATCAAGAAGCAACAGTTAGAACTGGACATGGAACAATATACTGGTTCCAAACTGGGAAAGGAATATATCAAGGCTGTATGTTGTCATCCTGCTTATTTAATTTATATGCAGTGTACAACATGTGAAATGCCAGGCTGGATGAAGCACAAGGTGGAATCAAGATGGCCAGGAGAAATATCAGTAACCTCAGATATGCAGATGACACCACTCTTATGGCAGAAAGCAAAGAGAAACTAAAGAGCTCTTGGTGAAAGTGAAGGAGGAGAGTGAAAAAGCTGGTTTAAAACTCAACATTCAAAAAACTAAGATCATGGCATCCAGTGCCATCACTTCATGGCAGATAGATGGGGAAACAATGGAAACAGTGACAGACTTTATTTTCTTGGGTTCCAAAATCACTGCAGATGGTGACCGCAGCCATGAAATTAAAAAAAAAAAAAAAAGATGCTTGCTTCTTGGAAGAAAAGCTATGACCAACCTAGACAGCCTATTTAAAAGCAGAGACCTTACTTTGCCAACAAAGGTCTATCTAGTCAAAACTATGGTTTTTTAGTAGTCATGTATGGATGTGAGAGTTGAACCATAAAGAAAGCTGAGCACCGAAAGATTGATACTTTTGAACTGTAGTGTTGGAGAAGACTCTTGAAAGTCCCTTGGACTGCAAGGAGATCAGTCCAGCCAATCCTAAAGGAAATCAGTCTTGAATATTCATTGGAAAGACTGATGCTGAAGCTGAATCTCCAATACTTTGGCCACCTGCTGTGAAGAACTGACTCATTTGAAAATACCCTGATGCTGGGGGAAATTGAAGGCAGGAGGCGAAGGGGATGACAGAGGATGAGATGGTTGGATGACATCACTAACTAGATGGACATGAGTTTGAGCTAGCTCTGGGGGTTGGTGATGGACCAGGAAGCCTGGCATGCTACAGTCCATTGGGTCACAAAGATTTGGACACAACTGAGCGACTGAATTCTATTGATGCCATATTCCATAGTGGCTGTATCAATTTACATTCTCACCAACAGTGCAAGAGGATTCACTTTTCTTCACGCTCTCTCCAGCATTTATTGTTTGTAGGCCTTTTGATGATGGCTGGTCTTACTGGTATGAGGTGACACCTCATTGTAGTTTTGATTTCCACTTCTCTAATAATGAGCGATGTTGAGCATCTTTCATGTGTTTGTTAGCCATCTGTATGCCTTGTTTGGAGAAATGTCTGTTTAGGTCTTTTTCCCCACTTTTTGATTGGGTTGTTTGTTTTTCTGGTATTGACTTGTAAGAGCTGATTGTATATTTTGAAAATTAATCCTCTGTCAGTTGTCTCATTTGCTATTATTTTGTTCCATTCTGAGGGTTGTCTTTTCACCTTGTTTACAGTTTCCTTGCTGTGCAAAAGCTTTTAAGTTTAATTAGGTCCCACTTGTTTATTTTTGTTTTTATTTCCATTACTCTAGAAGGTGAGTCATAGAGGACCCTGCTTTGATATATTTCATCGAGTGTTCTGCCTGTGTTTTCCTCTTAAGAGTTTTATAGTTTTTGGTCTTACATTTAGGTCTTTAATCCATTCTGAGTTTATTTTTGTATCTGGCTTTAGGACATGTTCTAATTTCATTCTTTTACATGTAACTGTCCAGTTTTCTCAGCACCACTTATTGAAGAGGCTGTCTTGCCCCATTGTATATTCTTGCCTCCTTTATCAAAAATAAGATATCCATAGGAGTGTGAGTTTATCTCTGGGCTCTTCATCTTGTTCCATTGGTCTGTATTTCTGTTTTTGTGCCTGTACCATACTGTCTTGATGACTGTAGCTTTGTAGTATAGTCTGAAGTCAGGAAGGTTGATTCCTCCAGCTCCATTCTTCTTTCTCAAGATGCTTTGGCTATTCAGGGTCTTTTGTGTGTCCATATGAATTGTGAAATTTTTTGTTCTATTTCTGTGAAAAGTGCCATTGGTAATTTGATAGGGATCACACTGAATCTATATATTGCGTTTGGTAGTATAGCCATTTAAATGAATGGCTAAACTGACTACATAACCATTCATGTTAATTTACAAAAGGACAGAACAGAAATTCTCACCACCTGGGAGGCAAGGCATTGTAACCAAGAGGAAATGAGCAGAATTAGATTTCTTTTTTTTCCATCAATGAGAAGGTTAAACAATGCTGACAGAGAAGAGGTGAGGACTTTCTGCTGGTCATATTACTGGAACCTGCAAACTCGATACCAATGAGAATGTAACACTACCTGACAAACCTGTCCCCCAGTTATAATACAGTGTGACCTCAGCAGCTGCAGGCAGAAAGCTCTGCTGTCCATTTTATGTTTAAATGCACATGGATGAAAGCATTAAGTTGAAACTTTCTACTCCAAAATTCTGATCTCCCTATGAACTCATTGATTTCTCCTTTTTCATACTTATTTTGACAGATTCAAGATAGCTGTAAATTTTTGGCTACATCTCCCACTAGAGGGAGGGGTCTAAACTTCCCCTCTTTGAGCTCAGGCTGGCCTTGGGGACTTTCTTTGTCAACCAGCTATGGCAGACAGGCCATCCTGGGTCTCCCAAGGCCTCGTCATACAAAACCCTCACCTTTCCTCCAGAAATGTGCAAGCACTGGCTCTGATAGAGACAGCCTCTTCCTAAGCTCAGCTGTCTAGAAACCTCCAGGCTGTGGGGAAGCACAGAGGACACACACAGACTGTCCCAACACACAGGTGACTGGGGTGTCGGTGGTTTAAGTGGCTTTAGTGAGCGAGGTATAGTTGATACACAAAGCTACACATGGTTAATCTATCTCAACAGGTGAGTCTGGGCTTTATGTGAGATTCCTCACATAAATGAGGTCATATCATACTCATCGTGTACTCATCCTCGTCTCACTTAGCATAATGTTTTCATCCATGTTGTTGCAAGTGGCAGGATTTCCTTTTTTTATATATATAGGCTGAATAACACTCTGTGTAATCCACCTTCTCTTTATCCATTCATCTGTCCATGGACATTTGTGCTGTTCCCATGTCTTGGCTACTGTGATTAATGCTGCAGTGGACACAGGGGTGTAGATACCTCTTCAAGATCAAGATTTCCATTTCTTCAAATGTTCTCCCACAGGTGGAACTGCTGGATCATATGCTAGTTCCATTTTTAACTTTTGGAGGAACTCCTATATCGCTTTCCATAGTAGTTACACCATGTTTTAATTTCCTTCCAACAGTACACAGACTAAACACCAGGGAAATGCAAGTCAGAACCACCGAGAAGCCATTTTGAGCTTCTAGACTCGGTAGATGCAGCGTGAAAACAGGAGACAAGGCGGAGCCGGGACTGAGCCCCGTGGTCCCCTCCCCACCAGGGTCCACCGGCGCTGGGGAGCGCCCTCTGTCCCGCCTGCGTTCCCGACCCACGGGGTTGGGGCCAGGGTAAGGCAGCTGCTTCTTCAGGCCCCTATGTTTTGGGGTGGTTCCAAAACAGATAAGCCAGACCTATATCTTCAACTGAAGAATTTCTTTAATATCCCATGAAAGGGAATACATACTTACCTTACTATTCACTGAAATTACCTGTTTCTCAGCTGTCATTTTTTGTTTGTTTGTTTTATAGACACATTGCGATTCCTTCTTATCCTACTGTGATCTAGACCTTGCACTATAAAATTTAGTGTTAAAGACTCTCTAAAGTATTTACAGGAAATTATTACTATTTACCATCAGTGAAAAGTCACAATTTCTTTTCAGTTCGAACTGTCAAATTATCAAAAGCCTAACAGAGTAGAAAACAACTCTAAAACCAGAATATGCGTTCCTAATCAGCTTCAGATTAGTGGGCAACGGCAACCCACTCCAGTACTCTTGCCTGGAGAATTCCATGGATGGAGGAGCCTGGTAGGCTGCAGTCCATGGGGTCGCTAAGAGCCGGACATGACTGAGTGACTTCACTTTCGCTTTTCACTTTCATTCATTGGAGAAGGAAATGGCAACCCACTCCAGTGTTCTTGCCTGGAGAATCCCAGGGACAGCGGAGCCTGGTGGGCTGCCACATATGGGGTCGCACAGAGTTAGACACGACTGAAGCGACTTAGCAGCAGCAATCAGCTTAATTTTTTCAAAGAATTTTATTCCTTTTGTCTTTCTTGAATTCATAGTTGCTATTTTCACACAGCTGATCTCAACATACTAATTTCCTCTTCGTGTTTGGTTGCAAAACAATAAAGCAGTGACAGAACAGTGCCCAATGTGTAGGAAAGTGTGGAGCTGCTCTGGTGTTCCTGGTGACTGTTCGTGTTCGCTTCACATGTTGGGGCAGTTGTATGGGGTAACGCCTGGAGAACATTTGGAAAGAAGTGAGAGAAAGATTTAATTAGCAAGGGTTAAAACGCAGAGTAACTTCCTCAGTTAAAAGTGTGCCATTTGTTTATATGAACTGGAAATTGGAGTTTCCTTGCCCATGTTCAAGACCAGAACTTTGGACCATCCATCAGCTACCAGAGGAAGGGGTCTGCTTTACCATAAACTAAATACACTGGCAATTTAAAGAAGCTTTCAGTAATACTTAGAATAAAATGTCAATGAAGTTTCTAAGAGAAAAACCAAAGCTCAACACTTAGGTGTAGCAAGTTTGCCATCTACTGATCAGTAGGGCATCTTTCTTTTAATGGAAAAGGAAATTCTGAATGTGGGTGCGGCTGCTGCATCTGAAATAGTAATATCAACATTTTAAGGCAAAAGCATTAAATACACAGCTTCCAGGTATGCAGCCCTAGGCCGAACCTGGGGAGGAGCCAGGTATTAGGCTGTTCAGCCTCCAGAATGATCACCAGCTGATGGGGATACACAAGGAAGGTCTTTAACGAAAGACAGAATGTGTCTCAGACCCAGCAGGAGGGACAGACAGGTGTGCCATCGTTCTGTTCCCCACCACCTTTGGGTGTTCAGAAGCAGCCTGCCCTACTCCCTGCCACTGCAAAACACTTGAGTGCCTGAGGGGGGTATTCTAGAAGTTGGCCCGGCCTCTGAGGATAGAGTCTAAGTAGTTAAGACAATGGAAAAGGATATTGCTACTGATCAAAGCTTCACTTCATATTGCTTAATTGAGGTAAACACTTAAACCCATTAATCTATCCAATAACCCTCCCTACCTGATGCTCACATGGGCAGCCAGCCACCAAGGCAGAGACCGTCTTCCCATTTCCTGTAGGCAGATGCTGAGTGTGTGAGGATTCGAGTGATAGCCAAGGTCAGGGAAGACTGGTCCTGTCCTAATGGAGTCGAGGCTTTGGTGTGCTGTGTTCTTCGGTGATCATACTCCAGACCAAATGGTGCTCCGGAGTGTTAATTCTCACCTAATCTGTGCTCTATGCAGCTGGGTTCATTTAACAGCTTTTAAATTTTAGAGGCAAAATCATCTACCTCTATGGAATTCATCATAGGATAAGTGATTGTTAATTAATTCAAAAGAGCTTGTTTTCCAAAGTGAAAAACTAGAGCTGTTTCACATGTGTGGATCCTTCAGGGATTAGAGGAAGAGAATGCATTTTATTTTAGAATAAAATTCCAAATTGACAGCTGCCAGTTGGAAAAAAGAAAGGTTCATTTTTCTTTGAGACTGACTACATTTAATTTGCAAGTCTTATGATTATTCTAAAATCATTTCATTTCTGTTGAGATTTGTTTCCAAGAAGAAAATAGATATTTGACGAAAAATACATGGCTCTAAGTTTTGAGAGACTTTTCATAAATTATTTTTTGTATAGAATGTCTATTGATAACTTTCTCTGGTTTTTCCCCACATTTCCCCATCTCTTGTTCAGTAAACTGTTTTTAAATCTTTACTCTGGAGCATTGCACTGAAAGAACAGCAATGGAAAGCAATCAATCATTCCCACAAGGAGTTCAGGGAAAATAAACAGACGTTGGCAGGCGGGCTGTGTATTTGTGGGAGAGGCAGGGCACAGCATCAATCCTTAGCCTGCAGATTAAGCCAGTTCTGTTCTCTGTGTAGTCAAGTTTATTTCAATAAAAAGCAGCAGATTTAATGCATTTAGGTACACGTGGAGGTTCTAGGGTCAGAATCTTTGTTTAGAAACCTCTAGCAGAGGCTGAGGGTATGACTTTAGACAGTGTGTTTACTCCTGTGCCTCAAAGCCATCTGTATTGGAATAACAAACATTCCCACCCCCACGAGACCAGTAAAACACTTAGAGGATGACTGTGTCCCATGCACACAAACTCAACATCAGAATATACTTCTTCTGCATTTCCTACTTGGGAATGTTCCAGAAAATGTCCTCATGGTACTTGAGAGGGCCATAAGCCTCCAGCGTGGAGTGTTCCAAATCACCCTTCTGTGAGACACCTGTTTCTAGTAATGATGATGATGGTGCTGACAGTGTTGCTGATAATGGTGGTGATGGTGATGATGGTGATGGTAGAGATGATGGTGATGATTGTGGTGATGATGGCAATGGTGATGATGATGATAATCATAATAATCATGATGATGATAATCATGATGATGGCTATAATGGTCATGATGATGGTGATGGTAACGATGATGATGGCCATGATGGTGATGGTGATAATAATGTTGATGACAGTTTGTTCCCTGATTTTTTTTCACTGTTAGTGTTTTTGCTCTAACTTATTCCATAGAAACTCTCCTCTTCCATATATGCCTGTTTCAATGTCCCTCTCTAGCATCTCAAATCTAGTGAAATGAAAGTTGCTCAGTCCTGTCCAACTCGTTGCGACCCCGGACTATATAGTCCATGGAATTCTCCATGCCAGAATACTGGGGTGGGTAGCTGTTCCCTTCTCCAGGGTATCTTCCCAACCCAGGGATAAAACCCAGGTCTCCTACATTGTATGTGGATTCTTTACCAGCTGTGCCAACAGGGAAGCCAAAATCTAGCCCTGCTATTTAATTGCATTTCACCCCAACCACCAAGCCAGGGCCCAGTCCTATATTTGGTTCAGTAGTACTTGTCTTTAGGTCATATTCCCGGTAGACAGGGATGGAGTGAAGTGTGTCATGCCTGCTGTTTATGAGGATCAACTTGAGTGTAGAGAGGGGGAGGCGGGGAGAGAAACCCATGGCCACCCCAACAGGGAACTCAGGAGGGAAAGGGCTTCTCCAAGCTGTGCAAGGCAGAAGTCAGCCAGACAGTGAGAGTCCAGTTAGAAACCCTCTCTTGCCGCCCGCCTCCTCGGTCCACTTCTGGTGCACCTGAATGTGTGGAAATAGAAAAGATGCTATTTTTATTAAAAATTGACAGTGATATAAAGCTAATGTAGATGCAATTGCTCATAAATTATTTATTCTAATAATTCTGACTCTATGGCCCAAGATTTTCACTAGTACTCTTATGTATCTTAGAATATCTCTGAATTGAGTATATGTAAAAGCATGTAGAAAACTATTGTGAATGATATGCACAACATCTGAAATCTTGGAAGTATGAAATATTTAAGTCATATGTAATAAGCATTATACTTAGAAGAAACATACTTTTCTATGTAAGAGACTGATGAACACCAAAGGACAAACACTTCATACTGAATGATACTTCTGTTTGAATTATGTCAAGCACCTCATGTAAATAAGGAAAAGCTTGACATATCAGATTCTATCTCCAGCAATAGCATATGTTTTTTATATACAACAAAAATATGTGAAAGGAAAACCAGGTATTTTCCCATGCTTAACAGTTATCCTGACAAAATACTTGTCACTAAAACATACCCATTTTTGCTGCCTCCCCATAGATTACTTTTGGGGATAAATTTCAAACATTGTATAATTTCACCCATAGTAAATTCAGTATGCACATCTAAAATATTTTAAAAGTAAATACAATGCTATTATTCTATCTAAATAAACAATATAGTTAATATCATTAAATATCCAATGTGTGCATGCTCAGGCATGTCTGACTCTTTGCAACCCCATGGACTGGGGCTTTTCTGTCCATGGGATTTCCCAGGCAAGAATACTGGAGTGGATTGCCATTTCCTACTCCAGGGGATCTTCCTGACCCAGGGATTGAATCCATGTCTCTTGTGTCTCCTGCATTGGCAGGTGGATTATTTACCATGAGTGCCACCTAGGAAACCCTAAATATCCAGGAAATTTTCAAATATCCATGGATTTTCAAATACCCTTCATTGTCATAATTTTGTAACTATTCCCATGCTGTATCTAGAGCAATATGACTTATATATATTGCAATCCTTGACATTTCTCTCTTAATACAAAGTAGTTCTCATCTCTGGCTGGAGAAGGAAATGGCAACCCACTCCAGTGTTCTTGCCTGGAGAATCCTGTGGACAGAGGAGCCTGGTGGGCTGCTGTCCATGGGGTCACACGGAGTCGGACATGACTGAAGCGACTTAGCAGCAGCAGTTCTCCTCTCTGACACTGTAATCCTGGAGAATCTCTCTCAATCTGGGTTTCATAGACAAGATTCCATTGGCATTGTGGAACCTACTTCCATCCCCATTATTTTCTTTAAAGTTCTGGCTAGATCTGGAAGGCTGGTGAGAGTCCAGGTTTTATTATCTTGCTGACAGCACTTCAGGGGTGATGGGGGCCTTCAGAGTACTCATTCCTCATACTGTCCAGTTGTCTTTTTCTATTTTATCCATCACTTATCACATTACCTAGACCTCCTATTTCTAAAAGAGTTATGAAATGGTGATAGTCTAATTAATAATTCCTTTTTAAGTTTCTTAGTTGAATTTTCTCTTGATAAACTTGTCTAGAGAAATTTCAGACATTATATACCTAGGTTGTTATCATAGTTTCAGTGGTTAAGTACATCTGCATGTTTCACATGTACTCAATTTGAAGTACTCAGAAATGAGCATCTGGGAAAATCTCATAAAGACAGGATTATTAATATGAATGATTTTTGGACATTTACCTCTGTATTAGCTTTAGACCATCATCAGTTTTAAATAAAATACCATCTTTTCTGTATTATACTCACTCATATGATGAATGATGGCCCTTAAAGACAGGCCCATGTCTTAACCCCTGAAAACTATGAATGTGATCTTACTGGAAATATTTTTTGCCAATGTGATTAAGTTAAGGATCTTAAGATGATCATCTTGGATTGTCTGAGTGGACTTTAGATGCAGTGACAAGTGACTTTATAAGAGACACAGGAAATACAGAGGAAAAGAGGAGAAGGCCATGTGAACATTGACCAAATGCTGGAGTGGTGTGGCCATTGGCTGAGGGAAGCCTGGAGCCAGCAGAAAGTTCAAGAAGAAGGAGAGTCTTCTGCCTGAACCTTGAGAAGAAGCATGGCCCTGCCGAGGGATACCTTGACTCAGCTTCTGACTCTAGGACTGAAAGAATGAATTTGTGTCCTTTTAAGCCACCTAGTTTGTGACATTTTGTTTAGCATCTGTGGAAAACAAGTACCCCCATCATTTGGCTGAACTGAGCTTCCAGGCATATATATAGAAAAATCAAATAAATGATTTTTTCCCTGACACAACTCAAGAGCTTCACAAACACAATATTCATCCTTGTAAAGGTTGCTGAGGAAGAAGCAGAAAGCAGACGCTTGCGAACATGCTGCTATGTGGGAGGAATGCCCAAGCCTCAGAAAGTCAGGACACAGAGCTCAAGCCTCGGGAGTCAGATCCTGAGACAGCAGAGGAGGGGACCCCAGGCACTCAGGCCCCATCGCTCCGCTCTGAGGGCTCAGTCTCTCAGAAATTCCCTCTGATCCACCGAGCCTTTTGTTCCCTGACCCCAACTGACGCGGGGTCATTCCCAGTGAGCCATGGAAGTCCTAGTTCCCTCAGCTGTGCATGTCTTCTTTGGGGTTTCACTTCGTGTGTGGACACTGCTGCATGGTCATCTGTTCTGAGGAATGCGTGAAAGCAGCGAGCGTGGGTCTGAGATTTCTGTTTAAGAAAACCACATTCCAAGAGTGAATTCATCTTTCTGTTAACAAAAATAGGTTGAAGGCACTTGCATATAGACACATAAAAGTGACAGTCATTTCAGGACGCAGATGGAAGAAAAGACCAAACCTGAAAAGTGGTACACTTCTCCTTCCTGAGATAGGGAACTTTTACCCCAGAGAGCAATTTATTGTGAATACATTAAAAAAAAAAAAGTGTTTATATACAAATACTTCACATGGAAAAATTCACAACATGGTAAGAAGGAATAATTAGTTTAATGATTAATTTATTTCTCCAGGGCAGAGCCAAAGCACAGCAACAACAACAAAAGAATTAGGACTTGACGCAAAGAATAAAACCAGAGAAGTGTGAAATGGAAGTTAGGAACTAAAACTACACAATTTTTCTCTATACATTATCCCTTTGCGTTAGCATTCGTAACACCAATTGAGACTGTCAGGGAAGAAAACAGTCTTTCCTTCTCCCCTTCTTCTAGGTTCTCTGCTGGGACCCGTGTAATAAAAGACAGATTAACAAGAGAAAAACAAACACAAGTTAATTAACACATACATCTCAAATATACATGGGAAAATCAGGGAAAAGTAACTCAGAGAGATAGCTTAGAATTTGAACTTACATACCATCTTCAGCTAAAACCAAAGAAGAAGGATCTGGGGGAGTCTGGGTCTGCAGTGGCCACAGAAAAGCACAGTAAACAAAGGTGAGACTTTTTATGCAGATTTGAGCCATAATCAGTCTTGTGATTTAGAGTTATCCTCTCTTCCTGGTACAGAGCAGGAGACTTCTTTACAAATGAGGATTTCCTTTATGAATGTAAATTTCCCTTACAAAAGGTGAAGTCTGCTGTTTTCAGCGCTTCTACTGAGTCAGCTCTTGACCAAAATAATTCTGTACCAAAGAGGCATATATAGAGTGGCATATTCTTGTCTCCTACAACATACAGAATAAAGCTGAACACCTGTATGTCATTTACTAATTGCTAAACATTTTCTTAAGTGTTTCACATATGTTATCATTGCCACAACATCTGAATCCTGCTATTACCCACGTTTTATACAGGAGAAAACTGAGACCCAGAAGTTACTTTGCCAAGATCACAAACCTAGCTCAGGATAGCAACTTTGCTTTCTACAGGAGGCCATTCAGCACAGTTGTTTCCTCAGTGAGCATCAGGGGGCAGAAAATAAAAGGGTAATAGCATTCAAAATATATTCATTCAGCACTATTAGGTACCTCTTGTGTGCCATGCTTTCTCCTGGATTCACAGCAGAGAACAAGTGAATACTGCATTTTTTTGCCTTGGGAAAATTAATGCATAAATTAAGGAACTATCATAAATCTTTATCTTTAACAATGCAATGCATTCTCTTTTTTTCACTAGACTTGGGACTCAAAGCAGAGACAGTGTCCAGCAAACTGATCAAATCACATAAGCCTTAAAATGCACAATTATATAGGAAGAGAAACTGGAAATTGCTTATATAAAGTAGAATATAATTTGGCAGCCACCACTGTTTGCTTAGAAAGGAGAAATTAATATTTATCATGTGCATCTAAGGTTCAGACACTTTACCTGCACTGAACATAGTTTCAGATTGGAATATAAACTCATACAAAGTTCCCCAAATAGAAAATTGTGGCTGACCACTCAAAGATTACCCCCAGCCAAGGCAGAGAGTCAGGAAAGGAAGGTCTTCATGACTGGGCTCCTGTGGGTCAGCAGTCAGTGAGGAAGAGGACAAGGATTCAGCATCACAGAGTATGGGTCTCCTGCCCTTTCCAGGGGCAAACCCTGAATAGCTCAGGAATGCAAGATCCTGTATCACAGGGCAGCAACCTGGTAATCAAGACATTCTAAATTGGAACTTGTCAGACTGTATGTCTTAACCCTTCCATAGGTTTTGAAACCAATCATGAAAACTATGACAAATCTAGACAGTGTATTAAAAAGCAGAGATATCACTTGCCAACAAAGTTTGTATAGTCAAAGCTGTGTTTTTTCCAATAGTTATGTGTGGATGTGAGAGTTGGACCATAAAGAAGGCTGAGCACCAAAGAATTGATGCTTTCAAACTGTGATGTTGGAGAAGACTCTTGAGAGTCCCTTGGACTGCAAGGAGCTCAAACCAGTCCATCCTAAAGGAAATCAGTCCTGAATGTTCATTGAAAGGACTGATGCTGACACTGAAATTCCAATACTTTGGCCACCTGATATGAAGAACCAACTCATTGGAAAAGACCCTGATGCTGGGAAAGATTGAGGGCAGGAAGAGAAGGAGGTGACAGAGGATGAAATGGTTGGATGGCATCAATGACTCAGTGGACATGAGTCTGAGCAACCTCCAGGAGATAGTGAAGGACTGAGAAGACTTGTTGTGAATTTTTTTTTAATTATCTTATTTTTTTTAATTAATTAATTAATTTTTTATTGAAGGATAATTGCTTTACAGAATTTTGCTATTTCTGTCAATCCTTGTTGTTGTTCAGTCACTCAGTCACGTGCAACTCTTTGTGACCCATGGTCTGCAACACGCCGGGTTTCTCCAGCTTGTGCTTCTTTCAGCCCAGCATTTGCATGATGTACCCTGCATATAAGTTAAATAAGCAGAGTGACGATATACAGCCTTGACATACTCCTTTCCTAATTTTGAACCAGTCCATTCTTCCATGTCTGGTTCTGACTGTTGCTTCTTTACTTGCATACAGGTTTCTCAGGAGGCAGGTCAGGTGTCCTGGTATTTCCTCCTCTTGAAGAATTTTCCGGTTTGTTGTGATCCACATAGTCAAAGACTTTAGCATAGTCAATGAGGCAGAAATAGATGTTTTCCTGGAATTCTTTTGCTTTTTCTTTGATCCAGCGGATGTTGGCAGTTTACTCTCTTCTTCCTCTCTGCCTTCTCTAAATCCAGCCTGTACATCTGGGAGTTCTCGGTTCATGTACTGTTGAAGCCTGGCTTGAAGGGTTTTGAGCATGAATCCTCGCTAGCGTGTGAAATGAGTGCAAGTGTGCAGTAGTTTGAGCATTCTTTGGCATTGCCTTTCTTTGGGATTGGAATGAAAACTGACCTTTTCCAGTCCCGTGGCCACTTCTGAGTTTTCCAAATTTGCTGGCATATTTAGTGTAGTACTTTAACAGTATCATCTTTTAGGATTTGAAATAGCTCAGCTGGAATTCCATCACCTCCACTAGCTTTGTTCGTAGTGATTCTAAAGCATGCTAGAGTTTATGGGGTCGCAAAAGATCAGACATGACTGAGCAACTGACCAACACCACCAACAACGATAGTGTCTTGTGATCATCATCTGTTATTTGTGACATAAATCAGAATGCAGAGCACTTGAAACAGTGAAGATTGTTCTTGCTTTGGAATATTTTTTAGTCATATAGACACATGTGAACATGCTTATATGATCATGTTCATAATTTACATTCATGTATATATATATATGTATATATATGTATTTATACAAAGACATGCATATATACATATATTCAAGTATTTGGGATCACAAAAATATATTTCACACTAATGATCAGAGTTAAAATCTGCTTTTTTCTAAATAGGATAAATAGTTAAAATAGGATATTTTTTCACACGCTAAAGATACAGAATATGGTAAACTCAGATAATAGGTAAAATTCAGAGCACTTCAGGGTGAGTTGTATGTACATGGTTTTCTGTATACTGAATTACTAGTGTTCCATAATAAGATAGGCAACTGATATGCATCAACCTAGATGATTTTGACATTTACACTGAGTAAAAGAAGCCATACATAAAAGAGAACATACTGGATGCTTCCATTTATATGAAATTCTAGGAAAAGCTAATGTATATTATCAGGAAGCAGATCTGTGCTTGCCTGAAGGCTGGGAAAATGGGGGCTGAAGGTCACAATAGAAACTGTTTTCTGTTTTCATCGTATGTTGCATGAGTAGATGATGCTTGTGAAAAACTCATCCCTCTCTGCATTTAACATATGAGTGCATCTTATTGTAAAATACACTCAATATAATTAATAAAAATGGATACTGCCATAAGTTTTGGCCCTTAAACGCATATCCAGTCCATTAACTGAAAGTTTCTTTTCTCTTTTTTTTTTTTTCAAGTAACTCTTTGAGTAATCAGGCCAAAAAACTGAACCCTTTGAGTGTGATTTTTTTAGTGGTATTTTGAAAGCTATAAGCTAATCAGATCCCATTCTCTGTGTTGGCTACAGGTTGCCTTATGAGGCCCATTCTGACTGTCACTCACTGTGAATCACTTGTTTACAACAGCTCTCCAGGTCACCCTCCGCATGCCTGCTGCTCATTAAGACGGAGCCGGGCAGGTCCTGTCTTGGGGTCCTCCATACCAAGAGTGACTTCTGAAATATTAGCTGCAGATTTTTTCTTGCCTCCTTTGCATGGCTGTGTGTACTCGGTTTGGATTTGGCAATATTGTTTTGGCTCATTTACTATATGGATTTCTCTGCCCTCTGCTAGCCCTGAGAAAAGTCCCTGATACTTATTGATTTAGTTAATCACAAAAACAAACCTCATTCGCCACCTCCAGTGTGTGTGTGCTCAATCGCTCAGTTGTGTCCAACTCTTTGGGACCCCATGGAACCCCAGAGGAGCCCGCCAGGCTCCTCTGTCCACTGAGTTTTCCAGGCAAGAACTGTAGTGGGTTGCCACTTCCTACTCCAGGGGATCTTCCTGACCCAGGTATCAAACTGGTGTCTCTTGTCTCATGCATTAACAAGTGCATTCTTTACCACTAGCACCACCTGAGAAGCCCTTGCCACCTCCAGAAGTTACCAGAAACCTTTACCTTCATTTCCCCAATAATCACACAGACCGAGCCGCCACTATGCTGGCCACCCTACTCCCTCCTGGGCCCTTTCCTCAGACCAGCAGCCTTGTTTTCCTGTCACCTCCTGGCTATGCCTCCTTCCTCCTGACTCCACTTCCTAGCGTAACTTGAGGAGAGACCTCTTCTGCTTTACCTTCTTCTCCAGATGAGTATTTTCAGCCTTCAAGGTCTACTTCTACTTTTCTGTTTTCCAAGTGCCAGAAAAAAAAAATACAAGTAGCATAAAAGAATGATGGGCAAATGTTCATCGCAGCACTGTTTACAATAGCTAGGACATGGAAGTAACCTAGATGTCCATCAGCAGACAAATGGATAAGAAAGCTGTGGTACATATACACAATGGAATATTACTCAGCCATTACAAAGAATACATTTGAATCAGTTCTAATGAGATGGATGAAACTGGAGCCTGTTATACAGAGTGAAGTAAGCCAGAAAGATAAAGACCAATACAGTATATTAACGCACATATATGAAATTTAGAAAGATGGTAATGATGACCCTATATGCGAGACAGCAAGAGACACAGATGTAAAGAACAGTCTTTTGGACTCTGTGGGAGAAGGCGAGGGTGGGATTATTTGAGAGATAGCAATGAAACATGTATACTATCATATGTGAAATAGATCGCCAGTTCAGGTTGGATGCATGAGACAGGGCGCTCAGGGCTGGTGCACTGGGATGACCCTGAAGGATGGGATGGGGAGGAAGGTGGGAGGGGGGTTCAGAATGGGGAACACATGTACACCCATGGCGGATTCATGTCAATGTATGGCAGAAACCACTACAATATTATAAAATAATTAGCCTCCAATTAAAATAAATAAATTAATTTTTAATACAATAAAATTTTTTAAAAAAAGAATGACAGGCAGCTAGGATTCGTGCAGTGACCACTATGTGTCTACCACAGGACAGCCTATTTGTGAAGACAGATGGGTTCTTTCTTTTGAAATAGATGCTGTGATGTCCTATTGAATGAGTGTCTCATGCTAATAAAATGCTGTTTTTTATTACAGTGTAGTTAAATACACAAACATGTCATTAAATTCCTTCAGTGTAACTGCATCAGAAGAGGGTGATGCACTACTTGAAAACCTTTGAGAGACAGGTCGGGATGAGGTGCTAAGATAGACGACATACCTCCATCTAATCTCAGACGTCTGATGCTGTTGCTCTTTGATCCCGAGAAAGCTTTACGTCCATCGCCAACCGGTGTCGGGTGTGTATCCCACAGTGTTTTAACAGATAAAAGCCCCAGGGACGCTTACATGGGGTCTGTTTAGTTTCTTTAGCAAATGTATTTGTGCTGAATATCACATACCGCCTGTCAGGTTCTGTTGAAAGCACTGAGTTACAGAAATTAACTTAACATACATCTCCAAACAGTCCCCTGCCATGGCTTTTTGTTGGACCCACAGAGGGCAGAGTCCCCATGGTAGGGTGTGTTGGCCACATACCCTCTGGAGTGAAGCTCGGATTTCAAGAAGTGTGATTGATTCCAGATTTTCTCACTATGTTTGGGTATAGTTTATGCAATAACTAAGCTTTGTAGCAGAAAAAAAAGTACATCTTATCCAGAGGCTGTTGAATCTGTGAATCCATGTCTGTCATCAAATTAGAGAAAATGTTGGCTACTCTTTCTACCAAGTACTATTCTGACCCATGTTCTCCTCTCCTGGGTAATTCCAACTGCATGTATATGGAACCACTTCATATAAACTAATAGGTCCCTGGTGTCACATTTATGCATGTGTCAATCTTTACTTTTTCTTTCTGCATTGGAAATTTATATTCATCTATTTTTTAATAGTAAAAGAAGTTTATCAATTTTCACAATCAATAGGCAGACAAAAAATAAAAGATAAGTATAACTTCAAGCCATAATGAAAGCATGATTAACCTAACAATATAAAATAATATATAAAATAATTGCATACAATTTAGGGAGTCAAGCAGAATGTTGTGGTAAGTGGAAGTGCATTCATGCACATGTTTTCATCTGCCCAGCAAGTCTATGTCTTTTGGTTGGTGCATTTAATCCACTTACATTTAAGGTAATTATTGATATATATGATCCTATTCCCATTTTCTTAATTGTTTTGGGTTTATTTTGTATAGGTCTTTTCCTTCTCTTGTGTTTTCTGCCTGGAGAAGTTCCTTTAGCATTTGTCATAAAGCTGGTTTCGTGGTGCTAAATTTACTTAATTTTTGCTTGTCTGAAAAGCCTTTGATTTCTCCATCAAATCTGAGTGAGAGTCTTGCTGGGTAGAGTATTCTTGGTTGCAGGTTCTTCCCTTTCATCACTTTAAATATATTGTACCAATCCCTCCTGGCTTGAAGTGGCAGCTGCAGACTCAGTTTAGGTTTTTTGTCTTTAGCTGACCCGCTCTGAGCCCTTTTCACGCATGCATGGTTACAGAGGAGGAAGGGCAGCTGTCGCTCTTTAATTACAGTGTTGATAGAAGTACTCAATGCTTAATTATTCAGCTATTACAATTTTAAAATTATGCTCCTACATTTGTTGTAACTGAGTCATGAAAGTGAAAGTCGGGGCACTCGTTTTTGTCTCATGATGATTGTGGGGGGAACTCTGCTAACACACGCACCTACAGAAATAAAATATAGCCTCCCTTATGTTTAACATGGAGCCTAGCAGGTGTCTATGCTTATTTCAGGCACAGAGACATTTGCTAGGTGACATATTTGTCATATGGAACTCAATTATTTCTTCTCTGCAGAAGGTAGTGATTTAAGAACCTTCTCCATCAATAGGCTTTAGGTGGAAAAATCAGAGGAGACAGTATAAACACTAAAGACTTGTCCCTGGTCAACACTTTTAAAAACTATCTTCCTGAATAGAGATGCCAAGGATCCTCACTTTAGTATAACCGAAGTGCGTGGCCTTCCAGGAGCCACAGGGGAGATGTGCAGACCCAGGGCATGTGGGTCAGGAATGTGAGAATAGTACACGCGCGCGACGGAGCAGGGGACTCGGTGGGGAGGCCAGTGCTTGCCATTGAAAGACACAGTGAGCTTTCTCTGGAGGCTTCTGCAAAGAGTAATAAAGAAAATGAGAACAGTACTTTGTTACGTTGTCAGACTCAAATCCCAGCAGAGTACACACCTTTGAGAGGAAAGCAAGAGTGGAGACGGGAGTGATGGCTGGAGGTGGAGGGAGATTCCCAAAGGCGTCAGGGACGTGGGGCAGTCCAGGGACTCTGAGGTTCAAGAGCTTTGTAGAACACACCCTTCCTGGCAATAAAGCAGAGGATAAAAGCCTCCAGCTCTGAAGAAGAAAGGGAGAGGAGAAGGTGATGCGTGACCAGCTACAGAAACCACGGGTCTTCAGCTCTGACGCTGAGTGCAGGACTTGGAGAATCCCTGGGGTCAGAGGGGACTGGTCCCCACGTCCTCATTCCCGAAAGCCGTTTCATGGAAAAGAAATCCGGAAGTTCACCCAGGCCTCTGGAGTTAACAGATGGCAGCTGAAAATCACAAGCGTCGAGGAGAGAGTTTGCAAGAGGGCTGAGGACCCTCCACGGCACACGGGGCCTGAGGTGCGGGGAGCGGTGCCTCAGGACTCTGGGGTGATAAGAAGAGCCTGAGCATCAGGGGCACAGGCAGGTCCTCGGGAAGAACAGAAAGCAGGGTTCACTGTCTCCCCCAGCGTGAGGGGCAGCAGAGAGGCAGCACCACTGCAGGGTCACATCCACCACCGTGGAGTTGATTCTACACCCTGCAAGTGACGGCTGTACCTTTGTAAAATGTAATTTTTAATTTTGATGAATTCAAAGGGCTATATCTGTTTACATGCAGCTGCCAAAATGCAGCAACATGATAAAACATACAATACTGGTGCTCAGTAAACTTTGGGAAAGGCTAACATTTTGCAAGTTGTGCTCCTCAATGTTGCTGAAATTCAGTGCTGACATTTTGCGTTTTATTGCCAAAGTATACTTAAACCTTTTCTCAAGGACGGAAAATGTCTGCCCCTTTCTCTCTCCACATGGATTTACAAAGGAGAACGTAATGTGGCTTCTGGGAAGAGTATGTCTGTATGGGATAGAGCAGGAAGGTATTAGTATTAGGTCAGCGTTTCAAGTACATCTTGCAGAAAAAGCATGAAAGATGGGTTCTGTGCCATGCTGCTTTTAATGGATGGGTCTGAAGTACTCATTCCTAAGTGCATATCAGATTATAACCATCCTTGATAGCTGAGATGGTTAAGAATCTGCCTGCAATGTGGGAGACCTGAGTTCAATCCCTGGGTCAGGAAGATCCCCTGGAGAAGGGAATGGCAACTCACTTCAGTATTCATACCTGGAGAATTCCATGGACAGCGGAGCCTGGTTGGCTGCAGTCCATGGGATCGCAAAGAGTCAGACACAACTGAGTGACTAACATTACATTAACATTATATATATATATATATACACACATATATATATATGTGTATATTACCCACACAGAACTCATACATACATTCATGTTGATTACTTGCTTCTGCAAAGAAAAAGAAACAATAAAACTGAAAGAATTAATCAGCAAGGAAACTAGATTGTGAATAGTAATATTACTGTTTCTCATTGTGTTATAATAAACAAAGCTTCAAGTTTTACAGAGGTATGCAGATGGAAAGCAAATTCCTGAACCAGAAATAATTTAATTTAATATATCATACAAGAATTATTAAAAAGCATAAGCTAGACCATCTTATAAATTTTTTAAAGTAGACTGTGTTTACATAAGTTATAAAGAAGATTTCTCCATTAAAAAGGCAAAATCAGTCATGTGTTCTCTCCTGTGGACGTGCTTATTATTGTGGATGTGCTTGTAAGAACTTTCATTGGAAAGAAAACGGCAAAAGGAAGAATTTTACATAGACTGACACCAGGTAAAAAGAAAGATAGATGATATGGAGATATTGAATAAAGCTCACCAAGAAAAAGAGAGGGAAACATGAAAATTGTATTGTCTTGAAAAATGAACATTAAAACAAGCAGAAAAAGATGGTGACAAATAGCAGCTGTGTGTGGAAAACAAGACTGAAGCAAGGTTGGATTTGAAATGTCAGGGAAGAAATAAGTGAAATGCTTAGGATAGAACAGTACAGTAAACACCTAAAAAGGAGAATTATTTACTTCTGACATCACAGTGGAAAAAGACATAAAAAGAAAATGAAGTAGTGTCTGAGAGGTCTTCTCCCAAATAACACTCTGCCAAGTGCCCTGGGATTTCCCTGCCCTGTTTTAGCAGAGCCTTAATGCTCTAAAAGGGCAAAAGAAAAAAAGGTGAAATGTCAGAGAAAGAAAACAAAAAATAATTTCACTAAAGCAAATCAGGAGAGGTTGTGGTTGGGTGACATCAGCAAGATGGAGGAAAAGGGTTTCCAGTGCATGTCCCTTTTCAGAATCATCCATCCACACGTGAAAATACCTCCTGGAGCCAAGGGGCCCATCCAGGTGAAGGATCGCAATCCCCGAGGAGCACAGACATGAGAGCAGGTTCCTGAAGAGGGCAGAAAGGCTGGCCCATCACCTATGCCACCTGCATCCCCAGGCGGCCCAGCTGATGCCTGCCTGTGGGCAGGAGGGTGAAGCGACCCCCGGGCCCAGGTCACCCCCACGAACTCTGCTGCGGGGCTGGCCCCTGCACGCCCTGCCTCCAAGGACCCCCAGCACTCAGAGGCCCTGCAAAGGCCAGGCCACGCCCTCCTCAGGGGCCCCAGCCCCACAGTGACTCAGGCGCAAGGCCTCGCCAGCACCAGGCTGCTACCAGGGGCCAGACAAGGACTGGGGAGTGGTGAGAAGCTGGTCAAAAGGCGCGAAGCTGCAGTTATGTGGGCAGAGTAAGTCTGCAGTTCATAATGCTCCTGCCACAGAGATGGTCACTGGATTAACCATCCCACAGTTAATGTGTGCCTCAGACCACCATGCCAGACACCTTCAGTATACATGTCTGCTTAAAAATAATATAAAACAAAATAGATATGTTTTAAATTAAAAGGAATTTTTTTTAAAAACCTAGAAATCATGACATTACTTAACACTGACATAGAAATGGTATAAAAAGGACTCTTCCCTACCAAAAAAAAAAAAAAGGGTAAGAATGATAAAATTCAAAATTAATTTCTTTAAAAGATAAAAAATTATCAAATTAGAATTAGGTGTGTTAGAGAAATTTACTAAACCTGATGTGAATCATGCAATATTTGAACTTAAACAGTTTTTTTGAATGCATCAACTTAAATACAAGGAATTTTTGCTCTATTTCCAGTTAATGTTATCTTTATTTCATTGGTGAGGGAACAGTGCCTCCAAAAGACACGCTCTTGTGGGGTCTTGTGCTGCCCCACGGCCATTCCATGATGAAGCTTACCTGGGGGTCCTGAGTGTTGGACCCCAAGTCAGTGCTTGTTGCAGTAATGCACGTGCCTTTACAGTCTCACTGCTGATTTTCCATTTCAGCCTTTTATTTCTTCTCTTAGCGTAAGTGTCATTAGATAAAACTCTTATTGCAAACTTTAAAATGACTTTGTTCTATGTGGTTGATGGAGCCATTAACGTATCTTTCTTGTAACTCTTAGAAAAATACATTTTAAAAAGGAAATACAGTCACAAATGCTGGAAGATAGATTGGTAGGGGTATCTCTATTGAATAAAAGAGCTGCATGGATTTCTAGAAATTCAAGGTGAATTTCATCCCAGTGATGGGTGTTGTAGTCAGTTTCAGGCTACTCGAACAAAGTACTGTAGACTGAGTGCCCTATAAACAACAGGCATTTATTTCTCACAGTGCTGAAGGCTGGAAGTCCAAGGGCAAAGTGCCAGCAGATCGGGTGTCTGGAGTGGGTCCCCTTCTTGGTTCAAGGTGGCATCTTCTCACAGGGTCCTCACATTACAGAAGGGGCGAGGGAGCTCTCTGGGGTCCCTTATAAGAGCTAATACTATTCTTAAAGGCTCCTTAAGCATGACCTCCTCACCTCCCAAAGACTGTCACATTTGAGTTAATTCAGGACTTAACATGAATTTGAACAGGAGACCTGAGTTCTATTCCTGGATTGGGAAGATCCCTTGGAGAAGGGACTGGCAACCCACTCCAGTATTCTTGCCTGGAAAATCCCATGGACAGAGGAGCCTGGCAGGCTATAGTCTATGGGGTCACAAAGAGTTGGACACAACTGAATGACTAACACAGTTCACAGTTCACAGAGTTGAGGGACCACATTCTGTGGGTAGCAGCCTACAAAGACACGAGTCAGAAGACTCATCGCGGATGTGCCGCAGGGCCGGCCTCTGTGCAGAAGAGGGCCACTGGATGCTGAGCAAGCCCAGGAGATACAAGGGGCAGAATGATGATGACTGCTAAGCATCCAGGTGACTACCTGGAGGACAGCGTGTGTCACAGCTGCAGGGACAAGTCATGACTTTAGGATGGCCCTTGCCAAATAAAAAATGAATAAATGGAGCCAGAAAATCAAAGATAGAGAGATTCCAAACCATTTCTAGAGAGAACAATCATGATCAGATCATAAACAGCTCTCTCAACAGCAGGTTGGGACAGGGAAAGAGAATGAAGCAGTGGCTCAGATTTCTGGAAATGATACTCAATCACATTCATCGCTTGCTGCGCCACTGGGTGAAATGAGTTAATTACTGTGCTGGGACCCCCCAGAGCACCCTCGCACATCCTGATTTGCTAGAAGGTTTTATGTGTCTGAGATGATGTTTTTCACAGCAAAGGTCACAGAATCAATCAACCAAGGAGACAGTGCTTGGGGCCAAGCTCACAACAAGTCTGACTCTAGCATCTAGGTGCTTCCTCCCAGTGGAGTCACATAGGACACAGCTTTCCCAGTGATGGGAAACAACACCGTGAAATGTTAGCAACCAGGGATCTCATGTGAGCGTGGCATCCAGGGTTTTTACTGGGGAGTCAGTCATGTAGATGTGCAGCCTCTGTGTGGCTGACACCACTTACTGAAGCTCCAGGGCCCAGGAGGACGGCAGGCATTCACCATCTATCACATCAGCATAAACTGAACAGACTAATACAGGGTGGCTCAAGGCCTTGGGTTTACAGAAACACTCTATCAGAAAGAATATTCCCAGGTGTGCCATTCTCGGGGACTGTCCAAGGTCTGAAGGTAAGGAACTGTCCAATGTCTGGGGCTGAAACTGGCTTCTCTAGGGATAAACAGGGTTGGCAGAGCCCAGACCTGTTGCGTTCACTCTTTTTTTTTTTTTTTTTTTTAAGTTGGAGGCTAATTACTTTACAATATTGTAGTGGTTTTTGCCATACATTGACATGAATCAGCCATGGATTTACATGTGTTCCCCATCCTGATCCCCCCTCCTGCCTCCCTCTCCATCCCATCCCTCTGGGTCTTCCCAGTGCACCAGCCCTGAGCATTTGTCTCATGCATCCAACCTGGGCTGGCGATCTGTTTCACCCTTGATAGTATACATGTTTCAATGCGTTCACTCTTTCTCACAGAGCGGGTGCAGTATATTAATGTGGAGACAGCATCCATGGAAGATTGTTCTAGCTGCAGACAACAATACAGCAAGTGCCAGGCAAGATTCTAGAAGACCAGGAAAGCAGTGAGACCTAATTGTAGAGTGCAGATGACTGGAATCAGGAAATACGTATCCACAGCTAGGAGCATGGGGGTTTAAGAGATGGATCTAAGAGAAAGAAGTCTTTGTCATGCATTTCTAACTCAAGGAGGCAACAGAGTCTGACACACAAGGACGAAAACAATGCCTGCAGCCTCCCTACATCTTGATGGGGAAATGGACATAAATACCAGCCAGGTTAAAGTGAGTATAAATGAAGAATCTAAGACTGTAAAAGTTGTAATCAAAGGAAAGTAACGGAACATTGCGTCCATCTAAACATAGAAGTAAGACAGAACAAGTGCAAGATTTATGGCCCTGGTTACAAAGGCCATGGCTGTCCACACTAGCAAAGATGATTGGCAGCAGTGAATTGAGAATGTTGAACTCCTTGATTTTATAGCAGGTGGTCACACACAATCTGAAAAATGGAAATTTATAGTCACAAATAAATGATTGCAGCCCTCTGCGTATTTGTAATAAGCTAGGTGGTTTTTAAATATCTTGTAGTAACATGTATCTTAAAATAAAGACAGTCTTATCTCAATTTCAGTATTTCCTCTATCTCTTTTGATTATTCTTGTAATTAATTCAGTCAAATTGAACTTGACCCTCGAAACACGCTGCACAGAGTATTATCCCGTATTTATCAAACTGTGTGTATTTACCTCTCTTTCCTTCTGTGCTTCTGTGTGCTTCTGCCAGCATGCCTAGAGAGATTTTGAGGTTTTATTTCTAAATGGTGAGATCATTGGTAAAGTTTTGCTCTTATCTTTGTATTTCTCTGCACTGCTGACATATTTTTATAATGCCTGTGTGGATCATTCTCATAGAAATGCAGTGAAGAGATTCATCCATTTCCAGATTAGAAGGAATGCTCAAGGCATAGTGCAGGGGTGGGGGGGGCGGTTGTGGGAATCAGTTCAAAACTCTTCCCCTCTGATGCAGCTGGAGCTCCAGTCCCCCTCTCCGGTCGTGAGGGCTCCTATGGGCAGTACCCCCCCTAAATAAGTCACGGCTTCGGGAAACGTGACTGTCAGCAGGACTTCCTGTGAATCACAGAATGCTACTTTAGCATAATCTTTTGCATAATCTTATGATAAATGCATCAAAAGTAAGTTCATTTGTTGCAGCTCAAACTCAGTTTCCTAGGTGAGCTGCAGTGCCCTGTGAGATGTAGGGGTGCCTGCCTCCATTCTATCCCAGTGATGAAGGACAGCAACAGCAACAGAACAGTTTAAGTGCAACTTTGTTTTTTAATCATATTATGATTGAGCATATAATGAAAAATAGCTTACTCCAAGTGGAGTAGCTTTATCAGTTCATGTGCTTGCCTCCAGTCTAAAAACAGTATTCCATAATCAGCAACCTGTGTAATGAAAATTGGAGACATCTGTGTTTATAATCAGATTACCTCACCAAAGCTCTGAGTTGAGAAGGTTTTATTGGAATACTGTGTATACATGTTGGCTTGTTACATTTGCATGACTCCATTTAGTCCCTTTTCTGAAAACAAGAAATACAATCTGTATTTTCACTGTTTATAAACTAGCTTAATTAGTTAATTTTTTCCAAGTCTTCTATAGCATCTTTAAGGTGATTTCATTTTTCTCTCTGTTTAATCACTTTATGTATAAAGCCTTGCTACAAAATAACCAAACGTGACTTGGCTGAGACTAAATGTATATTAACTGAGAACCAAGCCCTCAATTTTGCTAATCCCTACTAATGCGTTTCTGATACCAGCTGGATCTGTCCATGTGTCTGCTGTTCACTAATTAAAAGAAAACCAGGGCTTTAGGAGAAGAGCCACTCAGGGAAGTGCGCCTGCTCTCAGCCAGGGTCTGGCCATATCGGCTCCCCGAGCCCTCCCGCGGCACAGGCAGGTACGGAGCTCCCGGGAGGGGCCCGGCTGCACAGCAGCTTAGACCAGACATTCACCTCCTGACTTGGCTTTCGGAAGAGAACGAAAGGGCTTGCCAGCACGCTGTACCGCAGTGATGGTTCTGAGGGACTCTTTTATGAGGAAATAACCTACTCCATTCTTAGGATATTCAGGTTGGCCTCAGACTCACAGTTCATCCACCGGGAGCTGGGTTATTGCCTCATAAAATAGTGGGAAGATTCTATTATCACTTAATTAGAAAGCAGGGCATTTACTGCTCCTTTTTGCTTAGTTTTATTAGACGATTTCTAGGTTTCTCTCTCTCAGAAAAAAAGTCAGTTCAGTCATAATCAGCTTGCATATAATATGACTAAAAATATGTTTGATTATTTTATGTTACCATGAAATCAGAGTTTAAATATGTAGTACAAGAGATGACTAATCAAATTAATTCAGACATGTAACACTGGCAATCTCAAGCTTCCAGAGTATAGAAAGAGAAGCACGCACTTGTTACTAACACTGGTTACATAGCACACTTAAGTGAGTGAAGTCACTCAGTCGTGTCCGACTCTTTGCGACCCCGTGGACTGCAGCCCCCCAGGCTCCTCCGTCCATGGGACTCCCCAGGCAAGAACACTGGAGTGGGTTGCCATTTCCTTCTCCCATAGCACACTTACGTTCCCTTAAAATGTGAGAATTGATGCCTTCTTTGTATGCAACAGGAACTTGGGGCCAGACAGCAAACCCCCAGGTGTCCTGGAAGGGCCTTTTGTAGCTCAGCTCAGAGCAGGAGCAGGTCCCTGTGCCTCATCACCCCAGGAACTCACACCCTAGGAAGGCGGATTTCTGCATCCTGTGTGGCGGGCTTTGAAGTACAGCCGGCAGAACTCCCAGGCCCTCTTCTGCCATCACAGATTTTTCACATCTGGTGGCTGCAGTTCGATGAAAGAACAGATCATCCTCTCAGCATTCTACTAGGGTTGACTGCCTTCATGGTAGGGACGTATGCTACATTCACAGGAGGCCCACTTGCCAGAACTTCTCATATGTTGAAATGTCTCAGCCACCCAAAGAAGGTAAATAGAGTTACAATAAATACCTGTAAAAGTTCTCCCAATATCTTGGCAAATGTTATTATTTTACCATATATATTTTTTTCCATTTATTTTTATTAGTTGGAGGCTAATTACTATTTTTAAATTTAAAAATAATAATAAATGTAACAGATATGTCTGGTTTTTCTCCCACAACCTCTTTTTTTGTTTTCTTCCTACTGCTGAACTCCAGTTATTATTCCCATGAATATTTTCAAATAATTTCCTATACACACAGCTATAGTATATGTATGACTGACTTTAGAATATGCAATAAATGATATGTTCATGTAGCTTTCCTCCTCTGGAATAAATGTTTGTGCCTTCCCTCCCTCCAAAATTCATATGCTGAAGCCCAGTACCCCGATAAGGTGGAAACTTCGGGCAGTACTTAACGTTGAGATGAGGTCTGAGGGTGCGGCTTCCGTGGTGGGATCAGCACCCTTGTGAGGGGAGGAAGACAGAGGGCCCTGTCTCCACCAGGGAGGACCGAAGACGGCCACCTGAGGCCAGAAAGAGGCCCTCCACCAGAGACAGACTGTGCTGGCCCCTCAGTCCTGCCAGCCCCCAGAACCAGGGGGAGGAAGCCCCAGCCTGGGGAGCTCTGTGACGTCAGCCCAGCTGACCGCAGCCCTCAGCAGGCCCAGGTTCATCAACACACAAGGCACTGGGTCTCACACAGTGTATCTTAGACTCTTTTGCTTGCACTGACAAAAAATGTGCTATTATTGACTCGTTACCCTGGTGATAAAAGCATTTGTCCAGTTTTTCACTAGTACAGGCTCCGAGTACTTCTAAATCTTTACAACGTGCGTGCATACATTTCTCCAGGGTGCATAGTCCGAGAGGACTGATGTGTCCAGAATGTCAAGTAGAGTTGATATTTACCAATATCCCTCCTGGTTTCTGTCAGCAGGATCTAACTTAATCTAAATGGGTAGATGAGTTACTTTGGGAAGAAATACTCAGCCTCAGCAAACCTGTTAATTTTCTTGCAGTTTGCTGGATGCTGCATTGTATCTCACTACAGTTTGAAGGTGCTGTTCCCTGCTTACTAGCAGGTTAAAGATATTATCCCTAAAAAAAAAAAAGAAAAAAAAAAGATATTATCCCTTTGTATACATAGCTTCCTCTTTCTGAATCTCTTCTTCAATTCCTTTGCCTTTCTTGCATCACATTGTTAGACTTGTTTGTTTGTTCAGTTTCAGATTTGTGTGATTTCTTGTCTAGTCTGGGTCCTAATGTCTAGTCTGGGCCAGTAATGTCAGTGGAAATTATCTCCTTCCACAATGTAGCTTGTATTTTTGCTTTGTTCCATTCCTCAGAAGTTTAAAATTTTAATAGAAATAAGTATATTCCTTTTCTTCTTAGATTTTCCATGTAGTGAGGACATCCTTCTTCCTAAGAGGGACTTCACCCCAACATCTCATGTTCAGACCTGTGTTAGTATAACTAGCTTTTTGCTTCTCCCCATACCCTTTAAGAATAACCTCAGATTTAGCTAATCTTTCTCTGGTTCTTGTATGATTGGATTCAATCAAAACCAATTTCAGAAGCCTTGGCACCTTTATGAAACTGGTTCTTCCTAGGCATGCGTGATGCATCTTTATTAGTTCCACATTGATGTCTTTCAATAATTTCTTATAATTTTCTTAAAAATAAAACTATGCATCTCACTTTTTATATTATTCATAGACATCAGATTTTTCTTCTGTTGTAATTGGTATCTTTTTACTGGATCTTTCTGGGTCAACTGTTGTTGAAATCCCATTTATTTTTTATATTCTGTATCAAGCACATTTACTATACAACTTATTTTTCTAATTTTTTCCTATAGATTTTATTAAGTATGCTGTGTAGACCATCATTTATTTGTGAAAAAATAGCATTTCCCAGTGCATTCCTGAGTGGCCACCAGCTGTCTGGGACCCGGTCCAGATCGAGTTCCAGACTGTGTCCTTAAAAACTTCATGGGAAACTGGCCCTGCCATCAAGATGGTCCCCTCCGGGGTTGCTCTCAGTTGAGTTCAGGTGCAGCAGAAGCACCCCCCTTTCGAGTGCCCCCATGTACCTGGTGCATACTTTTTCTCCAGTTAATGTATACTAAGTAGCTTAATGAAGAGATAGCAGACCTCTGTATACAACAAAGGTCTACACTGTGATAAACTGTTTTTGAAAACAAGTACAAGCAATTTACAACAATTTAAAATGCTTCCACATTTAAGTTTTAGATCTCTGTGCTTTTAAGGAGCACAAGCAAACACCCTCTTTTATGGTGGTATACTTTTGAAATACCAACAGTTATTTATTCAAGCTCCTATTGTTTCAATCCCTACTAGAATGAATTCCTAACAAGACGATGAATAATATTGTAGGGAAATGAGGAAATTTGGGGTCCCACAGCATCTTGGGGCAGGAAGAAGCTAAGACAAAGACCCAGAGGACTGGGTTTCCAAGGAGAAAACATAAGGGGTGGAGACCTTGGTTAGTGGCTGAAGAGTGATGCTCCCACTAGTCTGTGGGCCTGGTGATGCTCCTGAACCTCCAAAGCATGTCTGAGGGCATTTCAAGTCCAGGAACCTGAAATCCATCTTTTTCCTTCCAGGTACATCATTGATGCTTATTCTCATGATCCCACAAATTTAAGGTGTCAGATCAGTCAAGCTTTAGCCAAACTGTAGTTTTGTCTTGGAAATTTGTTCTTCAGGTTTTTTGCCTTTATGATATTGGCTTTTAGGCAATAGTCAGAAAAGTTGTCAACCTCATGTTTTATTTGCTTACTTGTTTGTCTAAATCACAATACATAGAGATAAAATCCAACCCACACTTTGCGTCTGCCCTACACTCATAAAGTGAGTATCCATGTGTGAGTTATTGTCATCTGATAAAGTGCATTTTGTATTTTTTTACCTTGTGATCAACTATATTTTTCTTAGAATAAAATGGCAGTGAAAGGAAAGAATCCATGAATATTTAGAAACTGAAAGGAACAAGGAACTAGCAGTGCAGTATTTCTTTTGCTTATTAAAATGGATTCAACATAGAACATTATTTTCCCCAAATGCTAAAGAGATATATTTCCACAGAGTTTTAAAGTTCCTGAATCAGCTATAATATAAATTTTTCAACTAAAGCATTAAAAAGAATAAATTTTCCTCTGGCTAGAAATACATTGTTCAAACCTCCTTACACACAAATAGACATGACTTACTTTTCCATATACCATTCTTTTCAGACATCTATCCATATAAAATAGTTCAAAATTATCTATCAGTATAAAATTTAGCCAGTGGTTGTTTTCCAGAAATTTTATTTTCAAGTTACACCATGGTTTACTAAGCCTTTTATACATTTGTCTTGGTATTTCTGGATTACTGCATTTATGAAACTTCCATTTTTTGTTATGTAATCTTTGCTATAAACAGATGAGGCAGAAATGATTTAACAGTTCAAGCAGAGTGTTTGCTAAGCAGCTAGATGTTAGGCAGTGAGGAATGGTCCCTCTTATTCAGTTATCCCTGGTCCGTGTACAGTATATTCTAAGGCTGTTAGTTCAAAGGTGTTTCTGCATTTGGTGCATCAAATGGAAGAAAGTGCTTATGAAATGTACAAGCATTTTTCTGCCAAGTTATGCTAATTTTCTAACTCAGCTAACTGTATTCTTTTATTCCTACATGTGCTTGGTACGTTGGTAGCTCTTCTAATAAATAGAAGAGATCATTTATATTAGCTTATTAGCTTTATCTAAAAAGATACTTATAGAATGCTTGCTTTTATTTGAAGCTATATTACTTCCAAATCAAAACATTTCCCTGCATAAATCTCAGTGCACTTACATTATAATAACAATAACTTCCCACCAGAGCAGAAAAGGGGATTATAAACATGGAGAAACTGGATCTTTCTGGGTCAATGAAGTCCATTGCATTTAAACAGAACCAGTATCAGTCTCTCTCTCTCACTCTCTCCAATCATGTTGTAATCCCTGGCTTCTCTGAGCACTATTTAGTTTTGAGGTAATTTAGTGTCCTCTTAAAACAGCAATTCTTCTATTGCAAATACAACTTAAACTCAGTTGAACAAATTCACCCCTTTGTTGTTGTTCAGTCACTAAGTTTTGTCCAACTGTTTGCAACCCCATGGACTGCAGCAAGCCAGGCTTCCCTGTCCCAGAATTTGCTCAGATTCATGTCCATTGAGTCAATGATGCCATCTAACCATCTCGTCCTCTCCCTCCCTCTTCTCCTTTTGCCATCAATCTTTTCCACCATCTGGATCTTTTCCAATGAGTCAGTTCTTCCATCAGGTATCCAAAGTATTGGAACTTCAGCTTTAGCATCAGTCCTTCCAATGAATAGTCAGGACTGATTTCATTTAGGATTGACTCATTTGATCTCCTTGCAGTCCAAGGGACTCTCAAGAGTCTTCTCCAGCACAATTCAAAAGCATCAATTCTTCTGCATTCAGCCTTCTTTATGATCCAACTCTCACATCCATATATGACTACTGGAAAAACCATAGCTTTGACTTTATGGACCTTTGTCAGACATGACTAAAGTGACTTAGCAGCAGCAGCAGTGGTCAGTAAAGTGATGTCTTTGCTTTTTAATGTACTGTCTAGTTTTGTCATAACTTTCTTTCCAAAGAGCAAATGTCTTTTAATTTCATGGCTGCCATCACCATCCACAGTGATTTTGGAGCCCCAAGAAAAGAAAATCTATCACTGCTTCCACTTTTTCCCCATCTATTTGCCATGAAGTGATAGGATGGATATATAATCTTAGTTTTTTTGATGTTGAGCTTTAAGCCCGCTTTTCACTCTCCTCTTTCACCCTCATCAAGAGATTGTTTAGATCCTATTCACCTTCTGCCATTAGAGTGGTATCATCTGCATATCTGTGATTGTTGATATTTCTCCTGGCAATCTTTCCAGCCTATGATTCATCCAGCCCAGCATTTCGCATGATGTACTCTGCATAGAAGTTAAATTCACTCCTAGTATGCATTGAATAACTTTCGAGACATTGGAAATGTGATGATGCTGGAGAGGCCACTGGATTTATAAATATTCCTAGTACTGCAATCTCCTCTTATCCACGGTTTCAGTTACCTGAGGTCAACCACTGTTAGAAAATGGTAAATGGAAAGTTCCAGAAGTAAGCAATTCATAAGTTTCGAATTGTGCACCATTTGAGCATCGTGATGAGATCTTGCTCCACTGTCTCATGTCCAGTACATCCTGCCCATCAGGCACTTAGCAGCCATCCGAGGGTCAGACAGTCAGACGGCCCTGGTGTCAGTGCTTCTGCTCACATGGCCCTTCTTTTACCACACACTCGCCCCAAAATGCAAGAGGAGTGGTGCAGGAATTTGAATGTTTTCTTACTGTGTGTAATTTATAAGTTAAACTTGATCACAGGCGATGTTTGGATGGAAGAAATATAGTGTACTCAGGACCTTTGCTTTCAGGCATCCACCGGGGGTCTTGGATCGAAGACCCTGAGGATAAGAGGGGACAACTCTACACAATCAATGTTGATGCAGATAGTGTTATTCTAGGGTCTGGGCCATGCTAGCAGCAGAGAGAGGAAGAGTTGGAAATCTCGGTATTTCCTGCAACAATTCCCAGAATAAGTTCCATGTTATAAATAAATGTAGGGAGTTGTGGGCCTCCCCGTTGCCCAGTGGTTATGACTCCTCACTTCCACTAGTGAGGGTATGGCTTTGATTCCTGGTGGGGGAACTAAGATTCCCCCATGCCACGAGGCCTGGCCAAAAAAAGAGAAAAAGAGAAAGAAGAAAGTAGTTTTTCAAATAAGACCCGATAATCCAAGTCTTGGCCCACTTACTGCCAACTGCCTCCAAAACTTGGCTCTAGGAGTTTTATTTCTAAATAAAATGAGTTCACATCCTGAGATAACAAATGAAATGCAATCTCTTTTATATCTGCCCATTTATATGTGTAACTTGTTTCTTTGCTTAGATTTTGAGGTCCACAAAATATCTCAATTACAATTCAGGAAAATTTATTATTCTGCAGTAATATATTCAACTGGGGAAAAATCAATTTATGCATATGTAAAATCAGAGCCAGTCTTTCTCATAAAGATGTAAGAATTATAACATCTGTGGTATAGACAATTTTTCCAAATAACATTATTAGGTATGCTACAATTGAAGTTGTCAGCATTTTTCTGCCATTGGAGCTGACCGTAATTAACTACATAACTCTTCCTCGCATCTCCTAAATTACCGTTAAGTGTTCTCTCCATGCTATCTCTCTGGAAAACGTTGTGGCTGGGAATCGTGTGAACAAGAGTGTCATTGCTCAGCCTAATTCTACCTGCAGCGGATGTAGGAAATAGAACCCTGGAACCATCAGTACCACAGGCCATCTGGGAGTTCCATTAACCTCATGCAATTCTCACAGAATGAAAACCAGACACAATGATTAGTTTCTGAGCACTGCCTCCCGTGGCTGACATATGCAGTCGGGTGTAATTTACCAGATGCCATTACACAGAGAAATGTGACTTTTTGTGTGAAGTTATTTGAGGCAGCTTCTCTGTCTTCTGCTTGCACCAGACTCCAAATACCTGGATTTTATCCAGTCTGGCACGTAATGTGGGGCTGTGTTGGTTGAGTTTCCGCAAGCATACAAGATGTTTCTTACAACAAGTGTGTCCCTGCTTCTTGGGGGACATGTTGCTCCTCAGGGATGAGGAGCTCAAATCCTCGGAGCAAGTGTCCTGGTGCTGCCTCTTGCTGGGGGAAGGGGGACGATCAGGAGAGGAGAGAGAGTGTTTTCCACGTAGACAAGCAACCAGACAGCGGTGGGAACACGAAGGAAGCCTGGCAGAGGAAAAGTTCAGGACTGACAGAAGCCTTTTCCCGGGTTCTCACTGTCTCCCAAGGTGGGATGACTACAGAATTCTGCGATGGAGAGAAGTCTCTGTCATGTAACTCCAGTTCTTACTCTCCTGCCCCCAGCTCCGCCACCCACACCATGTGAAGTGACGCATCTTGGATCTTGGAAATTCATAGCAGTGCACTGAAAAACATGCAAATGAATGAGGTCAATAAAGAGATGAAGGGGCCTTTCTCAAGTATTTATTATTTTTCTTTACTGCTATTGCAAAACACCTTACATTTTTTTTCTCTTTCCTTCCTTTATGTTTTTCCTTTTGCCTTTTTAAAAAAAAAATTTGTTTAATTTAGAAATAATTGTATATTCCCAGGAAGTTGGAAAGAAATACACAGGGCTGTGTGTGCTTTCCCCAGTTCCTACAACATTAACGTCTAGCATGACTATAGGGCAGGACCCAGGGCAGGAGATGGATGTTGGGACAAGCCAGGAGCCTGGGTGGATTCCTCCCGGTTTGCAGGCACTCCTGTGGGGGATGTGTCTGGGGTACAGAAAGTGTAAGAGGGGACATTTAATTGTAGATGTAAGTTAGTCAGGCTTTCACATACAGTATCATGTTAGTTGTAGGTTTTTGTTTTTCTCTTTATCAAATTGAGAAGTCCTCTCTAATTGCCTAGGGCATTTTTGTCATGCATGAGTGATGAACTTTGTCAAATACCTTTCTACTTCAAATAGTACAATGGTGTGACTTTTTTAGATGGTTGATATGGTGAATTGCATTGATTGATTCTTAAATATGGAAGCAGCCTACACAGCTGGAGTAAATGCCTCACAATTCAGTCTGATAAGATTTAGTTGTGTTTGCTGAGGATTATCCCAACCAATGTTATGAGAGCTATTGGTCTGTAGTTTCTTCCTCTCTTTCTTTATTCTGTTTTTGTTTTTTTAGCTTTTTTTTTTAAATGGTCTTTAATTATAGTTTCAGGGTAATGCTGGCCTCTTGAGTTGAGACTTATCCATCCATCCCTCTACTATTCTAGAAAAAAATGTTTTAAATTACTGTTACTTCTCCTTGGTTGAGTATTTGGTAATATTTTCCATGAAATCATCTGAGTTTGAACATTTCTACCAGGTTTTGTGCCTTCCTGGTGAACTGCATACACATCACTACACACTTAGGTATAGCTTTATATACAGGTGTTGTAGTAAAATGTTGGCATTTATTTACAGAAAAAAACAGCCTTTTTTTCCATTTATTGTTATTAGTTGGAGGCTAATTATTTTACAATATTGTAGTGGTTTTTGCCATACATTGACATGAATCAGCCATGAATTTACATGTGTTCCCCATCCCAATCCCCCCTCCCGCCTCCCTCCCTATCCCATCCTTTAAGAATATATTTCTTTAAGGTAAACATGTATATTTGGGTTTGATCCCACGTAATTGATATTTGGGCTTCCCCAGTAGCTCAGCTGGTAAAGAATCTGCCTGCAATGCAGGAGAGCCTGGTTCAGTTTCTGGGTTGGGAAGTTCCCCTGGAGAAGGGATAGACTACCTACTTCAGTTTTCCTGGGCTTCCCTGGTGGCTGAGCTGGTAAAGAATCCACCTGCAGTGTGGGAGGCCCGGGTTTGATGCCTGGACTGGGAAGGGCCCTCGAGAAGGGAATGGTAAGGCACACCAGCATTCTTGCCTGGAGAACGCCCGTGGACGGAGGAGACTGGCGGCTGAAGCCCGCAGGGTCGCAGGTCAGGCAGGCCAAGCCACCAAGCACCGCGCGGCTGGAGGGCCTGAGGGCGGGGCCTCAGTGAGATTCGGGGGCGGTGCCAGCTTCAGAGCCTCAGAGAGGCCCTGGGCGCCCATCTAACGGGGGAATAAGGAAGCTTTGTTAATTACTAGTGAGGGAAGGAGGAAGCGGCATGCTGACACGTCTAGGGTCTACAGCGAAAACTTCTTTCAAGATTTCTGAAGTTCTTTCAAAAAGAATGAAGAGGCAGACCCAAAGCAGAAATAACACCCAGTTGAGGATGTAACTGGTGACGGAAGTAGAGTCCAATGCTATGAAGAACAATATTGCATAGGAACCTGGAACGCTAAGTCCATGAATCAAGGTAAATTGGAAGTGGTCAAACAGAAGATGGCAAGAGTAAACATCGACATTTTAGGAATCAGCAAACTAAAATGGACTGGAATCGGTGAATTTAACTCAAATGACCACTGTATCTATGACTGTGGGCAAGAATCCCTTAGAAAAAATGGCATAGCCATTATAGTAAACAAAAGAGTTCTAAATGCAATACTTGGATGCAATCTCAAAAATGACAGAATGATTTCTGTTTCTTTCCAAGGCAAACCATTCAGTATCACAGTAGTCCAAGTCTATGCCCCAACCAGTAATTCAGAAGAAGCTGAAGTTGAACGGTTCTATGAAGAACTAAAAGACCTTCTAGAACTAAACCCAAAAACGATGTCCTCTTCATTATAGGGGACTGGAATGCAGAAGTAGGAAGTCAAGAGATACCTGGAGTAACAGCCAAATTTACCTTGGAGTACAAAATGAAGTAACAATTAAAATTCCAGATGTTTGAACTGGATTTAGAAAAGGCAGAGGAACCAGAGATCAAATTGCCAACATCCACTGGATCATCGAAAAAGCAAGAGAGTTCCAGAAAAACATCTACTTCTGCTTTATTGACTATGCCAAAGCCTTTGACTGTGTGGATCACAACAAATTGTGGAAAATTCTTAAAGAGATGGGAATACCAGACCACCTGACCAGCCTTCTGAGAAATAGGTATGTGGGTCAAGAAGCAGCAGTTAAACTGGACATGGAACAACAGACTGGTTCCAAGTTGGGAAAGGAGTATGTCAAGGCTGTATATTGTCACCCTGTTTATTTACTTATATGCAGAGTACATCATGAGAACCCCTGGACTGGATAAAGCATAAGCTGGAATCAAGATTGCTGGGAGAAATATCAATAACCTCAGCTATGGAGATGACACCACTCTTATGGCAGAAAGCAAAGAACTAAAGAGCCTCTTGAGGAAAGTGAAAGAAGAGAGTGAAAAAGTTGGCTTAAAACTCAACATTCAGAAAACTAAGACCATGGCATCTGGTCCCATCACTTCATGGCAAATAGAATGGGGGAACAATGGAAACAGTGACAGACTTTATTTTGGGGGGCTCCAGAATCACTGCAGATGGTGATTGCAGCCATGAAATTAAAAGATGCTTGCTCCTTGGAAGAAAAGTAATGATCAACCTAGACAGCATGTTAAAAAGCAGAGACATTACTTTGCCAACAAATGTCCATCTAGTCAAAGTTGTGGTTTCTCCAGTAGTCATGTATAGATGTGAGAGTTGGACTATAAAGAAAGCTGAGGGCCAAAGAATTGGACCTTTTGAACTGTGGTGTTGGAGAAGGCTCCTGGGAGACCCTTGGACTGCAAGGAGATCCAACCAGCCTATCCTAAAGGAAATCTATCCTGAATATTCATTGGAAGGACTGATGCTGAAGGTGAAACTCCAATACTTTTGCCACCTGATGGGAAGAACTGACTCATCTGGAAAGACCCTGATGCTGGGAAAGATTGAAGGCAGGAGGAAAAGGGGACGACAGAGGATGAGATGGTTGGATAGCATCACCGACTTGATGGACATGAGTTTGAGTAAGCTCTGGGAGTTGGTGATGGACAGGGAGGCCTGGTGTGCTGCATTCCATGGGGTCACAAAGAGTCGACTGAGCAACTGAACCAAGCTGAGCAGTGAAAACAAGTTTTCTATCCATAGGAAAAAGAAATTCATGCTACTTTTGCTGTCACACCTAAAACTGCAAAAGTTACAGCTACAGTACATGATAAGTGTTTAATTAAGTGGAAAATAAGTTTGTACAATAAGTTATTTTGAGAGAGGGAGGCCACATTAACATAACTTTCATTACAATATGTTGTTATAATTGTTCTGGTTTATTATTATTGTTAATCTATTACTGTGACTAATTTTCACATTGAGCTGATCATAGATGTTTGTGTGGAGAACACAGATATACTAGATTTCAGCCCTATCAGTGGTTTCTGGCATTGTCTAGGCGTCTTGGAATGCATGCCCTGTAGATGAAGGGAAGTGACTGTAGTGCCTTTTTGCCTGTTGCTTTAATGCCAGAGAAGCATGGCATATCAGGTGGTCATCTCAGCATAAAATGCAGTGGAAACCATCATTGTGCCTCCTTGACTATGTACTTCTTCTTTGAAAACAAAAACTTCCAAGTAAACAGAGCCAACTTTGTAACTCTGAAGGTCAACATGCAAGTAGATTCTTAGGTTTCACAGTAGGACGAGCCACTCTCTCATTTTGACTTCCTGATAACTGGAGCTTCATAGTTTGGCTGTGGGGAAAAGTGACCATATGGTTTCCAGTTCAGAGTGTATGTTAGAACCCACAGAACTGTGCACCACCTTTCCTGTGTGTTACTAGCCAGCTGGTCCCACAAGTGAATTTTCAGGAGCTCACCCTCATTCTCTAAAGCCAGCCACTCCTGAGTTATGAATACTGACCAAGATAAATGAATCCCATGGGTGTAAGATCATCGTCCAGCTGCTCTTCTCCAAAGTGAGCTCCAGGCTGGGGAGCATTGTGTGTGTACCATGATGGTGGAAGGGTATTCTACTAATACAAGGGAGCAGCATTCCAAAGGGTAGAACATAGCTATAATGTAAGAAAGCCCTCTACTCCAGTGATGAAAAAGGGTTACCTCTTCACTGAATACATCCAGTGGGATTAACCTGCCACCAGGTGGCTAGGTGATATCCCCAAGCCATGGTACCACACCCTTGGGCTCTGCTCTTTCTTGTCAGGCACTTGACCATGGCAGTGGTCTGCTTGGTCTTTCTGGGGAGTCTGTGTTGTTGCAGCAGTGTAGACACCACACCTTCACAGGTGTGAGCAGTTTGCACCTGAAGACCATGAGCCAATGCTCTCGTGGCTGGGGAAGCTGAGGGCCAACCTCCGCGGAATGGGTGGGATGAAAACTCTGGCTACAGAATACCTCACTGAAGTGGGTGTCCTTCTTGACTATTTACATGGCACACCATTCCTGCTTTAATACACACCATGTGCCTCTTGGCCATGTTTTTTCATCAGTTCTCCAATTCTGTCTTCCTAAGTTACTGACTGTTTAGCTAAACCACCCAGTATATTCCATGATTCAAACAAGATTCCTATCTCTGGACATGTTTCTGTCTGGGAAAAGGGAAAAACTAGATTTATGGTGACTGTCAGTAAAGAATCCGCCTGCAATGCAAGAGACTGTCCACAATGCAGGAGACCCGGGTTTGATCCCTGGGTCAGGAAGATCCCCTGGAGTAGGAAATGGCAACCCACTCTTGCCTGGAATTCCAAGGACAGAGAGCCTGGTGGACTACAGTTCATAGGGTCACAAAACAGTCGGACACGACTTAGTGACTGCACCACCACCATCTGTGCAATAGGTAGATTTCTACTCACCACACTGCTGCTTCTTATCAGTGGAATGCTAGTCTTACAGCCTCCGTTTACTTGCTGGTGGCTGCTATCAGGGCAGTATGAATAATCATCAATAAAACAAGCCTGAGCACCCCTCCCCCAACTGTTCACAGGGAAGTCCTCATAAATAAGTTCCCATTGAGAAAAAAAAAACAGTAAAACGACAGAAATCAGTTCCGTGGGACTCTACTGCTGCCGCTGCTGCTAAGTTACTTCAGTTGTGTCCAACTCTGTGCAACCCCATAGACAGAAGCCCATCAGGCTGGGACTCTAAGCCACCTGTTAATTCAACCTGTCTAAGACGTCAGGGGCTTCTCTGATAGCTCAGTTGGTAAAGAATCCATCTGCAATGCAAGAGACCCTGGTTCAATTCCTGGGTTGGGAAGATCCACTGGAAAAGGGATAGGCTACCCACTCCAGTGTTCTTGGGCTTCCCTTGTGGCTCAGCTGGTGAAGAATATTCCCGCAATGCGGGAGACCCAGGTTTGATTACTGGGTTGGGAAGATCCCCTGGAGAGGGGAATGGCTACCCACTCCTGTATTCTGGCCTGGAGAATTCCATGGACTGTATAGTCCATGGGGTCGCAAAGAATCAGACATGACTGAGTGACTTTCACTTCACTTCAAGACTTCAGGAACTGCTCAAGCATAATTACATATGTAAGCTTATATAAAGAAAGCTGAGCACCAAAGAATTGATGCTTTTGAACTGTGGTCTTGGAAAAGACTCTTGAGAGTCCCTTGGACTGCAAGGAGATCCAACCAGTCCATCCTAAAGGACATCAGTCCCGAATATTCATTGGAAGGACTGATGTTGAAGCTGAAACTCTAACACTTTGGCCACCTGATGCAAAGAGCTGACTCATTTGAAAAGATCCTGATGCTGGGAGGGATTGGGGGCAGGAGAAGAAGGGAACGACAGAGAATGAGATGGCTGGATGGTATCACCAACTCGATGGACATGAGTTTGAGTAAGCTTCGGGAGTTGGTGATGGACAGAGAAGCCTGGCTTGCTGTAGTCGCATGGGGTCGCAAAGAGTCAAACATGACTGAGTGACTGAACTGAGCTGAACTAAAGCTTATATATAATATACGTGTGTGTACACACACAAGACACATATCGGGTACCTCTGAGTCCAGTCAAGCTGACACATACATTTAACCACAATACAGGGACTGGAAACAAAATGAGCGGTGCCCTCACAGCACGGATTCAGCGACTTGCTCCATTATTAGTCACACCTGACTAATCATTGTTAGTCTGAGAAATGGACATTTTGTTTTGTGTGTGTCTTTTTTAATGTTCGTGTTTGTGAAGTTTCTTTAATCTCATCCTTGATAATTTTTAAGTCCATTTAAAAACTTGAATGATGGGCCCATGCTTGCCATTGAAATTGCCATGCTACTTTATTATCAGCATCTGTTTCTCATTCATTTCTAATGTGAATTTTAGTCACAGCATTTCAGTTTTTTAATGGCATTATTTTAACAATATTGGCCATATTGTCATGTATTAGTGTCTCTTTCCTCCATTTTAAAAATGCAGAGAAGTAAACAGAAACTAGGCATTTACAGATTTTGTACTCTATTTATCCACCCATCCATTCAACAAATAGCTATCATGTCATGCCCTGCAGATACTAAGATAAATAAAGCATAATTACTATACTCAGGCAGCTAAAATATCTACTACAGAGGGGAAAACGACACTGATAACACGGTGGTATGAGTTCCTGACCCATGTGTAGAAATAAACAGAAGCTTGATTCTGCACAAACAACAACTGATTTTATTCCTATTATTATTATTATTTTATTCCTATTTATTAATATAGCACAAATTTTTGTGCTATGGAGTAAAAATAGACATTGCTCTCTAAGGGCACTTCTAAATACCTCAGAATTGACCACCTCTGTGAATCCTGTGCCCCAGCCAAGCCTTTTCAATGTCCCATCTACAAATCTGTAAACACCCCCAGATTTATGACAACACGGGGTATCTCACACCAGCCATCCTGGTGTTTGTCTGAACCCATAGTTCTGATGCAGCTCAACAGCACTCATGGTAGACTTGTGAGCCCCTATTATATCCCAACCACTATAAGTGACACTAAAGCACTATCTACTCTGGACATTTCCATTTGTTTATACATGAAGCAGTGATAAGGCTGCAGGCTGGGAACCGTGGAGCAGGAAGAGCAGTGTGAGAGATCCCAGGGCAGGACTCCTGGAATTCAGTCCCAAGTACAATTTGGAAGTTTGTAATGTAACATAGGTGATGCTTTTTAAGTGGCCTAGCATATAGCAAGTGCTCAATTAATGACCACAGTTAGAATTCTTACAACACATTCATACCTGACACAAAAGCACAGCAGCTAATGAACAGTAATATTCAGTAAAGCAGAACCATATGACACAAGCGTTAGGTCTTCTGTTGTGGCCCACAGGTCCTTAAGTTCCTGTTCTCCTTGCTCAGGCTCTGTTGCCCACACTGGAGATTCTTGTTGGTCCAGCTGTCCCTCCCTTCTTTTGCAGAGCCCACCCATTGAGTTTTTCAAAATTTTTTGGTTTTTAATATTTTTAGTTCTAAACTTTTTGTTTGGTTCTTTCTCCACCTCTGAGACTTTTTAGTTTTTCATTTGTTTCCAATTTGTTTGTAGTCACCCCCTGAAACATTTTGAGGATGGGATAATTAAAGTACAGGATAATTCTAACATCGGTCATCTCACTCTTGACATATTGCCTTTGATTGACCGTCCTTTTCATTTGACTTCAGTCTTTCTCTTTCTTACGTGACTTCCATGTCAAATCCGGACATGTTTGCGTTGTCTTCAGTCAGTTCAGTTGTTCAGTCATGTCCGACTCTTTACGACCCCATGGACTGCAGCACGCTAGGCCTCCCCATCCATCACCAACTCCCGGAGTCCACCCAAACTCATCTCCATTGAGTCGGTGATGCCAGCCAACTGTCTCATCCTCTGTCGTCCCCTTCTCCTCCCGCCTTCAATCTTTCCCAGCATCAGGGTCTTTTCCAGTGGGTCAGTTCTTCCCATCAGGTGGCCAGAGTATTGGAGTTTCAGCTTTAACATCGGTCCTTCCAGTGAATATTCAGGACTGATTTCCTTTAGTATGGACTGGTTAGATCTCCCCACAGTCCAAAGGACTCTCAAGAGTCTTCTCCAACACCACAGTTCAAAAGCATCAATTCTTCGGTGCTCAGCTTTCTTTATAGTCCAGCTCTCACATCCATACATGACTACTGGAAAAACCATAGCCTTGACTAGACGGACCTTTGTGTTGTGTTATGAGAGTTCAGTCTTACCGGAACCTCTGCTTCAGCTGCCTTTCTCCAACACCGTCTAGCTGGAGGCTAGGACTGACAAGTGGGACACAGGTCTGGGCCCCCAGCAGCCTCTGTTCACACAGTGGTGTTTGCAGCGGGAAGTCCTCCCTCCTGCAGGTAGCAGGGGGCGCTCCGGCCAGCAGGTGTGCCTCAGAACTGTGCCCTTTGTGCCCTGAGGGACCCCACAGGTGTCGGGGTGCCTCCAGAGGGTGACTATCTAGATGGTGACTTGGCCTGTTCTGCTGTGTGTGGCAACAGGCCCCACTTTTCCAGTGGTGTTGGGCTGGAGTGTAGCAGTCATAATCGAAAAGCTCCCTGTACTGCCCGGCTGCCCTCCCCTATTTCTGAGCCTAGAGAGAACAGCCTTTGATTGGGGTTGCTTTTCTTCATCCCCACTGGTATTTCTTCAACTCTAATTCAGTATTAAATAAGGCAGAAGGTGACCCAGGAAACTCACCACCCCATCATTCCTTGTATCCTTAGCCCCTGACCTACCTAGCAAAGTCTTCTGATATTTGCTTCTTGCTTAAACCCCATGGTTATACTTAGAGAGAGGAGTAGGAAGAGATGTTTCTACTAAACACTCCTTGAAGTAGAAGTCAAGAGAGAGAAATTTTAAAAGCATGAAAAACTAAATTCAATGCAGTGGCATTGGTGTTTGCATCACCATCCGACAGTTTTAAATTGCTGATCCAGTTCACATAACTCAACCCAGAACTAATTATCATATACCTAGGGAATGCAAACTCACTTAAATATTAGCTTTGATAAAAGGTAATTAATCAGGCAAATTTAGCAGCACAACAGAATGGATTTATTTCAAATTCAAATAGTGATGATTTAAGGATTATCAGCTCTTTGGGATTAGATGAATAATCAGAAACTGAAAGTTCCCTCTAACATTCACAATTGTCATTAGTTTCCAAGTCTCACCCTGTTAGATATGGTTAAAGGGAAAAATTAAGGTAAAGCTAATGTCCTAGAAAGGTTACTGATTGTAATAAACAAAGAGGTTTGCTCTAGAGAGTGAGCCACACTCTGAGGCCAGGGTGGGCCCGGGGTGGGGGCCGTGCAGAGGAACCTGGTCTCCTGCTCTCCCTCAGCCCTGCACTGCAGAGAGCCAGGCTGGTGGATAAAAACCCGGAGAGTTTCAGGAGTCAGTAAGAAATCACACTGTCCCCCAGTAGCTGGCCTTCCAAGGAGGCAGATGGAGCAAAACGCAACCAACCAGCTGCTATTCTGGCAAGAAGAAGGGACAGGAAATACAATATTCACTGGAAAAGTAGAGTCTGCCCAAATTAGGAGCCATCCATGTTCAAGAAGCATTCTAGTGTGAGGTAAAATTTTACACGCCTTTATTTCATTATGATCTGGGTTTTTGGCACATTAGACAGTGGCAGTGCGGAAGCCATATTTTTTGATGGGGGGTCATGTATAAACATCACATTTGTAGTTTCTTCCTGTGCTGTCGAAAGGCTTCCTGGACACCAAGATCTCCAGGTCCTGGATTTGTCTGGCGCCCTTCTGACATTCCAGAGGGCTTAACTCAGGGTTGCACGTGGTCACCCTTACTTAACAGATACATTGCAATGAAATAAAACTTGTGATTTGGCCATCCTCAAAACCACAAATTAAATTAACATTTCTAATAGCTGTCATTTACTTTTCAAATTCTGCCAAGAACATGAAAAAGAAAATTAGTGACATTTTATTTTGATAGATACCATAGCAGGCATTTTAGTAAAGTCATGTAACTAATTCATAGATTGACAATAAAATGTCCCCAACAAGCATATTTTGTCTCAAAATATGACAGATCTTGTTCATTTGCAGATGGACAGGCAGGCAGACCACCCATCTGTACCCAAAGATTGCTGCTTCTTTCCTCTCAAGACCATCAGTCATTCTTTCTCTGCAAGAAGTTTAGTTCAGTTTTATAACCAGAGAGGAGCTGAATAATTCTGTTCAAACCTGTTGTTCTAGAGAATAAAGCCTGAGGACAGCACCCTGAACCTGCCCTTCCTGGGACAGCAGGTGGAGGAGCCACACCTGTGACCTGACCCTTGAGTCCCAGAAGCGTGGCAGTCACAGAGCTGCAGCCCTGTCTTCACCTCACCCGCCAGGCCCGAGGCTGCTGGGGGGTGAGGGGCCGGCTGCGTTCACACCGTCTTTCACTGGCTGACCTGTAGCCTTGGTCCAGTTACGTCACTTTCCGAGGACTCACACACTCTCTCTGTTCCAAGGGAGAAAATGGATGACATCACTCGTAGTGTTCCCTCCAATATGGAAACTTTATAATTTCATAAGCAATTCTACACTCACGTATTGTACTGTCTAAACTAAATTGCTCAATGCAAGAATACTCAGGCTTGTTTATCAAATACTCCAGGTTTCCAAATCACAGAAGAAGGTAACTTTTCGGATGTACCTGTTTTGGTGATTGAACATCCCCATTTTCAACAAGTTCAGAAGATTTTTTACCCTTGCTTTTTTTACCCTCCCTATGGAGCTAAGACTGTACAGGCCACATTGTAAAGGCAGAAATGTCTCTGACACAGGAGAACAGCCTTACTGAACAGCACTTGCCTGTGGAAGAACAGTCTCCCTTGTTTCCTCTGACTTACTGAGCCAGGAGGTTGTTTTCCGCTGGACCATGGAATTTCGGGACTCAAAGCTGAGTGGCGAGGATGTGCTGTTGAGCGGCACAGGAGTCTTGCTTGTGGGCCCCTCCGTCGTCTCTCCTCTGCTTCCCCCTTAGGACGTGAAATTGGGCCCAGCAGTCACTACCAAGCTGTAATCTCTGCTGGTGGACCCTCTCTTCCTTTGGGCAGCCCAGATGGCAATATGGATCTGGTGGTGCCTGTAGAAACGGGCAGAACTCAGATCAGATGGGGCTGTGGCCACGTCCTGAAAGTCAGGTCTCTGTAAACCACGTGGCTCCCCATTGAGTTCAGACATCTGAGGAGTGAAGTGTGAGGCCGTGAGATTCTTGGGTCCTCCTCTCCTCTGAGGTACCCTTGCTCTCCTCACTGCTTCATGTGTCACCCATCATCAGGAGTCATCTCCTGTTCCTATCCTCCTCCCTCTAGATTCCCAAGCTCCACCCCCAGCCGCAAGCTCTGCATCATAGCGATTCCTGCCGAGCAGCCAGCCTGACTCTGGGAGAAGTTATTCTTCCTTTATTGGTGGATACTGCTTTCCAAATCCACGTGAATTCTATAAAAGCACGTAAGCTATTTCCTTCAACTTCAACTCGACCATCTGACCATAAAGAGCGAAAATCAGCATCAACCAATTAGAACACGAAATAGAATGAAGGTGAAGCTAACTGCAGGGCATTTGACACTCAGGTTTTTATTTTCAGAGCATGCAGGAGCAGTGGCTTCGTATCTTTGTATAAAGATGCGTGACCATGGAATCAAAGAGGCACACAAAACAAGGTTTCCTGTTTCAGCCTGGAGACGCATCAGCAGAATTCCCTGACCGGCAGAAGCGTTCTGAATAATGAGGAGTGTTTCAGCATCGTGCCGGACATTTCTCTGCTTCCACATTTCAGGACTCTTCTGGACAATTTAGATCCGTTCATAGAAATGCAGAGTAGATGTCAGTTGGAAATAAACAAAAATGAAACTTGGCTGGTATGTGAAGTGCAACTGAAAGTATAAACATTTCAAATATAAGTACAGAAGGGTGGTGTCCAAAGTGATACAGAAACACACGTTTTACTAAAGGATCTCTTCAAGTATGCTGGATGTAGGTCTGAGTTTGTTTGTTTGTTTGTTTGTTTACTGCAAGTTTGAGTAAACTTTGCTTTTAAAGTTTCCTATACATCAAAACCAAAATAAAACTTACCCTGGATTTGAGCATGAATTAACAAGAAGAGATCTCTGGGGTAACGTGGAAATCTCTCCAGGTGAGAGAGGCAGATGTGGAAGGTGAAGAAGTTTTATAAAGTGAGATGATATATCGATTAATACATGGGGGAATCCTTACACAATGTATATAGATATCAGATCACCACGGCACACACTTTGTTATCACATCTCAATAAAGGCGAAATAAAGCAAAACCACTGGTTTACGGGTTGGTTTACAGTCAGTGTCGGTGTCCCCGCTCGTGCCTGTGCTTTAAGCCTGCGTGTACTCGTGGACAGTGGGTCCCGAACAGTGCAGATGTTCACATACCTGAATCCAATCAGACTCCACAATCAGAAGCACTCTTAGCACCACCTGTATATACATCCAGTGCATCACCCCAGGACATATCCTTCTCTGCTGTTGAGTTTCATCATCTATGAAACAAGGAGCATAGTTATCTCACTCGAGAGTTCTTCGATGCTACAAATCTCACCTTTGATAAGAGATACAACCATTCCATGTGTGTGTTACAATTATTACTTAAATAAAATTCAAATCTCTTTCCTTTACACTAATTATACCTTCTGTGTTTAATTTATCAGATGACTTTAACACTCCCTTGTTCTGAGTTGTGCAGTGTTTTGGAAATCAAATTTTAAAACTTACATTTTCTTACCTTAGTAAATTGCTTGTATTGTTAGTTTGGGCTTCCCAGATGGCTCAGTGGTAAAGAACCTGCCTGCCAGTGCAGGGGCTGCAGGAGGCTTGGGTTCGATCCCTGGGTTGGGAAGATCCTCTGGAGGAGGAAATGGCAACCCACACCAGTATTCCTGCCTGAAGAATTCCATGGAGAGAGGAGCCTGGCAGGCTACAGTCCATGGAGTCGCAGAGAGTCAGACACAGCTGAGTGAGCATGCATGCACACATTGTTTATGCAGCTGGTAAGGATGGAAAGAACATCAGAAGTAATAGAATCACCACCACACTCTCTTGTCTCCTGATCTTCTTCAGGTGGTGAGACTGAGCCCCACAGGTGGAGTGAATCCCAAATCCATGCCCGGCGTGTACCTGGATGGGGCTTAACCCCAGTTAAACACAGCGACGTGGGAACAGAGATGATACTGAGAGAACAAGGGTTGCCTGACTGTGACAACACTGATGCCCAACTCTTCCATGTTGCCAAGGTGGTGAGTGGATTGCACTTTACATTTTGAACTTAAAATGATAAAGTCTGCTCTCCAATAACTGAAATTCAGGGAAAAGTTGGGAAGGTGCTTTGTTGTATCTGAAGTTGTAATCAGTTTGCCTTGGGGAGATATTTTTTCTTACCACAAAGAGGAAACATTTTGTGAAACAATTACTTAACCTTGTTGCACATAGCCTGTATATATTTTTATCAAGCTCAAAACATGAACAAGTTTTAAAGTTTTTCCATCAGTGATATTACAGTTAACAGTCACAGCACTTATTAAATGATTTGTGGTCACCATTTTTTCTCAATCCAGTAACTTTCTGAGGTGGGCAGGGGGGAAATGTCTGTTTCTATAGTGTTGGAACATGAGAAACACAGAAAACAGGTTTACAAAAATATGAAACTCTAAAATAAATGAATAAAGTAAATCTGTGACCAGATTATGTGTAGAGAAACTGTGTCAGCAGTGCACTTTGCTCAGCTGTTTTGCTTTATTGATCATGAAACCGCTTTGCTTTTGAGATCAACTCTTTAGTCCACTCATTTGTTTTGGAAAAACACTAAATCACTTCATATATTCATTGCACACAAAGCTAGGTGTTCTAAGAGAACCACTGTAAGGTGGAGCAGATGCAGGCAAACAAGAACATTACTGTTGCCCTAATCAGGGTGGTGTGACAAACTGAGACTTCATAAATGATGGATTGCATTAGCTCCATGGGGAAAGAGCCTATTTTCAGGAGAAGGGTGAGCATACTGCTCATAAGCATCAATGTGTAAAAGGCACAATGTGTTTGAAGTATGGCACTGGATTTGAAAAACTGTGAATGTTGCCCATGAGTTTGAAGGTGGGAATCTGTAAGTGTCTCAGTCATGGCAGATGTCTGAGGGCTGGTGTGTGCGGATGAGGAGTTTGGTCTTCTTCCCCCAGCCTCTGTGGGGTCCATGGGGTGGGTTACCTGTGGCAGTGGCTGGGTGAGCACCGACTCAGGGAGAAGCAAGTGATAATTGAACCCCAAGCTGGGAGTCACAACCATCCTCTTAGAAGCATCTTCAGTACCTGTCTAGTACTTGACTTGTACTCACTAGGTAAAAAAATAAAAAGGCAATTGTAAAGAGTTAGAAATTCAGGAGTTAGAAACTCCTTATTGCAAAATTCAGACTTAAATTCAAGAAAGTAGGGAAACCACTAGACCATTCATGTATGACCTAAATCAAATCCCTTACAAATATACAGTGGAAGTGACAAGTAGATTCAAGGGATTAGATCTGATAGACAGAGTGCCTGAAAAATTATGGACAGAGGTTCATGACATTATACTGGAGGCAGTGATCAAGACCATCCCCAAGAAAAAGAAACACAAAAAGGCAAAATGGTTGTCTGAGGAGGCCTTACAAATAGCTTAGAAAAGAAGAGAAGAGAAAGGCAAAGGAGAAAAGGAAAGATATACCCATCTGAATTCAGAGTTCCAAAGAATAGCAAGGAGAGATAAGAAAGCCTTCCTAAGTGACCAGTGCAAAGAAGTAGAGGAAAACAATAGAATGGGAAAGACTAGAGATCTCTTCAAGAAAATTAGAGATACCAAGGGAACATTTCACACAAAGATGGACACAATAAAGGACAGGAATGATATGAACCTAACAGAAGCAGAAGACATTAAGAAGAGGTAGCAAGAATACACAGAAGAACTGTACAAAAAAGATCTTTATGACCCAGATAATCACGATGGTGTGATCACTCACCGAGAGCAAGACATCCTGGAATGCAAAGTCAGGTGGGCCTTAGGAAGCATCACTATGAACAAAGCTAGTGGAGGTGATGGAATTCCAGTTGAGCTATTTCAAATCCTAAAAAATGATGCTGTGAAAGTGCGGGGGTCTGGCCCCAGCAGTATCCAGGGGAACCCTCAGGATGAACGGCGTCGGCGAATGAGAGAGAGAGACAGACAAAGCTCGGGGCTGAGTCTGGAGTTTATTTTTGCACGGCCCCTTTATACCCTTAACAACATCTTTTTGGGGGAAGTGCATATTGCTTACACACAGGTCATCTCAAAACATTACAGCAACTTGACCTTCAACAGAAACAGGATGTCACCCACATACTTTTCGTTCACAAGAGTCTTTCTTATCATTTGGCCTTCAGGCCTGCTAACATTTTATGGCTTGCACCTGGTGTGACTTAAGCAACTTCAGTAGCCAACCCTGTTTTTCTTATGATTAATCTATTTTCTTTCTAATAGGCGTCATCTCTATGGGAACTAGATAGGATTACATTTTTACAGAACAGAAATGGAAGGACTGCAAAAACAGCAGATATGGCACAAAACAGGCTCTTAGTCTAAAAGTTAACTACCTGCAAGAAGTCACCAGCTAATCTCTATCTAAATACACCAAAGCCTTTGACTGTGTGGATCACAGCAAACTGGTAAATTCTAAAAGAGATGGGAATACCAGACCACCTGACCTGCCTCCTGAGAAATCTCTATGCAGGTCAAGAAGCAACATTTAGAACCAGACATGGAACAACAGACTGGTTTCAAGTTGGGAAAGGAGTACATCAATGCTGTACATTGTCACCCTGCTTATTTAACTTATATTCAGAGTTCATCATGCAAAATGCCAGGCTGGATGAAGCACAAGCTGGAATCAGGATGGCCAGGAGAGATATCAATAACCTCAGATATGCAGATGACACCACCATTATGGCAGAAAGTGAAGAGGAACTAAAGAGCCTCTTGATGAAGGTGAAAGAGGAGAGTGAAAAAGCTGGCTTAAAACTCAACATTCAAACACATGAAAAGATGCTTAACATCACTCATTATTAGAGAAATGCAAATCAAAACCACAATGAGGTACCACTTCATGCCAGTCAGAATGGCTGCTATCCAAAAGTCTACAAGCAATAAATGCTGGAGAGGGTGTGGAGAAAAGGGAACCCTCTTACACTGCTGGTGGGAATGCAAACTAGTACAGCCACTATGGAGAACAGTGTGGAGATTCCTTAAAAAACTGGAAATAGAACTGCCATATGACCCAGCAATCCCACTCCTGGGCATACACACCGAGGAAACCGGAACTGAAAGAGACACATGTACCCCAATGTTCATCACAGCACTGTTTATAATAGCCAGGACATGGAAGCAACCTAGATGCCCATCAGCAGATGAATGGATAAGGAAGCTGTGGTACATATACAGAATGGAATATTACTCAGCCATTAAAAAGAATTCATTTGAATCAGTTCCAATGAGGTGGATGAAACTGGAGCCCATTATACAGAGTGAAGTATGCCAGAAAGAAAAACACCAATACAGTATACTAATGCATATATATGGAATTTAGAAAGATGGTAATGATAACCCTATATGCAAGACAGAAAAAGAGACACAGATGTATAGCAGACTTTTGGACTCGGTGGGAGAAGGCGAGGGTGGGATGATCTGAGAGAATAGCATTGAAACATGTATATTATCAATTGTGAAACAGATCACCAGTCCAGGTTTGATGCATAAGACAAGTGCTCAGGGCTGGTGCACTAGGATGACCCACAGGGATGGGATGGGGAGGGAGGTGGGAGGGGGTTTCAGGATGGGGAACACATGTTAATCTATGGCTGATTCATATCAATGTATGGCAAAAACCACTACAATATTGTAAAGTAATTAGCCTCCAACTAATATAAATAAATGAAAAAAATTAAAAAATAAATAAAATCCCTAGGTCAAGTAAAAAAAAAATAAAACCTCAACATTCAAAAACCCAAGATCATGGCATCCAGTCCCATCACTTCATGGCAAATAGATGGGGAAACAATGGAAACTTTATTTTCTTGGGTTCCAGAATCACTGCAGATGGTGACTCTAGCCATGAAATTAAAAGACGCTTGCTCTTTGGAAGAAAAGCTATGGCCAGCCTAGACAGCATATTAAAAAGCAGAGACATCACTTTGCCGACAAAGATCTGTCTAGTCAAAGCTATGGTTTTTGCAGTGGTCCTGTGTGGATGTGACAATTGGACCGTAAAGAAAGCTGAGCGCTGAGGAAGTGATGCTCTTGAACTGTGGTGTTGGAGAAGACTCTTGAGAGTGCCTTGATAGCCATTGTTGTTCAGTCCCTAAGTTGCGTGTGACTCTTTGTGATACTGTGGGCTGCAGCAGTCCAGGCTCTCCATCCTTCACTGTCTTCTAGACTTTATCTAATTACATCAGGTCACCCCAAAGCTGCCTGTTTGAACCATGATAGTTGAGTCTCATCTAAAATTAGCTGTGCTTTGACATGTCAATAATTTACAGTGGTGAGCAGTTAAAAACACTGCAACAAAACACCTTATTGTCCTTATATAGGGGTGTGATTGAGGATGATATAGAGATAATTTAAAAGCCATTTTTTTAAGGAGGGAGCAAAATGAAAATGACTTGTCTGTTGGCTTTAGTTTCAGGTAAAGAAACAAATTGAATCTTAGTCACAAATGTGGTTTATTGCGAAGACACTATAATCACCTAGGTAGGCATGCTTTCTGCTTTCCCTGGGAATTAGGAAGCTCTCAGTCATGTCCACAGTCCATCATTAGTAAACAAGAAAGCTGATAGAATGAATTGTGATGCTCACTTGCTTACCTCTCCTTAGTTTTATTTGTGCTGCATTTATTTTTTGAAAGCCACCTGAGTAATATTTGGAATGAGATTGGATGTAATTAATTTAATAATTGATTTAGTAGTTGGGAAATGATATAATTTAGTTAGTGCTCAACAAATACATGTCTGTGTATGTACTCATTTAACTCACATGTACTTTTTACTTACTATACACAGGGTAAAGACTAATTTTGAAACATTTTTTAGAAATAAACTCAGAAGAAAAAAAAAGAAATAAACTCAGGGTTTCAGTTGATATGCAAATAATTTCTGAGCTATTGAGCTGCACTCATTAAAATTGGCAAGAACTGGGGAATTTCATTATATATCATTATTTTGCACATCTGTGAATATAGTCTACAAAAGAAACATGAGCTCTATTTCATTATCTACACTCTGTATTACATAAGCTTACTTCAGGCTTAAGTACTCAAAGAATGAAAAAGAAAGTTAGTCACCCCATGGATGGTAGCCCACCAGGCTCATCTATGGGATTCTCCAGGCAAGAATACTGGAGTGGGTTGCCATTTCCTTCTCCAGGGGATCTTACCAACCCAGGAATGAAACCCAGGTCTCCCGAATTGCAGGCAGACTCTTTACTGACTGAGGCACCAGGGAAGCAAGTCATGTGTAAAATCTCTGATCTGTAAGCTGGGGAAAAAAGATGTCATAAAATAAGTCCATGCAAAATGGCAACATGACGCAAATGGTAAGAAAAGTTGCATATCAGGTGATTCTCAAATTGGTGGTGAAATCTGACAATGGAAGGATCTAGAGTCACAGACAGAGCCTTCCTCCTGAGATGAGGTCAGTGGTGAGACAGTGCGCTTCTTACCATGCGCTCAGATAAACACCTCTGCTTCCACCAGGGGCAGCCTTCTTCATGCTCCCGAGCTGGTTCCACCCACCCTCCCCCACCCATAAATCGCACTGACTCCTCTGGCACTCGATGTGATATGTAATTGTGTGTGTGCTCGTTGACTGATTCCCCCCAGCGTGATGTGTGAATTGCATCCATGATTCATACATGGATTTATGCACACATTCCCTTGTGGGACATTCGGGTGGCTTACCCATAGGATGTTATAAACAGCGAAGTGCTGGACAGCCCAACACCTGTCGTTCAGTAAGCACATTAATTATCTGAGTTTGAATTAATTCCTGCACAATGTCAGAATTGAGATATCTTGTGGGGAAAATGAGCAAACGCCTTGGAGACCCTTCACACCTCAGACCATGTCCTTCTGGCCCCTTGGGACCACTGAGGAGCTTCTCGGCTCTGCACTGTGGCCATGCCGAGTACAGAGCACGGTGCCGGTTTCCTCCCCCAGCAGGGGTCCTGAGGACGGCACCGCAGCCCACGTGCAGAGCCGAGAAGACGCCCAGGAGACGCCGGCTGCTGAGCACCCAGTCACCTTCACTGAAGGTCTGTCAGGAAGCCTGCTGAGGGCTGGGTCACTGAGGCCACCTAATAGTGGCTGCCATTGAAGGACAGTGCATTTTCAGGTCTCTAATAAACTAAGTGTAAACATTATCTCCATGAAACTTCAGTTAACTACAATAATATGTTAGTGATTCTTCATGCATTATCTTAGAAGTAATGCTCACTTATTTCAAATATACATATGAACATAGATATACATGTGTACTGCATACCTATTTATATTTTATATAAGCCTGGTCACTTGGGGGCTCTTGTCTTGATAGTATGTATCACTTTAACCAGTGCCATAAATCTATGATCTGTACTGTTTTCTCAGTTTATAAATCAGACAACTGTAGCTTAACAAAGCTTAAAAATCATGCCCTCATCACCTGATAGTAGTGATGTGATATAAAGCTCTTTCTCTACAACTGTCAGGGAAATATAGAGAATTTCTCTGGTTCTGGGATTGTTTTTGTATTTTTAATAGAAAAAAAAGGGAGATGCAGGGTTAAAAACCCCAGTAAGTGATGAAACAATTGGACAATCACTGTACAACAGTGCAATCCGTCTTCAGTAATGAAATGATCTCAGACCTTCATTTACTCCAAATTGTACAAACTAATGAAATAAACAACTTTAATTAAGTACTCTAAAGTATTTTACATAGTCTACTTCATATGTTTCCCATTTCTTTCTCCAACATGAAAAAGAGATAGATTGTGGGAAAATGAATTGATGATGAAAGGTAACCACCCACAGCTTTCCATGGGAAAAGGATCACACACATACATAAGAAGGCTTAGAAATGAAACCATTCTATTGACTGCTCTTCTGGTGATACTGGAGTGTTCACAGCCAACCACTGACCCAGACTCATCTTCTGAGAAATGTCAAGGTTAAGATAATGGTCATTTTTATATTACAGAAAATGGTGACCGAAACTTGGGGCTCTAGCAAAGCCCTGGGTCAGCATCCTGAGCACCTGCCCCGTCCCCAGTGGACATTCACAGGTGCTGTTACAGCACTGTCTCCTCAGCACACTCCTGTGGTGAAAACAAGGGGCTCAAGGCCATTCCACCACATAGACATCCTCACCCTCTTTTCTTCCCACACGGAGGAAGCGGGTGGGGAGAGGGAGGTGGGCCACATGGTGTTGCTAATCCTCCCAATTCCGACATCAGGTTCTGCAGTGCAGTTCACTGTGGGTTCAAAACCGTTTCTTCTGGAAAAACAAATGACAACAAATTTTCGTTACATTTGTGTTTTTTGTTTGCAAAACAGAGAGACTGAATTAAGTCTCACTGTGCGTGTTGTCTCGACAGCCTGGCTTCTTACCGTCAGTGAAACATCCTTATATTCCTCTAGAGAGATAAACCCTTTATGGCAACATCCAAAAGGATTTTTAAAAATGAACCCAAAATACACAGTATTGTTTTTAGGCTTTGTGGGCAGAGGCATTTCCAAAGTGGGATCATTTCTGAAAACTATGTTCCTCTCCTCCCAATAAGCGTCAGTAACAAGACACCAAGTCCGCCCATCCTGTGGACTCTGCTCCCTGTTACAATTAGTGTCCTCAGAGTCCCCACATGCACATTACAAGTGTAACAGTAAATGTCTGTTATAATATGTGTGCACTTATCATAGAATAGTAATTATGGGGCAGGCATACCAATACATACAACCAATTTTCAGGAGCTGTAAAAGCATTCATTTTGTCAAGGATCAGAGTCCACACAGCACGTGTGCACACGCGTGCGCACACACACACACACACACACACTTTTATAGCACTATTATTTTATGTATCCATTAAATTAGTGTTTTAAGTGGCTACTCGTTCCTGAGAGCTCTGCTGGGCACAGAACACAGGGGTGATAAGGTACTCTCTCCCAGATAAAGCACTTTTCTGAGGATGGGGACTCCGTTTCAGGTGAAGGGATCTTTCCACAGTGTGGGATGAAGACAGCATCATTGGAGCGGGGGCAAGAGGTGAGCCATTTTAGAGAACACGGGACCACCCACGGTGACTCTGAATAAGTGTTCGCAGGCACACTGGCCGCTGTTTCTCTCCCTCGGCCAGAGGCTGTCCCTGCTCCCATGGACAGAGGGGATGGAGTACAGATAACACGCAGTGAGCATCGAAGGGGAGAAATCAATACAAGTAACCCTTCCCTGAGAGCATTTACTTTAGAAAACCTGTAATCATGTTCTCCGTCTTCTGAAGTGTATGTAAATCTTTTTAAAATCTAAATAAGTCTACCAGCATCAGATCCAGGAATACACTTCTCAAGGACAAGGGAGTTAACACTTTGAAATGTCACCATCAGGGACATGACACCCTGTCTCCTAGGCTGTGTGGGTCAAAGATCTGACTGAGCCCAGCTCTCCTGCTTCCCCACCAAATAGCTAGACTCGACCTGGAGCCAAGGAGGGTCTCCAAAGGAGCAGACTTCGGAAGTTAGTTCACCTGAAGCTTCAGGTGGAGCTTCCCTGGTGGCTCAGTCAGTTTAGAATCTTCCTGTAATGCAAGAGACCTGGGTTTGATCCCTGGATGGGGAAGATCCCTTGGAGAAGGGAATGGCTACCCACTCCAGTATTCTTGCCTGGGAAATCCCATGAAGTCGCAAAGAGTCGGACATGACTGAGCGACTAACACTTTTCTTCAGGTGGGTGGCTATGAAAGTCAGAAACAAATGTAAAAGGAGGTTGAGATGCGCTGTGGGTGGGTCATGCAGGTGGAGCTGGTTTTATGAGGAAGACTTTGCAGGGTGTGAAGGTCATAGAGGGAGCCTGGCTGAGTCTGGAAAGGGGAGGATTTGTTACTTCTTGTTGTTTGAGTCTTTGAAGACTGGCAGCCTGTTTCTAAGAGCTAAATGAACCTTCCTTTTTCCTGTTGAACATTGGTTTCATGGTGTTTAGGTTTGAACGGAATTATAATTAGCATTGGCTCATTCAACAGCAACTGTAAATATGAATAATCAAAAGTGGTTTAAAATAGCTGGGAGAAATATCAATAACCTCAGATGACACTACCCTTATGGCAGAAAGTGAAGAACTAAAGAGCCTCTTGATGAAAGTGAAAGAGGAGAGTGAAAAAGTTGGCTTAAAGCTCAACGTTCAGAAAACTAAGATCGTGGCATCTGGTCCCATTACTTCATGGCAAATAGATGGGGAAACAGTGGAAACAGTGACAAACTTTATTTTCTTGGGTTCCAAAATCACTGCAGATGGTGACTACAGCCATGAAATTAAAAGACGCTTGCTCCTTGGAAGAAAAGTTATGACCAACCTAGACAGTATCTTAAAATACAGAGATATTTCTTTGCCAACAAAGGTCCGTCTAGTCAAAGCTATGGTTTTCCAGTAGTCATGTATGGATATGAGAGTTGGACTATAAAGAAAGCCAGATGCTTTTGAACTGTGGTATTAGAGAAGACTCTTGAGAGTCCCTTGGACTGCAAGGAGATCCATCCAGTCCATCCTAAAGGAAATCAGCCCTGAATATTCATTGGAAGGACTGATGCTGAAGCTGAAACTCCAATACTTTGGCCACCATGGGAAGAACTGACTCATTTGAAAAGACCCTGATGCTGGGAAAGATTGAAGGTAGGAGGAGAAGGGGACAACAGAAGATGAGATGGTTGGATGGCATCACCGACTCAATGGACATGAGTTTGAGTAAACTCTGGGAGTTGGTTGAGTAAACTCTGGGAGTTGGCAGGGAGAGGCCTGGCGTGCTGCAGTCCATGGGATCGCAAAGAGTCAGATATAACTGAGTGACTGAACTGAACTGAACCGAGGTGCATCGTATGTAGCACATATTCAAAAAACAATGCTGATAGCTGTTTCCTATACAGACCTTTTTCAGGTCTCAAATTTTCTAACTGCCAGTGCATTTTGCAGTTCGTGTGTATATTTAATTAGTGTCTCTTGTCTACCCCTCCACAAAAGCTAGTGTGAACCTAATTATGTGCCTTATAACAGATTCTATTTTAGAATTATGGTAATATTGTACCTTAATGTCAACTGTGAAAATTTTTGTTTGAAGACCCACAAGTAAGGAAACAGTATCTTCATACTATTAAATACAAAATGTTTTTAACCACAAAACAAAATGAACCAGGTAGCAAAACTCAGACTAGAAAACATAATATGAAAAGAATGCTGCTCCCATCCTGTAGCATTAAGTACATTTTAAAGCAGAAAGAAAACACCAGATTTACACTTAATTAACCCAGCCTAGCTCAGGGCTGGTTAGATCTTTAAAGCCCACACAACCCTGGCACGTACTGGTGTCCCTGAGTTTCTTTTATGACTTTGCCATTGTCATTATGTAGGAAAATGAACCTGAGCTGTGCTTGCAGTTAGTATCTCTGACGCTGGCCTGGGCTTGTGAGCTCACTGAGAGGTCCCATGGGAAACCCTGCAGCCTGCCAGCCTTGGAAGAGCAGGCCCACGTAGACGCTGCTGCAGGATGGCCTGCATAGCCTGGGCCTGCAGTCTACTGGTCACTAACTGCTGCTTCCAGCAGCCTGTTCCTCTTTGAAATCCATAGTTGTGTTATGCGTTCCATAGTCTGCAATGAGTTTGCAAAATATTTTCACTTAAAACTTTGCAAATGTTGGGAGAATTATATTCTAGAGGCTTTAGAGTGAATGATTGTTCTATAAGTACTCATTAAAAACTTAGTATGTTTTAGAAATATCAAATAAGGGGGTTTTGGGAGTACCTCAAAGTTCCAAACCCGTATTATAAAACTAGGATGAAATTTAACTAAAATTAACAGAAAATGGCCAAAACAGTTATGCAGTTGTTAACGTTTAGAGTGTGCTTTGGTCTTCATAGAAAATTAATAATAGGGATTTTAGGGCTTCCCTGATGTCTCAGTGGTAAAGAATACCTGCCAATGCAGGAGATGCCAGATTGATCCCAGGGTTGGGAAGATCCTCTGGAGAAGGAAATGGCAACTGACTTCAGTGTTCTTGCCTGGGCAACTCCATGGACAGGGGGAGGGAGCCTGGTGGCTATAGTTCATGGGGTTGCAAAGAGTTGGACATGACTTAGTGACTAAACAACAATGTAATTTGACTGGATCAACTCAGTTTTATCCTGCCTTTCTCATTTTAATTCATAACAAAGTAATTAAATAATAAAACTTCCTCTAGTAAGCTAATCAGTTTCAGTTTTTTATTCATAATCCTTTTAATTCAACAATATATGTTTTTTGTCCACTAACCTACTTATTAAAATTAAATGGAATTTCTGGATGTAAAGTATACATATATTTGCATTGTTAAATTGGTTCTTAGAAAAATACTACCATGGAAATAAAATAGCAGTAGATCTAGTTGATTGATTACATTTTTGACTTTTTAAATTCTTCAAAATAAATAATAGTTGAATTATTCAAATGTAAGGAGTTGCATGTAAATTGGAGGACTAAAATATTAAGCAAAATGGCAAAATGACGCTTATAATATTTATAGACTGCATGCTATTAGAATAAAATCAAAACAAAGATATACAAAGACAAATATACTGAATGTCTCTCTTGAACATACGTATGTACATTATGAAGTTAAAAGGATTAGAGTAGCAACATATAATTTGTGAATTTTTAACTTCTTTTTGATAAGGCTGGTAACTGTAGAATTTCCCAAGTATTTTTCAAGATGAAATCAATCAGACAGCCTCAACACCATGTTCCATTGGCTGTGAATTCTGTCACTCCCAGGACCAGGGCAAGCCTCGCCTCTCTGAAAGGACTAGGAAGGTGTGGAGGAGGGCATGGCAACCCACTCCAGTATTCTTCCCTGGAGAATCCCATGGACAGAGGAGCTTGGCGGGCTACAGTTTAAAGGATTTGCAAAGAGTCAGACACAACTGAAGCGACTTAGCGCACACACACACAGGGCCACTGACCACACTGTGCCTTTGTTCTCTGTGCGGCTCCAGTCTCTGAGACTCTGCATCCTGGGGAGGAAGGAAGGTGTGGGAAGGGGCAGTCTGGTCAATTCTAGGAGACATCCAGCTCCTCTAAGACAGGCCTCCCGTCTCCCTGCCCGCGAGTGCTCCCTCAACTTCCTCCTCCCCAGCTCATCTGTCTCAGTGGCCCCTGGAGCCTCTGTGCACTTGGACCAGGTCCTTGGCTTCACAACAAAAGACAGTCTCGCGCCGCACTGCTGAGTTGCTGGGACTGCGCCCTCTCTGCCCCAGCTCCCCGCAGACAGGCGCTGCCTGGCTCAGAAACTTGTTTGTAACTTAGCAGGAGACTCTTCGGCAGACAGCAGGGGGGAATTTTGTTTCTAACATGTTTAAAGATGCTTGAAAAGTGTTTGCAAAGTGCAGGCATGGCCTTAAGAATTTTGTTCCTGACGGAGAGCCCATGGTGCCTGGCAGCAGAAGCAGAGCCGGTAGGAGAGGGGACAAGAGAGAAAGGGGGTGTTTGCTTTCACTGCCCTGAAGCAGGGCCCCCCTCTCCCCTGCTGCCCCTTCAGGGAGGACTGTGATATCTGGTTTTGCATCACCGAGGCTTCACTGAGGCTGTCTGGAGAGCTGGTGGCATGGGGTTTCCAGACGGTATGTGAGGGAGTCTCTGAAAGAGATCAGTATTTGAACCTGTAGACCCGAGCAAGGCAGACCCCCAGCACAGGGCAGCACCTCCGTCCTGGGGCCTGCTCAGAGCATGAGGACAGATGGGGCAGGGCGCTCTCCGCCTGCATGGGACAGACCCAGGGCCGGAGAACAGCTGCATGGGGTCAAGGAGGGCAGAAAAGCGAGGAAGCCCATGCATTGTGCCGTGTTCAGGGAGAATATTTTAAACCTATTTAAACCTATCCATGTTTTTAAATTTTAATGTCTTATTTTTGTATTTACCCTGATGGCTACAAAATAAGCTGGTTTCATTACTTCCCATGATGCCCTTTAATCTGTGCCAAGGGCACTGTGTAATACTGGGATGAGGCAATGAGGAAGCAGCTCATACTGACTTCTCAGGAGAACTTAAGCTCTTGGAGAACCTACTTAGAGGATTAGCAGAGAACTTTCAAATTCAGGTCAGCATGAGCAATAAGCTCCGTCTTCATAGTGAGGGGCGGCAGATTCGCCATTAGCAGCAGCTGGAGAATGAGGGGCAGTTCTGAGTTCATATCAGGAGGGTGGGGGGACCAAGTCTTGGAAATTGACTGTTAGCACTTCCCAGACCCCCTTAGCTGATGTGCTCAGAAGCCATGAGTCCAGCAGAGGAAACTCATTTCCAGACAGCTGACCCCAAGGACCCAACGGAAGCTATAAAAATGGCCCCTTGTTATAAAGCATTTTTCTGCCAACAACATAAAGTAATTGCCAGCAGGTGATTCTGTTAAATGACCAGTACGTCTCTGTGAAGCCTGACCCTTCAAAGGAACAGCTCATAAGAGATGCCGTTTATGCTCTGAGCATCCTGTGCTAGATGCCCCTCTGGCAGCAGGAGTGCAGCCACCCTGCCTTTGTGCAGTGCACACCTTCTTGAGGCTTCCAGGCCATCCCAGCCACCACGACAGACAGACATGACCACTTCCCCCAGCAAGCAGTGACTGATTAATTTAAGATGCAGAGAGGGCCCATGCAGAGCAAAGAGGCAGCAAGAGCAGGCAGATTAGTCCCAGGGCTCCTTAGTAAGCAGGAAGGGACGTCCATCTGAAAAATCATTTGTCTATGCAGGTTAAGTAGGTCTGAGCATCACTTTTATACCAGTCTTAGCTTAAACTCTGAGATACAAAAGTGACCCCAAGATCACAGAGATTGTCAACACACTAGAAAGTAGGCAGAAAGCAAAGGTGAGGCACACAGAGAACTGATGATAAAGCTAGTCCTGTCACTAAGTTCACTTGCAGAGAGGGCTTCCAGGAACTTGAGATGATACAGAGCCATGGAAGGCACTCATACATGAGTTTTGAGTCACATTCTACAGATTCCATGAGTTGAAAGAGAGACACACGAAAAGCATTTAGAGTGAAGTATGAACAAAGAAGGGCTTCCCTGGTGGCTCAGAGGTTAAAGCGTCTGCCTGCAATGTGGGAGACCTGGGTTTGATCCCTGGGTCGAGAAGACCCCCTGGAGAAGGAAATGGCAACCCACTCCAGTATTCTTGCCTGGAGAATCCCATGGATGGAGGAGCCTGGTGGGCTACAGTCCATGGGGTCGCAAAGAGTCGGACACGACTGAATGACTTAACTATGAACAAAGAAATACCTCCATAAATATTTCTGGTAGTAAGGGAAAGGAGAACATTCACAGGATTTTGAAGACTGTCTCTGGGCAGTCTGAAAGGTGCTCTGTATAACTGTACAGAAATGCATTTTAGAAGACATGACAGCACATGCTTTTCAGGATCAATGTTAATGTCTGTGTTAAACAATGATGTGCCTTTAGCTTTCCAGCCAAAAGTAGAACTTAGTTGATCACAGAGATTACTCTTAAATTTCAGTCACAAGTAGCATTAACATATTTTAATACACTTATTTCTCAGATATTCTTAAAGCAGGCATAGGCATTAAATTTGCTGAAATCCATGATCAAGAATGATCTCAATGACAAATCAGGAAAGGCCAACATCACAGCTAACGTGAACCTGGAGTACTTGTTGAAATAAGTGACAGACCTCCCAGAAATTTAACAGATCTGGGAAATGGCGGAGTAGAAGGATGTGCACTCAGTTTCTCCTGCAAGAACACCAAAATTGCAACCAGCCATCTACAGAAGGGTGTTGGAACCCACCAAAAAAAGAAAACCCATGCACAAGGACAAAGGTGAAGCCACAACAAGACAGTAGGAGGGACACAATCATGTTTAAAATCAAATCTCATACCCGCCAGAAACTGTCGGAGGGCACAAGCTAAACCTTGTGTGCACCAGGACCCAGGGAAAGAAGCAGTGAGCCCCACAGGAGACCGGGCCAGATCAGCTGTGAGTGCTGGAGGGTGTCCTGTGGAGGCATGGGTCAGCAGCGGCTGCCTCAGGGACAGGGGCACTGGCGGCAGCTGTACTGGGAGGCGTGGCATGTGGCGTAAGTTCTGTTGGAGGAGGTAGCCATTAGCCCCACCATGGAGTCTGGGGGGCAGTCCACAAACTGGAGGACAGTTATACAGAAGAAGTCCTCAATCTGTTGTGAAAGTTCTAGCCCCACAACAGACTTCCCAACCTGGGGATCTGGCAAAGGAATTGGAAATCCCCAGGGAAACTGACTATGAAGGGCAACAGGATTTCATTACATAGAATGTCCGCAAAACTGGGGAAACAGAGATTCTTGGAGGGCACAAACAAGACCTGTGCAAGGGACCCAGGATAAAGGAGCAGTGATCCCTATGCCCTCTATAACCTACCATAGAGACTACAGACTCTAGGACTGGACAGCCTCAGGCCAAACTACATGGAGGGAACACAGCCCCACCCATCAGGAGAAAACTGGATTAAAGATTTACTGAGCACAGTCCATCAGAAAAAGACCCAATCTCCCCCTCAGTCAGTCTCTCCCATCAGGAAACTTCCATAAGACTCTTATCCATCTCCATCAGAGAGCAGACAGAATGAAAACCACAATCATAGAAAACTAACCAATCTGATCACATGGACCACAGCCTTGTCTAACTCAATGAAACTATAAGCCATGCCGTGTAGGGCCACCCAAGATGAACGGGTCATGGTGAAGAGTTCTGACAAAATGTGGTCCACTGGAGAAGGGAATGGCAAACTGCTTCAGTATTCTTGCCTTGAAAACCCCATGAACAGTATAAAAAGGCAAAAAGATAGGACACTGAAAGATGAACTCTCCAGGTTGGTAGGTGCCCAATATGCTACCGGAGATCAGTGGAGAAAGAACTCCAGAAAGAATGAAGAGATGGAGCCAAAGCAAAAATAACACCCAGTTGTGGATGTGACTGGTGATGGAAATAAAATCCAATGATCTAAAGAGCAGCATTGCATAGGAACCTGGAATGTTAGGTCCATGAATCAAGGCAAAATTGGAAGTGGTCAAACAGGAGATAGAAAGAGTGAACATTGACATTTTAGGAATCAGCAAACTAAAACGGACTGGAATGGGTGAATTTAACTCAGATTACCATTATATCTACTACTGTGGGCAAGAATCCCTTAGAAGAAATGGAGTAGCCATCATAGTCAACAAAAGAGTCCGAAATGCAGTACTTGGATGCAATCTCAAAAACAACAGAATGATCTCTGTTCGTTTCCAAGGCAAACAATCCAATATCACAGTAATCCAGGTTTATGCCCTGACCAGTAATGCTGAAGAACAGTTGTTGAACAGTTGAATGGTTGTTGAAAGTTGAATGGTTCCATGAAGACCTAGAAGACCTTCTAGAACTAATACCTGAAAAAGATGTCCTTTTCATCATAGGGGACTGGAATGCACAAGTAGGAAGTCAAGAGATGCCTGGAGTAAATTTAGCAAATTTGGCCTTGGAGTACAAAATGAAGCAGGTCAAAGGCTAATAGAGTTTTGCCAAGAGAACGCACTGGTCATAACAAACATGCTCTTCCAACAATATAAGAGAAGATGCTACACATGGACATCACCAGATGATCAATACTCAAATCAGATTGATTATATTCTTTGGAGCCAAAGATGGAGAAGCTGTATCAGTTCAGTTCAGTCACTCAGTCATGTCTGACTCTTTGCGACCCCATGGACCATAGCACACCAGGCCTCCCTGTCCATCGCCAACTCCCAGTGTTTACTTAAGTTCATGTCCATTGAGTCAGTGAGGCCATCCAACCGTCTCATCCTCTGTCATCCCCTTCTCCTCCAACCTTCAATCTTTCCCATATCAGGGTCTTGTCCAATGAGTCAGTTCTTCCCATCAGGTGGCCAAAGTATTGGAGTTCAGCTTCAACATCAGTCCTTCCAATGAACACCCAGTACTGATTTCCTTTAGGATTGACTGGTTGGATCTCTTTGCTGACCAAGGGACTCTCAAGAGTCTTCCCCAACACTACAGTTCAAAAGCATCAATTCAATTCTTCAGTGCTCAGCTTTCTTTATAGTCCAACTCTCACATCCATACATGGCTACTGGAAAAACCAAAGCTTTGACTAGATGGACATTTGTTGGCAAAGTAATGTATCTGCTTTTTAATATGCTGCCTAGGTTGGTCATAACTTTTCTTCCAAGGAGCAAGTGTCTTTTAATTTCATGGCTGCAGTCACCATCTGCAATGATTTTGGAGCCCCAAAATAGAAAGTCTGCCACTGTTTCCACTGTTTCCCCATCTATTTGCCATGAAGTGATGGGACCAGGGCCATGATCTTAGTTTTCTGAATGTTGAGCTTTAAGCCAACTTTTTCACTCTTCTCTTTCACTTTCCTCAAGAGGTTAGTTCTTCTTTGCTTTTTGCCATAAGGGTGGTGTCATCTGCATATCTGAGGTTATTGATATTTCTCCTGGCAACCTTAATTCCAGTTTGTGCTTCATCCAGCCCAGCATTTCTCATGATGTACTCTGCATGTAAGTTAAATAAGCAGGGTGACAATATACAGCCTTGACATACTCCTTTCCCTATTTGGAACCAGTCTGTTGTTCCATGTCCAGTTCTAACTGTTGCTTCCTGACCTGAATACAAATTTCTCAAGAGGCAGGTCAGGTGGTCTGGTATTCCCATCTGTTTAAGAATTTTCCACAGTTTATCATGATCCACACAGTGAAAGGCTTTGGTGTAGTCAGTAAAGCAGAAGTAAATGTTTTTCTGGAACTCTCTTGCTTTTTCGATGATCCAACAGATGTTGGCAATTTGATGTCTGGTTCCTCTGACTTTTCTAAATCCAGCTTGAACATCTGGAACTTCACGGTTCATGTACTATTGAAGCCTGGCTTGGAGAATTTTGAGCATCACTTTGCTAGCGTGTGAGATGAGTGCAATTGTGCATCACCTGTTAGACTCTTCTATGATAGCCCATTGCCTCCTGCCTTGGAGAGCCTCACAGCCTGCTCCATGCTGCACCACTGGAGAAAATGTGCCACCTGGCCTCGGGGGGAGGGATCAGGAGTCTGCTGAGGGCAGCTAGAGTGTGACAGAACACTCAGAATTGGCTGAGTGCATGTGTGAGTGCAGGGCATCACCTTTTGAAGCTGCTCACTGAAACCGTACTGGTCAGTGTGCAGGGAATAAAAGCCGAAACCTGGGGAGGACAGCTTATACCCTGAGCTGTCCTGCAGACAGCCCTCACCATGCACGATAGGCAGGCGGACGGCCTGTGTGTGTCTGAGATACTCATTCAGATGCACTGGCCTGGGCTTCAGGCATCCATACCCTCCCCAAGCTTCCTAGTCCATCCCAGTGAATGCTCTATGTTGAGAGCCACCTTTGTAGAATGAGAGAGGAAGCAACAATGGCCACATGGCTTCCAACGGTGGAATCATTTCATGCCGTGACCATAAGAACTCTCCGTGTGAGATCACACTCCAAACTTTCCTAATAAGAGCAATGAGTTATGCCAATGTGAACTGCATATGCTCACATCCATCACTCATGTCCCCTTGAAGGATAGTATGCAGGGTCTGTTGTATATAAAGGGAAACCAAGAAAACACAGTCAGTTGATCAGTCATCACAGACGATTTGTCATTTGTTAGACATAGTCTGTGGTCTGAAATGTTAAGTCATCTGCCTGAGATGATGAATCTGTTAAAACTTGAGGATGACTGGGAATCTTACCCCAAGCATGTTTTTCTTTCTATTCTGACCTAAATGACCACAGCAAAACCAAAAAGTGCTTTTTTTCATGGAGGAAATTTGAGTGACAAGGTAGCACAGCTCACTATGAAAAGAGTAGCAGAGTGATTGGATTGGACAAACTGGAATGAAAAGCCCTGAGTCATCTTGTTTTACAGGAAGCATAAAGGTCCCTGTAAACTGGGTGGATAATTCCTACAAATCCCACTAGAATGCCACGTATTTCCCAGTCCCAGACTCCTGTCTGTCTCATTCAGTTCCTGTGTGGTCCTTCAGTCCTTTACCCAGCCCCTTACCAAATAGTTTATACATGCCAACCATTAGGTCAGGCACTAGAGATGCACAGACTTGTTAATGAATTCAGGAATGAATGTGCAATTATAATGCATTAGAGTGACTATAATGACACACATGCAGAGCTATAGGGCCTAAGCATGGAAAACAGGTTCTGACTAGAAAGCGTCAATTCATTGCAATTAGGTAAGCACTCCTGTTTACTTTGGGAAAGGCAGTCACTAGCAATTAACAGCTAACTTAATGTGGATGAGATCTACATCTCCTCGGGAGCATCATCCCATCTTTATGACATCCACACAAAGGTCTTCCTAGCCCCAGGTTGCTGAGGGAGGACCTCAGGATGGCCGTGGAGAACTTACACATGCTCTAATGTCAGTACTTCACAAAGCAGAGTCAGTAGGTGTTGGACATCAGCTTCATAATCTTACTGACCACTAAACTGTCTGTGTTTAGACATGAATACAGATTGCTGACTGTAGGAAATGAAAGACGTCTTCATGGGGTGAAGTGCCCCTGGCACCACTTATATAGATAGATAGATAGATAGATAGATAGATATCCAACACCCATGATCTGACTTCTCAACATCTCATGCCACTGTCATCAGCATAACGACTATAATCTCCTGTTCAAACAATTTTTGGTTAAACTCTGTTAAGTATCCCTTAGATAGTATTACTTTCTGTGATTCCTTCATCACTCAGGCAATTGAATTGTATGATTGAAATATTAGGGGATATGGCTGCAAACATGAAGAAATTCCAAAGATCTAGTAGATTGAGGATTATTCATTCTTACTTCAAATTTTTCAGAATTTAGCATGTTTATGTAATTTTCAGTAATTTCTGAAAAACTTCAGCAATCCCCAAACACTTATTTGTAAATTCAATAAATAAATGCTATGTTCATTTCACATGCTGAGCAAAAAATGAATAAAGGTTCTGAATAGCCAAGAGAGGGGGAGGGAAGGCAGAAGCAGGTGACATCCTTGAAACAAAGGTAAACGAAACTTCTTGTCAAAATACACTGCTTGCAGTTGCTAATCCTCAATGCTAATTGCTCTCTCTCCATCTCCAGTTGTGTTGAATGTGTGTGCGTCAAATGTGTTTCCATTCTTATGCACATATTTTATATCTTATCATAATAACTGAACACTAAATGTTTCACTTACTTTGCAAAAATTATCATATACTTGAAGAAGTATGCTTAAAGGTAAATACCACCCACAGTTATCCTAGGTCTTACTCAGACCCTGAGAATTTCTCCATAAAAGTCTTGTCAAAAACAGTGATTTGCTTTGCATTTGTTGGCATTTTGTTGAAAGCAGCTGCAGATGATGCCACCTTTTGATGGCAGAAGATGAATGTGTTTTAGAGAATGAAACCATTTCTCATAAGGGACCCTTTGGGAGCAGATCTGTATTTGAATAGGTGCTGAGCGCTTCCACAGAGCTTCGTAGCCTGTGATGTCTTCAGAGCACTGGCAGCTTGAGAGAGGGGTTCTGGGAGCTCACAATCTCCAAGGAAACATATTTAAATTTCATTCAGAGTTAGAAAATGCTTTAACTCTTTTCCTGATCCCATTCTTATTTTATAATTTTGTTAAGGTATTTAAAAGTTATAAATATTGAAAATGATCTTGGTATTGGAAATATAATTTTTTTTCATGCCTTACAAGAGATCTAAAACATTGGATGATAACACTTTTTTTTTTTCAATTTCTAAAGTCACTATCAAAACAAGAATTCTTCCATCACAACCTCAAGAAACTCCAGAATCTCTCATGTTTAATTGCATTGCTGGTCTTAACACTGTTAAACTTCAGAATTGCTTAATCATTTTTTTGGTGACTTGAAGCTATTGATACCAAACAAGGTTAAATCACATTAGAGGGTTTGCTGCTTATCCAATAACTCCATAAAGTCATTAGATTTGACTGTGAATAGCCCCTGGGCTGACTATAACAATAAAATATTAAATAGGAACAATATTTTTTTTTATCCTCCAGGAGTTTATAAATTCAATTTGATGTCAATAGTTGAAAAAGATGACAAAGACCACTAGGGCAGCATGTTTTCATACAAGGATGAGAGCCAACCTCTTATGGGGAGGAAAATTAATTCATATGAAATAGGAATAAATAGAAAAACATAAAGTGTAGACATGTGTACACAAAAAGAGAGTCACTTCAATACTGTAAACTTATCTGTCCAATATGGAAATTTCTGATAAGGAATATGCATAGTTAAGGAAAACATTCAGAACCTTGGGTAATGAGAATTCAGTGATTTCTTTTTTTTTAAACTTTTTATTTTACATTGTAATAAAGCAGATGAACAATGTTGTGATACAGAGGCACTCAGTCATACATACACATGTGTTAATTCTCCCCTAAACTCCCCTCCCATCCAGACCACCACATAACAGTGAGCAGAGTTCCCTATGCTGTACAGTAGGTCATTGTTGGTTATCCATTTTCAATTTCAATTTCATTGCACACTCAAAAATGTCCCAAGACCTTTTGTGACAAGGAGCATCCTCCTGCTGTCCCTCCGTCAGGATGCTGTCAAAGTGCCTCAGAAAACGATAAAAATGACACCAGAAGCCCTGCCCAGGGAACACACAGACAGCTCCTGTAGGACAGGAGGTTGTTAATGGGAGCGAGGCTGATCCCACCAGCTCATGCTGAGCCCAGAGCAGGGGTTTTCCTGTCTGCTGAGGAAGGTGGATGCAGCCCAGCCCACAAGCTGTTTCATACAGAAAGTTATCCCCACCCACTGCACCCTCCTAATGACAAGGAAAACATGGTGTCTTAGGCCACTCAGAGTAACAAGGAGCATCCTCCTGCTGTCCCTCTGTCAGGATGCTGTCAAAGTGCCTCGGAAAATGATAAAAATGACACTCCATTTTTGTTACTTGCTGTAACAAAAATACCACAGCAAGGAAGGGACCATGTCACAGGGTTTATGAATCTTCAGAGGTTTCTTATTTTTGCTTTCATCTCTGTGTCTCCTTTTGAAATATTCCGACTGTGTGTTAATATGGAGGAACTCTTAAAAGCTCTCTTGACAGGAGAAAAACTATTAAAAATTCCAATATATGGAGGCTGAACAACACACTGCTGAATAACCAACAAATCACAGAAGAAATCAAAATATGCATAGAAATGAATGAAAATGAAAACACAACAACCCAAAACCTATGGGACACTGTAAAAGCAGTGCAAAGGGAAGATTCATAGCAATACAGGCTTACCTCAAGAAACAAGAAAAAAAGTCAAATAAATAATCTAACTCTACACCTAAAGCAACTTGAAAAGGAAGACATGAAGAACCCCAGGGTTAGTAGAAGGAAAGAAATCTTAAAAATCAGGGCAGAAATAAATGCAAAAGAAACAAAAGAGACCATAGCAAAATCAACAAAGCTAAAAGCTGGTTCTTTGAGAGAGAAGATAAATAAAATTGACAAACCATTAGCCAGACTCATCAAGAAACAAAGGGAGAAGAAACAAGTCAACAAAATTAGAAATGAAAATGGAGAAATCACAACAGACAACACAGAAATACAAAGGATCATAAGAGACTACCATCAGCAATTATATGCCAATAAAATGGAAAACTTGGAAGAAATGGACAATTTTTTAGAAAAGTACAACTTTCCAAAACTGAACCAGGAAGAAAGAGAAAATCTTAACAGACCTGTCACAAGCACAGAAACTGTAATCAGAAATCTTCCAAAAACAGAAGCCCAGGACCAGACGGTTTCACAGCTGAATTCTACCAAAAATTTAGAGAAGAGCTAACACCTATCTTACTCAAACTCTTCCAGAAAATTGCAGAAGAAGGTAAACTTCCAAACTCGTTCTATGAGGCCACCATCACCCTAATACCAAAACCTGACAAAGATGCCACAAAAAAAGAAAACTACAGGCAAATATCACTGATGAACATAGATGAAAAAATCCTTAACAAAATTCTAACAAACAGAATCCAACAACATATTAAAAAGATCGTTCATCATGACCAAGTGGGTTTTATCCCAGGGATGCAAGGATTATTCTATATACATAAATGAATCAACATAATACACCACATTAACAAATTGAAAGATAAAAACCATATGATTATCTCAATAGATGCAAAAAAAAAGCCTTTGACAAAATTCAACATCTATTTCTGATTAAAAAAAAAAAAAAACTCTCCAGAAAGCAGGAATAGAAGGAACATACCTCAACATAATAAAAGCTATATAGGACAAACCCACAGCAAGTATCACCCTCAATGGTGAAAAATTGAAAGCATTTCCCTTAAAGTCAGGAACAAGAAAATGGTGCCCACTCTCACTGATACTATTCAACATAGTTTTGGAAGCTTTGGCCACAGCAATCAGAGCAGAAAAAGAAGTAAAAGGAATCCAGATAGGAAAAGAAGAAGTAAAACTCTCACTGTTTGCAGATGACATGATCCTCTACAAAGCACACCCTAAAGACTTCACCAGAAAATTACTAGAGCTAATCAATGAATATAGTAAAGTTGCAGGATATAAAATTAACATACAGAAATCCCTTGCATTCCTATACACTAACAATGAGAAAACAGAAAGAGAAATTAAGGAAACAATTCCATTCACCATTGGAACGAAAAGAATAAAATACTTAGGAATATATCTACCTAAAGAAACAAATAGACCTATATATAGAAAACTATAAAACACTGATGAAAGAAATCAAAGAGGACACAAACAGATGGAGAAATATACCATGTTCATGGATTGGAAGGATCAATATAGTGAAAATGAGTATACTACCCAAAGCAATCTATAGATTCAATGCAATCCCTATCAAGCTACCAATGGTATTTTTCACAGAACTAGAAAAAGTAATTTCACAATTTGTATGGAAATACAAAAAACCTTGAATAGCCAAAGCAACCTTGAGAAAGAAGAATGGAACTGGAGGAATCAACCTGCCTGACTTCAGGCTATACTACAAAGCTACAGTCATCAAGACAGTATGGTACTGGCACAAAGACAGAAATATAGGTCATTGGAACAAAATAGAAAGCCCAGAGATAAATCCACACACCTATGGACACCTTATCTTTGACAAAGGAGGCAAGAATATACAATGGAGAAAAGACAATCTCTTTAACATGTGGTGCTGGGAAAACTGGTCAACCACTTGTAAAAGAATGAAACTAGAACACTTTCTAACACCATACACAAAAATAAACTCAAAATGGATTAAAGATCTAAATGTAAGACCAGAAACTATAAAACTCCTAGAGGAGAACATAGGCAAAACACTCTCCGACATAAATCACAGCAAGATCCTCTATGACCCACCTCCCAGAGTGATGGAAATAAAAGCAAAAATAAACAAATGGGACCTAATTAACCTTAAAAGCTTTTGCACAACGAAGGAAACTATAAGCAAGGTGAAGACAGCCTTCAGAATGGGAGAAAATAATAGCAAATGAAGCAAGAGACAAAGGATTAATCTCAAAAATATACAAGCAACTCCTGCAGCTCAATTCCAGAAAAATAAATGACCCAATCAAAAAATGGGCCAAAGAACTAAACAGACATTTCTCCAAAGAAGACATACAGATGGCTAACAAACACATCAAAAGATGCTCAACATTATCAGAGAAAATATCAGAGAAAAAAGCATTATCAGAGAAACGCAAATCAAAACCACAGTGATGTACCATTACACGCCAGTCAGGATGGCTGCTATCCAAAAGTCTACAAGCAATAAATGCTGGAGAGGGTGTGGAGAAAAGGCAACCCTCTTACACTGTTGGTGGGAATGCAAACTAGTACAGCCACTATGGAGAACAGTGTGGAGATTCCTTAAAAAACTGCAAATAGAACTGCCATATGACCCAGTAATCCCCCTGCTGGGCATACACATGGAGGAAACCAGAATTGAAAGAGACACATGTACCCCAATGTTCATCACAGCACTGTTTATAACAGCCAGAACGTGGAAGCAACGTAGATGTCCATCAGCAGATGAATGGATAAGAAAGCTGTGGTACATATACACAATGGAATATTACTCAGACATTAAAAAGAATACATTTCAATCAGTTCTAATGAAGTGGGTGAAACTGGAGCCTATTATACAGAGTGAAGTAAGCCAGAAAGATAAACACCAATACAGTATTCTAACACATACATATGGAATTTAGAAAGATGGTAATGATAACCCTATATGCAAGACAGCAAAAGAGACACAGATGTATAGAATGGTTTTGGACTCGGTGGGAGAAGGTGAGGATGGGATGATTTGAGAGATAGCATTGAAACATGTATATTAGCATATGTGAAACAGATCTCCAGCCCAGGTTTAATGCATGAGACAGGGTGCTCAGGGCTGTTGCACTGGGATGACCCAGAGGGATGGGATGGGGCAGGAGGTGGGAGGGAGGGTCAGGATGGGGAACACATGTACACCCATGGCTGATTCATGTCAATGTATGGCAAAACCACTACACTATTGTAAGGTAATTAGCCTCCAATTAAATAAATTTTTAAAAATAATAAAAACAAACAAAACACTCTCTTGAACATCCCCTTCTCATGGCAGAGAGTCATCTGCTCAGTTCCCTGGCAATCTCCCTGCCCTGTCACAGTGACCTGCTCCTGGACTCCTGCGGGTGTGCCATGTCTGTGACACCCATGAGCTCTGAGCCCCTCAAGGACAAGAAGCCTTCTCCTCCTGCTCCACATCCCACTCCTGGGCATCTAACCACCCAGTGAGCAGTCCTTGAATTAACGGTTTTGTTTATCGCTCATCAGTGAGTTCTGAAGTGACAGCATAGGGGGGCAGTGTGGGCTGGACAGCACTATTTTTCCTCAAAGTGTTCCTTCTCTCCCAAGACGTCCATGGCTTGTCCTGGTTCAACTTCTCTTTGCTCTTCTCTGCAGGTTCCTCTGCAATGTTTTCTTTCCTCTAGTCCTAGGACCTCAAGCAAATGTCCAGAGACCCTGCTTCCAGAAATGCCTATCCAAAATCAAGGATGGATCTCTCATTAGTGTAACTTCCCATATATAAAGAAAACTCACCTCCTTGGTTATCCCTTCATATTTCCATTCAAAGTAACCTAAACTTGTTAAACATTCTCAATCAATATGACCCAATTATTTAAGTTCTTCATGGATATTTAGAAGTTTCAAGAACACCATCATTATTGATGGAAAGACAATGTGATTAGACAGAGGTCATTTTTACTTAACCACTAAACCTGAAATTTTCCAGCCATGGGACCCAGGTCTCAATTTCATGGTCTAACCTGAAAACCCTTATGGCAGAAAGAGAAGAAGAACTAAAGAGCCTCTTGATGAAAGTGAAAGAGGAGAGCAAAAATGTTGGCTTAAAGCTCAACATTCAGGAAACTAAGATCATGGCTCTGGTCCCATCACTTCATGGGAAATAGATGGGGAAACAGTGGAAATGGTGGCTGACTTTATTTTGAGGGGCTCCAAAATCACTGCAGATGGTGACTGCAGCCATGTGGGAGAAAGCGAGGGTGGGATGTTTTGAGAGAACAGCATGGAAACATGTATATTATCAAGGGTGAAACAGATCACCAGCCCAGGTTGGATGCATGAGACAAGTGCTTGGGGCTGGTGCACTAGGAAGACCCAGAGAGATCGGGTGGAGAGGGAGGTGGGAGGGGGGATCAGGATGGGGAATACATGTAAATCCATGGCTGATTCATGTCAATGTATGGCAAAAACCACTACAATATTGTAAAGTAATTAGCCTCCAACTAATAAAAATTAATGGAAAAAAATAAAATAAATTAGAAAAAAAAAAAAGACTCTTGCTCCTTGGCAGAAAAGCTATGACCAACCTAGATAGCATATTAAAAAGCAGAGACATTACTTTGGAACAAAGGTCCGCCTAGTCAAAGCTATGGTTTTTCCAGTAGTCATGTATGGATGTAAGAGTTAGACTATAAAGAAAGCTTAGTGCCTAAGAATTGATGCTTTTGAACTGTGGTGTTGGAGAAAACTCTTGAGAGTCCCTTGGTCAGCAAGGAGATCCAACCAGTCCATCCTAAAGGAAATCAGTCCTGAATATTCATTGGAAGGATTGATGTTGAAGCTGAAACTCCAATACTTTGGCCACCTGATGGGAAGAACTGACTCCTTGGAAAACACCCTGATGCTGGGAAAGATTGAAGGCAGGAGGAGAAGGGAACGACAGAGGATGAGATGACTGAATGGCATCACTGACTCAAAGGACATGAGTTTGAGTAAACTCCGGGAGTTGGTGATGGACACGGAGGCCTGGTGTGCTGCAGTCCATGGGATCGCAAAGAGTCGGACATGACTGAGTGACTGAACTCCACCTGAAAACATTGGACTAGATGATTTTCTGGGTTCTTCTGGTACAAAAGTCCTACGATTGGTTGGCACATATTTCTGAAAGATAACCAAAGAAATTATTTTTCAAACATACATAAATCATATGTGCTACAGCAATTAGATCAGTATATGTAAAAATGTGGTCTAACTGATTTGTCGATGATACTTTAAGTACTTTACAAATAATAGAATAAGGTTTACTGGTGTTGCTTATTTATATTATTTTTTAAATCACTGTTGTAAATAAAAGTCACTATTCTGCCACAACTTAAGTATCCATTATAAAAAGACCCAACGATTTTATTCCTTAAGCAGCTAAGCAGCTCACATACAGAGTGTCTCCGCTCCACTGTTTTTACCAATAACAACACATCCCGTGTCGTCCCCTTGTCTGTGGGGGGCACTCCCACGTGGCTAGAAATCAGCCCAAGACTCCTCATCTGTGAATCTTCTTTGCCAAGCAAAATGTCTGGGGGTTTCTTCCTCACTATGTGTGCTTTCCATAGAAAATTATTCTTCTGTTGGAAAGCAAAATTTCCCATTAAGAGGAAAGTCAATTTTTGAAAATATAATAAGCAATGCACAAAATGGTTCACTCACCCATAAACTCCGAATGTCTGACTGTTAACAGAATTGGAACTCAATGTTAATTTACAAAGCAAAGAGAGAACGCACACTCAAAGAGGCAAAAATTGGGAGACACTAATTGCCATGATGTTCTGAGAGGCCTGAGAAAGCTTGTGTGATTCCAAAAGTCCTGCCTGTAGCTTGAAAGATCCCCTAAATGCATGGTGGTGGGTGGGTTTCTCCTGCCGGCCCGGGAATTTTCTCCAAGTGTTAACTGTCCTCTGCAGACAAATGACCTCCTGGTAGAGATGGCCCCACTACAGGGAGAAGCCTGAGAGCATCAGCTCCATATCCCCTGTGAACGTCCCTCTTCAGGATGGAACTACAGAGTCTGCACAGCATCCTGGTACCCAGTGGGGCCTGGCTGACACTCACAGATGCAGACCTCCTGGGTCAGTCCATAGGACAGGCTTGCGATGGGAAGGCGGGCTCCAGGTCCCAGAGCAGGTACCACTGCATCCTACCTCATCACCTATGGACACAATGCCCCACCCCTCAGGATGAAAAGCTGAGTGTCTTAGGCCACGTCTCAGGTCAACATTCTTTCAAAACTAGAAGATTTCTTTCAAAAACACATCCATTAATGTGCCTTTCTTAAATAGACCTGATCAATATTTTTAAAGCCTATAGTAGGACTTAGCAGCTAAAGAAAAACATTCTTTAGTGATAATTTACATTTTATCACATAATTGCAGCCTCTGTAAAACTTGAAATATTGTGTGCGTATATATTTATTGATATGCCATTAGATATTTATATTTTCACTATTCTCTTAAAATGGTAGAATATGTATAAAGGCCAGTTTATTTTACACAAACATGTGATGAAAATAAAACAGGGTGAAATCACAGAAAAGCCAATTTTTCAATTATTTTATAGAAGCTGCAGGCATAGTGGTTCCTCAGTGAGGTTTTGAGAAAATATATGCTTTCAAACTCTTTCTTTATTCTTTTGGAAAGTAATTTCTATCTAGATAGGCACATCTTAGGCAATTCCAGAGAAATTCCAATTTACAATCTTGGAAGAAGTCTTTCCAGATCCAGCACCTGACCAGAACAGATCATCCCAGAGTATGTTTATGTCTTGGAAATGTGAGCAAAGAGCAAATAAAAATGTTAGCTTTGAAACATCAGAAATCTGAGTGTCATCCTGAGATCACATCTATAAATGAAGACTTCATCAACTAAGTAACATGAGATTTGAGCTACAGCTTGAGAAACTAGGGGGAAAAACACCTTGAGACTGGCCAGTGTTCTTTTAAAGGGTCACCTTGCATAGTCAAAATATCATCCAATTTGTTCCTTGAATGCAGAAATAAACTCAAGCAGTTTATAAGCAACTAAAAATATATTCCAGCTATGAGATTGTATCGATTTAAATTTGCAGAAGAAACAAGGAAGGTAATTTGACACTCGGGGCACTGGCCAAGCTCTCACTGTGTGACAGGAGGTGTGATGCTCACCACTCCTTCCCCACAGCTCACTCCACTGTGAAAAGCTTCCTGCCTCCTAAGTGCTCACAAACCCCAGCCTCTGCTCAGCGCCACCCGCAGGCTGCTGCACGGGCCAGTGAGCATCCCCGGTGCCAGGCCCCTCTGCCTCCCGAGCTATGGCGTCTGACCCCCTAATGTCCAAGTGTCCCGCACACTGAACACGAGCACATGGCCCTGCTCCCCCTGAGGCCCAAAGATGCCGCTTCCTATGATGAGAATGCTGCCCAGCTGATTCCATCTGGCTCTTCAGAGCTCACAGATGACGGCCCATCATCTCCAGAGGGATGCTCTGCTGGCTCAGACCAGGTCACCGCCGCCCCGCCCCGGCCCCACCAGAACTTGCTTTTATAGCAAAGTCTCTCCTGTCAGTACTGCAGCAGGAAATAACACAGCAGCTGAAGAGTGGGTGCCCTGTGCAGCTAAGGAACCCACGGCATCGAGGCCAGCGTCACACGGCTGGGGGTGACCCGGGTCTCCGCGAGGCCCCTCCGCCCCGCGCCCACGTGCTTCCTTATCTGAAACCCAGGGCTGCAAATTCATGGCCTTATGCAGTCAGTGTCCAGCATGTGACCAGTGGGTTCTGAGGTGGCCCCAGCCGGGCAGGATCCTTCACATGCGGGGTCAGTCAGGTGATGAGTTTCTCAGCCTGGAGCAGCATGGACAGGCTGGAGCAGGCTTCTCTTCTCCCGAGAGCCAGGCAGACTTACAGGCATCCTCGCAGTAAACACCGCATACCCCTCTCATGTGTTCACTCGCCCCTCAGGAAGCTAAAGGAGATGAGGCAGGAGATGGTTTCCATTCTTCTAAAGCTGATACAAGCTGGGAAAGCTACCCGAATAAAGTAGGCGGACTTACATGCAGGGAGAGTAGATGCTTTAGCTCGATGTGGATATAAAACGGAATGAACATAAATTAAATGGCAGGGGTGATACTGCTAGAGACAGATGATATAGACAGAGATGTAGATGTAGGTAGGTGTAGGTATGTATAAGGATGGAGATATACTCCATATATAAATGATAGAGTGATGCTGAGGGTAAGATGGTGGAGAGGGGGACAGATATGGAGATCTGGTGACTTCCCCATGAATGCCTGACCAGCCGCCAGGTCAGCCCAGCCTCTGTGAGCTCCTCCTCTAAACACTCCCTCAGAATGAGGTCTGATTTGAGTTGTGAAGACCTATTGAGCCTCCTCTTACCTGAGGCAGATTATTATAGGAATTACAGCAAATTATCCTGGACAGAACTCTCATTCTTGGGTTTTGCAGATTGTGTCCTGGGAGAAATTTCAGATTTCATGAGGTCTCTGTTTTCTCCTTTTCCAATTGTCTTCCTGCTGATATTCTCATTTAAAGCCTCCATGTTGCTAAACTCAATGGCCAAGCGTAGCTGGGGCAGTCGTTCCAGGCATTCAAATATCCACTGACCCCCAGACCCGTCTAGTACTCACTGAACTCCTGGCATAGACTTGCAGTGTTTCCCACACCTCGACCAGTGCAGAGGTCCCTAGGTTGAGGCATGCGACATCACCTTTCTTCACCTGCTCAATTTCCCCATGGGAATGGCTCACCTGTCACATGGCATTTATTCCAGACACAAGGGTGCCGGCCTCCTTAGGGTGACTTTTTTTGAGATGTAAAATCTTGTTCAATGCATGGTGATCAATGCTGCTATACTTTGGGGAATTAATTCCTTTGCATGTCTATGTGTATATTCTTCTAATTTCACTACAATTCAGTCTTGCTTCCTCCGAAACAAAATTACTATATATTTCTTTTATTTCTATAATTCATTTCTAAACATTTCTTGGGATTTTTTTTTTCTCAACTGAACTCCTCGAATTTATATTCCCACAGCAGATTTAATCCATTTTCACTTAAAATATGGGTAACAGTCATGTGTCTCAAAAGACTTTTTGCAATATTCCCATATTTGAATATATATAAGATATTCATTAGATCTAGTCCACATTAACAAGAGAAGTTCAGTGATTTGAAATCCACGTTGGTATTTTCCTTTGAATTATGGATGACTTTATCAAAAAAGTATTTTATTACATGACTTTGAACATAATTTAGGTCAAGAAAGTAGAGAGGAGAGCTAATGTGTATTGACTGCTTACTAAACCCGTGCATGATCTGTCTTAATCCTCCCCAGGGCTCTCAGGGTCCCTTAGGAACCATTAACCTCACTGTACAGTTTTTACAGATGAAGAAACAGGCTCTGAAATGGGGCCCAGCTGAGCTGGGTTTGGAGGGCTCTCAGTAACTAGCAGGTGCTGATCGCATGCCAGGGGTCTTTTTCACTTCACCATATCCTGTATCCTGTCCCACTTATGAAACATAAAAATTCACTCAGGAAAGAAGTGATCAGAAGTTGGATTTCAGTCCTGCTTCCATTCACTTGCGTATTAAGGGTATTTCATTATATAACTGAATTCAGTAGTTTAGTCATAGACTCTGATGGACATTTGTAATAGAAATTTATAAGCATCACAGAAAGTATGAAGTTAGGAGGCAAAGTAATGATCTGATTGATAAGCTAGAAATATGGATTATATATACAAACTATGATTGTTGTTGTTGTTCAGTGGCTAAGTTGTGTCCAATTCTTTGCAGCCCCATGAACTGTAGCACACCAGGCTTCCCTCTCCTTCACTGTCTCCCAGAATTTGCTCAAACTCGTGTCCATTGAGTCAAGTGATGCTGTCTAACCAACTCATCCTCTGCTGTCCCCTTTACCTCTTACCCTCAACCTGTGAATATATTTAATATAAATAACATGTATATGATTTCAAATACTAATAACAGTAGCCCAAGATCAGGGAGACCAAGTTAGATGCAGAACATGGCAGAATACTTGGCTAACAACTAAGGGCTTGCTGTCATCAGGAGTGGGTTAATGATGGCCTGAAACAGCTCAGACTGCATTCATAGAAATGAACAATGAGATACAAAGAAGTAGCAACACATTTAGAGGAAAATAAGGGGAAGGAAAGAGTATGTGGCAGAAGGCTGTGGCTACAGAGAATTTAAGTGTACAACTAGGATGATCAACCCACAGAAACCAGAAATGGAGGAGTAGAAACTAGGAAAATGGTGGAGGAAAAAACGAAATGGAAAAATCGAAAAACTCGAGGCCTGTATGAAAGGAAAGGGCAGATTACTTGTGAGTGAAATGCAGGCGGAGGTGGAAATACAGACCCTGGGGTCAAGGAACGGAGCTTAGGCTCGAGGGCCGGGGCTGTGGGTCAGGGGAGTGGCTCTGTAGGTGAGTCCTCTAGGTGAGTGAAGCTGGACTCAACATGCAGGAGCCTTAGAACTCTTACTGCCATGCCCACCCATATGCAGTGGTTCTCCAGCACCTATTATTCATCATTTCCTGTTAATTATAACAGTAACTTGCATCCATAACATATTGTTATTAGAGGTTTATATATGCACTTTCCACCTGACGTTTCCTTTAGGATTCATTAGTTCATTTGCTTTCCAACCCTTATTGAGAACCTGCTCTATGTCACATGCTATTTCATGTGCTGGGAACACAAAGAGGAAAGACAGACAAAGCTAGCGCTTCCCTGAACCCATATATTCTCCTGTGGAAATACAAACCAGCTCTAAATAAGTCAGTAAATACATATTTTCATATACTGGAAAAGTATTATAAAATGAAGCAGTGGTAGAGAAGTGTCTTTCAGTCTACTAATAGTGACCCATTTTGTTTTATGAAACTGACTTATTGGGTCCCAGGCAACATTTCTTTAAATAAAATGTTACAGTAGATTCAAATGTGATCAGACACAATGCATTGTGTACAGAACCATCGAAGTGTAACCCATATGTTGTATAAGCTTTCTTTCCTGTATACACACGCATGTATATGTTTCATCTGCAGCAGCCACTCAGCGGGGGGTCTGTGTGTGTGTGTCTGTGTGGGGGGAGAGCAGGCAGAGGTGCGGCCCCAGCCCTGGCTTCATCTTCCCTGACGGCACTCCCGTCTCCTTGCCTGCACATCTGCACTCCTTCTCTGTGGATGCCCAGGGCTCCGAGGAGCAGGGAGGAGCTCCGCACCAGGAGGCGGGCTGTGAGGAATCAGCTCCAGGATCTAGAGGCTGAGGGCCCGTGACCTGCCAGCTGGAGACCCTGCAATGCTGGTGTGTGTTTCAGTCTGTGTCCAAAGGCGTGAGAACCAGGGGCTGCTGATGTGAGCCCCAGTCGGAGGGCAGAAGAGAGACAGAGAGATCCCAGCTCAGCACCGAGAGGAGAGGAGGGACATTCCTCCTGCCTCCAGCTTTTCTTCTCAGATCTTCAGTGGACCAGATGGAGCCCCACACTGGGGAGGCTGAACACTGAGCCCACTGATCAGGTGCTGAGCCCATCCAGAGACACCACACACAGGCCCAGAGAGGATGTTTTACCTGGTCAAGTTGACACACAAATTAACTGCCACCTGCTCCCCCACCAGACCACCAGGCTAGCTCCGTGACTGCCCCTGAGAATTGATATGTACACACACACACACACACACAGTTTTCTTGTTTGGATAAGAGAAAGCAACATGAATTAGATTCTCCCATTTTAATTAAATTTAAAGACATGTTTACCATTCTTTCTAAAGAAAAAAGTGGCCACGATCTGAAATTTTCTACTTTCAACAAAGCACAGGGGAGAAATCAATGCCTATTATACTAAGTTCTGTCTGTAAGTTAAATAAGCAGGGTGACAATATACAGCCTTGACATACTCCTTTGCCAGTTTGGAACCAGTCCATTGTTCCATGTCTGATTCTAGCTTTTGCTTCTTGACCAGTGTATAAGTTTCTTAAGAGGCAGGTAAGGTGGTCTGGTATTCCACAGTTTGTTGTGATTGACACAGTCAAAGGCTTTAGCATAGTCAATGTAGCAGAAGTAGATTTTTTTTTTGAATTCTCTTTCTTTTTCTATGATCCAGCGGATATTGGCAGTTTGATTTCTGGTTCCTCTGCCTTTTCTAAATCCAGCTTGTACATCTCGAAGTTCTCAGTTCACATACTGTTGAAGCCTAGCTTGGAGGATTGGGGGCATTTCTTGCTAATATGTGAAATGAGTGCAATTGTGCAGTAGTTTGAACATCCTTTGGCATTGTCTTTCTTTGGATTGGAATGAAAACTGACCTTTTCCAGTCCTGTGGCCACTGCTGAGTTTTCCAAATTTGCTGGCATATTGAGTGCAGCACTTTAACAGCATCATCTTTTAGGATTTGAAGTAGTTCAAATTTGAAGTACTTCAATTTGAAGTAGTTCAGCTGGAATTCCATCACCCCCCCCCCTAATTTTGTTTGTGGTGATGCTTCCTACGGCCCAGTTGACTTCGCACTTCAGGATGTCTGCCTCTAGATGAGTGAGCACACCATTGTGGTTATCCAGGTCATTAAGAATTTTTTGTACAGTTCTTCTGTGTATTCTTGCCAAGTCTTCTTAATATCTTCTGCTTCTGTTACGGCCATACCATTTCTGTCCTTTATTGAGCCCATGTTTGCATGAAATGTTCCCTTGGTATCTCTAATTTTCTTGAAGAGATCTCTAGTCTTTCCATTCTATTGTTTTCCTCTATTTCTTTGCATTGATCCCTGAAGAAGGCTTTCTTATCTCCCCTTGCTATTCTTCGGAACTCTGCATTCAAATGGGGATATCTTTCCTTTTCTCCTTTGCCTTTCACTTCTCTTCTCAGCTATTTGTAAGGCCTTCTCAGACAACCATTTTGCCTTTTTTGCATTTCTTTTTCTTGGGGATGGTCTTGATCATTGCCTCCTGTACAGTATTCTGGACCCCTGTCCATAGTTATTCATGCACTCATTCAGATCTAATCCCTTGAATCTATTTCTCACTTCCACTGTATAATCATAAGGGATTTGATTTAGGTCATACCTTAATGATCTAGTGGTTTTTCCTACTTTCTTCAATTTAAGTCTGAATTTTTCATAAGGAGTTCATGATCTGAGCCACAGTCAGCTCCCAGTCTTGTTTTTGCTGACTGTATAGAACTTCTTCATCTCCAGCTCCTAAGAATATAATCAATTTGATTTCAGTATTGACCATCTGGTTATGTCCATGTGTAGAGGCATCTCTTGTGTTGTTGGAAGAGGGTGTTTGCTATGGCCAGTGCATTCTCTCTGCAAAACTCTGTTAGCCTTTGCCCTGCTTCATTTTGTACTCCAAGGCCAAACTTGCCTGTTACTCCAGATATCTCTTGACTTCCTACTTTTGCAGAGTACATTATGAGAAATGCTGGGCTGGATGAAGCACAGACTGGAATCAAGATTGCCAGGAGAAATAGCAGTAACCTCAGATATGCAGATGACACCACCATTATGGCAGAAAGTGAAGAGGAACTAAAGAGCCTCTTGATGAAGGTAAAAGAGGAGAGTGAAAAAGCTGGCTTAAAATTCAACATTCAAAAAACTAAGATCATGGCGTCCAGTCCCATCACTTCATGGCAAATAGATGGGGAAACAATGGAAATAGTGAGAGACTATTTTGGGGGGCTCCAGAATCACTGCGGATGGTGACTACAGCCATGACATTAAGACACTTGCTCCTTTGAAGAAACAATATGACAAACCTAGACAGCATGTTAAAAAGCAGAGACATTATTTTGCCAACAAAGGTTTGTATAGTCAAAGCTATAGTTTTTCCAGTAGTCATGTATGGATTTAAGAGTTGAACCACAAAGAAGGCTGAGTGAAGAGGAATTGATGCTTTCAAACTGTAGTGTTGGAGAAGACTCTTGAGAGTCCCTTGGACTGCAAGAAGATCAAACCAGTCAATCCTAAAGGAAATCAACCTTGAATATTCATTGGAAGGACTAATGCTGAAGTTGAATCTCCAATACTTTGGCCACCTGATGGGAAGAGCTGACTCATTAGAAAAGATCCTGATGCTGGGAGGGATTGAGGACAGGAGAAGGGGACGACAGAGGATGAGATGGTTGGATGGCATCACCGACTCAATGGACATGAGTTTAAGCAAGCTCCAGGAGATAGTGAAGGATAAGGAATCCTAGCATGCTGCAGTCCATGGGGTCACAAAGAGTTGGACATGACTGAGCAACTGAGCTGAACTGATACTAAGTTCTAATGATTTCCAAGAAAAGTCATGACAACAGGTGCCTCAGTAACCCTCATTCAGCAAGACCTCCCAAGAAGCAGCTGCAGAGAAATTTACTAAACATGGAATGCTGGATCTTGTCTCTTCTTATAAAGGTCAACCCATTAATTCTCAGAGTGCTTTAATCCAAGGTTTACTACAAGAGAATTTAACTAGAACTGAAGTAGCTAAACAGGCTTCACAGTGGAGGGGACCGGGTGGCCTTCCTGTTGGGTCCCTGGACTGGTTTTTCTGTGACGGTAGCACAGTGGCAGGGGCTGGGGGCAGGAAGCAAGCCTGTGGGCAGGGAGCAGCTCATGCTGTAAGTCCTGGTTAAAGGCCCAATTGAGGCCATGAGGAGAAGGAACAGACCTTTTACCTCTGACAAATCTTTAACACCTACGCGATCTTTTCTGAGCTGGTAAGCTTGAGGTCAAGTGTTTGAAGCAAAGAGGAGGAGGGAGGCTGCTGAGAAATTGGGCAGGATTTTTTAGTTCCAAGTTAAATACCATGACTTACTGCCTCTTTTTAAGGTCAGAAAAAGTTTATTAATATTTTTTTTAAAGTCCTTTGCAATCACTTCCAAGCTTTACTAATACAAGACACCCACCCTCAGGCTGGGCACACTGCTGCAGCCGACACCATTCCCTCAGGGCCGTGGCCTGGGCCTGCCTCACACCTGGGCCTGTGAGGTGACAAGTTATTCAAGGTCAAGAAAAACTTACCTATCTTTGAACTTTCCCACAAGCACAAGTTTAAAACAGAGTAGAAACTCCATAAATGTCTATTGAACATAGATAAACTAGAAATTTAAATCATGGGCTCAAAAATCAAGCTGTTTGATGTGTCATATTAAAATGTTTCAAATATTTAATACTTTATTAACATTTTTCAGTGAAAATGCTGATGATCAATCTAATTAAACCATTCCTAGGAAGCCAGGCTATTAAAAATGAACTCCCCTCCACTGCTTTCCTAACTTTATATGCCCATGATTTAATGTCAATGCCTGTTTCTTAACCATCATAATTTAAATGTTGCCCTATCCATAACAACTTTAAAATTACACTGCCCTTCTTATTAGGCACAAAATATATTCAAAATCTATTAAAAGAAAATGATCATTTCTTAATAAATTACAATTGAGTCTAAGTTGCATATTCAGGTATTAGAGACAGTCTTTTTATCTTTTTTTTATCTTTTTATCTTTTAATATCTGGTCAAGTTTTAACAATTGCAGATCTGGCAACCTAATCATAAAGCTTGGTTATAGAACTGGATCTCAAATATATCACCATTCTCTGCTGTCATTAAAATATTAATATATTTTTTCCATTTTAAGTATTTTCAATATTTTGCTTAGAAGACTTTTCTTTTTAACAATGACATTGGTCATGAATTCTGCATTTCTATGATGCTACAATTTCCCTGTAAATATACTTAAGGGCACATCAACTTAAGACAGCACTTTAAAAGTGCAAAATTGTAAAACACAAGTCCTCTGTGTTTGAGGCTGAAAGCGTGCCCTAAAACATTTCTGTGTCAATAATAATACCGGTTTTATTTTGCCCTGAGCACTTCCAGGAACCCAGTGATGGTTTCTCTTCTGGTTCATGGTTCTTGGTATGAAAACTACCTGCTAGTGGTACCGAATATGGTGAATCGAAAGTGTCATCCACCATGAATGCAAATGCATTGTTAACAGTCTTGAAGTGGGCGGAATTCTGGGGGAGACGCTATCGCAGGCCACATCGCAGCTGGTGCCCACAGCACACCTCCCCCTGGCCGGTAACTAGGACCAGGACCCCTGTGCTGGCTGCCTCTCCCACAATGCAGAGCTGGCTGCATTGTCGGCACAGTTTAAGGTTTCTTTTCCTGACACTGTCACAGTAATTATAGCCTTATTTTCTAAGTCTCACCAGGTGACATTTTTAAAAATTACCTCAGATGGCATCATGAAATCCCTGTGCTGTTTATTACCTGACGTCTGGAATTGATTTATTTGTCTCCCATCTCACAGGGCAGAGCTGTTTCTAGGGTTGATGCAATTACCGGCTGGATATGTAGGAAACAGAAATTCCATTGCAGCTGGATTGCTTTTCTCTTTGAAAATTAAGTCTGATAGCTTCATCTTGAATGAGGAAACTAAGACCCATTTTTAAATAATGAAGATCTTATGAACAATGACTGAAATGGTCGCTTCTCATCTGCTCGAAAATGAATTACGGAAAATTAGCAGACCTATGCCTTTTATCGTATTACTTTAAATGTGAACTTAGTATGAATTGATTTCACATTTATTTAATTAAATGGGATACCATAAAGGAAGCATGGAGATTCTGGCACATAATGAGAACTCAAAAGGTTGTATATATTGTACAACACTTGTCTATGTAACCTTATGAATTTTATATTTACCTGCATTTTATGGGAAACTTGAGCAGCACATTTTTTTCTTTTAAAAATGGTTAATTTCAATGTGTTAGTTTCAGATATACAGCAAAGTGATTTGGTCACATATATACATATATGTAACACATATATAACACATATATGTAACACATATATAACACATATATGTAACACATATATGTAACATATATGTATATGCACACACATGTATATATATGTACACACACACACTACATTCAGTGTGTCCCCCTCTTCCTCTTTGGTAACTGTACGTTTGTTTCTAGGTGAGCAGCATTTTTCTGCAGCATAAAAATAAATTTGTTTCTGAAATATAAAGCAATAGTATTTGAAATAAAAATTTCTAAACTTAAAGTCTTAAATATTATGATTTCTTTAAGGAAAGTGTTTGCCTTGGTTGTAGTGATTTCATAAAATGCCATAAAGAAAATAAGATGGTCTTTGGTCAGCTTCCTTCAGGTCGGTTTTACAAGAACATCTGTGTGCAGCAACACAGCTGAGCATCTAACCTGGAGATCTCTCTGTTCAGTAGGGTAGGGGGCTGTTCCAGGGTCACAGGGACCTTCACTGTCCCTCACACTCATCATCACCCTTTCCTCCATCATGGACATTCTGGTGGTATCTGTTCATTTAGATGGTTTAAAAACTCCCGTGAAGCAAGACTATGCCACAGTATGGCCTGCTTATGATAGAAGCATGAACCGTAAAGGCAGGATACCCTGAGGTGTGTGACCTATAATTGTGGTGATCACAGACTGTCTGACCCTGTGAAATACAGGCTGTAGAGAAACAGGCAAAAGGGGGCAATAACAGTGAGTTAAGGCAATGGCATTACCATATTCCGTATTTAAAACATAGGTGGGAGGGGAGGGGGGATCGGGATAGGGAATACATGTAAACCCATGGCTGATTCATGTCAATGTATGGCAAAAACCACTACAATATTGTAAAGTAATTAGCCTCCAACTAATAAAAATAAATGGAAAAAAAAATTCCTGTAAGGTTGTGTTCATCTCGAAAGTTAACAAGCTGGCTGAGAAGCTCCCCAAAGACCCCAAAATCCTGGCCACACCCAGTTGGATCCAGGAGCAAGCAGCTCCGAATCCCACACTCAAGATCCAGCCCAGGCTTTACAGGAAAGAGCCTCCACCCTTCATTCAAGCCCACATACTTGGCCGTGGGGCTCCTCCAAATGTGAACATGTGCTTGGCTTTCTGAAGCGGAAACATTTAGAGCGGCCAGTCTTGGGAAGGAAAATCAGCAGTGTCTTCTCAGGAGGAGCCTGTGATTAACCACAAAACATGCCCTCCTTTCTAGGAATGCACCTTTTTTTTTTTTTTTTTTTTTTACATAATATATATATATATATATTTTTTTTTTTAATGTGGAGGTGTTTTTATTTTATTTTTTTTTATTAGTTGGAGGCTAATTACTTCACAACATTTCAGTGGGTTTTGTCATACATTGATATGAATCAGCCATAGATTTACACGTATTCCCCATCCCGATCCCCCCTCCCACCTCCCTCTCCACCCGATTCCTCTGGGTCTTCCCAGTGCACCAGGCCTGAGCACTTGTCTCATGCATCCCACCTGGGCTGGTGATCTGTTTCACCATAGATAGTATACATGCTGTTCTTTTGAAATATCCCACCCTCACATTCTCCCACAGAGTTCAAAAGTCTGTTCTGTATTTCTGTGTCTCTTTTTCTGTTTTGCATATAGGGTTATCGTTACCATCTTTCTAAATTCCATATATATGTGTTAGTATGCTGTATTGTTCTTTATCTTTCTGGCTTACTTCACTCTGTATAAGGGGCTCCAGTTTCATCCATCTCATTAGGACTGATTCAAATGAATTCTTTTTAACGGCTGAGTAATATTCCATGGTGTATATGTACCACAGCTTCCTTATCCATTCGTCTGGTGATGGGCATCTAGGTTGCTTCCATGTCCTGGCTATTATAAACAGTGCTGCGATGAACATTGGGGTGCACGTGTCTCTTTCAGATCTGGTTTCCTCAGTGTGTATGCCCAGAAGTGGGATTGCTGGGTCATATGGCAGTTCTATTTCCAGTTTTTTAAGAAATCTCCACACTGTTTTCCATAGTGGCTGTACTAGTTTGCATTCCCACCAACAGTGTAAGAGGGTTCCCTTTTCTCCACACCCTCTCCAGCATTTATTGCTTGTAGACTTTTGGATAGCAGCCATCCTGACTGGCGTGTAATGGTATCTCATTGTGGTTTTGATTTGCATTTCTCTAATAATGAGTGATGTTGAGCATCTTTTGATGTGTTTGTTAGCCATCTGTATGTCTTCTTTGGAGAAATGTCTGTTTAGTTCTTTGGCCCATTTTTTGATTGGGTCATTTATTTTTCTGGAATTGAGCTGCAGGAGTTGCTTGTATATTTTTGAGATTAATCCTTTGTCTGTTTCTTCATTTGCTATTATTTTCTCCCAATCTGAGGGCTGTCTTTTCACCTTACTTAGAGTTTCCTTTGTAGTGCAAAAGCTTTTAAGTTTCATTAGGTCCCATTTGTTTAGTTTTGCTTTTATTTCCAATATTCTGGGAGGTGGGTCATAGAGGATCTTGCTGTGATTTATGTCGGAGAGTGTTTTGCCTATGTTCTCCTCTAGGAGTTTTATAGTTTCTGGTCTTACATTTAGATCTTTAATCCATTTTGAGTTTATTTTTGTGTATGGTGTTAGAAAGTGTTCTAGTTTCATTCTTTTACAAGTGGTTGACCAGTTTTCCCAGCACCACTTGTTAAAGAGGTTGTCTTTTTTCCATTGTACCTTTTAAAAGTTGGCTAATTGCTTGCATTAATTCATACGACCAACCTAGACATCATATTAAAATGTAGAAACATTACTTTGCCAACAAAGGTCCATCTGGCCAAAACTATGGTTTTTCCAGTAGTCATCTATGGATGTGAGAATTGGAGCATAAAGAAAGCTGAGTGCCAAAGAGTTGATGTTTTTGAACTATGGTGTTGGGGAAGACTCTTGAGAGTCCCTTAAACTGCAAGGAGATCAAACCAGTCCATCCTATGGGAAATCAGTCCTGAATATTCATTGGAAGGACTGATGCTGAAGCTGAAACTCCAATACTTTGGCCACCTGATGAAAAGAACTGACTCCTTGGAAAAGACCCTGATGCTGGGAAAGATTGAAGGCAGGAGAAGGGGACGACAGAGGATGAGATGGTTGGATGGCACCAACTCGATGGACATGAGTCTGAGCAAGCTCCAGGAGTTGGTGATGGACATGGAGGCCTGGTGTGCTGCAGTCCATGGAGTCGCAAAGAGTTGGACAGAACTGAGCAACTGACCTGAACTGAGTTCATTTGAAAATGCATTTGTAGAGGTAAGATAGCTGCCTCGTGAGTACACCAGACAGAGTGGAAACAGAGGAGATGTAGATGGATTGCTGATGCCCAGGGTCACTTCTGAAAGAGATATAAGGATAATACAGTCCCGCCCCTGCGTTTACAAGTGAGGATGTTGAGACCATACATTTGAACTAACTTGCAGCAGTCACCTGCCTTGTTAAGGGCAGTGTGGGTGCTGGAAGCCAAATCTTGTGATTACAGTCTCATTCTTCGTCAGGAGCCGTGAATGTCTTCCTTTAGACCATATCAAAACTGGGTAAATAAACAAAGGAATGAATCCATTCAGGCTAGGAATGCAAATTATGTTCTATACAGTTAATTTCTCCTTGGTATTCTTCAAATGTTTTCTTATTTTTAAACCACTTGAAAAACCAGTTCACAGATACAATTCCTTTTTTTGTTTGTTTGTTTACATTGCCCTAACCTGGATCCAGTGGATCTTAGGATAGATTCTGATGAGACTCCACGAACAGGCATTTTCACTGCCTGGCAGCTTCATTTGACAAGAAGCTCACTTCCTCTTTGCCTTTAGACTGCTGGCCTGGGGCCACAGGGGACACCTCTTCCCTCTCTGCCCCACAGACTCCAGTGCAGACACTCCCAGACAGGAGAAAGTTGGGTCACCCCCTCCCCTTGAAACAGAGCAGGACCCTATGATTCTTGCTCCCCTACCCAACCATGCCCTCAGCCTGCCTTTTGTCTGTAGAAAGACTTTACCCAAAGAAAAAGTTTAATCAAAGAACTGAGAAAAATGCAGAAACAAAGGAAGAGTTGAGACCAAATGGTCATTAAGCATAGTCAAGGACCTTTAGTTCCTCTTCAAAGGCTGTTACATAATATTCTGAGCCATGTCCTGTGAGCGGTCTTATAGCTACTGAAACCCCCACCAGATGGAAATGTTAACTCCATGATGACCAGACTATAGCCATGACATAAGCTGGCACAGTTCCAAGAACTAGCCTCAGAGCAATGGGAACAAACCCACCCTGGAACTGAAGACAAACTGTAATTAAAACAGCAATGATAACGCTGATCAGACCACCAATGACAGATGTGCAGTTTCTGCATGTAGCCTCCTCCCCGTTTATAAAAGCTCTTGCCCCTTGACTGTCAGTGATGGGGAGTTGACCTTTGGACAGGCATCTGCCCTCCCTCTCCCCCCAGGTTGCCAGCCTCTGAAATAAAGCAAACTTTCCTTTACACCATCCTTGCCTCTTTATTGGCTTTTGAGCATTGAACAGGAGGACCGCCACTTCCGGTTACACCCTGAGAGACTTGGTATAAAGATTTGGACTTGACCTGCTGAAAAACTACAAAAGCACCTTCCTGAAATCAAAAATTAGCTTAAAAAGATAAGCACATGGAAAAAGAATAAATTAGAATGATCAGGCAATAATAATCTCTTTTTAAATTACTGTAAGGAGCTTTAAAAAGTGTTAGCTATTTTGATGGACATATGAAAAGGAACTTTCAACATGGAAATTTTTTTAAATTTCTCCCTCTTTTTTTGCTTTTAATTTTAAATGAAATCTAAGATAAAAATGTTGTGCTGTAAGATTTTTTAAATTATGGTAATCATTAGATTAATCAAATTACTGCTTGTATGATAAGGTCCTCATTAATCCATGCCACTAACATCTCCTTAAAAGACTTTCCACAACCAATTGTGAAGTTAGTCAAAATGCTATAAAGATTAGGTCAGGTATTTGCAATTACTATGTCATTCTCTGTGTTTGAAATTACTTAAGGGCTCCATACCGAGTTAATAACAATTTAATATGTTTCAATCACTATGTTTGAAGAAGTGATCAAGAGAATTCATTCTGGTACACAAAACTTGGAAATACTGGATTTAAAACAGTAAAAAAGAAAAACATCCAATCTTTCAAAAATATGTCAGAGGATAAAAGGATCAGAAACTCCTGGAGACAAAGAACAAAGAGAAAACTTGAATTAAGGGTCTATGCAACCCCGGAGGTGATGCTTACCTGTAGGTTGAGGCCGAGTGTCTTGATGAGCTCATCCTGCCCTGGAGACAGGAAACCAGCTCCCTGAGAGCTCTGGGAAGGCTAGTAGGTTACATGAGAGCCCCCACGTAAAGCCAGCTTTCCACAATGGTGACAGCGTCAGTGAGTAGGCCAAGAGAATTAAATAAACTCTGTCACAGGTGGAGGCAAGGAATGCTTTATAAGGCAGGCTTGCCTCAGGTTGAAGCAGCAGAATAAAAGAAAACCCCCTGCTGTGTATCATCCTGATCATAATCCTGTACTCAGGAGTTCAGTAACATGTTTACAGTCCCAAAATTATAGCCCCAAATCTACCCACTGCTTTTTTATTTTAGACTTCACTGGGTTTTTTTAAAGTACAATTTTAAGTTCACAGCAATTTTGAGTGCAAAGTACAGAGATTTCCCATACACCCTCTGGTCCCACCTATGCTCAGCGTCCCCCATTATCCGCATCCTCACTGGATGGGACACTTGTAACTATTGATGAACCTACAGTGACATGTCATGATCTCCTAGAGTCCGTACTTCACACTCGGGTGACTCCTGGTATTGTCCATTTTGACAGTTTGTTTCTTTTCTGTTATATTCCCAAGTTTGTTTTATTTTATAGATTCTGCATATAAGTGATACCGTACAGCACTTGTCTTTCTCTGTCTGACATATTTAACTAAATATAATCCCCACCCCCTCAGGTCTCCCATGTTGTTGTAAATGGCAAAATTTTATTCTTTTTAATGGCTGAGTAGTATTTCATTGCCATATACACACAGACACACACATCTTCTTTATCCATCCATCTGTTGATGGACATTTAGGTACTTCCTGTATCTTGACTATTATAAATAGTGCCGCTGTGAATGCATGGGCAGTGGGGTACATGTGTCTTTTTGAATTAGTGTTTCCACTTTTTTCAGGTGCATACCCAACAGTGGAATTGCTGGATGGTGTGCTGGTTCTATTTTTAGTTTTCTGAGAGACCTGCATACTCTTTGCGACAGTGGCTGCACCAATTTATATTTCCCCGACAGTGTGAGAGGGTTCGCTTTTATCCGCACCCTCCCCAGCATTTACTATTTGTCAACATTTTAGTGATGGCTGTTCTAAGTGGTGTGCAGTGGTACCTCTTTGTGGTTTTGATTCTCATTTCTCTGACAACTGGCGATGATGAGTATCTTTTCATGGGGAACCACTGTCTTGACTTGTCCTGAGACTCCAGCCTTCACTTGGCATCATTGGAACAACTGCCAACACAATGAAAAAACAAATGACATACTAATAAGAGTTTCAGATAGTTTTCACCATGTAAGGATTTTGGATACAAACTAGGATCTGTGGCCCATACTTTAGAATCTCTAAAATATGCTATTGTCTAAATATCACCATCAAAATTTATTACACAGATAATGGGATTATGAAAGCATTTCCATAAAGAGAGGAAGCATATCTGTTCAATCATTACTGTCATTTACTGCAGAATACTCAAACCTTCTGAAAAGTCATTTGCTATCTCATTCCATTGTCTTATATTTATTCTATATTGCTTTATATTCTTGTTGAGAGAGCTGGTATGGACTACCTGAAAACCAGTGATACATCTATATCAAGTGAATTAATATTTGTCTTATTTAATTCCTGAATTAAAATGGGCTCATCAAAAAACACTACCATTTACTTTGAATTTTAAAATCAAAGACTGATGTTTTAGTAACATGTTCGCTTGTTGGATTGTGACTATGTTTGGTGAACCACATGATCGTCATTAAGAGAAACCTTCAGGTCTGTCTCACTGTCAGTGTTTCATGTACCCCGACCCAACAGAAAGGAAACCTTGCTGCCATGCATGTAATTATTTGCCACTGAACTTGTTCAGTACGTCTGTCCAGAAATAACAGAGAGGAGATCTTTGTTTAAATGGTTATTAACCAGACCACCAAGGTAGCTAGTGTGTACCATGATTTCGCCAAATAGCTGCAAGTAAGGTACATTTTATATTTTCATTTTTTTAACTCCATGACAGTTGTGCTTTTTCTGTTACTGAATTCAGTTAAGGAAAGTTGTTATTGCAACAGCACAGTTAATGAGTTAGGCAGATTTTCAATAATAATAAAATCTGCCATCAGGTGAATGATAATGTAAGCATCATCCATCAGCTTCCTTGGATATAAAAAACAAAAGAGATATAAATCTAGGGGTGAGATACAATATAGTCCACATATACATCATATTTATGACCATATATAAAGTCAACAGATGATTGTAAATATGGTCTTCACCCCCTGATCTGAATAATTCATGCATTTAAATGTTTATGTTAGCTTCCCTAGATCTTAAAACTCATATTTCAAACTATTTTAGTTCACCCTTAAAGAAAACAATATAGAACATACAGAAAAGTAAGTTTTATGTTAGTCTTTGCCCAGAAAGATCAGATTAACCCCTCACTTCCATCACCTAAAATTCTCCACTTCCACTTGTTCGCAGTTGTCTCCCTTCCTGCCTTTCTCCCTTAGAACCTCTGTGCTGCCTTGTCCAGCCCCGCAGGCTCTGAAGTAAGATTTCTCAATTCATTCCAGACCCACTATTGCCACAGTACCTCCTAAATTTAGTAGGGAACCGCTTTTTACCTACAAAATAATGACTCTTTAATCCAAACCCAAAATAACCTTGTAAAGTTTTTAAAGAAGCCCTTTTCACCAGCACCGTTAGTCACTATTCAAAGATCGGTCTTCCTGAAGTGACTCAGTGGTTCGCAGAGGACATAGCTGCTTATGTTGCGTAACTGGGCCATCTGTCCTACAACAGCGCCATGAGAAAGGCCCTCAGTGCCACGTTGCAAGACCACTTTACATGCAGAGTTTGCAACAAAGTCCTTCAAATGTGACTACCCCACATCCCACAGAGACAATAAACTCACAAAAACACACGGGCCATTAAGAACGCACCCTTCTATGTTACACACCGAAATTGCTCTATAACACACATGCTCTGGTGCCAGGAACCTCTCTTGAGTGGTGGGTATCTCTGACAATAAATGTGGAGTCACTTTGGCTTTTTCTGGAGCCAGGTCACGCATCTGGCTCCTTTCGATCCTGGGGTGGCAGAGACCCCTCTGTGCTCTTTCACTCTGCCTTGCTTCTTTTCACTTATAATCGTGCTTTTGTTTTTTGTAGAAGTAGGAAGTTCACCTGTATCTGTATATAATAGCATCACCACATTCTGAACCACTTATTCTGGGCCTCTGGAATATAAATGACAGCCTCATCTTTGAACATATTCCCTCGTATCATCACGCAATTCATCGCCCATGAATTATATGAAACTACAAAACTGAGGGAACATTACTTGCATTTGTGTCCACCAGAAGGTGATTGAAAAGCTTCACCTTCACATAGTTTTATACATGCTCACCAGCGCAGCAGATGCAAACCGTTAGCACACGTTGTTCCATAAATAAGTTTGACAGGAGCATCCGCCAGTCCCCAGTCAGTGCTGAGACGTAAGGAACGCAGTGAGGGAAGACGAGCAGGACAACCCGAGCACGATTTCCGAGTTCCTTTCCATTCAGCCGACAGTTCTTTGAGAGTGACCTGCTGCAAACCTGGGCTTGGGTCATCTTTGAGCGTCTCTCTGGGCAATGGCCAACTCATCAAGTGCCATCAGGGGTTGATCTCACGGTCCTGACCCAGCTTCCAGGTCCCACGGCTCAGGGTTGTCCCCATAATGAAAGCCTGGCCGTGACCCCAAGGATGCCAGTCATTGCCTGTCAAGTGAAGCTGACACCTGGGAAATTTGGCTGTGAGCTCACTGATAGCTCACATCCTCTCCAGACATGCTTCATGAGACTTGATGCCACAGTGACGTGAACACTGATCCCACATCTGCAGGCCAAGTCTGGCTTTCAGAACACCTGTTCTGTTAAATTATGGTCATAACTAGACTTTCCATTTTATCTGACTGTGGACCCACTTCCCATCCCCCAAAGACAGAGCCTATGTAACCCTTAAACAAGGCACTTCTGCTGAATCACAAAATGTTATTTGCTTCTAGGTTGTTTTTTTTTACTTTAGGTTTATTTTTAGGTTTATTTCTAAATATTTATTTTATTTCTAGGTTTATTTTTATTATTTTCACCACATTAAAATTTTATTTTCTATTTTATAATTGAACATTAAACATTTTCCAAAGCCTAATAAATGATTTATCTTGTTTTTGATGCACAATTCACTAGAGAATATTTTATGAAAATTTTTCAAAAACCCATTCTTGTCTTTTGTCTACTTTATAACTGTCCGAATTTAATGTGGATTAATTTAAAAACCATGAAGTGAGACTATGGTGAAGGCCATAATTCCTTGAATTTCATGGTTCTCTTGGATTCTTTTAAATGGTGCAAGGTTTTACTCAGCTCAATAAATGCATAATGAAGTTTTCCCTTTGTAAAGTCCTACTCTGGGCTGTGGACACAAAGATGAACATGATGGATTCTTGCCTCCAGATGAAGCCAGTGTGATTTAGAACTCCACATTCTCATAACCAGAAGCCAGTTACTAATAATTATAACTAATAATTATTAATGATTCAAGATGTTCTCCCTGCTGAGGTGCTGAAGGGGCTGCAAGAGCTATTCTTAGACTCTGCTTGGAGGGCTCAGAGCCACCAACACAGCGAGGAACCACAGATCCAGAGCCCAGGAGAGAAAGGAGCCCCGCTCTGATAGCTGCTTCACTCTGAACTCATGTGCCGGTTCTGGGCAGGAAAGTATGAACGTGCAGTTCTGCTTCTGAAGGTCAAGGAGAGGGATACAGGCCTGCAGGGCTGGGGTCAGAGGTGACTTCCACCCCAAACAGATTGGGTACCAGAAAGTTGCACCCTGAAAACAAAAATGGACTGAAAGAACATATATTTGCAGGGCTTAGAGTTCAGCATTAAAATAGCTCAGATTCTGAAATTAGATCCCAGGTGACTGCTGCTTCCAGGAGTCTGGCTGGATCAATCATAAAGATCCTTTGATGGGAAAAAGCAGCCGAGTCTTTCATTTGTTTATTCAAACACTTTTGTCTGTGAAGTGTGAGTCGTGTTGCAGTGGACATAAGGGCTAATATCTCTTCGAGGTCCTGATGTCATTCTTTTGCAAAAAAAAAACCCAGAAATGGAACTGCTGGGTCATATGGTAGTGTTTTGAATATTTTGAAGAATTACAAAATAAAAGTTAAAGAAACACATTCCAGGCTTTTTTGAAATCCTTTGATAAATATCTATCAGAAGGTTGATTGTCTTTTAAAAAATCCTTGTCAAGTTATCTCAAAAATTCATCAACATTTTGATGCAATTAGCATATCATGAGAGGAAAGCAATTTGAGCACCTCTTTTGAAGGGCTTCCCTGGTGGTGCCGTGGCAAAGAACCTGTCTGCCAGTTTAGGAGACGCAGGTTCAGTCCTTGGGTTGGGAAGATTCTCTGGAGAAGGAGATGACAACACACTCTAGTTTTCTTGCCTGGGAAATCCCATGAACAGAGGGACCTGGCGGGCTACAGTCCACAGGGTTGTGAAGAGTCAGACATGGCTGGGTAACAGCAGAACAGCAATGCACTTAATAATAGTGTGTGTGTGTGAACAGTGCATCAGGATTGGCTCATCAGTCATAACAACCTCATCTCATCAATGTGAGATGCTAGTAAGAGGAGGAACAGGGTGGGATGAGGTGAGGGGGTCTATGGAAACTGTCTGCACTTTCTGCTCAGCTTTTCCACAAACCTAAAACCACTCTAACCAATGAAATTTATTCGTTTAAAAAGGGTTTAAGGAGAAAAGCAAGGCATACTTTACACATGTGTAAAGAAAACCGAGTGAACAAAGATCTCGCAGGTCAAATGAAACATCTCAGAGCTGAGCAGGCATCTCTCCAGTCTGCAGGTTCACAACTTGAAAGTAAGATTCAAAAGCTCCAGCCAAAACTTCAAATACAGCCTGAGCTACATGAGGAATGCATAATGCAATGTTGCAGAAAATCCACCAGGAAGGAGATTTTCCACTTGGGAATAGAGGAGAAACTTCCCAGAGGGTGTGGGAGTGTCAGCCCTGCCCATCCCCAGGAAGATGCCGGAGACCTGGAAGAGCCAGGGTCCTACTGCTCTCCATCGAAGCCAATGTCTCCCAGGAGAAAGGGGCTTCAGCAGGTTCCTTGGCAGCCTGGGGACTGAGAGGAGCCCCAGAAAGCTAAGAACGCCATCACGACACGGGGAACGTGGGCTCTAGCCATGGTGACATCTCCTCTTCCCCAAGCTCCTTCCTTCTGGTCTGGAGACTGAAGGAGCGTAACGGTCCTCCAAAGGGTAACGGTCGTGGGGTCATCCGGACAGGAGGAGGCAGGCTGAGCCCGCCACCCACAGTGGGGCACCTCCCAGACTTTCTCTCCCTGGAAGGAACCTTGACTGACCTCTATATTTTAACTGTTGCCAATTCACGGATGCCCCATTGACTTTTAGGATAATAGATCATAATTCCTCAGAGAGTGTTTTTCAAATGCAGATGTTATTTATTAACTTCTTACAAATATGTCAGTTCCACTTTATTGGACTCCCTGGAATTAGTATAAGTATCAGATAAAAGGTCGACTCTTATGTAAACCATGATTGAAGTTTGGCCTGCCCAGGTGGAGACATTTGTGTGCTACAGGACATTTTAGAAATCTGTAACCTTGATATTTATGTCACTAAATTCTGGTGGGTTAAAAACAAATCAAGACAATATCACCCCCAGCTAGGCTTAGTAATATTTTATTAGTTTTGTACTGAATTCATACATTGATTTGGTGGCATTGGAAACATTTCTTTCCTGTTTGGTAATTTAGTTTTGTTGTTGTTGTTTAGTCCCTAAGTCATATCCAACTCTTTGTGACACTATGGACTGCAGCACACAGACATCCCTGTCCTTCACTATGTCCTGGAGTTTGCTCAAACTCATATCCATTGAGTTGGTGATGCCATCCAACCACCTCATCTTCTGTCGTCCCTTCTGCTCCTGCCTTCAATCTTTCCCAGCACCAGGATCTTTTCCAGTGAGTCTACTCTTCGCATCAGGTGGCCAAAGTATAAGAGCTTCAGTTTCAGTATCAGTCTTTCTAATGAATATTCAGGGTTGCTTTCCTTTAGAATTGACTGGTTTGATCTCTTTGTTGTCCAAGGGACTCTCAAGAGTCTTCTCCAGCACCACATTTCAAAAGCATCAATTCTTCTGCACTTAGCCTTCTTTATGGTCCAACTCTCACACCTATACATGACTACTGGAAAAACCATAGCTTTGACTAGACAGACCTTTGGCGGCAAGGTGATGTCTCTGCTTTTTAATATGCTGTCTAGTTTGTCATAGCTTTCCTTCTAAGGAGCAAGTGTCTTCTAATTTCACGGCTGCACTCAACATCTGCAGTGATTTTTGAGCCCAAGAAAATACTGTCACTGTTTCCACTTTTTCCCCATCTATTTGCCATGAAGTGGATTGAGACTGAATGCCATGATCTTAGTTTTCTGAGTGCTGAGTTTTAAGCCAGCTTTTTCACTCTCCTCTTTCACCTTCACAAGTGGCTATTTAGATCCTCTTCACTTTCTGCCATTATTGTATGCAGAGTGGTATTATCTGAAGTTGTTGATATCTCTCCTGGCAATTTTGATTCCAACTTTTGAGTCATCCAGCCCAACATTTCTCATGATGTACTCTGCATATAAGTTAAATAAGCAGGGTAACAATATACAGCCTTGATATACACCTTTCCCAATTTTGAACCTGTTGAGTTTGAGTCTGTTGTTCCATGTCCATGGTTTTGACTCACACGTCAAAAGCTTTAGCATAGTCAATGAAGCAGAAGTAGATGTTTTTTCTGGAATTCCCTTGCCTTTTTCAATGATCCCATGGATGTTGGAAATTTGATCTCTGGTTCCTCTGCCTTTTTCAAATCCAACTTGTTCATATGGAAGTTCTCGATTCACATACTGCTGAAGCCTAGCCTAACATTACCTTGTTAGCATGTAAAATGTGCGCAATTGTATGTAGTTTGAACATTCTTTGGCATTGCCTTTCTTTGGGATTATAACTAGTTGTTATTTCATTTTGGATAGACTTCTTTAAAGTTTCAAAATTTATGTAGTCAAAATAAGAGTGTTTGCCTTATGGGGAAAATGGAAAAAAAAAAAAGGAAGGAGAAGACAATGTGTAATTCATGGCATGTCTGTATTTGTGGTCATGAGCTGAGGCTTCAGAAGGATTTATATCAAAGGTGAGCTGTGCTCAACTCTGAATGTTGGAATGCCATTTCATCATTTTATTCTTATTGCTCATCTTTATATCCTAACATTTTTACGTTTGCAGCAATGAAAAAATTAGGTAACTATTTTATTCAAACTTCTCCTTGTCTGTTTTCCTTAATATCTATACTCTTAACTGAGTTTTCAAATCATAAATGTAAGATATGAAGGAAGAACAGAATGTATATAACAGAAATTGAGTATTTTGGAGGGTGGGGGCAAAGTCGAGCTGTCTTCAAGCCCATCTCTCAGGAGGTCTGAGTCCATGTCAAGGGCATCAGCGTGAGGCTCTGGACACTGGGGACCACCAGCTGATCTGTGCCCTAGAAATATGCCTGTTAATTGTTTTTGGAACAATCAAGAGGAAGAAAACAATTTGGTGTGTTGAATCTACATTTATGCAACAAAAAATAGTTTGTCATTATCTCTTGAGAAGTGTGTTAGTCAAATTGAATGCCAGGCTCATACAATAATCAACAAGGACTTAAATTAGCCACATAATTTAGATCTTTGTTTTTTTAATGAAAATAATATAATTCCCACACATAACAATGCTTCATTTAACTGATTTTGGTAACTGAAAGAGTTCCACAAAAGTGAAATCTCTAGGTAGCTAAAATGTGTGCTTTAACAGCAAAATGTGTATCACGTTAACCATTTCGCATCTGCTTTCTATTCTGTTACAAGCTTCCCTGTTGTATCATTTAAATCAATAAGCATAAACATAATTCCAGTGTTTCGGGAGGAGTGAGAACCACCGGTTAGTATGAAAATGTCTAATGAACTTAAAACAATTCTGGCATCCACAATGAGAATATAGAGGACACGGCTCAGAATAGTTGTGCTGCTTTACAAATTCCTATGACCCTGTTCTGATTAAGACCCTGTTAAGACCAGGTCCCTGTTCCTAACCGTCTCCTCCCCAGGTTTTGACATTCCTTAGTATGCATACCGAGCATGCATGAGTACTAAGTCACTTCAGTCATGTCTGACTCTTTGCGACCCTCTGTACTAGCAGCCATATCTTAATTTGCTAATTCCACTTTACTATGTTATATTGTTTAACATCTAAAAATTGTAACTCCCTGGAAAGCGCCTTTGCTTGGGTGAGGTAGATCATGTGCCTCCCCCCCACTTGACAAGGGGGTCTTCTGTTCCAACAGCCTGATCCCAGTGTCCTTGCTCCGGAGCCACACTCAGCGTGGGCATCTCCTTTGCTGAGTTACAGCCAATTCTAAAGTTACATGGAGGCACCTTACTGAAACCTTAGGACATGATTTCTGAGTGCACACAGCCCCTCCCAGCTGCTCCGCCCCGCCGGGCTCCTCTCCCCGCCGGGCTCCTCCCCTCGCCGGGCTCCTCCCCTCGCCGGGCTCCTCTCCCCGCCGGGCTTCTCCCCTCGCTGGGCTCCTCTCTCGGGTTGTCTTGGCGCTGCTCTCCATCAGCAGAGGCGCGGTCCGGTGTGCGCCGCAGCACCGCCTCCCTGCTGCTGTGTTGCAGGGACACACAGGTCCTCGCTCGACCAGTTGACTGACCTGGCTGAACGCACTGGAAGATGTGCTTTATCTTTCTCAAGATTTTGTTAATCTTTACATAACTGTTCACCACACTGCTGCGTGTCTGTCCTGCCTTCTTGGGCTACTCATCCTGGGGTGGGGGTGGGGGTGGGGGGGTTCCTTTGAGCTTCCCATTGGTGAGTCTCTTCATAAGTAAAATCTCCTGACTTTTCACCAGCATCCCAAAGTCCTGAGTCATTTGGCTTCCCAGCCAGTGTTGATCTTTGATTTTAAAGCTCAGACTCAGAGACCAGGATTTGAAGATTCCCAAATACACTGGCATCACCATTTCCAGGAAGTGACCCTCAGCTCTTTGACCTTGGAAATAAGCAAAGAACCTCACCCAGCCTTGAAGGCCAGGCCATGAGGACCCACTGTCTGGGGTCAAAGCATCCCTTCCTCCCCTCCTTCCCTCCTCCCTTCCTTCTCTCCTCCCCTCCTTCCCTCCTCCCCTACTTCCCTCCTCCCTTCCTTCCCTCCTCCCCTACTTCCCTCTCCCTTCCTTCTCTCCTCCCCTCCTTCCCTCCTCCCTTCCTTCTCTCCTCCCTTCCTCTCACCACCATAAGAGGGGGGACACAGGACAACTGCACATACTATTATGGGGCCCTGTTTTCATCCTTCCATCCATCAGTGGATGGGTCATCGTTTGCTCTCTGGTGGCTCAATGGTAAGGAACCCACATGCTAGTGCAGGAGACACAGGAGCTGCAGGTTCAACCCCAAGGTCGGGAAGATCCCCTGGAGGAGGAAATGGCTACCCACTCCAGTACTCTTGTCTGGGAAATTCCATGGACAGAGGAGCCTGGCAGGCTACATTCCATGGGGTTGCAAAGAGTCAGACACAACTGAGCGACTAACACTTTCTCTTTTCTTTAGCTTCTGAAGGCTCAGCCAGCTTGTGCTGCAGCAACAGTGCTGACTTGTTTGGGAGCAAAAGAGGTTAAGAATCAACTCCTATAAAACACATTGAACCCAAAGCCTAGAGCCCTGAGGGGGTCCTGACTGCCAGGAGTGGGGATTAGGGTTGGGTCTCAGGGACACCGTGCAAATTAGGTTCACAGTGATGAACTGGGACATCCTGGAATTTACAGCTATTTAGTATATTAGCATCTAACAGTCCCCTTGCTGCACCACAGAAAAGTATTTCCCCTAGAGAAGTAATTATGAGAAATTGTAACCATAGCCGTACAAGCACAAAAACATTAAAGTATGAATTTAAAAAGTCAGCACAGGTCACCTTCACATTGTGTCATCATTAAAATGGAAACAGCCAGGCACATTTTTTTAAACATAATGAGTCATTCAGTCATGCAGGATATATAAATTCTGGAAATCTGCTCTAGAAAGTAGTACCTGTAGTTTACAGCGCTGTACTGTACGGGCTTCTGAGGTGGTGAAGTGGTGAGGAAGCCGCCTGCAGAGCAGGAGGCACAGGTTTGATCCCTGGGTCAGAACGATGCCCTGGGATGGAAGCCCACTCCAGTACGCTGACCTGGAGAATTCCACAGACAGAGGAGCCTGGGGTTGCAGAGTGGGACACAGCTGATTGACTGAGCATGCACGCACACACTTTGATGCACTCACTGCACATTTACACGTTTGTTAAAAGGTGGACCTCATGTTAAATGCTCTTATTACAGAAATCAAAACAAAGTGAAACTAAAAACAAAGAAAATCCACTAACTCAGCTGGCCAAGATTTGGTTTCAGTGTTGCTCATAAAATTTCCTTCGTTCATTCAAGTATTTGTTGAGAACCTCTACTTTATATTATTCCCTAAGCTTTTGTGCTTTCACTTGCTTCTCATTCTTATTTCAAGTTGTCAGAAAACATTTATTCATTCACCCAGCAAATATTTATTAAAATATTTCCTTGTTGCATGCAACTAACCAAATTGGTCATATGCTCTTGTATTTTTTTCATTTCAAATGTATTCATTCAGCAAATACTTTTTGAGGCATACTCCATAATATATTGTGTTATAGGGTACAGAAAGCAAAGATAATGAAACACTTTCTCTGTTCTAAATGCATTGCTGACTAGCATAGAACAGTGACATTTACGTGAAGGCCTATGAAGAGCATTTGTCTCTGCACAGTCTTATAGACGCACAGAGGCCAGGAGGAACCTGCTCAGGCATGGTTGTGGGCTGTGATCTGCTTGCTCACAGAGCTGAGGGTGTTGAGTGGTAGGAGATAAGACTGGGGCTGTGGAGGGGTTTACGATGGAAACAGCCCTGTCCCCATAGATGGGGAGCACTGTTGGGTGTCCGTATCAGAAAGGGACAGAATGAGCATTATGCTTCTGCCACATGGTGTCTGTCCCACTGGAGCAGGCTGAGTCGAGCCCTGGGGGCTGGTCGGGAGGCTGTTGGCGCAGCCCTGGTGGGAGGAGATGGAGCCTAACCTGGGGGGAGAAAGTGGGGGACGGGGCAGGGTGCAGAGAGACCCAGATTCTTGGCACAAGTGCCCACCTGTGCCGCTTTGGGGTAGAAAAACTGGGTGAGTAACCTGGGGAGAGGAAGATCAATCTAGTTCTGAACATACCGAGACTGTGGCAGGTTAACATGCTCACACTGCCATATGTAAAATAGAGAACCAGCAAGGACCTACTGTGTAACACAGGGACTTCTATTCAATGTCTTACAGTCACCTATAATGGAAGAGAGTGTAAAAAACTATGTGTGTGCATACATATGTATACATACATGTGTGTGTGTGTGTATATATATATATATATGTGAATCACTTTGCTATACCCCTGAAACTTAACACTGTAAATCAACTCTAGTTCACAAATAATATATATATATATGAAATTTATATACATATGTATGAATGTATGTAAAGACTGTGACAGTTGTGAGTCAGCCAGGCAGAGGCAGCTCATAATGTCTTGCTGTGCGCAGGAGATAGATGTTGATCGGATATAATGGAAAAGATGGAAACCATGAAACTAAATTCTGTGGAAAATCTTTGCATTGGTGTGACTCTAGTTCAGACAGTCCACATTATCCGTTATGGCCGATGTACTAACTGTAGACCTACACGCACCTGCCAACGGTTTGCTCCTATAAACCAAAGCTTCTTGAATCCCCCACACCTGTTTCTGAATCTCCTCAAACACAGCACCCAATCGTCGGGACCAGTGTTTAGATGCCACCCCTTTCTTTCCTGCACTCAGCAGACCCAGTCCATGCAGAGAGGTTTTCTGTTGGTTTTACCGCAGATGAGTGTCCTCCCCACCAAACTGACTTCTCCACAGACGCGGTCCCGTCTGCCTCCGCACTCTTCCCTGCCGGGCTCACCACACTCCTGGCAGTCAGTGATGCTTCTCCTCCTGACCTCTGTCCTGAACGCAGCAGCCAGGGGTGCCCACTGGTCCTTCAGACCTTCCGTCATACAGTGCCATGCCCCTGCTGAAACCCTTGCACAGTGGGTTTTCCTTGCTCTTGGAATAGAATTACCTCCTCTCAGCTCAAGCACCTCTCCCCTTGCCCCGTCCCCAGCTCCCAACTTCCCTCCTTCCCCCGTGCGTCAAGGACATGTCTCCATGGCAGTGTCATGGCTGGTCTATTATCTGCTCTGGTCTTAGTGAGAACGTGTGCTTAGAGAGATTCTCCTTCGGCTCCCTGTCAGCGGCCACACCCCACCCCCTCCCCAGGAGCCCCATTTGTCATCCTCCTGTTCCTTTGGAGGACACACACTGCTGCCATCTTCTGCTGCAGACGCCCTTCCCCCTCCCTTGTTCGTTGCTGAGCACAGACTCTGAGCATCTAGAAAAATGCGTGAGCTCTAGCCTTCACATGGGTCCTCGCCTGTATGCCTGAACAGATAGAAGTCTGTTTTATACCATATTATATATTATACTTTTACTAGAAATCAATCTAACAAGCAAGTAAAGTAACAGGAACAAATAAGCTGACCGCTGGATTTGAGTGTCAAATGTTAAACAGTATTAAATATTAAGTAGTAGACATATAAAAGTGTATGAATATATATATACAAATGATTAATCTTAAATATACAACCACTTAACTATCCTCACATCAGAACTAGCTTGCACTCAGAACAACAGGTCGTCACAGCTTCAGCCCAGCATCTGGGCAGGTGAGGGATAGAGGTGGAGCTTTGGAGCGTGACTTCCACCCACCATGGGATTCCGGGCGCGAGGGGGGCTGCTCTGGGGTCACACCCACGTGGTGTGGATGACACCGGGAGGACTTTGTTAGTGTGCCCTCCCAGCATGGGCCTGCCTGGTGTTCAGTCAGAGCTCTAGTCTGTTGTCATCCCTCAGCCACTGCTCTTCTTTCTCCATGTAACTTAATAAGACTCTCCTTTATATTATCAGGTCACCAATTCTAGATTTAAATATTTAAAATATTATGGTAGAGAAAGTACAGTTAAAGAAGGGTGTGATACGGGAATTGAGATTTTGTCCTTCCTTACAGACAGAGACAAAACCACTCTTCTTGAGCTTTCCTTTGAAACTTTATCCTGTATTTATGTTTTTTGCCTCATCATCTGTGCCTCATCTAGCACAAGGCAAATTTTATAAATCCACTCTGTCATGTTGCTAAATGCACAAGCTTAGTGGCTCATTCAGCAACTGAATCAATATTTCCCCTTGGAAAAGGAAAAGTATTTTTGAAAACTTAAGCCCACCATTGTACTCCATTGGCCAACAAGTCCGTTGGGTTTTTTTTGTAAGCCATTATCATGGTGTGGAGGCTGCGAAGCCCCAGGATCTGCCATCTACACACTGGAGTCAGGGAAACCAGGGGTGCCATTCAGTCCAAGCTCAAAGGCCTAAGAATCAAGGGCCAGCAGTGTAGGTCATGGCCCAAGTCCAGGAGCCCCCAAACCAGAGGTCAGGTGTCCGAGGGCTGGTGGACAGCCCAGCTCATGCAGAGGGAGGGAGTTCACCTCCTTCCTCCACCTTCTGGCTCTGTGCAGCCCTTAGTGGGCCGGGGATGCCCACACACGTTGGGGAGGATCATCTTCATTGAGTCTACAGATTTAAAGGCTAATCTATTCTGAAAACATCCTCACAGACCCACCCCAAAATAATATTTTCCCAGATATTTGGGCATCCCAGCCAAATTGACACACAAAATTAACCTTCACATCATCAAAGCACATGAACTTGATGATTCAGGTAGCTTCTGCCTAGAGCATCTCAGCAGAGGGGAATCGAGACTATGAGGGGTGCAGTCCTCCTAGGGGTCTCATGCAAAGATTAGTGTCAAGAAGAGTTGATGGGCTAAAGCTCCACTTATGAAGCAGAGAATCTGAAGATGCGGTCTGGGTGTGTGAACTTCCCCACAGCGCCCAGTTCTGCCCGTGGACCAGGAGTGGCGGCCGCTGTGAGACTCCAGGAAGCAGCAGCTCTGATGGCCCTCGTGTGTCTTTCAGGACAAGGCCAGACCTCAGAGGAGTGGGTGAAGCTCAGAACATGAACGTAAAACCGGGTAAACTGGAAAAGAAACAGAACCTCCCTACTCCAGGCCCTCAGGTTCTGAGCAAAGGAGATGCAGGAAGGAGGTGGATTAATCCAGCCATGGAGCAAACACTTTCTTATAGCTAGTTGTCCTGTGAGCTTGTGTGGGGCCTCTCAGCACACAGAATGTCTCTCTTGTTAGTCGTACTCTCGTCTCTTGAGTTTTTCAATTTCTGCCACTGAACATTACAGTTATTTTCAATATTTTTCTGTAGAAATTCTTTATGTGATTCTAGTACTTGTTCAGTCGCTAAGTCATGTCCAACTCTTTGCAACACAATGGACTGCAGCACACCAGACTTCCCTGTCCTTCATTGTCTCCTGGAGTTTGCTCAAACTCATGCCCATTGGGGCGTTGATGCTATCTAACCATCTCATCCTCTGCTTCCCCCTTCTCCTTTTGCCTTCAATCTTCCCAGCATCAGGGTCTTTTCCAGTGAGTCGACTCATCATCTCAGGTGGCCAAAGTATTGGAGCTTTAGCTTCAGCATCAGTTCTTCCAATGAATATTCAGGATTGATTTCCTTTAGGTTTGACTGGTTTGATCTCCTTGCTGTCCAAGGGACTCTCTAGAGTCTTCTCCAGCACCACAATTTGAAAGCATATTTTTCTGTAGAAATTCTTTGTGTAAGTCTAGTACTTATGTCTACAGGTTTATTTGAAGAAGTCAGAGTACTTTTAGTTTCTAGCCTTTTGTATAAGATATACAAAATATACATTATAATATATAATTTGTACATTGAAAAGGGTAGATCTGATGATCACTCAGATTCTTTCACCTCTAAAATTCTGATTAGAGTATTGGAATTATGGGGTGAAAGAATGGAATAAAAAGGAATAGGACACAGCAAATAGAGATATTCACAATGTTTTCTATCGTTTTCCATACCATATAGTAATTTATATGCTGTCAGAGTAGCTTTGTTGGAAGAACTGTCTTGAGTCTGCACCATAAATCACTTTTTGGAGATATTTATACCCCCATCATAAATCTCTAAAAACCACCATAATTGACAGCTATTAAGGATACATTATTCATGGAAATTGTCAGAACACAGGAAAATGTTTTCTTTCACTAAATTATCCTTAAATTGACTTGACCAGTTTGATTTTGAGCTACTAAAAGCCAGGAAAATTACAATTCCATCAAGTTTTAAGATGCAAAGTAAAAATTGCTTGATTCTGACAAATGAAATATATCACAACCATTAAATTTTGATATTTGAAAAGAAAACAAAGATATAAAGGTTATCACAATGTGTTTTACAAATAGAAATTCTGTAGGAAGAGAAGTATTTTTCCAAGTGATACAGAAACCCTGTTTCGGCCCCTGCCCCTGCCAGTCGGCCGAGCATCTGGCCTCCACGTGGGATGAAAGGGAGAAAGGGCACCGTCTCTTTTTTTTTTCCATTTATGCAGCATCTTCATTCGTTCCAGGTGTGGCCAGGAACCAGAAAGCAGATCACCTTAGAATGTTCTGGAGGTGTTGCTTTCCTTTTTACATTTTTCCTGCAGTTCAGAGAGAATTCATATGCCTTCACTGCCCTCTCAGTTTGACTCCTTAGCAAAATTAAGCCTCATAAATCCTATTGCAGTTGCTGTGTACAGATGTTCCCCAGTCCTGAGTAAAGTACAATCCCTTACTGAAGGAAAAAAAAAATCCAAATCTTTCTAGACCCCCACCTAGAGAAATACTGACTTCTAAAACTAAGACTTGGTTCTCCAAGTTAGAGTTGTTGCCACAGTAGAATTTTTATTATTTTTGGTCATCATAAAAATAAACACCACATCATTGCTAATGAATGCTAGGAATCCAGGGTGAAAAAGGTAGTTCCTTCCTCAATGAGTTCACGGATTTCTCAAGTGACTAAAAACAAAATTTGTCCTTCGCGGGTACTAAGTTGCTTTTTATCATGATTTCGTTAAGCTTACGCCTGATACTCCAATACTGTCTGAGGTTGAATGAGGTGAGAGGGTTCCTGGGTCCCCGTCTGCATGCTGCCTAGCCTTCAATGTGCGCTGCTCAGAATAGCTTTCCATCCACGACGATGTGTGAGCTTGAATCTTTCATGCACTGTTATCTGTGCACCTTAAGTTCAGTCTTTAAGATATTGTTCAGCTGACAGTTCTATTTGTGGTGGTTTCTCAAAGTTCCACTCCAAGTCGATTACAGTTACCTGAGGACATTTGTATTGGTGGTGGTGGTGGTGTTTAATCGCTCAGTCATGTCTGATTCTTTTGCAATCATCATGGGCTACAGCCTAGCAGGCTCCTCTGTCCATGGGATTCCCCAGGCAAAATATTGGAGAGGGTTGCCGTTTCCTTCTCCGGGTGATCTTCCCAACCAAGGGATCAGATAGAACCCGCATTTCCTTCTTGCCAGGCAGATTCTTTACCACTGAGCCACCTGGACATTTGGAAAACTATAAATTCTCAGACCCATCATCAAAACTCTGACTCATGGGCCTGGGGTGGAACCATCTCAATAACCAGTTTCATTCTCTAAGCAATAATTACATATTTGTTAATTTTTACCACTTCACATACTTGCAAAAATACTGAAATTAATAGAGGTTTGAATCAATTGATGCTGCATGTGGCTACAAATGAGCAGAATCCTGAATAACAGTGGTTTAAATGTGCACGAAATGGTTCATTTTTCTCACAGATGGTGAAGTCAAGTGACAGGGTGGTTAGGGCTGCAGCTGTTATGTAATATCATCCACTCTCAGATTTCCTTTTGTTCTATCTACACTGCCTTCTTTAACATAAAGATTTCATTCTCACAGTCCCAAGATGGCTGTTGTACTTCCAGGCATCAAACCTGTGTTCCAGGCAGGAGGGAGAGATGGGACTAAGAGCAAAGATAATATGTCATCTATATCTGGTATTTCTTTAAGTTTTTCCAGAAAATTCACAAAGTGGTTTATACTCTTGTCTCATTGGCCAAGAATTTGCCAAATGGTTACCACTGGAGAAGGGAATGGCTACCCACCCCAGTATTCTTGCCTGGAGAATCCCATGGACAGAGGAGCCTGGCAGGTTACAGTCCATGGGGTCACAAAGAGTCAGACACAACTGAGCGACTAACACTCACACTTTCACATCTTGATAAGAAAGAAGTTAGGAAATAATGGTGTTTGAACTGGGAACATTGGAAACCAAAAGAAAAATTGAATTTCTATAGTTAATATATAAAGGGAGAATGATTGTCAGGTGGACAAATTCCTTCCCAAAGGTATACAGGTTCTTAATATGCCCAGGCTAAATCCACATGGGACCAAAAAGCATGTGTCTGCCTTTCAGTGGTATGGTTCAAGAGCCATGAGCTTCATGGAGCCAAAAAATGTCTTCGGCTCTGGAAACTATCTCCAGACCTTCCCAAAATACATACAAGACCTTCTCTCTGTAGTTATGACCTGCCTCCCACCATAAAATATGCCCTAGACGAGGCATCCGGAGTTAAAATCATCCCATTCTTAGAGCTGGGCAGGGAGGGAGCAGACAGGCCAACGCTGATTTGCTCGGAGGATGGAGGTTTATGGGTGAAAAAGCAGCTGTTAATGAGCATTGCACTGCTCATCTGATGTAAGAAAAGACTGTGAAAAGTGAGAAGAACCCATGGTGCAAAGCAATAAAAAGACTTGATTATATAAACTGTTATAGAAATGTTCCCATGCACCTTTCGTCATATTAATAGCAATTAAATCCCCATTGGGGTTAATAGGAACAGGAAATGTTATAAAACCCCATTGACAACTTGCCATATTCTGACTGATGGTTATTCTAAATAATAGGCTGGATTATTTTTGTAACTTTAACCTCACAGCACCTTTAGATAGCTCCATGATTATGTGTTGACACACCTTTTCTTTTCTAGGGCTCTTTTTGAAATTGTAGGTGTGAAAATATGAACTATAATCAATAGTCACATTGTCAGGGACTTGGCTGTTTCTCCAACCAGGCTTGTAGAGAAGAGAATATTCTTTTTCCTGCTTGTAATCCTTTCAGGTAATCCTTTAACACTTAAGGGAAGACAAGGGATTGGAAAAGTTAGTTTGAACATCTTCCTATACTCAAAAAAAGTTAAACAATAAAAGAGACTTGGTACCCCACTCTTCATATAAAGTTATTTCTCAGAGGAGCAAAACTCACTCAGGCAGGGAAGTTATGGTGATCAAAAGAAAACATAACAAATTTGAAAAATAAATTCAAACAGCGAAATAGACAAGACCACTTATTTACCAATTTTCCTTCCTGTTGGCAAAAGTAAAAAGCTTTTCATTTGTCATTGTTTGCATTCCTCAGAAAGCTCTTGCCAAAGGAAGTTAAGTGATCAGCCAAGTTATAGATTCTATTTTGATTCTAAACAACCCACCTGAAGCTTCAAGTCCAATCATGTGGAATCAGATTATGATTCCATGTTGCGCGGTGCTCTTCAGGAGCTGCTGGTGGTTTAGGGCCCCTTCTTTCCTGCAGCTGATTATTCTGCAGTGGTGTGTGTCTGAGGATGCCAAGCCTTGCAGGTTTCTGTCTCAAAAAATGTAGCAGCCAGAGTGCCTGGCGTGGCCTGAGGACTTGGACTCCTGGACGTGGACGCAGTGGATTTTAACACCTGAAGGAAGGTGACTCATTTAAGAGACTAAGGAGCTGCTGTGGATTAGCCCCCAGAAACCTAGTGCATAAAAATATGAGCTCCTTATTATGATTATAAATGTAATGCTCTACAACTTACAAGGTAGCTACAAACTTTGCAAACTAATTTATCCAATCTGGGGCTTTGTTTGCATTTTGATTTTCTTTTGTCACAAAAAGTGTGAAGTTTAGATATAGAAAACAAGTCACTTTATCTTTCATCCTTTTTCTCTTTTGCATCTGCACTGTTTTTTGATGGTCTCACCTGGGACTATGGCTTTAATGCCATCTGGAAACCAGTGACACCCCACCAAGGTTATGTCTCTAAGCTCTGACTGCCTATAACTAGGCTTTCAGACTTCTTGTCCCTCGCATTCTTACTGCAGAATCCTATGTCCAACCGCTTCTTTGACATTTTGCTTGGATATCTGATAAGGACCAAAAATTAATACCTGGCAAGCTGATCTTTTCCCCCGACTCTGGTTCTCCCACAGTTCATTCCCAGCACAGTGTTCAACAGGAATCCTTCTGCCCTTCAAAAGTGACATTTTTGTTCATTTTAATGGATCTCTATAGCTGTTTCTAACAAAGTTGCTTTGAGAAGTTAGAAATCCCATTTAAGATTAAAGAATATTGGAATCTCATGACTATTACTCTATTTATTTTGTGAATAATGCCTCCTTAAAATTAAGATGCTGTTTTTCTTGGGCTTCACGTTCAATACAACAAATGGTCTCCAGCATCCCTGAACCTCAAGGGATATTTATTTGAAGCTCAGCAGCAGACTAGACCAAGGAGAACTTTAAGCACTTCATAGAAAATGATGTATAAAGCAGAAATAAGACAGTTGTTTTCTGAAAATAGAGAGTTAGCCAACTGGGTAAGTTTCCAAACTTCTTTAGTAAAAGAAAAGCAATTCCCTGTATCATTCTTCTTAAAAATGAAGAGAAACCAGGCAAAGCTTTGTTCTAATTCCCAGATTTCTTTCACTTGTTAACTCAAGTGCACAACAGACTTCGTATTTAGGCTTCATTAGAAAACTCTTCCTTTGTTGAATCCCAAGTGCGAGCTTTTAAAAAGAGTCTTGAGTTAGAAGAACTGTTAAAGTTCTCTATTATACAGTATTAGAAAAAAACTCGGTGGGTGAGATACTTTTCCTAATTGCCTTCAAAGTGGGAGTGTAATAATTTATTCATACATTGAGGGAACAGGGTCGTGATAGCATTTGATAAAGCTGAGCTAATTAGCTTCCTCAGAAAGGTCAAAATATGAATACCTTTGTCACGTTTCTCTGACCTCCCTGAGATCCTGGCCTTTTTCAACAAATGATAACCATAGCAATTAAAACCTGTAATTAAGTCATAATTCCTTTTGATTGGGCAGATCTCACGTTTACTCATTTTATCTACATGGTCTCCTTTAAAGCCATCATTTTAAGTGAAAACCAGTGCAAATGAAAAACCACTTTGTTTGGGGAATTTATTTTCTCATAGCTAGTGGTATTATCATAAAAATTATGAGAGCGACATCACTGCTGATTTAATTTCTAAACAGCAACCCGCTGATTCACGTACTTGTACAGGACTAAAATATTTGAGGATTAACCAGTGTGACCCCAAACCTACCTGACAATTTTGCATATATATTTTAATTTGTATGTTTAAGACTTTCAATCTTTATTCACATCCAGGTCTTCCTCTGTTGAAAGGTTGGGGCTGGAATCATTGACCTAAATAGCAGGAGAGGCCACAGGGCAGGGGCAGTTCAGCAGCAGTATAGTTCCTGGGAAACAGTCTTCCTCTCTAAGTGTCTCATCATGGGCCCGGCCTTCCCTACCAAGGAGCTGTTTCTTAGTCAAAAGGTCTCCTGTAAGCCTGGGAGGGGTCCTGCTTGAGTGGGTTAAAAGCCCCTGACAGAGCTTACTTGGCGATGCTGGCTGAGATGGACCTGTGGGAACACAAGAAGGACAGGATGGTAGGAATGGGCCACAGAAGAGCATCGCCTGGAAGGGAGGGGTCAGGAATGACACTGCGGCTGCAGGGCTTCTCACTATATATAACTCTGCTGACGGCCACTCACTTGTCACTTCTGGGAGAAGCAGTTGCTGCATAGCCTTCTCAACCCAAACACAAATCTGTGGCTGGAGAGGCATTTGTGGGCAATGACTCCTCTCTTCCCTGGATGCCTGTGATAGCTGCTGCACAGGGTGACTGTCGCTTGGCTCTGCCCTTTGAAGAGGACCCTCCTCAGGGTGCCAGACTCACCAGGTGTCTGGCAGCCAAGATGGAGCTGTGTCCATAGTTTCCATTTGGGACTGACTGCTCTGACAAGGAGGAAGAATGTTGGAAAAATTCTAACACCATTGGTGATTAAAGTCTCAGAAAGTTAAAAAAAGGAAAAATACTTCAACTTGGTAAAGAGCTTCTATTTAAAAAAGAAACAAAAAATCAGCTAAGATCATACATCGTGATAAAAGGCTAAGTATTTTCTCTCTAATGTTGGGAACAAGGCAAGAATGTCCACTGTTACCATTCATATTCAACATAGTACTAGAAGTCCTAGTCATTGCAATAAAGCAAGAAACCTCCTTAGTTTAAAAAAGAATACCTAAAGCTATCTCTATGTGTAAATGTCATGATTTACATAGAAAATTTCATGGAATCTAAAAAAAAGAAAAAATCCTAGAACTAATAAGTGAGGTCAATAAGGTTGCAGGATATAAGTTCAACATATAAAAATAGATTGCATTTTTATCTACAAGAAATATGTAGAAGCTCAAATGAAAAATCAGTACAATTTATAATTACTCCAAAGTAAATAAATTATTATGTAGAAACTTAAAACATGTAGAGCATCTTACACTTGAAACTGAAAGCAAAATCCATACTAGAAAAATTAATAAATTGGACCCCATCAAAGTTACAAACTTTTGCTCACAAAAGACCTAGAAAAGGAAAGAAATGACAGACTACAGAAAATATTCACAAACCACTTATGCTACAAAGAACCCGAATGCAGATGGCAAACAAGCACATGAAAAGATGTTCAACATCAACTCAAGTGGATTTAATTCTCTTTGTTCATAAGCAGATTTCTTCAATGTATCTCATAAATGCATTTTCAATATGTGTCTTTATGTAGTAAAATGTCTGAGACTGTCAGTGCAAAAATATTTATTGCATTCCCACATTTTTGTAAGCATCTGTTAGATAAAATTTAAACTCCAAGTTGTACATCTTAATACTTAAAAATATTCTTACTGACCTCTTCTACCCAGTGTTACTGTTAAAGACGCTGTCATCAATTTGTTTTATGTCTGCCCACATCTGTTTTCACAAAACCTCCACCTGGGGCGGGGCGGGGGAGGGGCTTTTGCTGCCTTGGTATCAACCCCAGCTCCATAGACTCTGTAACCACCTCTGAGGTTGCTGTTTCTTCCACAAAGGAGCAGACGGTCGCTTGTCTCAGTGCAGCTCAGAAGAGGGAAAAGAGGGAAGCATAAACAAAAAGTTTCTCCTCCAGACTCCCTCAGCTCAATGAGCAACAAAATAGGCTCCGAAATACCCAGAGGTTTCTCACTGTAATTTTTTGGTAACTTGTCAGCAACCCCAAGCTTTCCTTTCTCACCTATTACTACTTCTCAGCTTGATTTTGAGGAGAAAGAAGCCAGCATCTTGAGCTAGTTTGCCATTTTTACAAGGTCTAGCAGGTCCTGATTTTATTTTGTGTTAAATAATTATGGAGAGAGCTTATTTCAATTCTGAATAGCTGAGAGCAATCTTTACATTTCATAGGTATAGTTGGGTAGGAGACAGTTTTGTTTTCAGTTATTATGAATCTAGGCAGTTCTTTTGACTTAAAAATGGTCAGTAACTCCTTATAAGCCTTGTACTTCTTTGCATGAGGAGTACCTTGATTAGACTGTAGAATAATGTAGACAAATGAATTAGAATATAGAATTAACACCTCTGGATTATTGACTTCCCACATCTTCGGGATATGGTAGCTTTAACAGTTTAATAAATTTTATTTATAATAATGAAATTTAATCTCTCTGAGAATAGACACTTATATATAATACATTCCATCTTTACTTTGAAATTCCCACCAATGTTATTGACAAGGGTAATATATTTCTTTCTAGTTAATATTCACATTTATAAAAAATGAGGTTGATAAACAATTGGGCAAATTACTTTTTATGTGTTATATTATGTGTTGATGTCAGTAGGTGACATGTTGTAGTGATTTAGTTAACATTCCCGAAAATTATGGAAATTTCAGACATTTCCTCAGGATAATAGAAATAAGCAAATGCTGTTGAGCACAACTGTCATTTTGTGGAATCCAAGTGATGATAGGACTTTCCCAGGTGGCTCAGTGGTAAAGAATCCGCCTGCCAATACAGGAGACACAGATTCAATCCCTGAGTAGGGAAGATCCCCTGGAGGAGGAAATGGCTACCCACTCCAGTGTTCTTGCCTGGGAAATCCCATGGACAGAGGAGCCTGGTGGGCTACAGTCCATGGAGTTCTCAAGAGAATCAGACACAATTTAGTGACTAAACAGCAAGTGATAATAGCCACATTGTATTAATAGTAGAAACCAATCTGGAATATTGGCCAAGCTGGAATGTGTTTAGGGTTTTGGGGTGGATGAATAAGGACCACTGGGAACACCTGCCTCTTCTCTGGGCTCAGCTCTGACACAGGCTGGGATACTGGGCAACTAAACTGGTCTTTCCACACTCCAGATTTCATGCACATTCTCACACAGCTTGACACCACTGGTATGAATAGGAACCTCAAAACTATCTGAGACTTTGCCTTCCTAGCGGTAGCACACTTCTGCCTTCTTGCCTTCATATGCTTTCTTGTCAAGGAACGTCATGAAGCTGGGGCCCAGACAGAAAATCTGCTCCAGCTGTCAATCAAGTATACACAGATACACTTTTCAAATTATCAAGAGAAGTGTTTATCAGGAGAAATGTTTTTACACAGACTGGGTTCAGTCAGTTCAGTTCAGTCACTCAGTCGTGTCCGACTCTTTGCGACCCCATGAACCGCAGCACGCCAGGCCTCCCTGTCCATCACCAACTCCTGGAGTCCACCCAAACCCATGTCCATCGAGTCGGTGATACTATCCAACCATCTCATAGTCTATCATCCCCTTCTGCTCCTGCCCTCAATCTTTCCCAGCATCAGGGTCTTTTCAAATGAGTCAGCTCTTCGCATCAGATAGCCAAAGTATTGGAGTTTCAGCTTCAACATCAGTCCTTCCAATGAACACCCAGGACTGATCTCCTTTAGGATGGACTGGTTGGATCTCCTTGCAGTCCAAGGGACTCTCAAGAGTCTTCTCCAACACCACAGTTCAAAAGCATCAATTCTTCGGCGCTAGCTTTCTTTATACTCCAACTCTCACATCCATACATGACCACTGGAAAAACCATAGCCTTGACTAGGTGGACCTTTGTTGACAAAGTAATGTCTCTGCTTTTTAACATGCTGTCTAGGTTGGTCATAACTTTCCTTCCAAGGAGTAAGCATCTTTTAATGTCATGGCTGCAGTCACCATCTGCAATGATTTTGGAGACCCCCAAAAAATAAAGTCAGCCACTATTTCCACTGTTTCCCTATCTATTTGCCATGAAGTTATGGGACTAGATGCCATGATCTTAGTTTTCTGAATGTTGAGCTTTAAGCCAACTTTTTCACTCTCCACTTTCACTTTCCTCAAGAGGCTCTTAAATTCTTCACTTTCTGCCATGAGGGTGGTGTCATCTACATATCTGAGGTTATTGATATTTCTCCTGGCAATCTTGATTCCAGCTTGTGCTTCCTCCAGCCCAGCGTTTCTCATGATGTACTCTGCATATAAGTTAAATAAATAGGGTGACAATATACAGCCTTGACATACTCCTTTTCCTATGTGGAACCAGTCTGTTGTTCCATGCCCAGTTCTAACTGTTGCTTCATGACCTACATACAGGTTTCTCAAGAGGCGAGTCAGGTGGTCTGGTATTCCCATCTCTTTCAAAATTTTCCACAGTTTATTATGATCCACACAGTCAAAGGCATTGGCATAGTCAATAAAGCAGAAATAGATGTTTTTCTAGAACTCTCTTGCTTTTTCGATGATCCAGCAGCTGTTGGCAATTTGATCTCTGGTTCCTCTGCCTTTTCGAAACCCAACTTGAACATCTGGAAGTTCACAGTTAACATATTGCTGAAGCCTGGCTTGGAGAATTTTGAGCATCACTTTGCTAGCGTGTGAGATGAGTGCAATTGTGCCATAGTTTGAGCATCCTTTGGCATTGCCTTTCTTTGGGGTTGGAATGAAAACTGACCTTTTCCAGTCCTGTGGCCACTGCTGAGTTTTCCAAATTTGCTGGCATATTGATTGCAGCACTTTCACAGCATCATCTTTTAGGATTTGAAATAGCTCAACTGGAATTCGATCAACTCCACTAGCTTTGTTCATAGTGATGCTTCCTAAGGCCCGCTTGACTTCACATTCCAGGATGTCTGGCTCTAGGTGAGTGATCACACCATCGTGATTATCTGGGTCGTGAAGATCTTTCTTGTACAGTTCTGTGTATTCTTGCCACCTCTTCTTAATATCTGCTGCTTCTGTTAGGTCCATACCATTTCTGTCCTTTATTGAGCCCATCTTTGCATGAAATGTTCCCTTGGTATCTCTAATTTTCTTGAAGAGATCTCTAGTCTTTCCCATTCTGTTGTTTTCCTCTGTTTCTTTGCACTGATCACTGAGGAGGCATTCTCTCTGCATTCACATGGGTACATCTCTCCTTTTCTCCTTTGCTTTTTGCTTCTTCTTTTCACAGCTATTTGTAAGTCCTCCTCAGACAGTCATTTTTCATTTTTGTGTTTCTTTTTCTTGGGGATGGTCTTGATCCCTGTCTCCTGTGCAATGTCACGAACCTCGGTCCAGAGTTCATCAGGCACTCTGTCTATCAGGTCTAGTCCCTTAAATCTATTTCTCACTTCCACTGTATAATCATAAGGGATTTGATTTAGGTCATACCTGAATGGTCTAGTAGTTTTCCTTACTTTCTTCAATTTAAGTCTGAATTTGGCAATAAGGAATTCATGATCTGAGCCACAGTCAGCTCCTGGTCTTGTTTTTGCTGACTGTATAGAGCTTCTCCATCTTTGGCTGCAAAGAATATAATCAGTCTGATTTCAGTGTTAGCCATCTGGTGATGTCCATGTGTAGAGTCTTCTCTTGTGTTTTCAGAAGAGGGTGTTTGCTATGACCAGTGCATTCTCATGGCAAGACTCTATTAGCTTTTGCCTTGCTTCATTCTGTACTCCAAGGCCAAATTTGCCTGTTACTCCAGGTGTTTCTTGACTTCCTACTTTTGCATTCCAGTCCCCTATAATGGAGAGGACATCTTTTTTGGGTGTTAGTTCTAAAAGGTCTTGTGGGTCTTCATAGAACCGTTCAACTTCAGCTTTTTCAGCATTACCATTCAGGGCATAGACTTGGATTACCGTGATATTGAATGGTTTACCTTGGAAACAAACAGAGATCACTCTGGGTTCAGCCAACAGGATATCAAATATCCAAATCTTTTTTTCTTTTTTTTAGTAGAGAAATGCAGCAATTTCATCCAACGTTTCATAGTGATTTGGCTTAAATATCTTCAAAAGTCAGGTTCTTTCTAATTAAAGAGATAATGCTGGCTTTCATACAAGAGACATTCTTAATGAGCAAACTAATTTAAAAATTCACTCTGTTTGTGGGTCTGTCTTCCTAGATAAAAGTAATTACAAGGTCCTTTTTACCTGTCTGTCAGAAGCTGTTTGCCTTTTTCTGATTTACAGTTTATTTTCCATATAATTTATTATTTAATGTTGCTTTGTCTAGCAGAAATATTTTAAAGAATTTGTATTGATTACCTTGCTTCTCTGATAAGCAAACCTTAATTTGATTCCAGAATAATAAGAGGGAAAAAAACCCATCTTAGAATTGCTTTTTTAAAAAAATAATTTCTGTCTTTCAGATGGGCCCCAGATAAGATCCTCTGATGGGGCAGGGGACAGACTGGGTCCCTCTAGGCTGCCCTTCAGAATGACCCAAAGTCCAGAGGGTCAGCTGCCTAATTCTTATCTCTTCATGCAGCCACAGAGACCACTTCACAGAAAAGCCACTTGAACTCATCAGAGTGGGATGTGAACAAAGAACATCTAAGCAGAGGCTTTATTAATAGCCTTGACTTCCAGGGAGTGGATGGAGGGGAGAGGAGGGCTGCAGGTGTGGAATGCCGAGTCAGGTCCTCAGCTGGTAAATGCAGCAGTAAAAATGAGAACTAGAATCTGCTTATAAAAACACATACATAGGTGTGTGTAGATATATGACATGGACTTCTCAGGTGGCTCAGTGGTAAAGAATCCATTTGCCATTGCAAGAGGCCTGCGTTCAATCCGTAGGTTGGGAAGATGCCCTGGAGAAGGGAAATGGCAACCCACTCCAGTATTCTTGCCTCAGAAATCCCATGGACAGAGGAGCCTGCAAAAGAGGCAAACTCAACTCAGCAACCAAACAAGAAGAACATATATGTAACAGATAATTGTATAGTTTGTATACTGTGTGTGTGTGTGTGTTTTCAGTCGCTTTAGTGGTCTCCAGCTCTTTGCAAGCCTATAGACTGTAGCTTGTTGGGCTCCTCTGTCCATGGGATTCTCCACACAAGACTACTGGACTAGGTTGCTGTGTCCTCCTCCAGGGAATCTTCCTGACCTAATGATCAAACCCTCATCTCCTGTGTTTCCTGCATTGCAAATGGATTCATTACCCAGTGAGCCAGCTGGGAAGCCCATAATGTGTGTGTGTGTGTGTGTGTGTGTGTGTGTGTGATTATAATATTTAGGACTGTCCTTCTACAGATATAGGCTTCCCTGGTGGCTCAGATGGTAAAGAATCTGCCTGCAATATGGGAGACCTGGATTCAATCCCTGGGTTGGAAAGATCCCCTGCAGAAGGGAACGCCTACCCACTCCAGTATTCTTGCCTGGAAAACTCCATGGACATAGGAGCCTGGCAGGCTACAGTCCATGGGTTCACCAAGAGTCAGACACGACTAAGCGACTTTCACTTCTACAAATATAAAACTTGAAAAAAGACAGTTTGCATATTAAAGAACATAAAATCCTATAATGTCAAATCAGCATATATCTTCCATTGCCTTTTTTTTCATTTATTTTTATTAGTTGGAGGCTAATTACTTTACAATGTTGTATTACCTTTTGTACATTCTGAGGTGATTTGGAAATTTGCACCATCCGCCAAAAAAGAAATCAAATTATTTTGCACTCTTCAATCAGGATTCTGCTGATTTTAGTTGCAGTAGCCACAAAAATGCGTATAAAAATGTTTTATTTTCTTTGTTTCTTTAGCAAATCAATCCAGCTAATATTTCATAACAAAGCCACTATTATGAGCCACTAGTAATAGGTCACAGAAGGAGAAACAGCGAAACAGCAATCACAGTAGATACCCTTTGGATGGATCGTTAGGGGAAAATAAACTCTCCAAGCAGAGGACTGCAGCAGCAGGCAGACTTGCTGGCACAGCTCAGGCCCCGGCATCAGGGCCGATGAGGAAAACTGACCTTCCAGAGCCTGAGTGACGGACCAGCCGTGGTGGGTGTCAGCAGGCCTGTTTCGTCATCATTTCACAAGAGAAGAGAATCAGGCCACCCCACCATCCAACTTAGGCTTGAGCAGTCACGTTTGTCAATTAAATAAGAAGAAAACTCGGGAGAAAGCTGCAAGCAGGAAGCTGAGAGATAATTGCTACAAACCAGGCAGGAGTGGCCACAGCTTTTTAAAAATTGATTTTTAATTGGCCAGTGGTCACATCTAGATGAGTTGGGTCAGGTACAGTTTAAAGACAAAAGGCTGAAGCAAACATTATATGTTAGCTTAGCTTGCAAAAATAAGAAAAACAAAGATGAAAAGAAAGAAGGAAGGGAGGGAGGAGAAGGGGAATCTCACTGTGGATTACAGGAGAAATGACCAGGACACTCCATGCTGCCCCCTCTCGTGTAATCACTGGCCGTGGCTATTGGTATGGATCAGAGATGTCCAGTGCAGCTTCCATCTGCGCCAAGGGGCAATGAGATTCTGCCTCAGGGCTTTGGAGTTTACACTCATGGTTAATTATTTCTGAGACAACAGTTAATTTCTTTATTGCCTTTATTCTCTGACTTTAACCAGAACATCTTCTTAACTCTTGGCCGCTGAGGTTTCTGCACTGTTTCTGGAGATTTCTCCCCATCTTGTATGAGAGCCAGACCTAATCTCACCACTCTTGGGTTTAGGGTTTGAAGAGCAGAGCCTCGGAGAACCGCAGGAGAGAAGCGACAAAATCCAGTATCTTCTGGATCACTGTCACCTCCGGGGCACAGGGCACGCTGCTCTTGGGGACAGCAGACCCTGGGCTGGTTTCCCGCAGGGACAGCAGTGGAAACCAGAGAGTGATTGAAGAGCACAGGGCACCAGCCCTGCCCCGCTCCTCGCTGTGGGGTTTCATCAGACAAAGCAGCGTTCCCCAGGCACCGAGGCAGAGGCTCAGAACTGGATTTAAGTGGGTTTGGGACAATAAATACTTAAATACAGTATATTTTGCAGATTAGGCGCTATTGAATTTGCAGACTAGAATTGCATCTCCCTGTGTGTTTCCAATAATGAAGACACTGTCTGTCCAGATTAATAACAGTAATAACCCAAGAAGTTTCACCTACAACTCAAGCTCTGTCTCTACCTCCTTCAAATAGAAACAATCCAGGATCAGTCAAAGGCTTTTCAAGTGGAACCGTATAATGTGACCAAGGCACTAAGACCTGATTTAAAGTGACAGGAAGGAAATAGGCTGAATTAAGGAGTGTCCGTCAGGATGAGCTCTCTGACAGTGACTTGCCTGAGGACAGAATATTTTTTTAATTACACAAAAAGGTATAGTTTGATGTTTTGTTACTGATATCAGACTCTCAGCTGTTCTTCCCCATCCCCACCTTCATTGGACAGCCATGTATTCTTTGGCTCAACAGAGAGTGGAAAGGTGATGGAGATGGATGAGATGGATGGATAGATAGATGGATAAAAGTAGAGATAACAGATGATAGAGATAGGTAAACACATAGAAAGTGAGATACATAGATCCTCTACTATCTCAAGAGACCCTTGAAGTCGGGGATAAATCAGACTTATCTCTGTGGCCCCAACCCCATGCACAGGGCCTAACCTACTCAGCTACTTCTCTTGAATAAATGCAAAACCATGTAATCCTGGTCATCTTAGGAAAATCATTTAGCCCTTCATTGTCCCAATCTCCTTAGCTATCTAATGAGGATTTTAAATTTTCTGAGCTCTCTGCATTCTAAAATCACTTTCAAGCCTGAAATAAGGGTACTGTAAACTGTTCTTCTTGAAGTGTATCCCAAGCCAACACGCCCCTTTCCTGTCCTCACCCACCACATAGGGATGCTGTTGTAGCCACGCCCTGTGAGGTGTCCTGAGGGGTCAGACCACGCTGGTCCTCTTGACTAAGGTGGGGTACTTGGCTCCTGTCTCCCAAAAATACCTGATAGGGAGGGAGAGAGGAGGAGAGACGAGGGACCAGAACCCTCAAAGGCGGCGCTCAGTGTAAGGTCAGGGGTCGTCCTCCCCACAGTGTGGGCTGGGAGCTTGGAGGCTTCCTCTGCCAGCCAAGGCCAGCATGGGGCAGACAGGCCAGGATAGGGGGAGAGAGGTGTGGGGGCCCAGACGCTCCCTGCGCTTTCCCCTCTCTGCAGCCAGGAGCTGACTGCAGCCCAGGCACATCCCCAGCTACCGGTTAAAGCGTTCTTTCAGGTTTGATCATATCCAGCCTAAACTGTCCCAAACTGCCATCAATCCCCACTGCATTATTTATTAGGTATCAGCATTTATTAAATTAACTTATGAAATGAGAGGGAGATGCTAGATTTTTTAAGAGGTTATTAAATGCAGTGGGTAGGATTTTCACGTATTTCCGTTTAAGTCTCTGACGTTTCTTTGGAGCTCGTGATTGCAGTACAGTCTCCGTCTGCCAGCAGCACCTCTGGGTGCCCTCTGCCATCTTCACCCATCCTGGCCGCAAGACGGCGGGGTGAACCGTGCCTCCTGAGAGCTGCACAGAGACAATCCATTTCCCTCAGAAACACCAAAGTGCTAATAATGAAGGTGATGGAAAGCATTCAGGGCTTCTCTGGCATCCATAAATAGAAGAGGATCCCAGAAAATGACAAAGAAAAGCACCAGAGCAGAGACCTTGTTCTATGTGTCCAAGTGTTGGGGACAGTACAGGTGCACAGTATACAGACCTGTGATTTGCAGAGAGGGAAAACTCACGTGCAAAAATGAAACATGCCTCAAAGATACAAGTAGGTAGTTATTCTTTCACCACATTATTTATACCAATAACCTAGCTCCTCATGCACTTCCCAAGGTAGCAATCTCTCAACCCAAGTGAAACACCCTAGCAAATCCAGTTTCCCCAGGATACAGCCTGTAATACTAAAGATGTTCACAATGTATTTTTTAATTTTTTCCCCTTTATTTATTTATTTATTTTTTCAGTGGGTTTTGTCATACATTGATATGAATCAGCCATAGATTTACACGTATTCCCCATCCCGATCCCCCCTCCCACCTCCCTCTCCACGTGATTCCTCCGGGTCTTCCCAGTGCACCAGGCCCGAGCACTTGTCTCATGCGTCCCACCTGGGCTGGTGATCTGTTTCACCATAGATAATATACATGCTGTTCTTTTGAAATATCCCACCCTCACATTCTCCCACAGAGTTCAAAAGTCTGTTCTGTATTTCTGTGTCTCTTTTTCTGTTTTGCATATAGGGTTATCGTTACCATCTTTCTAAATTCCATATATATGTGTTTGAATGCTGTATTGTTCTTTATCTTTCTGGCTTACTTCACTCTGTATAAGGGGCTCCAGTTTCATCCATCTCATTAGGACTGATTCAAATGAATTCTTTTTAACGGCTGAGTAATATTCCATGGTGTATATGTACCACAGCTTCCTTATCCATTCGTCTGCTGATGGGCATCTAGGTTGCTTCCATGTCCTGGCTATTATAAACAGTGCTGCAATGAACATTGGGGTGCACGTGTCTCTTTCAGATCTGGTTTCCTCAGTGTGTATGCCCAGAAGTGGGATTGCTGGGTCATATGGCAGTTCTATTTCCAGTTTTTTAAGAAATCTCCACACTGTTCTCCCTAGTGGCTGTACTAGTTTGCATTCCCACCAAGAGTGTAAGAGGGTTCCCTTTTCTCCACACCCTCTCCAGCATTTATTGCTTGTAGACTTTTGGATAGTAGCCATCCTGACTGGCGTGTAATGGTACCTCATTGTGGTTTTGATTTGCATTTCTCTAATAATGAGTGATGTTGAGCATCTTTTCATGTGTTTGTTAGCCATCTGTATGTCTTCTTTGGAGAAATGTCTGTTTAGTTCTTTGGCCCATTTTTTGATTGGGTCATTTATTTTTCTGGAATTGAGCTGCAGGAGTTGCTTGTATATTTTTGAGATTAATCCTTTGTCTGTTTCTTCATTTGCTATTATTTTCTCCCAATCTGAGGGCTGTCTTTTCACCTTGCTTATAGTTTCCTTTGTAGTGCAAAAGCTTTTAAGTTTCATTAGGTCCCATTTGTTTAGTTTTGCTTTTATTTCCAATATTCTGGAAGGTGGGTCATAGAGGATCTTGCTGTGATTTATGTCGGAGTAAATTCCATATATATGTGTTAGTATGCTGTAATGCTCTTTATCTTTCTGGCTTACTTCACTCTGTATAATGGGCTCCAGTTTCATCCATCTCATTAGAACTGGTTCAAATGAATTCTTTTTAATGGCTGAGTAATATTCCATGGTGTATATGTACCACAGCTTCCTTATCCATTCGTCTGCTGATGGGCATCTAGGTTGCTTCCATGTCCTGGCTATTATAAACAGTGCTGCAATGAACATTGGGGTGCACGTGTCTCTTTCAGATCTGGTTTCCTCAGTGTGTATGCCCAGAAGTGGGATTGCTGGGTCATATGGCAGTTCTATTTCCAGTTTTTTAAGAAATCTCCACACTGTTCTCCCTAGTGGCTGTACTAGTTTGCATTCCCACCAACAGTGTAAGAGGGTTCCCTTTTCTCCACACCCTCTCCAGCATTTATTGCTTGTAGACTTTTGGATAGCAGCATCCTGACTGGCGTGTAATGGTACCTCATTGTGGTTTTGATTTGCATTTCTCTAATAATGAGTGATGTTGAGCATCTTTTCATGTGTTTGTTAGCCATCTGTATGTCTTCTTTGGAGAAATGTCTGTTTAGTTCTTTGGCCCATTTTTTGATTGGGTCATTTATTTTTCTGGAATTGAGCTGCAGGAGTTGCTTGTATATTTTTGAGATTAATCCTTTGTCTGTTTCTTCATTTGCTATTATTTTCTCCCAATCTGAGGGCTGTCTTTTCACCTTACTTAGAGTTTCCTTTGTAGTGCAAAAGCTTTTAAGTTTCATTAGGTCCCATTTGTTTAGTTTTGCTTTTATTTCCAATATTCTGGAAGGTGGGTCATAGAGGATCTTGCTGTGATTTATGTCGGAGAGTGTTTTGCCTATGTTCTCCTCTAGGAGTTTTATAGTTTCTGGTCTTACATTTAGATCTTTAATCCATTTTGAGTTTATTTTTGTGTATGGTGTTAGAAAGTGTTCTAATTTCATTCTTTTACAAGTGGTTGACCAGTTTTCCCAGCACCACTTGTTAAAGAGGTTGTCTTTTTTCCATTGTATATCCTTGCCTCCTTTGTCAAAGATAAGGTGTCCATAGGTTTGTGGATTTATCTCTGGGCTTTCTGTTCTGTTCCATTGATCTATATTTCTGTCTTTGTGCCAGTACCATACTGTCTTGATGACAGTGGCTTTGTAGTACAGTCTGAAGTCAGGCAGGTTGATTCCTCCAGTTCCATTCTTCTTTCTCAAGATTACTTTGGCTATTCGAGGTTTTTTGTATTTCCATACAAATTGTGAAATTATTTGTTCTAGTTCTGTGAAAAATACCATTGGTAGCTTGATAGGGATTGCATTGAATCTATAGATTGCTTTGGGTAGAATAGCCATTTTGACAATATTGATTCTTCCAATCCATGAGCATGGTATGTTTCTCCATCTGTTTGTGTCCTCTTTGATTTCTTTCATCAGTGTTTTATAGTTTTCTATGTATAGGTCTTTTGTTTCTTTAGGTAGATATACTCCTAAGTATTTTATTCTTTTTGTTGCAATGGTGAATGGTATTGTTTCCTTAATTTCTCTTTCTGTTTTTTCATTGTTAGTGTATAGGAATGCAAGGGATTTCTGTGTGTTAATTTTATATCCTGCAACTTTACTATATTCATTGATTAGCTCTAGTAATTTTCTGGTAGAGTCTTTAGGGTTTTCTATGTAGAGGATCATGTCATCTGCAAACAGCGAGAGTTTCACTTCTTCATTTCCTATCTGGATTCCTTTTACTTCTTTTTCTGCTCTGATTGCTATGGCCAAAACTTCCAACACTATGTTGAATAGTAGTGGTGAGAGTGGGCACCCTTGTCTTGTTCCTGATTTCAGGGGAAATGCTTTCAATTTTTCACCATTGAGGGTGATACTTGCTGTGGGTTTGTCATATATAGCTTTTATTATGTTGAGGTATGTTCCTTCTATTCCTGCTTTCTGGAGAGTTTTAATCATGAATGGGTGTTGAATTTTGTCAAAGGCTTTCTCTGCATCTATTGAGATAATCATATGGTTTTTATCTTTCAATTTGTTAATGTGGTGTATTACATTGATTGATTTGTGGATATTGAAGAATCCTTGCATTCCTGGGATAAAGCCCACTTGGTCGTGGTGTATGATTTTTTTAATATGTTGTTGGATTCTGTTTGCTAGAATTTTGTTAAGGATTTTTGCATCTATGTTCATCAGTGATATTGGCCTGTAGTTTTCTTTTTTTGTGGCATCTTTGTCTGGTTTTGGAATTAGGGTGATGGTGGCCTCATAGAATGAGTTTGGAAGTTTACCTTCCTCTGCAATTTTCTGGAAGAGTTTGAGTAAGATAGGTGTTAGCTCTTCTCTAAATTTTTGGTAGAATTCAGCTGTGAAGCCATCTGGTCCTGGGCTTTTGTTTGCTGGAAGATTTTTGATTACAGTTTCGATTTCCTTGCTTGTGATGGGTCTGTTAAGATCTTCTATTTCTTCCTGGTTCAGTTTTGGAAAGTTATACTTTTCCAAGAATTTGTCCATTTCATCCAAGTTGTCCATTTTATTGGCATAGAGCTGCTGGTAGTAGTCTCTTATGATCCTTTGTATTTCAGTGTTGTCTGTTGTGATCTCTCCATTTTCATTTCTAATTTTGTTAATTTGGTTCTTCTCTCTTTGTTTCTTAATGAGTCTTGCTAATGGTTTGTCAATTTTGTTTATTTTTTCAAAAAACCAGCTTTTAGCTTTGTTGATTTTTGCTATGGTCTCTTTTGTTTCTTTTGCATTTATTTCTGCCCTAATTTTTAAGATTTCTTTCCTTCTGCTAACTCTGGGGTTCTTCATTTCTTCCTTCTCTAATTGCTTTAGGTGTAGAGTTAGGTTATTTATTTGGCTTTTTTCTTGTTTCTTGATGTAAGCCTGTAATGCTATGAACCTTCCCCTTAGCACTGCTTTTACAGTGTCCCATAGGTTTTGGGTTGTTGTGTTTTCATTTTCATTCATTTCTATACATATTTTGATTTCTTTTTTGATTTCTTCTATGATTTGTTGGTTATTCAGAAGCGTGTTATTTAGCCTCCATATGTTTGAATTTTTAACAATTTTTTTTCCTGTAATTGAGATCTAATCTTACTGCACTGTGGTCAGAAAAGATGACTGGAATGATTTCAATTTTTTTGAATTTTCCGAGACCAGATTTATGGCCCAGGATGTGATCTATTCTGGAGAAGGTTCCGTGTGCACTTGAGAAAAAGGTGAAGTTGATTGTTTTGGGGTGAAATGTCCTATAGATATCAATTAGGTTTAGCTGGTCCATTGTGTCATTTAAGGTTTGTGTTTCCTTGTTAATTTTCTGTTTAGTTGATCTGTCCATAGTTGTGAGTGGGGTATTAAAGTCTCCCACTATTATTGTGTTACTATTAATTTCCTCTTTCATACTCGTTAGCGTTTGCCATACATATTGCGGTGCTCCTATGTTGGGTGCATATATATTTATAATTGTTATATCTTCTTCTTGGATTGATCCTTTGATCATTATGTAGTGTCCTTCTTTGTCTCTTTTCACATCCTTTATTTGAAAGTCTATTTTATCTGATATGAGTATTGCGACTCCTGCTTTCTTTTGGTCTCCGTTTGCATGAAATATTTTTTTCCAGCCCTTCACTTTTAGTCTGTATGTGTCTCTTGCTTTGAGGTGGGTCTCTTGTAGACAGCATATATAGGGGTCTTGTTTTTGTATCCATTCAGCCAGTCTTTGTCTTTTGGTTGGGGCATTCAACCCATTTACATTTAAGGTAATTATTGATAGGTGTTTTTTATTGAAGGATAATTGCTTTACAGAACTTTATTGTTTTCTGTCCAACCTCAACATGAAACAGCCATAGGCATACGTATACCCCCTCCCTCTTGAGCCTCCCTCCCACCTCCCCCCATCCCACCCCTCTAGGTTGATACAGAGCCCCTGTTTGAGTTTCCTGAGCCTCACAGCAAATTCCTGTTGGCTGTCTATTTTACATATGGTAATGTAAGTTTCCATGTTACTCTTTCCGTACATCTCACCCTCTTCTCTCCTCTCCCCATGTCCCTAAGTCAATTCTCTATGTCTGTTTCTCCACTGCTGCCCTGTAAATAAGTTCTTCAGAGTCATTTTTCTAGATTCCGTATATGTGCATTAGAATATGATATTTATCTTTCTCTTTCTGACTCACTTCACTCTGTATGATAGGTTCTAGTATCATCCACCTCATCAGAACTGACTCAAATGTGTTCCCTCTTATGGCTGAGTAATATTCCATTGTGTATATGTACCACAGCATCTTTATCCATTCATCTGTCGATGGGCATCTAGGTTGCTTCCATGCTCTACCTATTGTAAATAGTGCTGCAATGAACAGTGGGATACATGTGTCTTTTTCAACCCTGGTTTTCTGAGTGTATATACCTAGGAGTGGGATTGCTGGGTCATATGGTGGTTTTATTCCTCATTTTTTAAGGAATCTCCATACCATCTTCCATAACGGCTGTATCAATTTACATTCCCACCAACAGGGCAACAGCATTCCCTTTTCTCCACACCCTCTCGAGCATTTATTGTTTCTAGACTTTTGATGATGGCCATTCTGACTTGTGTGAGGTGATATCTCATTGGGATTTTGATGTGCATTTCTCTAATAATGAGCAATGTTGAGCATCCCTTCATGTGTTTTGTTAGCCATCTGTATGTCTTTGGAGAAATGTCTATTTAGATCTTTTTCCCACTTTTTGATTGGGTTGTTTTCCTGGTATTGAGTTGTATGAGCTGCCTATATATTTTGGAAATTAATCCTTTGTCAGTTGTTTCATTTGCTATTATTTTCTCCCATTCTGAGGGTTGCCTTCTCACCTTGCTTATGGTTTCCTTTGCTTTTAAGTTTAACTAGGCCCCACTTGTTTACTTTTGTTTTTGTTTCCGTTACTCTGGGGGGGGGGGGCGGGGTCATAGAGTATCTTGCTCTGATTTATGTCATTGAGTGTTCTGCCTATGTTTTCCTCTAAGAGTTTTATAGTCTCTGGTCTTACATTTAGATCTTTAATCCATTTTGAGTTTATCTTTGTGTATGGTGTTAGGAAATGTGCTAATTTCATTCTTTTACATGTAGCTCTCCAGTTTTTCCAGCACCATTTATTAAAGAAACTGTCTTTGCCCCATTGTATATTCTTGCCTCCTTTGTCAGAATAAGGTACCCATAGGTGCATGGGTTTATTTCTTGGCTTTCTATCTTGTTCCATTGGTCTATATTTCTGTTTTTGTGCCAGTACCATACTGTCTTGATGACTGTAGCTTTGTAGTATAATCTGAAGTCAGGAAGGTTGATTTCTCCAGCTTCATTCTTCTTTCTCTAGACTGCTTTGGCTATTCGGAGTCTTTTGTGTTTCCATATGAATTGTGAAATTTTTTGTTCTAGTTCTGTGAAAAATGCCATTGGTAATTTGACAGGAATCACATTGAATCTGTAGGTTGCATTTGATAGCATAGTCATCTTCACAATATTGATTCTTCCGACCCAGGAACATGGACTATCTCACCATCTGTTTATGTCATTTTTATTTCTTTCATCAGTGTCCTATAATTTTCTGTGTACAGTTCTTTTGTCTCCTTGGGTAAGTTTATTCCTGGATATTTAATGCTTTTTGTTGTAGTGGTGAATGGTATTGATTCCTTAATTTCTTTTTATGATTTTTCATTGTTAGTATGTAGAAGTGCAAGTGATTTATGTGTATTGATTTTGTATACTGCAACTTTGCTAAATTCACTGATTAGCTCTAGTAATTTTATGATAGTATCTTTAGGGTTTTTATGTACAGTATCATGTCAACTGCAAACAGTGAGAGCCTTGCTTCTTCTTTTCTGATCTGGTTTCCCTTTTTTTTTTTTTTTATTTTCTTCTCTGATTGCTGTAGCTAGGACTTTGAGAACTATGTTGAATAATAGTGGTGAAAGTTCACACCCTTGTCTTGTTCCTGATCTTAGGGGAAATGCTTTCAGTTTCTCACAATTGAGAATAATGTCTGCTGTAGGCTTATCATATATGACCTTTACTATGTTGAGGTAGGTTCCTTCTATGCCCATTTTTTGAAGAGTTTTAATAATAAATGGGTGCTGAATTTTGTCAATTTTTCTTTTTGAAGAAAAAGAAGGCTTTTTCTTCATCTATTGAAAGTATCATATGGGTTTTGTTTTTCAATTTAATATGGTGTATCACATTGATTGATTTGCATATACTGAAGAATCCTTGCATTCCTGGAATAAACCCAACTTGATCATGGTGTATGAGCTTTGTGATGTGTTGCCGAATTCTGTTTGCTAAAATTTTGTTGAGGATTTTTGAATCTGTGTTCATCAGTAATATTGGCCTATAGTTTTCTTTCTTTGTCTTCTCTTTGTCTGATTTTGGATTCAGGGTGATGGTGGCCTCATAGAATGAGTTTGGAAGTGTTCCTTCCTCTGCAATTTTTGAAAGAGTTTTAGGAGGACAGGCATTAGCTCTTCTCTAAATATTTGGTAGAATTCTCCTATAAAGCCATCTGGTCCTGGGCTTTTGTTTTTTGGGAGAGTTTTGCTCACAGCTCCAATTTCAGTGCTTGTAATTGGGTTGTTTATAATTGCTATTTCTTCCTGGTTCAGTCTTGGAAGATTGAACTTTTCTATGAATCTGTCCATTTCTTCCAGGTTATCCATTTTATTGCCATATAGTTGTTCATAATAGTCTCTTATACTTGTTTGTATTTCTGCATTGCCTATTGTAACCTCTCCTTTTTCATTTCTAATTTTGTTGATTTGATTCTTCTCTCTTTTTTTCTCGATGAGTCTGGCTAAAAGTTTGTCAATTTTATTTATCTTCTCAAAGAAACAGCTTTTAGTTTTATTAATCTTTACTATTATTTCTTTCATTTCTTTTTCATTTATTTCTGCTCAGATCTTTATGATTTCTTTCCTTCTACTAATTTTGGGGGGTTTTTATTCTTCTTTTTCCAGTTGTTTTAGGTGTCAAGTTAGACTGTCTATTTGATGTTTTTCTTGTCTCTTGAGGTAGGATTGTATTGCTATGAACTTCCCTCTTAGGACTGCATTTGCTGCTTCCCATAGGCTTTGAGTTGTCATGTTTTCATTGTCATTTGTTCCTAGGAATTTTCTTATTTCCCTTTTGATTTCTTCAGTAACCTGTTAATTATTTAGAAAGGTGTTGTTTAATCTCCATGTGTTTGTTTCTTACAGTTTTTTTCCTTGTAATTTATACCTAGTGTCATAGTGCTGTGGTCTGAGAAGATGCTTGATACAATTTCAATTTTCTTAAATTTACTGAGGTTTGATTTGTGACCCAAGATGTGGTCTATCCTGGAGAATGTTCCATGTGCACTTGAGAAGAAGGTGTATTCTTCTGCATTTGAATGGAATGTCCTGATCAATGACATCCATCTCATCTAATGTATCATTTAAGATTTGTGTTTCCTTGTTAATTTTCTGTTTTGATGATCTGTCCACTGGTGTGAGTGAGACGTTAAAGTCTCCTACTATTATTGTGTTACTGTCAATGTTTCCTTTTGTGTCTGTTAGTGTTTGTCTTATGTCTTGAGGTACTCCTATGTTGGATGACTAGATATTTACAATTGCTATGTCTTCCTCTTGAATTGATGGCTTGATCATTATGTAGTATCCCTCCTTATCTCTTGTAATCTTCTTTATTTTAATGTATATTTTCTCTGATATGAGGATTGCTACTCCAGCTTTCTTTTGCTTCCCATTTGCATGGAATATATTTTTTTATCCTCTTACTTTCAGTCTATATGTGTCTTGAGGTCTAAAGTGGGTTTTTTGTAGACGGAATATATATGGGTCTTGTTTTTGTATCCATTCAGCCAGTCTGTGTCTTTTGGTTGGAGCATTTAATCCATTTACATTTAAAGTAATTATTGATATATGTGTTCCTATTGCCATTTTCTTAATTGTTTGAGGTTGATTTTGTAGATCTTTTTTCTTCTCTTGTATTTCTTGACTATATAAGTCCATTTAACATTTGTTGTAAAGCCAGTTTGGTGGTACTGAATTCTCTTAACTTTTGCTTGTCTGAAAAGCTTTTGATTTCTCCATCAATTTTGAAAGGGATCCTTGCCAGGTAAAGTAATCTTCACTGTAGATTTTTGCCTTTCAGCACTTTAAATATATCCTGCCATTCCCTTCTGGCCTGCAGAGTTTCTGCTGAAAGATCAGCTGTTAAGTGTATGGGATTTCCCTTGTGTATTAGTTGTTGCTTCTCCCTTGCTGCTTTTAATTTTCTTTTTGTGTATTTAGTCTTTGTTAGTCTGTTTAGCATGTGGCTTGGCTTATTTCCCCTTGGATTTATCCTGTATGGGACTCTTTGTGCCTCTTGGACTTGACTGACTATTTCCTTTTCCATGTTGGGGAAATTTTCAACTATAATCTCTTCAAAAATTTTCTCATGTCCTTTCATTTCCTTTTCTTCTTCTGGGACCCCTATAATTCGAATGTTCGTGCATTTGATATTGTCTCTGAGGTATCTGAAACTATCCTAAGTTCTTTGCATTCTTTTTACTTTATTCTGCTCTTCAGAAGTTATTTCACCATTTTATCTTCCAGCTCACTGATTTGTTCTTCTGCTTCAGATATTCTGCTATTGATTCCTTCTAGAGTATTTTTAATTTCAGTAATTGTGTTGTTTGTCTCTGCATGTTTATTCTTTAATTCTTCTAAGTTTGTTAATTGATTCTTGCATTTTCTCCATTTTGTTTTCAAGGTTTTTTATCATGTTTACTATCATTATTCTGAATTCCTTTTCAGGTAGTTTGCCTATTTCCTCTTCGTTTATTTGGACTTCTGTGTTTCTAGTTTGTTCCTTTATTTCTGTAGTATTTCTCTGCCTTTTCATTATTTTTTTTTAACTTATTGTGTTTGAGGTCTCCTTTTCCCAGGCTTCAATGTTGAATTCTTTCTTCCTTTTGGTTTCTGCCCTCTAAGGTTGGTCCAGTAGTTTGTATAAGCTTCTTAGAGGGTGAAATTTGTGCTGAGTTTTTGTCTGTTTGTTTTTCCTCTGATGGGCAGGGTTGAGTGAGGTGGTAGTCGTGTCTGGTGATTGGGATTGTATTTTTGTTTTGTTTGTTGCTTAGATGAGCCGTCCTGCACAGGGTGATATTGGCGGTTGGGTGATGTGGGGTCTTGTATTACAGTGGTTTCCTTTGTGTGAGTTTTCACTATTTGATACCTGCTAGAGTTAGTTCTCTGGTAGTCTAGGGTCTTGGAGTCAGTGCTCCCACTTCAAAGGCTCCAGGCTTGATCTCTCGGCCTCTGGGCTCACCAGAGCTTCTGGCTGCAGCTTCGCCTCCTTCCCTCACAATGCATTTTTATGCTCTTTTGCAAAAGTATGTATTTCCCTGTCATGGTATCATACAAGATGCTCAGAACAAAGAGATAATTGCCACGGTAGTGGCAGAGGCTAAGTCACTTCAGTTGTGTCCGACTCTCTGCAACCCCAGAGGCGGCAGCCTTCTAGGCTCCTCCGTCCCTGGGATTCTCCAGGCAAGAACACTGGAGTGGGTTGCCATTTCCTTCTCCAATGCTTGGAAGTGAAAAGTGAAAGTGAAGTTGCTCAGTCATGTCCGACTCTTCACGACCCTATGGACTGCAGCCTACCAGGCTCCTCTGTCCATGTGATTGTCCACACAAGAGTACTGGAGTGGGTTGCCATTGCCTTCTCCAATAATTTCCACATTTCTGTCTAAAAGATCTAGAGGATAAAACCTAAAACCTACAAAGAAAGAGTTAAAGTAAGTATGCTTGACCTAGGGAAGATACTGAATAAACAGCATAACTTCGATGGCAAGACTAAAAAAAAGTCTCAAATTTGCTGCACTCAGGTGAGAACACTGTCCTGTTTCCTTGGCTTTGTGTCCAGTCAGGTGTACTTGGTATGGAAACAGGGCATCCAGTGCAGACATGAATGCTTCACTCATTAATTCATTTTGTTCAATCAGTGATCACTCCCTGCCCTCCAGATCTATATGGGCTCTAGCAGGGGAAGGGGACATGGTGGCAAGCTGACATTGACATTTTAGGAATCAGTGAACTAAAATGGACTGGAATGGGTGAATTTAACTCAGATGACCATTATATCTACTACTGTGGGTAAGAATACCCTAGACAAAATGAAGTAGCCCTCATAGTCAACAAGAGAGTCCAAAATGCAGTACTTGGGTGCAATCTCAAAAATGACGGAATGATTTCTGTTAGTTTCCAAGGCAAACCACTCAATATCATAGTAATCCAAGTCTATGTCCCAACCACTAACACTGAAGACGCTGAAGTTGAACGGTTCTAGGAAGACCTACAAGACCTTCTAGAACTAACACCAAAAAAAAAAAGATGTCCTTTTCATCATAGGGAACTGGAAATCAAAGCAGGAGGTCAAGAGATACCTAGAGTAATAGGCAAGTTTGGTCTCGGAGTACAAAATGAAGCAAGGCAAAGGCTAACAGAGTTTTGCCGAGAGAATGCACTGGTCATAGCAAGCACCCTCTTCCAACAACACAAGAGAAGACTCTACACATGGACCTCATCAGCTGGTAAATACCAAAATCAGATTGATTGTATTCTTGGCAGACAAAGATGGAGCAGCTCTATACAGTCTGCAAAAACAAGACTAAGAGCTGACTGTGGCTCAGATCATGAACTACTTATTGAAAAATTCTGATTTAAATTGAAGAAAGTGGGGGAAACCACTAGGTCATTCAGGTATGACCTAAATCAAATCCCTTACATTCATACAGTACAAGTGACAAATAGATTCAAGGAATTAGACTTGATAGACAGAGTGCCTGAAGAACTATGGATGGAGGTCCATGACATTGTATAAAAGGCAGTGATCAAGACTATCCCCAAGGAGAAGAAAGGCAAAATGGTTATCTGAGGCCTTACAAATAGCTGAGAAAAGAAGAGAAACTAAAGGCAAAAGAGGAAAGGAAAGATACGCCCATCTGCTATTCCAAAGAATAGCAAAGAGAGATAAGAAATCCTTCCTAAGTGACCAATGCAAAGAAATAGAGGAAAACAATAGAATGGGAAAGACTAGAGATCTCTTTTAAAAAAAATTAGAGCTACCAAGGGAACATTCATGCAGAGATGGGCATAATAAAGGACAGAAACAGTATGGACCTAACAGAAGCAGAAGATATTAGGAAGAGGTGGCAAGAATACACAGAAAAACTATACAAAAAAGGTCTTAATGACCCAGATAAGCACAATGGTGTGATCACTCACCTAGAGTCAGACATGCTGGAGTCCGAAGTCAAGTGGGCCTTAGGAAGCATCACCACAAACAAAGCTAGTGGAGGTGATGAAATTACAGCTGAGCTATTTCAAATCCTAAAAGATGATTCTGTGAAAGTGCTGCACTCAATATGTCAACAAATTTGGAAAATTCAGCAGTGGCCACAGAACTGGGAAAGGTCAATTTTCATTCCAATCCCAAAGAAAGGCAATACCAAAGAATGTTCAAACTACTGCACAATTGCACTCATCTCACAGGCTAGCAAAGTAATGCTCAACATTCTCCAAGCCAGGCTTCAACATGCATGAACCAAGAATTTTCAGATGTTCAAACTGGATTTAGGAAAGGCAGAGGAACTAGAGATCAAATTACCAACATCCGTTGGATCATGGAAAAAGCAAGAGAGTTCCAGAAAAACATCTACTTATGCTTTATTGACTATGCCAAAGACTTTGACTGTGTGGATCACAACAAACTGAAAAATTCTTCAAGAGATTGGAATACCAGACAACCTGACCTGTCTCCTGAGAAATCTGTATGCAGGTCAAGAAACAACAGTTAGAATAGGACATGGAACAACGGACTGGTTCCAAATTGGGAAAGGAGTATGGCAAGACTGTATATTGTCACCCTGCTTATTTAACTTCTATACAGAATACGTCATGCGAAATGCTGGGCTGGATGATGCACAAGCTGGAATCAAGATAGCTGGGAGAAATATCAATAACCTCAGATATGCAGATGACACCACTCATGGCAGAAAGTGAAGAAGAACTAAAGAGCCTCTTGATGAAAGTGAAAGACGAGAGTGAAGAAACTGGCTTAGAACTCAACAGTGAAAAGGCTGGCTTAAAACTCAACAGTGAAAAAGTTGGCTTAAAACTCAACAGTGAAAAATCAAAAATCCCATCCGGGAGGTGGGAGGGGGGATCGGGATGGGGAACACATGTAAATCCATGGCTGATTCATGTCAATGTATGGCAAAAACCACTACAATATTGTAAAGTAATTAGCCTCCAACTAATAAAAATAAATGAAAAAAAAAGAAGAAGAAAAAAAAGAAAAATCACAAGTCATGGCATCTGGTCCCATCACTTCATGGCAAATAGATGGGGAAACAATGGAAACAGCGACAGATTTTATTTTCTTGGGCTCTAAAATCACTGCAGATGGTGACTGCAGCCATGAAATTAAAGATGCTTGCTCCTTGGAAGAAAAGCTATGACCAATCTAGACAACATATTAAAAAGCAGAGACATAACTTTGCTGACAAAGGTCCGTCTAGCCAAAGCTATGGTTTTTCCAGTAGTTGTGTATGGATGTGAGAGTTGGACTATAAAGAAAGCTGAACACTGAAGAATTGATTCTTTTGAACTGTGGTGTTGGAGAAGACTCTTGAGAGTCCCTTGGACTGCAAGGAGATGAAACCAGTCAATCCTAAAGGAAATCAGTCCTGAATATTCACTGGAAGGACTGACGTTGAAGCTGAAGCTTCAATATTTTGGTGATCTGATGTGAAGAATTGACTCATTGGAAAATACCCTAATGCTGGGAAAGATTGAAGGCAGGGGGAGAAATTGATGACAGAGGATGAAATGGTTGGATGGCATCACTGACTCAATGGACATGCATTTGAGCATGCTCTGAGTGTCGGTGATGGATAGGGAAACGTGACATGCTGTAGTCCACGAGGTCGCAAAGAGTCAGACACGACTGAGCAACTGAACTGAACTGAGCAAGCTGGCCATTGACGTCTTCTTGGGGTTGAGTGACTGAAACAGGAAACAGGTGTCCTTCAAATCCCCCCGTAAGTACAAAGACAGGTCTCGAACGAAAATTGTAGTTAGTTAGAGAAGAGTATGTTCCAGAATGGAGTATTAAAAAGTCTCCTGATAGCAAACTGCACTTGAGTAGACCAGTCAGTGATGCACAGAACCTAGTGGGAAAGGTGTGTGATGAGAGAGAATGCCCGGATAACCGCAGGTGCAGAGGACCTGAGGCAGGAGGGGCCTGGTGCCATGATGGCAAGTGGTCTTTGGTTTTAGCAGAATTTTTTTATGATGTTCAGGGTAGGGGCCCCCACAGCTTGGGGATTTGTGAGAAAGCATTAGAAGTGGCACCATAGCTGCCCTTCAGATTAGTGTATAAAAAATATGGGAATAATCATATAAAATGTAAAGCTTCCTAGAAGTGCTAAATCCTTCATCAAATACCTCCCATATGCTCCCACGCTGATGGATTCTCAGAACCTTAACAGCCGCCCCCCCAACTGTGCCCCCAGCTCATCTACTCTGCTGGCCTTCTGCCCACAGCTCTGCAAAGACTGCCGCTGAGTTCCTCCCCATGCCCCAGAGGAGGCAATCCCAGAGATAAAGCCTCCACGTCACTCCTCTGCTCAAAGCCCCAATGCCCTTCCATCATGCGCAGAATTACAAAGAATAGAACAGTGGTTAGGCTGACCTACAAAGCCCAGAGCAGTGTCACCACAGAAACAGTCAAACAGCAACTCAGTGTCTCCTAGAAGACATACGAACCACGTAAACAAAAAGAGGTAAAAGTGATTTTTAAAATATATCTTATTTTAGCTAATATGTACAAAATATTATTTCATTGTGTATTCAACCTAAAAATATTATGAGATATTTTACATTATATTTGATTTACATTTTCTTAATCCAATGTACATTTTACACATACATCAAAAAATGAAAAACACCACTTTCACCATAGCAGGTGAATTGTTTTTTAATTATGCATCAGCAACAAGGAAGGAAGTCAGGGGTCATATTTCTAGAAATAAACTGCTCCACCATTCTGGATGATTAAAATATTAAAGAGGCATTTGTGTGCTTTTACTACTTAAAATACTGCTTTCTTTGACTTATAATAATAATGCCTAATTGTGTGTAATGGCATCTGTGTAACATCTCACAGATGTTTATATAAAACAGTAAAATAAAATCAGGAATCGTTACTTTTGGAAAAGGTTATTCTATTTAAAAGGGCAACTTTAAATTGGAAAAAAATAGAAACAAGAGAGACACATAAAATTTTAAATTTTAAATGTGATGGGAAAATAGATGATCTATCTAGATAGCTGTATGTGGTTATTTTCTAGGTATAGATAGATCTGCATGCATGAGCGCATGCTCAGTCCTGTCCAACTCTCTGCAACCCCATGAACTGCAGCCCACAAGGCTCCTCTATCCATGGGATTTTCCAGGCAAGAATACTGGAGTGGGTAGACATTCCCTTCTCTAGGGGATTTTCCCAACCCAGGGATCAAACTCGAGTCTCCTGCATTGGCAGCCAGATTCTTAACCACTGCACCACCTGGGAAGCCATAGATAAATCTAGATATAGATAAATATAGGTGGATATAGATCTAGGTAGACTTGTTAGACATCTTAAATGCATGTATACATAGATAACTACATACCTGGATGCATACGTAGATGTATAGATAGAAATTCAGTTCAGTTCAGTTCAGTCGCTCAGTCATGTCCGACCCTTTGCGACCCCATGAATCGCAGCATGCCAGGCCTCCCTGTACATCAACAACTCCCGGAGTTCACTCAAACTCATGTCCATCGAGTCAGTGATGGCATCCAGACATCTCATCCTCTGTCATCCCCTTCTCCTCCTGTCCTCAATCCCTCCCAGCGTCAGGGTCTTTTCTAATGAGTCAACTCTTCACATGAGGTGGCCAAAGTATTGGAGTTTCAGCTTCAGCATCAGTCCTTCCAGTGAACACCCAGGACTGATCCCCTTTAGGATGGACTGGTTGGATCTCCTTGCGGGCCAAGGGACTCTCAAGAGTCTTCTCCAACACCACAGTTCAAAAGCATCAATTTTTCAATGCTCAGCTTTCTTCACCATCCAACTCTCACATCCATACATGACCACTGGAAAAACCATAGCCTTGACTAGACGAACCTTTGTTGGCAAAGTAATGTCTCTGCTTCTTAATATGCTATCTAGGTTGGTCATAACTTTCCTTCCAAGGAGTAAATGTCTTTGAATTTCATGGCTGCAGTCACCATCTGCAGTGATTTTGGAGCCCAAAAACTGAAGTCTGACACTATTTCCATTGTTTCCCCATTTTTTCCCATGAAGTGACGGGATCAGATGCCGTGATCTTAGTTTTCTGAATGTTGAGCTTTAAGCCAACTTTTTCACTCTCCTCTTTCACTTTCATCAAGAGGCTTTTTAGTTCCTCTTCACTTTCTGCCACAAGGGTGGTGTCATCTGCATATCTGAGGTTATTGATATTTCTTCTGGCAATCTTGATTCCAGCTTGTGCTTCCTCCAGCCCAGCAGTTCTCATGATGTACTCTGCATATAAGTTAAATAAGTAGGGTGACAATATACAGCCTTGATGTACTCCTTTTCCTATTTGGAACCAGTCTGTTGTTCCATGTCCAGTTGTAACTGTTGCTTCCTCACCTGCATATAGGTTTCTCAAGAGGCAGGTCAGGTGGTCTGGTATTCCCATCTCTTTCAGAATTTTCCACAGCTTATTGTTTTAGATAGGTCTAAATACAAATAGATCTAATCTGTATCCACCATCTGGATAGCAAAGGAGATAATAGGTAGGTGGTAGATGGTAAGTGATGGATAGAAAGGAAGAAGGAAAGGAAGCAAGAACATGAACTCCAGTAAAAAGCCATCAAGACAAAAGCCTCCTGCCCCAAGAAGGAGCCCCCACCCCACAAAGGAGCCTCTGCCCCATGGAGGAAGGACAGCCTGCTTCCAACTAGCAGAGGAAAGGGGAGGGAACCCCCACATGTCAGCAGAGGGAAGGTCCACTGTTGATCAGTCAGGGAGTGGAACTTAGAGAGACCCCAGGTCAGGCTGTGCACAGTGGCCTCAGAATAGGCTGGAAGCCCACCTCCTGGTCCTGCAGCCACTATGATGGGGGTCAGGGATGCTGCTAAGTTCTGGGACACTGTAGGGCAGGGAGAGAAGAAGGGCATCCCCCAGAGGGGATGTGCAGCCACCCCCGATTCCTGGCCATGGGAGTCTCTGCTGGGACCTTGTATGGTTTCGTTTTGGCCTCTGTTTTTAAAACAATGTGACAAGTAATTTCATCAATGGTTATATACATATATATGTGTTTATGTGATATATATAACTCTAATTTCAGAGTATAATTATAATTATAGTTATTATATATATTGTATAATATATGATATTTATATTATAATATATAATATATATAATTTTATATAAACTATATGTGATTTATATAATATATAATAATTAAAATTATTATTCTAATTATAATTCTAATTTCTAAGATACATATAAACAGATACCAATCTCAGTGATTCTCCAATTTATCCTACCCCATGCATCGTTTTTATAGTAAATATTTCATCCATCTTCTCTTTAATCCTCTATGGAAATTCACTGATGATTTAACCTGTGTACACATGTAATTTAAAAAAAAAAAGTAAACAGTATAACTCCTTAATACAACATAGATATAAAAGAAAAGAAAAAATTGACAATTTATCTCAGAACTGATATGCATCTTCCTTGTAACTGATCACTGAAAGTAAAAGTTGCTCAGTCGTGTCCAACTCTTTGCAACCCCGTGTCCTGTAGCCTGCCAAGATCCTTCATCCATGTAATGCTCCAGACCAGAATACTGGAGTGGGTAGCCGTTCCCTTCTCCAGGGGATCTTCCCAACCGAGGGATCGAATCCAGGTCTCCCACATTGCAGGTGAATCCTTTACCATCTGAGCCACCAGGGAAACCCAACTGATCACTGAGGTCTACATTAGAAATAAAAGACTTTTGGATAGCAGCCATTCTGACTGGCATGTAATGGTACCTCATTGTGGTTTTTATTTGCATTTCTCTGATAATGAGTGATGTTGAGCATCTTTTCATGTGTTTGTTAGCCATCTATATGTCTTCTTTGGAGAAATGTCTGTTTAGATCTTTGGCCCATTTTTTGGTTGGGTCATTTATTTTTCTAGAATTGAGCTGCAGAAGTTGCTTGTATATTTTTGAGATTAGTCCTTTGTCTGTTGCTTCATTTGCTATTATTTTCTCCCATTCTGAAGGCTGTCTTTCCACCTTGCTTATAGTTTCCTTTGTTGTGCAAAAGCTTTTAAGTTTCATTAGGTCCCATTTGTTTAGTTTTGCTTTTATTTCCAATATTCTGGGAGGTGGGTCATAGAGGATCTTACTGTGATTTATGTCGGAGAGTGTTTTGCCTATGTTCTCCTCTAGGAGTTTTATAGTTTCTGGTCTTACATTTAGATCTTTAATCCACTTTGAGGCTTTTTTGTGTATGATGTTAGAAAGTGTTCTAATTTCATTCTTTTACAAGTGGTTGACCAGTTTTCCCAGCACCACTTGTTAAAGAGGTTGTCTTTTTTCCATTGTATATCCTTGCCTCCTTTGTCAAAGATAAGGTGTCCATAGGTTTGTGGATTTATCTCTGGGCTTTCTGTTCTGTTCCATTGATCTATATTTCTGTCTTTGTGCCAGTACCAAACTTTGTACTGGCAAACTATACTACTAACTTTGTAGTATAGTCGGAAGTCAGGCAGGTTGATTCCTCCAGTTCCATTCTTCTTTCTCAAGATTGCTTTGGCTATTTGAGGTTTTTTGTATTTCCATACAAATTGTGAAATTATTTGTTCTAATTCTGTGAAGAATACCGTTGGTAGCTTGATAGGGATTGCATTGAATCTATAGATTGCTTTGGTTAGTATACTCATTTTCACAATATTGATTCTTCCCATCCATGAACCTGGTATATTTCTCCATCTGTTTGTGTCCTCTTTGATTTCTTTCATCAGTGTTTTATAGTTTTCTGTGTATAGGTCTTTTGTTGCTTTAGGTAGACATACTCCTAAGTATTTTATTCTTTTTGTTGCAATGGTGAATGGTATTGTTTCCTTAATTTCTCTTTCTGTTTTCTCATTGTTAGTGTATAGGAATGCAAGGGATTTCTGAGTGCTAATTTTATATCCTGCAACATTACTGTATTCATTGATTAGCTCTAGTAATTTTCTGGTAGAGTCTTTAGGATTTTCTATGTAGAGGATCATGTCATCTGCAAACAGTGGGAGTTTTACTTCTTTTCCTGTCTGGATTCCTTTTATTTCTTTTCTGCTCTGATTGCTGTGGCCAGCACTTCCAAATTTTGTAAGTGTTGGCCCTCTGCACTCTTGAACATACCTTATACCCACTCTTTTCCCTTATAGCACAAACGTCTTCTTTTCCAGCCATGTTAGTCTTGGCTCTTCAGATGAAGTGTGAGCTTCTTGAGGGCAAGGACTGACTCTTCCCTGTCACCCACAAAGGATGATAACACAAAGGGTGCTTCGATACCTGCTCCACTTAGTGCTTTTCCCTCCCACACAGGCTATGTGAGATCTGTCTTTCTGCTGGTGGCTGTCCTACAGAACACACACCTGGTCAACATCCATGTCAGGTGAGTTTGAAAAAAAAGGAAATACACTGCATCAGTTAAGAGATAAGAAAGTCATGGAAATGCTCTTTTATTTTCAGATCAATAATAATGCAGCTCAGACGCAGCAGCAAATTCCAGAAGCAATTAGACTCAAATGCTTTGGATGATTTATGTGCTTAATTAAAGGCTTATGAGAATTCATTAAGAAGTTACATAAATTGTCTTTATTCCTTACATCTGGATTATTTACACATATAGACTCATATTTATGGAAGAAAATGAAGGCCCTCTTTCACATCTTTAACTACAATCAAAATAAATGCTTGGAAGCCTGCTGATATGAAAATTATACTTTATTTCTAAGTTAACTTTAGGAAATCAGCTGTTTGTTTTCCATTTATATATTACACTTTTACCAGAAGTTTGTTTTAACATCATAGTTTGATTCTCAAAATGTGGAACCTTTGCTCACTGAAGGTGGTTGCTATAGATTGAATGTCTGTGTCCCCTCAGAGTTCATACCTTGAATACTAACCCCCAAGGTGATGGCACCAGGAGGGAGGGGTGGCCTTTGGGAGGTGAGAGGTCAAAAGGGTGGGTCCCCCATGAGAGGACACAGTGAGAAGATGAGAAGATGCCATCTGTGAACCAGGAAGGTCCTCACCAGACAGTGAATCTTCCAAGCCTTGGTCTTGACTCCCAGCCTCTGGAGCTGGGGGAAAGCATTGTCCATTGTTCCTAAACCACCCAGTCTCTGGTGTTCTGTTAGAACATCTTCAAGAGAGAGAGTTGTCAGTACTCACATTTAGTCTATTTTGTGAAAAAGCAAATTTGACATTTTTCATTGAAGTTGATTTACAACATTATAGTTGTTTCAGGTGTACAACATAGTGATTCAAAATTTTTACAGGTTATACTCCATTTAAAGTAATCATAAAACATTGGTAATATCCTCCATGCTGCAGTTGCATATCCCTACAGCTGATTTATCCGCAGCAGCTTTGTCTCCTAGTCCCCCTTCCTTTCTTGTCACCCCTCCCCTCTCCTCACTAGTAACCACTGGTTTGTTCTCTATTTTCTGTGGCTATGTTTCTGTGTTATTATATACACTCGTTTGTTTTGTTTTTTAGATTCCAGAAGTAAGTAATAACATAAAATATTTGTCTTTTGAATAAAAGCAAAGTCTTGTCTGGTACTTAATGACATAAAAGGCTCTCAACTGCCTCAAAAAGTCACCCTCTCTTTCTCTAAACTGACTGTGGTCCAATGGATGTGCAGTTGCTGATGTCTACAAGGAGCGAGGTCTGGGTCTCTGTAGACCAACAGCACCTGTGGGGAACAGTATGGTGTCCTGCACAAGAAACTAAAACAAGGTGGATATCAAGGTTAAAAATAAGGCCCCCAACAAACAAACAAGGCCACAACGGAAGCGTGAGAGAGCTTTGGAGGTGCTGGGTGTGTGTAGCATCTTGACTGTGGTGCTAGCAAATATTACAAGCATTTGTGTATTTCCAAACTCATCAGAATGTATACATTGCATATGTGCAGTTTTTTTTTATATCTCAATAAAACTGAGAAGAAAAATATAAACAAATGAAATTTACAATTGGATTTCTTCTTCCTTTTGACTTTTTCAAAATTATGGCCCTCCTTTTCATATTGAAATTAAAGAAAGGCAAGAAGCCAAGAAAGGCATCCATTTCAATGGCACTTGTTATATCTCTGTGCTTTTCAGCCAGCTGTTTGTATGTCTGTGTTTCTCACAGGTACACACATGTAATCACACACACGATCACCATTAATTACTAGATTTATTAAGTTTACTTTTCCTCCAGAAACCAGTTAGCACCCTGTGTTGATGGAAAGCATGTCAACACAGCTTAGCTTCTACACAGGTTCTGCAGTCCTGCGTGTGTCGTGCTGAGCCCGTGCGAGAGCTCTGCCCTCATGCTCCAGAGGCAAGATTGCTCCACTCAGGACTGTGCACACGTGCATTTCTGAACACTCCCGAGCTACACGGAGTGTTTCTCAATCCTAAACTTCCCATCCAAATGCATTTTCTGTCTAATACAGGCAAGGGTAAGGCACCAAACACTGAAAGAAATGTCTGGCTAGGTTGAAGCAGAGAAGAGAGCACAGAAGCAGATTCTGAAAAATGCAGATGTGGAAAGGAAAGGGAGGAAGATTAAGGAAAAGATGAATCCAAAAGATAGTATACACATGTGTGTGTGTGTGTGTGTGTGTGTGAGTACAAAACAACAGAAGCAACACTTGTGTTTTCCTGTTAGCAAACATGGATACACCTCCATGTAGTTTAATCTGCACTGAAAAAATAAAACAACATGTGAAACAAGGCGCAATACAGCAGAGAAATGGAAATCCATTTGCCTTTTACAAATTAAGCAGATGTCCCTCTTCCTTTGGAAGGCTGAGACGTGTGAGCAGGGGTGACAAGGGCCACCAGCTGAGTCCTGCTGGGACTCTGGAAATCTAGATGGGAGCTGCCTGGTTAGTCAAGCCTCATAGTAAAACCAGGCTGAGATTAGCAAGTTACTCTCCTTCCTGGTTCCGTGGATCTTACACAATCAGTGGGCTGTAGGCATGTGAGGGCAATAAGCTAACAGGGTCCACTCTGTTCACAGAGTGAAACTAGGTCAGAGTTGACCCCAGCCACGCCCTGAGGCCATGCTAGATGTTTCTGGACAGGTCAGTGGCCCAGCTCAGTTGTTGGTTACTGATTTTATTTCAGATATGATTTTATGGCACATGATGTATCTAGAACAAGGTCTTCCCCGTCAAGTGGGAAACAATGCAGCCATGGCTCCAGATTCTGTCTCCAGAAGAGTCTTGTGACCTTAACAGGAGGGGATAGTGGCTCATGGAGAGAGAGCTTAAGGGCAGCCCTGCTCTGGATCATCAGGATCAGCAGCCCAGGCAGGGCCTGGAATCTGGGACACAAACTTCCAGGTGACTCTCCTGTTCTGTGAGTCCAAGACCACCACTCTAAGGAAACCTCCCAGCTCGGGGACCCCTCTTCGGTCACTGAGGCCTCACCCAGGCAACCAGTGTCTCAAGCTGGTCCCGACTCACCCCTGGGTCCCTCCTCTACTTGGGCTTCGCCAGGGAGAGAGCCCATCCCCTGGCTCACACTGCTGAGGACACAGCGTGATGGGGGAATGCGAGACTGGTGCAGCGAGTGATCATACCTCCAGGCATCACGGGAGGCTGCCCTGCTCAGAGAGGAGGGTGATCACATGCCCCTGCTGGAGGTGTGTGCCCAGCACCTTAGTGCTGACCTCCCACACACGAGGAACGCAAGATTCTACATCTATGCTAATGATGTCAAGTGTGATCCTTCTTAACCACTTAATTCACTGGGAAACTACTCCTGTCTCACAGTGATGGCTCTTAATTCACATAATGGATGTATGGCCTTTTACAAATGCTCCACAATGGAGCACGTGCCTGACATGTCACATTTTACAGCAGATGTCAATACCCAAACTCCATCCCAGCTTCAGGACAATGACATCGCTGGTTCTCACAGTCACCTTCTCAGCTCCCTGCTTCACAGGAGCAGGCCACACCCCAGGAGGGACAATAACCCCTCCTTCCCAGGTGGAGGGCAAGGCTCCTAGCCACGTGGTGTGAGCTTGGCTGGTCTGGGGTGTAGCAGTCCCAGAAGAGATTGGAGTGAAACACTATGGACCTTTTGCAAGCAAAACGGTCAAAAGCAAGAACAGATTATAAAACAGATCTTTCAAAAACAATTTTCTCAATAGAGAAAATTTTTTTTATTCTTTAAAATTCTCTTTATTCTCCCTTGTGGATTTTATGACTGTGTTAACAATACCATATCATGTACTTGAAATTTGCCAAGAGTAGATCTTAAGTGTTTTCATTACCAAAAAAAAAAAAAAAGTCATAACATTGGTGAAGTGAGAGTGTTTATTGGCTTGACTGTGACAGTAATCTCACATTATGTATATCAAATTGTCATGCTATACACCTTAAATATATGCAATTTTATTGGTCAATTATATCTCAATAAAGTTGGGGGAAAGTGTACAAAGAGACATGGTTAAGAATAACTTTGCTAATTTTATGGTTAATTGCAACAAAGAGAAAACATTCCGCTCTGCTAAACCATTTAATACTAATTTCTAAATCATCACCTGTTTGGGACATGTTTCTTACCCTTCTGTGTCTGACTTATATATGTGGATAGGATACTTTATTTTGACTGAAGGAATGTTATGTAGTATCCTTGGAAAGTCAAGCTATCTAGGAAAATTATAGCCAAGAACATCTACTGAGAAATTTATTTAATGGAGCACTCAAAATTAGTTTTAATGCAAATATGAGTTAATTTTTTTTTAGCAAAAATTGTACTTATTTTATGTTACAGAAAGAAATGTGCTCTGTTGAAGTATCCTACCAGTAGAGCAATGACAAGAACCAGAAGCTGTGGACACAGCAGTTGGGTAACAAACGGTGAGTAGGGAGACTCTGCTGCCCAGGGCCCAGCGAGAGAGCCTCACCAGGCAGCGACCCCACTGGCACTCTCATCCTGGGCTTCCAGACTGCAGAACCCTGAGAAGTGAGTTTCTGTTGCTTAAGTCTCTGTCTGGGCATTTTGTTTCGGCTGCCGAGCAGACTGATGCGTCGTGTTTAAGACAGAAGGTGGCAGACCAAGTCCTGATGGTCCCCAGAAGGAGTTTGTGTCAGCGGCGTGTTGTAAAGGTGCCTAGAGATGTGGTGCTGGCTTGGGCAGACAGGCTGGATGCTGGCTGGAGGCAAGGAGCCTTGGCCCTTGGCCGCAGGACACCGGACCTCAGCTCACAGGCTGAGTGCACGTGCAGGTGTGAGACCCGCCTTCCCACGAGTGGCCCGTGCGGGGCGGGGCTGGCAGGTTCTGTGTTTCCTGATGCTGTCTGGCTGTTTGAGCCCTCGCTCACTGTGGGGGTCTTTCTGAAACTAGATGTCCGGGACAACTTGAGCTGTAGCCTTGGTCGCACACTCTCTGCCTTTGTTCTAGTTGCTACTTGATGGAAGCTGTCGCGGTAAAAACATATTTTCTCTCATGTGAGAAAAGCACAGTAATCACACGTTAAATGGGGTCTTTTAAATACATGAGCTTGGGAGAAGCAACGGGCAATGGGGTAGTGTTTCAGAAAATCACATTCTCCTTTTCTTCCTATAAATGGCACTGTGTGCTCTAAGTATTTAGGAAGCATATCTGATTTCATATGTGCTACAATATGTGGGCTAAAGTTTTGAAGGAAAGTCTAATTGTGCTGTCTTACCATATCTAAGACTGAGTTTGGGTCATTGGTCACTGGTAGCCGGTAAATTGAGGGCTATTCTTGAGGTAGAAATAGACCTATATATCAGAAGTGAAGTTTTTGTCACTCCAACCAGAAGAGCATTTGCAATTAAATCCGAGCATGAAGTGATTTATTTACCGGGACCCATCATGTTGCTATCAAGATTATATACCACATAACGCGAGAGCGGTGCGCCCTCACCTCCGCAGCCAGGGGCTTGGCGGCAGCATCTGCGGGGTCAGCATGAGTTACTGGCGGACAGACGTCACGTTACAAGTGTCAGTTTGAAAGATTTAATGATAAACTGAGAGCTTAGGAGAGGAAGGAGCAAAATAATACTGACTGAAGGGACAAAGAAGAACCGTATTTGACTTTTGAGAACCCACCTCTTTAAGGGGGAATTGAGCAGTAAGTCTGATTAACAAACCTCGCATTCTCTCGGTGAGAGGAGCACTGGACTCTGGGGCCGTGGGACCCCTGAGACCCCAGCGCTGTGTTCACAGGAGGAAGTCTCGGTGGGTTTCAGACCCGTGGGCGGTCACAGGCGCCCTGAACAAAGAAAGCACAGAGACTCCATTTCACTTGCATTCAGACTGCAATTTGCTTTAAAGTTTTTTGAAAGTAGAATCCCAAAGAAACCTTTGCTGTAACACACTTAGTAAGATGGCATTTCCGTGTCCTCCTCTAAGTAAGTACCGGTGAGCGATTGTCACGTCCTCCCCAGAACGCTGATTCCATTGACTTCCTGGACAGTAAACGTCAGTCTGTCTGACGCTGGGGCTGTAACAGGTGAAGCATGCGTGTCCCAGCGCCTCCCATGTGACGTTCAGCGACAGGGTCACAGGGAGGAGCAGGTGGGGGGTTGATGAGGGCTCGTTCAGGCTCTGCTGGCCGCTGTCAGTAGCGTCTCGGTTCTGCCATGGCATCCAGGCCCCGTACTGCCCAAGCTGTACACGGGAAATTAGCACCACACCTTGACTGAGATGGTGCATAAGTAGCCCTGGTCTGCAACCGGGGCTTCTTTCACAACACCGCTTTGTTGTTTATTAAGTGTCAGAGCCAGAGCTAAAGCTGACAATCAATGCCGTATCAGTAAACCAGGTCACCACCCCAACACCTGACAAAATCCAGTGCTTATTGTGAAATAAGAATGATGGCTGATTCAAATAGAATCTGCTGCTGAAATAAGGTTTAGTTTAAAAAAAAAATTGAATAGGTTTCTTGGCAAATGTTGACTTAGAAAGTGCAGTATTACAAAAAGCCTCTTGAATTGGATTTGATTTTTCTGCTTTATATGGAAATTTGCATTACTTTATATGAATATTTCAAGGCAGGCTTCTTAAAATATTAAATTTTACTTCATAAAAAAGAAGAAAATAGGAAAAGACCACAAGTCATTTTGCTTAGTCCTCTCCTCTAGTTTAGGAAGAATCACATGAAACAGGTTCTCTAGACAATAAACCAAATTTATTCAAATCAGGCCATAACAGGCCTAGATCAGCCAGCTACTCAAATATTTTAAAAGATCCACTTTGCTGTCTCTGACTGGGGGTTGGTCTTGAGTAGCCGAGTAACCGAAGCAGTGTCAGGAGGGAGGGGAGGGTGCCTGGGCTGGGGGTCGGTCCCCCCAGGAGCTCCAGGAGAAATAAGCGAAGGGCCTGGTGTGCCTGCTGGTGTTCAGATCAAGCGCCCCTCAGCTGGAGATTCTAAAGCTCTCAGAACAGCTGGGAACCAGCTGAGATTTGTACAGACAGTCCATGGAAAACAGAGAAACGTGAAAATCCAAGATTCTCGAACACACATTCCCTTGTCCCACGTTCCCTGTTATGTCTCGGTGCCTATTCTGTTCAGCGTTTATGGTAGCCAAACTGTAACCGACAGTATCTAGAATCTAGAATTCAGAATCACGTGTTACAGGGCTCTGGACGTAGAAGACGGCTTCTAAACCGTCTCTCCACTGAAACATGGAGCATCTGATGTCACCGCTACATCACATGGTCACAGTCAGTGTGGGTCAGGTCATCAGTCAGTCAGGGACAGAAGCTATGTTCTCTCCCTTTTCCAGGGCCCCAGCACGTTGGGGGAAAGCAAGCAAACAGTGCTTAGGAGACAAAGGGACAGGGGAGCCGGGGAAGCAGGGATAGGAAATCTGAACAGACGATTGGCTGTTCTCCTCCTTAGTTGAGGTATAATCGACAAATAAAAATTGGATATGTTTAAAGTATACAATTGATGCTTTGATATATGAATACATTATGAAGTAATCACCACAGTCAATTTAAAATGATCAGACTCAGAGGAGCAGAGAGCAGAGTGGTGGTCGTGGGGGTGGGATAGGGAGATGGAAATCCAGGATGTTGGTCCAAGGGTGCAGACCCTCAGGTGCTGGAGACGGGAGATGAGTGGGTTCTGGAGATCTGACCAACAGCCTGTGACAGGGCCGACAGCACTGAGCTGTGCCCTGGAAATGCTGAGTGTTCTCAGACAAACCTCAGCTGGCCTCTGGGCAGGTCCTCGAGGGATGGGTGCAGCCAGCATGCATGCATGGCTTCACTAGACAGAGTCACAGGTCTGAAGTGCTGGGTGTGGGGTTTGCACAGCAGAGTGGACACAGGCTCCTCCAGCCGCTGAGGCTTCCTCACACACGAGGTCTTTGTTTGTGTTTTACAACATGTGGACTTGACTTTAGTTTCACATAAAGCCTTTGACTTGTTCTGGAGAAGGATGCTCCTGAAAAGTTCCGAGATGAGGGGAGGAAGAAGTGAGAGGCTTTGGCCAGATGACAGGCCAGCAGGACAATCAGTGGGAGGTGATCCCAGGACGACAGGAGGGGTAGTGGCAGTAGAGGAAGCTGCTTAGAGTGAATCAGCAGGCTTTCAGTGCCGGCAGGGGTCTTTGCTGGGTCGTGCAGGATCTTCCATGGTGGTGCGGGCGCTCTAGTTGCAGTGTACCAGCCGAGTTGCCCAGCAGCACGTGGGACTTAGTTCCCTGACCAGGGATCAAACCCGCATCCCCTGCATGTTGGAAGGCGGATTTTTAACCACCAGACCACCAGGGTATTCTCTAATTAAAATATTCTGCATTATTTTCATTTAGATAATTTGGAGATTAATATATTCTGCATTATCTTAATTGCTCCTTCAAAGTAGCACTGAATTGCTAGACTAGTGAATTCACACCTGAGGAAGGTAAGAACTCCAGTTTCCTGACTAAGGTCACAGAGCTGGAAAATGCTGAGCCAGCCCTGGATGCAGTTCTGGTGGTTGCAAATCCATGGCCTGTTCACACTGCGTGATATTCTCTGATGTGAATGTGTGACTTGCTGGTGATGAAACCAACGCGGGGAGGAGGGAAGGTGCCGGGAGGGAGACTTCTGTGAAAATGCCCTCTGAACAGCCATGTCCTATGGGACAGGGAGTCGTCAGGATCAGAACCAGGTAAACAAACAAGGTAAGGTTAGGAAATCTTCAACGTAAGGTCCTTGAGGGCCATGGATAGCCCAGATGTGGCTGGAAGGACCTGCCTGCCCAAGACATGCAGACGTTGTCAGTGTGTGTAGGCTGGTGACACTGGGGGAGTGAAACACGGGGTGTGATTTAAACAACACACCTGTCAGGATGGCTGGCGCCCAGGCCTGATGGCAGTGAATGCAGATGAGGAAGTGGAGCAGCGGGAGCACGCGTTCCTCGCTGGTGCAGATGGAGAGTGCTCCCATCACTGTGGACGTCAGCATGGGGGCGTCTTACAAAACTAAGTGTGCTCTGACCAGACCATTCAGCAATCATGCTCTTTGGTATTTACCCAAAGAAGTTGAGAACTTATGTCTACACAAAAACTTGCAGAAGGGTGTTTACAGAGCTTTATTCATAATTGCCCAAACTTGGAAGTAAACCACTTGTCCTTTAGTAAGTGAACAGATAAACAAAGCCCATTCATACAATGGGCTAAAGTAGAAGAGCGGTCAGGTGAAAAGACCCAGAGAAGCCTCAGTGCATCCTGCCCAGTGTACAAAAACTAAACACTGTGTGATCCCAGCCATACGACCTTCTGGAAAATCAAAACTGTAGACACAGCACAGAGATCAGTGGTGGCCAGGGTCCCTCTGTGAGAGGGCAGGTGAGGTGAGGAGGAGGAGTCCCAGAGGTTTTCAGGGCTGCAAAACCATCCTATGTGCTGTAGTAATGATGAATGACCGTCCTGTCATTATATTAAATACATTTGTCCAGACACATAGGATGTATAAACACAAGAGTAAACACAGTGTAGTTAATAATGTATCAGTCATTACCAATAAATTATAACAAACGTAACACCGTCTTGCAAGATGTTCACAGGAGAGGTGACTGAGGGGAGATGGAGGCGGTATGTGGGAACTCTGTTACTCTCTCCTCAATATTTTATATAAACTTCAAAGTGCTATAAAAATCAGTCGATCAATTTTTTAAATGTGTATGGAGACGGTGGATGATGATACTTGGGAAACATCTGCAGTTAAGGACTGGCTGGAGTAGGAGGAGGTGATTTTTTTTAAAAGGAGAATAAATACTAAGCTGCTAAGCTGGGCATCACACCTGATGTGCGCTCAATGTTACTTCAGCTGTTTCATGGGTGTTGGTCCTGGCAGCCCTCGGTCCTGTAAGATAGGGTGTTTCTAACGCCGATTTACAACTGTGCACAAACAGATCTGCTTCTTGCACACATGCATGCGCGCGCACACACACATACACATACACGCACACACATGTGCACATACATGCGTGCACACATACATGCATGCATACACGTGTGCACATGCACACACACGGCATTTCCTGCTCATCCATCTCCATCTTCTGAGAGAGTCCTTCCTCACAGCCGCAAAGCTCCCACCCCCTCCATCATCCTCCTGCCCCTAGAGGTGGGGGTCAGGACCACTGGATGCTGCCTGGGGGCTTTCCAGAAGCTTCCACCGCTGTCCCTGATCTCCTCAAACCACCCCCACCCTCCAGCTCCACCGCCCATAACTCCCGTTCTCCTGCTGCAGGCTGCATCCTGTCTCTGTAACAACCACTGCCTCTGCAGCCTGTGTGCTTGGGGCTTATTTGTCGGTCATCTCCCTCATGACTGCCTTTTCTGTTTTGTTTTGTTTTGTTTTGTTTTGTTTTCAGAAAAATGCATAAGACAAAACTTACCAATGTAATGATAATCATGCTATTTTCTTGTCAAATTGATCGTGAATTATTTTAAATGAAATTTGAATTTAAAATTGAAATATAAGCATGTTGTATAATACTGATAATAAAACTCCCCCCAAAGAAAATATCACATTTCATATGTATATGTGCACTCACTGAGCCATAAAATATTCCTAACGGAGGAACAAGATGGTGCAGTACATGGAGTACATGGATGTACATCTCTCTCCACGGATGCATCAGGAATACACCTTCAGACACAGAAGTGCTTGCAGAACACCAACTGACAGGAGTACCTGACCACCAGAAAAGAATACAAACCCACGCAAAACTCGGTAGGATGAAGGAACTAGGGGGAAAACAGGACTGTTAGCAGGACTGGACCTGCCCTCGGCAGGTGGGGGAACTGAAACAGGAGTCCAATCCCCACATCAGGGCAATTATCTGAGTCAGAGGAGAAATATTTAAGGCTGAGAGTGAAATAGCTGATCTGGGGAAGCCTCAATGGGATGAGAATCAGACAGTCCTTGCCGCAGCCATGCATACCCTGGACAGGGACGCAGGTCCCCTGGAAGGTGCAGTGGCTGGGAGCTGGAGCTTAGGGATTGTGGAGCAATGCCAGGGCGAGGGCCGCTGTTGACTGTGCAGAGAGGGATCGAGGGGAAGTGAGGGAGGAGATTGTGGTGGGAAATGCCGGTGGAGGAAAGGCAGGCAGCCATGGAAGCAAGGCAATACTGCTGAGTCACACATAGTGGGTGAAGCCAGCACCATAGCCTCTCTCCCCAGACACGACAGCATCAGCAGCTGAACAATAGAGAGGCCGGCCCATCAAACACCTGACTGACTGAACTGCAGAGCAGGACCCCACCAGGTGCCCCTTTAGTGACTGACACGCTGATCTGCAGAGGAGGACCCCAGCCGGAGAAGCCCCTCTATGTGCCTGGCATGCTGAACTACAGAGAAGGACCCCAGGCAAGGGAGCCCTCTAAGGGCCTGAATGGGCGGAGCTACGGAAAAGACTGGCCAAACAGGCTTTCTGATCACCAGCTACCAGGGGCTGAAAAAAAAGACTCTGGGAGAGCTATAACTCCTGTGACAGAGGCAGTCCGTGTCCTTGCACACTTGACACCATCAGGGTCCCCGCGACCTAAGTAGCTGCGTCTCCTTCACGCTGAACCCTCACTGGGGCAGAGCTGCCACAGGGTAAAAAAGTCTTGTGTCTGTGCACATAGGGTTGCTTCCACTGTGTCCATCCGTTTGTGACCCTGTGGACTGTGGCCTGCAAGGCTTGTCTGTCAGTGGGGTTCTCCAGGAGAGAATACTGGACCATATTGGCCAATACTGGTTGCCATACCCTTCTAGAGCACTGCATTTCCTGCTGCCCTAGCCGCCAACTCCCCTGAGGACCTGATGCTGCCAGAACCCCTGCACCCCAAGCAGCTGCACCAGCTCCACACCTGGCCCTCACAGGGGCAAACCCGAGTCCTCCAGGGCAGCCTCAGAAACAAACCCCAGTGGATGCCCCACATGCAGAGGTGGAAATAAAACCACAATTGAAACCCAGGGGCAGTGTGGCTTAGGAAGAAGACCCAAAACCTTCCCACCAGCTGTATAAGCCACAGATTAAATCCACACAATCAGCTAGGCAGATTCTGTGTCTATGGAGTATATAAAAGGACACTGAGAGCTCCCACAAAAGAATACACACTAGTTCTGATAGCTGTGGACATTGGAAGCAAGAACACATGGGAGCAGGACCAGATTAGAGTCTGAACTGTCCCCACAGCAGGTCCAGAGACCAACATAGTGTTGGAGGGTATCCTAGGGAGGTGAGGTAGACTGTGACTCCCCGCAAGGGAAAGGACTCTGACAGGAGTGACTCAAGAAAAACATTTATTATTCCTATGTTCTGACTTGTTGTGTAGTTCCTTCTGGATTTTTTCTTTTTTTGTTCCTTTTCTGTTGTAGTTGTCAATTTTATTAGCACTGTGAAATCTAATTAAGCTTTTGAGCTTTTTTTCCAATCACACTTTTTATCACTGTTACAAACCTCTGCCTCTACGTTGGCCTTTTGCAGTTCTATGGAGTTTTCCTTTTTCCTTTCCTTCTTTTTTTTCTAATTTTTAATTTTTTAATTTTTCAAACCTATTATTACTTTTTCTATATTTGTTACTTTGCTTGCTTTCCTACTGTTCTTTTCCCCTTGCTTAATCTTTTATATATATATATATGTCTTCTTTATCTACCTCTATTTAACTTTGCATTTCTTCTTTCTTTATTTTCTTTCTTTCTTTCTCTCACCATATATTTTAGTTTTGTTTTTATTGCTTTCTTCCCCAGTTGGCACCTTACTTTTGTTTTCCAGTTTGTGCTTTAGTTAGTTTTGTTCTTAACTGGTGGATCATTTTTGGTTTCCTTTGTGCGCTGGGTCAATCTATTGTACTTTATTTTTGTTGGACTGTTTTAATTTTACTTATGGGCATATACGTACGTGTGAATATTCCTTTATTTTCATTATTATTTGCCTGATTTTATAACAGTCATTTGTCTGGGGTTTATCTTTTGTTTCTCATTCTTGGATATTCATTTTAATCCCATTTAATGCCATAACAAACCACCTGTGGAATCTCCATTTCTGGCCAGAGATCAAGTCCTAAGCCTTTGGAGTGGGAGTGCTGACTCCAAGTACAAACTACCAGAGAACTCCTAACTCGGGAGTATCAAGCAGTGAGGACTCCCACAAAGGAAACCACTTGAATACAAGACCCTGCATCACCCAACTGCCAGTAATACCCTGTGCCAACCGCCTCATCCAAACAACCAACAAGACAAAAATACGAACCCAATCATTGATAGAGAGGATTACCACCTCACTCAGCCCTGCCCATCTCAGGAAGAAAAAAACACTCAGCACTCTCCCCCTACATGAAGCTTACACAAACCACTGCACCAATCTTAGGAGGGCAGAAACCAAAAGGAAGAAAGAATTCAACCTTGAAGCCAGGGAAAGGGAGACCTCAAACACGATAAGTTTAAAAAAAAAAAAAAAGTCAATGAAATACTGCACAAACAAAGGAACAAACTAGAAACACACACATCCAAATAAACGAAGAGGAAACAGGCAAACTACCTGAAAAAGTATTCAGAATTATGATAGTAGAGATGATCAAAAACCCTGAAAGTAGCATGGAGAAAATGCAAGAATCAATTAACAAAGACCTAGAGGAATTAAAGAATAAACCTACAGAGACAAACACACACAATTACTGAAATTAAAAATGCTCTAGAAGGAATCAATAGCAGAATATCTGAAGCAGAAGAATGAATCAGTGAGCTGGAAGATAAAATGGTGGAAATAACTTCTGAAGAGCAGAATAAAGTAAAAAGAATGAAATGTACTAAGGACAGTCTCAGAGACCTCTGGGACAGTATTAAATGCACCAACATTTGAATTAAAGGGGTCCCAGAATAAGAAGAGAAAAAGAAAGAACATGAAAAATTTTTTGAAGAGATTATAGTTGGAAACTTCCCCAATATGGAAAAAGAAATACTCAATCAAGTCCAAGAGGTGCAAAGAGTCCCATACAGGATAAACCAAAGGAGAAACACATCAAGACACATGCAAATCAAACTAGCAAAGATTAACCACAAAGAAAGAATATTAAAAGCAGCAAGGGAAAAGCAACAAGTGACATGCAAGGGAAATCCCATACAGTTTAACATCTGATCTTTCAGCAGAAACTCTGCAGGCCAGAAGGGAATTAATTGCAGGATATATTTAAAGTACTGAAAGGGAAAAATCTACAATGAAGATTACTCTACCTGGCAAGGATCTCATTCAAAACTGATGGAGAAATCAAGTCTTTCAGACAAGTAAAAGTTAAGAGACTTCAGTACCACCAAACCAGCTATACAACAAGAGTTAAAGGGATTTTTATAATCAGGAAGTACAAGAGAAGAAAAGATATCTACAAAAACAAACCCCAAATAATTAAGAAAATGGCTATAGGAACATATATATCAATAATTGCTTTAAATGTAGATGGATTAAATGCTCCAACCAAAAGACACAGACTGGCTGAATGGATACAAAAACAAGACCCACATATATGCTGTCTACAAGAAACCCACTTCAGAAACCCACTAAAGACACATATAGACTGAAAATGAGAGGATGGAAAAATATATTCCATGCAAATGGAAATCCAAAGAAAGTTGGAGTAGCAATTCTCATATTAGACAAAATAGACCTTAAAATAAAGAATATTATAAGAGATAAGGAAGGACACTACATAATGATCAAGGGATCAATCCAGGAGGAAGACAACAATTGTAAATATCTAGTCACCCAACATAGGAGCACCTCAATACATAAAACAAACACTAACAGACACAAAGGAAACATTGACAGCAACACAATAATAGTAGGAGACTTTAACACCCTCTTACACTGAAGGACAGATCATCAAAACAGAAAATTAATAAGGAAACACAAGTCTTAAATGATACTTTAGATGAGATGGATCTCATTGATATCTTCAGGACATTCCATTTAAATGCAGAATACACCTTCTTCTCAAGTGCACATGGAACATTCTCCAAGATAGACCACATCTTGGGTCACATATTAAACCTCAGTAAATTTAAGAAAATTGAAATTGTATCAAGCATCTTTTCTGACCACAATGCTATGAGACTAGATATCTGTTACAGTAAAAAAATCTAAAAATCACAAACACATGGAGATTAAACAGTACATTTCTAAATAATGAACAGCTTACTGAAGAAATCAAAAGGGAAATCAAAAAATTCCTAGAAACAAATGACAGTCGCAACACTACAACTCAAAACCTATGGGATGCAGCAAAAGCAGCTCTAAGAGGGAAGTTTATAGCAACAATCCTACCTCAAGAAATAACAGCAACATCAAATATACAACCTAACTTTACCACCTAAAACAACTGGAAAAAGAAGAACCAAGAAAATAAATTAGTGGAAGGAAAGAAATCATAAAGATCAGAGTATAAATAAATGAAAAAGAAATGAAAGAAACAATAGTAAAGATTAATAAAGCTAAAAGCTGGCTCTTTGAGAAGATAAACAAAATTGACAAACCTTTAGCCAGACTCATCAAGAAAAAAAGAGAGAAGATGCAAATCAGCAAAATCAGAAGTGAAAAAGGAGAGGTTTTTTTTAAAAAAAAGGAGAAGTTACAACAGACAATGCAGAAATACAAAGGATTATAAGAGGCTATTATGAACAACTATATATGGCAATAAAATGGATAACCTGGAAGAAATGGATAGATTCATAGAAAAGTTCAATCTTCCAAGACTGAACCAGGAAGAAATAGCAATTATGAACTACCCAATTACAAGCACTGAAATCGAAACTGTGATCAAAAATTTCTCAAAAAACATAAGCCCAGGACCAGATGGCTTTACAGGTGAATTCAATCAAACATTTAGAGACGAGCTAATGCCTTTCCTTATAAAACTCTTTCAAAAAATTTCAGAGGAAGGAATACTTCCAAACTCATTCTACGAGGCCACCATCACCCTGATACCAAAACCACACAAAGACAACACAAAAAAAGAAAAGTAGAGACCAGTATCACTGTTGAGCATAGATGCAAAAATCCTCAACAAAATTCCAGCACACAGCATTCAACAACACATTAAAAAGCTCATACACCATGATCAAGTTGGGTTTATTCCAGGGATGCAAGATATATGTAAATACATGCAAGTCGATCAATGTGATACACCATATTAACAAACTGAAAGGTAAAAACCATATGATAATCTCAGTAGATGCAGAAGAAGTCTTTGACAAAATTCAGTACCCATTTATGATTAAAACTCTTCAAAAAATGGGCGTAGAAGGAACCTACCTCAATATAGTAAAGGCCATATATGATAAGCCTACAGCAAACATTATTCTCAGTGGTGAAAAACTACAAGCATTCCCCCTAATATCAGGAACAAAACAAGGGTGTCCACTCTCACCACTCTTATTCAACATGGTTTTGGAAGTCCTAGCTACAACAATCAGAGAAGAAAAAGAAATAAAAAGAATCCAGATTGGAAAAGAAGTAAAGCTCTCACTGTTTGCAGATGACACAATACTATATGTAGAAAACCCTAAAGATATTATCAGAAAGTTACTAGAGCGAATCAGTGAATTTAGCAAAGTTGCAGGATACAAAATCAATACACAGAAATCACTTACATTCCTATATACTAACAGTGAAAAATCAGAAAAGAAATTAAGGAATCAATCCAATTCACCATTGCAACAAAAAGAATAAAATATCTAGGAATAAACATACCTGAGGAGACAAAAGAACTGTATACAGAAAATTATAAGACACTGATGAAAGAAATCAAAGATGACATATACAGATGGAGAGATATCCCATGTTCCTGGGTAGGAAGAATCAATATTGTGAAAATGACTATACTACCAAATGCAATCTACAGATTCAATGTAAAAGTAGAACAAAATTCAGAACTAGAACAAAAAATTTCACAATTCATATGGAAACACAAAAGATCCTGAATAGCCAAATCTGTCTTGAGAAAGAAGGGTGCTGGAGGAATCAACCTTCCTGACTTCGGATTATGCTACAAAGCTACAGTCATCAAGACAGTATGGTACTGGCACAAAAACAGAAATATAGGCCAATGGAAGGAGATAGAAAGCCCAGAAATAAACCCACGTACCTATGGGTACCTTATTTTTTATGAAGGAGGCAAGAATATACAATGGGATAAAGATAACCTCTTCAATAAGTGGTGCTGGGAAAACTGGACAGGAAGTCACAAAGAGATAAATATTGTATATTAATGCATATATGTGGAATCTAGAAAGATGGTACAGAGAATTTATTTGCAGGGAAGTAACAGAGAAACAGACATAGAGAGCAGACTCATGGACACAGGCAGAGGGGAGGAGAGGGTGAGATGTATGGAGAGAGTAAATGGAAACTTACCATGTGTAAAATAGCCAGTGGGAATTTGCCGTATGTCTCAGGGAACTCAAACAGGGTCTCTGTAGCAACGTAGAGATGGGGAGGGAGATGGGAGGGAGGTTCAAGAGGGAGGGAACACATGTTTACCTATGGCCGGTTCATGTTGAGGTTTGACAGAAAACAACAAAACTCTGTAAAGCAATTATCCTTTAATTAAAAATTAAATAAACTTTTTAATTGAAAAAGAAACAAAACAACCACACAAAAAAAGGAAATTCCATCACCATTAAGCAGTCATACCCATTTTTCCCTCTCTCTAGCCTCTTATCTACCTTGCTTCTGTAAATTTGCCTATACTGAGTATTTTGCATAAATTGAATCATAAAATACTGTACATGAAAAAAAAATTCCTAATAACTATGTATGAATATTCAGGCCATGTGTCTGTGTGAGGTGAGAGACCATAGAATATAACACTGGACCAAATGGTTTTGGAGGCATGCAGTCTAGAGTTGAACTGCAGTTTCATTACTTAGCAGCATATATAACCTTTCTGAGTGTGAGATGCCCACCTGAAAAAAATGGGCACAATCTTTACAGCATATCTTATAGTAACACAAAATTTTTTCAAAAGACAATGCATATAAATGTTTTTTGCAAATGATTCTATGGGAATCATATCATATTTACCAATCACTATATTTATTGGTGAATGAAGTACGTGTTCAAACTTTATTCAGTTTCTCTCTCCCTCACACTTAATTCTAACTTCTTTTAGTCATTTTATGCTGTCATTGTGTAAGTGATTAAATCTTTCCCTGACTTTGAGTAATATGATGAGTCATTTATACAAACGTTTGCAAGATTGATCACCGAGGTCGATCATAAATAATTTTTGGCTTACAGTCCATTTGTCTAGTCATTATTTATGGACAATTTAAAACATCACAGGCCAATTTAGCACTTATTAAATGACCCACAGCCTCATCATTAACCTTGAATGAGAATGGTGTAACCTTTTCCATAGAAACATTAGGGATATCTGGACCCGTTGTTCTTATTTTATTAGCTCATTAAGAAAGTTTGGGGAAATTCAGTTGCTTTAAAGCATCTTATAATTTTATTTTACAATAGCATTAGGAGGGCATTGCAGATTTATCGAAGAGACGGCAAATGAGACAAAGAAATGGAAAGATTTTTTTGAGGCCTTTGACCATTATAAAATCAGATGCCAAAAAAGTAGTCATGGAAAATCATCATTTAAACTTGTCTTTTAGAATGTGCCCTTCCCATGTGGCTTCATAATTGCCTATTCCAACCAAATGACTACTTTGCTTAGGGCTGCAGAGCTAAGATGCTTTCAAAAGGGCCATATCAATCATCCACAGAATTGTCAACCAAATTCAGAATGCACAATCAGTATCATCAGTTTTGAAATCCAAAAGCATAACACAGCTTGAGTTTTAGGGGAAAAAATCCTCTAATATATAAGCTAATCTTTGAAATGAAATTCAAGTTCAGCGTATGAATACATTTGCACATGAATACACTCTGTGTTTTAGTTACTTTTCCTGATTTCCACCTGAAAGCTACCGGAGACCTCTGTTTTGCAAGGCCAGTGTCTGCTGTCATGAGAAACAGCCATTCTGAGCCGGACTGTGTTTGCTGCAGCAGATAGCCTGTGGCCAGAAAGTGGTAGGAAAGAATAAGCCAGGGTTTGCCATGTACAGGAGGGTTTCCCTTTTTGTGCACTTGACAAATCCTTGCCTCTCATAAGCTTGGAATGAACACTCACGCCGCCTTCCTGCTCATGTTTACGTCTCCAGTATGACTATGTATTTTTAATCTTATTTTACCCCTACTCTGTTTTGTTCACAACTCCCATAGACTTCAAATATACCCCATATCTTCTTTTTCTTTACTCTTCTGTTCAGCCCGCAGAGCTAGTCCTCGCCATTGCCTCCCAGGGCCCTGGTGATGCTTCCTTTAGAGCCACCACGTGGCTGACTCCTGGGTCCCCGTGGTCCCCAATTGCTCATCTCCAGCTGTTGGCTCCTGTCTCACAGGTGCAGTACCTTCCCTCCTTTCTCTGGCGACGTTAGCTCTAGTTCTTGGTGTCGCCATATTTCCCTGGAGTTCTGGTTTTAGTTCTGTATTTCTGTTACTCAGCGTCCTCTTTTGTGTCATAGCTGTCCGGTTACCCTCAGCGCTTGGTTTATGCTTAAGAATGAGACTTCATGTCATATGTTTACACAGATATGGAATCTAGAAAGATGGTACTGATGAACCTATTTGGAGGGCAGCAGTGGAGACACAGATGTAGGGAACAGACTTGTGAACATGGGGAAGGAGAGGGTGGGACGAATGGAGAGAGTGGCATTGAAACGTACGTGTTACCATATGTAAAACAGATAGCCAGGGGGAATTCACTGTATGACACAGGGGGCTCAACTCAGTGCTCTGAGATGACCCAGAAGGGTGGGAGGGGGTGGGAGGTGGGAGGGAGATTCAGGACGGAGGGGACGTATGTATAACTATGGCTGATTCATGTTGCTGTATGGCAGAAACCAAAACAAGATTGTAAAGCAATCATCCTTCAATTAAAAATAAATAAATTTTTTAAAAGAATGATACTTTCTCCAAAGAAGATATACAGATGGCTAACAAACACATGAAGAGGTGCTCAACATCACTCATTATCAGAGAAATGCAAATCAAAACCATAATGAGGTACCATCTCATGCCGGGCAGAATGGCTGCTATCAAAAAGTCTACAAACGATAAATGCTGGAGAGAGTGTGGAGAAAAGGGAACCTTCTTACACTGTTGGTGGGAATGCAAACTAGTATAGCCACTTTGGAGAACAGTGTGGAGATTCCTTAAAAAACTGCAAATAGAACTGCCGTATGACCCAGCAATCCCCCTGCTGGGCAAACACATGGAGGAAACCAAAATTAAAAGAGACACATGTTCTCTTTTGTGCCCCAATGTTCATCGCAGCACTGTTTATAATAGCCAGGACATGGAAGCAATCTAGATGTCCATCCGCAGACGAAAGGATAAGAAAGCTGTGGTATATATACAGAATGGAATATTACTCAGCTATTAAAAAGAATGCATTTGAATCAGTTTTAACGAGGTGGATGAAACTGGAGCCTATTATACAGAATGAAGTAAGTCAGAAAGAGAAACAACAATACAGTATACTAACGCATATATATGGAATTTAGAGAGATGGTAATGACAACCCTATATGCAAGACAGCAAAAGAGACACAGATATAAAGAACAGACTTTTGGACTCTGTGGGAGAAGTCGAGGATGGGATGACCTGAGAGAATAGCACTGAAACATGTATATTATCATATATGAAATGGATCACCAGACTAAGTTTGATGCATGAGACAGGGTGCTCGAGGCTGGTACACTGGGATGACCCTGAGGGATGGGGTAGGGAGGGAGAGGGGAGGGGGGTTAGGGATGGGGAACACATGAACACCTGTGGCTGATTCATGTCAATGTATGGCAAAAAACCACCACAAATTGTAAAGTAATTAGCCTCCAATTAAAATAAATTTTTAAAAAAGAATGAGGCTTTAACAACGTCATTAGGAGCTTTGTGGGGTCAGGTGAGTCTTTAGCTGGGGGACCGCACTCTTCGGGCAAACTGAGCTCTGGTTAGGGAGTCTCTGTGTCAGCACTATACGATCTCTTCTCTAGCTCCATCCACCTTCACAGAATCTCTCAGTACCTCTCCCTACAGATTTGCTGGCGGAAGGGCTGCTTGAGAGTGATTCCCACCACGAGGTTACAGACATTCAGCCAACCCGCCTGGTCCCCGTCTCCTGAGCCCTGCCTCCTGCCACTGGCCTGGCCCAGAGAGCCTGTTTTCATTTTGTTAGACCATTGTCTCTTGTGTGTGCCGCCCATGAAATGGAAGATCGGAGGAGGCACCACCAGGCAGCGTGAGGTGCGGGTGAGGGCTCGGGGTGTCACTTCTGTCTCAGCCTCTTGCAACCACTTGTGCAGGGGTGGACAGCCCGGGGCCCCCCATCTGCGTGACTGGGAGTCTGGGTTCAACAGGCCCCACAGACACCCCTCCATCCATTTCTAATCTTTTTGGGAACATGGAAACTGCGTTGTCTGCTCTTCTCCCTGGCTAGTTGCTGTTGTCATCATTACTAATTTTTTTTTTTTTTTGCATTTTTCAAACAAAACTGACTAAATGTGTATATAATTTGGTTGGCATGACCTGAAATGTCAAATTTAGATTGAGAAATGGCATGATACCACATTTTGAGTGGTAAGCGCACAACACACACACACGTGCTTAATGCCATTCTTTATTTTCTACTTTTTGTATTCTTAAGTTATTAATGGCAATATGTCACTTTTTTTCTACCAAATCTTTTTTCAGTGATTTATGTAGAAAATGACATACTGTAGGTGACACAAGGTAAAACAAAAGAAAATTCTCACCAAGTAGATGGTCTGTAGTCCATTCAAGATCAGTAGTCAGGTTGATTTTCAGATTGCACTTCTAGGTGAGGCCAGCATACAGCTTCCCAAGGTCTTCAGGGTGGCATTCTGGAGCTAATGGGTCAAAATCCTTAGATGCTTAAGGCTTAATGAAGCTCAAGAAGAAATGAGATTAGCAGCTGAGAAAAGCATCTTTACCATCGGAGGAGTAATAATTTTACAGTTTTGCAGTTGATGAGGGCATTGCCAAGAAGAAATGATCTGATGGACAGAACTCATGCTGTTGCCAAACTGATGCATAAAATTCGCCATCACACCTCTAAGAAGAGTTCTGTGCTGGCTCCCACATGAGGTGAATTTTTGGGGGGTGGGGGGTTCCCTTTCTTTGGAAGATGCAGAATGTTATTTGTCATGACCACATGGACACTTAAGTCACATGAAGCCTCAACGTCTTCAAATCTAGCACTTGTTACATGAAACGTGCTCTAAGTCATTGTGTAGCAAGTAGAATTCTTATTTTAATTTGATTCGTGTGTCTACATGCAAGTAGATAAACTTATTATTATGTGATCCTTTCCCTCAGAGACAGAAAGGAAAACAGAAGGATAAACACACAGCTAGATAACGAGAGGACAGGGCAGGACAGGGTCTTGTTCTGCAGCAGTGTCTCTGCTTTGAATCCCTACAGACAACCCAGCTTCTGGCAGAGACTCTGAAGCTCACCTTCTGCGTGATCAAATCACATAATTTGTTCCTATCTTAGATCCCTAAGTGTAGAAAATAACCTTCTTTCTTTTCTTGCCAAATTCCCCCAAATACATAGAGAAATCGTCTACCAACTTCAAAGATCCTAGAGTGAGATGGGAAGGGCCAACAATGAGATGGTAAGCCTCTTTGGGAATTCACATCCAAAATGTTGATTGACATCATCCACACAGAGGAAAGAATTATGTCCTTATTACGGAGCAGCTTATTTTATGGTTCCTTGTCCAGTGTGAGGGAATTAGATTCTGACTTGCCTTTATATTGCCTATCAGTGAAACACATAAAAAACTCCTTGCTTAACCATACTTAGGAACGAATAGGATTTAGTTCCTTTGAAATTATATATTTGATTCTTAAAATTTTATGTATCTTCACTTGCACATTTTAGTAGATTGCTTTTTCAGTTGTATTTTATAGGTTTGTTGTTTCATGGTGGGAAAAGGATTATTGCTATCGGTGCTAAAACGGGAAGTACCCCTTTGCCATACATTTGAAGGGAAAGCTGTGGACTTGCTATTTCTAGTTCAGTCTATTAAAATAAATTGTTATTTATCATCTGAGATTTCAAATTTACATTAATAGTTCATATTATTTGTGAAGTTTTTTGAGCCCTGTCTGGAGTGTGATTCAGTAGTGGGGCAGCAAATGGACAAAGGCCAGTCGCCTTTAGCAATCAGGGGCCAGTGGGTCCCTGGCCAACCTGAGTTAGCTTCCACATGGTTAGCGATGACGGTCCTTGTTTTTCTGATCCGTTATAAACCATATGACTTCTCCCTGCCACAGCTGCCTTCAGTGGCCCCTTGGTTTTTCATCTGCAGTTAGAGGTAAACGTAGCGAGCAGCCGTTTTGAGAGGGACGCGCTGCCCTTCCTCTGCCCCAGCGGGCTGCCGGCGCCGCGTCCTGCTCAGGACGGCGCTCCTCAAGCAGTGACGTGCGTGCGGATCTCACAGAGGCACAGACTCGGAGTCAGCGCGCCTGCAGTTGGCCGCCATTTCTGCATTTTTGTGCTCTGTTCGCGGCTACACGAACCAGAATAAAAATTCCGTGAGCTTCCAGGACATCCGTATGCGCTCCATATGTCAGAAACGTTTGCGTCGTGGATTAATGAGTGAACGAATCTGTGGAAAAGCGAACAGCTGTTTCAGCTGCACATTATCCTCACCGTGAGCAGGATCCAGCGGCCCAGCCCCAGGGCCACGAGGAGAATGAGGGGCTGGCTGCAGAGCTGACAGTGCGGGGCCTACGCTGACAGGAGTGTGATGACAGCCCCCCAGAGGGGCCCCGGGACCCACTCCTGCACCGCAGAGCCCCCAAAGCGGCTCAGGATCCGAGTGGGCGGCCGATGATTTAACCCATCCTGACTTGATCATGTGGCCTCAGTGTGTGTCCGCTGAGATCTGAGGCCCCCTAGCTCACCCTGGACAAGCCCTGAAAGGGACAAACACACGAGGCCCCCATGCCTCTCCTCGCATCCTTGTGCTTCCGTGGCCCCAGAGGCCGGGGCCCCCCAAGTGCACCAGATGCAGTGAACACAGTCCCTGGCTGCCAAGGGACTGTTTCGTAGGAAGAATGGGAGATTTTGCTTGGTCCTTACATTCACTACAGACTTCAGCTGTATTCCTTTTATGATTTTTTTCCCAGACCAAAGCACTATAATAAACTGTTTCAGTAAGTTTCCTATTATAAAACTTATATTTAACCAAAGAAAGATTATTTAAATATGTGCTAAAGAGATATCTAATTGCAGTCATTACAAGCAAAGAATGGAAACCAGTATTAAAAATGCATTTCAGTCACTTGAAGTTTTTATAGGTGATGCATATAATGACCTGAAAGCTAAATTCCTATCTCCAGTTTGGCAATTTTTATAAATTTACATCTTTAATGTATATTGCAAAAAAAAAATTTACATCTTTAAGCACAATAACATATTTTTCTACACCTAGAATCACACACAATAGACTCCACTAACCATGTTTTACCAGTATTCCAAAGGGTAACAAGGCAAAACAGAGGCAAAATTTTTAAATTTTCCCAGCCTTGTTGAGGTAAAGTTGGCAGGAACTGTATATGCTCACATTACACATCATGATGCTGGTTTGTGTTGTAAGGGGCCCAACATGGGGAGGTTTAATGTGCTGTCCAGGTCGGAGCCCCATCTTATGGGACCTTCAGGGCCAACCAATTCTTGGGCTTTAGACCATGAGCCTAGGAGTTAAAGTACCTTGAGCTGCATAGTGACTGAGCTACCTTAAATATCAAGGTTTTAAAAATTAATAAAATGTCAAAAATTACCAAAAAATAAAAAATAAAAGTTTCCCGTTTGTTATGAAGGAATTTGCTCTGCCCATCAACATTCTCACAGCATCACCTAGTGGAGCTTTGAAATGCGAGCACTCTGGAAAATTTAAAAGCTGGAGATTAAGATTATGAAACAAGCCACCACGTTCTGAAGGCACTTTTTCCTCCATGCTTCTGTTGTTTTTTGAGCAATTGATGATGCACATCTTCACATGATTATAATTTCAATTTGCTCAGTCACTAAGTTGTGTCCGGCTCTGCGGCCCCGTGGGCTGCAGCACGCCAGGCTTCCCTGTCCTCCACCATCTCCCAGAGCTTGCTCAAACTCATGTCCATTCAGTGATGGACATCCCACTGTCTCATCCTCTGTTGCCTCCTTCTCCTCTTGCCCTCCATCTTTCCCAGCATCAGGGTCTTTTTCAGTGAAGCTGGATAAAAATAATAGGTGTGGGAGTCATTCAGAAAATCGTCCTTTTATATTAGTGTGAAAATAAAGATACTCTGAATTTTTACTTTTTTGCTGTTTTGTAAAAAAGTAAACACAGATTAATTTTTTCTTCCTATTTTTAGAAAGACTAGAAGTGAAACAATGTAGTATTTTGAGACAATGTAAATACTGTACATAGTATATCTTTGGGGATTATCACAATTTAGTGTAAAATAGCATAGTGACCAACCTAGACAGCATATTAAAAAGCAAAGACATTGCTTTGCCAATGAAGGTCCATGTAGTCAAGGCTATGGTTTTTCCAGCAGTTGTGTATGGATGTGAGAGATGGACTATAAAGATAGTTGAGCACCGAAAAACTGATATTTTTGAACTGTGGTGTTTGAGAAGACTCTTGAGAGTCCCTTGGACTGCAAGGAGATCCAACCAGTCAATCCTAAAGGAAATCAGTCCTGAATATTCATTGGAAGGACTGATGCTGAAGCTGAAACTACAATATTTTGGCCACCTGATTCGAACAGCTGGCTCATTTGAAAAGACCCTAATGCTGGGAAAGATCGAAGGCAGGAGGAGAAGGGGACAACAGAGGATGAGATGGTTGGATGGCATCACCGACTCAATGGACTTGAGTTTGAGTAGGCTCTGGGAGTTGGTGATGGACAGGGAGGCCTGGCATGCTGCAGTCCATGGGGTCGCAGAGTCGGACACGACTGAGTGACTGAACTGAACTGAACATAGTCACATGCGGTTTTAAACTGAAGTTTTATAAGAAGTATATCTTCGAAGACATTTCTCCAGATAAGGAATGTATTCAGGAGGATCCTTCTGTGTCAGTTGTTATGTGGGTGGCTGTTTCCAGTTGAACGTTATGAAGGTCATTGCCCACAGATGTTAAAAGCTCCACCCAGTACCCCTGTGTGCTCCATGCTTTGCAAACCTCCAGGGAGACTCTGTGACTTCAAATAAAATATGTAACTTTCTGTTGTGTTCTTTGTAATTTTATGCCATTTCTTTTCATCTCAGTGGACATTTTCTGATGGCTTTTGATGTTCAAGCAGCTGTTAATATAATTACTTGTTCACGTGTCTCTCCTACGCTTTTACACTTCTCTCTACGCTTTTACACTTCTCTCTCTCTTTCCGGACAAGAGCTCTATGTCAACTCTCTATGTGCCTGGACTTCTTACAGGAATGAAACAGTCTATCAAATCATTGTGAGGTGGTGTGGAGAGAGCTGTCACTAGGCCTCTTCAGGTGCATAAAGAGTGTACATTTATAAAGCGTGTTGGACATGAAGTCTATGTATGACTGAAGATGAAACTTTACAATTAAGCTATTGCTGCATTCTAATTTTAAAGTGGCATGATATTTATTATTTAGATTTCTGTTTAAAAAAAAAACATGAAAATCCCAAGTCCTATGTTGGTATCTAAACTCATGTTCATTAACTCACCCAACACATCCATTTATCATCACTATACACAGATGAGACCAGTAAGATAACATGCCTTCAAGGACTTCAGTGGAACAGTAGGAACATTAAGATTGCAAAAGGAAAGAAAAAAGGCTAATTATTTCAATGATGTAATCGTGAAAAACGATTATGACAACAACAACAAAAAAGACATTATGACAACAAACGGAAAGGTTTCCGAGAGCAGGATAACCGGCTGAAAGCCCAGGAAGACGTGAGGGAAGTGAAGCAGCTGTCATCCCTACTGCCGACACAGGCTGGAACTCGCCACAGTGTCCAAGTCAGGCAGCCAAGGAAGCTGAGGCCTCAAAACCAATGTGTTTTAGCAGCCTTGCTGATTCTACCAATTTTCAAGAAGGTAACTTGAGTATATCGTAAATCCTCTTGGCTGTGAACTTCTTCCCATTTCATGGAAAATGACATTTCTTGACGAAAAGTGATGCAGAGATGTTGAGGAAAACCAAGAGAATGGTGTGTAAAAAAATGTACTTACATAGCAAGATCACAAATAAGTAGTCACTAGTAGAGCGTTTCTATAAAATGTAGTTTGTGTTCTGAAAATCTGCCCTTGAATCTCAGTTAAGTATGCTCTTCTAGGAAATAAGGATCATCCAAATAATCTTGAAAGAAAAATGAGGAATTTGAGAAGCCAAATAAAAATATAAACATTAAGGATAGGAAGAGTTTCACATCTAGGAAAAATGCAAAAGATAGTTCTAGACGGTTTTCATTAATATAATAAATGTTTAAAATATGATAGGGTGGGAAGGAAGATGGGAGGGAGCCTCAGGATGGAGGGGACACATGTATACCTATGGCCGATTCATGCTGACGTGTGGCAGAAACCATCACAATATTGTAAAGTAATTATCCTCCAATTAAAATATATGAACTTTTTAAAATACACCTTGAATTCAACATCTTAAATTCATGATGAACATCATATTGAATAAACTGACAACAGAGATTCTTGGGTTTATTTAATAGAAATAAGGTGTTACATCACAAAATTCAGAATAAAAGGCTCCAAAGAGAAGTTAAGCTCTGGGGGATGGGTGAGGAAAGGAACACTTAGCATTGACCTTCTGAGACTCCAGGACCCTGGGCTCTAGAACCTTGAGTGCCCATCAACAAATGACAGATGGCATTACTGTTGTTTTAAGCTTTATATATGTGAAGACTGTTGTCAGCATTAGAATGCAAGTTTGAGACTATTCTGGATTTCCAGTTTTTAGGAGTTGTTTTTAGGATGATGTGATGTGCCTAACCTCTGTTCTCTGTTTTGGTCTTCAGGTCAATTGTATGTCATAGGCTTATAATATACGTATATCCTTATATAAAAAAGATGATGACTGGGTAAGTGGGTGTAGCATGTGCATATAGTGGAATGTTATTCAGCCCTAAAAAGGAAGAGCACTGTGAATGTCAGAATTTTCTTCTGCTGATGGGTGCTCAGGTTGCTTCCAAGTTCCAGCTATTGTGAAAGCATTGCTGTGAATAAGCTGGGGCTCTTAAGAGAGCTGCTGTCTGAATCGTGTCCACAGACCAAGTAATCACTATAGAAATGAACCTGAAAACATGAAATCATGCATACACATCCCAGAAGGATTTCTAGTCAAGCCCACCATGTCCTTGGGATTCCCAGAGGGAAAGGAGAAGATACCCAGAGTGAGCCCAAGGCTGATGAGGGTGAGGACACAGTAACAGATCTATGTCAGGAGCAGTAAATGTGTTCTCAGGTGACCACTCTCAGGATCCCACGGGAGAAGCACCTGACCTCACCCTGGGGGTGTGGAAAGGGTGGTGTGATGGCCAGTGCAGACATGCATGAGGGCTGACCTTCCATGTCCTTGCTGGACGAGCCGCCAGCACACTGAGGGTGCAGGATGAACACGCATGTGTCTCAAGTCCAGAACGAACGATCTGGGTGAGACAGAAGCACGTGTGTGAACCACACCAGTTGTGCTGGTGAAGGTGTGTGCTGTGAAGAGGACACATTCCAGTAAGGAGGGCTTCCTGGAGGAAGTGCTGTTTTTAAGCTGAATTCTGAAAATTGAGTAGGCATTGCCCAGAGGTCAAGAAAGGCAAATCCTATTTCACACAGAAATGGAATGTTTCAAGCTCTTGCCATCAAGGAGAGCAAAGTAAACTTAAGAAATCTCAAGTGAAACGTGGCTGCAGCAGACCATGGGGTGGGGAGGGAGGGCGCTGACAGAGGAAGTTGGGGGAGGCTCCTGCAGAGCGTTGTTCCCATGCAGACGAGATCTATGCTGGTGGCTGTGGGGTCACCAGAGGGTCTTAAGCACAGAAAGATTACAATGAGATATAAAATCTAGAAGTATCATTCTGGCTACAGGAAAGAACATTGCTTAAGGTTTGCAGAGTTGTGAGCAGGACAGAGCTTTTGACATTGGGGGTGGAGCAGAGGTCAGGGATGATCAAGGCCAGACTGCCAGTGGAGGGACGTGAACCCCCCAAGGACCCAGACACTGGTGGGCAAGTTAATACGGAAGAGTAAGGCAGGAGGCATCACCATCTCTTTGGTTCTGGATGGAGAAACTGGACCACAGATGAGGCCATGCATTCAGCAGGGAAGCCTGGAGGGGTCGAGCAGAGGACCAGAGGTGGTTGCATTTGCATTTGTGGGCTTTCCCATCCTCACATCCTGAATGCTCTTAGATGGGCAAGAAACAGTGCTGGGGCGGGTCTACTCAAATGAAATGCCCTCAGATTTCCCGGGCAATGATGAGTCATCCACCAAGAAAATAGGGAATCCTCATTTAAGCAGGAAGCTCTCACATCTCAAACTACAGTTTCCTCCCTTCCTGACCTTATGCCTTGGTCCTCAGCCCCATTCCACCACCATTGGCTGGTTTCCCTGCCAGGAGTTAGAGCAAATGCATCATTCTACTGGGGTCTAAGCTCACTTTATCTGTGTCTTCTCACAGTACATCACCCACGGGAAGAGAGTGTGTTGGTCCACATGCCTTCCACAAAGGGAGGATTTTTTAAATTACAGTCATAAGGCTTTTTTCCTCAAATCCATACTTAACAATTAAATATTTTTCCCTTTTAGGAGTTTGTTGTTGTTGTTCATGCCATTTTCAACTCTTCCAAGTTTTGTTTTAAAAAGTACTTCTTGTTAAGTTAGGGGACAGCTCCTTTCATTGGTCCATGTAGATCTTAATGAGCAAACCACAAAGGTACAGAGTTTTTTTCTGGAGAGGTTTTGGAGTTTGAGGAGACTAATCATGAAATATGCATTGTAGCGGAGGTTTCAAAGCAGTGCCCAATCTGTATGCAAAATCCCAGGCTGCATCAGATACAAAGTAATTCAGGGGAAAAAATAGGACATTGCAACCAGAGATCTCTCCCAGGTAGCCTTCTGGGACCCATGAATCAGCTCTGAAACTGTGCTCTGGGCTACACTTGGCACACCCAGCCAAAGATTCTGAGCATTCCTTTTACCAAATGCGAAAAAATACAGCCAAGTTTTTTAAGTGAGAAAGGGAAGAAAAAGAACGGATTGCTTTGAAATGCTTTTTGGCTCAGTTATAATTCAAAACCAGCCTCAATAGTTACTCTCTTGATAGCATAGCTTGTAGCTCAATCTTCAAATCCTCATTTTTCTGGACAAAAGTCACAGAACTGGCCATCACTTACCGCAAACACATAAAGCAATGCATGTCCCTGTGGAGCGTGTGTGCCTAGCTTTAAAACTAAACTCTGCAGCAAATTACCTTTCTTTAAAGTTAATGACAGCTAACTTTCTTAGCCTGAAAATAGAAATGTCTTCTTGATGTTACTAAAGCATGTGCCACATTGTTGCACCCTCAATCACAGAAGTTCTGGGGTCCCCTCTGCCTGCCGTGGGCACCGTCAACCTCAGGAAAGCCAACAACAGCATCTGGTGGGTAGGCTCCATGTCTAGCCACTGGAATCTGAATTTCCACATGATTGGCCCAGTCTGTTTCAAACAATGCCCATTCCTGTGATGCAGTGAGAGTAGAAGATGGCGCCTTCCAGACCCCACCAGTTAGCAGATTTCTCTTTAGAGATTAAAATAAAGACACAGATCCTAGTGCTCACTGCAGCCTGAATCACAGCCTCTGGTGTTGTGACCCTGAATGAGCATCTATTAAGACTGACGCTTTGGGATCATCCCTGAAGACAGGCGATTAGACAGTCCTTACTCTGATGAACTTAGAAGTTAATGGCAAAGGAGGTATCTTCATATGAATAAACAGGTCAGTACAATTCCCTGGGTCTCACGAGTATCTAAGAGGGGCACCTAACTCACACTGGGGGGATGGGGAAGCCAGTGACACCCCTCATGACAGCAGGGGCTATGGGGGAGGGACAGCAAGGTGGTGCTGACCTGCCTGCTCCCCCCATGGGGCCGCCTCCCTGTCTTAGCATCCCCTCTGTGAACAGCAGCAGAGGGCTAACGACGGGCCTATGACGCCTTCTGTCATTGCTTTGTCTCTTGTTAAAAATCACAAAAGTAGTATCTATAACATAGTTCCTTTTAATATAAGCAAACCTGGCTTTCACATTCTATCTGTATATATATTTTATATGATGAAGATCAATAATTATGTAATAATAATAAAGTTTACTTTTGGGTGATAAAGGAGGTTCCCTGGTGGTTCATATGATAAAGAATCTGGTTGCAATGCGGGAGACCCAGGTTTGATCCCTGGGTTGGGAAGATCCCCTGGAGAAGGGAAAGGCTACCGACTCCACTACTCTTGCTGGAGAATTCTGTGGACAGAGGAGCCTGGTGGGCTATGATCCATGGGGCCACAAAGTTGGACACGACTGAGTGACTGTCACGGTCACCTGTCTGGGTGATACCAGGCTGCCAGTACAAGGGAAGTGACTTGATGAGTAGTCAGGAGGGTGGACGTTGAGACTCCCTTGTCTGGGCCCCTGCTGCTGCCAGCAGAAGTGATCTCCATTGCTGCCTGCCTTTGGCGCTGGCCTCCTCTCAGCTCCTTGGGTTTATTGCTGGCCTTGTGTTAATGAGACCTCTGTAGCTGCATTCGTCACCGATGAACCGGCTCCGACAGGCGCTTTAACCAGGGCGGCATGTTCAGCCTTAGCTACTGCTGTCATGCTGACTTGTCAAGGGGCTCACAGTCTGACCCCAGGGTTTCCAGATTTTAAGTTCAAGAGCTAAAGGTACATTCATTGGATTTGATAAATGAAGGCAAAACTGGCTTTCTCCTTTGCTGTCACAAACTTTTGAGATCTCTGCACCATACGAAGTGATGAAGTATTTGTCAACACGTAAAATGCTGGAGGAAAGAACCCTTCTTTCTCTTCTGGGAAGCCCTTGGCTGTTGTCTTCCCACCTGCAGTGACTGCAGGAAGGAAGTTTCGAGTAGATGTTGATGATCTCCAGCGTCTCCGTGCAGCTCCTGGTGAGCCTCCTTGGACGGAGAGATGCAGAGCTGTTGACAACAGGGGAACAGGGAACAAGGCGACCTGGGTCCTGGGAGGCGGTGCCCGGGAGCTGTCCGTGGTCCTGAATCCACGTTGCTGCCGAGTCTCCCAAGACTGGTTGATTGGCCGCTCTGCTGTTTCTGCTGCTGGGAAGGCCTCTTTGTGTCCTCCTTGCTCTGGTTCTCTGTCCAGACTAAACCCATAAAGCCAGGCGTCCACGCTCCACAGAGCTGCTCCACCCCACCTAGAAGCCCAGACGTGCAGGAGCCTGTGTACTTGTGAGGGCTTGGTCTACCCGTGGCACCTGGGCTGAGAATGTGGGCTTGCATTTCAAGGTGATTGGTGCTCAAGCCCAGTCTCCATCCTGTGAGAGATACACGGCAGACAGGTGGGTGGACTCACTCTCCTTTTCTGAACGTGTTACCGCAGGCGGGGCCGGGGGAGATGCTGGCCCCATGTGACTTCCCTGTCCTGGGGAAGGGGAGAGACAGGCAGGGAGACAAAGAGTCAGAAGAGCAGAGAGAAGGAGGCAGAGAAGAGACAGAGATGGAGGGCAGGGAGTCAGAGGAGGGGAAAGACAGAGAGGCAGTGAGGGGAGGGAGGGAGGGAGAGGAGGCAGAGGAAACCTTGCTAAATGCTGCATGTGAGCATAGGAGCACCTCCACCTGGAAACAAGCTGGCCTAAATCACCCCCAAAATATGCCTCTTTGACTTAAAAGCTATTGTGAGCCCTTTTTCTTCCTGAGAGCAGAGAGAAGCCCGAGGGAGGCCATGCACTCTTCCAGAGGAAAGGAACGCTCCATCACCAGGACGGGGCTGAGATCTAGGGGACCCTGTGTCCTGACCGTGTTGACACTGCCTCTCTCCCCTGCCCCCAGTTCAGTGGCTGCTCCCCCGCCCATCTCCTCATCACCCCAACATGAAGCCCACAGCTTCAATTAGAGCCATGGTTTTCAATGTCTTCTGTGAAACCAAGACACATTTCTGTGCATCATGAGATTTGCCAGCTCTCTTTGACAGGCTTCAGCTGCACGCACAGTCATTCCACCCTGCCTTCCCCATCCTTCAGAGCTGAGTTGTTGTGTAAAGAGAGCTATTTCCCCCCCACTGCCCTCTTCTGCACGTGGGAGTCCAGGTTCTTTGCAGTCTGTGAATAAGCAGTCCTCCGGGGCTGGTCTGTTGGCATCTTAGGCCCCCTTTCTTTCCCCAAGGCAAGTGCCACTGCTCTGCCCCAGGATGGAGTCCCTACCGCTCAGCCAGGCTGATACCACCATGAGCCTGAGGACCCTTGGTCCTTTCAAAAATTAACTGCCTGTAGATTGAATCTGACAGCCGTGCTGTAAAGACAGGCCCGGGGTCTGTGAAATGCCAGCCAAGAACCCACCACCTCCAACAGCTTATGGAGGGGCCACGAGTGGGGAGTCCTAGGGATTCTGATCTGGGTCCAGATTTCTCTGGTGAGTTGTCCAGCTTTCCTAAGCCTCTGAAGGGATGGCTTAGGTGGCACTCATGATGAGCGTCAGGCAGCTCATCACCATGAAAGAAATTGCACCTATGTATCTGCACATTGTGTCTATTCTCTGGCTAGTGGCAGATACCTCAAGGTCCACATGACTATGTAGGCTCATCAGGGTATGCTTGGCAGGCTGAAATGGTTAATACGTGTTCACATTCGACGGTTCTCCTCACAGAGCAGAAGTTGAGAGCAGGCAGATGCTGCTAAAATTGTGGACTCACGCAGCTATTGTCATCATTTACAAGTAACATTTTATCTTTATTAGAAGTTTTTACACACCAGTTGGGAAAACTTCAGGAAAAAAATAAAGCAGATGAATTAGAAAGGGCAGCTCCAAGAAGTAAAGGTCACTCAGTCGTGTCTGACTCTTTGCAACTCCATGGACTATACAGCCCATGAAATTCTCCAGGCCAGAATACTGGAGTGGGTAGCTGTTCCCTTCTCCAGGGGATCTTCCCAACCCAGGGATTGAACCCTGGTCTCTCCCATTGCAGGTGGATTCTTTACCAGCTGAGCCAAGAAGGAAGCCAGCAAGGGCAGCTAACTAATACCAAGGATAACAGCTCATCTTTGGGGAAATTAGCATCTGTTTCAGTGACATACACACCCAGAGATCTCACTCACGTCCTGAAAACTGCACAGAAAGCATCCTGGACTGTGAAGACACATGTGCAGCTGCAGGTCCCAGGCTGTGTGGCGGCTGCCGGCAAGGAACCCGGGGGTGTCCGTCCCCGCAGCGCTGACCCTGACACCCAGGCCGTGACGCTCTTGAACCACCTTCACTGAAATCACAAACTGAACTGTCTGGTGATTCTAATAAAAAATAACCACAAAATAAAAATAGCAAGAGAGAAATTGACTTCACAAAAGAATTGGTCAGCACAGTTTAAAAAGCCAGCACAGTGAGAGACTGTGGGGGAACATTATCCCACGTGGCCCTGGACCCAGGACAGGCTTAATAAACATCATCTGATGTGGGTGCTGATAAGAGAAAACTTCATAAAACACAGAACACAATATCCAGCTAGTTCTGTAGTCTGACTTCCCGATGGAGCTCCATTATCTTTTGTTTTCCTGGAACTTTGAATTGAGCTGAGAAGTTTGGGGCAGAAACAGTAATAACAGATCCCAAGATGGAGCCTCCTGTATGTGAACTGTGAACTTCAAGATTTTCAGGCTGGACTAGAAAAGGCAGAGGAACCAGAGACCAAACTGCCAACATCCACTGGATCATCGAAAAAGCAAGAGAGTTCCAGAAAAACATCTACTTCTGCTTTATTGACTACGCCAAAGCCTTTGACTATGTGGATCACAAAAAAAAACTGTGGAAAATTCTTAAACAGATGGGAATACCAGACCACCTGACCTGCCTCCTGAGAAATCGGTATGCAGGTCAAGAAGCAACAGTTAGAACTGGACATGGAACAATAGACTGGTTCCAAATCAGGAAAGGAGTATGTCAAGGCTGTATATTGTCACCCTGCTTATTTGATTTATATGCAGAGTACACCATGAGAAACGCTAGACTGGAGGAAGCACTAGCTGGAATCAAGATTGCTGGGAGAAATATCAGTAACCTCAGATATGCTGATGACACCACCCTTAATGCAGAAAGCAAAGAACTAAAGAGCCTCTTGATGAAAGTGAAAGAGGAGAGTGAAAAACGTTGGCTTATAACTCAACATTCAGAAAACTAAGATCATGGCATCTATTCACGGCAAATAGATGGGGAAACAGTGACAGACTTTACTTTCTTGGCCAAAATCACTGCAGATAGTGACTGCAGCCATGAAATTCAAAGACACTCACTCCTTGGAAGGAAAGTTATGACCAACCTAGACAGCATATTAAAAAGCAGAGACATTACTTTGCCAACAAAGGTCCATCTAGTCAAAGCTATGGTTTTTCCAGTAGTTATATATGGATGTGAGAGTTTTACTATAAAGAGAGCTGAGCACCAAAGAATTGATGCTTTTGAACTGTGGTGCTGGAGAAGACTCTTGAGAGTCCCTTGGACTGCAAGGAGATCCAACCAGTCCATCCTAAAGGGGATCAGTCCTGGGTGTTCATTGGAAGGACTGATGCTGAAGCTGAAACTCCAATACTTTGGCCACCTGATGCAAAGAACTGACTCATTGGAAAAGACCCTGATGCTGGGAAAGATTGAGGGTAGGAGGAGAAGGGGGTGACAGAGGATGAGATGGCTGGATGGCATCACCGACTTGATGGACATGAGCCTGAGTAAGCTCCAGGAGTTGGTGATGGACAGGGAGGCCTGGCATGCTGCAGTCATGGGGTCTGAAAGAATCAGACGTGACTGAGCGACTGGAGTGAGCTGGAGACGGAGCCTGTCATGTGGTGTGAGTCACTGTGCTTGTGTGTAGTTGCTCAGTCCTGTCCGACTCTTGGGAACCCATGGACTGTAGCCCACCAAGCTCCCCTGTCCATGGGATTCTCCAGGCAAGAATACTGGAGTGGGTTGCCATTTCCTCCTCCAGGAGATCTTCCTGACCCAGGGATCAAACCTCGTCTTCTGCATTGGCAGGCGGATTCTTCACCCCTGAGCCAGTGGGGAAGGCCAGATGCCGTGTGAGGCGGGTCAGTAAAGGCACCTGTGGGAAGGGACGTCTCAGGGCACTGCAGAGCCATGGTTGGGGGCAGGGATGCTTCATCAGACATCGTGGTGAATCCAAAGTTCTACCCAAGTGGAAACATCTGCAGGGCCAGATCCAAAACACAAGACAGCCTCAGCGGTCAGGTCTGGAGCAGGGGCGACCTCGTGGCCAGGCACAGGAGGGACACACACTTCTGAGCTGGCCGCTGCCCTGCCCTCAGACATTAGGACCCTGAGTGAGGACTGCCCACCTCCCCCCACCCGCTCTCCCCCACTCACTGCACGGTCCACTGCAGGGTCTTTCATGAAACTGAGCTTGAAGGCTTGTGTCTCTTTAAGCTGAAAGCAAAAGGCCTGACCTTCTGTGATGGACCATGAGGGCTGAACCACACAGGGTCTGAGGAGGTCTCCTTGACGTCTGGTTTGGCGTAAATGAAAATTCTGGTATTTTCAAAAATAAATGACTGCTGGCTTGGTGGAAGCATATTTTAGTCTCTGAAAAAATAAAGTTTCAGGCACAATAGGCAAAACACTTGAATGGACTGAACTCAACCAGCTTTAAAGTCAGTCTGTGAGTTGGTGCTTATCCAGGCATCACAGTCGTCAGCCTTTCTGTGGATGAATATGGATCACGTGTCTCCTTCTTGACTCCAATAACGCCCTGGTCACATCAGGATGATTTGTGGAGATAAGTTTTAAATGCTTTTTTGGGTATTAGAAGTATTGACTTAGAATTTATGATAAGATGGGAATCAGCTTATAAAAATATATGAGAACTGACATACCCAGGAATTAAATGAATCCACTGATAAATAAAAAGTTATTGACATCCACTGCTCAAAGGAGTCACTTGGGCCCTTTCTTATCAACACAGAATCCAGACAGGTGCTAATAAAAACATCTTCTGTAGCCAACATACTAGGCTTTAGGGAAAAGGGGAAACAAACCTGTCTTAGGCCTAATATTTCATGATTGATTACTAGAAAGGTTGATACAGTTCTCTTTCCCGTTTCTTTAAATACTGGAGTTATGCTTTAAGGTGAAGAGTTCAGTACTTTATTTCCTCAGATGGTTCTGCACGTGATGCAGTTCTTGAGTTAAACTATTTAATAACACTTCACATAAAACGTCAACACTGGTGTCCAGCTCTGAGCAAAGCTGTGGATGGGGATAGTTTCTCCCTGGCATCAGGGCTCTGTCCTTTCTTTGGCCAAGGCTCCTGTTCTAAGGCCCCCATGAGCCCTCCTACCCACGTGTCCACTTGGATCTGCTCACCAGGACATGCCAGACCTGACTCGGGGACCCTGCCAGCTTAGCCCGTGATGATGGTTTGGTTTCTAAGTAACCCACATGCATCTCTCTTCCCAAGAGGAACGTGTCTGTCTTTTCACAGCCCTTCTGAACCATCCACATCATCAGGACTCCACAGTTTTCACAGATCTTCAATTTAAACTATGTAATGCTCTGCCTACCCTAAACTTATTAGAAATGATTGAGAATTCTATTCAATTTTCTAATTTGCTTTGGTCTCAGGCCTCTGGAATTTCATTTACTATCCAAAACAAAAGAAAAGAAAAAAATACATTTCTAAAGTCAAACAATCTTTTCCTAGAACGCCATGTCTATATATGTAAATGACAAATTTCTTCTGCCCTTGCAAATTGATCCTTCAGAAATACTTACCATTTCAATCAATAACGAGCTTGTGCAGTGGAACTAAGTATAACAATTTATATCACTTGTCAAAAATGGGCTGGTATAACCTGGTTCGAATGTAAAAGGGTGTAACCATTGTGTACCAGAGTATGGAGATTCCTCAAAAAGCTTAGAATTACCATGTGACCCAGCAGTTTCATTTCTGGATATTTAGATATTTATCCGAAAGGATTCAGAGCAGGCCCTGGAGGAGACACCTGCACCCCGGATTCACAGTGCTCACAACAGCCGGAGGTGGATGCAACACAAGTCCACGGGCAGACACACGGACCGAGACAGTGCCGCCCTCCGCACCAGAGAATATTGTGAAGCGTTAAGAACGAGAGCACTTGTGTGACATGGGCAACAGGTATGAGCCTCGGGGACGTTGCTCAGAGAAATAAGCCAGTCCCCAGAGAGCCAACCCTTCAGGTTTCCCCTTCTGAGAGGTTAACCTGGAGGAGTCCATTTCTTAAAGACAGAAGGATGCCACATGCCAGGGCCAGGGAGGGATGGAAGAGCAGCTGTGTTTAGTGGGAAGAAAGTGTCACTCTTGCGAGATGGAAAAGATCTAGAAACCTGTTTCCCAACAACAGGAATGTACTTGATTAACACGGCTGAATTGTGCACTTAAAAATGGTCACGTTGGTAAATTGAATGTGTGTTTTCACCACAGATTTAAACATGTGCTCCTGTAACCTTATCCACAGGAGCGAACAATTAAAATTTAGAGACCTACTTGTAGGTATTTGGAGTCTGGCAGATTCAGAGTTAAAAAGTTGGAAGTTTGGGAGAGCTAGCAGTTTACCAAAGCCTCTTTCTTAAATAAGCCACATAAGCTGGCATTCTTTATGGGACCTTTTCTTTTTATTCCCTTTAAGCATGGCCTTGAGATTTGGTGTGGGGGAGAATATGTGAATGTTGAATCAAAGATGCATTGTTGGCATATTTTATGAAGATTCCCTACAACCCTATAAAGCACCACCAGGGGAAGAAAAAAAAAAGGTTACTTTTATTCTGCTTGACATGGAACTAGGCAGCAAGGTTTCCAGTCAAAACAGACATTGTTAGAAAAAGTAATGCCTTGGTCCAACACTCCCTCCTGCTTTCAGAGTTGGACGAAGATGTCCCTTCAGAAGGTGCAGTACTGGTCCACCTCCCACACACGATGAGCTCAGACACCGGTGAGTTCCGGTGACAGATGATGAAATCGCGTGGAGACATACAGCCGCCCTGGCCTGGTGGGACAGATGGAGGTGCAGTGACGGGGTGCCTCCCCCTCTGGGCGGAGCTGTGACAGAGCTGGGGGAAGCCGGCAGCCTGGGGGCCACGCGCTCAGGAACCGCGCTGGCTGCAGCCGGGTGTCCTTGGACCACGCCGTCAACCGGGGAGCAGCACCGCACGCGCCCTGCGGCCCGCCCGCCCGCGCTGCGAGCTGCCGGTGACTCTGCTGTTGCTTCCCCCTCGCTGACCAGCCCGGCGCGGGGGCCTGCCGGCATCCAGGGTCCCCGTGTGAGGACCCTGTGTCAGAGCGCCCAGCTATCCAGGCGTCACGGCCAGTCCCCTGGGCCGCCCCCCGGGACCGCGGAGGCTCTGGCCCAGGGAAGCCCCCGCCTGGAGAGCAATCGGCATCCTCGCCTTCCTCCACCGGGAAGACCACGGGTACTCGCTGCCCGCGGAGAAGCCAGGCGGTCTCCGTGAGGGCCGGCTCCTCACCCCCAGGCTGCTCTGCTACTCCCGCCGCGTGCCTGGTGGGGAGCCCATGGCCTCGGGTCCCCGGGGATACACACGACCACCTCCTGCTCCGTCCCTGGGCAGGAAGGAGCACACCCCGGCCCCAGAGAACAGGGCCAGTTCCTGGCGGGGACAGGGCCAGCACCGGCTGCATCCGGGTGCAAAGGGCACATCTGGACCCGGTGATCCCGTAACCAAGGCAGAAAGACTCTGGCATGCACCTTCCGGACACCGTCCCTGCGCTGTGTTGCATTGTTTAATCAGCCAAGCATCTTAGAGAAGCATGTTCATAGCAGTGATGATGAAGGGTGATGACGGATGGCAGTTTTGGTCCAGTTAACCGCCCCCATCCCATTTCCCCTGCTGACATTCTGGGAGACCTCTCCTCCCGGAAGCACTGAGCTGACGGCCCTCCTTTCCTTGCTCGTCTCACAAACAGGAAGGACTGCGTTTAAAGTGTTTGAGGAATGAACGGCACCAGAATAAAGCCTCACCGGTTCCCCCAGGCTCCGAAGGCTGAGGCCGCATAGTACCGCTTCCGAGACGGCTCCTCTGGGATGAGCAGGGAGCTCTCTCTTCAGCATCCATTAATGCCCGATACCCTGAAATCCTTATTTTTGCTTAAATTTCATCAAAGAAAGGGCTCTTTTCCAAAGATCCATTTAGAGAAATAAAGGGGAGAAACTCTTTATTCCTTTATATGCAGAAAACAAAACCTTACCCTACGCTGCCCCTTCCTAAATACCCAAGTACTTCAGAATACACTCATCTGGACACCTGGGTGTTCACAGTTGAAGTCCATCAGCTGCTAACCCGAAAAAACAAGTTTCTCCCTCTGAACCTCCCTGGCCAGACGTGCAGGGGTTAAAATACGCCGCCTGCTTCAAGCAGAACACCGTGGACAGAAAGTCTTTGAATTCTGCAGAGAAGTCCTGGCCTGGAGCAGGGGCCTTCCGCTGCGAAACACAGGGCAAGAGCGCCACCTGGTGGCTAGATCAGGTGTTGCGTGCTTGTTGTCACGGCTCCCGTTCCCATCCTCACTCTGCGGGCTGTTTGGTTTAGTTGCTCAGTCGTGTGAGACTCCGCAACCCCGTGGACTGTAGCCCGCCAGGCTCCTCTGTCCTTGGGATTCTCCAGGCAAGAATACTGCAGTGGGTTGCCATGCCCTTCTCCAAGGGATGTTCTCTTTCTATTAAACAGCTGGAGGAGGAAATGGCAACCCACTCCAATATTCTTGCCTGGAGAACCCCACGGACAGAGGAGCCTGGCAGGCTCTGGTCCATGGGGTCGGCTGCCGTGCCCAAGCCGCAGAGGGCAGGGTGGGAGGCATGGCACCCTGGTGGACCACCTGGGAGGACGTGCTGCAGGGATGGCACCGCGGCCTGGCCTCACCCAGTCCCATCCAGTCACCGCCTCCTACACTGCGTTCCTGATTCTCAGGCGACAACAAGCAGGGCCCCGTCTTCTGGGTCAGTTCAGCGGATGGCATTTCATGTGTGTCTGCCTGAGGCGCAGGGGCAGCGGGGCGGGGGAGATGGACTGACTGTCGCTGGTCAATACGTTCCCATCTTATTTTCTCCAACTCTTCTCACAGCACTGATCCTGTTGTATTCCAGGCATCTGTATATTTGTTTTTTAGATATTTATATGCCTGTTTCTCCCAGTGAACTATGACCTCCTTCTGGCCATATATCAAGACTGTATAATTTTTTTAGCCTAAAAATAATGTCAGAGTAACAAGCAGCCACCGCCCACTCACTGTGTACTCTGTTCCCGGAGCTGTGCCGTTTTGTTTCGGTTTTCTGGGCCCCGAGCAGCAGCACAGCTGTGGGCCTCGGTTTGCAGGTTTGGATCAGAAACCCAGGGCCTGACCCAAGACCCCAGCTGAGCCAGGGCTGGACGTCCAACCCGCCCACCGGCCAGTGGAGTCAGTTCCAGCAGCTGTTTGTCTGCCCAGTCTCCTGAATTTGAATAATTCAAAGAGCTCTTACACAGAAGGGTGGTCATGGTAGTGTTTGTTTTTCCAGAAGCAGAACAAGACCAAGGGGTGGAAATTACAGAAAAGCAGCTTTCGCATGGACGTGAGAAGCCAGAACAGCAGCGCATCTTCTGATCATCAGATTCTTCCATGTTCCAGACTCAGCTTCCGAGCTGTGACTCCGAATGCACACCGGTGCACCTGTGCTCCAGATAAAGCCTCGGCAGCCCAGAGGCCAGGGGGTCATGTGTTCAGTCCTGTGACAAAAACAGATCTACGAAGCCCCAGAGAAAACAGTGGGGTCAGGGTCCCCCCAGCTAACAGTGGGTGGGCGGTCCCCAAGCTTAGCAGTGGGGCGATAGGGTCCATTGACTACAAGGAACACGGTGACCCCAACATCACTGCAGTGCAGGGGAAACTGTCTTACACTCACGTTCTGTGCATCTATCGAACGTGTATGTCACCATCTGTTTTGCAAACTTGTGTTACAAGTCTTGGTGTGTGTGCTAAACACACTGTTGCTTTTCTAGTTAAAAAGAAAAAAATGTCATTAACGCCTGCTTCAGATCTTCTGACATGCTATTGGGTTTTTTTTGTTAAAATTATTAAACTATTTCATGAATACCTGACCTTTTAAACATATAAAGAAGGTAAGGGCCTAAACATGTACTTGTTCTGAGGACTTTCCCAGAAAATCACAAGCCATAACAGTGAGCTGAATGTTCACAGTCAAAACTGCAAGCTTGTTTCATCACTTATTTTATATTTTGCCTGATCATGTTTCATTTGAGTAACCACACTTATTAGGGAAGAAAAATACAGTAACTATCCAATCACACATACAGTTTTGTCAAAGATGGCCATGCCAGGACTCACATTAATGAAAATGTCCTGAGGCTGTACAGCCCCCGGGCTGGGTTGTATTGAAGCCGAGGAGAAGGTTGCTCCCAGAGGAAGCTCACGGGTGCTGTGATCAATGTTCGTGGGCACCTGCCTCCCGCCAGCCTCTCTCCTGAAAGGGTGGCCTTTCCTCAGTGTGGTCCTCAGCATGGCAGTGTTTTCCCAGAGACCTGGATTTAAATGCAAAGATACAGCAGTCTGTCCCCCCATCTCCCTGCTCAGAAGGAATTTATGAACTTACCTGAATGATTGAATCCTCTCAGAAAAGTAAACAGGCCTCAGTTCTCCCGCTCGGGCGGGGGCGGCAGGGGCGTGGGGGTGGGGGTGGGGGGGACAGGGCGCTGGAGCGGCGAACCCCCCTAATTGGATTCTCACATCACTAAACCTGATTTCCAGGCATCAAGTTTCCTGGAGACCAGCTGTCCTTCACGTTCCCATATTGACTTTGATCACTTTTACTTTGTTTTATGAAGTTAAATTCTATCAAGATTGATAAATGAGCACTGTAGAAAAGCCAGGAGCCTCAGTGGCTCTGGAGGCTGGTGGAGTGTGGGGCGCTGTATCCATTTCCCCCTTCAGTCCCCGGAGTTCCCTGTTTCCTCATTTAAGGGAACGTCTGTAGACTCCTCAGTGACCAGGCAGCTCCTGCTTCTTAGGAAGAATGCTTTCACACCCAGACTGGAAGGGAGGGACTGGCCTGATTCCCTCGGGAGTCCTGGAAGTGTGCAGAGCGTGCCCCCACACCCCACCCCCGGAAGCCTCGCCACTGCAGGGGAGGCGGACAGGGGCCTGCTGCGTGGACGGGCCCCGAGAGCGGGTTTCACAGGAGGTCACACTGGGCTGTCCAGGACCCAAGGGACACCGTTGGGCACCTGTGTCATGTTGGGGTGAAGCTCGTGGGCAGGGGGTGGGGAGCTGGGTCACCCACACCTGCCCCACGCTTCACCTGCTGACGCAAAGCAGCTGCCCTTCAGTGAGCTGTGCCCGCCGTGGTCAGGAGCACAGGCAGCTCAGCGGGGGCCCGTGACATGGGGAGAGCAGCCGGGCACACTCGGACCCCACCAGCGGCCGCCCTGCAGGGCCTGGGCCTGGCCCCACCCTCACGGTCAAGCCCCACGGCCAGGCGAGGACCTGTTATTCATCAGCATTTGCTTGAGGAGTCAACACTGCACCCGGTTCATCAGTGTCCCCTGCTAGAGAAATCACCCGCTTCCTTCTGGCTCGCTGCTGGGGCCGTCACTGCTGCATAACAATCCGCCCCACACGGAGGGCATCCGGGACTCACGGGCATCCCACCGGCCAGGCTGTGCTCCCAGCGGGGCCCCTGCATGCGTCTGCAGTCAGCTGGCAGGATGTTAACAAGTGCTAATCGTTACAAATGATAAAATGCACTTCACTTCACTGAACTTCTGTTCATCAAACAAATCAATTTAGAAAAAAAAAAAAATAAGACAGTAAGCCTAGAAAAAAGAATCCCAACACACATATCTTGGGCTTCCCTAGTAGCTCAGCCAGCGAGGAACCCACCTGCCAATACAGAAGACCTGGGTTCGATCCCAGGGTGGGGAAGATCACCTGGAGAAGGAAGTGGCAATCCACCCCAGTCTTCTTCTCTGAAAAATCCCATAGACAGAGGAGCTTGGTGGGCTACAGACCATGGGGTCACAATGAGTCAGACACGACTTAATAATGTCTGTTCAAAAAAAAAATAATAATGTCTGTTCATCAAAAAATCCATTTGGAAAAATATAAGATAGTAAGTCTAGAACAAAGAATCCCACACACATAACTTTAAAAAGACGTACATACAGAATGTAAAAAGTACTGGAAATCAGTAATAAACATAACAATCAGCTTAAGAAGTTATACTTATTAATCCAAAGTTTACTTTAAAGTCAGTCAGTGATCTCAAGAGGTCACACGTGGGTTTAAGATGCCCATTTCCCAGAATGACAAGCGTGAGCATCAAGGACCTAAGTCTTAAAAGCAGCTGCTATTCCTGAGAAGGATCTCTGCATCCTCAGAAGAAGTAGACGGAGAAGAGAGTGTCCACAGAGGAGTCTCAGACCCGCCCGAGACACGGGCATCGGGAGGAAGGGCACCCGTCCCTCTCGGGCCGGGAATCCGGAAGCCGTGCTCACAGCCTCATGAGGGCACAGCAGCTCGAAGTGAAGCTCATCCCGAGCGCCCCTGCTGGTCCCGGGCTGCCTGCTGCTCCCCTTCGGCCGAGTCACTGCCGGTGCGATGCCCCCAGCAAGGCGGGGGCTGACGGCCGGAGCACCAAGGCAGCCTCCAGCCTCGCGCCTCAGAACACCCCACGGTCTGCACTCTTGTGGCTACGTAAACAGGCTGCAGGATCTGGTGGGGTGCACACCATAGGGGGGACACCTGAATGTCATGAGGTCTGGACAGACATACAGGCCGCAGTAAGAGTATATTAACAGTATCTGACATGCCTGTGCGTATATCCAGAGAAAACTCCCAGTTCCAGAAGGTACATGCACCCCTGTGTTCACCGCAGCACTACTCACAACAGCCAAGACGCAGAGGTAACCTCAGTGTCCATCAACAGAGTGGATAAAGGTGATGTGGTACATACATGCCGTGGAATATTATTCAGCCGTGAAAAAGAATGAAATCGTGCCATTTGCAGCACAATAGATGGACCTAGAGATTATCATACTAAATGAAATAAGTCAGAGACAAATACCATATGATATCACTTATATGTGGCATCTAAAATATGACACAACCGAATTTCTTTATAGAACAGAAAGAGACTCACAGACATAGAAAACAAACTTGGATCACCAAGGAGGGGAGTGGGGGGAAGGATGGTTGGGGAGTTTAGAATTAGCAGATGCAAACTATTATACAGGGAATGAACAAACAAGGTCCTGCTGCATAGCATAGGGAATGATATTCAGTGTCCATGATAGACTGGTTTAATAGGTTAAAAGTTTAACCCTGAAGCCAGGCTTCTGATCCTGGCTCTGCCACTGACTGGTTCATTTTCTTGGGCAAAATAATCTGGTTTTGGCTCAGCTTTCCCATCTATAAAGTGAGATGGTTTCAGCACCACCTCTTACAGGAAGTCCTTAGCTTGGAAATTAAATAAGCTAATGCGGTAAGTGGCAGGCACACAAATTACTAAAGTAGTGTTAAATACGGTTTGGGAGAAGAGCAAGCAGACAGCACCCTCACAGTAAAGCAGAACTGGAGAAAAGCTTTTTTCTTCACCACGATTGTGCGCATCCCACTTAGACTGGGCCAGGGCATTCCTGCAGTCTGCACATACATCCAAAAGCTTCAAATAGGTTTGTAGAATGTAGCGAACCCAAACGGGCTTGTGATAAACTTTACTACAGATACACTGTAAAACTAGGTGAAACTGGTTTTCATTTAAAAATCTATAGAAACATGAAAAGTGACTCCCAGGACAAGGAGTAAACTCTTGTCCAAGCAAATAGTACTGAATAGGAAACTGTAACACTTGCTATTGGAAAGATGGCAGATGGTTACACACACACACACACACACACACACACACACACACCTATTTATTAAAGAGCTAACATTTTAAATGCCTGCCCATGTAACCTTAGATGCAATAATAATTAAAATACAAGTCACAGATGACAATTCCATAGGTTCAAGAGTAAAGTCTGACACTAATTTATCATTTTCTCACTTAAACTACCTGATAACGTAGGCCACCTCTGTCGTGTCTGAGCCTTGCTACTTCCATGATGTAGTGGAAAGGTGGAGAGCTTTTTTAAAGGAGTGCTTTGTATCTTCGTTAAGAGTCAGTTAAGGAGACTGAATCCATTCTCGATTTGCCAAAATCTTTTGATATTCAGACCCTGGTGAGCCCCTTCAAGCCGCTAAACAATATAATTTAAAAGTGAAATGAATCTGTAATGTGGTTCTTATTGTTTGAAACTAATGGCTGGGATCACACCGTGTTGTTTCATTCAATCTGTGATGCAGAGACCACCCTTGCCCAGCAGGTACACCTCTCAAAACACATGTGTGTGCGCAAACACACACACATAACCATATAAAGACACATGCTCATACATACACACTCACACATGCACTCTCATATGCACACACTCACGCACACATACATGCACACTCACACAGGCACACTCACACATACACATATGTACACTCATATACTCACACTCACACACACATACACACACATGCACACTCACACATACACACATGTACACTCATATACTCACACTCACACACACATATATACATACATCCATACACACTCACACGTGCACACTCATACATACACACATGTACACTCACACACACACACACATACATACACACTCACACATACACACATGTACACTCATATACACACACTCACGCATGCATACATGCACACTCACACATGCACATTCATATACACACACTCACGCACACATACATACACACTCACACATGCACACTCACACATACACACATGTTCACTCATACACACACTCACGCACACATACATGCACACTCATACATACACACATGCATGTACACTCATACACACATGTGCCCATACATACACATACACACATGTACACTCATATACACACACTCACACACATACATGCACACACAGGCACACTCACACATACACACATGTTCACTCATACACACACTCACGCACACATACATGCACACACAGGCACACTCACACATACACACATGCACGCTCACACACACACTCAGGCACACGCTCACACACGCCATCCAGACCGTGGGACGTGTCTCCCTCCCGCGTGCTCTACCAGCAGGCCCAGGGCTCCGCAGCACAGCCGCCCGAAGGTTCCGTCAGCTCCTCTGATGAACCCCCCAGAGAGCTGAGACTGCCCGCTGTGACAGCAAGCCTCTGATCCCACACTGACGTGGTCACGACCTCTCACGTCTCCACGTAAATGTGCGAAGACAGCGTGCGGGAACTCACCTCACCTGTGCATCATTATCACAGCCCTGGACAGAGGAACCTATTCTAGAGAGCCCAGCCCCGTGTGACAGAAAGCCCGAGATTCTGGCTGAGTCAGACCTGGGCCTTCACGAGTCACGTGGAGCTTCACAGATTCCTTTTAAAAGCTGGAGTAAAACAAGCTTCCTAGAACACAGCACAAAGGCAACCACAGTGATTTAGTTGCCTTTTCATATGTGTATAGACAGAAATGGGAATAAATAATTTTCTAATTTAGAATATGGTCACACAGACATTTACTCAGTGCATTAGTATAATGAGTTAATTATGCAAAGGGATATTCCAAAGCCTGTTTGTTGTGTTTTTTATAAAGTACATTCTAACCTCACTTCGGTGTTCACATCTGCCTCCTGCCAACTGTGATGTTCCCTGTGGGTGACGAGGGCTGTGATCAGACCTGACCTCACAGGGCAGTTTTATGGCGTCTCCGGGGTGCAGGCCTGGACCCTGCAGTGTGCCCCAGTCCACCCTGTTCCGTGCGGGGCCACGGGGATCAGAGAGCAGCCCCGGCCCCTCTCACGCTGCCCCCCTCAGGGTACATGGCACCTTACTTACGGAGCATCTATGAGGTACCAGGCAGGTTCCCAGCCAGTGTGGATACAAAGACATAGTTGTCCGTAGGAACAGAAACAGTCGCTCACCACCCTGGACCTTCAGTCTAGACAAGAAAACAAATACTTTTATCACAGTGCCTGTACCAGAAAAGAGTCACGAGTCACCACTCTTGACTGAGACGCTGAGAGCACAGCCCCGAGAGAGGATGCCTGGGGATTCGCCGGGTCCGGGTCAGAGGAAAAAGGAACAGCGTTTGTGCAGAGCAGTCACAGGAGCACAAAGCCCTCTCAGGAACGGAAGCCAGGATGGGGGCCTCCGAGCTGCCCAGGCCCAGGATGGAGCCCCGTGCAGGCTGGGCACAGACCACGCCCCGGGAGACCGCGTCGGAGGGCAGCTTGGCCAGCACAGGTCAGGGAAGCCAGCTTCTCCTCGGGCCCCGGGACAGCGGGACTAAGGAGATGGTGAGTCTTGCCCGTCATGTGACGGGCCACAGGTGAGACACTACTCTGGTGTGTCCATGAGGACGAACTTGGATGAGCTCCGCGTCTGAGTTGGTGCATCTAGAAAAGCGCTGGCCCAGCGGTGCCAGCCCGCCAGCACCGCAGCCAGAGGAGCCTCTGGCCCACGGGTTAGGGACTCCTGGCCCCAGGAGCACCCAGGAGGCCTCCGGTCAGGCCCTGCTTCTCCCCCGTCAGGGCAGCGGGTGAGGAGGACGCGGGAGCGGGGCCAGGTGAGAGGTGCAGAGAAGAGAGGAAAACCGTGGCCGTGAGGGGTCGGGGCCGGCCCGCCTCCTGGGGCTCCCTGGGCCTTGGGGATGGACCGGGGCATGGACGGCCCTGAGGTGTCTGCTCCCCTTCGCTGGGTTGAGCCTCCCCTTTCTCTTCCAACCGTTGCACACTTTAGTTCCCGAGCACATCCTAGTGGGGGGTGACTGCTGTGTGGTCGTGCTGGGCTGTGACGGGCTGTGATGTGATTGTCCAGGACTGTGGGCCCTGGGACCGGTGGGAGCCACCCTGGTGTCCAGAGCCTCACTGTGCCTCCACCTTTAATTAAAGTCCACATTGCCCTAAGCTCGCTGTGCGTGTTCCAAGCCCACGAAACCCCTTCCCCAGTCCCGCAGGGGTCACTGGGGTCAGCCGGGGCCGTGCGTCGGGTCTCTTCCAGGTCCCTACGTGCGGGCTGCCTTTCCTGTGCTGTTTGTAATCCCACCCCCCACCCCCACCCCCCATGGCTGCAGCCAAAGTTAACACCAACTCAGGCCCGAGCATCAGCACCCAAGACGTACGCTCTAAGCTGATGGGGCTTCGTGTGTTTTCCCACAGTGATGACCGAAGAAAAGGCAGTGAAAACTGACGTATCTCTAGCCCCTCTTACAATACAAACACGTGTGCATTCATTTCTCATTAAAATCAAACAGGGGGTCTGCATTAACCTAGAGGGGTGGGATGGGAGGGAAACGGGAGGGAGGTTCAAAAGAGGGGGATACATGTATACCTATGGCTGATTCAGGTTGAGGCTTGACAGAAAACAACAGAATTCTGTAAAGCAATCATCCTTCCAAAAATACTTAATTAAAAAAATATACAAGAACCTAAAAAAAAAAATCTCAGAAAGGGCTGGAAGCAGCGACACTGCTGAAACAGGGATTCATGCAGTTCTGACAATATATCAGGATATGGTCTGGAGTTGGGGTGACTCGGGGCCAGGAAGCTGAAGTTCCCCACCTCGAGTCACCAGCTAAAGGCCGGCATCACCACGCGGGTCAGTCTAATGTCTTTTCTACAAAAAGACAGTAAGTACCAGTATCTCACAAACGAGAAGTGTCACTGCATGGTATATGCAGAGGAAATCTCGAGCCACGGACTCGGAAAGCATTTGTTTCCAGAAGTCCTACAGAATTCGCAGTGCAGTAGTCAGAGCCCATGTTTTCATTCCTGGAGCCTTTGAGGCCAGCCCTCGGAAGGGACCGTGTCTGAGCAGCCCCCGCACCCTGTCCGGCCTGAGCATCGGCCCCCAGGACGCGCAAGGCGGAGGCTTCAGCGCGGGTCCCAGCCTCCTCTCCTCCGCGCATAGGTCACTTGGTTCAGCTCGTGTTGCCTGGAGTGCTGGGGAGACGAACCGGGTCCTCCTGGCTCCCGAGAGGAGGCTGGGGTCTCACACCATGCTTCCTACACCACCTCCAGGGCTGAGCCAGGCCACTGCTTTATAACCTCCCTGCAACAGGCATTGGACTCGCTGATTAAACAGAGACTCTGAACTTGACGGAGGAGGAGAGTGAGGGCAGGAAGTCCAGCCAGTTCCCCTGACACGTCCCCGGAGCTGGTTCACCACCGAGGCCAGCAGCACCTGCTCTTCGGGGTCCCACCGTCCCTGTGACCAGGGGCGGCCGCCCGGCAGGAGGACTAAGACCCAGACGGGACGCCGGGAGGGCAGTGGAGACGCAGGACACCCCGCGCCATGCCGAGCCACGGGCTGCCTCTGTCTGGAGCACCCCCAGCCCGGAGACAGGAGGCCAGACTCCCAGGCCGGGAGCACCCGAGGACAGCACCACCCCTGAGGGGAAGGCGGTCAGTGCGGGACCCTCCCCGCGGCGAGGGCTCCGTGGGGGCCGCCGGGTCTTCTCCGGCCACAGGAACCTACCGCTTTGGCGCAGTCGCCCTGGAGGCGGGAAGTGCATCTGTTTCCCAGCTGTCCTAGAGAAGAACCAGGACGCATCCTCCTTGAAGCCTTTTCATCAGCCAGATTTGAGGGCTGCAAAAGAAGGGATTCGTGCAGGAAGCAACTTTGTGTTGTAGAATAATTTTTAATTAAAAATAAATAAAACCTCTATTGTCTCTTGGACGTCCTCAGTATATTAAAGAAATTGCTCACTTTATCAGCCAAATGATTCAGTCATCACCAGTTAATGTGAAGTCTAGAAAACACATCATAGTAGACCGATTAAGAAAGGAAGAAGAATTAAAGAAAATTAAAGAAAATGCATAAAAACAACAAACTCTCAAAGACGTTCAGCTCAAGTATAAACAGGTTTGTTTCATTACATAATTGCTGGAGTAACTCCCTTTTTAATAAACACAGGAAACACACCTTATAAATCACACAGCAAGTTGTTATATAAGTGTTATATAATCGAGTCATTCTTAAGCAGCCAAATAATTAATACAGTGCCTCTCTTTCTGTTGTTCCCTGCACGGAAGGTTTGTTCAGATTCCAGAATGTAAAAGGTAGTAACTTGCTCCTAAAACTCAAGGAATTAAATGCCACATATGACAGGTAAGCTTTGACAGGCGATGCTCCACCATCTGAGGGAAAGGGGACGTCCCACTAAAATGTAACCTTACTGCGCCCTACCTCTGAGGGACACTGTGGGGGCCGCCTTCTCCCGTCAGAAGTCAGCTCTTGAATTCCAGGAACTACACGCTCACCGTACAGTCTAAGCAGCCCAACTGCCATTTCTAAGAACTGCAGTAGAAATGGGGACATAATCTAGGAGGCACCTGTCTTTTGGGAAATAGCCTAAGACAAAAAGCTGAATTTCTTGGGGTGTTCCCTAGCAGTCCAGCGGTTAGCACTCAGCACTTTCACTGTGGCCCTGGGTTCGACCCCTGGCATGGCCAAAATAATAAATAAATAAACTGAATTCTTTTTCTACTTAGAATTCTGCTCAAACGGGGATCAGAACCTCTTAAAGTGGAGGAATTAAGAGTATTTGTAGACTCTTCCTCTCAATATCTGGTGGTTTTTAATACAGGAAAGGAGATTGCCTAGCATAAATAAAAATGCAGGAGCAGTGATTAAACTTGCATTTAAGGGGACAAACTGTCTTCGAACACTCTCATTTTAAAGTTGTGATTTGCATAAAATCAATTAATATGTTAATTATAAACAAATCCCATCCATGTATTAACTCAAACCTTCTATGCATGTAACCTACTTGAACTTCCTCTGTGTAGGAAAATGTATAAAACCTCCTCTTTGACTCCTCTCTGTACTGACCAGCCCCTGTTAGTGACACAGCAGAGGGGGTGCTACCAGCGCTCATCAGATCCGGGCTCAGGACACACCCGGCTCTCTGTTGCCGCCTCGCTGCAACCCTGTGGGGCCCTGTGTCCGCCCGACAGACGCTGAGGTCCTCACTCTGCTTTCAGTGCTGGTCAGAAAATAGCAACCTGAACCAGAGCAGCCCCGCCTTCATGGGACTCAAGCACCAGTCAGTCAGAAGGGAGATCAGCACGCTAAAAAAGATATGAGATGCATATGTGACAGGCATAGGGGTGCGTATATCTGAAGGCAAAGGGGGAAGAGGGTGGCGGAGAGGAGCTGGTTGGATGGCGTCACCGCCTCAGTGGACATGAGTTTGAGCAAGCTCCAGGAGATTGCGGGGGACAGAGGAGCCTTATGTGCTCCAGCCCACAAGGGCGCAAAGAGTCTAACACGACTTAGAGACTAAATAACAAGCTTGCATAAACAAGGGGCAGCTATTGTGTCCATTTTTAAAAAGTAGGATCTGGGATTCAATACCTTGTTCCAGGGCAGAGTGAATGTGCCACTGACCCAGAACTGAACTCCTGAAACTCGCAGTGTGTCAGATCCTGCAGCCCAGACTCCGAATCACTACACTCTATTACTTTACCATGACTCGGGCAGGATAAGGGCTTCCTGGGTGGCTCAGTGGGAGAGAGCCCGCCGCAATGCAGGAGACACAGGTTCAATCCCTGGGTCAGGAAGATCCCCTCGAGGAGAGCATGGCAACCCACTCCAGGATTCTTGCCTGGAGAATCCCCACGGACAGCGGGGCCTGGTGGGCTGCAGTCCATGGGGTCACAAAGAGTCAGACACAACTGAGCAACTTAGCATGCACGTGCAGGATAAATGTATATATATCTGGTTTCAATTTCTAATGATTGGGATAAATTACTAATCAACTCATTCAGAACCTACACTGAGCACCGTCCATGGTCAGATATCAGGAATCCTGAAATGGGTAGGCATATGAGCTCTGCCTTCTTGGGGCTCGGTCATGAGACTTCAGGGCCAAAAAGAGAGAAAGAGTCCTCAGTTATCTTGCAGACACAGGAGGGACATGTGAACAAAGACAGGAGTCAGGGTCCTGCCCCTGCCCTGCTCTGACCAACACTGCCTCAACCCAACATCACAGCTGCTCAAACCGCTGATGAGCAGACACAAACAGCTTTGCTAGAGGAGGCAGAAGACCTGTTAGTTACCAAAGAATGCTCTGGGCACCTAGCCTGTTATTACACATGGTGTCAGTTCCTTATCCCCGGAGCAAGGGCAGAACAATGGGAGAGGCCTGGCCTGGAGGCGCTTCTCTGTGACGGGCAGGCCCCCCGCATTACTTGAGTCTCAGGCCTTCTGCCGCCCAGCTCCACGGCCACCAAGTTCACGGTCTTGAGAATACCCCGCAACTCCTGCCGCAGCCCCGAAGGGCACACCGTGGTTTTCAGGTCTGTCTGTAAATAAAGATTCTTTTTACAAAGATGAGGACAAACATCTCATTCATCCTTTCATCCTCATTGCCTGCTAATAAGTTCTTTAAAAAGAAAGCACAGTCTTTTGCAGACACACCTTCGATGCCCCACCTCAGCCCAGTCCCAAAGCCTCCTCCAGGCCTCCGCCCTCGCCCGCGGCTCTGTCTCGTGAGCTGCGTCTGCTCAGCACCTTTTCTAAGGCAGGGACATCCTTCTTGTTTTAATCTCCCTTCCTCCCAGCTCTTCCCTCGCACTGTCTGGGTAAATAACCTCAGCTCGGAGAGGATGATACGTATGGATCAAAAATAACAAAGGAAGCAAATCTCCTACCACCTACAAGGCAGCTGACAGCCCCTGAGACGCCCCCTGAGGAGGCACAGAAACCGCCCGCCCAGGGCTGGTCCCTCCTGAACGTGCGGGGACCCGGAGGGGAGAGGAAAGAACTTGGTGTCTGCACTTTTAATGATGACGTTTAAAACACGGTGCACCCCTGGGTGGGGGGATGAGCAGGAAGGTGACCTGGAGTGTCCCAGGGGTGCCAGGGCCGCTTGGGGGGCCAGGCAGGGGTGCCACGCTCCAGGAGAAGAACCACCGCCTAACGCTGACAGCAGCACTGGACCCCGTGTCATCGGCTCTTAGGGGAACTCGGGAGGCTTCTTCCCCAACTGCCCGTCACCGCGATGTGGACGACACTTGGATATGAAAGTGACTCTGGATCTTCTCTCGGAACGTCCCCAAGCCTTAAGTCAGGTGGCGCCTCCCTCCTGTCTCCAGAGCAGCCGACACCCGAGCCTGACTGTAAACCCAGCCGCCATCCACAGGGAAGAGGCCTGAACTAGGGCCTCCCGGCCCACCGGCCGCCCACCTGCTCCCTGCTCACCCACCTCCCACCCCCTCACCCGCAGCATCCCTGCCTTTGAATCTTTTGCTCAACCCAAGGATGTGTCAATCAGAATCCAAAAGGGTAAGAGAAGGTGTCAGGAAGCCAAAGGGGAGATAAAGATGGGAGGGGTGCGGGGGGAGCTGCGTCCTTAGTGAGAGTGGGCTCGCAGACCCCAGGAAAGAGCAAGGCCGCAAGGGGCAGACATGTGGTGTTAGTTCCACTCAGACCACCCCATGCCGACACTGGACGGCAGGGCGGTCCAGCACCATTCGGGCATGCTACTGCTTCCGAGCGTGAGGCTTCACCGTAGACGGAAATTCTATTGCAGCTTGAAACAGATAAAGGGACGTGTGAAGTTACCTGGTTCTTGTACACACGAAACAACCAGAGGCCAAGAGCGGAAATACAAAACTTTTATTTCAAGTTCAAATTTCAAAGGGAAAAATATGCTAAAATATTATGGAATCCCGGGCCTAGGGAGAGACAGTAAAACCCCCACCACCAGGCAAAATGGGGAGTTAGTTATTTGACACAGAGGAACTGAGACGTGACCGCTTTTATACGATACGTTTGCCGTGGAAGGAGGGAGACTTTCTGGCAGGAAGAATGAAAATAAGCAGATTTCTGTTTATCCCAACTCTCAACGCCAGCCCTTGTGGTCGCGTCTCTGACATATTGGAACCCAGCTTGTGTGTGTCCCTGCGACGGCAGTTCCTCGGGGGCGCTCCGCGCGGGGGTCCTCCCAGCATCTTGAGTCTTCCTCCTGCTTGTGATCTGGATGCTCATTTGCTCACGTGGGAAGGAGGAAGGGAGGAAAGGCGGAAATAGATGGTGGGGTGGGGGGAGGGAGGGCTTCTGAGCACTGGGGATCTCATCTTCTCAAGTCATCTCTGCTCCCTTTAGCACAGACAGTTCAGAGCCGCCCGCGTGGGCTCCCCTCTAAGCACAGGTCTGAGGGGACATGAGAACTCAGCTCCTGCTTGCCTCTGTGCAGATGCCCAGAAACGGCCTCCTGCTCCGAAGCAGCACATTGCTTGATTCCTAGTGAACCAGGCGTGGAAAGAAAGGTGCTGATGAAGATACTGTTAGTTCATTACGGGGAGACTCTCAGTTATCAAAGGATTGAAAGCAGACAGTTTTCCTGGTCTCAGGGAGACCCCAAGAGAAAGCAGAATGCGTTTACCCACGACTAAAGAAGCATTGGACTGCAAGGAGATCCAACCAGTCCATCCTGAAGGAGATAAGTCCTGGGTGTTCATTGGAAGGACTGATGCTGAAGCTGAAACTCCAGTACTTTGGCCACCTCATGCGAAGAGTTGACTCATTGGAAAAGACCCTGATGCTTGGTGGGATTGGGGGCAGGAGGAGAAGGGGACGACAGAGGATGAGATGGTTGGATGGCATCACCGACTCGATGGGCATGAGTTTGAGTAAACTCCGGGAGTTTGTGATGGACAGGGAGGCCTGGCGTGCTGCAATTCATGGGGTTGCAAAGAGTTGGACACAACTGAGCGACTGAACTGAACTGAAAGAAGCGTTGAAAGCATAGATCGAGTATGAGATGCATTTCCAACCTATTCGATAACATCTACTAAGAAAGGGCTCCTGTTCTCCTCACCTCCCAGGAGCCACATGGAGACAGAGAGCCTGGTGGATGGGGATGGTCTGTGCCTGTGACTTCAGACGTGGCCTGAGCCTGAGAAAACCCTGAACAGCTTTGATGCAGGACCATTAAAGAGCCTGGGAACCTGCACTGTGTTCTCCGTGCCGAGGCAAGCAGCCCAGCAACCTTGGACTGCTACCTCCTCCGGGGTCAGGCCCCCTGCAGCGCTGCTGTCCCTGGATGTGCGCCCACCACCCCAGACCCAGAAGGAGAACTTCCATCCTCTTCCCTCAGCCTCACCGCCCGGAAGAGAGTGCCCGTGGCCGTCCTTCCTGGGGATATGTCTCCAGATCATCAACGTGGACGTGACAGGCCAGCCGGGCCTCCGGGAGCACAGACCACGCTATCACCAGCCAATCCCGAGTCAGGGGGTCAGAGCAGGGGAAGGAAGAAAAGGGGGATGGAGGAAACAGCAGGTGTCAGCCAAACCACGACCCCCAGCAACTTAAACAACCGTGAATTTATGAGTGATATGAAGAAGCAAGATAGAAGAGCACGTATGTTGGCTTTTAGGGGGAAAGTGACGGGGCTGCCCAGGTTGACGTGGTGGCTTCCTTTGATCACAAGTTGCCACATGGAGAAAAATCCCCTCACAGCCCCTGACAGACCCCGCCCAAGCCCACCTATTTGTGCAAACCCACAGGACAGTCCACACCAGGAAGGACCTTCGTGTGCACCGTGGACTCGGGTGATGACGCCTGCAGGTCCGCCCACTGTCACACAGGTACTGATACATCCGGTGCGGATGTTGATGGAGGCAAGGCTGTGCAAGGCAGGGATGGCATGTGGGGGAATTTTTGTGCCTTCCTCTCGGTCTTGCCATGACCCTAACTAAATAACATCAAGCCCCCTTTCAGTGCGAGCACAGCCAAGAAGGCCAGATAAGCAAGGTTTGCCACAGACCATGGGGAATGCTAATAATCTCAGTGGTATGGCCTGGCGATCTGTGTCCCCTGAGAACTTATGCTGAATTCTAACACCATGGGCAATGGCGTTAAGGTGGGGGGCTGGGGCTTTGGGAGGTGATGAGGTCATGAGGGTGGAGACCCCATGATTAGGATCAGTGCCTTTATGAGAAGAGATCCCAGAAGCTCCCTTGCCCCCTCTGCCACATGAGGACACAGTGACTGCAGCCATCAGTGAACGGGAACTGAGAGAGACCGACACCGTTCATAAGCTGCCGTGTGTGGAAATTTTGCCTTCTGCGAATGCCGGCAACAGGAGAGTCAAGGGACCAGGGGACTGGTAGCACCATCAGACCTTGCTGAATCCAACCCTGTGGTTTTATTTTTTAAAAAAAAAGCACAAAGAAAACAAAAACCCAGATTTGGGAGGCCCGGACGTCCACTCTGCCAAGCAGCGGCGGGACGGGCGACCCCATCACCCTGGTTCACCATTCTGAGCTCCCCCTTGAAAGTTGGTGGGTTTCCCAGGACTTTGTGAGGCAATTTATAACCCATTTTGTTTTCAAAGCAGAGCACATAAAAGCGCAGATCAAGAGCGCCGCCTGGTATCTGATACTAGGACGAGAACGCTGCTGAAAGAAGCTCTGCCTCGGAAATGTCATCATCCTTTTGATGTTTATTCTCTCTGTAAGAATTTTTTTAATCCTTTGAATAGGCTCTAATGAGAAACGCATAGTTTTTAACTTCTGACTTTTTTAAACTCCATTTGAAAAGACTAACTGAAAAAGATCAGGTCCTTTCAAGTGACATGTCTGTGTCTGCGTGATTTTGCTCTGTCTTAATTACAACATGCAAGGGTGTCAGAACTAAAAAATAAAAAAGCTGGCAGATTAATGCTTTCTGTTGCTTAAAGTTTTTATCTATGAAACACACTGAGGATGTCTTCATTCCCATAATTGATCAATGTGCTCATTAATGTCTCATGGAATAAAAGCTTTGGAATCAATTTGCTTAGGAAACTTCTGAAACAGCCTGAGCTGCCTGAATGACGTGCAGCTCAGCAGAGGGCCAGCAAACTGCTTCCGGGTCGTGAACTGTCTACTCACAGGCCACTCTGGGGAAGTCTCATTTCCATAATTGATCAATTTACTGATTTTTACCTCAAATTACATAAGTGCCTTCTAATTGATTGGTAAAGTTTAGAAAACCTGGGCTGCAAGAGTGATTTCAAAATCAACAAAGTGCTTGATGTGCATGGAAACCTTACCTGGAGTCACTGCGAGGAGAAAGAGAGGACGTTTGCAGAGCCTCCTTCTTCACCGCCCTTAATCCGGGAGGATTAGCCAGAGCCCCATCCTGGGTGAGTCCTGCCCCCGAAGGGACTGGGCCCCATCTTATTCCACAGGTCAGAGACATTCCAGATGCACAGAGGTCTCACCTGCAATCCTTAGCTCCATCAGGCGTAGAGGCTGGAATTCACACACATGGCAAGTTAGATAGAACCTCCGCATGCAGAGACACGTCAACACGCTTCTACCTCGTTCTCAAAATGGCATAATATTGGCTTAAAAAATCACCCCCTCTTTCAGTTCAGTTCAGTCTCTCAGTCGTGTCCGACTCTTTGCGACCCCATGAATCGCAGCACGCCAGGCCTCCCTGTCCATCACCAACTTCTGGAGTTTACTCAAACCCATGTCCATTGAGTCGGTAATGCCATCCAGCCATCTCATTCTCTGTTGTCCCCTTCTCCTCCTGCCCCCAATCCCTCCCAGCATCAGGGTCTTTTCCAATGAGTCAACTCTTCGCATGAGATGGCCAAAGTACTGGAGTTTCAGCTTCAGCGTCAGTCCTTCCAATGAACACCCAGGACTGATCTCCTTTAGGAGCACATTGCTAAAATTGGAGAAAATGGCCCATTTTGAATATACTCACTAGGAGATCTCTTTCACATTGGAGAGTCCAGTGTGCTCACGCCCACTGGAATTTTAAAGTTAGTACAATGCTCTTATCTGATATATTTATTTCAAATGTCTAAACAGCTTTCTGCTTCTCTAGAATCTGAAGTCCAACTCGTGATGGCCTAGGAATCGGAGATCCTCACAGATTCAGGACACCAGCCAAGAATAAAATCTGCATCTTTAAAAAAAAAAAAGTAAGCAACAGCATCCCCAAGCCAGTGTCCAGGGCCCGGGTCCTCAGCTGGGACCACGAAGCCGGGAGGCCATGGCCTGGCAGCTCCCGAAGCAGCAGCCCTGCAACCGCACGCCGTGGGGAGGGGCCTCTCTCAGCACCCACCCTCAGAGTCTCTGACACAGCGACCCTGGGAGCTTCTCTGAAGAGAGCTGCTCAGATACCCTGTCAAGGAACCCATCATCACCAGGTTGACAGCCTCTTCTGTCTATCATTGTGGGGGAGTAGATATTTTCGCCACTTGATTTTTGTCCCCTTGATGCTGAGCTTAAGCTAAGCAGGAGAGATGTTATTGATGAAATGCTCTGTAGTGTATCAGCTCGCGTATGTCAGCTCCATCGATAATGCATGCCCTAGGGGCTAATGAAAGAGAGGAATTTTCACATTTTTATAGACTATCAAACTCCAAACTGTCAGCTCTTCCCAATATAAACCTATTTTAATTTCAGTTTCTTCTGAAACACTTAGCTTCCCAACTGCTGTATGAAGGTGTCAATGAAAAGTGGGGTGGAAGAGGGCATATTGATGCAACGCAGAGCGGATGATTCAAGAGCGGGAATGCCTGTAAGGTCGCTGGCCGCAGGGTAGGAAGTGCTCAGGGCACTGTCTCTTCTGCCAATGACTTGCTGCATGTCTCTGCCACAGCTCTCGTTTCTGTCGTAAGTCGTGCATTAGATCTTTAAGTTGCCTCCAAGCCGTCCTGGAAAACAGACTAATTACATGTCCTGGTTAATTGCATATCATTACAGGTTAGGAACCACAGGTTTAGTCTGGGCTGCAACACAGTCTCTGTTCCCAGGTCACGGTCTTCCCTGCTCTCTCCTCACTCGACGCAGGATAGATCTGCTCCCTCTAGGGAGAGTCAGCCCGGAGCCGAGCAAATCCCAGGGATGCCATCTCGGCCACCGGAAACCTCAAAAGGAAAGTTATCGGTGGCAGTTCTGTGCTCCGTGGGCTTCCCAGGAGGTGCTCGTGTTGAGGAAACCGCCTGCCAATGCAGGAGAAACCAGAGACCCAGGTTTGACCCCTGGGTTGGGAAGATCCCCTGGAGGAGGAAATGGCAACCCACTGCAGTATTCCTGCCTGGAGAATCCCGTGGACAGAGGAGCCTGGCGGGCTGCAGTCCACGGGGTCGCAAAGAGTCAGACACGACTGAGCCTTTGAACAACAGCCCAAGGATGTTCTCGGCATGGAGAAGAAAGCCGGCAGGACCTCTGTGTCTGCGCTTCGGGGACTGGGAACAAGAGGGGAGCGTGAGTTTGACTGCTCGGTTGAGAAGCTGGGCAGGTGGAGGCTGGGGTTCCCTGGGGACAAACACAGATCCCCCCCTACCCCGTGCAGGCAGAAAGGAGCCCTCCACAGACGCGGCGAGCACGGCCCGTGGGGGCGTTTTATTTGCCCGGACTGTGCCGGGTCTCAGGTGGAAAGTTAAACAATTTCCTCGGGTTTTGTTATGCCTCAAAGGCAGACTTGGAAAGAGTCATTCCATATCACTAAGCAAATAACCTGTTAGCGCGTACGTCCTTACGGACTCCAAGGGGCAGTTTGACAGAACCAGCTAAGGCAGCTGGCTCCGTCATCACCTGAAGGCCCTCCTGCCCCTCAGAGCCATGTGAAAGCCTTTCTCTGGGGCTGGAATTCATAATTAGCCATCGTTACCTCTCAAATTGCTTCAGTTTAAATCTAGGAAGAGATTAATCTGTTCACAGTGATGTTGCAGGTCTAACAAAACGAGAAGGGAGGCTCTGGAAGATGCTGAGGGGAACAGGCTTATGCTGGGCATGTTGGGGTTTAGTGCAGTCTGGCCAGCCTTCCTCCCCTCAAAATATCCTCACGAGAGCGAAATAAGATGCTCCTGTGTGTGCAGGTGTGCGGCTCAAAGTGCAGGATTATCCTCCTGCCTCCCTGGGGAAATGTGATGGTGTCATGGTCCCATTTTGTGAAGGATAAAGACAGCCTGATTGACAAAGCTATTTCCATGTTTCCAAGAAGCCAGAAACCCCAGGTCTGGACCGCCGCCCCATGCCTCAGAACTGTCGTGCAGAATTGGCAATGGGGCTCACCTCCGAAACAGACATGACTGCTCGGAAATTGAGGTCACACCTGCTGAAATTGCCAGTGGACGTTCATCCTCCAAGATGTGCCATTAACGCAGTGAGGAGGCAGGGAGGCTGGGACCCGGCAGACACTCAGGTAGGTGCTCGACCCGACGGAGGAGAAGCTCATGTCTCTGACCGTCGGCACATCCCACTTCACGGGAGAAAATATGAGCCTCATTGTCGGAAAAAACCTATGTTCTGTTTGTAAATTTTATTTTTGAAAACAGTGTTAAATACCATTGTATTATTGATGTTGGTATTTTCCTTAGGTTTCCTTAGTTGTGTTTACACTGCTGCTTTACTGGTTTATGACATCTGGGCCTAGCCATTCCCACCCACGTGGAAACAATGCATTTCATACCAGTCAGTAACCCCAAGGTCACCACAAACCCCCTTCCCGGCTCCACGAACCATCTTAGGGGAAGTGGCTCCAGTGGGTGGGCCTTCGAGCCTCCAAACAAGCATTACCTGGAACCAGAAGACCCTGGAGCCCGTGGAAGCCAGGGAAGGCCCAGAGTTACGACAAGAAGGAAGGGGGGAGCACCCCAGTCCACCATCCATGCACGGCCACAATTCAGCGGTGCTTTTATTAACTGCCCAAGTGAAGACCAGGCTTAATATATTCTGGATCTAAAATAATACAAAGAAACACAGCCGGGCAGGTGACAATAAACCAGCGTGAGCTGGAAAATGGGCTGTAACGGTTTTGCAAGCTCTCAGCACAGATCTGAGAGCTGGAGTCAAGTGCAAGGAGCTTTCATTTATCTGCGGGTGGGTGCTGAGGCCTTCAGGGCCTGGGATGCCACTGGGCCGGGTTGGACCAGGCTCTGTCCTGGGTTTTCCAAAGAGCCACCCTCCCATGGGGGACTGGGAAACCTCTGAAACCTTGTCGTGATCTTGGCTGTCACACATCACTCCTGGGTTTCCCTTTCTCCCGGCCACGTAGAGCTTTTTGGAAACCTTCACTGATAAGGTCTAAAACCCAGAAAGGCTCTATATAGACAAGACAGAACCTCTCTCTCAACTTTAGCTGATTTCACATTATTTAACCAGGTCAGAGTTTAGTAAGCGTCCCACCAGGCTCACTTATGGGAGCACCATGGTCCAGCAGCCCAGCCCTGGTGTGTGGGCATCAGAGGGGCTTGAGCTTTAATCCTGCTCTCCTCATGGCACACACCCCAGGCCCCGCCACCCGGGGCCCAGTGTCCCCCAGGACCCTCGGGGCTGCCTCTGTGACATCTGACTTACAGGATAAACCCCTGCCTGGCTGCTACGGAAAGCATTTAGACATTACAGACAAACCCCATCCTTGCCCCATGAACACCAGTGGATTTAGGGGTTAGAGGTGGAGAGAAAAGGCAAGCAAAACACGCATGAAAGTAAACAGCACATGCAACATAAATCTATCAGTATAAAATTGACTTTGTACCCATGTGGGTGACAGAAATCTGGGGGGGAAAAGACAGAGCTGTTTAAAGAAACAGTGTTAAGGAAAATATGTTTACCATACAATGTATATATTACCTTGTTACACATAGGAGATTTTGTTAAACATTTAGAAAGGAACAAAATCCATCTACATGCATGTATTTCCGAAAAACACTGTGTATCTCTGGTTTAATGTCATCAGGATTAGTTATGATTCATCACCTAGTCCATCCTTCAGGAATTATTTAGCCTCAGGCTAAATAAAAAATAGTTACTATTTTTCAGAGTACAAACAAGCAAACAAAGCGGAGAAAACATAGATAATTACTGAAACGGTGCTATTTAAGGTACACTGCTGAGGAGCGCCTCCACGCACAGTTATTAATAGCTGCCTGCTCTCTCAGCTCTTGTCCATATGTTTACCATCCCCTCTTATTTATTCCTTTCTGTCATGAATATGCATCAGCTTCTCCTCCATCACATCAGCCTGCTTAAGAGTAGCTGCTCCTCTGAGATTTATGCTCACTGTCTGCGCCTGGAGCTGCGAGAGGCTTCAGGAAACACCACACTCTAAGATTCATAGGAGGGCAGGCTACAGCCGCACAAATCACATCCGTGATCCGTGGGCCGTAATTCCAGCCAGATCTGAGCAGCGTCACGTCTGTTATCTACAGAAACAACCATGAATTACCTCTCAAAACCGTTTTTTCACATTTCAACAATACCACTTCTCTTCATATTTATAGGCTATTTTTGCAATGAGATATTTAAGTACTGTGCTGGGCATGTAGGTTGATTGGTGGTTTTATTGTGTGCTGTTTTAAATTGAATTAAACATACATTAAACCTTTTAAGATGAAAGCTATTTTCCCTTCTGTTACCTTTCCCCAAACATCAAAGGACTCAGCACCCACAAAATTGCTTCGGTGTTTCTTGAGTCTTGCTCAAGTTTCCCTGTTGTCTTTGGATGCTGCTGAGCTCAGAGATGAGTTTTTGCCAAATTTAATCACTAAGCAGGTTCTCACCACCACAGGCATTTCTGTGCATTTCTGTTTTTATCTTAGTATTTCCTTCTTATTTTCTCTCTGACCTAACTGTCCATCACTTTGTGTTATTTGTAAGGACACTCTTTTGTAAATTATCTATAAACAGTTCTGAAATGAGGAATGGGATAGATTGACCAGATGGATGGATGAACAGATAGAAGATGGATAAATAGGGTAGATCAATACAGAGGTGATAGATATCTATATAGTTGATAGATATGTACATACATAATAAATAGATGATAGAATAATTCATGATGTTATTAGTCCTCTACACCTATGTAGAAGAACATGAATCAGATTTTTGGCACTGATGACCTGGTTTGACCACAAGAGGAAACCGGAATAAAGACGAGCAAGGAGTTATTTTCCTTTTACCACTTTCCAGTATTTTTTCTTTGCAATGAGCACTTGTTACTTTCAATAGTTTAAAATGCAGAGCATTAGTAACAAGTATACTCTATAAAATAAATGCTACATAAATAAAATATTAGAAATATAAATGAGTCCATAAATATAAAGCAAATATAGGGTCAACATGTAATGTGTCTTTAAATTCTGCATATAAAAGGCATGAAGGCCGAAGCAGTGTACATTCCCATCAATAGTGCACAGGGCTGCCTTTTTTCCCACACCCTCTCCAAATTGTTGAAAACCTAGTTTCTCATCTATTCTAAGGTGCCTGAAAGACATCTTTATTACATAAACACTGTATATTTGAAAGATAGTAGCAAATAGATTATCTAAGACTGAAGAGAGAGCAAAGACAGACCCACACTGATATTTAACTCACTCTCCACAAGAGTTTAGAGATATGTATTTTCCAGTAAATTTATAGCAGAATATTAACAGCATGATCATTAACTGGTTTTATTAAGTGATTTTATTTTTGTTTGCTTAGTAGGTAAGATTTGTGGTAAATTAGAGTCCATGAGATTTTTAATTAAATGTATTAATTATTTAGAAATAGACGTGTTTATATATACAGTGGATACTTTTATTTTTAAATAATAAAAAATAATAAAATCTAGAGGAAATTTTTGATTCACACAAAACATTGAAGCTAAAAATGGCACGGACACACAAAATATATATACATGTATACACACACACACAAACACATAAACACACACTTCTCACTTATTTTCTCCTGATTTCTCCTCTTTCCCCTACTTTGACACAGGATTCATGGATAAAATTTAATTTTAATATTATTTTAATAATATTAATAGTGCTAAATATTATTGTAAAGAAAATGTTTTACACCAGCTAAACAATCTGTCAACACAGTACTTTAAGGAACAGGATTTATACTGGGTTGCCAAGGCCAACACAGGAGAAAGAGACATTTGACTTTTCAAGGATGAATTTCCTAAAGTTGTGAGGCTGCGTCCTGACACGCTGGCGGAGGAGGCCCTGGACGGGGTATTTATAGCCTGTGGAGTTCACAAAAGCCACACAAGAGCACACCCGTGGGGCAGGGGCACTGACAGCCTCATTCCGTCAGGACGAGCAGGACGCCTGGTGTGTGTGGATCGTCAGAGCCGTGTTGCGCAAGTTCCTGCTAAAACTGTCAGCCAGCACCTTCACCCTCCCCATCGCTGGCAGAAAGTTGGCACAAATTGTCCCACAGACAGCAGTCTCTTCATTACCTTCACAGCCCAGCACGGTGGATGCTCTATAAATAAAGTTTCTCCCCTCCTCATTCTGAAATAGGCAATGACGGCATGGGTGAAAATGGCTAACGTTTTCAAAAAGACAAAACTCACACTCCCTCTCAAAACCACGGGTGTCTGCACCATCCTTTCCCGTGTCTGACTTGGAAAACTGGATTGAGAAAATGTCAGCTCGCTGCTAAGTCTCGATTTCTTAGAAATGTGAATAGCAGAACTCAGGGAGAGGAAGCGAAATCACATTTTGGTTAAGTCTGAAGTTGGTGAAGTCTGAAAATTCCCAAGGGGTGACGTCTCTGTGAACCAAAGACGGAGGGGAGAAGCCATCAATTTCGACATCACACGGCCCCGTGTCCGCTCTGTCAACAGGGCAAGCTGTCTTCAGTCTCATAACAACCCTGCAGAGAGTTGCTGCCTCGATTTCACAAATGGAGGGAGGAAGCCAGAGAGAACAGAGGTGCTTTACTTCGGTACCTGCAGCTTGACGAGGCGACGGCCGGGGACGGCTTCGGTCATTTTGTGATGAAAGCGAACCAGGGGAGCGGTTGCTGCTGAGCTCTCAACACCTGGCGCTTGAAACAGTTAACAGCAGCTGAGAGCAGAAATCAGAAAACCGGGAAGACGGTCCCTCCACCAGCCAATGAGATGGAGACAGGATGAAGGCAGACCTCGGTGCTTCAGAAGGCTCTAGAAACGGTCAGCTCCAACTGGAGAGAAACAGCTGCTCACACCAGTCAGAACAACTAAGGTACCCACCTCTTGCAGCACCACTGCAGGGGCGTCTCCAGCCATCCCGCCAAAGGCGCAACCCAGGAGATGCTCCAGGACTCATCAGAGGTGGAGCCATGAGCCCTCGGATCTGGGGAGAGGCCAGGAGAACCTGCTGCTCGGGGAGCCGCTGCAGGGGGCACCAACACCGTGCAGGAGGTGGGCACTACCCCTCCTTGTGCGGGAGGTGTGGTGCCAGCTCTGACAAGTGGCCCGGTTCCGGCTCTCGTTATGCCTAGGAAAAGGCAAACCCTCACCACGTGGAAGCAACTCGTCCCCCTTCAGGAATTTAAGACCACTTCCCACAGTTGGGTGCAGGTTGCATAAAAATTTATTAACTCTTCCACTTGTGTTATTCTTCCCAGAGCTGTTACACTCAAGCCATCATTTTAAAATGTACTTTTAATGATGGGAGAAGTGTTGTAGTTGATTTTAAGTTTCTAGTTTTATCTAAGATCACTTCCTTTGCCTGTCAGCTTCTTATTTTTCAAGAGAAAACTGCACAGGGTCCAAAAACCATGCAAATTCCACCTCTCTAAATGGTTGCAAACTTAAAATGATATTACGTTGCTTTATGTTTAAAAGCAAATTAATACAGAAAGAGCATTTCCTGAATATTCAGCCCATGCCAGAATTTCTCCTTTTCCACTGGCCCTTCCCACCTCTTGGGTGTTCCATCCACCCGTACCTGACAAACTTCTCATCACTTAGGGAAAAAGCAGCATCTTAGAAAGAAGATCATAAGCGTGAGAGAAATGATGCGAAGGTAGGCATTGCTAGCTGATGAGGCTAACTGTTCCTAGTGGTGTTTCCTGGTGGTGTAATTACGGACAAGCTAAAGGTGGTCTGCCAGGTGAAGGGGGAGGGGAGTGAAGATGCTAGAAGTCCCTTAAAATCAGGAACAGAGAACTTCAAGAGGCCAAATTTATGCAGCAGAGCCACACAGTCCATGACTGAGAGGAGAGGTGGTGGGTCAGAGGACAGGGAGCCTGCCGGCGCCAGGTGAAGGTTGCAGGGCCGGGCTGGTCCTGCGAGGAAGCCTCAGAAACCCCTTAGGTCAGCGAGGAAGTTCTCCCAGCTGCCCCCATGTCCGCGAGAGCCGGTTTTCAGTCAGGAACCCACAGCCAGGGGAGGGGTCACTGACCCTCGTCTAACTAAGAAGTGGGATCCAGGCCAGAACTGATAGTGTGTGCGTGCTTGCATGCTAAATCGCTTCAGTCACGTCTGATTCTTTGTGACCCTATGGTCTGTAGCCCACCAGGCTCTTCTGTCCATGGGATTCTCCAGGCAAGAGTACTGGAGTGGGCTGCCATGCCCTCCTCGGGGGGATCTTCCTGACCCAGGGATCAAACCCGTGTCCCCTGTGGCTCCACATTCCTGGCAGATTCCTTACCGCTGAGCCACCGGGGAAGCCCAGAGCTGATCATCCGTGCACTCGTTCCCTAAGAAGGGTTGTTTTCTGTAGGCTCCACCTCCTTGATTTCTTTTATTGTCTCATGTTGTGTACATGACTCGTACCTTTTTAGTCAAGAGGGAACTTTGGCTGCAGGTAAACACAGACTGAGTTGAGGGCGCTGGAGAATCAGGCTCAGGGGACCAGGGACCCACCTGCCCCTCCCAGCCCAGTGAGGACCTGCCGGGCTGTGGATGGTGTGTCTGGAGGCCTGTCCAGGGAACGCATGTCGCTCTGAGTGTCTGTAGCAGAAACACGTGGGGCAGAGCAGCTGCACAGCGGAGCAGTCTGCCTCCTAAGCCTCCAGAGGAAATGATGGACTAAACTTAAAGACGCCTTCTGGGAACTTGTGAGTTTGCATTGAGGGCAGAAATGAAGTGCTCAATAGACGTAATCTGCTTGAATCATCCCCAGACCATCCCCCTCAACACTGGTCTGTGGAAAAATCATCTTCCCTGAAACCAGCCTAAATGATGGATTCTATCTAACGAAAGTCAGGCTGGGGATCTACAGGTAACAAGGAGTCACCTAAAGTTTTTCAGACAGAAGCTTTCTTCTTTTTTGTATGATTGCATTTCTTCAATGAAGAATAGTTGATGTAAAATATTATATTAATTGCATGTGTACACCATAGTGATTCACAGTTTTTTAAGGTTATACTCCATTGTGTGTGTGTGTGTGTGTGTGTGTGTGTGTTAAGTCGTTTGGTACTATCTGACTCTGCAACCCCATGGACTGTAGCCTGCCAGGCTCCTCTGATCCATGGGATTCTCCAGGCAAGAGTACTGGAGTGGGTTGCCATTTGCTTCTCCCAGTGATCTTCTCCAACCCAGGGATTGAACCCGAGTCTCTTGCAGAGGCAGGCAGATTCTTTACCACTGAGCAACCTGGGAAGCCCACATTCCATCTATAGTTATTGCAAAACAGTGAGTATATTCTGTGTTGTAGAGTATATCCCTGTAGCTTATTTTATACCAAATAGTCTCTACCTTTTATCCCCCTCCCCCGTGCCCTCTCCCCACTGGTAAGCACTAGGTTCTTCTCTACATCTGTGAGTTTCCTAGTTTGTTGTATATTTTAAGTTCCACATATAAGTGATATCATACAGTATCTGTCTTTCTCTGACTTGTTTCATGTAGCGTAATACGCTCCAAGTTCATCCATGTTGTTGCAAATGGCAAACTTTCTTTCTTATTACGGCTGAGTGGTGAAACAGAAGCTTTCTCTTGGTCAGCGCTTCGCTTTCAGAGGGTGAATTGGGCCGCAGGTGGTAGCCAGGTAAGGGGAGTGGGAGGATGCAGACCCAGGGAGGAAGCCAGGGAGGTCTTGGTCAGAGGGATTAAGGGCCTGAACCAAAGTAAGGGCACAGAAGGATGTGAAGAGGGAGTGTAGACTACGTGTGCATGTTCACTAAGTCGTGTCCAACTCTTTGTGACCCCATGGACTGCAGCTCCCCAGGTTCCTCTGAGTGTTCCATGAGTGTTCATGGCGTTCTCCAGGCTACGATACTGGAGTGGGTTGCCGTTTCCTTCTCCAAGGGATCTTCCCAGCCCAGGGATCGAACCCACATGGCTTGTGTCTCCGGCATGACCAGGCGGATTCTTTACCGCTGAGCCGCTGGGATCACACACGTGAGACAGTTGGGTCGCTCCCTGACATCTGCCCCTCCCGCCTGTGTGCTCAGTTACTCAGCCGTGTCAGCTCTTCTGTGACCCCCTGGGCGGGAGTCCACCAGGCTCCTCTGTCCCTGGGATTTCCCAGGCGAAATACTGGAGTGGATAGTCATTTTTTCTTCCAGGGGATCCTCCTGACCCAGGGATGGAACCTGTGTCTCCTGCAACACAGGCGGGTTCTTTACCACTGAACCACCTGGAAGGCCCCTTATTTGCCCCTACCAGAACGGTATTCTTCCTTCTGGAATCCATCACAGCTTCAGGGAAGAGAAGAGCCTTTCAAGGATGGTATTCATCAACAGAGAGGTAACCAAGATGGAGACTGAGTAACAAATGAAGTCATTCAGTTAAAGAGCATGATGCTTGATAAATTAAGAAATCATCTCCCTACAGAAACCACCACTCATCTGTAAGCTGTGTCCCAGACAGAAAGCGCGTAGCAGACGGCAGTACAGGGAATCATGTTTGTGCCCAGACATCATCTAAGATTGACTGGACGGCCACAAATGCCGCACCCCACATGAGGATCTGCGTGGGAGGGGGCCCACGTCCCCTGCCTCACCCTTTAAGGCTTGGACTTGATTAAAACACGTCTTTGCATGCCATCTTTATACAAATACTCCCTGAGGCTGCCCATTTGAGAAAAGTGGCAGACAAGGATAATGTAGAAAAAATTCCTCCTGCAAATACCCAGAAGTGCTGCTACAGCAGTTTCTCAATGGACTGTGAGGCCCCGGCAGCAGGAGCCGAGGAGCTGGGGGAGTCGGAGTTGGGGTAGACGGAGCTCGGGGAGACGGAACTGGGGAAGACGGAGTTGGGAATGTGGGAGACGGAGCTGGGGGAGTTGGAGCTGGGGGAGACGGAGCTGGGGGAGACGGAGCTGGGGGAGTTGGAGCTGGGGGAGACGGAGCTGGGGGAGACGGAGCTGGGGGAGTTGGAGCTGGGGGAGACGGAGCTGGGGGAGACGGAGCTGGGGGAGTTGGAGCTGGGGGAGACGGAGCTGGGGAAGACGGAGTTGGGAATGTGGGAGACGGAGCTGGGGGAGATGGAGCTGGGGGAGACGGAGCTAGGGGAGATGGAGCTGGGGGAGACGGAGCTGGGGGAGACAGAGTTGGGAATGTGGGAGACGGAGCTGGGGGAGATGGAGCTGGGGGAGACGGAGCTAGGGGAGATGGAGCTGGGGGAGACGGAGCTGGGGGAGACAGAGTTGGGAATGTGGGAGACAGAGCTGGGGGAGATGGAGCTCGGGGAGACGGAGCTGGGGGAGACAGAGTTGGGAATGTGGGAGACAGAGCTGGGGGAGATGGAGCTCGGGGAGACGGAGCTGGGGGAGACAGAGTTGGGAATGTGGGAGACGGAGCTGGGGGAGATGGAGCTGGGGGAGACGGAGCTAGGGGAGATGGAGCTGGGGGAGACGGAGCTGGGGGAGACAGAGTTGGGAATGTGGGAGACAGAGCTGGGGGAGATGGAGCTCGGGGAGACGGAGCTGGGGGAGACAGAGTTGGGAATGTGGGAGACAGAGCTGGGGGAGATGGAGCTTGGGGAGATGGAGCTGGGGGAGACAGAGTTGGGAATGTGGGAGACGGAGCTGGGGGAGATGGAGCTGGGGGAGACGGAGCTGGGGGAGACAGAGTTGGGAATGTGGGAGACGGAGCTGGGGGAGATGGAGCTGGGGGAGACGGAGCTGGGGGAGATGGAGCTGGGGGAGACGGAGCTGGGGGAGACAGAGTTGGGAATGTGGGAGACAGAGCTGGGGGAGATGGAGCTCGGGGAGACGGAGCTGGGGTAGACGGAGCTGGGCATGTGGGCTGGCCGGGCTCCAGGGCCTCACAGGGCAGCCGGCTGGTGCACTGAACACAGGAACTTCCTGCCGAGGAGGTGAACGCGTGCTGGAAAAAATGCAAAGCTCCCCGCTTTCTTGCTCGATGCACATGTGTGGTGAACGGGAGCACAGGCAGTGACCACGGAGCCGCAGGGCCCCGGGTCCTGAAGTGGGGGGACAAGGAGTGCGCGAGACCCTGGGGTGCAGGCGGGATGGGTCATTTCTGTGAGAGACTGAGGCAGGTGACGATGGTATAGCCAGGGAAATGGTTGAGCATCCTTTTTTTTCCTTTCTGTTAATCTTTAGAAGGGAAAACATGGACTGATGTACCTGTGCATTTTCTTACATTGCACGAAAGAGCTGAGGCATCTAAAAAAGCCAGCAGACGGCAGCCTTGACTGGAGTCCGGACGGGGCGGAGCGGTCCGCGCACTCCGGGCCACCCAGTGCAGCGAGCACGGCTCCAACGGAGCCCCCAGTAGAACCACAGGCACAAAGGCCAGTATCCTAAACCTCTGATCCGAGGAGGAAACCTTGGAACTACTGAAATATCCCAAGAGCCTTTCAGAACGTCCCATGAAGGAGACAGAAGGTGAGGTCACCACAGAGGGGCCCGAAGCTGCCAGGAAACTGGCCACTCGGGGCATTCCTAGGACACCCGGATGGCACTCGGCTGGAGAACTGGGGGTCCCCCCATACAGTGAGGGCAGTGAGCGCAAACAGATGGAGGCTTGTCGGGGTCCCCTCTACAGTGAGGACCCTGGGCACACACGGATGGAGGCTTGTCAGGGTCCCCTCTACAGTGAGGACCCTGGGCACACACGGATGGAGGCTTGTCGGGGTCCCCCTGTACAGTGAGGACCCTGGGCACACAAGGATGGAGGCTTGTCGGGGTCCCCCTGTACAGTGAGGACCCTGGGCACACACGGATGGAGGCTTGTTGGGGTCCCCTGTACAGTGAGGGCCATGGGCACACATGGATGGAGGCTTGTCGGGGCCCCCTCTACAGTGAGGGCAGTGAGCACCCTCGGATGGAGGCTTGTCGGGGTCCCCCTGTACAGTGAGGACCCTGGGCACATATGGATGGAGGCTTGTCGGGGTCCCCTCTACAGTGAGGGCAGTGAGAACCCTTGGATAGAGGCTTGTCGGGGTCCCCCTGTACAGTGAGGACCCTGGGCACACAAGGATGGAGGCTTGTTGGGGTTCCCTCTACAGTGAGGACCCTGGGCACACACGGATGGAGGCTTGTCGGGGTCCCCTCTACAGTGAGGACCCTGGGCACACACGGATGGAGGCTTGTCAGGGTCCCCTCTACAGTGAGGACCCTGGGCGCACACGGATGGAGGCTTGTCAGGGTCCCCTCTACAATGAGGGCAGTGAGCACACAAGGATGGAGGCTTGTCACGGTCCCCCGTACAGTGAGGACCCTGGGCACACACAGATGGAGGCTTGTCGGGGTCACCCATATGGTGAGGGCTGTGGGCACACACGGATGGAGGCTTGTCGGGGTCCCCTCTACAGTGAGGACCCTGGGCACACACGATGGAGGCTTGTCGGGGTCCCCTCTACAGTGAGGGCCGTGGGCACACATGGATGAGGCTTGTCGGGGTCCCCTGTGCAGTGAGGGCAGTGGGCACACACGGATGGAGGCTTGTCAGGCGCACACGGATGCAGGCTTGTTCAGGGCTCCTGGGTGGCTGGTTCTGAGAGAGCCAGGACTAACCCCTGTGCTTCCTTGGCTGTGTTCCCCACCCCAACATGCTTTTCTAGGGCAATGCATTAAAAGCAGTGAAAGAAACGACCTCTGGGTACCAGAGAAGCCGTCATCTGAGTGAAATAAAAGCCGCTCAGCGAGTGCAGCTGGTGGGCGAGGCTGACTGATGAACAGGACCCAGGAGAGCGGCCGCGCTGTGCTTGGCATCCCGGATCCACGCCGAGTGGGGTGCTGCATCTTCCCTTCACTTTTAACACATCCCTTAAGTGTACCTGGTTTGTATGCCCCCTTTGTTTAAAAATACCGTCATAAGTCCGTGCTAAAATGCCAGTATAATCTTATGCTTAAATGATGTTTAAATGGATTTTCAACTACTTTATGCCAAAAAAAGAGATGGTTATATGTACACTTTTGTTCCATTTCTTTATTTAACTGTACATCCAAGGGGGCAACTACAATAAAAAACAGACGCCCCCTCCCAATGAACCACGTTGTTCACTATAAAACAGAAGATGATAGGGGTTGCTCATGCCGGCCAGCAGCTTCCTCTCCCAAACATCCATTGTAAGAAAGTCCTTTAAAAAATCAAGAGGCAGAGCAACCACTGAGAAATGCTCAAGGACAGACAAGGGCAGCTGGGTGGGCACGGCTCCCCGAAGACCCTGAAGCTCTGCCGGGTCCTCCAGTCCCACTCCCGCCCCACAGCCCTGCAGCGCCGGTGGATTTAATGGGAAAAGTCCCAAAGCTGTAATTTACTGCTTTGAAAAATGAGGGAGACTGCTGCGTTTGACGTGCTTCTTTGAAACACAGAATATTTAAAATCCATACCCCAAACTTAATGCATGGACAGATCACATCTTTTTATGGCTTCGCTGGTGTAAGAAGAGCCTCATAACCTCTCACGAGGTATGTTTTATTCCTTGTAATGTGTATCACGTGAAGATTAAGAGGCTATATTATCGCCTTCAAAATGACCTGCTATTTCCTGGAAACAGTAATTTGCCGGACCTGTCCTTGCCTCTGGGGCGAGCATAACACCCTCAATAATCTTCCATTCACTAAGCAACGTGTCTGCGACAGAAAGATGGGTCTGGTCTGGCCATGCCGACGGGCATGCGGTGGTTCGGTGCCCGCTCTCCGAGTGCCATCTAGAGGTGGTGAGCCCCAGCGCAAGCGCTGGCTGGCAGGGCTTTCTGCGCTTTCTTATCCTGGAGAGTGTACCCTCGAGGCTAAGAATGAACATGTCTAAGAGCTCGGGCATCTCGTCCCTTCACACTGAGCCAGAACTGTAGGAACCTTCCCAGCGGAGAGGGGAGCACAGGGGTGGGGCTGAACCGAACCTGGGGCAGGTTCGCACTGAGGACAGAGAAGCCCATGGAAGCTGCAGAACCCGGAGCCACCAAGAAGCTGGCCCTGGAGAAGGGCAGGAGCGCCTGCTGGGCTGACCTCCGTGGCCGCCTGCCTCCCGTGAGAACTGAGAAGGGGTCCAGCTCCCCTTCTTGGTCACGTCGCAGTCACAGTCCTAAAGCAGCTCTTGCACCTGCTGGAAACCGTGTTCGCAGAACCCAGCCCTGCGAGGCACCAGCCCAGGACCCCAGACATGGGAAACGACTCTCTGTGACGCAGAAGCAAAGCCCTCGCTCCCCAGCTACGGATGTTTTCCCCATCGACAGACACACAAACCTACCTTTATTTACTTAAACAATTGTCTGAATCAGTTTTTTAAAAGATGCTTTCATAAATACCTACCCACTGATGAGACGCTTTCAGACGAGTCACAAATGTGTGTCTGCTCATTTGTTTCATGCCATCATTACCGTGAATGCACTTTTATGAAATTTAATTTCTCAATCTATTTATGGCTTTTAATTTTCTATGTCACTAACGTTCACATGTGGATTCTCACTGCTCTCCTGGGTGAAAAACCTCTCATGGAAAAAAAAAAAACACATGTTTTCCCGACAGCAGCACATCTGTCTCCCTCGGAAGGAGGGAGTGACGGCACGGGCATCGTTCACAACCCGTTCACGTCTGTCTGCAGTGTACAAATACCCAGCAAGGGCGCCTCCTGTTTTGAGAATGGATATGCAGGTGAGGTCAGCACAGGAATGGGCTTCACTCCGTGTTTATTGACTGGGGAAAGTGGCGGGGGTTTTCGGGAAAGGATTCAGGTGGAATCCTAGGAAACCAGAGGCCTCTCGCGGGCCGGGCTGTCCTGCCTGCGGGAAGTTGCAGGGAGCACGCGGAGTCTGGAGCCCCCTCCACCCGGGATGCCTGGCTCCTCAGCTCACGAGGCCCACTGGTTCCCGCTGTGAAGCTGCCCCGGGTCCTGCAATTAACCAGACCAGATCGGGGGCATGAGCAGGCTGACGTGCTGGGAACTGCTTGGTATAGGAGAGACACCAAAAGTTGCCTTTTTTGAAGTTTTATTGTCTGAAGCGAGAGAAAGCAGAGAGCAAGACGCACATGTGCTGACCGCCCCAGCATCTCAGAGCCCCCAGGCCTGCAGGCATCATGGACAGAACACCCCAGCGAGGCGTCAGCTCACCCCCAGCCCACCCTGTCCAGGGCAAGCAGACACAGTTGTACGGGGAAACGCCCTTCCGCTGAGAAGGACCGAAACTACTAACAACAGAACACCAAGATAAAACCACAGCGTGCAGGGGCTGTCAGGCCACGCGGGACGCCACCCGCGGGGATGGCACGGCCCCCGGCCCTCAGTGGGCGGGTGAGGCGGCGGCCGCGGGGAGCAGCTTGGGCTTGGCCTGCTGGGGCAGCACCACGTCGGGGATCTGCTCCCCATGCTTGTACACGCTGACCGTCACATCGATCTTCTCGCCGCCGTACTTGTTCTTCACGTGCATGCTGTACTTGCCGGAGTCCTCGGAGGTCACGCCCTTGATGGTCATGCTGACGTACTTGGCCTGCTCCACCTTGACCGAGAAGTGGTCGCTCAGCTCGATGTCCTTGTCGTTCTTGAACCACACGACCTCTGGGTCAGGGTTCCCGAACACCGTGCAGGTCAGGTTCAAGGTCTTGGGGGAAGAGCAGGCAGAGAGGGGGAGACAGAGAAAGAAGAGTCAGGTGGCCTCTGTGTGGCTGGACCCGCAACCCCACCCAGGTATTGATCTGCCCCACCCATCATTTATTTGGTCAACTTGCTCTTTGTATATGGAGGCACCGCTGGAGACCCCAGGAGCCTCAGACACGGAAGGTCTCCCGTGGTGGGAGGGGTGCTCTGTGTGTTTGGAAGAATGAACCATCCAGCCCTCGAGGAGACGAGGTCCGCAGAGGCAGCCCAGGCCCGGCAGGACGCAGGGACCCCCCACCCCGGCTCCACACTGGTAGGACACAGGGACCCCCCACACCGGCTTCACACCCTGGGCCCACGTGAAGACCCCCCGCCATCCCGGGCACCCCCCACCCTCACCTTCCCCTCCATGATTGTCACCACGTCGGGCAGGCCGCCGATCACCTTGCCACGATCTGCAACAGGAAAGCAACTTGGCTGAGAACACCATCCGTGGGGCTGTTCCTGGGGGTCGGGGCACCCAGGGGCCAGGGGGGCTCAGGTGTGGGGGTGCTGCCCGACAAGGCTCACGGCTGAGGGGCCCCTGGCTGAGGTCTGAGCAGAGGGGTGAGTGATTCCATGTTGGGAGGGGCTGGCAGGGTGGTGGGTAGAAAGGGGGCTTGTGAAACACCCGAGAAGCTCGGGCTCTGAGTGGGGCTTCGCGGATGAAGGTTCACCCCGGCCACAATGCCGGGTAAACCGAGTCCTCCTGAATTCCTTCGGGAGCTGGAGGGGCCTGGCCTCTGGAGAGAGGATTCTGCAAGAGCAGTGTTTTGTATATATAATGTACATATATTATACATATATGTATACATATATATATATACAGTGTAGTTTTCTGTCTCCTGTGATGTTCTGACATCTGAAATCTCCGCCTGGCTGGGCAGATAACCCCCACCAGCCAAGGGCCCACCAGGAACCGCCCGTGACCTGTGTCAACCCCCCGGCCAGGCCAGCCTCCACCACCTGCCCTGCCCCCGGAGGGGACACTCCTCTGCCTGGATCACCCCAGCCGGGTGTCCGGCAGCTCAGAACACCCCTGTCGCCCAAAGCCCAGAGAAATCACTAGAATGAGCCAGTCTCTTGTTCACCCCACCCTGCCTGCCTTTCCCTGGAAACCCCAGGACAGACCATGGCCTCCGTCCCCCTCTGTCCTGCCCTCTGCCCCTTGCTCCCTGACCCCCGACCCCTGCGTGCCCCTGCCTCCAAGACTGGAAGCCTGTCCTGCGTCTCCTCTGGTGGCCTCTCCTGAGTAAGCAGCGAATAAAAGGACACAGAACTGGTGGGGGGTGGTGTGGGAAGGAGGGCAGGGGGGAAGGGGGCTGGCATCGGGCTGCAGGGAGCGGGGGTAGGCGGCTGGGGGCAAGAGGGGGCATGGGCAGTCCTGGGGCTTCGCCAGGTGAGGCGGATCTGCTGGGCTCCCTCAGTGACACAGGGTCCTAAAATACAGACCCTTTAACCCCACCCAAAAGAGTGTACTGTGCTTGTTGTAATCAAGCATGTACTCACTTTTCTCTGCAAAAGCAGCGGCCCTAAAAAATGAAGAGGGCAGAGGAGAGAGAATAAAATAGTCATGAGAAATGCTGTCAACTAAAGCATCACACATTCAAGAGGTCTGCTAGAGACAGAGCTTCTCCGAGAATACACCCAGGTCACAGGGTTGGACAGAGTTCTGATGCCTCCCACCGCCCTGCCTCCCAGCTGCCGAAACCCACAGAAAAGTCTGCCATCCACACTCGCAGGGTGAAGAGATTTCTTTTTTCACCACATTGCTTTGGAGATTTTTAGATACTTTTTGAAAATGTCAGTTTCTGATTTACCCCAGTTATCCATTCATCCATCAACAAATATTTACTGAATAACTTAGTGTGGGACAAAGACTGTTCTCAGTTTTAAAGATGCTCTAAAACTGAGACACAGATTAGAAATCCCAAGTCATTCTTTAAAAAGTTGCTCTGAGCAATGAAATATTAATTGGCTAAAAAGAAATGAGCTCTCAAGCCATGAAAAGACACAGAAGAAGATTAGGTGCTTATGACCCAGTGGAAGAAGCCAGTCTGAGAAGGCTGCAGACCATAGGATTCCCAATAGAAGTGACCCTCAAAAAGCACCGGGGTAGGAAAACTCTTGTGTGTATACCTGTCAAACATTGTATGCTTGTCCCAACCCACAGACTGTCCAACACCAGAGCGAGCCCTAACGGACCCACAGACTCGGGGTGACGGTGACCTGTCCACGCAGGCTCCCCAGGTGTAACTCATGGACTGTGCGTTGGGGGGTGCTGAGTGAGGAGGCCACGCATGAGCGGGGGTGAGGGTATTTTCTGTACCTTCGTCTCAATTTTGCTGTGAACCTAAAACTGCCCTAAAAATATGAAGTCTTTAAAAGGAAACTAAACATACAACATTTTAAAAATTGCTCTGTATGATGAGTATATATAATTATGGACACATATATATGCATATATAATTATGGACACACATATATGCATATGTAATTATGCCTATTTCAGAAATTCAGTATTTAAATTCATTTAAAGTAACCCAGGGTCATTATAACTCTAAAATCAATTGTTAGATGCATTTATAATTTAGAAGGACACCTTCTTCTGGATGTGGAATGGCTTAAATTGCGAATTTATCCCAGTTCCTAGAGCTTCACATCCCTTGGGTCAGTGAGGCATCCACAGAGGTCCCCACACTCAACCAAAATGACACCTTGTCCCCTGGACGCCAGAAGGAAGAATCTATAGCCAAACATGAAAATCTTACTTGAGCTGCTGGAATTCAGCAAACGCTTCATCGAAAGCTGCAAGGGAATATTTCACACGTTAGTGAGCGTCTGAATGTGCTTGGCTTTTATTCCCTCACTCTCTCTGCTCCTGAGTTTGCTTACTGAACGCTGACAGATAGCCAAATGAATAAAGCGCTGATTCAGAAGTAATCCTCTCTGAGTGAAAACCGTAAACTTGGTGGTTTCCTTTTCAGCATCCAGCTTATTACCCTGATCACCTAGTACAAAATTACCAGGGGCCAGAGAATAATGATCCTACCCTGACCAGACAGGTCGAGCGAGCGCTGGTGGTTCTTCTTGCCGTCGAGAATCTCGAAGGTGTACTTCCCCTTGTCCTTCTCTGTGGGCTCACAGATCTGCAGCCAGGCCATCTCCTCACTGCCGCCGATCCTCATGTGCTCGCTCGACGCGATCTTAGCGTCCCTTTGAAAAGTCACAGGACACACTTGATTTACAATCTCACATTGCACGTGAGACACCTCTGGGGCATGCTGGGCGTCTTTCGGAGGGAGCCTCCTCCAAGCTGTAGAGTCAATGTCATCATAGATGTCTCTGGACATTGTACATTTACGAACCACATCAGCAGCTCAGCTCTGAAAACTTTCCGAAATTAAATCTGATACTTATTTTATAGAGATACACTGCTGTTTAACATCTGCTTGCTGGCCACACATAGACTATCAAATCCTCTAGGCCATGAGTTATTTCTCTACTTAAAAAATTAAAAACAGAATCACTGTATGATCCAGTGGATATGTAACCAAAAGGATGGGCAGCAGGGACTGGAACAAATGCTCACCCATGACAGACGATGGATAAGCAAACGGTGGCCCGTCTGCACGATGGAATGGGAGGAAATTCTGACTCTCACTACAGCACGGATGGGCCTCAAGGACATCATGGCGAGTAAAACCACCCAATCACGAAGGGAGAACTACCCCCAGCATCGACTCAGCCATGGCGAAGGCTGAACACGGCACTGAAGGAGGGGGCGTCCACCGAACGCCAGACCACCCCTCAACCTGCCCGCACGTGTTTGGAGCCCTGCCGCCCACCAGGTCTCCTGCAGGAACCCCCGGCCCCTAGGCAAGCACGTCCCCAGCCCAGCATGACCCTGAGATCAGCCCCACTCTCCGGTCCCAAGCCCAGACTTGACCTCTGCCCCCACCCCATGGTCACAGCCCTGCCGTCTTGGACTGGGGACAGATTCTGTCCCCCAGACACACAAGAAGCCCCCCGTCTGCAGCAGACCCACCCCTCCACCACCCCCGGCCTGGCTCCATCCCCAGATGAACCCTTGCCTCCAGAACCTTCCCTGGCCAGCAGCCCCAGGGTCAGCCCCCACAGCAGTTCCATGAACCCGTCAGCTCAGAAGGCAAACCAGCCCTGCTTGGAGCAGCAGCAGAATCCACCGTCACCGTCACCCCCCTGACAGCGACCTTGGCTCAGAGGACTAGCTGTTCCTTACTGCCTGGGGACTTAAATGGGCCAAGTTGGATAAAACCGCCTCCTTGGTTTTATTACTTGATCACAAAACCTGACTGAATCCCTTTATTCCCCAGTAATCTTAAAACAGCTTACATTAAGGAGAGAAAGAGGAAGATGTGCAAAAGCCTACACGTGTCTGCCTGTCTGTGTGAAAGCAACCAGGAGGCTGGTCCTTGCAGCGGTGGGCGGGGAGGGCGGTGGGCTGGCAGCAGGGTCGCCCCGAACCTCCCCTCCCCCGGGATCCCCAGGCTTCACTGAGACTTCAGGGGCCTCTGAGCAAAGCTCCCCAAGTTGAGTTAAAATCTGCACTCTGGGATTAAAGCACTGTTAACTGTTTCCTTCTGTAAAGAGGCCGCTGGAGTCTTCAACAACCCTGCTGCTTCAACGCCTTCAGCAGCCAGTACTTCGCACTTTGAGGTCCAGCCCTCCCGCGTCACAGTCATTTCACCTTCCAGCAAGAGAAGAAAATCCCCTATCAGAGGGCATTTCTGCCAGCTCCACTTTGTGGGTTTCTAAGTCCTTAGGAGCAGGTTTACACCTTCCTCTAAGTGGCCTTGGTGTCTTACTCAGCATTTTCTTCAAAGAGCAATCAGCCTTGCTGACGCACACGTTTCACCAAATCCTCATCTGTATTGATTTCTCATCACCTACTGGCAAAGAATGTCCGGGTCCCCAGGACGAGTCTCCCTCCGGCACCCCAACTCTGTTAAGTGGGCCCAGCAGCCTCCCATGGTAGGCTGTATTTCAACAAATGCTTGTTATTCTCTATGTGTCCGATTAGTGTCTAACAAGAACTTGCTTGTCAGTGACATACAGCCAAGGTCCTGTAAGGCACATGTGAACATGCTGGGATCCTGTCCGCTGAGGAACAGAAGGTCTGAGTTTGTGGATGTCACTGAAAACGTGGTCTGCAAAGGTTGCCTGTGTTCTCAGGTTAGAGGCAGACTAACCACAGTCCCTACTGCCCGTCGGAGGCCAGGCCCGGGGGACGGTAACCCTGAACCTGGTCCTGTTCCTGACAGACCTGAAGCTTTGATGAGTGTGCTGGAGACAGGCCTGGGGAGAAGGGTCGGAAGGGCAGACCCCAAGGGGCTGGAGGCAGGCCCTGGTCCACCGCCGTGGGCATCGTGGGAGTCTCTATTGTTTTAATTGTGAGCATGCCCACCTGGACGGGCAACCGCAGCAGAGGTGAAAACAGAGAACCCCGCTGTGTGCAGGGCTTGGTCTCACTTGCTTTCTTCTCTTAAGTACTATTAAGTTGTTGTGGTCTTTTCTTCTTAATTGATCTAATGAGAAAGCAACAGACTGGAAATCTGGAGTGTGGTTTCTGAATACTTTTTCCATCAGCTCTGCCAGATTCCAGACTAAATGTGTGTCACTGGCAAAGCCACCCTCGTCTAAACCAAGAAAGCAGAGGACGCGATCTCGGGCACCTTCAGCACTTCTCCTCTTTGTCCTTCTCCCCCCATTTCTGAGATGGCCCCGCCCTGAGCCCACGGCTGTTATCACTTCTCAAAACTGCAAAGTCTCAAGAGGACTTGGCCAGGAGCCCCGTGGCCCAGCGACGGGCCCCGGGCACCTCCCTGCGGATACGCAGGGCCGCGGCCATGGCACGTGGACACTTACTTGTGGTACCAGTTCACCTTCATTTCCTCAGTGAAGTATTTCATGAAGCACTGAAGCCTTATTCCTTCTGGGGTGCAGAGAATCTTCAGTGGAGACGCAGAGGCTCCTGCAGAAGACAGAGCAGACTCAGAGCCGAGGAGAGCGGTCTGCGCTGGGTGAGAGCGGGCTGGCCCTGGGCCGGGAAGCCCGGCCACGTCCCTGTAAAAACATCCTCACCCAAGTGTTCTAACATCCACACTGAAGGTACCCGAAAATCTCTACGACAGAGCCATGAAGGGACTCAGACGGCCCCAAGAAAATGTTCTCAAGGGGCTCCTCACGTCCTGACCACGTCCATACAGCCACTACCACAGGCTTACTTACAACTAGACCGCGGGCAAGCCTCCAGCGCAGACGGGGCCCCATGCTGATGGGCCTGCCCGGGGGGCAAGACCGCACCCAGCTTCTCACACCCCTCGCCTTCCTCCTCCTTCCCCCTGAAGGGAAGAAGCCCCGGGCATTCCATCGCCTACATGTTTTCTGGAAATGCATCAGCAATGCCCCAGTGGGAGTACCTCCACGGGGCTCTGAGCTCGGAGCCGGCTACCTGAACGCCCCGCCCCATGGCCTCTGGAGCCCTCTCTCTGCTCCTGCCTGAAGATAAACCAGAAAACGGCTTTTCTAAACCCCTTCCTGCATTGTGCTTCTCCCCACATTTCACCCTGTGGTTGGGGGGGTGAAGGGGCTAACCACAGAGGGCAGCAAGCCACACATCCTGGAACACAAAGATGCGGAAACGCTGCAGTCTTAACAGAAGAGCGTGAAGAGGAGGCTCGTTTTTCAGACCACAGTTAGGGTCAGTCCAGAAGGGTTTCCAGTCAAGCAGGGAGCGGGGAATGGTACTGTCTGTAAGACGCCGGGGCAGAGGAGAGTGGCCGGATCTGACTGCGGTGCCTGAGCACATGCGGGGCAGCCAGGCAGGAGAGCGGTTCTGGGAGATATCTCGGCTCAGATCCAGGTGCCGCCATGTCCCCTGTGCTCCTCACCAAGCCTGCAGGGGGTTACACTCTGCCCACACCACCAGCAGGGGCTCACTTCAGCCGGAATCCACGGATAAGTAACTGCGCCCACCACGGGGAGAAGGGACGGCTGGATGCACCTCCCGGGTAATCAGACGACAAGAGCCTGGCTTCCAGGGCTGACGCTGACCGGGGCAACATGGCCCAGGAAGTCATGTGCTTATCCTCAACTGTGTCCTTACTAAGCCTTGACTTGGAAGCTTTAAGGAGCATCTACGTCTTATCAGACAAAATTTAACCAGATAGGCATTTAATCTTTGCAGTCACCACACCAAAAAGTAAGTTCTGCCATTGGTGCTTCTGTTTCACAATTGATTCTTATTTGATTAGACATTTCAGCGTGAGCATTAAGAATCAAGGGATACACTATAAGTCTGGCCCCCGTTACAGAACATACACCTCAGACATTTTTGTGAAATAGGAGGATTATGAACGGGAAAGAACTGGATGGGTCGCATCTTAGAGTACACGTCTCGTGAAAGGAGGGAATGTTGAAGGACGTCAGAAGGAAGCCTGGGCTCCTGAACTAGGGACACGCGACGACCCCAGTGCTCCCCAGGACTCTGCTGGTGACAGCAGGTCACACAGCTCCCCGGGACCAGAGTCCTCGTCTGAACACTGCGGTCTCTCCTAAGACGCTGCAGAAGTACACAGCTCGTGGACACAGTGATGCGATGCTGAGAGTCAGTCTCAGGAGCCTGAGGCTCCAGTTCTGCCTTCCCACCTCAGAAGTCAGGTGGAAACGTGAGAAGTGTCAACAGCATGTTCTCAGGTGTGTGTTCACACACAGAGCATCCTCCACGCAGAGAACTGTCACTTTGGCATCGATTCTTGTAACAGGTTTGTTTGCATCCACAGAGTTACAGAATTTTACCTCTGGATGAGAACCTGAAAGTCACCCCTCCAGATTCCCTATCACAAGGGTGAGGAGGTCAAGGGAGCCTAACTCTGTCACAACAGATTTGCTTTGCAGGCACACACAGCCTTTAGCTCTGGGGACACTAAGAACAGACTCTTGTTCTGTGGGCCGTTAGCCTGACCCTGCAGGAAAGCCCCTTCCTTATGCCTGTCATCCGCAAGACGCTGTCCTGCCACTGAACCTGGGCCTGTTCACAGATGTGCTGTGGTTCCATCAGCTGTGGAAAATGCCCTTCTCGGGAAATAGAGAGTCTAGCCCCAAAATGACTTGAAAATTAGAAGGCATTTACTTACCACAGACTCTACTCATCGCCAAAATGATATCCTCGTACACTGAAAGGAAGGAGGAAATGCACAGTTACAGGCCTAATGTATCAGCAGCATATTCACATTTAATTAAATTGATACTGGAAAGCAGGATGTTCAGTTGAGAAATGAAACATTAAAGTGGCAATGTGTATCCATGAAAGGCTTATGTGGCGATAAATCCTTCTAATTTCTCCACTTTTTAAACCTGGAACAAGGACATTTTGCTCGACATTCATCTGACCTTGAATTTAATTGAACCACCTCATCCCGAGTTCAATCATTGTAACACATTCGTCACGGGACAGGATTTGGCTCCTGTTGGTGGACGAAGATGGCGTTTCAGAGAACCACAGAGTAACATCATTCTCAACTCACTCAAACACCTCTGAGGACAGTAGGAGCAGAAACCTGTCCTCTACTGTGCTCCCACTAAAGACACAATATGCCTAAGGACACAGGAGGCCTCGCCTGCATCTCACACCCATCCTGCTGGCCAAGTGCACTTCCCTGGGGAGGAGGGAGAAAGCTCTCATCTACCTTTGCCAGCTATCTCAAGGGTAGACACATCCTGACCCCTGTCGTCTTTCAAGGTCGCCTTGTATTCACCGTGATCCTTCTTCGACAACTGCAAATGAAACAGATCCCATGTGAATGTAAAACTGATGCCACGATATAAAACCTAATGCAAGCTGATACATTTCCTTTGCAAACCATGGAAATTCAGCATGCAAACTGGGAGATAAGGCAGAATTCACAAGGGATTTGAAAGACTTTTCTTCCTTGTCTCTCTGTTTTCTTTACCCCACTCCAGTATTCCTGCCTGGAGAATCCCGTGGACAGAGGAGCCAGAAGGTCGCAAAGAGTCAGACATGACTGAAATGACAGAGTGCGCACACACACACACACGTGCACACACGCGCGTGCACACACGCGCGCGCACACACACGTGCACACACGCGCATGCACACGCACGCACGCACACACACGCACACACCTTTGGTATGAGCAGCTCACAGACCCCCTTCTCCAGGTCAGGCATCTTCTCCGTTTCATATAGAACATCATCCTTTAGCCACTTGAAAACCGTTTCCTTCTTGGTGTTTGCAACCTACAAGACAGGGGTCTTATGTTGAGCATGTGAATTGCTGGAGCTCATGAGAAAAAAGTCTTTTCTGATTTCAAATCACAGACCTAAAAAAAGTAAATAAACTTTTATTATAGACAGTGTCAGACAGAAGCTCACAGGAAAGCTGTCTGTTCTATCAATGGTACATACATTTCTAAATTCTAGCTTCTGAAATAATTAAGGCCTGACAGGAAGAACAAGTGACTCCTCTTTCTTCTGACCCATAAAATTAGATGGTGTAAGTTTGGTTCATACAAGATTTCAATAATAAAGACAAGTTGTGAGCAGTGTATTTTAAATTTATAAATAATATAAAATCACACGAGTGTGATCTGACCATCTCCCTGGTCGTCACTCCCTTCCAGGTGGAACTGATCTCTCACCTTACACACAAGCCGAACCTCACACTCGTCTGTAACATCCCAGTGTAGGTACTCAGCGAAATGCGGGCCTGAGGGGGAGAAGGGAAAAAGTTTTTAAAAAGGAGAAAAATGTATACACATACACATACATATAAATGCATTTGGGGCAGAAGAAAGTAGTTGTTCAGTCTGAAACCAAGATGACTTAACAAAACTAATCTTCAGGGCTTTGACCTCAGTGTGTGCAATCCTGGTACAAAAATCTCAATTCCCAACAGGACGATGCTGCCCAGTCTCTCCTGCTTACTGACATCTAACAGCTCCTGCCCTTTAGAAAGAAGAATAATGAAATACTATATTTCTTCTCAAGGCACGTGTCTGACTGAACATCCACCAGCATAGCCTATAAAAACCTTGAAATAGGAGAACTAATCTAGGTATGATGAAGAAAAAGCAGTTTGACCTAGCAATCATATCAACATGTGATATTTTATTTACATAGCATCTGAAATCAAAGACAAATTTATATATCTGTAAAAAATACCATTTTGCTTAATATAAATGTAAAAGTCATATGCTAATAACACATTCAACATAAAAATACAAAGCAGATTTAGGAAGTATTTTTTAATTTCTTCTATATAAATACATTCTACAAAGTTAAAGAATCATATGGTAGAAATGGGTAAAATAAATATTTTGTCTATTAAAAATAAAAATAATGTAAAACAATAAAAATAATATTTGTATATTTTAAAATCTGTATTCTAACTTTAAAAAAAAAAGAAATTCCATATAAAAATGTTTTTCAAATAAACCCCTGGGCTATATTTCAGTTTTTAAAATTTATCTATTTTCCTTCATATCTAGTTATTGATAAGATGCATTTTTAAAACAATGTATCTTAAATATATTATTTGTAACTAAAGAATTACATCTAAAAGTTCACGTTCATACAATTTTAAGTAAAATAACAAGTTCATGGGAATTGGAGTTGGGTCTCCAGCCCTCTCTCCATCTGTCCTAATAAAGCCCCCACCTCACTGCCCCCTTCGTTCTTTCCTCTTTTTGTTACAATCACTGGACTCACGAGGACCCTTCCTTGTCTCTGCAGGAGAACATGAACACTAAATGAGATTCCAGGGCTTTTCAAGTAGAAGCGAGAAAAAAGTACAGATGAAATAAAGGAACAGAAAGTGTCCAAACTTCTACAGAATAGAAGAGATCTGACTTTTCCATCATTTAAAATTGCAGTTAGCCTTCTGGCCTCCGACAGGATCTGCTCCAAGCAAATACTCAAATCCTACACCTTCGTCTATGCTAGCGGTGGGAGAGCCAGCCGACCACCTACCTTGTTTCCTGAGGAACTCCTTTCTTTGCAATTCAGCCTCTTCTAGGACAGTCTTGAATGCTAAATCCAATATTTAAGGGAAAACACAGAAATGAAATACACATGCTTCCCTCCAATCAGAAGAATCTGTTTTGAATTCTCTTTTATGGACACACAAGGGCCTCCCACATGGCATACCGTCTCCAATGAGAACCAGGGAAGACTGGCTTTTGGCTTTTCCGTCCTGAATCTGCACGGTGTAGGTGCCCTCGTTATCAATGGTGAACCGATCCATCACCATCTCAATGATGCCAGTGGACTTGTCACACTTGATTCTGTGTGCCTGGGAGGACACAGGCGAGGTGAGAATCCCACCTTCCCGAAAGGGAAAACGCCTTCCCGAAGCTTCCCCTCTGGGATCTGACAGTCACTCAACTATTGTATCTTAAGGAAGTAGGCTGCCCAAAAACCAGAAAGTGAAATTTCACCCACTGAACCTCTTGGTGAAGCAAAGATCAAATAAGGGACATTAGGTGATGACGCCCTGTGTCTACATGGGGAGCGACCTACACTCAAATCCAGCAGAAACTCTGCACACTCCCTGGGGATGTGCACCTGCCATGAGATAACTCAGCATGTGGGGAGCAGAGCAGGGTGCCCTGGGACCCGTGTGACCACAGAACCGGAAACAGCAGCACAACCACCTCCACGCCGCGGGGGCTTCAGTCTCGGGGGCTCGGGGCCCCTCCCATCACCACGCTGGCACTGGGGCTGAGGGTCTCCAGGCTCTGCAACCCCATCTGGGCAGCATCGGGTCGGGGGGACCCGTCCCAACACAGCCCGCCCAGGGCTCAGTCTCACAGACTCCACCCTCGTCGCCTGTGAGGAGCTCAGGCGCTCCGACGCCGTGTGGTTGCTGACGGGCCATGTGTTACTCCACCCCGGGTACGAGGTCACCATCGAGCACGTCAGAGGCAGGAGGGGGACAAGCACACGGATGATCGTGTCCAGCGCAGCCGCCAGGCAGGGAAACGGGGCCGAGGCGCCAGGACTGAGCTCCCCGGGGGGGCAATGCAACAGCAGAGGCGGGCTGCTCCCTCAGCCTGGGCCTCAGCCTGCTCCAGGCCCAGTGAGCAAAGGCACGGCCACCTCTGCCGGTGACGCTTCCTGCAGGCGTTCCTGCCTCCTTTCAGAGGCAGGCAGCTGGGACTTAAGCAAAGCCTTCCCCGCCTGGACCTGACCTGTCCCAGGAGAGCAGGGCCTGGAGCCAGGTAGGCAGGGTCGCCGCGGGACTTGTGGTCAACACCCAGTGCGGGGACCAGGGGAGGCCACTCTGTTCCTTAGAGACACCCTCCTCCCACACCCTCACCTTGACGACACTACCAGACGCACTTCTGTCTTAGGCGACTGAAACAAAGTGCGTAAGATCAGCCGCGTCCTGACATAGCATGCGCATCTATTTTCAGGATGCTCGTCTTCCTGTTTCAGCTGGCAGTTATATTTTGGATTCGAAATGCCAGTATCCCAAGAGCGCCGAGATAAATGTTAGTGAAATAGCACCTCTGTTCAGCGTCCCTAAGCTCAGCTCCCTTGGCATCAAGGGTTGGCTCCAAATTCCCCCGCTTGGTGTTGGAGGAGGCCCCTCTGCCTTCTCCCACCTTCCGTTTTATCCAAGTGAGTTTCCAAGATGCCCCATCCGTGGCCACTCCACTCAGTCAGTGCACCCCTCATCTCCGGCCCACACCTTGCCCACTCTCCCTCGGGGAGGCTGCAGGGCACGCCTGGTCCCCAAACTATTCCTCCTGAAGAGAACCCAGGAACCCACTACTGTGGGAATCTCCTTTAAATACTCAGGTTGTACTAGCTCCTTCTCAGAATCAGTACTCACTGTATGTGGCGCTCGTGGTAAAAAACCCACCTGCCAATGCAGGAAACATGAGAGTTGGATCCCTGCATCTGGGATATCCCCTGGAGAAGGGGACGGTGACCCACGCTAGTGCTCTTGCCTAGAAAATCCCCTGGACAGAGGAGATTGGTGGGCTACGGTCCGTGGGATTGCAAAGAGTCAGACACGACTGAGCGACTTCACTTTCTTTCTCTCTTAAATGACTTAGCTCGCACATAATTGTTTTAACACGCTCTTTTTCTATATCATCCTCTGACTCAAGTTGTGTTTCTTTCACTCTGGGATAACCTCCAGGAAGGCAAGGTTATATGTCATTTTTCTAGGCTACAGAGGGCACTCAAATGCAATTTGCAGAATATCAGCTGCCAACCATGAGGAAGAGAGAATGAGTGTGTGAGGTCCCGGGGGTTAACATGATGCCTCAGGTTCTCTTTGACCAAAGATGACTTCGGGCTTTAAATGAATCAAGCCAGCCCATGCCCATGGGCCTTAACTTCCAGTAAACATAAAAAAAATCACCTTGACAGTTGCAAATTCCAACAGACCATTTGTAACACTGTGTTCTTGCACAGGATGGCTTAGGTATTTTTCTTGATGGGAAACTGGTGTATATGAAGTGAGAAACACATGAATGAGACACGTGAGCTCAGGTTACTTTTTGAGGGAGGTCATTTTGGGAGACAGTGCTGATCACAGGGAGTGCATGGGACCTGTCTCCTTCCCGGAGACTCGGGTGGTTCTCGGGGGCTGGACAAGGAAGGGGCTGAGGGCTGAACAGAGTACCTTGTGGGGCCTGTGGGGGTCTTTGTAGTTCTGAGTATTTGCTTTTGCAAACCAGGAGCAAATTTCAAGGAGCCACACTGATTCTGTCCATTTTCGCTCCCTTCAAGCATCTGTGAGGAGCAGTCTGCAGAACCTGCTCTAATTAGGCCTGAGAGGTGTGAAAAGGAACCTCTCTCACCGACCAGATCCTCAACAACCCAGAGCCTTCCCCGTTCTCTTAGCTTCTGCACCACAGGGTCTGGGCAGGCTTGAGAAAAAATTAGGCTTCTGGCGAGTGCCATTATGCAGCGAGACAAAGTTCAATGATTTTATAGGGGCCATAAATACAGGTTTCTATGTGACTTTCACAAAACAGCGTCAATCTCCACACGGAAAAGTCACCTGTGGATTGCTAATTAAGGCAGTGAAATAGTACAGCCCTATTGCAAAAGATGAGCTGTGCAGCGAAGATGTCATTCTTAAAGCCAGCTATCCACAGCAGGGAGGAAATGCTAATCAAAAGATGCTCTACAGATAAAGCACAATTATACTAAATTCCACTGCACGCCCACATGATCTCTGCTCATAAAAAATGTCTCCAGTTACCTCGATCATGACGCTCTTCTATGCAGTGTCCACACTGTGGGCTCTTCTGCAGCCAGGAGGAAGCTGCATGCTTTCTGCTTACTAGCCAACCCCCAGCTTGTACAGTCCTTCAAGGACGTCATTATTCTCGAGGGGAGGATGGACTGGGAAAGAAACTCCCAGGATCTTTGTCCACACACGACCTCTCCCTGAGGGACATCCGTCTAACCCAGCTTTACTAAAACCTGTCAGACACAGACATCAGACTAGGGATGAGGAGCCCAGCTCAGAAGGAGAGTGAGCGACCCTGCCTCCCAGCCAGTCCTGTTCAGACTCGTCCCGCAAATGGTTGAGGCACCTGACTGAGACTCAGTGGGATTGCTAAATAGATACGAAGTGGTGGGTATCGAGGGGAAAAAGGACAGAGGAGGTAAAGATGCTGGGACTCAAGAGACCCCCAGGGCACCACTGAACAGTAAGGAACGGCTCCAGTCAAGCGGTCGGCTTTTAACTGGGTTCCCGGTTGCGCTGTAGTAATTAGACAGAATGACGTATATCGAAACACAATATTCCACAAGCAAAACAGGAACCTTCTAACATTCGTAAGCTTCATTCTATACAATTAAAAGCAGCAGAAGGACAAAGTATTGCATCACAGCATCCTATGCATTTTCTTGGCCCAGATTCGCCCAGGGGGCAGCCTAAAGCTCAAGGGGTGCAGACGCTAATTTCCCTGGCATCACCTCCCCCAGGAGCTCTGGGGGCTGGGGCAGGGTGAGGGAGGCCTTGCTCCCATCAGGGCAAAAATACACACCTTCAAAACCCCTATGAAGAGGAAATAAATGGATCTGTGGAGCGTATCCCTCACCCCGTGTAACCAGAACCTTTCCATAACACCAAGCTCAATGTCTCTAAAATGTAGACTGTCGTTTCTTAATTGGAATAGGCTTGAATTTAAAGACCTCCCCATCTCTCACGTAACCCAGACCAAAGCTCTGAACAGTGCCAGCCTCAACCTTCTCTCACCCACCTTGTCAGCCTTCTACAGCCCAAAAGGGATGAAAGCAAACCCAGAATGCTGACTTTCAGGAACTGACCTCCCCATTTGTACCCGGTGTCTCCAAAGCCAGAGACCACACTCACACGCACTCACCTCGCTGTCGGAGACTTCTCTGTCGTTGATGATAAAGCGGTAGCTGGAGTCTGGGGATAAGTGCTCAGCCTGGAGCCAGAAGCGGACCTGGCCCTTGTCGAAAATCTCATAAGCTAATTCTGACTTCAGAGGAATCGCTAGAGGAAGAAAAGAAATCACAAGTCAACAGTGCGCGAATCACTGTGAGAAAGCAGAGCTGCATGTTATAGGAAAATATCAACCCTCACTATTACATTTTTTGAAAATGTAAAAAGCCCCTGAAGATTGACTTGATTATGAAAAGCAAAACTAAGAAACAAAACTCTAGTTAGCACGGCACTGCAATCAAAGCCTCACCCCCGGGGGCCTCAGCACGCATGGTCTGCTTCCCCGAGGGCCCACCAGGGACCACAGACATAGTCCGTCTGAATCCAGTGTAATCCACAGCTGAAGATCCCACCGGATGCAATTCTCACTTGGATTAAGCAGACACACTCAACCCGAAATCCAAAACTTGGTATGCGATGAAAATCACAACCGGTCACAGTAGCAGCCACGACCTATTCTGAGCCACACGCTGACAAGCGTGCCAGTTGCCACACGAGGCCAGGCCCCCAGACTGCACAGGTCACAGACCCGGCCCTGCTCCAACCTAGGCCCACTTACTGGGGTTCTTGATCTCATTGCTCAGGGCCTTCAGACGTCCCAGCTCTGAAATTAAGACAAACAGCATCAGTGGTTTTGACCTGTATGTTCAGAAGTTTTAAGCCAGAGCAAAGCTAGACAAAAGAGATTCAACGTCACCAGGATTTCATTTGAGGCTGTGAAAGAAGTGAGAACTGAAATGAGGAGACGGGGTAACGTGAGCTGTGAGCGCTCCCTCCAGGGAATCAGGGCATGCCTGCTCAGTCGCTTCACTCATGTCTGACTCTCTGCCACCCCATGGACTGCAGCCCACCAGGCACCTCTGTCCACGGGATTCTCCAGGCGAGAACACTGGAGTGGGCTCCCACGCCCCCCTCCAGGGATCCTCCCGAATCAGGGACTGAACCCCCATCTCTTACGTCTCCTGCATTGGCAGGCAGGTTCTTGACCAGTAGCACCACCTGGGAAGCCCCCCAGGAAGTCAATGATGCCTCACCGTTGAGACAACCCACTTCCTAAAGGGGTGAGTTAGGACTGGTTAGGGCGGAGGTCCTGAGTGCAGGGCTGGGAGGGCAGGTGTGTTCTGGAATAAAGGCCGACCTGCGCAGGGCAACACAGGGGGCTCCACCTCCACGTCCTCTCACTCCGCATGAACTCTTTCATGAAATCAGTCTGGCTCACCGAGAACATGCTGCTCTGTGATTTTCCTTCTGCTTTCAGACTGTCCTGCCTCAACATCTCTCTCACCTACCCAGAATTTCACTGTGGTGTATTTTCATGAGTTTAAAAAAATTTATAATAAACTAAACAATAATAATAAAAAAACAGAATACATTGCTCCTAAGAGTCTCAAGAATAAGTTAAGAAAAATTGAAGGTTCTAAATAATTTCTTTCACCTTCCTTCCTTCCTTCTTAAAGTTAGAATTTAGAAATGAGATCATGGTTACAAAGGTCTGTATGCAAATCCACTCCAGACTTTGGGCTTCCCCGACGGCTCAGGGGTAAAGAATCCGCCTGCAGTAAAGGAGACTCGGGTTGGATCGATCCGTGAGTGGGGAAGATCCCCTGGGGGAGGAAATGGCAATCCACTCCAGTACTCTTGCCTGGAGAAGCCCATGGACAGAGGAGCCTGGTGGGCTGCAGTCCAGGGGGTCAGATAGAGTCAGACACGACCAAGCACAGCACAGCATTGGAACTGAACACCGAAGCAGACTTCTCGTGACCAGAAGTAACTCAGCCTGGACCGCTGATCTGAGGGTGTCCCAGCGGGTCTTGCAGCAGGAACTCCCATACATCAGGTGACCTAAAGCTTCAGCATCAAGGTTTTGCCTGACTGTACTTGATGTCCATATACAATATAAAAGGTACTGGAAGCGTCTGTTCTTCACAATGATTTAAAATTAAGGTGAAATGTCTCCAAACTCAAATGCAGCAGAGGAGTACACCACTTGTCAGAATTCATAAAGGATGTTTTGCAAGTAAAAGGCTGTTTGAAGACCACCATGTAGGGGTCAAACAAGGCAGCTTAAAAGGCCTGTGAGCAGATTCCAGCCTGTTCCTGCTTGCTGGGGAGCTTGCTGGGGACCCCAGGAAGCAGAGACAGTGCACCCCTCTGCCATTCTCCTCATGGTCCCGTCAGATCACAGGGGCTCCCCCCAACTTACCCAATGTCTGCACAGGACCCTCAGATGTCTGCCATCAGCAGACCCTGTCCCCTCCCGCTGCCGCCCTAGCTCCCACTCCCGTCCTAGACCCTCCCCGTCCTAGCCCCTCTCCCGCCCTAGCCTCCCCACCCCCACTGTATCCCTCTTCTGAGACCACACCCTGGCTGTGTCAAACAAACTGCCAGCTGGTAAGGAAAGGATTAGATGAGCAAGCTGTGGCATTTCTGACTGAGGACTCTCAGGCACTCGGAAGCCTTCAAAGACCCAACACGAAGATCTGAGGCTTCCATCCAGGGTTATGCAGTCCCATCTAGATCACAGACACAAGAAACGTCAACCCAGGCAGGGGGAAGCCTCCCCCAAAGGCTGGCTCAGTGCCTGGGGACTCAGACCTGGGGGCCCACCTAAAAGAAGGGTTGCTCTTCACCGGATCGTGATGAGATGACTTCCTTCACTCCTTTCTGCCGTCTGCTATTTGTAAGACAGCTAGGGATCTTAACTACAGCAATTAAATGTTATCTCATGCACACAAACACACCCATATGTGTGTGTTTTCTTTTATTAACTGATTACCTGATTATTCAGTGCTGGGAGGAAAGGAAAGCTTCTTTGCATGCCTCTCATTAGTTTTATGAACATATTTATAATATGCTAGTTGATATTTGCCAAACTAATGAAATGTAAATAAAACTCATCTCTAAAATACAAGTGGGAGGCAATAAATGCAATATAGAGAGCAATAAATAAAATACTCCCAGACCAGTGATTTACTTAGTGGCTAGAGTTTGTGTAATTCCCAAAATAATCTTTGGATTTAAAAGATTCCCCACCTTTAGCCTCCTTCAAAGACACATCCCTTTTCTGAGCAAGTAAGTCTTTTCTCTATGAGCATCAATTTCTCAAAGTGTTATACACACCCCAAAGGTGAGCCAGTGTCCCGCAGGCTTTACCTTCCTCATCCATGACAAAGCTTGAGGACACACCATCCGTGTCGCTGACGGACACAGAGTACGTTCCCAGGTCCTCTTTGTCCAGGTTCTTGAAGTACAGCTTTGAGCTGGAAGGGGAGAGAGCCCGGGGCGTGAGTTGCTGTGCTGGGAGGTGCTCCTAACGGGTCACGCCGGCCGGCCCGGGGAGGAACTTACTGGTCCCCCGCAGTCTCGACCTTGAACCTGTCATCGTCCGCGATGTCCTCGTAGGACTTGCACCACGTGAAGTGGGAGGCGTCCGTCACCTCCGGGCAGTCGAAGCTCAGGTAGACGTTGCCCTCCTCGTCCACGCCCGCGCTGACCTCCTTCGTGCCTGCGGAGGAGTCGGGAGCACTTAGGGATGCGGCATCTGCCCCGGGCTCTCTCTGGAGAAGGGGTGGCCCCGGCAGAGAGCGCATGTCACATCGAATCAGCCGTTTTTGCCGACCGTCCGCCCGGGATATCGGCCAACACACCCTCGGCAGTGACGGAGGGCAGAGGAGGGCAGGTCTGCTTTCCCGACATCACCTTCTGTCCACTTCCTTTTCTGCACCCGGCACCCCTGAAGAAACCCTCAGGGCTGAGATCCAAACACTCGGTCTTCCCCCGGGGTCTGACCCCTTCTACCCCCAGGCCCCGGGCAGCACGGTCACAACAGTCTCCCCCACACCCCGCTTTCCTGTCCCCACTTTTCCTCTGGGTCAGGGAGTGTGTGCTGGACGCAGCTGGACACCTGGCCCCTTAGGGGTCGGAGCTGGAGGAGACGTGCCAGCCCAGCCGGGAGCTCGCAGACACCCTCCTCACCAAGACGACGGAGCCGGGAGGCAGAGCGCCCACCCTCGCCGATCTCGGGGAGGGGAGACCCCCAGGGACGCCATGGCTTCCAGTTCCCTGTTCCACCCCTCCTGGGAGGCAGGGGCCCCCTCCCAGCACGTCCCATGTTCTGGAAGCTTACCTCCCACGCTCAGAACCACTTCCCCACCAAGGGCCCCTCGCTAGGCTCTTGCTACTTGTAACCAAGACAGTTACCAGAGGCTTTATAATTTCTGATCAAAACTCAGCCATAACCTAAAACACCACCGCCACTGTCTGCCTGCTGTTCTGCCGCTGCCAGTGAAGACACCCACCCCCTCGGGACAACCTCACGCGCCCCTCTCTGCCTGGGGCGTCGGGGCATGTGGTGTGTCTCTGAAGACACCCTCTACCACATGAATCAACCCACCTCCTTTCACGACAGTCCCGCCATCCTCCCGCCCACCCGCCCACACGCCCGCTTGTCCCCTCCTCCAGGTCACCCCACCCGAAGGTCCTGCCTGTTGCCAGCTGAGCAGGCGAGTCTCACCTGGCCTGGCCTCCACCAGCACCGGCTCCGACGTGTCAGAGGGCCTCCCCACCCCACTGGCGTTCACTGCCCGCACGCGGAACACGTAGGTCTTTCCATGGTGAAGGTCACACACCTTGAGAGATGAAAGCAGAGTCACACGTGAACTGATAAATGAAAATGACTTCATCCTTCATCACATTTTATTACGAACATGCTTTCTTTTTACAAATATCGTGTTCTTCCTGGTCAACCAGCCACGCAGAGGAAGTCAGGGGATCAGGAGGGGAGACGAGATCCAGGGGCAGGGCCTCGGGTCTGAGCCACCGACCTGACCCTCATCGATAACCAGACCCGTCACCGCTGACCAGGCACCACTGACCCATCACCACTGACTCATCACCGCTGACCTGACCTGTCACTGCTAACCCATCACCACTGACCTGACCCCAGTGACTAGTGAACTGCAGGAGCTAGAAATAGAAACATTTGGAGAATACACTCTTCAGATGTGTTCACGCCATGCATATGTGTCTGTTTATCAGATAGACGTCCGTCAACAGTCACATGAATTGAGTAAATAAAACACAGAGTTGGGGTGAAAAGACGTAATTCCAGTCATCACTGTGGAAGGCACATCCATGCAGCCAGGCCCATGACGTCTCATCACCATCGGGGGTGGTCGGGTAGCGGGAAGGAGAGGAAACTGGCCCTGTGCAGACGGTCCCCACACGCAGTTGCTGCCCAGGTCCGCAGAGGGCAGGCAGTCCCGAAGCCCCCAGCGACCAGGAGGGGTACCCGGTCACACGTGCTGGCCCCTGGGCACCTCAAACTAGACCCCGACGAAGCCGCTCCCCGGAAGACAGGCCTGAGGGGCCTGCGTCACCTTCAAGTAGCGATGCGGTGTGGTGGCCTCGTTGACAGTGAGCCATTCTCCAGAGTCCTCCTCTTTGTAGTCCACGAAGTAGCCAGTGACGGGGCTGCTGCCCGAGTACACCGGGGGTTTCCAGAGCAGCACCAGGGACGTGTCCCGGACCTCACAGAACGTCAGGTCGTAGGCAGGGCCTGAAAACACACGGATGCCCAAGTCCCCATGCTTGCCCAGGGCATGCAGGCCCATCTCGCAGAGAGAAAGGCGTGCAAGACGGTACCCACCCACCTCTGCCCCGACACCCGAGCATCACAGGACTCACCCGGGGGACCAGGCACCTGCTCCACCACCAGGGGACCCCTCCCGCTGCGACAGCACCACTGGGGTGCAGCTGAATCCCCAGGTCCAGAGGAGCCCTGAGCAGCGAAAGGGGGGACCAGAGCCCCACCCTGACTAATCACTCTACACCCCCAAAGCCTCAGGGAACTCCCACAGCTTTCTCTTCCACTGAGTTTTCTAAGGGGCAAAAATTAATATCACTAAAACAATTCCCCTCCCTCCCTGCCCAAAAAAGAAGGGAAAAAGCAATATAGTCTGGTCCCAAAATTGAAAATTTTGAGCCTCAGAATTTCTGATATTTTAGGCTTTGACTTTGGGTTTATTGTTTTATGTTGTTTGGTTTTGTTCAAAATGTGAGCATATTAATCATTTCATTAGGGACCCTGATGGACCGGATACCCTGATGGGTCCTGATGGGCTGGATCAGTTTCTCTGGAGATGCCCAGTCCTTGCAAATTTGTGAAAACACACCTGTGCGTGTGGAGCCCTGAGTAAATGCAGATCTTTGACACTGAGGCCTTTCAGAACCAGAGGCCCCAGGCTCCCGGGTGCTCTGGGAGGGGGTCCTGCACAAACGCACAGCCAGTGGCGTCCGACTGCCCCACACTGGTCCCGGCTCCCGCCCCACTCCCGGGAGCTGGCCTCCCCCCACCCCTGGAGCAGGTCTGCCCTGGACCAGCCTCCGGCCGCAGCGTCTCTGACTCGGGGGAGCCGGGCTCATCCTGCAGTGGGGGTGGGTGGCCCCCCACCTCACACGCCCCCTTGTCACTGCCCGGACACAGGGCAGGCCCCCTGCCGCTCAGCCCTGGCCCGCGGGGGCGGTGGTGTCAGACCTGTGAGGGGGACGAGCACCTGCGGGCTAGGGGGGCTGCGCCGCAGAAGGCCCCCCGCCCCGGGCAGCCCCGTGTGTGCACGCGCTATCCCGCGGTGCCCAGGAGACGCCCCTCACCTGGCTCCGGCATCGTCCAGGCCTCACACTTGAACAGCTCACTGGGGTCCGATGACTGCCCGATCCCCGCCATGTTGGCGGCGGCAATTTTGAATTCATAGAGCGAGCCTTCGGTCAAGCCCTCCACCTATCCAGAGGATGTCTACATTAGCAGTGAGCCCACAGACACAGAAGACAAACCTCCCTTTCTGTCACCAAAGGCGAAAGGGAGGAGTACGTCAGGAGACTGGGATCAACGTCTGACATACACACCCCTGTGTGTGAGGACCTCCCAGTCAGCACAGGGACTCTGCCACGCATTCTGTGGCAGAGTGGAAAATAAACACACACGCACGCGTGAGCACAGCTGAATCACTGCGCTCTGCACCGGAAGCTGACACAACCGTGTAAATCGGCTCAATTTCTAATCATTAAGCGAAACAAAGCTGCATTGCAACCCACAGTCCATCAAGGGAAGCGGGCATTTCCAGCCGATCGAGGGGCCAGTCAGTGAGTCCAGCCCGCCTGCCACGAGGCCATCCCCACTCTCCCTCTCACACGGTTGCCTTGTGCACTCCATACGCCCTCCCTTGGGGATGACGTGAAGACCCAGTAGGGAAATCAGGACTACAGGACGGACTACAGGATGATCTACAGGACTACAGGATGATCTACAGGACTACAGGACCACCTACAGGACTATAGGATGACCTAAAGGACCACCTACAAGACCTACAGGATGACCCACAGGACTACAGGACTACAGGACAAGCCAGTATGGAGATCAGGACTCAGAGATGAGAGCCACGAGGGGCCAGTGGCAGAGTGGGCTGGGGGCGGGGCACACGGCCATGTCACCTGGCAACGGTGAGCGACCGTCACCCAGGACCCTGGTGGGCCAATGGCCCCTAACTTATTTCTCTCCAAGAAACCCTGAGTGGCGGCTCATAAGGAGGCACTCCGGGAGCAAGAGCAGGGCCGAGGGCTCCCCTGGGACCTGACTCTGGGGCTTTCTCGCCCTAAGTCCTCGTGGCCCCAATTCCCTGCACCCGGACACAACGTGCACCTGAGCAAGTGACTCGCTGAGGGGCCTGGGAGACGGGGACGCACAGGCCCAGCAGCGCTGTTCTCCACCGCCTCTGCCCTTCCCGCCCCGAGGACGGAGCCTCCTGCCTCCAGCGCCCCTACCAGCCCACCAGCCCCGGGAAACAGCCCACCACCTTGCATTGCTCCTCCTCCCTGCTTCTCAGAAGAAGGTGCTCCCTAAAAGCCTCAGGTCTCACGCTGAATTGTTTTCACTCATCTTTGCTTCTGCGTCATATTCTCTAACGCCACTGAACTCTGAGACAGCAGATGGGGGACTGCGCCCCCAGGGAGAAGTCGCCAGGCGAGAGGAACTGAACCCGCGGGCACCCACCGTCAGGATCCTCTCTTTGAGCGGCGAGGAGTTGACCTCATGCCAGTTTTTGTGGTGAGCCTCCCGCTTGTCGACGTAGTAGCCGATGATGGGGGAGCCGCCGCTAAACTTGGGCACCTTCCAGCCCAGGATCATGGAGTGGCCATCACAGTTCAGGAGGGTGATCCCGTAAGGATGGGAAGGGACGGCTGCAGGAAACACAGAGGCAAAGTTGCCTGGGTCCCAGCGCCTCATCCCGAGCCCCCCTCCATGGCCACCTCTCCGCCACGGGCGGCACCCCAGCCCTGTGCCCTCCTCCCTCCTGTCCTGCCTCCCTGCCCCGTTTCTGCTGCTTCTTTTAAAGAGAATGGTTTTATAAAGGGCTTCCCAGCGGAAACTTGTGGTAAAGAACCCACTGTCCATGCAGGAGGCTTAAGAAATATGGGTAAGAGCCTCTCATACATGTTCACTGGAATCTCTAAACACACCTTCAATACATACACAGGTCTTCCAATATTCCAATAATACAAGGGCCAAGAATTATTTCAGTCTGGCCTGGACATGTGAAGTCCAGACTGTCCCTGCTCCTCTAAGGAAAAGATTGAGAGAGTAGCTTTCTCATTACGCCTGTGAAGGACTGCTAAGCCTCCCGTGGCCAGCGATGACCAGTACCCTTAGGCCAGTGAGTCTTAACTTCCTACATGGTTACAGAAACTTCAGACTAGTTCATTTCCCTTTTGACCACCGTGTTTGGAAATGGACCATCTTTTCCCACCAGGTTGGCAAGGATGTCGCTGCCTCTGCTTGACTCTGAAGACCCCGTGGCACCCCCTCCACTGATACCCAAACAGCCCCCCACTGATACCCAAACACCCAAACACTGATACCCGAACACTGTGCCCAGGAATGAGTTACCCCTATTATGGGACTAAAACACAAATGACTGCTTTTCCTTTAGTAGGAATGACTTGAAGAGGCAAGTGGTAATGTTTGAAAGTCCCTCCTGAGAAAAACTGATAGACTAAGACAATGACCATAAAATAAAAGGAGCATTAATGTTTCACTATATTGCCCACCTAAGTATTATCAGATTTGACATTCCTTGGAAATTCCAGTAAGGTTATTTACTGTTAGAAGAGAGATCATAATTTCTGAAGATGCTTTTAGATTTCGATGGAAACAGAAATAAAGAGCAAAATGTGTCTCTCTGAAGTAAAAATAATATCAATACTCTGATTCAAAATGTGTATAAGAGATGATCTTATTTCAAAATGTTCATGGGTACTTTTAAGCCTTGAGTTTCACTTTATATGAAATAATTATAAACAATTATAAAACGCAGAGCTGCACAGATCAAGTTTCCTAGGGCACAACGCTACAAGCTAAGACCCAAATTGTTCAATGTGATCAATATAATAATTTCTAAAGATCACCATGTATGAACAAAGCCACAAAGTTACATAAACATTTGAAATTTTCTGGAATGAGTAAGTTCCTTGAACTAAGAATAGCTGAAAAGGCCACTGATGTTCTATTTTAGCATCTTATTTTGAAAAGAAACAGTCACACCAGACAGCATGCATTTTAATGTGGGCATGTGTGCTTGGAAACCAATGTGGCCTCTAATAATATTTCCTATTTTTCATGCATATTATCATTTCCCCCCTCACACTGGCATTTGCAAGACAAGTAGCCAATTGATGAGAGGGTTCCATGTAACTGCATGTTCTCTGTTCAACAATTCACATCCACTCTTCCCCTCTGGTAATGTTCCAAACGGCATCATAAAAGTTGATTGCTGCAGAAGTTAAGACGTAAGTTAATTCCTGGAGAACCAGGAGCTGGCGCAGAGCTGCCCGAGAAGGACTCACTGAGGGCGGCCTGGACTTTGATGACGTCCGACTCCTGCGAGTTCTCACTCACGCCGACAGCATTAACAGCCTTAACGCGGAAGATGTACTGCTCACCAGTGGTGAGGCCATGCACCACGAACCTGGAAAACACCAATCAGGGGCGTGACGACCAGGGCCAGCCCTGTTCCCTTCTGCAACACACACAGAAATCGCCTTGAACACACCAGAAACATAGTCACTGGGACTGAGAGGAAGTTTACTCTTTTGAGTGTCTCAGGAATGCCTAACATCCATCCATTTTCATCTGCAGTTGTAGTTCATTAGTTCCCGTGACCACTGGTGGGTCCCAGATTGAGGGCTGGAGGAAGCTGGACTCTGACGGGGGCCCAGAGTGGATGCCTGCAGCCTGGATGCCTCAGTGTCCCCCCAGCCCTAGCCGAGGGCCCTGGTCCCAGGATGGGCCTCTCCCGCCCCACTTGGGGGCAGGGGTGGGGGGCGGGTGGCTGCACCTGTTGTAGCCGATGGGCTTGTGGTTGCAGGGCTCCCAGACGTTGGAGCCGGCCACGCAGCAGTCCACGTAGTAGCCCAGCAGATCTTCCTCGTGCTTCGGCCGGTCCCACTGCACCACCACCGAGGTTCTGGTGTTCCGGGACGCGAGGACGCGGCCAGGAGCCGAGGGTACCGCTGCAGAGACAGGCGTGCAGGCCCAGCGGCATCAGAGTCTGGGAGCCACGCCGGAGGCCCGCAGCCCCCTCGTCTGCAGGGCCGGGGGCTTCGGTGAGGTTTGGACAACGAGGACAGTGCAGGGAAGGGGGCCCAGGAGGCGCCGGGCAGTCCTCACGCTCTGTCCCGAAGTGCCAGCCTGGCTCCCCAAGAAAGAATCCCCATCACAGGCTCCCGCCCCCACCGGCCCTGGTCCAGACCCTCCAGGGTGCTCCTCCACTGACTCATGCGCTTTCTTAACTGGGGTATAACGTTAGCCATTTAAGAAAACCAGGACACATTTCCAGCAGATTGGAGAGACTCAGCAAGGGCTCAAATCAAACAATGATGCAACCCTGGACCTCTCCCCTGGAGCAAGTCAGAATCCCTCTAACCCAGACGTGACATCTTCAGAGACAGAACTTCAAGCCACAGGGACAAGAACCTTGGTGCATGTAGGGTTGTGTTGTTGTTTTAAGTAGCCACTGCTTTAAAATATTTCTAACCCATCTATTGGCTCCATAAAAAGAAGATGGAACTTGGGAGAAATGTTGACCAAACCAAGGCAGAGAGATCGTCAACTCGTGTACAATGGAATTTTAAGACAACTTGAATTTTAACCCACAGGTGACATTAATGTCTTTGTCAACATTCGCTGTCCTGTGTGACGTTGCCCAGGGCCCGTCTCGCACACGGGTCACGTGCAGGGACTACTCACCAATGGTGTCCTGGGCCTGGATGGGGGCAGTGATTTCCGACGGGTCGCTCAGGCCGTGCTTGTTTGCCGACAACACTCGGAACACGTACGGCTTCCCCTCGGCGAGGTCGAAGACGGCGTACCTGGGGGACCTCACGGCCATCTGGGCATTCACCCGCTGCCAGCTGCCGCTCCCCACCATGGACTGAGAAGACAAGGGCCGCGCTGGGGGCCACGCTCCCCGAACCCACATCCCAGGGGGTGCTCGGCTCTGGCTCCCAGAGTACAGGGCGGGAGACCACAGCCAACGGCTCCTCGGAGTCCATCAACACCCCTGCTCTGAATTTCAGGAAAAGGAAGCCAATTTGGAGAAGAGGGTGAGAAACTGCCCAAAGCTGGATATGTTACCAATGAAAATTTTTATGTGAAAGCCAATGAATGATGGAAAACTTCAGGAAATCAATACACAGGCTGCAGCTCTAGGCAAGGTAAAGTGAACTGTAAACAGAGCTAATTGAGGAGCAGATGCAGAAAATTCCATCACAACTTCTCACATGTAAGTTTAAAATTTTCACTGTTTCCCAACTACTACAGTAGTCACAAAGTGACACCTCCCTAAATAACGCAAAATGACACATATGTATTACATGTAGCCACTTCAGTCACTGTATAAAGACCTTCACTGGGGTGAGAGAAAGTGTATCATTTTGTTAAATGTAATACAGCATGCCAACCATATCTACAATATGTGTGCATAAGTGTGCATGTATGTGCTAAGTCACTTCAGTAGCATCTGGCTCTCTGTCACCCCATGGATTGTAGCCCACCAGGCTCCTCTGTCCATGGGATTCTCCAGGCAAGAATACTGCAGTGGGTTGCCATGCCCTCCTTCAGAGGATCTTCCTGACCCAGGAATTGAACCCGAGTCTCTTATGTCTCCTGCACTGGCAGGCAAATTCCACTAGTGCCACCTGAGCAGTCCATGCTTATCTATGGGCTCGATATATCAAGATACAAATACCCACAGAGAAAAGGACTAAACATGTGCCATGTTAATAATGACTATTTTACATGATCAAATTATTGGTGATTTTCATTTTGTCCTATATACCATCTATGTATTTTCCAAATTTTTTATAATGTTTTTAATTTTTATCACTGATAATTACTTTTTTTCATTTATTTTTATTAGTTGGAGGCTAATTACTTTACAATATTGTAGTGGTTTTTGCCATACATTGACATGAATCAGCCATGGATTTACATGTGTTCCCCATCCTGATCCCCCCTTCCACCTCCCTCCCCACCCCCATCCCTCTGGGTCTTCCCAGTGCACCAGCCCCGAGCAGCACTTGTCTCATGCATCCAACCCGGGCTAGTGATCTGTTTCACCCTTGATAATATACATCTTTCAATGCTGTTCTCTCAAAACATCCCACCCTCGCCTTCTCCCACAGAGTCCAAAAGTCTGTTCTGTACATCTGTGTCTCTTTTTCTGTTTTGTATATAGGGTTATCATTACCATCTTTTTAAATTCCATATATATGCGTTAGTATACTGTATTGGTGTTTATCTTTCTGGCTTACTTCACTCTGTATGATGGGCTCCAGTTTCATCCATCTCATTAGAACTGATTCAAATGAATTCTTTTTAATGGCTGAGTAATATTCCATTGTGTATATATACCATAGCTTCCTTATCCATTCGTCTGCTGATGGGCATCTAGGTTGCTTCCATGTCCTGGCTATTATAAACAGTGCTGCGATGAATGATAATTATTTTAAAACCCAGGAGTGCATACCTAATGTAACTTTCCACCCCTCTGGAGATGTGCCTTCCTTTCCAAAAAGAACATTATATGACACATAAACTATATTTCAGTTTAATATAATTAAAAATGTTTTAAGATTTTTAATCGAAAAATTAAAACTTGACCTTTCCAGCTCTGGATAAGTAGATAAGAAAATATCCCTGAAGAGGGGGAGAGAAAACAGGTTTCCTCCTCTGCCAGCCCTTCCTCTGGGGTTTTCATGAGGCAAGAACTAGAAGTTAGACTCAGAAGAAAGAGGTTAACACGACTCTGCAACACAGGAAAGTCTTGCAGATACGCGGGGAAAGCTGAGGGTCGTTACACCTTCTGGAGCCTGAAAACTGTTCATATTCACTCTGCTTTGCTTCACCTTGTCGTATTTCACGTCATCACTGGGTGAGACGTGTGCTCATATAAGTGTTACAGACTCTACGTGTATGCTATGTGTACTGGATTGTATGTTATATTGTAACATAAAGTCAGTATCATGAAACCACGGTTACAGGGTTCACGTGGCTACATGGGTTTTTTCAACAGCCCACGACCCAGTCACAGGTCAGTGATCTGCACGAGCGGGTCACAACCTGCATTTTAGCACGATCGGCCAACCAAAGCAGGAGGGAGGGCACGTGGCGTGCAGTGAGGACATGTGCTTGGAGTTTAGATGGGGGTATACATTTACTGTGTACGCACTCTTTCTTTGTGTGCGTCCAGACCTAAAAGCAGCGAGTCTGTGTAATCGTTCACCACTGAAGTGTGAGCTGCTCAGCGCGATCGCCGCCACCGAGTAGTTACTCGGCTTATGAGCAAGCTGAGAGCAGGGCCGCTGTCCCCCATGTCCCGGATCCTCAGAACCGGGGCCTAGGATGCTCCAGCAGGAAGCACACTGCAGGCTCCCCCAGCACAGGCCCTCGTGTGTGGGGGACCCGGGGGGCCAACTGGCCCGCACGAAGGCCGCACAGCCTGAGCCCACCATGTTCCCGAGGCCACGTCCACCACAGCACTGCTCAGGCATTGCCGGGTCAGCCGCTGCCTACAGCTTCACGATGGAAAACCGCGTGGAGTCTCTGAGATGATTGATCCAAAAGCCACCCACCCTGAGAACACACGACCCAGAGCCTGGGCAGACCCAACAGACTCGCTGCTCCTGGAAACCCGGCCGGCGCGTACCTTCTCAATGAAGTACATCAGCGGCTCCTTGCCCCGGGGCTCAGGGGGGTCCCAGCTGAGGACCACGTATGTCCTGCTGGTTTCCGAGGCGTGCACGTTGGTGGGAGGTCCCGGGATCTGGACTTCGCCTGGAGGAGGAGGCAACACCGTGAGCGCTGGCCGAAGCCGGTCCCCCACTTCCCCGGCCCATCCTGGAGCAGGTCCCTCCGCTGCTTCACAGGCCCTGAAGGACTCAAGTGTCAGTGTCAGCCTTTGCTCCACTTCTATTTTGGGAAAGTCAGTAAATGGCAAGAACTGTTTCTCCAGAGCCAAAGTATAATGAACGGGTGATCATCCAAGTACTTTTGTTCCCAGTATAAGCCAGTTCGTAAGAACAGAATCTAATCCAAAGCTCATCCAGAATTTCAGCTGGACGCAGGAAGGGGAGAGTTCACCCAGAAGAAACAGGGCTTGCGTGTGTGCTAAGTCGCTCAGTCAAGTCCAACTCTTTCCAACCCATGGACTGTAGCCCACCAGGTTCCTCCGTCCATGGGATTCTCCAGGCAAGAATACTGGGGTGGGTTGCCATGCCCTCCTCCAGGGGATCTCCCCAACCCAGAGATCAAACCTATGTCTCTTATGTCTCCTGCATTGGCAGGCAGGTTCTTTACCACTAGCACCACCTGAGGAGCCTAAGAAATAGGGCATTTAACCAGACATGCAGCTCTAACTGGGTGGGGAGTCTGTGCAGAGAAGGTATGAGCAACCGTGCCCTGCAGCAGGGAGGGTAGCCCTCTCTGCTGTCTTCCTTGCACGACGCCCTCAAAGCACTGAGACTATACATTAACTAGTGAAGCATGTGGTTTGCCCCCACCTCCCCGGGTAGGTCTGGCCCACAACACAGGCACTGCCTTCCAGGTCTGTATACTTGACATTCCCACGTGACATCCGTTAGCAAGCAGCCATAACAGAACATTGCATCAGAGCAGCCCGCTTCCTCTGTTCTGCCACATGTCTCTCTCTAATAAAACGTTAGGTGTCGGCGGTGTTATGTTTGGACATGAGAACTTCTCGTAAGGAGTGGAGGTTCTCCAGACACACAGTCCCAGTCATTGCGATACAAAATATTACGAGCTTCTGATTAGATTAGCACATGATTAAAAAGGTTCAGACATCCCCGGGGACATCTCGGAGCCCTCCTCAGTATCCAGTTGCTCCCTCCAGACTCTGCTGCCGGTGAGGAGTTGCCCGGCTGCATGGAAACAGCACACACAGGCCTGGGTTTGTTTCATCAAGAGCCCTGAGACCGAGCTCTTCACATATTACAGGCCGCAGGGGCGCCGAGGCACAGCCTGGTCTTACCTGGCAACATCTGGCAAGTGGGTTGGATTTCAGATGGAGCCAGAGTGTGTCCAGAAAGATGTCGAGTGTGCAGGCAGAGCAGGGCCCCCAGGGCCCACCTGCCGCATCTGCACCCAGAGAGAGCCAGAGATAGGGCTTGGATCACCCGAACCCGGCAACGCAGCCGCGCTTCCAAAACTGAGTCCCGGCTCGTCTCAGAGGCACTGGACAACACAGGGACAAACTGCAGGACGGACAGAAGCCACGCAGATGATGCCGCAGTGGGAGCATGGGAGACAGTGCAGACTGGTCAGACCTGGGGGCCTCGGTGCGTTTAGACTTGCATGTAACGTCTAGGCGCAGAGGAAAGTGGAGTGACAAGCACTCGATCTGATCCCAGACAAGAGGGAAGAAGAAGAAGCCTCCCTGTCAGCAGGGAATCCCTGATCAGGGATTCCTCCCTGTCATCCAGACGCCTGGCACCAGCCTGAGCCCCTGAGACCAGCAGGTGCCCCCAGCCCGGGCAGAGGAGGATGGGTCTCTACATGGTCCCGCAAGCCAAGGGGGGACCACGGGCAGAAGCTGAGGTCTGTTACTGACCCTCCGACCATGGAGAGGCGCCTCAGAGAGAGAGAAGCAGATGAAGGCAAAAAAGAAGAGGATGTGCTCGCGGTGATGATGGTGGTAAGCACGGCCCACAGCCCCGCCTCAGCACCACGGCCTGTTCGGGGGCTGTTCTGAGGAGCCACGTGAGCACCGGTGAAAGCAGACACGCAACATGCAAAGGCAGCCCAGGAAGGGACGCAGGAAAACGCAGCGCCTTCCTGGGATCACACAGCCCGCCAGGGGCCCAGCCTGGGTCTCCTGACTCCAACTCTGGCTTTCTGTTCTGTAGTCCCAAGGAAGCCCCAGCCTCCACAGCCAGCCCAGGAGACTCTCAGCTAAGTCAGTGAAACATAAAGTTTACTTGGAAGTCTTAGAACACCCAAGAAGACAGGATTCAGGAATGAACGACTGTAAATGAGTCTGCATCATTCAGAGCAAAGGATGAGCTCAGTGTGTTGGCTACAGATGACCTGGTCCAGGACAGTGGACCAGGTCCAGGACGTTTAGCAGAACAGAAGCCATCTCATTATTTCTGCATGAGCCTCTTATCGTCTTTCTAAGAATGAAGTATCTATTCTTCCAGGGAACCACTCAAGAAAGGTTGCAAAAGCTAGATGATATTAAGAGAAGAGCACAGATATTAATTTAAATGTTTGCAGGAAGATACTAACCAACATTAAAATGATTAGAAAAAAATTAGCAAAATATAAAAAATACCCTGAACTAACATAAAAGCATGCTGTTAGCCAACAAAAATAACATTTTTTTTTCATTAAAACAAATGGCATTTGCCAGCACTTTTCTAGTTAAAGCAATGCCAAGAAAGTTCAGCTTAGATGAAGAAAAGAGATACAGGTAGAAAAGGAAGAAGTTCCTCATAGCCCATTTTGAACCCAGAAATGGTTTCCTTGAAAACATCGTGGCGTTTTTCTCGCTAAAGACTTTTATAGATTGGGAGAGGTATCCGTTGTTTAAAACGAGAAAGGTAAGCAAGTGAACCCTCCACTCCCTGTGTGAGTGCACAGGTCTTTGTTTCACACCTGGTTTGTTCTAGACCATGGACACTGCCTGTGCCCCACACGCAAAGCCTCACATAACAACTGAGGCCCGCGAGGCTGACTCCAGGCTGTATCAACACCCAACTCCAGCGACTCTGAGGGTCTGAGCCTCAGCCCTTCATAACCAGCTGGTGTGAAACCCCACCTTCTTACAAGAAAACAGGAGGCAAAACACGAAAGGTGTTTTCTGTGACTTTAGAAGACCTAGAAAGAAGACCTACTGTGTCTGTAAGACACACTCCCATGGAATCAGTTGGAAAAGCAAGTCTTTGGAAATGGGTTATCTCTTCATTTGGTGCTTAGTGAATCACTGGCTGTTTCAACCCCAGAACATGCATATCTATGTTTCAAGAGGTAGCTGTTCTGCCCAGAGGGGCACAGTCCTGCCTTGGAAAGTGTGTCAGGAAACATTACTTCACACACACACATACACACATACACACACCCGCTCTTCACAGTGACCTTTATACAGTGCAGATTTCATCCTGGATATTCAGCATCTATGTAGCAACCTATATGGGCCTTCCCTGGTGACTTAGCTGGTAAAGAATCTGCCTGCAATGCGGGAGACCTGGGTTGGATCCCTGGATTGGGAAGATCCCCTGGAGAAGAGAAAGACTACCCACTCCAGTATTCTAGCCTGAAGAATTCCATGGACTATATGGTCCATGGAATCACAAAGAGCTGGATGTGACTGAGCAACTTTCACTTTCACTTTACATAACAACTTATACCCTTTCATTTTAGGTAATTTTTACCTTATCTGAACTCTGATGTGTCCACTCAGGGTAACTAAGATCACTGCTCTCCTCACTGATAACTTTAGGAGAAAAAGAGCTTCTTTTTCCTCTTTCAGGTCAAAAACGCATATTTTGTACAGGCTGGTGTCCTACGAAACATCTGCTCTAATATCATCAGGGTCATTTTCATTCATTCAAACACCCATGTCTTCATCAGTTGTTTGGTGGTGGTGCTTTATTGCTAAGCCGTGTCCGACTCTTTGCGACCCCACTGCAGGCAGATTCTTTACCGTTGAGCCACCAGGGAAACCCCTCTCAGCTGTACAGGGGGTCATTATGTCAGCATCTCCTAAATTATTTTGTTATTTTTTTATTGGGCTTCCTTCTCAGTTTCTGCGTTTTTCTGGAAGCAGAGGTTTTAATGGAGACGTTAATGTTACCATGGAATTAACCAAAATTCGTCAAGGAGTTCCTCTGAAAGACACGTGTTCATTTTGAGACATTAAAGGAAAATCTTTACGGGGTAGAAGATACAATGTTTGGGGGGCAGACTGAGGAGCAAATATGAAAATCAACCTCTGACTTTCTGACTCTGCAGTTCTCCAGGGAAAGAACCCGAGTTATTTTTAAAAAGAGCTCAGAAGTACATCTCCCTGGACAGAAGCTCCAAATTAAGCTAGTTTTTCACGTTTAAATTTTCATTCATTGTCCTCTGTGGACTGTAATCATAATTCCAATCAAAATCTTTGGATCCCAGGTTAATGATGCAGGATTCTCCTCCTCAGTGAATCGATCTTCCTACAGCAGGGACGAATATCCCAGAGAAGTGTTCAGAAAAGCCAGTATGCAAAGGGAAATGCAAACTTTCAAATCACAGGGATGTTATTTGATGGGAAAACCAGTCCTTCTTAGTTACAATGCTAGAAATAAAATCTGTGCTTTAAAAGAAAAGAAAATAGAATACTGTTCGTGCATGCAGTCCTGGGTAAAGGACTGCCTCCTTGGCCAGGAATCAGGGCTTGGGCTGGGCTCGTCACCGCTCCATGGCCCCTGCAGACACTGGAATGACCCACATGAAGCCAGGACTCCGCTGACCTCCTCTCTCAGCCCTGCCCTCTGCCTTCCCATCTTCCTGATTCAATGACCTTAAGCTGGGCCCAAAGGCTTCATTTTCACATGTGAAGAGCATACCCTCCACTCTCTAATCACAGCCCTAGACCCCTCGGGCAAAAACAGCAAAAAGGAAGTGGTGCCAAGCGCCTCACCTTCAAGGTCCTCCTGGTAGATCACGATGTCTTTCTCTCCCTCCAAGTGGACGGCTGCAGAGAGAAAGGTCGATGCTGAATCTGAGTCCAGAAATCCTCTGCATAACAATGGCAGCATCTGCACTAGGCTGAGGTGGTCTGAGTTGGCGTTTTGGAAGTGGGCTTGAGGAGAGCCAGTGTTTCTCATCTCTTTGTACTGGATTCAAGAGACCCCGCAGCTCGGGACAATGCAGTGACCACTTCAAACGTCATTAAGGAGCATCGTTAAGGACACAATCTTGCTAAGCAATCTGAGTCACATGAAATTAAAATTCAGAAAGAGAGGGGCTTGGCCTCAACGCCTTCCATCTCTCATTATGCACTGAAGTGACAGAACCAGTGGACAAAGTCTAATTCTGAACCAGTTTGGCTGATTTCAGTGAAGAGCCTTAGGACGATGAACCTTCCTTTCAAGGTGTAAACGTGGGTCTGGTGTCCACACCCCTAACGTGACCTCGAGGGTTGCCCGGGGCCCATGGGCCACAGTCGTGCCATGCTCAGCCCTGAGGATTCTCTCAAGGCTCAGAGCCAATTGGGGGAAAGAGAAAGAACAAGCCACGCAAACCTGCCGGACCTTGAACTCCAAAGGACCTACCTTGTAACCTTCTGAGGTCCAGAGGGTCCAGGGCAGCCACGGCCTCGGAGACTCTGGAAGGCCGGCTGATCCCTGCGCTGTTGACGGCGCGCACGCGGAATATGTAAGACCTCCCCTCAAAGAGTCCAGTCACGGGGTATTTACAGATCTTCACGGGGGCGTCATTGCACTGTACCCAGCTGTCAGTTCCCACCTCACATCTTCAGATTACAAAAGAGAGCAGAGAGTAACAACTGCATCAGTCTAATACATGTATGCAGGAGATCAAACCTGTCAATCCTAAAGGAAATCAACCCTGAATATTCATGGGAAGGACTGATGCTGAGCTGAAGCTCCAATCCTTTGGCCACCTGATGTGAAGAGTCGATTCACTGGAAAAGACCTTGATGCTGGGAAACACTGAGGGCAAGAGGAGAAGGGGACGACAGAGGATGAGACGGTTGGGTGGCATCACTGACCCAACGGACATTAGTGTGAACAAACTTAGGGAGATAGTGAAGAACAGGGAAGCCTAGTGTTCTGGAGTTCATGGGGTCGCAGAGAGTCAGACATGACTTGGCAACTGAGCAACAACAGCATACATTACACACACATGTAGAACAATCACAACGGGAGAGCATCTCCCAATCTGTTTTGGTTTCTGTACTTAATTCAACGCAAAGCCTGAACAATGCAAGTCTGACCCTAGCACATCAAATTATCGCCCTGATGGTGCATGTTTTACCTAAACACATAGCTTTGTTGGATGCTGCTGCTGCTAAGTCGATTCAGTCGTGTCTGACTCTGTGTGACCCCAAAGACAGCAGCCCATCAGGCTCCCCCGTTCCTGGGATTCTCCAGGCAAGAACACTGGAGTGGGTTGCCATTTCCTTCTCCAATGAGGAAAGCGAAAAGTGAAAGTGAAGTCGCTCAGTCGTGTCTGACTCTTCGCAACCCCATGGCTTGACTAACCAGTGAAAATCTCTTTTGCTATAGGATGTGTATTATATGGATAAAAGACCTGGAATGCCTGTATCCATTTTGCTTTCCAAAGGATGGAACCAGTACATAAGGACCAAGACATACATGTTGGATGAGGAAGTGAATTTAACCAAATTTAAGCAAAAAAAAAAAAAGAACTGCTTGTTCTTTTCTGAAATAACCCCCTTATGCTAATGCATTTTACACATACAAAACCCTAAATTCCTACCCAGAACCATCCTCTTATAACCAAATAGCTTATACCCTTCTCTCTTACTTCTGAATGCATGATCTTTGATGTAATTCCATCCACTGATGAGAATGGATGATAAATTGCATTTCCAGTAAATTCGCAGCTCCCCTTGGTCTCCCTCCCAGGACCGGAGCTCCATTCCAGGTGAAGTAACAGGAAAGAGTTCAAACTCCTTTCAGATCAGAGATGACCTACCATCACGTTATCACTCAAAGACAAATCCCAATATTGTGTGCACTAGAACATCAACATTTTCTACTTGGAAACAAGAAGAAAATACTATTTAACCAAGAAGAAGATGGGCCTTTGGTGTGAATGAGCTGGCGTCCTCGTCTACATGTCACCGTGCCGGGCTCTAGGCCCAGAGGGAGGGACAGGGCTGAGCAGGGACCTCTCGCTGGACCCACAGCGTCCCCAGCTGGACCTGAGCAGAGCCCGAGGCGGCCTCGAGCGGCCTGGGGTGGGCTGGAATTCGCCATTAGTGTTGGGCAGGCACATGGAGCCCGGTCAGCACACACAGGAATCAAGGGCTCACAAGGCCCTGCCAAGGAGCTGATGTTTTCCAACCACCCAGCCAGGAGCCATAAACAACCGCATCATGAAGCCACCTACACCCCGCAGAGGGCATCCCAAGCTTCAGATGAGAAAGATACCCACACCCGTTGTCCAGGAGACTCGCCTCAGGCACGTTTCAGCCCTGGAGGAGCAGGACACTCACCGGTCGATGAAGTAGCCAATGACCGGGCTCTCCTTGGTCGTGTTGGGGGGCTTCCAGCTCACGATGACATAGTCCCGGTTCGCGTCGTGGCAATGCACATCCATGGGTGCGCCCGGGGCCCCGGTGACCAGGGGGTCAGCATCTGGGGGGGGAGGACAGTGAGCAGGGGTCAGCATCTGGGGGGAGGGGAGAGGACAGGGACCAGGGGTCAGCGTCTGGGGGGGAGGGGAGAGGACAGGGACCAGGGGTCAGCGTCTGGGGAGAGGGGAAAGGACAGGGACCAGGGGTCAGTGTCTGGGGGGAGGGGAGAGGACAGGGACCAGGGGTCAGCATCTGGGGGGGGAGGGGAGAGGACAGGGACCAGGGGTCAGCGTCTGGGGGGGGGGGGGAGAGGACAGGGAGCAGGGATCAGCGTCTGGGGGGGGAGGGGAGGGGACAGGGAGCAGGGGTCAGCATCTGGGGGGAGGGGAGAGGACAGTGAGCAGGGGTCAGTGTCTGGGGGGAGGGGAGAGGACAGGGACCAGGGGTCAGCGTCTGGGGGGGAGGGGAGAGGACAGGGACCAGGGGTCAGCATCTGGGGGGGGAGGGGAAAGGACAGGGACCAGGGGTCAGCATCTGGGGGGAGGGGAAAGGACAGGGACCAGGGGGCAGCGTCTGGGGGGGAGGGGAGAGGACAGGGACCAGGGGTCAGCATCTGGGGGGGAGGGGAGAGGACAGGGACCAGGGGTCAGCGTCTGGGGGGGAGGGGAGAGGACAGGGACCAGGGGTCAGCGTCTGGGGGGGAGGGGAGAGGCCAGGGACCAGGGGTCAGTGTCTTGGGGGGGGGGGAGAGGACAGGGACCAGGGGTCAGCGTCTGGGGGGGAGGGGAGAGGACAGGGACCAGGGGTCAGTGTCTTGGGGGGAGGGGAGAGGACAGGGACCAGGGGTCAGCGTCTGGGGGGGAGGGGAGAGGACAGGGACCAGGGGTCAGCGTCTGGGGGGGGAGGGGAGAGGACAGGGACCAGGGGTCAGCGTCTGGGGGGGGAGGGGAGAGGACAGGGACCAGGGGTCAGCATCTGGGGGGGAGGGGGGAGGACAGGGACCAGGGGTCAGCGTCTGGGGGGAGGGGAGAGGACAGGGACCAGGGGTCAGCGTCTGGGGGGAGGGGAGAGGACAGGGACCAGGGGTCAGCGTCTGGGGGGAGGGGAGAGGACAGGGACCAGGGGTCAGCATCTGGGGGGAGGGGAGAGGACAGGGACCAGAGGGTCGGCCTCTGGGGGGAGGGGAGAGGACAGGGACCAGAGGGTCGGCCTCTGGGGGGAGGGGGAGAGGAACGTGGCTGGGGCCTGGGGGCAGCTGAGGCACTGGCAGCCCCTCAAACCCAGACTCCCCCCTGCTCACTCCGCTCCCCAGCTTAACCCTGACACCCAGATGACTCGACTGTGACAGGCTGGTAACCAGAGAGATGCCTGTATGTGTGACTTTTAAACTCAAAACGTTCTGTCCTCTATCACACATTCAGTCTATGAGTTTCCATAACTGACTCCAAAGTTGAAGTTCACCTTCTCCTGATGGCCGGTTGTCACATAACGTCAGGTCATCAAAAGCTGACCAGTGAGATATTACTATTATCAGGAAGCATTCTGAACACTGGACACACAGTACCTTGGACACTCATGTGTTTCAGAGTCCTCAGAAGGTTTGAAGACTTACATTTTTTCCTGCGAGTTGTGACCACATTTGAGTCTGTACCCATGTGTCCCTTCCTCAGTCGTTTATGACCACAGTGCAATTGCGTTTGTTTCCAAATGTTAATTACAGCAGCTCTGAAGGCCAAGAGAGCTGCTTAGAAGTAAGTGTTAATACACTGAGCATTTAATCTCCTGGTGTGGAGTGTGTATGCACTTGGGACCTGTGGCCACTGGACCTCCTAACAGTGTTAGGTGTATGCGATTTCTTGTTCTGTCTCCTCAGCACATTGAAACCTAAGGATTTCTTGACACTAAGCCAAATATTCTTTCTCACATTCAAAATCCTCAGAGAGTCGTCAGAACAGTTAAGCACCCCCAGCCCGGCCCCCACCGTGTGTGCACTGTTGTCTTCCTGTTGGCGGTGCTGCACAAGCTAGAAATTGCAGCTCCACTGTATGTACTGCACTTCGATGAGGCGAAACATCTTGCTGGAAGGTCTGCCCAGAGAATGGAAGCGAAATTTTAATGCCATCCTCATAAAAATGGCAAAACTCTGTGGAAGTGTCTGAAACTCCAGCCTCGCGGTCTTGAGGGGGTGGGGAGGGTGGGTGTCTGTACTTGTTTTGCATTTTTTTAAGCTAAAATATTCTCTGACGGTACAACCCTTCCTTCATGTGTGGATCTAACTGATCTGGTTTGGAAACATGATGACAGGAGAGGGTTACTCCAGGCACACAGAACCTGGAGCCCGAGTGGGCATGAAGGTGCAGGAGACACAAGCCCAGGACAAGGTGGGGGGCTGAGCCACAGTGAGGCGGGCGGGCTAGGACAGTGGCCGCCGCCCCCCAGAATAGACCGTGCTGGTGTCCTGGGTGAGGGCGGTCAGCTGTGCCTTGGCCAGGTCGGAGCTCTGTGCCTGAGGTCCCTGCACGCCCAGAGGCCACACAGGCTGAGGGCTCGGCTGGGGGAGCGAGGCCCCCAGCACAGCACAGGGGACCCTCCCCAGCTCAGACACCCAGGGCCCCCTCCCTGGAGAAGGGCCCAGGCCTCTGCCTGCCACACAAAACGGAAGAATATTCCTTACAAAACTGTTACAACATTTAGATTACATATGGTATATGAATATGTGTGTATATATATTAATACATATATATACTTGTATGTATACATATATGTGTACATTATATATGTATAATTGTATCCATTTTATATATTCCTTTATCCATTTTACATGTAAAATGTATATGAAATATGTATGTATGACCTATACTTCATGCACACATGAATGTATACCTATAAGCCTAAAAGGATAGGCACGTGTATACGATAAATAAATGCATACGTCACACTTCTGTCTAAAGGTAAACGCTCTTTCATATACAGCCTCGCCCATCGTGCCTGCGATGTCCTGAGCTCTGTCCCCGCGTCCACACCTGGGTGGGTGAGCCCTCCCGCGAGCTGCTGTGAGGATGAAACGACACAACACGGGTGTGTCCTGTGTGAACACTCCGGGGTGCGGCTGCCCTGTGACCGTCTTATGCACACACACGTGCTGAGGTTGGTTCCTCCTGCCCCCATCCTCTGCTGCCACGAGCCTCAGGGGTGGCAGAGGGGAGGGAGGGAGGTGCCTGGAACCGGCCTGGCCCCTGAACCGCAGGTGCTCACCCCAGGACTCATCCCCCGGATTCCAGTGGCTCGTCCGCGCCCAGACAGCGAGCCCTGCCTCCGCCCCAGCCCCACTCACACCGCGTGTCACGGTGCTCCCCGCCCCCGGGAGCCTGCGCACCTCGGACAAACAGGAAGGCGCTGTGGTCGGTGATCCCCCCCCTGGACACGATCCTCAGGGTGTAGAGCCCCTCGTCGTCCTTGTTGAGGTGGCTGAAGGACAGCGAGGCCTGGCCTTCCCCGAAGAACATCTTGGTCCACTTGGACTCCTTCAGCAGCACGTCTGCAAGACGGGCAAGGAGACGGCCTCAGGGACACGCAGGGCCCAGGGGCGTGCGGAGGACGGCGCGCATGGGGCCCGGCCCAGGGCAGAGTAGAGGGTCGCACGCGGCGTGTGGAGGGCGGGACGGTCCCACACGGCCCTGCTGAGCCTTGGAAACGGACCGCGAGGCCCCCACAGTGTTCCTTACACAGTAATAATAACGTGCCAAGAAACTACAACCTAAAGGGAACATAACTAAAAAGGCAAATTTCGGGAGAAGAAATGTAAATGATAAAAAAAATAATAATAATCGACACTGGGCGTCAAGGAGACACAGGATAAAATAATGAGAAATTATCTATTATTTTTCACCTGCTGACTCAGTAACGTCCTCAACCAGAAAGTGCAGAGACGGCCTGCCTGCTCCGCCCTAATCAGCCAAGACTGTGACACCACGTGGTCTGGGGATCCCGGCACCGGGAACACCTTCTAGCATCCAGGCCAACACCCTCTGGAAATATCAGGAGACCCCTCCTCACGTCCCTGTCACTTCTTTCCAGAAAGGGTAAATTAGAACCTTAGGACTTACATGAGACCTTAAATCCTAACTCAGAACTACAAAGCATAGATTAATCTCCTCTGTGACCACAAAGTGTCTCTCTCCCCGCCCCTCGCCCTCCTGGGCCCTGAAGACACGACACACTGTCCTTTTCCAACCAAGATCCTGACTGTCAACGCCCTCAAACCTAAAGCACCCTTGCAGTGGCTGCAAGGTCAGCAGCAGCTCCCGGCGCCCCCCCAGAGCCGCCCCCTCTGTCAGCAGCTTCCTTTCCATCGAGCTCTCCGTCATCCGCAGACCTGGTTTCCTGGCTACGTCTGACAGCACCAGGGGCCAGAACCAGGCATTTGGCAAATTATCGCAGGCTTTCCTGGGACACTGCTTATACTTCACAGAGACTCGATTTACCATCTTGTGTATTTTCCCAGCTAGGTTATAAACTACCTTATGGACAGGGACAGGGATGGCATAGGATTCTTTGTGGTATTTTGCATTGGGTTAGGTCCCTGGACAGATAAAAGCAGAGGGTTCTGTGACCGAATCCGTAGGAAACGAGCAGCCTCCAGAGGTGAAGTTTCCTCCTACAGTCTGCTCATACACACACACGCACACAGGAGTTCTCTCTCACAAACACACACATGAGTTTACACACACATACACGCACACCGGAGCTCACACACACACACAAGAGCTCACACATAGTCACACACTCTGCTCATACACACGCACACAGGAGCTCTCACACACACACATCACACGGGAGCTCACACACACATAAGAGCTCACATGTAGTCACACACATACACACACACGTGAGCTTGCACATACACACACAGGAGCTCAAACATAGTCACACACATACACACACACGTGTGAGCTTGCACATACACACATACACAGGAGCTCAAACATAGTCACACACATACACACAAGTTTGCCCATATACATATGCAAACTCACACACAAACACACACACTCACACACGCACAGGCGGCAGCATGGGGCAGGGTCCTGGGGCCGTGGAGACTGGGGCCAGGCTGCCCGGGTCCCACTCCCTGTCCTGCCGACTCCCAGAGGCAGAGAGGCGAGGTCAGCAGTTCCTTGCCTCAGCTGCCCACCCATGAGGGGTTGACCGCAGTCCCTCCAAAAGTCCTAATGAAATCAACTGGGTCACCAACCTCAGAACAGTTGGACACACAGTTAGCTCTAGTGACTGTTCACAACTGCTGTAGCCGAGAAAAAACATACGGAAACAAACACCTCGCTCTCTCCCCCTAATCACACAAGACCCTCTCTGTAGACCAAGAACAGCCCTAATGCCTCATCTCTTCCAGGCCAGTGAACCGCATTCCGGGGGAGGTCGAGGTCACGGCAGGCCCAGGCTCTGCCCAGGCTCGCCCGCTCTGTCCCCCTCAGCTGTCACGGAGGCGGAGACAGCGCCACGTCAGCGCCAGGTTCGGAGCTCACGGCCGCCCACAAGGCCTGGGAGGAGCCCACGGCCACTCACCGTCTCGGTACCACTCGGCCCTGGGGTGCACGCGCTTCAGGTCCGGCGTCACCAGCAGTGTGCACTTGAGAGTCAGGGTCTCGCCCTCCCGCCGGAAGGTGACTCCGAACTTCTCAATGAACTGGACGTCAAAGTGCGTGTACGGGATCACGGACGACAGGGGCACTGCAGAGAGCAGCAGACGCGGTCATGGCCAGGCCAGCAGGCAGAGTGGGCCCCCCACCACCCTGTGCCCTCTGCCTCCATCAGACAGCTGTGGATGGAATGTCTGTGTCCCCCAGGTCTCATGTGGGAGAGCTCCTCTGTGATGATACTGCGGGTCTGTGGGTGATGAGGTCATGAGGGTGGGGCCCTGGACGGGATCCATGCCCTCGTAAGAAGAGGACGAGACCAGAGCCCTGTGTCTCCTCTCAGAGAGGACGCAGCATCCCTCACCCACTTGGTGGGCACCTCAACCTGGGACCTCCAGCCTCCAGCACTGGGGGAAGGAAGAGTCTGATGTTCAAGCCCATGTGTGATGTTCGTCACGATGCCTGTGTGGACTCAAGCCACCTCTGAAGAACCAGAAAACCAGCGTGGAGTCACATCTGGCCATTTGTGCCAAAGGAGGAGGGAGAATCAGAGTGTGCAGGGCGTGTGTGCTCTGAGCACCATGCAAGAGTAAGGGGTCTAAACCCTGCACCAGCCCCAAGACGTGTGGCTGCCACCAAGTCATAGCACCCTGAGCCCCGAGCCCCCACAGCAACTGTCAGCACACGGACACCAGCCGGCAGAAAGGGCCTTTTGGAACACAGTTTTAGAAAACATCTGATGCTTAGAAAATATTTGGACACATTTTTCTACACAAACAGGAAAATAATCAACTTACATCCAATCGGGAGCCCCACCGAATGGAACGGCTCCTCGTCACCCCGGAACCCTGCAAGACAGCCGGGCGGTCACGGCGGGCAGAGAAAGGGGCGAGAAGGCGGGAGCAGCCCCCAGCCACCCCGAGGGCACACTCACTTCTCACCACCACTGCCGCGTTGGTGGACACCTGTCCATGCACGTTCGTGGCCACCGCCGAGTAGGTCGCAGTGTCGTCGAAGTCGGCCCTGGGGGGAGAAGCCAGACGAGGTCCCGATGGTGCCCTGGGACCGCCCTGCTCTGCCCCGGACACAAGCACAGCCTTCCTAGAAAGCGGCTGGGGTGACCTGGATCCCTCGTCCATGAGTGATTTGTTTAAGAACAATGCCAGCTTGTCCTCGGAATGAGGTATTAATTACACACACCATGCCTTGGCTTTGCAGGGAAAAATACGTACTGGCCCTTCCTAAAACCCCGAGTTTCACCCTCGAGGAGGAGCCTGTGTTCCCGCTGGTTCTGTTTTCCTACCTGCTGCGCCCGTGGTTTTGTCTTATCATGGGGCAGTTCCAATGGCCTCAGCCTCTGGGAGAATCACCCCATCTCCCTCCCCACCAGGGGGCCCCTGTGCAGACCCCAAAGCACCCACTGGCGGGTGCCTGGACTGGACCCGCCCGAGGCCTTGGGGTCCGGAGAATCACGAGGACGTGTGCTCAGCCCCAGGAAGGACAGTGACCTGGGCACCACAGACCCCAGTTTCCCGGGGAGGGGCTCCTTGCCCCATGTCCATTTCACCGAAGCTGAAGCTTATTTTCTGGATCTGCACTGTCCTCCAACCAGCTTCCCCCAGAAACATCACTGCGTCGAGAGGAGGCGAGGACTTACACTAAACGTAGACTCTCTGCTGGCTGGGTTCCAGGTGGCGCCAGGGGTAAAGAAGCCACCTGCCAACGCAGGAGACACCAGAGATACAGGTTCGATCCCCGGGTCAGGAAGATCCCCTGGAGGAGGGCATGGCCACCCACTCCAGTGTTCTTGCCGGGAGAATCCCATGGACAGAGGAGTCTGGTGGCTACAGTCCATGGGGTCACAAAGAGTCAGACACGACTAAAGCAACTTAGCATACACACACTCCGCTGGTCATTTTTCATCAGCTATTTTGTATAAAAGTCTCAAGTGCCAGGCAAGAGAGTCCTGTTACCCTATCAATACGGAGAGAAAGCAGAGTCTCTAAGAAGCCGGGTAAACAACACACACAAAATCCTGAAATCTGCAGCTTTCTACCTTCTGCCGCCTCTCCAAGCGTGCGCATCACACGCACAGTGACAAAACCACAGAGAACGCTTACTCAAGCATCACGTTTAGATGCTTCAAGCACCCGGTGACCCAGAGACAAACCTGTGCTTCAGAAGTCCTTTAATTTTATTGCACATGGAAAATAGTTTCTTTGACCAAAAAGTACACAGTGTCTCCAAAGTGTCAGTCACCCAGTCATGCCCTACTCTTTGCGACCCCATGGACTGCAGCCCACCAGGCTCCTCTGTCCATGAGATTTTCCAGGCAAGGATACTGAAGTGGGTTGCCATTCTCTTCTCCAGGGGATCTTCCCAACCCAGGGATCGAACCGGGTCTCCTGCAATGCAGGCAGATTCTTTACCGACAGAAGAAGGGTGTATTTCAGAACATTCGGAGAAACCCTGGCCCACCCTCAAGAGGTTCCGGGCAAGCCCCAGGTGCCAAGCCCACCTGGACAACAGCATCTCCTGCCAGAGTCTGAGGTCTTCCTCGGTTGATTCACAGAATTAGGACCCAGGGCAGAGCTCCCTAACGCATTAGCGCCGACGCAGGTCACGTAACCCGCCAGCACTTGGCGCTTAGCAAGAGGGACCGGGCCGGGGAGAGGGCGCCTGGGACCAAGGGTCCTGGTGCGAGGAAGGCGTGTGTGCCCACTCACACGCACTTAGCCAGTACAGAGGCTCCATGGGCCGTGTGATGTGGACAGAAGCCCACACCCCCTACGAATGCCCAGACCTGCTGACTCACTGCAGCGGGCCCCAGGCAGGCACGCCCACTGAGGGGGCACACGGGGCAGGGCGGAACTCTGGTTACTTTCATCTCTTTCTTCTTAGACATGTCTCTGTAAACGTTTCACCCCTATGAAACACAGTGGAACATATACAGATGATAAATAAGCACACGGGCGTGCGGGGGTGCCCGTATATATTTGTTGGCTCCAGTGCAGGGGTGGGCCGCAGGAAGCCTCGTACGCGGTGGCACCACGCGGAAGGGCAGACGGCAGGGCCAGGGCGTGCAGGACGGAGTGTTCAGAGGGGACCGCACCCCACTTGAAATTTCGTTCACAGGTCACCTGGAGACCCACACACCTGACCACAGCCAGGGGCCCCCAATCTCTCTCCTTTCCAAGGCCACACCAGGGGAAGCCCGGAGCCTTAACTCGAGACTGTCAGAAGCTGCACACAAGTGATGAAGGGGCAGAGAAGCTTCCTTTCTACCTGGACGACATTCTGGGGCACACAGAGGCGGGTTCCTTCCATCTCAGTGGTTTCAAACGTCCGTGGGGCACTTTTGCATCCCAAAGCCTCCCCAGGCGAGAAACCTTATCTATTTTTTGGGGGGGGGGGTCACTCCGAGTGGCATGTGGAACTTCCGCAGCCAGGGATCAAAGCCGTGCCCACTGAAGTGGAAGCGCAGAGTCTTAACCACTGGATCACCAGGAAGTCCACCGTGGTCCGTTTTGTTTTACTTGAATATTTACTCATTGACTGGGCTGCACCAGGTCTTATCTGCGGCATGCGGGATCTTTGATTGTGGCATTTGAACTCCTAGTTGCGGCCCCTGGGATCTATTTTCCTGACCAGGGATCGAACCCAGGCTGGCAGCATTGGGAGCGTGGGATCTCAGCCACTGGACCACCAGGGAAGTCCCTTGTCTATTTTAAAAGAGGGGCAGACGAACGTTTAAGCAGGACATGAATTTCTTCTGGGTCATCAGGTCCCATGTCCTCAAACTCTAAGCGGTGTTGACATGGGATTTAAATTTTCACTCAAAGTAGAATTTGAATATCAAAGTCTAAAAATAAAGCGCGAGAAGAGGCCAGCCCTGGAGTCACCCTACAAGGAGTGGGGCGCATTGGGGTCAGACTGAAACACAAGATGGCATGTTCTGAGCGCCTTTACCCAAACACGGCGGCAGCATGAAAATTCTTTGCAGAAACAGAAGTCACACTTTGAGTCCCAAGAGAAAGTCTTACGAGCATGTAAAACCGTGTCAATTACAGCTTCAACTCAAACAGCACCGAAGGGGACGGAGCTTCCTTTTCGGCACTTCAAGAATCTGGCAGCAGCGGCCAAAAAATATTCATAGGAGCAAATGTGAGTGGGTAAGAGAAGGCGGGGCTGGCTCCCGCGGGGCGGCGAGGCGCGGGCGCATTCTCCCACACCTACCGGGCGCGGATCAGATGATGGCAACTCAGCAGTTTGGAATGAACAGCTGACTGCAGCTGTCGTGTGTGGGACCTCCCGGCCCTTCTTCAGGAGAATATGCTCATTTCAGCTGCTACGAATGTCCCCACATGGGTAAGAACACTGAGAGAAGCGTCAGTCTCGGGAATGTCCTTGTCCCCAGTTCCTTGGCTGCTTGCAAGCTGATGCCAACACCAAGTATATCAGGATGCCTGGGTATACTGGGGCCTCACTGATTTGGTTCCCCTAGCTCAAAGCTTCTCTTATTCCCGATACACCATGAAAAGTTGCCTCATGAGGGTGAGTGGGACCTTTTCATACTTGAGAAGCACTTCCCCAGGGGCTCCGATGATAAAGAATCCACCTGCAGTGCAGGAGACCCAGGTGTTGTCCCTGGGTCGGGAAGATCCCCTGGAGGAGGGAAAGGCCACCCACTCCAGTATTCTTGCTGGAGAATCCCCATGGACAGAGGAGCCTGGTGGGCTACAGTCCAGGGGGTCGCACAGAGTCTGACACAACTGATTAACTAACACACACATACTTGAGAAAGGGAATTTGCTTCTCTTTTCAAAATAATGACTAAAATACAGCTTTGAAATGAAGCAGTTGCTCCCTCAAGCTCACCCCAAGCAGTCCCAGGGCACCCCAGGTGAGAAAAGTGACCTCAAATTAAAGCACTCTTCTAAACAGCAGCTGACCCCTCTCCCTGTTCATAAACTGCATGGTTCACTGCCTGTGGACATTTCCAGAAACTCTGGGACTCGAAGGAACATGGATGCCCGGCCCCCCACCGTCCCCCAGCCGTCCACACCCCAGCGGACGGGGGACTGCCTGGCTTCGCCTTTCGCATCCACTCCATCACAAGCTCTCCTGCTCCACCCGCAAAACCTGTCCTCACCCCCCAGTCCACCTGCCCATGTGCCTCCACCTTCCCTACGTTCTGGCCAAGCTGCCCATCCGCCCTCCTGCCACTCGCAGCAGTGACTCTCGGGGACCTGTCAGACCTGCCCTCCCCCTTGTGCCTGACAACAGCCACGGTCCCAGCAGGACGGCTTCAGGGTGGAGGCGGTCGTCTCTGCCCTCCTGTCCAACAACCACCGACCGCTACAACCCGGGGGCAGTTCCCCTCCTGGGAGCCCCTGTCCCTCTTCCGTCGCCTGCAGGCCTGGCGCTTAGATGTCTTCTCCCCAAAGACCTGCCTCTTCAGTTCACACCCGCCGCAGGGCCGAGCTGCGTCTGGATCTGGGTGCCCAGCACCGTCACCCTGGCCTGATTCCCCTTTCCACACGGCTCACCTCCGTGTGCTAGACCTCCAAGTCAGGAAGCCAGCCTCTGGCGGCTTTATCCCGAGCCCCCGGACAGTGTGGGGCACACAGCACGTTCTCAGCCAACAGTGCCAGTGGGGCCTCAGCTTTACTTCAGAGAATCAGTCATGACTCAACACAGGCTTTAATCTTAACTGTAACCTGTTAGCCTCTGTCCTCATTAACCTGCATAATGTTATGATCTTTTTATAAAAAATAAAAGCTGTGTATTCAGAAAAGCAGAGAGAAAATGAACAGCAGAATTTCACTTTTTGTAAAAAAAAAAATTGAAGTGTGCATGGAGGGTGAGTGTTGGATAAAAGAAACAGCAGTGCTTAAGTGTTCCAGAATACTGACCCCAGACGCTGGAAACCGGTGAACGTCATTATCTTTTACTTAGCCATATTTACTGTGTGTGTGTGCATACTTAGTCACGTCAGTCATGTCTGACTTTGCGACCCCATGGACTAGAGCCCGCTGGGCTCCTCTGTCCGTGGGATTCTCCAGCAAGAACACTGGAGTGGGCTGCCATGCGCTCCTCCAGGGGATCTTCCCAACCCAGGGATCGAACCTGTGTCTGTTAGGTCTCCTGCATTAGCAGGTGGATTCTTTACCATCAGCACCACCTGGGAAGCCCACCTGTATTTATTACATGTTTCCACTATGTTGTGAGAAAAAAAAAAGTTACGTTTCCTTGAAGAGTGGAGCTTAGGGATTGTGGCCCAAACCTGGGAGAAGATTCAGCCCTGCTGGTGGGCGGGCGTGAGGCCCAGCTTTCCCCGTGGCCTCACACCTGGACTGGCCACCGTCGTCCTTTGATAAACTGTTTAAGCCACCTACTCCCTTTGTGCCTAAAGCAGAAGCCTGGGCAGAACTCTTGGGTCCACACCCCTCAGCTGCCACCAGGGAGACGGAGGGACGCTTGTGTCTCCTGCCAATAGTTAACTCAGAAGCTCCCAGAGCGCCGTGTGGAACATGGCCTCTGCTCCCATGATGGGGGCCTGACCACCTGGGCAGGCATCCCGGCACTTACCTGTTGATCTCCAGCGTGTGCACGCCGTACTTGCTGTCGATTCTGTACTTGCCCGGCTCCCCGGCCTGGCAGATCAAGCTGCCGTCTTTATACCTGAACAAGGGAAGCACCTGAGTGTGAAGGCAGGTGGAGGTTTGGCGCATGTCCCGACCTTGCTCGTTTTCCATCCCTGCCCCCGCCTGGCCCCACACTCACACACATGCACACGCACGCACACACACACACGCATGTGTGTGCACACACATGCGCACACGCACACACACACGCATCATTGCCCTGCTTCTGCCTGAGTCACCGCTCACATCTCAGGTGGATGGTCAGGGGGAGCAGTTTCAGGAAAGGTCCAGCACCCCCTCAACTGTTGAAGAGAGGGTGGCTCTCACTACACGGCCTGGGCAACCCTCAACCTGCAACAGAGCATGGGCCAAGACCCCCTGGAACTTTCTAGAAACTCAGGATACGTCATTCCAAGAAAAAACGTAACCAAGGTTGGTTAGGCCCTGGTACAGCCTCTGGAAGCCACAGGGTCACCGGGACTCACATGGAGAGAGCCAACCACTCTGGTCTCACCAGGATGAGGCTGGACCCAGTGGTCCCCCAGGACACAGGACCATGGCTCCCCAAGACCAAGGGCGGGCAGCCCCAGTCTCCTTAGCCTGCCTGTCAAGCAGCCAGAGGAGCCAGGCAACACTTGTCTCCTCTGCTGCCAAGAGACCCAACCCGGGACATGAGCAAAATGTCTTCTGTGGCCAGACAGACCCCAGGGACCCAGCATGCGCAAGTGGGAAGGAAATGGACAGATATGTCAACTTTAGCAATGCACATCAAAACCAAGTGTCGATGGGCTTAGAGACTTCATCTGTCAGTATCTCAAGGCTTGAGGAACCCTACTGTAGGGCTCCAGGGCTTTGGAGTTTAGCGTCTCCATTCACATGAGTAAAAGCAGAACCGTGGGTGTCAACACTGGTCATTTCAGGAAACTTGGTTTTATTTTCCTTTATTGTATTTTCCTGGCTGCATTGTGCTGCTTGCAGGATCTTAGTTCCTCAACTAGGAGTGGAACCCCAGGCCCCAGCAGTGAGAGCTCAGAGTCCTGACCAGGGGACCTCCAGGGAATTCCCGGGTTTTACATAACAAACCTCTGGACAATCAGTGGCTCAACTGCAGTGAAATGAAACCTCCTGCCCAGGCCCCCCGGGCACGTTTACGGCTGCCTTTCCCGGTGGGTTTTGTGTGTTGGTCCCTGGAGCGGGTGCAGCTCCCTCCACTGGGACCTTCTCCATCCACCCAGGTGAGCCGAAGGCTGCGGAGCCTTCAAAGGGAAGCAGCCGGGCCGCCCCGAAGGGCGCCCACTCACCACTGCACCACGGGGGTGGGGAACCCCTGCACCGTGAAGCACAGCTTGACTGACATCCGCTCCCAGACGGTGTGTGAGCGCAGCCGCACCAGGATCTCGGGCGCCCGGCTTATTCGATCCTCGAACGAGTGCCGCTCCCAGGCCAGCCTGTCGTCCACCTGTCCGGGGTCCGGCACGGTCAGGGCCCCGGGAGGCGCCCCGGTGCGCCCCGGGGCCCCGGAGCACCCCACCGCCCCCGGACGCCCCCAGTGCGCGCGCCTACCGCGTGGTGCAGGCCGTGCCTGCCCGCGTGCTGCAGGGCCAGCCTGTCCAGCTGGTCCCGGGCGTGGGTGCGGGCCACATGCACGTCCTCCTCCAGCTGGGCCAGCTCGCTCAGGTAGCGCTCCCGCTTGGCCTCCCCGTAGGCAGCCAGCATCGACTGGTACCTGCGCGAGCCGCGGAGAAGGGGGCGCGCTGACCGCGGGCGGGGCCCGACCCCGCCTCCCCAGGATCTCCTAACCCGGCTTGTTCCGCGAGCTCCCCTCCGCTTGTTCCCCTTGACTCGCTTGTTCCGTGAGCCCGGCGTCACACAAAACCCATTTGTCTCCCCCCAAGGCTTCCATGTCTGAGTGAATTTCAGACCCAGGTAAAGCCTTCTGAACTAGCGAATTCAGAGTAAAATAGATCGCATGAAGATCTCACAGCTTAACTTACACTGATGGAGCCACAGTTTCGTCTTTCACCAAAGACTGATTTGTCCTGTAGATTAAACTCCTATCTGCCACAGGAGTAGGAATAAATATGTGCTTTCAGTAACACTTCAGGCCAACAAGAGCAGTAAATCATCACCAGGACTGGAATTCATCTAACTCCTCAAATCCCCCTCCATGGCCAGAACAGAGTGGGAATTGCTACAAAATCTCTGTGAATTCTGGCTCAGCTCACCAAAACCTCCAGTTGTACTCAGGTTCACTTTGAAGGGAGGAAAGACCTTGCAGGATCTTTCACGTGAGAGATGTGCATGTGGGTTGTGAGAGTAAAACCCTGTGAAGGTCCTAAAAGCAGCGCCCAAAGCATGGGTGCTGGGCCCGTGGAGAGCTGGCACAACTGTGCCCTGTCTCCACTGCACCTGCCCAGATGGACTTCACCCTGAGCTCCAGGGACACAGTAAGATCATAATTAGTCACTGAGAATCAAAATACATTCTTGAGTCAGCTTTGCTACTGCATGAAAGAAGCTTCAAATGTTTTAGGAAAACTTCCAACAGCCAGAACTGTTACAAAAGTCATTTTTTGCTGAAACCACACGAGTCACGGTAACCGACTCCCTAACTGTTCAAATCAATACAAGTTTACTTTCCTCATCCATTTCACCTCAGGAAACTGAGGAATGGGAGTTTATGGGACAAGATCACCACAAGTTATTAATATAACTGATGGTTCAAATAAAGATAAAGTGATAAGGCTCTGGTCTTGTCACTTGCTGTGCCAAAACAATAAGTAGAGTAGAACTCTTTCTGCAATAATCCAACATATAAAAGCCCAATTTCTTAATGTACACATTTTGAATTGATTCTTTTACAAAATAAGTCTTCACTTGACAATAAAATTAATTTACAGGACAACATTCCCATAAGGCATTTAAAGATAATTCAAATTTTCAAAAATAAAGGCTAATCTTTTCAGCTATATAATATTTTCATTAAAAAGATTCCTTAGTCATAGTGCAACTTTCCGACTGAAACATGTTGACCTAAATCCCATTTTTCCTTCTGGTTTTGAGTGTTTTAGAGATATAGAGAGAAATTTCTAGAGATAAGTAGAAGGTGAGGAGGAAAAATAGAGCAGATACAAAGCATTCCCGAGATGCGTAAGCACTCTGTTCTTAGAAGACTGGAGTCAGTTGACCACTGGCTTCTTGTGATCTGGGATAATTTTAAGCCCAGAGTTCTCAGTCGCCTGCCCACCCCATTCCAGCGGCTTCTCCCCCGTGAGCTGAGCCAGTAGAAATGTGAAACATGAGGGTCCACAGACAGCCGGCTGGCAGCCTGGTCCCTCTCTGGAAGGTCCCTTGCTTGAGCGCAGGCCTCACAGCTGGCCTTTAGTAGCCCGAGAGGCTGTTGATGGAAATTTGAAAACTCCAATTCACACCTTTAGGTCTCGATGCTTCCGAGTGTGGCAGTCATGTTCCCTGGGTGGGGAAGTGTGTTTAGCAGGGAGGGGACAGAGGCCTGGGGCCAGTCCAACTCTGTCGCGGGGAAGCAGATGTGGGTCCCCTGGACTGCAGCACTGGACCCTGGACCCGAGGTTGCAGAAAAGCCACCCCGGTCGCTTCCTTGCAGGGACCAGTGGAGACGATGGGGTTGCAGAGCAAGACGGGTCGAAAGCGGCCGTTCGTGGCTTCTGCTGTAGCAGGAGCCCCGCCGCGTCTCCCAGGCCCCTCCAGCTCTGCCCCCGCTCTCTGACCACACAGCCCCCTGTCCCCGGGCCAGGACTCCGAATGTGGCGGTGGGGGTTGGGGGGTTACCTGCGCTTCCTCTCCTGCGCCTCCTCTTCCAGCGCACTGCTCACCCTCTTGGCGCACAGCCGGCAGGTGGTCCTGCCCAGGGTGGACTCCCCCAGAGTGGTCTCCCCGAGGGTGGTCTCTCCCAGGGTGGTCTCTCCCAGCGCCGCCCGGCTGGACTCCCTCTGAGAGGACGACTTCCGAGTGACAGATCTCTGCAAAGACGACTGGGCAGAAGCTCGCCTTGGTGCAGGGAAGAAGCGCAAATGTGTAGTTACAAACAGCATCACTCTTGCCGTACCCCCAGCCTCTCCTTGGAATGTACGGGCATCCACGCCTTCGGGCACGCATGTGTGTACACACCTACCAGCTCGCATACGCACACACACAAATCCCCGTGTGTGACCTCAGCCCCGTCTGCCCCTGCCCACCCCCAGGGGCGCCCCCTCTCCCCGGACTCAGCTCCCTGCCACCCCCACCCCACCCTCTGGGGCCAGCAGGTGCCCGCCAGGCCCTTCTGGCCTGAGGCCACAGTGATGTCTATCTTAAGAGATCTGAAGCTCCCCGAGGCTGCGGGGAGGGGCAGCGAATGTTTGGCTCTGTTTGTTCCCGGGATGGCAGCCGACCACAAGGGCCCTGGGCAGCTCTAAATATAGGGGCCGTGGAGCTGAGGCCAGAGCCCCGCTCAGTGTCCATCTCCTAAATTGTCGCCGCAGGAGCTCACTGATGCTGCTGCGGCTTGACACCAGCCCATCAGACAGAGAGCAGTCTACCTTCTGCTACATTTGTCATTAACGTAGCGGTATCCTCTCTGAGATCAGCTTCCATCCAATCATCACTTTACCCCTACACACCTTGGTCCCAGCGGCCTTCCCTCCCACGGATTTCCTTCTCATGGTCCTTGCTTCTGGGTGAGCTTCTAGATTATAGTTCTGGAAGGCGTGTGAAGGAAGGTCCCTGTCTCATGAGCTAAACCCGGGGCTCAGAGCCAATCTAAGAGGACCTGCTGGGACCTGCTGGGACCTGCCAGGATGTCATGCAGTAGCCTGACAGCTTTCTGTGGAGCTGGGTCAGCCACTCTCCCTGTCTGCTCTGGACGCTGGCATCGGGGATCACGGCCCTCCCTGAACCCCCAAACCAGTTCATCTCTGGGCTTCAGGAAGCCTCCAAGGTCAGACACAGCTCACACTCGAGATCGGCTGCGTCATCCGTGACTTTCGACTTACTTCTTTTTCGCTGCGTATTCATCCAGAAGGTACCGTGTTTGGATATTGCGGTAGGACTGGTCAAAGTGCTTGTGTCTCTTTTGGTAGAAGGGCACCGCGACAAGCGACATCTTGGCGACTCCTGCAGGGAAGAGCAACAGCGGAACTGAGGCCCTGCGTTTCCACCGGCCAGGCTGCTGCAACGCCTGCACGGAAATCAGCTCCAACTAACTCAACCCTGGCTAAAAGAAGGGAACAAAAGGAAGATTCTATAAGAGGAAATAGTGTTGGACACCTATTAGGTCCCCCGGCACCTGACTGCATTTCTTGTTTGAGTCCATAAAAAATCGGAAGACTGAACTACACTTTCCACTTAATTAATAAACTCACCCAGTGTCTACAGATGACCTAGTTCATTCAGGCAACATGGAAAGCAATGTGAGTGATAAGGATAAAAATAATTGAAGCACAGGTCAAAGAAGTACACAAGCGCTTAGAACACAAACAAGGAAGAGACACAGCAGAGGGAGGCGCGAAGCCCTCCAGGAAGCGGCCTCGGAGCACGGCGGCCAGCGGCCCCCAAGAAGGCGCCGTTTGAGAGGAGCCTCTCTGGGTGGGGAGGTGAAGGCGGCCGCAGGGCGGGTGAGGGCGTCCCTGGAGCAAGGCGAGGCAGGACACAGGGTCGCAGGGTCCCAACAAGAGAGCTTTCACTCTGCAAAGACCACGGCCATGGGTGGAGGGTTCGGCATCTCGCAGGGGCTGAAGCCACTCCTGATTGAAGGGGCCTTGAGAAAGGATCGTGTCTCCAGGACACCCCCAGGCTCACCCCTCCAACAGCCTGGCCCACTCATGGGCGACCTGTCAGTTCACTTCGTGGGAGGAGCAGGCCTACGGACGGAGCCCAGCTCAAAGCCTGCGGGATGCAGGAAAGTGAGCATGTTTCAGCTAAATCCTCCCCAAACAAGAAGTCTGCTAGAGCAGTGGTCCCCAACCTTTTTGGCACCAGAGACCAGTTTTGAGGAGCACAGTTTTCCCACGGACTGGAGGGGGCAGGGTTGGGATGATTCAAGTGCATTAGATATATCGTGCTCTTTATTCCTATGATCAGCTCCTCAGATTATCAAGCATTAGATCCCAGAGACAGGGGCCCCCCTGCGGCGGGGACGTGTGGGTCTGAGGCAGGGCGTGTTAGAGGCGTGTGCTACACATGCTCGCCAAGCTGGTAGCCCGCCGGCTTCCCAGCTGCCTGCCTCTCTGAGGGGTGCAGACCGCATCCCCCAGGCCCTGTGGTTGCTGACCTCCAGGCAGAGGGGCTCAAGGACCCCCCAAACCCCAGTCCACTCTCATCGTCTGTGTTCAAACTGTGATCTGGCCCAGAGCACAGCCCACGGCACAGGGTGAAAGCCAAGAGGCAAGCGCGGGGTCCTGCCTGCAGCAGGCCCCCACTCCGCACCACCACCCACACTCCTGAGCGGAGGCTAGGAAGCCTTCCAAACGCAGGGTTTGTTCCTCGCCTGTGACTCACAATCAGGTCCCTTTAGACTGTGATCTCCCAGAATCACAGAACTGCAGAGCTCAGAAAGGTCGTTGGGGGTTAGCCAAGCTCCTGCCCTTGCGGGAGGATGGGCAAGAGCCCCTGTGGCCAGAGAGGGGGCTGATTTCCCAGAAGCAAACAGAAATGACCTATGTGCACGCAGAAGCATACAGAAGCACACAGAAGACCCGGTCCAGACGCCACCAGACTGCTCTTCCTGGGCCTTTTATACTTTTCTACACTAACTCATCTCCAGATTCCCTCCTAAAGACCAGCTAGTCAACCACCCACCACGGATCCCTGGGGTCCGGCGTGTGGCACGTGGTGTATGTCTGACTGTAAACACACAACAGAACGTTCCGCCTGAGGGAGCCGAGGCAGACGCAGACGCTCCATCCCACCCAGCTCTGAAGAGGCGCCAATGCTGAGGTCAAGTGCGCAGGTTCCAACACCTGCAGCCCTCTGCGTGGCCTTGGCGCTCTCGTCCTGTCTCTAACCCGGACCTTTTATACTTTTCTACACTGACTCATCTCCAGATTCCCTCCTAAAGACCAGCTAGTCAACCACCCACCATGGATCCCTGGGGTCCGGTGTGTGGCACGTGGTGTATGTCTGACTGTAAACACACAACAGAACGTTCCGCCTGAGGGAGCCGAGGCAGACGCAGACGCTCCATCCCACCCAGCTCTGAAGAGGCGCCAATGCTGAGGTCAAGTGCGCAGGTTCCAACACCTGCAGCCCTCTGCGTGGCCTTGGCGCTCTCGTCCTGTCTCTAACCCGGACCTCCGGCTGAACGTACACAGCGCGGGCACGACGCCCCCCAGGGAGGAACGCACACCAACACCAGTGGCCGTCTGGGCCTGGCACACCAGTGTCTGCTGTTGTCGAGCTTAATTCTGTAGGCAGGACAGGGTATCTGAAAGCATGTGCTTATCATTTTAATATCTGCAGAGCCCTCAACTGCATCCCTGGGATTTTCCAGAGTCAGAGTAAATCTTCAAGGAAAGCTTCCCCTCTAATAAGGCACACATTGCATCTCTGAAAACGGGCCGCTGAGTCCATGTGTTGGGGGCCAGAGGTCACCACTCAGAGCCAGTTCCGTCTCCGAGACGCTGTCTCCCATCAACCCTGCACTCGTGGGGACGAGTCCTAAGCAGAGGAGCCCAGGACGCCCCGCAGCTGCTGTTGCACCGGTGTCCTGTCCCATCGTGATGTGTACATATCTCTGCTGAGCCACCCATCAAATCTGTCGCCTTTCTTGGCAGAGGGAAGAGCCCAAAAATGGCCAAGGTGACAGGAGAGAGTAAGCTGTCAGGACGCGTTCACAGTGTGGCAGCGAGCGCCGCATAGAGGCAGCCCCCTCGGCAGGACACCGGTCCTGTTCAGAGCCAGCACCCCGCGGGCTCTACATGCGGGGGCGCCCGGCCCGTGCTGGGCTGACGTGTGGCTGGTGAGTCTGCCGTCTCCTGCCACGGGCGAGCCCTCTGCAGCGATGGGGACGCAGGGCTGGAGTGGAGTGCCCACACTTCCCCTGCTCTGACTGTGGACTTGCCCGAGATGCGTCCCGCAGGAAACCGGGGGCCCGGCGGTACCCAGCCCCCAGCCCCCGCGCTTCTCCACTCACTGAGTAGACGTCCTGCCCAGAGATCCAGGAGGCTCCCCCGCATCCTCCCCGCCCACAGCGGGTGCACCTGCCCATGCCGGCCAAGCCTGGACCCCAGCCTGTTGCATCTCAAGGATGGAGAGGCCTTAGGGATGACTGCTCCAGGCTGGCAGCGGACTCCCACCTTTGTGCACGCGACCCCTGCCAGCAGGACTGCCACACAGTCAGAGCCCACGCCAGGCCCCGCGTGGGCGCCGCTCGGTGGGCCTCAGATTCTAGAATCTGCCCAACTGTGCCCGTCCCCGCCCACCTGGGGCCTGTCAACAGTGGGAGGATGCCCGTGGAAGCAAGCCCTGCAGGCCCAGCACCTGCTCCAGAGTTGCAGCCCCAAGGTCTCAGGGGACCACAGGGACATGGCCAGTTGACCTATGGGGACCCCCCAAGGGGAGGGGGTGACGGGCCATCTCCACAGACCTTCCTCAGCTTTCTCCTCTTTAGGAAAACAGTCCCCCCACTGACTCCTCAGCCGCCCCCAGCACAGCTTAGGGGAGTGAGTCCTGGGGGAGGGGGCACTGGGGCCAGATCCCAGCTCTAACCTGGCTGCCTACCCGGGTCAGTGTCCTTCACGGAGAAAAAAGGGGCTGGAGGAGGGGGCAGAGGACATTGGGCACACCAGCGGGCCGGCTCTGTGACCCCTGGAGACAACACCCCATTCTGACCAGTCAACCGTGGTCAAAGCACAGGGGTTTCGGTGTTTTCAACCGTGAGTGAATTTACACAACTCGAGCTGCGTCATCTCCTTCTGTCCCAGTTTGAGTCTCGACCTTTCCTGCGAGGAAACCGTCTCAGGTGATGAAAATAAGCCTCCTGCTCACTGGCTCCCGGCAACAGAGCGGAGCATCTGTCTGACCCGGAACCGCCCACTCTCCACCCACGGGTGCTCCTGACACGTTTGGGGATCGTGACCCCGAAATGAAACACGAGCCTGTCCTCGGGCGCAGGGACGTGCTTCCGTGAGAGGCTCTGCCCTGGTCCCGTCCCTCGCGCACGGACCGGAGTCATCACCCGTGTCCCCAGAAGGGCTTTAATCCGTGGAAACATGTCCATTTACTTCCATGTAGTAAAAGAAAGTGTCATTTGTGCCGCTAAAGTGGTCAGAGTCCAAGGGCACACCAGGTGAGAGCACCTCCAGAGAAGCAGAGCACACAGCTGCCCCCACCCCGTGGAGCCGCTCCCCCCACCCCGCGGAGCCCCCCACCCCGTGGAGCCGGCCCCCACCCTGCAGAGCCACCCCCACAGCAGGGAGCCAGCCCCCACCCCGCGGAGCCACCCCCCACCCGGCGGAGCCACTCCCCCCCACCCAGGGAGCCAGACCCCACCCTGCAGAGCCGTCCCCCACCCGGGGAGCCGACCCCCACCCCGCAGAGCCCCCCACCCCACGGAGCCGGCCCCACCGCGGGGAGCCAGCCCCTACCCCGCAGAGCCGTCCCCCACCCGGGAAGCCGACCCCCACCCCGCAGAGCCCCCCACCCCGCGGAGCCAGCCCCACTGCGGGGAGCTGCCCCCCACCCCGCCGAGCCACCCCCCACCCCGGGGAGCCACCCCCACCCCGGTTCCCAAGACACGCACTGCTCTGCCTGAGGCTTTCCGGACTACTCAGCCCAGAAGTCAGTGTAATGGAGCACAGAGCAGCCCTTCAAATCCTCACCCCCTGACGCGGCCTGACGCCTAGTGTCTGGCTGCCAGTTTTTCAAGTGTTCCCCAAATAGCCTCTGAGCCCCGGGACTGAATGTCTTAGCAGTTCCCTCCTTGCTGCGCAGTCCCTGGCTCCCCGGGAGCTGGTCCATGATGCCCCGGCGCTTAAGCAGGATCAAATTAGACGGAGAAACAGGATAAGGCGCTGCTTCCTGGACAGGAGCACGGCCCTCCCCGGCAGCCCAGTGGCCTGCCACATTTTTCACAAATGGAGAGAACTAGAAACAAAGGAGATTATCCGGAGATTTCATCCCGCAAACTTGACCCACCAGTTTCCTTGTCTCCATAAGAACACGTGGGCCAAGTTCCCCAGTTCAGCGTTAGCTTCACACAGATGCCCTGCAGGTACGACTCAGCCTCAGTCTAGGACAGAGCTCTAAATGAGCTTTACCCCGAGTGCTCTTGGAAGCCTGTGTTACCGCTGCATTCGTCAGGGCAGGACCTTAGATCCAGAGGTGGGGAGAGCTCAGCATTTCTGGGTTCTTTGCTGGCACCGTGCGGCCTGCAGGACCCTCCCCGGCCAGGACCAGGGCTCGAGCCCATGTCCTCCCATGGGATTCTCACCGCTGAGCCCCCACCTTCCTGCCTCGCCACTCCCCCCACCACCCCGGACCTCCCGGGTGCAGGCTTCCAACCCCACTGCCTTCCTCTGGGGCAGCGTTTCAAGAGCATGGCCAGCACTCCGGCTCTCTCAGGGGAACCGGGGGAGAATCGTGCAGGCTCGTAACGCACGGAAGAGCACCGGGAGCAGCCCGCTGCCGTGACAGGAGCTCTTGGAAAGAGTGACAAGGAGCACGGAGCTGTCCCCTCCCCAAGACGCTGCAGTCAGGTCAGAGCGGAATGGCCCTGAGGTCTCTTTTTCTCTTAAGAAAATATCCAGCTTCATTTCACACCACTTCAAACCTGCCCTCTCCTGCCAGAGGCTGTCATTTCTGAGGCTCCAGAAAATTGCAGACAACCATCAACCGACTGGGCAACCTGGAGATGCTGCAAAATCCAGGCGAAGGTGCGAGGGCTGGGATGGGCTCAGAAGCGCCTAATGGCACAGAAAGTTTCAAATCCCGGCACAGAAACTCCAAGTTCAACTCCAACTCCTGGCTGACGTTTGTCTGCGCAGAGTAGACTGCTCTGGTTCACGTTTCTCCCCCTGACACCCACTGGGAGTCTGAGTGCGGTCAGCTCCTACCCACGCCTCAGTCCTCCCTGCCCAGCCTGCCGCGAGCGAGGGGGAGAAGAGGAGACTCACCGCAGGAGGGGGTGGCCGAGGGGAGAGGGCTCACAGGGCCGCAGGCTCTGCTGGGGCAGCCAAGCACGACTCCCTCCCGATGCCCGGCTGCGGTCCATTTATGGCCGAGGAGATGCTATTTATAGACCCTGGGACGCCTGGCCCCACGGGGCTACCTGTGTCATAAATCATTAGCCTGAACTCAGGACGGAAAAAGTCCAATTCAAGTCGGAAAAGTGGAAACGTTGAGAGCACCCGCCTGCACTCCCCAGGTGCACTTTTCACACCCAGGAAACTGAGGCACCTGACCCAGAGAACGAGTGTGGGCCCGACCCCCTGCCGCCCGCCCTCCCCCCACCAGCTTCCCTCTCCTCAGGGTTCCACAGATCTATTCCAGCAGTTTTGAGTTAAAGTCTCCCTGGTTCATGAACGGACACCCCTAGACAGCTCTCTCACAGAGAGTGGACTGCAGCAAACACTGAACCGTTTGGACTCCAAACCCCGAGAAGGCTCTGAGCCGTGGGTGCAGGGAGGTGGCCTTGGCGGGGACAGGGGAGGTTCTGGCTGGGTTTTTAAGTTTATTTCAGAGATGACTCCGTCTGGGAATTTCACCCCAGGTTTCATCCGGGGGTTAATTTACCCAGAACTTCCACCTAAAAGAAGACCCATGCCTAGTCGGCAAGTTACGTCTTATTTATAGTTATTACCACAGGCGTGCGTGGCATCTCACCCGCCCAGATGCCTGCAGGGTGCCCGTCGTTTCGTGCGGCCCGAGTCCAAATATAAATAACACACGACTGGCACGATCGAGCCCCGGCTGCCACCTGGCGCCCATCGCCGAGAGGAGGGGCGGCAGGACACCCCCGTCTCCGAGGCTCCCCACCCGGGGACCCCCGTCTCCGAGGCCCCACCCAGCCACAGCGCCAGCCCCCAGGCTTCTGGGCCAGGGGCGGGCCATGTCCCCATCTGCTGAGTGCTAAGGATTTCTCGAAGTTATAGCACAGGGCCAACATTGATGCTCAGTTCAGAGAAACCTGTTTGAATGTTTGAAAAAAGTAGCATAATATTCTAAGGTATTTTGTTAATTTCCATTTATTCTGTCTCAGAAAGCAGCAAAAGAAATCTTTCAACACAGTTTAGAGAACAGGTGTCCAGCTGGCCAGACGTTCGTGACTTACTTTGCGGAGGACGAAGGCCCATCGAAAAGAGGCTCAAGGCTTTGGCAAGAGAGGGAGGCCCAGGGCCGGTTGCGGTGGCGCCGGGCATGCATGTCAAGCTTCACCTCTGCAGGGGGTCCCCACCGGCAGACGCTGCCAGCAGGGGCCCTGGAGAGCTGGCCCCGAGCCCCAGAACCCAGTTCTTCCCCCAGGTGGGTCCGCCCTCTGCTGCTGAAGGCCTCGCTTCTCACTGAAGAACGTGATCCTGACATTCTTACCACAGCTCACTGGAGCTGACCCCTGCTGGGCCCGTCCTGAGCCTGGAGAGTGGGCGCACGCCCTGCAGATGCCACACGACGGGGGACAGGGATCAGTGCCCATCACACCCCCGTGCATCCCGTTCCCGTCACGTTGCTGGCCAGCCCGCGTGGGGGCCACAGGCTTTCCCCTCGGGCTCTGCCTCCTGGACTCTGCACCCTGCACCTCGTCCTCGGGACACAGCCATCCCACGAGGCCGCTGCTCCACTGACGCAGGCGTGTCCTGGAAGAGTTCCACAAATACCTTTCCCAGGGACCCCCTGCTGGTCCAGTGCAGGGGGCCACTGCTCACCCTCGCTGGGTCTTCTCCCTCAGGCTAGAGAAGCTGAGGGCTTCCCCATCCCATTTTCTACTTTGCTCATCACATTGAGCTTATAAAGGCACAAGCCACAAACTTGCTTCCTCTGACAGCAAAACTGCTGGTTTCTGAAGAAATCATGGCCAAAAACCTCCCAAATTTGATGAAAAACTTTAATCAATAGATCCAAAAGGAATGACTCCACTGACATTGCTTCCAGCAATGAATACATATACCTAATTACCACCAGGAGTGAAAAAGCTGGCTTAAAACTCAGTGTTCAAAAAACTAAGATCATGGTATATGGTCTCATCTCTTCATGGCAAATTGATAGGGAAACAATGGAAACAGTGGAAACAGTGACGTTATTTTCTTGGGCCCCAAAATCACTGCAGACAGTGACTGCAGCCATGAAATTAAAAGATGCCTGCTCCTTGGAAGAAAAGCTATGAAAAGCCTAAAGTGAAAGTGAAATTGCTCAGTCATGTCCGACTCTTTGCGATCCCACAGACTGTAGCCTACCAGGCTCCTCTGTCCATGGGATTTTCCAGGCAAGAGTACTGGAGTGGGTTGCCATTTCTTTCTCCAGAGGATAGTCCCGACCCAGGGATCAAACCTGGGTCTCCCACATAGTTGGCAGACGCTTTACCATCTGAGCCACCTAGACAGCATATTAAAAAGCAGAGACATCATTTTGCCAACAAAGGTCCATCTAGTCAAAGCTATGGTTTTTCCAGTAGTCATGTATGGATGTGAGAGTTGGACCACAAAGAAGGCTGAGTGCCAAAGAACTGATGCTTTCAAATTATGCTGCTGGAGAAGACTCTTGAGAGTCCCTTGGACAGCAAAGAGATCCAACCAGTCCATGCTAAAGGAAATCAACCCTGAATATTCATTGGAAGGACTGATGCTGAAGCTGAAACTCCAGTCCTTTGGCCACCTGATGCAAAGAGCTGACTCTTTGGAAAAGACCCTGATGGTGGGAAAGGTTGAGGGCAGGAGGAGAAAGGGACAACAGAGGTTGGATGGCATCACTGACTCAATGGACATGAGTTGAGCAAACTCTGGGAGATGGTGAAAGACAAGGAAGCCTGGTGTGCTGTGGTCCATGGGGTCACAAAGAGTCAAACATGACTGAACAGCTGAAAAACAGCAAGAAAAGTACTGATGGGGTTGACAGCACATTACTACAGAATCAAAACCTCAGTGAATATTGGAGATACAACAATAGAACATAAGCAAGATAAAATACAGAGAGGGAAAAGATGGGGAAAAATAAGAGCTTCCAAGAGCTGCAGGACGACCTGAGGCAGGTAATACATGTGGTCCCACGGGAGTCATCAGGGTCCCCAAGGGAGGGGCTGGACCAAAAAAAATACCTGAAGAAATAACCGGCACGACGTTTCTAAATTTGCTAAAACTCTGAGCCCATGGATGTAAGAAATTCAACAGACATCAAGGTCAAGAAACATGTACAGAACAGACTTTTAGACTCTGTGGGAGAAGGTGAGGGTGGGATGTTCTGAGAGAACAGCATTGAAACAAGTATACTATCAAGGGTGAAACAGATCCCCAGCCCAGGTTGGATGCATGAGACAAGTGCTCGGGGCTGCTGCACTGGGAAGACCCAGAGGGATGGGATGGAGAGGGAGGTGGGAGGGGGGATCAGGATGGGGAACATGTGTGGGTCCATGGCTGATTCTTGTCAATGTATGGCAAAAACCACTACAATAAAAATTTTAAAATAAATAAATAAAAAGTAACATCAACGAAGCTACAGCCAGTCATGTGGTAATCCAGGTGCTCAAAGCCAGCAGTTACCAGGACAGCTTCAAACAACACGTTCTGCACAGAGGGATGAAGCTGAGAAGGGCTTTTCACGGAAACAGTGCAAAGGAGAGTCTTCAGCCAAAATAAAAAGCAACTTTCAGAAATGAAGGTGACTCCCCCATGCACACACAGAGCTGGGGTGCTATGAGTGGGAACCTGGGGGGACCCCCAGGAGGTCCCCCTGCCTCAGACCCGGGGTGTCAGCAGAGCCCGGGGGCCCTGGTCTCACCAGTAACCAGGCAGCATGAGCCACCCCCCCGACCCATCAGGCTGGGGCCAGAGGGGCCTGATCCAAACACAGCCCACACAGACTCCGCCACCTCCTTCTCCACCGGGCCAGCTGAGTCTGCACACGGGACCCCCGCCCTGCTCCCCGCCTCCCAGGACCCAGCTCCCTCCCAGGTGCTCAGAGGGTGCAGGTGCCGCCCCAGCCCCGCCGCTCCCCTCCTCACCCCGCAGCCCGCCCCCTCAGCCCCAGCGTCCTTGCGGTGCCCCCCCAGCCCCCACGTGCTCTGCCGGCCTCGCCCTCCCCCGCTCCCGGCCGCACGTGGCTACATTCCCCATTTATCCACTTTCCACCGCCCTTGGGCCTCTCTGTCCACCTTCCACTCCCATCACATCACTCACCAGAATAGCCCGCAGTCCCCCAACCCCGTGTCACCGCCTCCAGGGGCTGTGACCCGCCACCTCTGCCACCGTCTGACCCCAGGGACCACCTCCTTGAGATTCCATGAAGAGACACCGCAGCTGCCCTGGGGCGCGGCCCACAGCCCCTCTCTCCCCACCTTTGCCCCCCTTACCCCGAGGATGCCCCGCCTGGGAGCAGGCGCCTGGGGGGGCGGGTACCCGATGTGGACACCCGTCCTCATCTGCAGAGTGGATGCAGTAGTAACCTCCATGAGGTGAAGACTGAGCTCAGGCCGGCTCTGCTCCCGTGGGTCTCCGTGTCCAGCGGTGGCCCCTCCACGAGCAGCACAAGGCAGGGACCCTGGGCGCCTCCGCCAGGCCCACCTGGCCCTGCACAGTCCTCCTTGACACCCCACTCCACGCCTCTGTCCCCCTCCAGGGCAGAGCTGGGCCCTTCTGCCCGAACCACCACTGTCTGCACCCACACGTGCCCTGGCTTCCCCAGGCCCCATCCCAAGTGACAGCCTCGGGCTGCAAATCTGAGCCATCCATCACCCCAACCTCTGAGAGCCCGTCACGCCTTAAAGAATAGTGTGCTGATGTCCGCCTGGCTGCAGCGTCCCAGCTGGAAGGCCCCAGGCTGCCCCCTCCTTCCGCTCAGCTAACCCCGTCCAGATTCCACCTCAAGCTCGTTTTTGGGCGCCACTCCCTGACCCCGTCTAAGTCGGGTTCCTCTGTCACGTCCCCTGAGAGACCTCATCGTGGTTGGTAAACATACATGTGCGGTAACCGGGGCGATGGCCAGGCCTGCCCATCTACCCTCCAGCCTCTGAGCACCAGGTACCCAGCTGGCCATGAAAACAGCTCCAGGCCTGCAGGGAAAGCACGCTCAACAAAGAGGTGCTTCCTGATGAACGCACAGAACTAGCTAACAGGCCTCCTTCAACATTAGCAAGACACGGAGGAGTGACCCGACCCGTGCTCTCCCTGACATCAAACAGCGGGTGCCTGGAGCATTCCTCAGTGTGTCTGTAATGGAGCCCGGAGTTTTTCCATATTTTGTAAATCGGAACTAATCCTAGGAAACCTGGCACCAGCTCCCGGCCACGTCTCTGCAGGGTCATGTGTACATTCTGTTCAGTGACCTCCACCGCGTCCCTCCCAGACATGGGGGTGTCGGAGCCCCTGGGGCCACTGGGGGCCTGCAGCCCAGCTCCCCCGGGGAGCTGGCGTTTCCTGACTCGGGAGGTTCTTCCCAACCAGCTAGAGAATAAAAGTTGTCTCAGCAGGTAGGAAACCCAGAGAGGCCCACAGACCCACGTGGCAGGGGAAGGGCTGCCCTGAAGTGGGTTACGGTTGTCAAGGCAACCACAGATTTCCACGTCTTGGCAAAGCTGGAAATTATAATTCAATCCTGAATGCAGTTTTCGTGGTTGTGTTTTTAAGCTGAGAACTGTCGTCTGACCAGCAGAACTGTACCCTTGGGCCTTTCTCCTAACCCACCGTCCCCAGCACCCGAGGACTCCCCCCGGGACGGAAGCTGGTTGGCAGCCGCGCCCTCCCTCTGACCGAATCAGGCCTCTGAATCGTCTCAGCTCCATAAAGACGTGTTTACTAACTGGGAGAGCATGGCCTTTGTCCTGCAGATTCTATTTACAGGTTTGTTTACAGATATGGGCCTCAATTAATGGGAAGTTTATCTCCACCCTGTCACTAAATAATCACGGCAGGGCCAGAGGAGGTGAGAGCTGCCCGGGGCACCCTGAGCCCGTTGTCAAGGGCACTGGCCGCCGGCCTGGTTTTCCTGTCTGCTAATCTGCGGCTGAAGCTGCGTGCCCTGGGCACAGGCTCCGCCGCCCGGGACTTGGCTTCCCGGTGGGAGAGCGAGACACGGATTAGATGGTCCTTGTCTAAGCCCCGATCCGCCGTGACTTCAGTGCTGAATGGCAGCGCCCGGGGAAGGGAGCGCAGCCCCCGCGAACAGGGTCTCCAGTGGCCAGGCCCGGAACAGGATCCAGGAAACAGGAACCAGAGCCCAGGACGCGCCTGCCAAGAGGAGTGCAATCCATAAGCGCCTGATGGCCTGGAGACTACCAAGCTCACCGCACACCGTGCTTCGAAAATAGCGGTTGTCACAAAACAGAGCGGGTGGCAGGAGCGCTCAGCTGGCAGGGCCGGTGTCCTGTGCGTGTCGGGAGTCGGCCGTGAGCCCCCGCCCCAGGGTGGATGCGGGGGGCAGAGACGGGCCCAGCCTCAGAGGACCCCCAGAGCCAGACAGCACCGGCTGCCACCCCCCGGCCCTTCGCTGCCCCCTGCAAACGCGGAAACAGACCCAGACAGGCCGAAGGCTGACGGCGGGACTTCTGGGCCACTTCCTGTTCTAAACCTCCCCTCGTGTCCGTCTGTCCATCTGTCTGTCCCACCGGCTGTCTCTCTGAAGCACGCTGACCACAGCACCCTAATTACAACCAGCATACGCTCACCCCACGAATGGGGACCCAGAGCCGTGCGGGCGCCCAGACCTGCCCCATGAAAATGAAACACTTTAGAGACACACTCAGTGAGGATGACGTTTTTCTCCAAAAGACTCTTATTTCCCCTTCCAGCTGAATGTGGAGCTGAGCTCACGGAGCTTTGCTGTCTCTCCCGTGAGCTCCTGCACTTTATTTTTCATGCCTGTGAAGAGCTGTCACAGATTCACCTCGTTCGACTCGAGCTTCCCATGGTGCTCTTCCTGAGACGGTTCCCTTCGTCATCACAGACTAATGTATGGAGAAGACGCCGAGAAACAGGGTGTAGATAATCCCCCGCTGCTGAAATAGCCCAAGTTCATGCAACGGCTGTTTACATAAAATTCTAATTTTCGCCAATTAGGAATGAAACTGCAGACCACAGTGCCTAGGATCTAAGAGTACTCAGTTACTCATAAATTAAAAGACGACCGTCCGAAGTCTAATTTAAACAGAAAATAGAGTGGCACTTCTTTATATTTTTAAGACTCTCTCTGACCAAAATCACTGCAGATGGTGATTGCAGCCATGAAACTAAAAGACGCTTACTCCTTGGAAGGAAAGTTATGACCGACCTAGAAAGCATATTAAAAAGTAGAGACATTACTTTGCCAACAAAGGTCCGTCTAGTCAAAACTATGGTTTTTTCAGTGGTCATGTATGGATGTGAGAGTTGGAATATAAAGAAAGCTGAGTGCCGAAGAATTGATGCTTTTGAACTGTGGTGCTGGAGAAGACTCGTGAGAGTCCCTTGGACTGCAAGGAGATCCAACCAGTCCATCCTAAAGGAGATCAGTCCTGGGTGTTCATTGGAGGGACTGATGTTGAGGCTGAAACTTTGGCCAACTGATGCAAAGAGCTGACTCATTTGAAAAGACCCTGATGCTGGGAAAGATTGAGGGCAGGAGGAGAAGGGGATGACAGAGGATGAGATGGTTGGCTGACATCACTGACTCAATGGACATGAGTTTGAGTAAGCTCCGGGTGTTGGTGATGGACAGGGAGGCCTGGAGTGCTGTGGTTCATGGGGTCGCAAAGAGTCGGACACGACTGAGCGACTGAACTGAACCGACGTTTGGTTTAAGAAAAGTCAGCTGGGGCTGTGTTCCTGCGTTCAGGTTGTTGCCGTCTGTTTCTTGGCTGGAATGTGTGGGAAAGATCCAGGCTCTCGTAGATACACAGTGCAGGAGACGGCACTCTTCACGGCCTTCTCAGAAGTGAATAGTTTTTTCTTTTACTGCAGTCAGATGCTCTCTGGTAATTTCTCAAAGCTTCTTTACAGCAGGGAACCTAGATCCACAGCCACCACCTTCCACACCTGTCACATCCTGTGATCTCTCTTGCGGCTTAGACGCACCATCTACACCCACACACTTTGTGACATCCTATGTTGGCCATTCGGAAAATAAGAGTTCCCTGAATTTACACAGATCTGCCAAGTTCCATCATACAGGAGCAAAAGCTCACACTGTTGATACAACCACCAATCTCATCAGTGTTATGAGAATGATTCTTGACGCCCAGGCTCTGTAAGCGGCATCAGAAACCTCCAGGTGACTCTGGACCACGCTCAGAAGTTCTAACCATCCACTGAATGTTGAATGAGTGCATATTCAACTTACATCCACTGGAGGGCACACCACGCCAGCAGAACTATCCAAAAATTACCAGTTCCTTCAAGAAATTTGAACGCATTTTCTAAGAAAGAGGAAAAACACTAAATGCAAATTTAAATAATTGTGTCACCAATAATCTTTTTCAGTGTTGAAACAAATTATAATAATCCTAACACGGCTCCAGCTAATCACAGTAATTTTATCTAAACAAAAACATATCAGTGTAAAAAAAGCTCCAAGTTGAGTAATGTCAGGTTAATTATTTATAGTAACTCTTACACTGAAAATATGTATTTAAAAAAATCTGAAGATGTGTGTGCATGTGTGTGTTCACACACTGGGACAGTTAATTTTATGTGTCAACTCAGCTAAGCTGTGGCACCTAGATATTTGGTCAAACACCCACGCAGCTGTTCCTGTGAAGGTCCTTTCTGGAAAGGATTAAGATTTAAGTCCGTGGGCTCAGGGAAGCGGATTATCGACAGTGTGGGTGGGCCGTGCCCGATCAGTTGATGGCCCCCACAGGGAAAGACCGAGGTCCCAGAAAGAGGATTCTGTCAGCAGACCATCTTCAGACCCCAACTGCAACCCTCGCTGGGGTTCCGCCGCCGCAGATCTGGGGCTTGCTGGCCTGCAGTGGTGTCAGCTGGTTTCCCACCCTAGCTTGGCTCTTACGCTGATTTCCTGGGTTACCTCCTGTTGGTTCTGCTGACCGGCCCTGGGAGCCACGGGGGCCTTTCGAAGCCCACACCCGCCCCCAGCCCCTGCACCATGCATCTCCCCTGGGCAGGGGCTGTGCGTGCTTGTGTCCAAACGCCAGAGCCCCGGCCCGCAGAGGCCACAGGAGGCCAGGACCCAGGGGGCCCGCGGGAACACGCTGGTGCTGGCTGCATTCTGGGGGCTGGAGCCGGGCTGGGCTGCAGTCTTGGACACGGTGATGGAGGAGGGGAGGGCCAGGTCAGAAGAAATTGACATCCTTTCTCAATGTTACATGAACTTGTGGTTGCAAATGTAGCATTTCTGAGAGCCTCCCACTTAAGGTTCCTGATTTCTTATATTCCGAATGCTAGATATAAATTTTCTGGCCTCTTTAATAATTCTGGGCTGTTATTTGGGATTTTCCTAAAGGTGCCTGCTACAGCAGGAATCCTCAATTGTTCACCCCTTAGGGTTGCTTTCACACTCCACAGTGCACACGCATGAAGGGGCCAATCATGTGTCATGTTATGATCAGAAACGTGTGTCGCTGGAGGATTTAATTTGTCCTGGGGTGTGCATCACCTTTGAAAGTAGAGATGCATGTCAGTCCTTTAATTAGCAACCATCTATTGTGTGAATTCACTTTAAATAATATTGGATGTACATAAAAGGGCTTTGCAAATATCTTCTGTGCCCCGTCCTATGTTATAGTAGCTGTATAATTTAGAACCTTCTGATCTTTCCCCAATGCTTTGGCCACCTCATGCGAAGAGCTGACTCATTGGAAAAGACCCTGAGGCTGGGAGGGATTGGGGGCAGGAGGAGAAGGGGACGACAGAGGATGAGATGGCTGGATGGCATCACCGACTCGATGGACATGAGTTTCAGTAAACTCAGGGAGTTGTTGATGGACAGGGAGGCCTGGCGAGCTGCGATTCCTGGGGTCGCAAAGAGTCGAACACGACTGAGCGACTGAACTGAACTGAACTGAACTGGACTGACCTTTCGCCAGTTCAACGTACTGAGTATTTAGTTCACGCTGGGCTCTGAAGTGTAATGTCTGCAGCTGTCCACGAGATGGCGGCAGCGCTGCCCATCACAGTCTGGGCTCAGGCCTGGGAGACCCTGGAATCTCCAGTCAGGTCTGACAGGAAGCCTGGGCGTTTACCCCTGCTGGGTCTGCAGCGAGAGTCACAGTTCAGAAATTCAGGGGGTGCAGTAGACTCGGGGTGCTGTGAATTACGGCCCAAACCGGAAGAAACCGAACAAAGCTGTCACCCACTTGAGCGTTAAGCAAGTGAGGCTCCAAGGACAAGCAGGTTTGTAGAGACACGTGGGAGCGGGTATAAAGCATCTTTCTAAGCAGAACAGCAGCAGCGGCCGGCTGCCCCGTGACAGCCCGTCTGCTGGTGACCCTGCCCGGGTTCTCTGCCTCCAGGGCTGCATCCGTTGTGTTAAATGGACTTGCCTCTGTGACGGGTGGTTTCAATTGTCACCTCCGTGGGCCTCGGGGCCACTCTGGTGTCAGATTAAGCAGTGTTTCCCGGCGTGTCTGGGAGGCATCATCCCACCCGCTGTGTGGACAGAGCAGGGTGGATGCATCTCTCTTCCTTTCTGCCCGCGCCCAGCCTCTGTCCTGAGCCCCCTGGGTTCCAGGCCCTCGCGCTGAGACTGGGGTCTGCCCGGCAGCACCCCGCTCAGGCCCCAGGCTGCACCATCGGCCGCACTGGCCGCCAGCTCCCAGAGGGTTCATCGCTGGCTCTTAAGCTTCCAGCCTCGCGTGAGCAAACACGTCATGACGGATCTTTCTAGAAACAGATATAGATACATATATGCTAAGTAGTTTCAGTCGTGTCCAGCTCTTTGCGACCCCATGGACTGTAGCCCACCAGGCTCTTCTGTCCCTGGGATTCTCTAGACAAGGATACTGGAGCGGGTTGCCATGCTCTCCTCCAAGGGATGGAATCCGTGCCTCCTGCAGCTCCTCCACTGCAGGCAGTGTCTTTACCACTGAGCCACCAGGAAGCCCCAGGTATATGTGTATACACAGACACAAATGTGCATCTATGTGTCTGTATTGATATCAACATCATCTACCCATCCATTCATCTATCTACCTACCTATCTCTATACCTCCTACTGCTCCTGTTTCTCTAATTCAGCCTCCTTGTCCTTGAACTGGAAATCATGGATGATGCAAAGATCACTGGGGATGTGACAGCAAACAGGAGGGGAGAGGAGAACAGAGAACGTGCGAAATCAAAGGCCCCTGCCCACCATCTCAGAGGACACGTGTGAGCACATGTGTGGGTGCGGGGGCGGGGGGAGGAGCTCTGACTTTGGTTATTCGGCTCTATTTCAACTCACACGTGCAGTTGCAGCTGAGCACACTGACATCCTGACAAGTGAGTCACAGCCAGAGGTTTGAGAACACTGATCGCAAAGACAGCTGATTCCTGCTGCTGTGTGGAAGCTGCCCGACTGTGTGGGGTGGGACCAGGGACTCACTGTTAGAACTGAGAAACACAAAATGAAGCAGCAGCTGCAGGTGGGCGGGGGCGTCCTGGCAGCCCCTCCCACCCTCAGCGTCAGCGTCAGGGTGGCTGCAGCAGCGTCAGAACCCTCCTCCGCGGACCGCGGGGCCCCCTGCGGGCTGCAGCCCTGAGACTGAGTCCCCTTGTGTCCTTCGAGGACGGACGCCTGCCCTCCATCCTGGAGCCCAGGGAAGCCCACGGCCTTCGTCCTGCCTTCGACGTGTCTCTGCCCCAACCCCAGGCCATCCCCCTGCGCATCCACACGTCCCGCAGTTCCCGTCTCTCCTGGGGACTGTAAGTAACGTGTGACCAACTGCCTGCCATCATGCAGTCACCTTTACAAACAGACTCAGAACAGGACAGAGGGAAAAGGTCAGCCCCCTCTTGACATTAATGAATTTAACGTTGGCTCTGGTGGGCAGTGCTTTGGGGTGACAGGAAGTGGGGAGAGTGTGGGAAGGTCGAGGCTGTGATGAGAGGGGAAGATGCCCACCGAGGCCAGAGGGAAGTGAGGAACCAGGGTGGATGCCAGGGCCCAGTGAAGGTGAAGGGGATGTGGGGGGCCCTGGGCAAAGAACGGGAGGAAAAGGAAGGGGTGACCAAGTCAGTTCAGTTCAGTTCAGTTCAGTTCATTTGCTCAGTCGTGTCCGACTCTTTGTGACCCCATGAACCGCAGCACGCCAGGCCTCCCTGTCCATCACCAACTCCTGGAGTCCACCCAAACCCATACCCATTGAGTCAGTGATGCCATCCAGCCATCTCATCCTCTGTCGTCCCCTTCTCCTCCTGCCCTCAATCTTTCCCAGCATCAGGGTCTTTTCAAATAAGTCAGCTCTTCGCATCAAGCGGCCAAAGTATTGGAGTTTCAGCTTCAGCATCAGTCGTTTCAATGAACACCCAGGACTGATTTCCTTTAGGATGGACTGGTTGGATCTCCTTGCAGTCCAAGGGACTCTCAAGAGTCTTCTCAACACCACATTTCAAAAGCATCAATTCTTTGGCGCTCATCTTTCTTTATAGCCCAACTCTCACATCCACACATGACCACTGGAAAAACCATAGCCTTGACTAGATGGACCTTTGTTGGCAAAGTAATGTCTCTGCTTTTTAATATGCTGTGTAAATTGATAGTAACTTTTCTTCCAAGGAGCGTCTTTTAATTTCATGGCTGCAGTCACCATCTGCAGTGATTTTGGAGCCCCCCAAAAATAAAGTCTCTCACTGTTTCCACTGTTTCCCCATCTATTTGCCATGAGGCGATTGCCGGGAGAAATATCAATAACCTCAGATATGCAGATGACACCACCTTTATGGCAGAAAGCAAAGAGGAACTAAAGAGCCTCTTGATGAAAGTGAAAGAGGAGAGTGAAAAAGTTGGCTTAAAACTCAACATTCAGAAAACTAAGATCATGGCATCCGGCCCCATCAGTTCATGGCAAATAGATGGGGAAACAATGGCCCAAGTCAGGTTACTGAGTTAGCATTCCAGAACTGGGCTGTGACAGGCTGGTGGTGGCTGAAAAGACAGAGGGGGGGTCCGGCCCCCCCGCCTCCCAACTGCCCTCGTCCCATCTGCTGCCCCAGTCACAGCGCCCACTTAGGATTTCCTATGATCCATCCCTTCCTACTTACATGTCTCTATTACCCATCCTTCCTTAGAACCTGAACTCTATTCAGGTTTAATGCATCTGAATTGTGCCAAGTAAATGATTAGTAACTGGATGGGGTGGGTGGGGGCAGGGGGCCCGTCCATCCCTCAGGGCCGAGGTCAGAGAGTGGCCTCCCTGACCCGGACACAGAGCCCTGGGCCTCGACCTTCTGAAAAGAGCTCAGAGCCCTTAACTGCTGAGGACACTGTGGGGACGCCGGCCCGCCTGCCCGGGGACAGGAGGAGATTCAGAGCGAGCCGCAGAGAGAAAGAGCCTTTGTCTGCCCGAGGGCCGGTTCCCACAGCCGCTGTGTCACAAAGGCCGGCGGACACTGCTCTGCTGTTTACAGAGGGGCGGGGCGGGCTCGGCGGGCACCAGGGTGGCACAGAGCCTGCGGGGAAAAGCGCACAGAAGCGCCGAGAAAGCCGGTGGGGCACCCGGCCACCGTCCTGGAGGCGGACAGAGAGCTCCCCTGGCCGTCCCGAGGCCTGGGCTGGCTGCAGGTGCCCGGCCAGCCTGCCCTCCCGGCCTCCTTCCAGGACGGTGCGCCCCGGGGGCCCCAGGCCAGCCTGGGGTTCTCAGCCCCAACCGCCGCCCTGCCCGCTCCGCCGGCGCCTGCACCGCGCGGCCTGCAGGGCGGTTTGCCCACAGCCTTGTGTGAGTCACCGCAGAGTCACAGCACATCTGAAGGGCAGACCCGCTGGGCTGTAAGGGGCAGCAGCTGCGGGGCAGACGGGGCTGGACGCGGGGGCGGGCCTGGACCTCCCATCCCCCGACGCCCTGGAGGGAAAGCACCCTCGGGACGCAGCGGCCTCGGTAATCAGGTTACTCCTAGGGGCTCCGGAGGGGCCTGTAGTCTAAACCTAAGAGGAAACCGGGCAGCCTGACTTGGCAAGTGCAGTCTGTTTGAAGCATCACACGGCCCTGAAACCGCGGGCATGGCCAGGATGCTTACTTCTGATACATTAGATTCTTCTTTCCATTGTGTATGCGGTCCCAATTATACCATTGCTGCTCAATTTCAGAGAGTTCTCAAATTAAGCCCCAGAAGCAGAAGGAAATGTCTCCAGAGTGCATTAGAAACCTGCAGAGCCAGCAGTGGCTTGAACTTGACTTTCGTCGCGGGTAGGAGTCGCTGTGTGGCCCATCTGTCTGAAGGCGGGGCCCCGGGCACCCACCGCTCCGTCTGAGCTCAGCACCAGGACCCGAGTCTGACCCGAGAAGGGCCTCCCGCCCACCAGGCAGTCCTGGGGGCCCCAGCCCTGTGGAAACGCCTCCCCGGAAGCTCGGAGCTGCAGTAAGGGGTGCGCTGTCTGCTCCCGCCGTGCCCAGCCGGGCCCTGACCTTCCAGAGCTTTCACTAAGAAGGGCTGAGGAGCATGGGCCCTTCCTCTGTTTCTCCGAGACACCTGAGTGCTCCCACCATTCGGAGCATCTTTCTCTGGGGCCTGCGAGCCACGCCTTCCAGAGGAAGCTTGAGGAAGTTCGGCTGGTCCCCTGGCCCTGGGGGAGGCGGAGCCCTAACTCAGCAGCTGCCAGGTTCAGACGCGGCCCCATCGCGGTCTGGGAACTGGCCCCGGCACTGTCTGCTGCCCCCTCCCGCCCCCTCGAAGGCGCCATCACCTGGCTGAGCCCCATGCTGGCTCCTCTCGCCGTGGGCGACGCTGAGCAGAATCCGCTTTAGCAGACGCCCAGCTGTGTTTGTCTTCGATGGGCTCCAAAGGCCAGGAAACTTGCGCTCGCCTGAGCCTTGATGTGGAGGAGGGACAGCGGCCCCCACGACGTCCTGATGACACTCGGGGGTGGTGAGCGGCTCAGCAGCTTTGTGGGCATCAGAGGCCGCGGATGCAGGAGCCTTGGGCCAGGACACTGTGGACACAGGACTGCGGACCCGGAGGACCGGCAGGTGTGAGGAGACAGCAGAGAAAAACGCTGCGTGGCCACGGGTGTCTGTCTGTTTGGGGTTTGGTGGATTCTCCTACAGAACATCCGGGGGCCGTTCACTCAGAACACGGCCCCAGGGGCTCACGCGAACACGGATCTCCAGAGAGGAACCGGCCAGTCAATTCCGTGTCCCTGCTGGGCCCCAGTGTTTTCACCACCATGCAGGCAGTGGCTTTGCACCCATGACCTCAGGCCCGGAGGTGAAGGTTCTGGACGGGAGGCGCGGTCTGCAGACAGTAGCACGCCCGCCTGCGGTGTCCACAGCTCACGAGTGGACTCAGCTGAGTGCCCACCATCCCCAGCGCTGACCGTGAATCTGGAAGCCAAGGGTCCCGACGACCAGGCCCACCCATGTCTTCAAAGAGCTTGGTTTCCAGTGAGGACGAAAGACTGCAGCAAACAGACAGGGACCTGCTCTGACTGCACATTAACAACAGAAACATGACCTAAATGGCTAAGACCAGAGACATAAGTGGACAAAAAGAAAGGCACCACATGAGGGATATTAACAATAAAGACTTGATCTAATTGAGTAATAATAAGGGTCTGATAAAACTGGGTGATAACAATAAACATGTGATACACTGGACAGTAACCATAAGGACAAGACATAATGGACAATAATAATAAAGACACAACGAGCTAGAAAGTAACAAGAGCCGTCAAGAAAACAGCATGCTGAGTGAATGGTGGCCGGGATGGAGGAGGCGAAGGCTGGAAGGAAGGTGGTGTTGGAAGGCCGTCCCGGGGCAGGAGAGAGAGAAAGAGGAGAACGGGGCGGGGGCGAGGAGAGAGGGGACAGTGTGGACACCATGGGGTGGGCCCTGCCAGGCCCAGTGAGGCCCAGTGAGGTGGGCCTGGTGCCGGAGAAGTGTGGCAGGGTGACGTGGCTGGCGCGCGGGGTGAGGGGCAGACTGTCTGGCCCAGGCCGAGCTGCAGCTGGGGCCCTTTGGGCTGTGTTGGAAATTCCGAGCAGTCGGGTCAGAGCCAAGCGAGCCAGAGGCCATGTCCACCCGGCCCGGGTCTGGTGCGCCCATCTTACTCCAGCCCGAAGCCAGGCAGAGTGCCGAGGACAAGCTCTGAAAGTCTCCTCCTCCCAGCACACCCAGGAGACGGCTGCGGCGGAACGGTCCTCTCCACGCCTCTTCCGCGGGGAGGGCGTCTCCAGGGGCATGCCTGGGTCTCTCTGCACCTTGCCCCCTTCGCCCAGGGGAGGGGCGCTGAGTGCTGCATCGGGGGCAGGCCCTGCCCGTCACACCCTGGGCCCCCTCTGTGGGTCCTGCCCCTGCCAAGGCCAGCTTCCGTCTTCGCCCAGTGCCCACACCAGGTCTCAGTCCGCAGAGGAGATGGTGGCAGCAGGAGAAGCTGGTGAAGGAAACGTCAGGCTCCTCGCAGAACCCTACAGATGAGGCGCGGGGCTGGCTGCTCATCGTGATGTCGATGGGCTTTGGGCCACAGGGGTGTCCCAAGTTGCCGGGCACGCGGGGGTCGGGGGTCAGGGGGCAGACGACAGGACAGAGGGGGATGGAGGCCACAGCTGTCCTCAGGTTTCCAGGAAGAGGCCAGCAGGGTGGGGTGGACACGACACTGGCCGGGTTTAGTGATTTCTCTGGGCTTTGGGGTGTTCTGAGGTGCCGGGCACCCGGCCAGGGTGACTCGGGCAGAGGAGTGTCCCTTCCGGGGGCAGGGCAGGTGGCAGAGGCCGGGCCACCCCGGGGGGTTGGCACAGGTCACGGGCGGCTCCCGGGCCCTTGGCAGGAGGGGGGGGTATCTGCCCACCAGGTGGGATTTCAGCTGTCAGAACATCACAGGAGACAGAAAACTTTAAAGGGATACAGCCCACCCACTCCCGCAGGTCTGCAGGCCTGCATCCCAGGCGGTGATTCAGGGGGCGGGTACCAGTCACTCGGCCAAGTAACCCAAGCCCCACTTCCTCTCCCCTCCTGAGCCTCCTTCTCATTTGGGGGTGACTTGGCTGGGCAGGGAGGGAAGCAGGGGGGAGGCCCTGGGCACTCTGTGTCCTCTGGATTTGAGTGGCATCAGGTGCTTCTCAGGGAAGGAGGAGGATCCCAGGGAGCAGGGACTGCGCCCCGAGCTTCACCCGACACCCCTGGGCCTCAGACCCTTGGCGGGACTAAGCCACGGGACCACAGCTATGCCCGCCTGGCTTCTTGTTCACTCAGGAGGTTTGGCCCGGGAGGGCCTCCCTCCAGGGCGCAGGCCTCCTCTCTGCCCACTGAGGCCCCTGCCTGTCCTTCACCCACACCCCAGCCCTGCAGCCCCAACCCAGGCCGCCCCCAGCCCCACGGCCACCAGCCCCCAGCACTCCCAGCCTGTCACCCCCAAACTGGCCGCCCCCAGCCCACCTCACTCATCCCCCCTGCCTGGCACCCTGGGCAGCTCAGGGACCCCCCAACAGCCCCTGAGACTGCTCAGAGCAGCCAGCGCCCCGCTGTCCCCCCCACCTGCCTCTCCCACGGAAACCCCAGTAAAGCGCTCCCCTCACCCTCGTGCTGTGTCCCTGACTGCCTCTCCCCCCGCCCCGCCCAGCCCTGGGTCCTCCTGTGGCCCACAGGCAACGTCCTGGCGTAGACACTGCCCCCCAGGAGCAGTGAGCTGGAAGGGGCACGGTGGAGAGGGTGGGCAGAGGTGCCCACAGGTGCCTGAGGAGTATGAAGAAACCCATGCCTGGATCTGGTCGCTGGAAGCCCCTCCACACTCCACACGCCTCACTCACAGAGGGGTCGCCCCCCACCCCCAGGCCTCGCAGGTCAGGCCGGAATCTCCCAGCCCTGAAGCTCATTCCCAGAGAGGCCCGCCACCAGGGGCTCTGCTCCGGAGAGAAGACACAAGACCAGCCTCGCAGACTGCAGGAGCGCTAGCATCGCCCAGTGATTTATTTCATCTTGGCTTAAGCAGGCAGATGGACAGGGTTTTATGGGGGTGGGCACTCAGGACTCGAAACGCGAGCGCTGATCGGTACAGCATCAGCTGGGCAAATCTGTGTCTTCAAAGCGACTGTTTGTCTTCAACATCCAGCAACATCACAGCACTGCTTAGCGCTTTCAAAGCCTCAGAGGAGCTTGCGTCTCACAGGAGGACAAATCTGGTCTTCTATTTCATTTCACACCAATTCACCAAGCAGGTAGGAGGCCCTCACCCATGCCAGTTCCCACACTAGGAGCTGGAGCCTTGCGGTGCCTTCCAGGATGCAGGGAAGCAAAGAGAACGCGGCTCTGATGCACACTCAGACGAAACCAGAACACGATGCATTCCCATTCTTAGTTCCTGTTATCTTCCCATGAATAATGATGTCACAGAGGAAAGGGGAAAAGGAGAACACTGATTTTTTAAAAGACACCAAAAATAAAACATTTTGTAAGCTAGGAAATCATCTACAATAAGACAGAATGCAAAAGAGCACTTGTGTTTACATTTCGACCTAGGAAGGTGTTACAACAGATAATGTCCTGAAACCATGTTAACTTCAGGAAAAGTCCAAGACTTAAAACACATTTCATTTCAAAACATTTCAGAGGAAGTTACCCAAGAGACCAACAAATTAACCAGTGGCTACCAGCATTAATAAAGTGACACCAGAAAGTAACAAAAATGGGCCAGGTGATTCATATTAAGTATTTGTAGCAAGAGTGATACAGGCAGTTGTTGTCACTAAGAAGCCAAAGAACTTCTGCAGCATTCCTTCTCTGAAAGGAAAGGAAACTGGTGGAGAAATAAAGTCACCGCAGCCCTAGGCCAGCCCCATAGCTGCCAGAGTCCACGCTGGCGCTGGCAACAGGGCTCTCCCCAGCCAGCAGTAAAAACAGAAAGGAAATGAAGATCACTTCACCCCAACCCTTGGGGTTCCAAACAAACCTTGATTCACAACACAGAAGTCATTGCTGTCAACCAACCAAAAGATTAAGCTTCCGCGAATTACGTTTCCCCTGAAAATGCCCCACTGCTCTTTCAAATGTCTGGAAATGTCAGTGTTTGGGGGTTTCTTAATTTCATGAGAATTACGGATGTTGTAAATGCACTGCCTTCATTTGACTCAAGCGATCGAAGAGCAGGGATACTTTTGCACCAACTGGTTCTCTACAGAGAGCTGGACACAGGCTCGGCAATGGGACAAGCCCCGGTCCTGGAACGTCAGCCCTGGAGGCCTGCCCCTCGCCCCGCCCTCCTGTGCGGAAGGATCCTGGGCGGGGGGCTTTTCCATTCGTGTACTTGGCGCACTGTCCAACTGGCCCCCAAACAAGATAAACTGGTCTCTGCAGCACACAGGTCCTCCGGCACCTGTTCTCCATGATGCTGCCATGAGAAACGTGATCTGCAAGGTTCTAAGTCCATCACCCTCCTCAGGTATCCTCCGGGATCTGGTCCTGACAACTCCCTGGGGCTCGGGGCCAGCTCCCACAGGAAGCGGTGCTGCGTCTCAGCCAGGCGTCCCTTCATTCAATTCAAGGATGAAATAATATCCAAACACTCCAGCGGGCTGTGTCATCGTCTGGCTGTCCACGTCTGACAGCTAGTATGTCTCCCATCTCCAATGGGGAGCGTTGACTTTGGAAGCCCGCTTTAGCATTTGTGTTTTTCAATGGTAAGCATCCTAGGAATGATTTCTCAAGTAAAATCACAGTGATAATATCTCATGAGTTTGATATTGAAGGAATGAAAATATCACCTCGGTTCCATTTCAAATAAAAATTGAGCATAAATAATGAAAGTCTGGAGAAAAATGTACTGTCATGTGAAAAGCTCGTGTCTTTACAAGAACACTGTTTGTTTCTTTTGGACCTCACTTCTTCTTCTCCTGCCATGCCTCCAGTCTGCTCCTACAAAGTCAGGCAATCTGGGGCCTGGTTTTTCCTAAGACGCTGACCCAAGTTGCCAAGACATCCTGTCGTGTCAGGAGCGGTCACGGGCAGGCGCACAAATCCCCAGAACACACCAGCTGAGACGGCAGAGCTCTGTCCTCAGGACATGCATGAGTTACGCTGAATTTCTAAGCATGCTTAACTGACCACTTTAATGACCACTGCCACTTTAGGAAGCATAACCTATTCCCCGCCCACCCACAGATCGCACAGGCAGGTTCCCTCCCATCACTGATTCATGAGGAAACCACAGTAAGCTACACGTGACTTCATCGACTTCTGTGCCAGTAACCTTCAGTGGGCACTTTTGCTGTCATAAAAAAAAGTGGATTGGATTCAGAATCCAAGTCAGTTGGCCTCTCTTTATGAATATATATTTTATCCTTAAATGTTTAATAAATAGTAAACCCTGCCTTTTAATCCTTGTGCCCTATCACAGTAGTGAAACTTCATGTTAGTTTTATTAATGGTATTTTGGAGTTCACAATTAGACAAAAGTAGTTCATTTGCTGAACTACACTATTTTGTTATTGTTTAATTGCTAATTCATGTCCCACTCTTTTGCAGCCCCACAGACTGCAGCCCACCAGGCTCCTCTGTCCATGGGATTTCCCAGGCAAGAATACTAGAGTGGGTTGCCATTTCCTCCCCTAGGGGGTCTTCCTCACCCGAGTCTCCCGTATTGGCAGCAGATTCTTTACCGCAGAGCCCCCAGGAAAGCCCCAAACTACCTTGCTCCCTCTCGTGTCAATATGCTGTCACTCTGCCACGCTTTCTTAGAATAATGGTTGTAAAAGTAAAGTTCCCTCAGAGTTACAGAATTAATATTTAAAACATCACAATTAGTGGGTTCAAACTACACCTGTATGTTTTTCTTTAGAACTCTCAGACAAGAAAGGATTTTAGTCCCCTTTCAGGGGGAATACTGCTCTCTTCAAGACCACTATAAAACATCACTGCGGCTGGGCACATCTGGCCCCGCTTTCAAAGCAGGCGCGCACCAGGCCGCTGTCAGCCTCTCCTGATCTAAAACCCAAGTAAGAGTCAGTCACTGCTACACCTTTGAACATAATGATGCTGCTGCTGCTGCTAAGTCACTTCAGTCGTGTCCGACTCTGTGCGACCCCATAGACGGCAGCCCACCAGGCTCCCCCGTCCCTGGGATTCTCCAGGCAAGAACACTGGAGTGGGTTGCCATTTCCTTCTCCAATGCAGGAAAGTGAAAAGTGAGAGTGAAGTTGCTCGGTCAGGTCCGACTCTTCGAGACCCCATGGACGGCAGCCTACCAGGCTCCTCCATCCATGGGATTTTCCAGGCAAGAGTAAGGAGTGGGGTGCCATTGCCTTCTCCAGAACATAATGATGAACACCCTTTAAATTGAAAGTATTAAACCCACCTCAGTTAGGTGATGAGAGGGACCTGCTTCCAGGTGTGTGGACCTCTGACCCCGTCTGGGGCCCCTGCAATGACAGGAAATATCTCCAGTGCTCACTGGACAGAAGACCTTATTGGGAATCAAAAATTTCATCTTTAATACTTCTTACATTTGGAGTTGAGCCAATTGCAAGTTGAGCACATAGCGCAGGAACTTTTAAACTAAATTAGAAAAGCTTTAAGAGCTTGATTTATCGGTTATAATTTTAAACTCCAAGCTAAAAATAGTATGACCTTCTTTCAGGTGTTTCCAGGAATATGGTTCACACTGGCCTCATTTAGGACTCCAGTCTGGGAGCCCCTCCGTGTTTCCCAGGGCCTTCTCAGCGGGCAGTAACAAGGGGGCTGGCACCCCGCAGCCCACAGAACTCAAGCCCACCCACTGCACCCGGAAGCGCAGTCTCTGATTGTTTCCTTCTTTCTCAGGTATGTTGTATCTTATTTGCAAAGTTATTTGCTCACATCCTGCATCTTAATCCATCGACCCCCCCTTAAGCAAAGCAAAGCAAAGCAGAAGGAAAGCAGAGTAGAAAGGGGGCCTTGAGGCAGCGTTGGACACGGTCTCCCAGGCCCTGCAACAAGCACTACCTCCTAAGTGATCCCCGTGGGCAGCGCCCACCCCCGACCCTCTCCCCTCGCCTCCGCTCCCCTTGCGCCCTTCCGGGTTCCCAGTTGGGACCTCGGCCCACGGGGCGTTCCCTGTTTCGGGCCGCGGAGGGACATGCCGAGTGACCACCCGGCCCATCTTACGCAGCGCCCTCCTCCCCTCGGTCCGGCTTCTCCTCCGGCAAGTTGAGCACGAAGGGGAAGAGCAGGCCCCGGGCGTCTGCCGGGGTTTGGAGCGAATGGAGCTCAAAGCTGCCTTCCGGGCCCGTGTCACCGGCGCCGGGCTCGCCCTCGGCGGGCGGCACGAAGCGCCAGGTGCCCGCGCGGCTCACGCAGTAGATGGTGCCCTCCAGCGCGGCGCAGCGGAAGGGCTGCAGGCCCGAGGGCGCGCCCGGGGGCCGCAGGTGCGAGGCGCAGCGGCTCCACTGCTTAGCCAGACAGTGGTAACGGAGCACGCTGACCCCCGCGGCCTGCACGGCCGCCGGCGCGTCGCCGCGGGCCCCACACAGGTCGAAGCGGTAGATGAAGCCGTCCAGGGCCACCATGTCGGCTGAGCGCTCGCGGCTGCTGCTGCACGGGCACTCCTGCCACTCGTCGCGCCGCGGGTCGTACTTGAGCAGGCGGTAGAAAAGGGAGCCCCCGGACACGTAGATCTCGCCGTTGCACGTGGTGGCCTCGTGCGCCACGGCGAAGGCGCCCCGGGGCAGCGGGGCCACGGCAGCCCAGCGGTCGGCGCGCGGGTCGTAGCGCTCCACGCTGAGCAGGCACTCGCCGCCCACGGCGTACAGGTGGCCGTCCAGGGCCAGCAGTTGCAGCTGCGAGCGCGCCTGGCGCAGCGGCCTCACGGTGCTCCAGCGATCAGTGGCCGGGTTGTAGCAGAAGACCCGGTCGGAGGGCCTGGCGCGGCCGTCGGGGCCCGCGGGCCCCACGCCTCCAGCCACGAAGAGGTAGTTGTAGAGCACGCAGAGGCCGCAGCCCCGCGCCGGCGCGCCCTCCGGCAGCCGCGTCAGCTCGCGCCACTCGCCGGCCGCCTCGTGGAAGCAGTAGACGGCGGCCTCGCCGCGGCCCTCCGCGTCCCCCGAGGGGCTCTGCGGCCGGCTGCCCGCGCGCTCCCCGGCCGGCCCGAGGGCGGCGGCCAGCAGGCGGGTGCGGCCGGCGCGTAGGCGGCGGCGCAGCAGCAGGTCGCGCTCGGCTCCCGACAGGCGCCCGAAGACGGCAGGCTCGCGCAGCACCTCCAGGTAATGGTCGCTCATGAAGCGGTAGGCGGCCTCGCGCAGCTCGGCCAGCCGCTGCCGCTTAGCCGCGGTCAGCACCTCGAAGCAGTTGGCCAGGCTCAGCTGCGGCGCCACAGCATCGGTGGCGCGCTGCGCGGCGCAGGGCAGCTGCAGGCGGCGCGCGCCGGCCACCACGTCGGCCACGTTGTCGGGGCGCACGCCCGCCATGCGCCCGCTGTACGCGTAGGCCAGCAGCAGCCGCAGCGCCGCCCAGCCCACGCCCTGCACCCGCAGCACGTCCCGGGACGCGCGCGCGCGGAAGTAGTCGCTGCGCGCCGCCAGCACCGCTTTATGCGCCCGCAGCCGGCGGCCCGAGACCTCGATGAGCAGGTCGGGCTCTCCGTGCTCCGGGCCGACGCCGGGGGGCACGGGCGCGGGGTCCGCGGGCTCCTCCGGGGACGCGGGCTCCTTGGCCGGCGGGCGCTCCCCGGGAAACGCGGGCTCCTCGGGGGACGCGGAGTCTTCCGGGGACTCTGGCTCCTCCGGGGACGCGGCGCCCGCGCTGCCGACGCCCCACTGCCTCTCCACCACCCCCCGGCCGCTGCGACACGAGGGCGGCGAGGCCGCTGCGTCCTCCGCCGCGGAGGAGGCGCGAGACTGCGGCGGGGAGTCGTCCCCGGAGCTGAAACACAGGGACGCGCTGAGGCTGCAGGGTGTCTGCGCCGGGGACGCCGCGCCCTCCCCCTCGGCCGCGTCCGGCGGCTGCAGGCTGCCCTCTCCCGGAGCCTCGGGAGCGCCGCCCCGGCCCCCGGCCTGGCCGCACGCTCCGTCGCCCGGGTAGAGGACGCAGGGGACCACCGGGCTCTCCATGCGCGCGCGCTCGGGCGGCTGTCCCCGCTCAGCAGCCCCGCATCACTCCGCCCAGACTCGGGCCGCCCAAGGTCGATGGCTCCTCCGGGCTCCGGGCGCGCGATCAGACCTCACTTGTGTCCACAGCGGGTTTCGCTCTCGCGCCGCTCGGCTCGCGCCCGCCCGCCCGCTCTCCCGAGAAAGGGGTGTGTCGGCGGGAGCGCGCTCCCGCTCGCGGCTGAACTTGTGACCCCAGCGCGGCCTCCGCGGGCTGGCGGCCGTCTGCCCGGGTCTGTGCGGTCCAGGCTCCGCGCGGCGGACGGGACGCTCTGGGCACGGCTCCCGCTCTGCGGGCCGAGCTGTCGGGTACTAAGCACCGGGCCCGCCCTCTCTCTCCGAGTCACCGTCCATCTGTTCGCATCCCATCGCGTCCGCGCTCGGCGCCGGGCTGCGGCCCACGCTTCCCAACCCTGACTTTCAGTCCTGCTTTACAGGCACCCGCCCGGGGAGCTTTCTCCTCGTGTGTGACCCCCGTTCGCCATTAGGGCTGAGCGGGGGGCCTGGCTCGGCAGTGTTCACCTGGGGCGGGTGGGGATGCGTAATTCACTCGCCAGGCGGGCGTTAGGGCAAGTCAGTGCACACACTAGACCCGTCTTCCTCACTCATCCACCGGGGACCTTCCTCTTCCTTTGTCGGAGTATCAGGTGTTTCCATGTCGTATCACCAGCTCTTCGTGTTCCTGTTTACGGGGAAAGAGAGGATGTTTGAGTTTGCATTTTCCATAGGCGATTTCATGTGATACCATCTGTCCCCAGCACCCCCACAGGCTGTAGGCTTCAGATTTGGTGGGAAGGGGATTTTGACTTTTCAGTGCTGGAGAGATACTTCAGTGAATATTATTTAGGAATTAAAAGACTGTTCCTCCCCTGATTTGTGAGGCCTGTAAAGAAGGACCCGGTTCAGCCAAGGGCCTTAAATATTAATACATTGGGTTGAACCACAAAACTGCTGGGTTGGGGATCAGTGACAGTCAATATCAACCGTTCCCAAACTCCAAGCTAATGAGATGTTATGTGTGAAATTAAGAACTCTCACTGAGAAAAGCATGGTTAGCCTATGACACCTCCTCAGTTCTACCCTGGGACAGTTTTCCTGAAACCTGATCCAGTCAGCTATCTCAAATTTGGTCACAACCAGTATTTAAAGAAAGTTGCTGAGCCAGGGCTCTTGTGTGGGCTTGGCCTCCGAGGCTCCAACCTGAAACCCGTTTGATCGGCTCTTTCTCCGCACCACACCTCTGAAAACCTCCAAGAAAGGGACGCTCCAAAGAGCACACATGCCCCCAAAGAGAAGCCAAGACGAAACGAAACAGAGAACAAAACCCACGTAACTCCTTGGAAGGCAGAGGTGAGCGCCTGCAGATGAATCAGAAGAATAAACCATCTTTCCTAAATTGGCCAAATCTTCACTGAGACTCGGCAGCCTGGAGGGGGGCTCTTGGCATAAGGGGTGGGGCAGCTGTGCTCTGGTTTTCCTACAAAGAGGCTGTGGACAAGAGAAACCCGCCAGATGCACGCAGCCAGGCCCGCCGTCTTTCCAGGCTGTGTTCGCCTCTTAGACGAGATACAGTGACATGTAACCACCTACCCTCAGCTGCTTCTGATTCTCTGCTAACCATACTTAATACTGTTACCTGATCCCTATAAATGTGCAGGGTTGAGTGTATGTATATATGTAAACACTCATCCTTGCCCGGCTCTTTCCTGCGGCCATGTTAGGAAAAAGGCTTTCCTATATTCTCAGAAATACAAGTGTCTCAGAGTTGGAAATTCTAGATGTTCAGTTCCCTCTCCCTTCCTCTGTCTCTCTTCCCCTCCCTCCCTCTCTATTTCCCAGAAACTTTAACAGTACCCTGTGGGCATATTCCCACGTGCAGAGCGCTGTCTAGGACGTGTGGAAAGGCAGCGTGGGGACGGTGGGGACAGGCTGAAACTCTGACCACAGGCGTGAGGGTCATGGGGGTGCTGCGTGTTTACTCAGCTGTGCCCCAGCCCGCGGAGCCGCTGGGGAGGCGCTGTGTCCACTGAGGTGGAGATGAACTCCGGCCCCTGGTGACCGGAATGTGATGACAGACTGGAAACCGGCACAGATTTTATAAGCAAAGGTTCTGGCTTTTTCCCAAAATGCCAGAGGTGTTTTCTTAGTCAGCTGAGTCATTCAGGGGAAGTTAGATAAAAAGTAACACATACTTACATATCTTACTCAAATATATGTGTACACCTCCGTCTGAAATAAAACCAGAGAACGGGCTCTCTGATTTGCCTCTCTCTTTTCACACTTTCTCTGTATGGTATGGCCAGTCTTGGGCCTCAGAAAACTAACTAGTTTTTGGCCAGGAAAAGAGTTCCAGAACTTCCTAGTTCCCTCTCTGGCCTGACTCTCATCAGAATGTGCACAGGCCCAACCCCTGCGGGTTCTCCTCTTGGAAGTCATCACAGACTCGAAGCCAAGGCAGGGCATGGGACTCACTTGAAAAGCCTGAGTTTGGAACTCTCATGTTTTAAAAGCTCTCCAGAATCCATTTAAAGCCTGAAAGAATCGGGCAAAGCAGAAATTTTGTCATAGCTGCACTGGGCAAGAGCTGCGTGATGAAACAGACACAATCTAGGCGGTCAGTGGCCTTAGCAGGCACGGCCGTGCCCACTCCCCGTGTGCCATCCGCTGTCTGAGGGAAGGTGCTGCAGGCTGACAGGTCTGCCTCACCCCCACCCCGACACACGGCGCAGGACACACGGTCAGCATCCCCAGGAGAGAGCAGGGGACCACTTCCTTTCCCAAATGACGTTCAAGAAACTCAACTTTCAGAGCGAAACCCTCTCCCCCAGAATGACCCGTTACTGTGGTTTGGCCTTAAAATGGATGGGAAGGAATCAGCCCATTTTGTGTATAAGAGTCCTCAGAGGCATTGGCAGGTCTGCCAAGACGCTCAGGTCAGGTTGCTTTGGTTGGAAGTCCGGGATTTCCAAAGGGACTTTTCCCCATGTTGTGCTTGGCTCTGGAATCAGAGTCCCCCCCTCGGAGGCTCTGGGAGGATCCTGAGCCTGGCGCCCGCCCTGACAGCAAGGAAACCACCAGACTCCCCGCTGACCGTGGCTCGGGAAGGGCCTCCCCCGACCACCTTTCTGGGGCTGTTAGATGAACAACCGCCTCTCCGCCTGTGGTTGTGACTGACTGGAGGGATGTGTCAGCAGAGTTGTGGGTGTGCGATAGTAACAGGATCCTTCCTGACTATTGGTGAGAAAATATTTTAATAGGAACATGTCTGCTTTAAATATAACTTAGGTAGCACTTCCCGTGAAGGATATACATCTCTTCTCCAGTGTAAATACCCAAGCAGAAGTTTTTAGCCTCTTCCTATGAATTTCTTCCCTCTCTATATGAATTTTTTTGAAAAAAAGACTGTGTATGATTTCCAAATGTGGACATTATTTATGCACTTAATGTGGACATCAGATCATTTAAAATTAAGTATGTTTCATTATCATGATATAGGTTGCTAAAAAGAATCTCCCTTTCAAATAAAGTCAATTTTTTAAAAACATTAATGAACAGACTTAGGAAGTTTATCTAAAGACCTGCAGCGCCTGTTGTTGCAGCCAGTTCCTTCTGGGGGTCCTCTGGGTCAGGCCTGCCGTGTGTGTAATCCGAGTGTCCAGCCACCTGCTTTTGACAGCAGGGTCTCAGGACCACTCCCTGACCCTGCCCGCCGCTGATCCACACACACCAGGACGACCCCACCCACACAGTGAGCAGCCAGTGAATCCTGGGATGACGTTAACCTGAGTCTACTCTGCCAGCCTACGGCACTGTAATTTTTAACTTGCTTTTCACGAAGGACATTTCTAAGACTCCGCAGACTGTAAGGCAGCCTCAGTGCAGGAGTGGCCGTGACACAGTTCACGCCTGTCTCGTCTATCCTCCAGGAACTGCTGTCGTATGTTACACACGTGACCCTTGCAGGAGCCCTTCTGTGGGGCTGCAGTTTTTAGCCCTGTTTTGCCAGAGGAAATGAGATGTGAAGCAGTCTCACCAACTTCATATGATTAACCAGCCCAGCGCCTGGCAGGTGGCTGAGCCAGATGGGGCCCACTGCCTGGCTCCAGCATCCATGCTGCCCAGCGCCCGCCCCATGCTCCGGGTCCTTCTGTCTGCTACTTCTGTTTTGGTTTTTTTTTAATTTTATTGTGTATTTTGGCTGTGCTGGGTCTGCAGGGTGCCAGCGTTCTCTGGTTGCAGTGCAGAGGGGCTCTCTAGCTGTGGCGATGGCCTCTCCTGTGGTGGGGCACGAGCCCCAGGGCCTGCCGTCTTCAGTAGCGGTGGTTCCCTGGGCTCTTGAGCACAGGCTCAGCAGTTGTGGCGCACAGTTGCTCCAAGGCATGTGGGATCTTCCTGGACTAGGAATCAAACCTGAGTCTCCTGCGTTGGCGGGCGGATTCTTTACCACTGAGCCGCCAGGGAGGTCCTTCCAGTTTTGAAGGTGAAGCCCGGGTCTTTGCCGCATCCGCGTGCCTGGCTGAGGGACACCTACGAGACGCTGGTGGGTCTGGTCCGCTGCCCAGCGTGTCCAGGGGTCAGCATGCTGACGGCGCGGGCTGTCCCAGCCTGGAGAGGGAAGCAGATGGAGATGCAGGCAGGTCTGGCGGGAACGGGCTGCTGGGGCTGTCTGTGTGGGCGTGATTTAGGGGAATAACAGCAGGCTGACTCTCTGGCAGGGATGCACTGGTGGAAGTAAAATTAGAGAATTTCCTGAAGAAAAGCCTTTACGTAATAGCTGTTCACAAAGTCCAAACTCCTTAGGCTGGAAAACAAGGCATTGAGCCGTCTGCTCCCAGGTCTGCCCTGAGCTCGGCCCTCATCCTTGGCCAGAAAGGCCTCTCCACCCGCGGAGTGAGCACAGAACTGCCTCTGCGCCCTGGTGAGCCCCGTGAGGCTGTGTGTGCGTGCACACCCCACACACATGTGCCTCTGCGTGCAGACCCCATGCCCTGGTGAGCCCGGTGAGGTTGTGTGCATGTGTACACCCCACGCAGGTGTACCTGTGTGTGCAGATCCCGCACCCTGATGAGCCCTGTGAGGCTGTGTGTGCGTGCACACCCCATGCAAGTGTGCCTGTGTGTGCTGATCCCGCGCCTTGGTGAGCCCTGCATGGCTGTGTGCACGTGTACACCCCACACAGGTGTACCTGTGTATATAGACCCATGCCCTGATGAGCCCCGTGAGGCTGTGTGTGTGTGCACACCCCACACAGGTGTGCCTGTGTGTGCTGACCCTGCGCCCTGATGAGCCCGGTGAGGCTGTGTGTGCGTGCAAACCCACACAGGTGTGCCTCTGCGTGCAAACCCTGCACCCTGCCCTCCCAGAGCGCCGTCAAGAGCACGGCCTGCCAGTCCTCCTGCTGCAGCCACATTGCCTCAGTTTATGCAGGAGAGAGGCCCCAAGGGTCAGAGAGCCGAAATCAGGGGAGCGTCTCTGTGCCCTTGGCTGTCGCCAGTGACGAGCCATCTGGGTAAGATGATGCCCGGGGTGAAGGGATGAGATGTACATTAATCCAACAGGACAACTAGGTCATGAAGATCTGTAGGAGAGCTTCACCACTCCGCCTCCCTCGTCAGATCATAAGTCTTTGTCTATATTTGAGAGAAACACACGGTGTCAGAGCATCGTGACTCACGAGACAGCCCTTGGTAGGAGATGGACTCTCACTCCTGAATCTGCACACTAGAGTGGGGGGACTCGGGGGCATTGCTGCTTCGGGCTCCGGGGACCCTGTGCCTTCAATCACCACCAAACGTGACATCACACAGACAGGACCCGACTTGGTGCCGTTACAACATGGTCCTGTGCTCCACGGAGTCACAGACCCCGAGGAGCTGAAAGGAGAACAGGTGGAGATAAACGTGTGCATTCGTCACTTGGAAGACTCCCAAGTGAGATGAGTGCAAATGACACCCTTGGTTTCCAGATGCGCCTTCAGGGAGCAAGGCCAGAACGCGCTGCAAGAGAAACACGTGCCTCTTGTTTGCAGCTCAGGTTCAGGAGATGTTGGCCTGGGCAGACACGACTGTGAACACTGCAATCCCACACGGGACCACCGGGGCTGGAAAGAGGTGCATGGACCACAGTCCCAGCAGGAAACCTGTAGCCATGAGACCCAGTTCCGAGCAACGGTTGAGTAACCTGAACTCTTCTAAGATAAGGCTGTCTTGTGCATCCTCTGAAATCAGAGGTGAGCTCTCCAGCAGAGATGGGAAGCTGGAGTCAGAAGTGAGAGACTTGCCTGGGCTGAACAAATTCACACTTCCCCCAGTTCTTCAATCTGTTAAAGTCCCATTAGCGGTGATAAATAATTAATAGTATTCTGTCACTTACTTGGTTCACATATTGAGCAGATCTAGCTGAACACCCACAATATTTCAGGAAGTGCCCTTGGTCCTAGAGGGTAGCAGGAACCAAAAAGACTTGACCTTGGCCCCCGCAGAGCTCCCAGTCTAGGGAGAAAGTAAACCTAAGCCATCATTATACAAATTCTAGTGAATTACAAACCACGTAAACAAGGGTCTGAGAGGCATGATAGACCTGGTTTCTACTGGCATTGGGGAAGATTCCTGAGAGCAGGAGGGAACCAGACACAGGGCCAGCAGAAGAGAGAACAGACTCCTTGGGTTGGAAACAAGCTTGACCAGTTCAGAAACTGGAGAGCCTGGCGCGGCCAGGAGCCCCGGGGTGAGCAGGGCCGGGCCCCACCCCACCCTCACATCCAAATGACAACAGGCATCCTCTGATGGCTTCAAAGAAGTGAAGGGAGGTGACAAGGCAGCCTGTTTCAGAAAGAATGCTTTGTGTCCTTCTGTACAAAAAGCTTGATTAAACGTCTTTTAGACTGATTTTCCATCACTGCCAAAAGGACCACACACATTAAAATGGATGAACTACATCTACATGTACCGGTGTGAATAAATTCCAAACACATAATTTTGAATTTTGGAAGGTTTGCCATTTGCAGAAAGATGCCATATAATACGATCTTCTGCTCATGCTTGGGCTCAGTCATATCTGACTCTGTGTGAGCCCATGGACTGTACCCCAGGCTCCTCTGTCCCTGGGATTCTCCAGCAAGAATACTGGAGTGGGTTGCCATTTACTCTCCCAGCGGATCTTCCTGACCCAGGGACTGAACCTGTCTCCTGTGTCTCCTGCATTGGCAGGTGTATTCCTTACCACTGAGCTGCCTGGGAGCACCATAATACTATTTACATACATTTAAACATGAAAAAAACAACAACTGTGTGTCACTCATGGAAGTGTGAAAGGGACAGGATTGGTGGGGGGTGGGGGAAGTGTTGTCCACCTGCTGGGTTAGCACCTGGTTTCCTAAGGATTTGAAGTGTAAACGGCAAGATGATAACATGTACTACAGCTCACTGGGATAACATTGATATTTTAATCACATTATTAATGGTGTTTGATTATTTCATAACTTACAACTTAAAAATGTTATCCCATATGTGTAATGAGTATTCATCAATTAAATAATCAATCTGGACTGCGACTGACTCTCATGGAAGCCACACATAATTAAGTCACTCACTAGGTAACAAGACTCCTAAGTTGCCATATTCTTAGTGCTAGAGTATGTGAGTAAAGTCAAGGTCAAACTGAAATGTGGAGAAGTTAAATAAAAACTCACATTTTATAATTTTCAAAGCTCTAAGCTCTTGGTTTTATAGAGAGATTTGTCCAAGATCACACACCCGTTGCTGGCAAGTTAGAACCCAGACCCCTCTCTACTAATCGCACTTGCTTACTTATCGCTGTTGGCACGAATGGACCACAGCTAGAAAGCCCTGTCTCTGACCTCTGTCCTGCTTTGTTGTGGTTAAGATGTAACAATAGAGCCCCCCCACCACCACCGCCCCGCCCGTGTCCTCAGGTATCCTGCCGGTTCCCAGAAGCGATGCTCTTGACCTAGGCCCGCCCCCTCCGGCTCAGCAGGTCCTGGGAAAGGGCCTGAGTCTTGCCTGGAAACCGCAGCGGAGCAGAACCGCCTTCTGTTTGGCTGTCAGGAGACAAGGAACCTGGCGGAGAGCTTACAGGGAGGAATTCATCCAAATTCAACATGTGATCTCTGTCCTCTAAGCAACGAGGGTGGCGGACGGGACGCGGAGGCAGATGAAATGCCAGCTCGTCTCTCACTGTTGACACCTGGCTTCTGAAGCAGAAATCCAGACACGGTCTGCCAGTGGGAGTTCCTCCATGTGAGCATCAGAGAGGTCTCTCCCATCAGGACAGTCCTGAGACAGCCAGGAATAAGTGGATGCAAAAACGAAGTATTTAAATGATCTTGAGACTCAATCCAAGGAAACTATTGGGTTGCCCAAAAAATTAGCTAGGGCTTTTGTTACATTATATAGAAAAACCCAAACATTTTGGCCAACCCAATATATTATCAACCTGCTGTCTTTGCAAACTCTTTGAAAGTGAAAGTGTTAGCTGCTCAGTCATGTCCAGCCCTTTCTGATCCCATGGACTGTAGCCCTCCAGGCTCCTCTGTCCATGGGATTCTCCAGGGGGTAGACTGCCATGTCCTCCTCCAGGGGATCTTCCCAACCCAGGGATCGAACCTGTGTCTCCTGCATCGCAGGCAGATTCTTTACCACTGAGTCACCTGGGAAGCCCAACATCTGCCTAAATAGAGTTTATAGGTGACGGCTGCCAACATACTGGTTTCCACTGCATTTCCCCCAAATGTGGGTGTGGAGTCGGGGCTGCGGTGGGATCAGGGTGAGGGGTCACCTCAGTCTCAGGAAGAGGCTATTTTGGGAAACAGCACTCCCACTCGGGCAGACACCACAGGCGGCCAGGCAGTAGTGACTCTGGGGAGGGTGTGACACCCCCCCACACACACATACACATCGCCCTTTCCGCCGTCTTCTGGGGTCTGGAAGTCTACAAGGAGGTGGCCGCACCCCGCTAGTGCAGGAGGCGGCTGTGATGCCCCACGGCCCAGCGGGGTGGAGGGCGTCTGCAGGTCTGGTCCCAGCACAGCCGACTCCGGGAGCCCCTCACACAGCGGGCTCTCCCGGGCAGGGTGGGCTCCACCGCGCCAAGGGCCTGGGCCATGGCCAGCACCCGGGGGTGGGGCCCTCTCTCCCAGGCTTTCCGCCTGGGCCGCTGGCCTTGATCTCTTTAGAGTTATGCAAGGAAGCCCTGCCCCACACCGCCCCGCCCTCGGAGACCAAAGGGCCAGCGAGGCTGACTTCTCCCCACACGAGGACCCTGCGCGCGGACCTGGACACCCAGCCTCGGCGGGACACGAACCTCAAGGGCCAGGGCGCCGGGCCGCGGGAGGGTGAGCGGAGGGCCGCACTCAGCACCTCGGAGCGGGCAGCTCAGCCTGGGAGCCCGCAGCCGCGGAAGGAGCTGGAGGGGGCGCGGCGGGATGGCGCGGGACGTGGCCCATGGTCCCCGAGGCCCCTTGGTGCAGCCTGGCCGCGTGGACAGGATGAGAGAGGAGGGGCGGTCACCTCCCGGGTGACAGCGGCCCCCGCGGGTGTGCCCCCGGATCTTAAACGCTGGTCACTGCGGTGAGGGAGGCTGTGCCGAAAACGGCAATCACGCCGCTTCCGCTCTTAGCACGCACACTCAGGGGCCTGGTGCCCACGTGTGAGAAGTCCGGGGCCTCCGGGGACCCAGCTGGAGCCCAGAGAGACAGTGCTGCCAGGGGCCCAGCGCCGCCGCCCGTGCCCCCAGCTGGCAGCGGATGTGGGCGGCCTCGAGGGCATCCATCGAGCTTCCCCGCCAGACTGCCCAGCCTACAAGTCTACAGGGCACGGCAGCCCTGCAGTTTTGAGCCGGCAGGTCTGGAGTGGTCAGTTATGGAGCCGCCTGGACGGGGCTGACAGCAAGGCAGGAACAGCGCGGTGGCCCCAGCTGGGCTGGCAGTGGGCAACTGCGTCAGGGCTTGAAGGACAGGCCGGCGGGGCTCCTGGACTGGGCGCTGGGCGGCAGGGCTCAGCAGCACCGCGGCCCGCGATGCCAGAGAGGAGGGTGCTCAGTGGGCTGGGGATGACGCCAGAGGAGACTTCCAGGGGGCCGGGGCGGGGGTGGCTGCTGAGTGCTCTCTGTGTGACCTGAGAGAAGAGGGGAGCTGGAGAAGGAAGGGTTTCGTTTTCAAGTGCAATTTGGAGGAAACATAAAGGAAGCAGGCTCACTGGGTTCACAGATGAAGCTCTTCTCCTTTCCAGCGCCTCCAAGACTGTCGAATTCAGACCCAGCTTCAGAGCCAAGATCAGTCCAGGCAGCACAATCTGATCTCTCCTTAAGACCTCCTGGTATCTGAGGGGCACCAGGCAGAGGCCCTGGAAGGGTCCTGCGGTAAACAACAGGGCTTCTAGGAATTTTAAGGATGCTTTTCACAGCAGCCTTGCAGGGAGTCCAAGGTGGAGAAAGGACTGAGTGGATTTCTGGATGACACCTTTGTCTAATGGCTTCAATCCCAGCAGATCCATAGAAAGCCCACAGTGTTTTTAAGATAATTGCACAGGAAGAGATTCTGCCAGCTTGGAGTCAATGGGACAGATCAGCTCAAAGAGACCAGGAGGCAGGCTGAGAAAATCACTCAGCTGCAAGCACCAGGCACTTTTTATGAAAAAGGGAGGACGACTTGGAGGATCAAGAAGACAGAGCCAGGAGCATCTGAGAATCACTCCCGGAGCCGGAACGGAGCCCGCTTGTGTCCGACGGCCCTGCAGGGCTGCCCACGGAGCAGCCACTGCGTGTCGCCCTTCCCATCTGGACAGGACAGTGGCGATGCATCAGCCTGGCTGGGCCGCCACACCCAGGTGTTTGCTCAAATGCCAGGTATTTCTGTGAAGGTATTTTTAGATGAAATTAATATTCAGACCAGCAGACTTGGAGGAAATGTCATTACTCTTCACAGTGTCTGAGACCCGCTCCCTGGTTCACAGACTGTGTCTTCTCCTGTGTCCTCAGCTGGAGGAAGGGCTGGGGTCTCCGCGGGGTCTCTGTTATCAGGCACTTAGCCCATCATAGGGGCTGCACCCTCACGACCTCATCACCTCCTGAAGCCCCCCACCTCCTAATACCATCACCTGGGTGTTGGGCGCAGCATGTGCATTTGGGGAACACACAGACACTCAGTCTGCAGCAGCCAGTAGGTTTGTCGGTTGGTCGTCAGACGACCCCGCCGGCTAGAGCGGGCTTCCTGTTATCTGTGCTGGGCACCGCGGCCCACGGGAAGCTACCGGCCACCCAGTGTCATAACAAGGCTCGTGCCTGTCAGCGACCATTCTGACGTCTGTCTGAGGAACTGGTTGTGGGGGCCAGGGCGGTGCGGGGGGCCCAGCAGGGTGCTGCAGTGGGAGCGGGAGGCAACCCTGGCTTGGACAGAGGCAGCGGCTCGGCGTCTGCACCGTAGCCCCGCGACTAAGGGCTCTCAGGGACAGCGCTGAGGGCACCCCCCTCAGCACAGGGGCCCCTGCTTACACAACGCGAGTCCACGTCCTCCCCCTGGGCAGTCTCACTCTGTGAGCCATGTGGTCTCAGCTCTTCAAAGTTAATCCACGTCCTACTCCATCTAGGCCTAGTGTGTAAAGCTCCGTCAATTTACAGAGGAAATGCCACAGTTAATGAGGGATAAACGTGTATTAAGTCACAAATCTGACATGGCCAGGGTGCCCATCGGCCTGCCTTCTTTCTCTGACACGCCAGCGTCTCTGACCACCATCTCTGCGGGGTGGCCCCTGTCCTCCTTTGCTCGGCTTCACCCTTCAGACCCCAACTCACAATCCCCGCATCAGATGCTTTCATAGGGGTTTGTTCCTTTCCTTCAGAGACACTGCCTGCTTATTACCACACACGAATTAACATCACTTTCACCATATCAGGACCCAAGCTGCCGCGAGACAGTTTGGGGGAGACAGAGGCTGTGTCAGTTTTAAATGCCATTATACTCCCAGCACCTAGAACTGCGCCTGACCTGGGTGGGGCAGACACTCGATAGATGTTTGTGAAAGGAAGAAATTGGTTTTTAATCCATTGAATATTGTATAAGACTTGCAACGGTTTCAATTTCCAAAGTGCTGTTTATTTTAATATTCTTTCCAGCAGGAGCTGGCTTGCTGGCAAAAGGCAAACTCCTGGAAGTTCTTAGTTTATCCCAAAAGCCAGTGCTCATTGTTAACTATTTAACAAAGAGCTGCGGGTGCCAACACTGTCATTTTAGAGTAATTACAATAATTCCAAGAGAAAAACCAAGTCAAGGCCCCAGTGGAGACACTAATCCCTGAACTCCCCAGAACAGAGCCGCCCAGGGTCAGCAGAGGAGGACGCGCTGGGGGATAGGGTGGGTCTGGTCTGTGCCCCGACGGCCCTGCGGGCACCTCTGGGGCAGCCCTGCAGCCGTCCTCCTGGGCCACCGCACCTCCAACTAGGGAGGCCAAGGGGCATTACAGCCGCCTAAGTAGTTCCAGATTCACCGCAGAGCTGTGATTACAGACAATTTATGCTGTTGGTATTTAGAAAAAAACTGAAACAGGATCCCAGATGGAGGCCCCACAGCACGGAGGGCCGCCTGGTTTCAGCTCAGGGACGAGAGTGGACTTGGAGCTGAAAGGAGGCCTCCTGCTTCCCCAGTGCCAGCGTGGCAGCTTGTATGAGCACATACGGAAACGGAGCGATGGGGCTGCCAGGAAGATGCTCAGGGACGAAGAGACAGCCTCACCACGTTCCCAGACCCTCTGTTCTCCCAGCGCTGGAGCCAGCAGCCGGCACGGTCCCACCCCAGGAACACCCAGACACTGGGATCACAGGGGACCGCACAAAGCCAGGCTGCCCCAGCAGCTCATTCTGATGAACCACGGACACTTCACTGTCTCCTCCCCTCCTCCCATACCCAAGAGGGCCTTATGGCCTGTAAGCAAAATCTCTGAACTCTTTTCATTGCATTCTAATTATATTATCAGCAGTATCCCCTGCAATTGACATTAAAAGGTGGAGAGACTTTATTTCTTTAAACATTTGCTTTGTTAGTCCCCAAAGGGACAGCTGGAACCTCCTGTTGCAGTGCATTCAGGGGACCTGTCCCTGGGCAAATCTGAGGGATGGAGTGCTCCCTTCTGCATTTCCCGGGTAGGGAGGACTCCTAATAATAGGGCACCATTAGCTCAGCCTAAGAGGCCAGGGGAACACTGGCGGTCCATTAAGGGTCCTAGTTGGAAGCTGAGTACCTGCTGGTTGACGCCAAAAGGAGGGAGGCGGCCTGATCACAGGCTGGGAACAGAGTGAACTCGCACCCCCCCCCACCCCCACTGAGGGGCTGCACAGGGATTTAAAATCTGCCTGCAAGGCGCCTTTAGTGCTTTGAGCAGAAATAATTATTACATTGATCTATTCTTTTCCTTGCCCTTAGAATAGATGTGGGGGTGGGTGGAGATAGAGGATGTGGTTTTGTAGGAACCTAAGAAGCGGTGGAATTTTTTTTTTAACTTACTTAAGGCTACAGGAGCAACCACGCCAGAGTGGCAGACACTGCCGGACCCGCCTGAATGCGGTTGGGGGGCGGGCGGGAGGCTTTCCGCGGAAATGCATTTAACCTCCCCTTCAGACACGTGAGCCGGCCACACGCTGTCTTTATTGAAATGCGGCTTCTTCTCGCGCCCGCCCCCGGCCATCGTGATGTCAGGCACGTTCCAACCCAAGCGACAAGCACCGCTGGTGGCCCGTCTGGTCGGTCAGTGGGGCAGACTCCGAGAAAAGAAAGTGCTGGGCTACCTTGCCAGCCCAGCAGCCCGCGAGCCCCCAGCAATGCCGGCTGCACCAGGAGGGGCTCCCGGGGGGTCGTGGAGGGCCCCGGGGGGTCCGCAAGGCAGTCAGGGCGGGTGATGGGGGCGAACCGGCGAGGAGCCCCTGCACCCACTCCGGCACTTCCCACCCCTCCGCGGTCCCAGGTCCGGGAGGGCCCTCCCACCCGCTTCCTGTGGCGCCGAGACGGATGCTCCGGAGGCAGCGCGGCCCGGCCATGGCCGCCCGAGAGCCAGGCCCGCGCAGCGCTGAGCACAGGCCCAGGCACTCCTCGGGAGCTGGAAGTGACCGGCCCCGCTGGCCGCAAACGTGGCCACTGGGCCGGGCCGCCTCCCCAAGGAGCGTCCGGCCTGGGGCGCGGGGCGCGGGGCGCGGGCCTGGCTCCTCCCCGCCGGCTCCGGCCGCTCCGCCCCCGAGCTGGCTCCGGCTGGGTTGCGCTCGCCGAAGCGCGATCGGCGGCGGGAACGACGGAGAGACCACGGTTCCCCTGGGGCTGTGTCCTCGGAGGCGGTCGCCGCGGGCACGGCGCAGGGGCTAGTCGCCCCCCGCTTCCGGCAGCAGGGCCCGGGGAGTCCCCGCGCCGCCCCCTCCACTAGGCACCCTGGAGCCGGAGCCGGGCGGCACCCCACACCCCCACGGCAAGCAGGGCCACCGGGCGGTCTCCCCGCGCTCCCCACCGCCCCCGCCCGGGCGGCCACCCCTGTCCCGGGCAGTGCCCACTCTCGGACCCCGGGCCCAATTACCCTCCGCCTCCTGGGCCGTATAGCCGCTGCCTGCCCCTGGGGGCCCACCCCTACCTCGCAGGTCCGCGCCGCGCCCTCCACCCGGCGCCCTCCCGCGCCCGGGGTGCGGAGCCCTCGCCGGGGTCCCCGACGCGCGCGCGCCGGCCTCTCCCGCGCACCTGTAAGAACGCCGGGGGCGGGCGGGCTGCCTCCCGCGCACCTGCGCGAGCGCCCGCGGGGGCCCGCGCGTCTTTCCGGGTCCCCGCGACGCCAGTCGGCCCAGCGAGTGCCCCCGGCGCCCCCGGCCCGGGCAGCGCGCACTCGGCCGCCGCGGCGGCGGGGCCCGGCACTCACCGCGTCCTGGAGGCCGCGCCGGGCGCCGGCGGATCTGAGAAACGCGCCGAGGCGGGGACGCGGGCGGGAGGGCGGCCGCAGCCCGGGGCCGGGAGCGCGTGCTCGGGAGCGCGCCGGCGCGCCCCGGCCCCCGGCCGCCAGCCCAGAGCCCTCGCCGCTCGCTTAACCCTTTCCTGGACAGGGAGGTCCCGCGGCCAGCCGGCTGGACGCGCGGGAGGCGCGGGCTGCGGCCTGGACCCCTCGCACCGCGTACAGACTGAGTTTGAATCCAACAGCTCCGCCACTACCGAGCGAGAAACAGGTTCCCGCTGGCGTGGGCCCCGCCACAAACCAGGCTCTTTTGTGTCCTAGTCCCCCCATCCCCCCCGAAAAAAGAATATACATAAAATAAAATAATGGAATTTAGAGTTTAAGTTTTTGGAAAATTAGGGACGATGCGTTGTTGAAACATTTAGTGGTTAAAAAACTGCCTACATCCGTACAGACTCCGGAGTAAAAAGGCAACATTGAGAACACTCAGGTAGAGGAAACGCTGAAACTTGTTCTTGTATCTAGAAACGTGGCCCCCCACCTCCAGGTCCCCGCAGCGGGGACGGGGCGCAGGACGACGGGGGGCCCTCCGAACCTGGACCGCGAACCTCGGGGAGCAGCAGGACACGAGGTGCGCCCCCCCAACCCCGCCCCAGCCTCCGCGGCTTTGTTACTGAACACAGCTCTCCTGCAGGGTCAGCTCTAGTTAAGACTGGACCGCTGGGGCTTCCCTGGTGGCTTAATGGTAAAGAATCTGCCTGCCAATGCAGGGAACATGAGTTTGATCCCTGGTCCAGGATGATCCGGCATGCCTCAGAGCGACTACACCACCACAGCTCCTGAGTGGGGCTCTGAAGCCTGGGAGCCGCGACTGCTGAGTCCACATGCCCTAGGTCCCGTCCTCCAGGAGACAGGCCGCTGCAGTGAGAAGCCCTCGTACCACAACTGGAGGGTATCCCTTACTCTCTGCAACTAGAGAAAATAAGCTCGCAGCAACGAAGTTCAATCACATCTAATAAATAAATTTTAAAAAAAGACTGGACCCCTGATGGTCAATGTTATTTTTAAAGGTTTTGTGAAAAGTGATGATTAAATTTCCATAGGCACAGAAAGCTTATGTCTTTACTGTTATTTTTAAAAATTTTGCCTTCGTCAGTCTTCACCAGTTAAATGTTAACGTGCTCTTCGGTTTTCAGTACCAGAGTTAGTGCCCTGAGACCATCCTTTAAAAGATCGTTTAATTACTAAGTACAATACATCAGGATTGGGGTTAAAGGAGGCAGACATAGAGCAAACTATTGGGAAATAACATCCTTAAATTATCAATTAATTCTAGCGGATGCAGACCTTTGGATGCTAAAATAACTCCTATCCTGCACCATTTTTATTTTACCCAACTGATGTCAGAAGTATTTTAGAATCTTCTGGGATCGTTTTAGTGCATCTCTGAAAGGTAAAAACTTTACCTTTTTCAACGGAGATTGCGTATAACCAGCTTACCCTACACCTTGATTTGAAGATATCTGGAGGGGAGTTTAAATGTATACTCTCCCCGAATCTTCTCAAGAGGAACGCGGGCCTGACCGTAGCCTCACAGCACCATCTGGCTTCCTCGGCCACCTGTCTACATCAGCCTCCAGGGGCCACCAGGCCTTCCCCGGCCACAGGTGCTGTCACCACTGAGGTCCCGGTCTGTCCTCTCCACCACTCTGCCAGCTTCCAGAGATCCACTCGTAAGTCATATTAACTTTTCTCCCCAGCAGATTTACAATACTTGGCATATACTAGGTTCTCAGTAAACGTTTACTGAAGGAATGAAAAAATAAATGAATTAACTTGAAACACCCGTGCAATCTCTATACCATCTAGTGGAGAAGCCGGGTGGGGAACCTCATTTATTTTCAGACTTCAGATGTTTTGCTTTATTTTTCACTTTTTGACCACGCCATGCCATATGCGGGATCCCAGATCCCCGGCCAGGCATCGAACCTGTGCCCCCTTCAGTGGAAGCTCGGTGTCTTAACCACTGACTCACCAGGGAAGTCCCTAGATGCTTATTATTTTTTTTAATGCACGCTGGCCCCAATGTGATCAATGGAAAATGCAGAGAAACATTCATTTCAGTTCAGTCGTGTCTGACTCTTTGTGACCCCATGAACCGCAGCACGCCAGGCCTCCCTATCCATCACCAACTCCTGGAGTCCACCCAAACCCATGTCCATCGAGTCAGGGATGCCATCCAGCCATCTCATCCTCTGTCCTCCTCCTGCCCTCAATCTTTCCCAGCATCAGGGTCTTTTCAAATAAGTCAGCTCTTCGCATCAGGTGGCCAAAGTATTGGAGTTTCAGCTTCAACATCAGTCCTTCCAATGAACACCCATGACTGATCTCCTTTAGGATGGACTGGTTGGATCTCCTTGCGGCCCAAGGGACCCTCAAGAGTCTTCTCCAACACCACAGTTCAAAAGCATCAATTCTTCAGTGCTCAGCTTTCTTTATAGTCCAGCTCTCACATCCATACATGACCACTGGAAAAACCATAGCCTTCACTAGACAGATCTTTGTTGGCAAAGTAATGTCTCTGCTTTTTAATATGCTTTCTAGGTTGGTCATAACTTTCCTTCCAAGGAGTAAGCGTCTTTTAATTTCATTGCTGCAATCACCATCTAAGAAACATTACATATATTTAATTAGGAGTTCATTCAAATGCCAGGGACCTCTAGATTTCCTGAAATTGAACCTGGGGTATAAAAATGTCAAGAAGCACTAGCTATCTTAAATATTTTTTAAAGACATCTATCTCTAGAGTCTTTCAAGAAAACTATTTTGCTATTTAAATTCTCATGGCTCAGAGCCTGCTCTTGATGGTAGACTTCAATTGTGCAAATATATCACTGTGCAAAACTGTGCCCGAAAAATAGAACTAAAGCTCATGGAATCATCCTTGTCACGATGGTTAACAGGCCCCTGAAGGTGACCCAGGTCCCAGGCTGGGGGCAGTGGGGGGAGCTCAAAGCCACATTTGGAAGCTTCCTAGAGCAGGGGGGAGAACGGGACTTTGGAATCTGGCTGGTGGGGTTTCTAACACCAGTTTCACCACTGCAAGTACTGTGAATTTTGGACAAGATCTTTACTGTCTGTGCTCACTGTCCATCTCTGTGAAGTGGGGTGTGACTGTCCTCCCCGGGGAAGAAACCACGATGCTGGCTACAAAGCACTCAGCGCCGTAGGTCGTAATCTTAGGGGAGCAAGACTCACCCTTGTCACTTCTGATTCTGTCACTGCTGCTCAGGGTGATTTCTAGCAAATACCTTGGCCTCCCCAACTCTGTGCTCCCTCATAGAGTGTGTATCGTGTGTGGAAGAGGGGGTGGCTGGCAGGTCACGGCCACCGGTTCTGAGCCCTGAGTGCTAGTACCAGAGAGCAGAGCATTTTCCCTTGAATAGCCCTGAGCATTTTCCTTTTAACAGCCCCGAGTTCACACGCTCCCCCAGCCTTCCACAAGGGAAAAAAAAGCAATTAAATTCCAGTAGCTGTCAGGAATTGATCCAATCACTACAAAGTACTTTGAGTCTCTTGGCATGAAAAATTAATTAGAATATCTGTGTGTTGGCGTGGAAACCGCATTCCCTGGTTCATTTAAGAGTTCTGTGCACATTGTAGAAAAGGCAAGCCCTGCTCCTGGTTGCTTCCCTGCATTCCCCCAACCCCAGCCTGACTACTCCCTTCAGCTCTGTTGAACCCTGGGTGCATCTCCATCCTTTTGTGAGCTACTCCGTGAACAGTGGGGGCGCCTTTCTTCATGTCTTGAGTGTTTCTGGTGCCTAGAGCCTTGTGCTCAGAACAAAGGATGCTGCCAAGCTCTCTGGAGCACTGCTGGCTCCTGACTGAACAGGGCGCACACACGGACTGCGCCCTGGTCATGCCAGTGCAGTCATTTCACACCATACACAGTGCCTGGCCCACGCTCATGCCCTGGCTATCCTGACGTCAGTACGACAGCAGAGCCTGTCTCTGTGGCCTCCTGGAACCGTCAGCACTGTGATCCTCAGTCATTGCTGAGTCAGTGATCCAGTGACCTCACTGAGGCTGAAGGCCTCTCTCTCATCGCCCTGCACTCTGGTCTGCGTGGACGCCCTGGTCTGCGTGGATGCTCTGGTCTCTGTGGACACTCTGGTCTCTGTGGACGCTATGGTCTGCGTGGACGCTCTGGTCTCAGTGGACACTCTGGTCTGCATGGACGCCCTGGTCTGCATGGACGCCCTGATCTGCGTGGACGCTCTGGTCTCCGTGGACGCTCTGGTCTGCGTGGACACCCTGGTCTGCGTGGACCATGTCAGGTGTCATCCACACACTTTTCTCAGCAGACTGCAAGCTACCAGGAGGCGATAAACCCTCGTCAAGCAAGTAAATATTACCATCATTAAATGGCCAATACGTTTATTAGTATCGATCCTAGCAAATATTCTTTTGGAAAAGAAATAAAAATTTTAGTTACTTTAAACTATTTTCAAGGTATGAATTCATAATGTTTGAGCAAGTTATCTGCAATTAAGTATGACTTCACATAAATCTATGCAGTATGTCTATATGTAAGCACAGGTATAATTCCGCAAAATACTAAGTGTAGAGACACACACACTCGTACACACACACATGTGTAGGACCCCAGGAGGTGGGGACTCCTTCCATTTTACCGCTGAGGAAATTGAACTTTCAGAGGCTTTCATTATCTCTTTCATTCTGTGTGAGGTGGAGCAGGAATTGGAGTCCAGCCCCAAAGCCCTGGTTTATGTTCACAGTGAAACACTGTCCTTCCAAATGATTGAATGAATCCATGCTTCAGAGAGCAAATCAGGTAGGCTTCAGCTCAGTTCAGTTCAGTTGCTCAGTCGTGTACGACTCTCTGCAACCCCATGGACTGCAGCACGCCAGGCCACCCTGTTCATCACCAACTCCCAGAGTTTACTCAAGCTCATGTCTACTGAGTCGGTGATGCCATCCAACCATCTGATCCTCTGTCGTCCCCTTCTCCTTCCACCATCAATCTTTCCCATCATCAGGGTCTTTTCAAATGAGTCAGCTCTTCACATCAGGTGGCCAAAGTATTGGAGTTTCAGCTTCAACATCAGTCCTTCCAATGAACACCCAGGACTGATCTCCTTTAGGATGGACTGGTTTGATTTCCTTGCAGTCCAACAGACTCTCAAGAGTCTTCTCAACACCATAGTTCAAAAGCATCAATTCTTCAGTGCTCAGCTTTCTTTACAGTCCAACTCTCACATCCATACATGACCACTGGAAAAACCATAGCCTTGATTAGACGGACCTTTTTTGGCAAAGTAATGTCTCTGCTTTTTAATATGCTGTCTAGGTTGGGCATAACTTTTCTTCCAAGGAGTAAGCATCTTTTAATTTCATGGCTGCAGTCACAATCTGCAGTGATTTTGGAGCCCCACAAAATAAAGTCAGCCACTGTTTCCATTGTTTCCCCATCTATTTGCCATGAGGTGATGGGACCGGGTGCCATGATCTTAGTTTTCTGAATGTTGAGCTTTAAGCCAACTTTTTCACTCTCCTCTTTCACTTTCATCAAAAGGCTCTTTAGTTCTTCACTTTCTGCCATGAGGGTGGTGTCAGGAAGGCTTACAAGAACAGGAATCGCTTGTGAGAAACGAATTCAGTGCCGCCTCCTTTCACTGCACTGACTCTGTCCACCCCAGAGACGCTTCGTGCTGTGAGCAGAGACCAACTTTGGGGCGTACACACCCTTGGGGAGAGGGGGCTGGTTGTGAGTCTTGAGAGGGATCTTTCCCAAGTTGTCATCCAGCTCATGACTCCTGGTTTATGATGCATGATTCCGCACAGGAGTGTCAGGAGGCTTGCCCGTGACTATAGAAGGAGACAGCGCGGGACGAGGATGTTGCGGCCGGAGGGCCAGGCCAGCCCACAAACCCGGTGCTGGCTGGTGCCGCGCGGCCGGAGGAACCCAGCGCGTCCTGCCTGCAAGGGGGTCCCGGGACTGGGAGAAGCCCTGTCGTCCCCGAGGGAGCAGTATGAACAAGGGCTTTGATGACCTGCAGGGTTAAACAGGACAGAAATCCAAATCGAAAGGTACCCTCTATGTTGCTGGCCTCCCCGCTGGTCATACTCTGACTGCAGAACAGTGCTTAATTTTTCAAATCATCTCTTCATAGTGAAGCCCTAATGAGTAAACCTCCAGAGCATAAAGTAAATAAGGAGCCTTACTTATTAGACACCAACTCAGTGAAACCCTCCACCCGTTATTCATCTGAATCTCCTCCTGTATACAGACGAGGGAACGGAGGCTCTAGAAGTAATGAGCCCCAGCTGGACGTCTGGTGAGCACGGCGGGTGCTCTCACCCCTGGTTTGTGTTTCTGGAAAACTCACTGCAATGGGATTCAGATGCTGGCACAGACTTCACGTACCAGCAAAGCGGCTTTCCAGAGTTATCTGCCCATGAGTCTGGATGGGGGATGGGGTTTCTCCCGGGGCTAGGGTCGGGAGCAGAGCCCAGGGCATAGCTGTCAGCCTGATGTCAGCCGTGGACCCTGCGGAGCCACAAAATCTGGATGGACAGCCCTCGTTTCCCCACGGTCTGTGCCCGAGGAATGCCAGGCTCTGAGCTTACGCGGAAGCCGGAGTCCACACCTGATGTGCTTGTAAATCTGGATGCGTGTATATCGAACTTGCTTAAAATATGGAACATTAGGGGTCTCCCGCCAGGGCAGGTTCCTCTTTCTCTTGGCTGAGTGTGGATCCCAATTTTCTTTAGGCTATAGATTTATCACTATCGTGCGTCTTACTTAAAGACCAATGTAAGTGAGGCCGTTTGAATGTGGGCCTTTACCTCTGTTCACACCTGCTAGTCTGCATGAGAAGTTCCATTTCAGGACCTACACAGGGTGTTTTATACTCCAGTTGGAAAAGCAGTGCTAAAACCAAACAGACCAGTGAGAAGTTGAGGACATCTGAGAACAGAACAGGAATCCCGTATGTTCGTACCAGAAAAGACATCACACTGTGCAACATTTGCTGGGGCCACAAGAAAAGGAGGAGGAGCCGCCGAGACTTGCCTCGACCAGGGGGAACTCGGGCGCCCTGTGCCCCACGGGGTCCGTCAGCATCCCTGCCCCACACGGGGGCGCCCTGTGCCCCGCGGGGTCCATCAGCATCCCTGCCCCACACGGGGGCGCCCTGTGCCCCGTGGGGTCTGTCAGCATCCCTGCCCACACGGGGGCGCCCTGTGCCCCGCGGGGTCCGTCAGCATCCCTGCCCACACGGGGGCGCCCTGTGCCCCGCGGGGTCCGTCAGCATCCCTGCCCACACGGGGGCGCCCTGTGCCCCGCGGGGTCCGTCAGCATCCCTGCCCACACGGGGGCGCCCTGTGCCCCACGGGGCCTGTCAGCATCCCTGCCCACACAGGGGCGCCCTGTGCCCCGCGGGGTCTGTCAGCATCCCTGCCCATACTCGGGATGCCAGCAGCACCCTTGCCCCCGCAGATGGTGAGCAGACTGCCCCCCCACCCCGGCCCCCAGGTGGAGGGGGCACTTGCTCCGACTGAGAACCACTGAAGCCAGAACAGGAATCCCGTAGGTTAGCAGCAAGGAAGGAAACCAACAATTATTTTGGATGAGCAGAAGAAATAAGCCCCGTTACGTACCGATGAGAGCATCACACACTCTGTCGCCTGCTCACCTGACACCTCACCTGCAGGCACTGGGAAGGAAGCCTTCCTGCCTCTTCTAGGTGGCCGCTGCGTCCCCTCCAGGGGTGCCCTGGCTGTGCACACACCACGGTGGGCAGGCCTCTGCTCTGCGCAGCCCCTGCCCTCCCCACCATGCTCCCACCGGGCTCGGCCGAGCTGTCCAGCAGCAAACACACCCCGGCCGCTCGGGAAGGTCACATCTCAAACAGCAGCCTACACGCTGGGCCACACACAGCAGACAAGGTGGTCTGTGTGAGCCTGACGTACCGAGGCCCTCTGGATCCAAGTGGACGCTCTGGGGGACGGAGTTCCCGGCCAGACGGTCAGGCTAACCAGTGCTCAGTTACTGCCAGCAAGGCCAGCGAACACGGAGGGCAGGGCTCCGAGATCAGCTCCACGGTCCCTGCCCCGGCCCTGTCTCTGCTCCACACCCTGGCCGGGCTCCAGGCGACCGCTCCCGGCAGAGGCTCTGCAGGCAGTGCTGGCTGAGCCCCAGGCCCAGCAGAGGCCCCGGCCCTCCCCTCGCTCCTCCTGTGAGTCCAGCCCTGTCGTCCCAGACCTGGGGAGCACAGGAAGGCTGGCCCCAGCCTGACTTCCCGCGGTGTTGCCTGCAGCCCCGGGGCGCCCACCCGCCCGCCTCCCCTTGCCCTGCGGCCCTGGCCTGACTTCCTGCCGCGCAGGCGCTGGGAGCACGTGTCCACACGACATCACTAAAAATAAAGACTGAGAAGTTCTAGACTGCGTCCCTGGAGTCTCTCAACAGCGACTGGGGATTGAAAGCATCCTTCCACAGGGACCTTGCACCGCCTCTGGAATCGACACGGGGGAGGCCAAGCTGGAAGGGACCAGCGGGCCATCCTTTGAAAGTAACAGTCACCTCTGTGTTTTATGGGAGCTTCCCTGGTGGCTTAGAGGGTAAAGCATCCGCCTGCAATGCAGGAGACCCGGGTTCAATCCCTGAGTCGGGAAGATTCCCCTGGAGAAGGAAATGGCAACCCGCTCCAGTACTCTTGCCTGGAAAATCCCATGGACCGAGGAGTTCGGGAGGCTGCAGTCCATGGGGTCCCAAAGAGTCAGACACGACTGAGCAACTTCACTTTCACTGCGTTTTATGGGAACAAAAGGCAACTCACAATGGTGGATGTTGTATTTTTAAATAAAAAGACTTTATTTATGAAATAAGATGGCAGCTAGCAGTTTAAGGAAACATGGGGAGATATTACTTCACATGGGGGCACGTATGCACCTTGGAAAACATTTGGCTAAGTCACAAAATTAGCATTTTTAGTCACCTGTAAAGTGCTGAGACATCTGTCTCGGGTGAATGCCTGCACTGTTTTTAACCATCCAGTGAGTAGAACATTGGTGGACAGATACACGTGGAGCACAGTGAACCCAGGTCACTCGCTCATGGTGACCAAGGCAGGCGGCCTGTGTGCCTGGGCTGTGCTGACCGAGGGCCACCCCTCCTGTGTCCTGCGTCCACTGCCAGCAAGGCCACCCCCCTGACCAGCACCACACATCTTTCAGGATGCGTTCAAAGCCAGAAAGTGCTCCTGGTTGACAGGTGCAAACACAGCAGGGAAGGCCGAAACGCCGTCTGCCCATCTCCAGTGACACAAAGACACACGCGTCTCTGACGTGGGTATTTTGGTGTCGACACTTGACTCTATTGATAGGAATTGAGCATTTTGGTTCAAAGCAAACATTATTTGTGAAATGTTACACATAATATATTGACTGAAACTTTGTTAATTTTTTTAATAGAAAATTGTGATATAAAAATACTACTTTGTTAAAAATATATAATACACGCATTATAGCACTTTGGAAAACTCAGCTCAACTCAGAAAGCAAATAACACCACCTGGACCGGTATATTTTAGCCAGCTTTCTTCATTGTTACAAAGTCTATTTTGGCGTTAAAGGATATACAACATAAATAAAAGTAGTGAATCTGAATCAAGTAAAATTGCTCTGAGAATGTTAATAAACCCCTCCACTACCACACATGCAGGACTTCCTGTGAGTTCCGAGTCTGTGAGCTCTGCAGGTAATCGGGCAGACGCAGAGCACCCTCCGAGGACTCCCGCTTGCGTGGACACGGCGTCCACACCCCCAGTTCCACGAGCATTCACCACAGGCTCTGCTGCGCGAGGAGCAGCGAGGGGCTGCCCGGAGACGCCCCCAGGACGGTATTGCACATTTCGGCCCCAGAGACGGTCGGGGATCCATCCTCAAGCAGGGTGGCTGTGTGATGGCGCCCCGGCTCACACGTGCAGCAGGGGGATCTGCCAGACCATGAGGGATGACGCCAGCTCCTCTGGCCGCTGCGGCCTGGCCTTCCTGCTCACGCGCCAGTGGCCCTGGCCCCCACAGGCCACCAGCACGGAGCTGGCCCTGGGCCTCCGGGCCCGCCTGCCTCGGCTTGGGGATGTGCAGGGCAAGCGCAGGAGGTCCTGGGCGAGGCTCTCCTCTGGCCGGGGCTCCAGGGAGCCAGAGCCCTGGGACGGGGTCGGGGACCCGGACGAGGAGGAAACGTCGCTGCCCTGGGTGATGGTGCCCGGTGAAGCACCCAGCCAGACGGCGTCGGGGCCGCCCCGGCCCGCGCAGAGCCCTGGCGCCTCGCCGGGGGGCGCGTCCCGCTGCTCGTCGTCCTGGGGGTCGGCGCTGGGCGGCGGGCTGTCCCTGGGCCTGTCCTTGTCGGCCTTGAAGGCGGCTGCGGCCACGACCAGGAACTTGACAGGCCCGTGGTGCGCGTGGTAGGAGACCAGGCCTCGTCCTGCAAGGGCACAGGTTGAGCTCGGCCCTCCTGGCAGGGCCCCGCACCCCCCACCACCCCGGCCACTTGGGACGCCCCGCGCGTGACAGCTCAGCAGGAAAACAGCGCCCAGGCCACGATCCCTTGCACTTCCAGTTACTCCGAGAACGCCCTCAAAACCACGGTCTAAAAAAGTACAGCCACGGCCTTCGTCAACGCTATCTCAGTCTGGCACTTGATTAGAATGGTTAAAGTGATAAAAGAGGTGTTTCACTCTCTGCATCCGAGCCTTCTCACCTGCTCTATGTGCTAAATCAATTCAGTCATGTCTGAATCTGTGCGACCCCATGGAGCCCACCAGGCTCCTCCGTCCATGAGATTCTCCAGGCAAAAATATTGGAATGGGTTGCCATGCCCTCCTTTAGGGGATCTTCCCAACCCAGGGATTGAAGCTGAGTCTCTTACATCTCCTGCGTTGGCACGTGGGTTCCTTACCACTAGTGCCACCTGGGAAGCCCACTTCTAATATGCCTTCCACCTCTTACTTGCAAATTGGCACCTAATATGGTCACTCAGTTCATTTTACTCCATCCTCTCCCACTACCTGTCCACCATCCCGTAGTAGAGAGACATTTCACATAACAAACGGAGAAGGTAAAGTTTCATTTGGGTAAAACAATAAGGCTGAGTGAAGCACAAGTTGGAATCAAGATTGCCAGGAAAAATGTCTATAATCTCAGATATGCAAATGACACCACCCTTAGAGCAGAAAGTGAAGAAGAACTAAAGAACCTCTTAATGAAAGTGAAAGAGGAGTGTGAAAAAGTTGGCTTAAAGCTCAACATTCAGAAAACTAAGATCATGGCACCTGGTCCCATCACTTCATGGCAAATAGATGGGAAACAATGGAAACAGTGACAGGCTATGTTTTTGGGCTCCAAAATCACTGCAGATGGTGACTGCAGCCATGAAATTAAAAGATGCTTACTCCTTGGAAGGAAAGTTATGCCCAACTTAGACAGCATATTAAAAAGCAGAGACATTACTTTGCCTACAAAGGTCCGTCTGGTCAAAGCTTTGGGTTTTGCAGTGGTCATGTATGGATGTGAGATTGGACTATGAAGAGGCTGAGCGCCAACGAATTGATGCTTTAGAACTGTGGTGTTAGGGAGGAGACTCCTGAGAGTTTTTTGGACTGCAAGGAGATTAAAACAGTAAATCCTAAAGGTGATCAGTCCTGAATGTTCTTTGGAAGGACTGATGCTGAAGCTGAAATTCCAATACTTTGGCCACCTGATGCAAAAAACTGACTCATCTGAAAAGACCCTGATGCTGGGAAAGATTAAGGGCAGGAGGAGAAGGGGACGACAGAGGATGAGATGGTTGGATGGCATCACCGACTCAATGGACATGAGTTTGAGTAAACTCTGGGAGTTGGTCAATTTCATCAAATTGACGGACAGGGAGGCCTGGCGTGCTGCAGTCCATGGGGTCACAAAGAGTCAGATACAAGTGAGCGACTGAATTGAACTGAAAAGAATGGGGTGTCCTTCCAATTTCTGTTTAGAAGTGTTTCTCTTCGGAACACTTTTTGTTGTGGCTGTTGCTCCCTTCCATACACAAATGAGGTGAGACAAGTCTCCCTGCCCCTGAGTTTGGACCTGCAGGTTCTTTCCTGCTCTTTCTGCATCAGGCCTTGCTCCTAGATCTGGCTGCTTCCTGAGACAGGCTCCTGAAGGGGAAACCTGACTCCTGACATGCTTTGCAAAAGGCCATGCCCATTGGAGCTCCTCCCGACACCGCACAAAAGCACAACCGAGCCTGCTCAGGTGCTGGGCTCTTCTGCTGCAGAACATACCAGCATCCATCTTCACTGAGTAAAGGTGTAGAGCAAGGCAGAGACTAAGAGGTGGAGAAAGAGGTAACATGAAAATGTTTTGGGGATGAGGGTCTCCCTGGACCACTGATGACAGAAACAGGAAAATAAAAGCATGACCTGATGATTCAAGTTGATAAACACAGTCTTTACAGGAAGAAATGAAGGAAACAAGGGTGGGAGGAAAAGAGAGAGAGACACCATCTAAAGAATTCACATTAAGCGAAGACACAGCTGGACACAGACGGTGGGCTCAGTGAGCGTCCGGGACAGGAAGAGGCCCCAGAGGCGCAGACGCGCCGTGCACTCACCGGTCACCTTGGGGATTCCCTGCAGGCGCGGGACAGGCAGGGCCACCACGACGCCCAGGCTGGTGCCCACCATCAGCAGGCCATGGCAGACGAGCAGGCTGGTCACAGACAGCCGCTGGTGCCCTGGACGGAGGGACAGGACAGCTGGTGCCCGCAGCCCACGCTCCGGGGCAGGTGTCCTGGGAACTGCCCAGAAACACTGCAGACCCCCCGAGTGCTCCCCGAGCCACACCTCCCGGGCGGGCGGGCGTCGCCAGAGCCCTAAGCTCACAGGGCGATGCTGCAGCCAGATGAGGAAGACCCCGAGGGGCGGGCGCGTCCCGGCTGCACTCAGGACCACGCGGCAGTGGCCGCGGGACAATCCGAGCATGACGCTCTTGGCACTGCTGGGCCGGCGCTTCCAGAGCCAAGCGCATCCCCCAGAGCCGTCCAGGGAAACCATCCACTTCCAGGCAGAGCCGCACACATGAACACACGCACACGCACACCAGACAGCAGCCTTGTGCACCAGAGCCCACTGCACAGGGGAGCAGAGACCTCAGTGCGGGACGGGCTCCCAGGGAAGGGACACGACTGAGCGCTGCAGAGGCCCTGCGGACAGGAGACCCCTGCGGTCTGGGCAGCTCTGGGAAACGCCGAGACGAGACTCGGCAGTCCCAGGGAGGGCCACCCCTCCGCGACCCTGCCCCCAGCAGCAGCGCCTCCAACGGGAGCTTGGCCGGGCGGCCGTCTGGCAGAGCTCCTTTCAGTGCTGAACTCGAGCGCGAGACCAGCCGTCCAGGCTGCTCCCGGGAAGCCAGGTCACTTCAGAACAGCTGGACCCTTCTGTTCCCCAGAAACGAGTCATTTCCAGTTTCTCTGCATTTGACCTGAAGTTCCCCTTAGATAAAGTGTGAAAATGAATGGTCTAAACACAAAAGCCAAAGGCAGGTCAGCATGTCTACACAAGTCACTTTTTGATTACTTTTGCAGCAACAACTACCACCAAACGAAAAGAACAGCTACGGAAGCCAAAGATCTGGTTTTACTTCTAAACACAGGCATGTGACTGATAAAAAGCCAGTGTATGAAGTTCCCAGGAATCCTGAACGTGTGCCTGTGGGGGCGGCTGGGGCTTTAGCAGTACCTAGGACCTGCATGTCCGCCTACACCTCAGTCTGTTCCCTAGCTTATAAATAGTCACTCTTGAGTCTGGTTTAAGTTGCTGAATTCCCTTGTGATGTGGTTGATGGCACTTAGAAAAGTTACAGTGACTTTTTAATTAGACAGAAACGTGGCCGTTTCATTTGGTGGTCTCACCCCTGGAAGGCGCTGTGTTCACTGCTTGGGCAGTTCGAAGGCCGATCTGACGCAAGTTCTCAGCACATTCCACCTGCATGCCTGCCCTGGAGACAGCAGGAAACAGCTGCATCCTGCTGTCCCTTGTGACCCGGAGGACGCACCACCCTCTGAACCTTGGCCAGAACTCCCCACCCACAGAGCAGAGCTGTGAAGACTGACCGGCTACCCTTGCGAACGTGCGTGCTGACCCAAGGTGCCACCATCCACCATCTGCTGAATCCAACGCGTTTTATGACAAAGATATGGCACTAACGGTGCTCAGAGTGAGCTCCAGAGAGGACAGAAAGAGGCAGCTCAACACGCAGACCCGGCCCACAGGGGAGCTGGCCAAGCCCCCATGAACTAAACAGGTCATCAACGCTGTGACAAAAAAAGGCCTGAGTTACAGTATATTTTTCTTTCCAACTCTTATTCCTCTGGCCTGGAAAGTCTTCATCTCTAGAACCTACTGGAATTGCACATTCTGAGAGAGAGAGCACGAAAGGACAGTTTACGTGTTACTGCCATTTCTGCATAGAAAGCAAAACCCACTGGGGCGGCCTCAGGAACACAGAATGAGGCTGTAGAATGAGGCTCACTCACGCGTGTCCGGGGTGATGGGAGCCCGGCGACCTGCAATGCCACGGGCCCGCGGGGCGCAGACGCGCTGACTGAAGGTCTGAGTGTCAGGCACTCACTGTGCACCACTGGCCCGAGGGTAAGACGATTCAAGACGTGACGCGAGAGGGGGGTCCCTGCTCCAGGATCACTGGTGCACCAAGAACCAGACCCGCGGCAGAGAGCTGTCTGAGCATCCTGGCACCGCCATCGGTGTGGCCGCAGCCTCATGACAGCACACCTGAGTTCTGCTCTAACTTCCACCTTCCTCACAGCCCACCAGGCCTGGCGGTAGTAAAATACGAGATGCAGACAGAGCACGAACCCCTGGGTATCGCCCAGCTTGTGAGGATGTCTCACACAACACGCTGACACGGAGCCTGCGCCAACCAGAGGCTCCACCTTGATGGGCCACAGCTCAGGAGGAAAAGACCCAGGCCTGGTGCGGGTGGGGCGGGCGGGGGAGCAGGCACTGGCCTGTGACAGCGGGCAGGGCCTTGTGGGTCCTGAGCCCGACGGCAGGAGCCACGCAGGTGGGCGAGACACAGGGCGTTAGCCAGGGGCCGGGAAGGGGAGAGAGCGAGATAGGGCCCGCCCACAGCCCAGCCCACACGGGCCACTCCCCCATGGGGACTGGGGGCTGGGGCCTACACAGATCCATTCACACGGTGCAGGGAAGCCTCTGCTCCGCCAGGAGAGGCGGCCCATGTGGGGAAGTACACGACATGCCCGAAATGTGAGCGTACTTCCAGAAGGCCCTCAGAGACACACACACGTGCCAGGCAACACACGTACATACTAGCTACATGCATGTACACACTTATACACACGGGCCACGTGCTGATACATGACAAGCATACATGTGTAACAGCCACATGCCTACACATACACACACACACACACATACACACACACACACACGCGGCCCCCACGCCCCCACTCTGCATGCTGGCTGCTCCGAGTCCTGCTGTGGGAACACCCACCCTCCTGGGGCTGGTGGAGCCCAGAGGGGCCACCCTGTGACCCCCCACACCCTCCAGCCGGTCTCCCCATCCTCCACTCTTCCACCTCAGGTCCTGCCCCCCACCCCAGGGCCACCCTGTAACCCCCCCAGGTCCCCCACACCCTCCAGCCGGTCTCCCCCTGTCCTCGGCTCTTCCACCATAGGTCCTGCCCCCAACGCCGGGGCCTGCTGACCACGAGGAACGGCCCGCGACCCTCAGCTCTGGCTCTGAGGGCGCCCTGTCGCACCCGCGCCCCAGCCCTAGGAAAGGCCCCACCTGGCAGCATGTGGTGGACGGGGGTGGCGATGTTGACGTCCTGCAGGTGCTTGAGCGTCTCCGTGTGGAACAGGCGGAGTGTGGACCCCGAGGTGAAGGCGACCCAGATGCCCACGCCGGCAATGGCCATGTGCGAGACCACCATGCCCTCCTCCTGGTGGGCCTCCAGCTGGCCCTGGGGAGATGAGGGAACAGACATGGTGGGGCATCGGGTGCTGTGCTGAGTCTCGGGGGGCCCGTCATCCCCCCATCCGTGCATGGTGTCTAGACGGTGCCCCAGACCTCACCTCCCGTCAACCACCTGCCACGTGGGCACCGTCACCCCAGACCCACGGGCACACGTGTGTGGACCCATCAGCCCCAACCTGAAGGGAGGGAGGGGCCGCGCTGCCCGTGAGGAAACCCCTCTGCATCCTGCCCTCTGGTCCCTGCTCCATCTGACAGGGTCCCCCCAAGCCTCTAGGCTGAGCGTGCCCCCACCTCCATCTTGACCGCCCTGCTCTGCAGGGAATCCCGGGGGGACCCCTGCACCCTGTCCCCACGGTGGACGGCTGGGGCTGGGCAGCTGCGATCACTGCCAGGGACTGGGGGGCAGGCGCGGTGAAGCCTGGAGACGCAGGGAGAAGGAACAGCATGCCCACAGAAGTCCTCTTAGTCCAGAGTGGATCACAATCCCGCCCCACTCCCCGCCCTGCAGAGAAGTCACTGAAGACCCCGTAAGGGTAGAGAGCAGGCTCAGACCATCCTGGGGCTGCTCCTCAAGCGCTGAGAGCAAAAGAGTGCTCACCACCCGCGACGCGGGCACCGTCCTCGCACACACAGGAAGGGTGTGCTGGCAAACCTTCCCACCGCACCCACACCGCCAGCTGGACTGGAGGCGGACCTGCGAGTGTGCTTTCAGTCGGGTGGGGATTCCGTCCCAAGGCATCACGCCCCGTCTTAAGTGAAGGTGGCCTCGAGCGGCTTGGGGGACTCCGGCACCGCCGAGATCCCAGAGCCACAGCGCTGGCTGGAGCACGCAGTTCTGTCGCCACCACGTGCCAGAGCCACGCGTTCCCTCTGAACAAAGGCACGTGCATGCGCGCCTCCCAGTCTCCCCAGTAATCGCACGTGCAACTTAAATGTGTCAGCGGGCTGGGCCGGCGTCGCGGTCAGGAAGGCGCCCCGCGTCCTCAGGGAGAGGCTCTCCTGAGTGCACGCCGGAGCCCCACGGTCCCCTTTCTGGGGAAGGACAGCCTGGGCTCCAGCAGCAGCACGGGGGCTCGGCTTCCCCACACCGTCTGTGGTGCTCATCAGCGCTCCTTTGCTGCCACTGCCGTCTCCGTGGGGGTGACGGTGTCTCGCGGTCGCTTTGGTCTGCGTTTCCCTGAGGACTAACGATGTTGTGTGCCCTTCCCTGTGTGCGCGGGCCATCTGGGTATCTTCCCTGTGGAACAGTCCGTGCAGAGCCTCGGTCCACTCCTGGACCGGGCTGCTCCTCCTCCGCCTGTTGAGCTGTCGGTTGTGTAAGCCGTTTGCTGTGCATCCTTGGCAGGTCCGTGACTGGTCTGTCAGTACGTCCTGCCTCCCAAGGGTCGGCTTTCCACTCTGTAGGTAGCCTGTGGAGCGGCTGGGCTGCCCCATCCACGGTGTCACGTGACAGACACAGCCTTTCCCTCCTGACAGGCCTCCAGGGGGGCGGTTTCCATCCTCTCTTCTGTGTACCGGCACAGACCCCTTGGGAAGCCCAGACGGGGCTGGAGGAAGCGGGAGCCCCGGGTCACACCCCACTGCCCCGCGCACTGCCGAGAGGGCGGCCGGCTGGCCCGCAGCCCACGTGCGGAGACTGACCTCCCTTGTCCGGTCACCTCCAAGGGAGACCCCGGGCAGGAGAGCGGGGCCGCCCTGGAGAGGAACAGGGCGCCGCGGGGCCGTCTCCGTGCTCCCGGAGCCTGAGGGAGCTCCGTGCCCGCTGCCCTCTGGTGGCCGACTGTCTCAGCGTCATCGTCATCGCCGAGGCTTCTGCAGGGAGCCCGGAGGCCGGTCTGCGGGGTCCTAGGGCCGCACTCTGCGGTAACGTTCTCAGTGCATCTCCCGCAACCAACCTCACCCCCCTCCCCTCAACGCCTCTCAGAAAATCCTCTGAGAAGACAGATTTCTTCACATCTGGTCTGTGTTTAAATCCCCGCCTGCCCGCCGCCTCCGGAGCACAGCACAGGGCTCAGGGTCACGGGGCAGCCCGTTCCAGAAACAGAGCCGAGTGCACCGCCTCATGGCCGCGGCCTCCGCCTCACCAGCTCTGCCCAGGCGGGCCGGGGCGGGGGCCATGCCCCCCAAGCCCTTGACAGGCCAGAGGCTGACAGCCCACGAACCCCGGTGAGGCCTCCACGCCCCAGCCCAGCCTGTGCCCCTCGCGTCCCCACGCCCGCACTCAGCCTGTTTCTGGGCCAAAAGGGCCCAGAACCGCCTGCTCACGTCCTGACACACGTCAGCCCTGCCCTGGGACGCTGTGCGTCCTTCCTTCTGGGGAAGCCCGCCCCCTCCCCCAGACAGGGCCGCTTTGGAGGTCTGTGACCCGCGGGGCCAGGTTCCCGCTCAGAGGACCCCTGCCTCGTGCGATGCCTGACAGCTGGCATCTCGGAGGCAGGACGTGGGGCCCGGCAGAGCCACAGCCGTCCTCACCCGGACACGCCCCCAGGGCTGGTGGCCAGCGTTGGCCCGTGAGTTCTCCCCGTGTGCCCGCTCTGCATGGCACCTGCATGTGGGGAGTGCAGGACCCTGCTCCGCTGCGGGACGGACGATGCGAGTGAGAGCTTAACTCAGGATGCTTGGCCTGCCTCCCGCTGTCTCAGAAGCTTGGTCTTCTGTTTGAAAATGGGAACTTTGGGCAGCAGGGCACCTGAGTCCCTGTCCACCATGAAATCGTGAGGCTCCAGACTCCAAACGCCTCTGGAGGGGCAGAGTCCCAACCCTTACTGGGTGTCTCAGAACCGGCCCACCCATGGGCTCAGGCCTGTCCCCAGTGTGCCCTGCATTCCGTCTTTCTACAGAATGAGAGAAATTTAACTCGGAAAAGAGGCATCAACTCAGGAAACACTCCGCTACCTTAATAACTTATCTGTTTCAGTCTTCCTATTTTCCTCTTCAACATCAGGGGTATAAAGAAAGCTTTTTCTCCTTCCTCTCTGTCTGCAGTCAGGAGCACTGCACAGTGCAGAAAATCAAAAGGAAGGAAGAACAGGCCTTAAGGTAAACAGCTCCAGCAAGAAACTGAGACTGAAGTAAACCGTGGCCCCAAGACACAAAGCTATGTGGAAAGCACCCACAGAGCCCGGAACATTCCGCCTGCTCCCAAACAGCAGGCTACCTTCCGAGCTGCAGCCATGTTCCCAAAGCGCGACGTTTTCCCAAAAGGCATGAAATGAGTCCCAGAAAGGAGGCTCTCGTAGTTGGGAAGGAGGAAGAAGCCTGACCCCCAAATCCAGGTGACGCAGCTCCATTTCGCACACTGGGCGTCATGGTTCCCCGTCTGCTCTCCCTGACCCGATGGCGGGCAGGCGGGGAATTCTGTTCCCGCAGTGCTGGGCACGTGGCCCGCCCAGGGCAGCGCCATGACACTGAGCTGGCCCTGCAGCCCCACCCCCCAACCCGGAACCGGCCCAACCACCGCTGAGCAGAGGTCACTGCAAGGACACTCACCTGCCGCGGAACCTCAGACACCCTTTCCTTCCGAATGTATGCCCTACCTCACCACCTGCTTGACCCAACCCAGAAAGAGTGTAGCCTCGTGACCCTCATGGGTCCTACTGCCACGGCACCACTCCCAGCAGCAGCCCCCCAACCAAAGAGGGTGGAGACCACCGTGATTCAGATCTCTAGAGCTACACCAATGGCCCACTGTGGTCTCCCTGCACGACGGAACCACGGGACAAATCACATATTTTAATAATAGAGTAGACTTCGCTTCTGTCTATATAAATACATCTACTCATCTTGGTACTAAAATTGCACAGAAAGGAGGCTCTTACTTAAATCTAAACATACTGTTTCTGAGTATCCAAGGTTTACAGCATACACACTGTCTGGGACTTGTGGATGGAACATACTCTGATGATTATAAGGTCATACTGTTGTGTTAGCATGGAATTGCCCTGGTGGTGGCTACAGAAACCATCATTCTGGCTTTGGTATGAACTTATGACAAAACTAATGCACTGGTTTTGGAGAAATGTCCTAAAGCAGCGGTCCCCAGCATTGTTGGCACCGGGAGTGATTTCATGGAAGACAATTTTTCCACGGGTGGAGGGGGTAATAGTTTGGAATGACACATGCGCATTACATTTACTGCATGCGTTACTCCTATTATCACACCAGCTCCACCTCAGGCCAGCAGGCACTAGACCCTGGAGGCCGGGACCCCTCTTCCAATGAAAGGTTGTTATCTCACTACTCCTTCTGCGTGAAGAGAAAGCGAAATACGACCGCCGTGCAGTGTGGGGCTTAGCTGGGATGTGGACTCTGACTCTAACGAGCTCAGAGGTGATGCTGCTGCGGTGCACGGCGGGGAAACGTGGTTCCAGCAAGCGGTCACCGCGCTCGCTGATGAGTCCCCTGCGCAGGTGTGTGGTCAATGACTTACTTCTTCATGCTCCACTGAGGGTGTCTTACTACCCTGAGGTACAAGAAGTAAGAAGGAGCAGATGCGCAGAAGCAGAAACAAGTTGCTACACAGACGCTGGGCAAGGACTCCCCTGGAGGTCCAGTGGTTGGGACCCAGCGCCTTCACTGCTGCAGCCCTGGCTTCAATCCCTGGTAGCGGAACCACAATCCTGCAAGCCGTGCGGCCCAGCCAAGGAAAAAACAGGAAATACCGGGCAAAGCCAGGTCTGTCTCCTGCCTCTGCTCTTGCCGTCAGCCCCGTCCCCTCTCCTGCGGAGCGCTGACCCTTTGCCACTTGAGGAGGCTCTGTCCTGGGGGCTCGGGGGAGGTCACGTCAGAAATATACGGAGGAGCGACTTGTGGTCCAATGGCCAGCACACCCCACTGTCTGCACCTTGTAAGTCTGTGGCTTTGTTTGGGCTCTAACGTCCCTCCGTCCACAACGTCTCCAGGGTAAAGAATCGAGGTCTGAGACCCAGCTCTGATTTCTCCAACACCTGTCATCTCTACTGAATAAATGCGTTTACCGCATTGACATGAAACACCTCTTCAATCAAGCACTAAGCCTCCATGTGTCCTTGAAGACTTCCCACTATGTTCCTACTGAACACATTTTTTAAAGTAACATTAATACTAATTAGCAGGTACATGATGCATAATTATCCCACGGGTGTGGCTGGAAAAGGGCTGTGGGATCCTTGAGTTAATCCTTCTTCCCACGCCAAAGGAGGAAGGCTTTCCCTTTAGCGCAGGGGCCGCAGGCAAGACGCTGCCTGAGCTTTCTGCAGGCGAGGGGTGCTCCTCAGCCACGCCTGGGAAGTCAGTGCACTGGTGCTCGGCGTCTTTCCCACACGGCGTGGCCACTTAAAACGACTCACCTCCACAGCGAGAGTCTCCACACTGACGATGGAGACTTGGCCGCCAGACGCCGCCCACAGCGTGTCTTCCATCAAGAGCAGACTTCGAACTGGGAGGACGCCTAACTTAATCACCGTCTGAGGCTCGGAATTCCAGGCTCCATCTTAGAAGAAAATATTTCTTTCAATTTCATTCAAATTCAGTTTCTCAAACTGACATTTCTTCAAAGACACATAGATGGCCAATGGGTACATAAAAAGATGCTCAGCATCACTCATCATCAGGGAAATATAAGCCAAACCCACAGTCACACCGGTCAGAATGGCCATCACCAAAAAGACAAGAAATAACAAGTACTGGTGCGGATGCAGAGAAAAGACAACCCTTGTGCACTGCTGCTGGGACTGTACGCTGGTGCAGCCACGGTGGAGAAGAGTACGGAGGTTCCTCAGAAAACTGAAAAGAACTACCATACGCTCCAGCAACGCCACTGCTGGGCATGTATCAGTCCACACAGAACAGAAACACTACTTTGAAATGATACACACCCTTCAATGTTCACTGCAGCATTATTTACAACAGCCAAGACACAGAAGCAACCTAAGTTGCCGATGGATGAACAGATACAGAAAATGCGATATGTGTAGGCACAATGGAATATTACTCAGCCACAAGAAAGAATGAAATCTTGCCATTTGTGAGCGCATGGATGGACCAGGAGGACTGGATGCTAAGTGAAATGTGTCAGAGAAAAGGAAACACTGTATGGAAAAGGAAACACATATACAGATTCCACTGTATATGTGGAATCTAAAAAAGCCAAACTCGTAGAAACAGAGAAGAGGGGTGGTTGCCAGGGGCTGGGGGTGGGGGAGACAGGGAGATGATGGCCAAAGGGCACAGGCTCCAGTTATAAGATGAAAAGTTCTGAGGATCTAATGCACAGCATTATGGTTACAGTTAACAACATACTTGAAACTTGTTAAGAGAATGGACCTTAAATGTTCTCAGAACAAAAAAAGCAATTGCTAGTACCTGATGTGATAGTGGTGAGAGCTAGCAGGTGGTGGTGACCACTTTGTAACATGTATATGTAACAAGTCAAGAAACGGTGTACCTCAAACTTACATAATGTTATATGTTAGTCATATCTCAGTAAACTTTGCGGGGAGGGGGGTGGTTTAAATTCACCCAGTAAACAAAAATAAAGCCTGAAAAAATTCATAACACTGGAAGAAACGGACATAGACACCCCAAATCAAGCTGGAAGGCTTGTTAGACCAGATGTATCATAGTCATTTCAAACTTTCAAATAGTCGATAGTTCCCATGAAATTTAAACTCTACTGGAGCAGCAGAAAAAAACAACTTGAGTGAGTGATGCTGAACAAAGGTGGCAAAGAAGAGAAGCAGAGAGAATCCCATGATAAACACTCATGATTCTAAATAAACGTGTATTTAAACAGGAATCACACCAAGCAGGAGCGAAACAATGGGTCCTCTGCAGTGTGAACCCTCCCCGAGGGGCCCTGGATCCTGCCGCGCCCCTCGTTCTCTGCAGGAGTTCAGCGCAGGTCTTAACCAGTCCAGCCCGGGACCGCGGGCTTCTGCTCTGGGACGCAGTGAAGCATGTGCAACAGGAGGTGCTGTGCCGGGCGGCCTAACCCTAACCCTAACCCTCATTCTCTGCAGGAGTTCAGCGCAGGCCTTAACCAACCCTAGCCCGGGACCACAGGCTTCTGCTCTGAGACGCAGTGAAGCATGTGCAACAGGAGGTGCTGTGCTGGACGGCCTAACCCTAACCCTCACCCAACAGCTGGCGCTGTGCCGGGCAGCCTAACCCTAACCCTCACCCTCACCCTAAGCCAACAGCTGGCTCTGGGCTGGCCTCTACCCACATCCTCCCTTCAGGACTGACTGAGTCACGGGAGCCTCAGGATGGAGGGTGGCTGGTACTGATGGGACTGCCGCTCGGCCCAGAGTGAACACCCTCCCCTCGAGACGCAGCAGTGACACCTCCGCTCACAAGCGCACCCCGGGACACTCACCGTCTGCTCTGGCGTAGACGGCCACAGCGCCGTTGACCAGGCCAGCGTATAGGCTCTGGGATGTGCAGGCCAGGCTCATGACCGTGGACTTATCTGGGGTGAAGAAGTGCTGCAGCCGAACCTTCTTGCAGCCTTGGCTGCTTTTGTAGATGGAGATGCTGAGAGACACATCACCCGGTGGGCGCGCGCTCACATGGAAGGGCGCGAGCACTGAGCAGAACCTTGTCCACCCCAGCCCGCCCTTCCCCACCTCCCGCTCCTTCTGCAAACACCTGGCTGCACTGAAAAGGCTGCTGACCCTCTGATCTCTCTTCTCTTCTAAAAGAGAAGTTCTGGGTTCTTTTTTAAGCCTAGTTCTTCCTACAGATCTAGGGACTTCACACGAGGAAAGTCAACGCAACTTCCCTTTAAACTCTGAATGATGCTCAGTGTGAGGTTAACACAGAGCACATCTCTGTCTCATTCTGAAGTCTAAGAGCGATGTGCACTTAGAAGCATGAATCAGCAGGAAGTGCGTCTGCAGCAAAGGGCAGCAGGACTAGAACTCCCTGTAAGGTGCCGCCGCCCCCTGGGGTTCCCCAGGAATGTCCCACGCATGGGCTCCTTCAGAGTCGACTCCCAGCCTGCTCCACCCTCACCACACAGACCCCAGAGAGTTGCCACGGAGGGTCGCGGCAACGCCCAGGGCCAGGGGCGCGCTCACCTGCCCTCCTCCGTCCCCAGGCAGACGGCGGGCACGCCCAGCGCCCGGCCCCCGCCCTCAGGCTCGCGGGGCCTGTCCTCGGCGGGCACGTACGCCATGCACAGCACGCGGGACTCCACGTTGAAGCACTCGATGACCTTGGGGCTGGAGTTGTGGAAGGAGACGATGGCGATCTGGCCCATCTGACTGGTACAGCTCCCGATCTAGGGGGCGGTGGGAGACGTGAGCGGGGGGCTCCCACGGGGCCTGCACAGCTGACCCCCACGGCCGCAGCGAGACCCGGCTCTGGAGTGGGAACCAGCTCCCAACAGCGTTGGATGACCTCCCACGTATGCCCCCTCTGCGACCCTCTGTGTTCAATCAGGTAGCGTTTTCCTTTACTTAAATGAGGACAGAACAGTTTTGCTCTTGTAAAAGTCACATTTATATCCTTTAAAACCCGAACACCTAGCACCACACGATGGCAGAGGCCCATCGATATGTAATTCAAAGTCTGGAAATACGGACTAGAATCAATCTTAAACCAAGCCTTACCTAAGAAAACAAGGATACAAAAAGAGGAAAAAAGGGGTGAGAAATGCCCCAGTTGAAAAAAAAAAAACATTTAAATACTTCTATTATTTAAATTAGTTGTCTTTGGATTGAAATTAACCTGCAGAAGTTTTATTTGAAAAAGAAGAGAGAAAAGCATTTCACTCTAGGATTGTCCTTTTCCCATCTGGGACTTTCATGTCTATAGCACACTGACGCCTAACAGCAATCTATGGGACAGCCCTGTCTGTCATTTTCTCATTAACTGTGGATATGGATTCTTCACGAACCTGCATTAAAGACAAACAAAGGCATCTTACCCACAGGAAACCATGAGCCACGGAAAACGAGTCTGACTGATTCTCATTATTCAGGTATGGCTCAGGATTATAAACAGCACATTCAATCTAAAGGGGAATAAAATCAAAGACCCAAATTTAAAATGGGACTCAGAGGAGGCTGGAAGGCAAGTCTTTTAACAGATAACAGTGTCTGACGGAAGCCACGGAAATGACAAAGACTAAGAGAGGAAAAGATGGATGTACGAGTTGCAGAAATTTGGTTTTTAGATGCAAACACCTGTGTGCCCGGGGGCTGCATCCCCATGGGGGAGGCCACATCAACAGGCCCTTGCCTCTCCTAGGGAGCGGGTTCTGCCACTGGAGGGGTCCCCATAAACCGAGGGAGCTCCAGGTCTGAGTGTCGGCCAGAGACCACATGGGAAACAGTAACATGTCTCTTAAAGAGAGATACACCACATGTCTCAGTGGTCACAGCAGTCACTGGTCACAGTGCCTGAGCGCACAGCACAGGCACGCGAGTGTGAGGCCACCTGGAGACGGGGTGGGCCCACTCCCCAGGCCGGCAGAGGGCCCCCAGCTACGACCCACAAGGGAGCCCAGCCGCCGGGCGAGGGGCCTGTGAGGAGGGCGGGGCAGAGGCCGAGACCAGCAGGATCTGGCCTGAAGCACCCTGGTCCTGCAGGATCTCTATGCGCGCCAGCCCGGAGGCCACGCCTAGGCTGCCTGGCCCACCTTGAACTCCTGCTGCTTGGCCACTGTCACGGGCATGTGTCCCAGGAGCAGCGGGTGTCTCTCCTTCCTGATCTGGTTCCCGTCGTCCTCCACGCAAAACCAGCCCAGGTGGTTCTCCTCCTCTGCAGCCGCCGGGGAGAGCCAAAATAGGTGAGGACGAACCCCTCCTCAAGCTTCCTTCCCAGCCGCAGTCTGACCCCCCCCGGGCGTGCACCCATCCTAGCAGAGGAACATATGCCGCCCCTGCTTTCATCAGCTGACCTCAACCCCGCTTACCCAGGGCGAGCTTGGCCATCTGCAGGCTGTTGATCCAGGACTCCTTGATGGCGGGAGTGAAGGTGTTGAACACGGCGGTGAAGAAAGTCGGCCGGCCGGACCTGCAGGGAGAAGGGAAGGCCGTTCACTCCACAGGTGGGCTCCAATGCGTGAAATCCAGTCCCGGGGCCTGCCTGTAGGATTCGGTCCCCGAACCGCGAGGACGGGCAGGTTGGGACAGAGGACCAAGCTCGCTACCCCCCCCGCTGAGGCCCACTGACTTGTCCTGCTTCCCCGGGAGCTGCAACTGCACCCGGCAGCAGTCAGCAGCCCGGATCTCTTCTTCCTTCTTCAGAATCAGCCTCTGCAAGCCGGACATCCAGTCCTGGGCCACCGACGGGTTCAGGTTCTAGGAGACACACAAGCACATGGAGAGGTGTGAGTAGGCCAGCACCGGACCGAGGGAGAGGAAGAGAGAGATGCCATGACATCAAAGATCCAGGGACACCAGAGACACTGATCACGTCAGGAAAAAGGCTCCTGCGGGAGGAGGGCCACACGGCGCCAGGACGTTTCTAAGGGAACTGAGGCTCGAGTCAGCCTAAAGGCGAAGACAGTGACACTGGAAGGCTTCAGCTTCTCTGAAATAGGAGACACAGTCAGATCAAGGCTTGAAGAAACTCCAGTCCTCCCTTCTGGGTGGTGGGAGACATACTGATGGTGGTTTAGAAACTAAAAGAGGATTTAAACCCAAGATTCGGCTGTCACCTGATAGTTTCCTTTGAGGTTTCCAACCAGCTGAGTGATATGACCGATGACGCTGAGGTCATGCAGCAAGTTTTGCAGGTCTTGATACAGCTGCCCCGGCCCCATGTAGCCTCGGTCTGCAACACAGGTGACAAAAGGCGCACGCTGAGGACTGCCCTGGTGCTCCAGTGGCTCTGAAGGCAGGGGGCCCTGGTTCCATGCCTGGTCAGGGAGCTAGATCCCGCATGCTGCAATGGAAGATCCCAAGTGTGACAGCTAAGACTCGGTGCAGCCAAAGAATACTAAAAAATTAAAGCACACAAATCTCAGTGTGCTCCCGCCAGGGCTTGAGGAAGGAGACTCGAGAACGGAGTCTAGCTCACCCAGAATTTTGTAAATTCTGCGACAGGCTTGAAATCTCAGGGTTGGAAAGCCAAGTGGAGTCCATGCGGCCAAGGACACAGTGACTGTGTCCAGAGACCCCCAGGGGCGTGGACCACGGCCCGGCGGATGTGGCCAGCTGCAGCTCTGTGCCTGAGGGCCCCTCCTCACCCCAGGCACCCACCACATAGCGGGTGCTGGGGGCATCCAGGACCAGGGATCTCCAGGCGGGGGGGAACCAGGCAACAAAGAGGCCACAGACAGACACCAGCAGAGACAGCGAGGGCGTCCCCGGCTCCTGATGGGCACGTCACCCTGATCCACCACAGGTCTCCCTGGTCTGTGCCTGTTCCCAGACAGGGAGGTGCTGCAAGTGGCTGCCGGTGCCGCCACACAGCCCCTCTGCCCAGAGCCGCGGCCGCGCCCAGCCCCGAGCATGCATCTCCCCTTGGAACAGAGGCCCAGCCATGCCTGTGAGCTGCCAATCGTGAGCATTAAGTAACTACATAGAAATCAGTGGGAGTGATTTTCCCACAATGACATGCATCAGAATTTGCACATGACTGCTCCCGCCTGCTGAGGGTTTCAGGAACCTGTCCTTGGGACAGGCCGGCTGCCTGGTGGCGATGCCTTCCCCATCTTGTGTACACGTCTCTGAGGGTCTGACAGCTCACCCTCTGCCCCAAAGGCCCCCCAGGCATCCGCGCTGTGGACACAGCCCCTCAACGCCTGCCACGGTGCCCACCTGGCACAAATTCTTGCAAACTGAGGGTGGTCTAGGGGCCACTTGTGGAAACTGAACTGAGATTATGAGAATCCTAAATGAAGAATCCAGTGTCACCTTATTTTTGCCATAAGGGAAATTTATTTCCTCATAAACCCGCCTCCTGAGATAGCATGGAGCAGAGTTAAACTAAGATGCAGTGGGCACAGAATTTTGCAAAATAAGTTCCTGAACTTAAGCTAACCGAGGGCCTCCAGCTTGCAAGGCTCCACACCTGGGGGAAAACTCAAGGCCTCACGTGGCACCCCGCCAAGGACAGGCAGGGCGTGGGGCGGAGGCGCCGCCCAGCCCGGCCCTGCAGGGCCCTCCGCCCACAGCTGTGGTTGCCGGGCAGGGAGGCCCACGCTGTCCCCACCACTCAACCGCAGCACAGCCTGCAGTGCTGAACTTCAGAAGAGTCATTCAAACAGCAAAACAGTCACGTGAACATCAGGGAGCAGGGTTTCTAACTCAGCTTCTCAAAATAACTTGGGATGAGAAGCGTGGGAGCGTCAGGAGAGACAGCGGTGAGGGCGCTGCAGCTGTTCTGTGAAAACTCCGGCACGACCGAGGCAGCCAGCCAGCGAGTGTGTCATGGACGGGAGGCTCCCAGCTGCCCAGACCCACCAGAGGAACCCCAGCGCTCAGCCTGGTGCTGGGGTCAAAGGGCAGAATCTGTGCATGTGGGCAGCTCACCATCTGTCCCACAGGACCAGCCCTCTCTTCAGGGTGAACCTGGATGAACCCCTCATCACTGCTGCCGTGGGACGAATACCTGGACCATTTTCAGCGTCTCTGTAAGCGCTGGACAGCATCACGCTCTGTCCCGGAGCTGGGAAAAGTCCCAGAGGGCCCTGACCTGAGTTCTGTCTGCCCACACTTACGGAATTAGCAGACTTTAGTTCTAACCGAGAAAGCCTTTTAAAGGCCATTTACTCCCCCACTCACCTTTCACAGCTCAGAGCTAAAAATTAGACCCACTCCACAGTTGGGGAAACCACAGAGGTTCCCACACTAAACCAGGTGAATATCCAGGCCCACAGTGCTGACCGCGTCTGTGTGCAGAGGACCCCAGGTCAGCACAGCCCCCGACTCCAGTCTCAGCACCCGGCACACCCTGGCCCCCCACCATCTGTTCACCGTGCACTTAAAATGGGTGAACTGTGCTGTGTGAGAGTACCATAATTTTAAAAATTAATAAACGCTTAAAAAAGTAGCACATCTGACACAGAACCAAGACTATTAAATGGGAGGCAGCTCTGCAAAGCGCCCGTCCCTGGGACACCTGGGCCGAGACCATGCCCGCCCCCCAAACTGGAGTCTCCCCGCCTGGAAACCTGCAGTCAGAGGCCCGCCGTCACCACCATGCATGACAGGGACCCGCTGAGGACACACAGGTTAACTCTTTCTCCCTGAGAGGCCAGCATTCCCTCAGCATCAACAGTCAGGGTCACTCTGCTCTCCTCTGTCCCAAGAGGAGATATTTTACTACCTTATCAGCAATGATCGTGTTTTCCTTCTCTGACCTTAGGCTTTCTTCTCCAGCGTGCGACCGTGTGTGTAATTGAAACCGATAGAGAAAGAGGCCCATTGGATAGGGATGGGTCAAGGGGCCCATCTCCATGGCAACTTCTCGGGTTCCGGGGTCTATCTGGGGGCCACTCAGTGGTCTTGGTCCTATTTAAAGACTTGGCAGTACTGCCAGTTGTAAGGCCAGAGCTGAGCAGCTGGACAACCCTAAATTCAGAATGAAAGAAAAGGTGTTCTCTGCAAAGTGACACACCGTCTTCTGACGGACAGTGAGGTCTGTGTGCCCAACTTGCAGGGGCAGGTGGGAAGTTCCTGGGATCACCGAGGGCTCAAGTGCAGCAGTGGACTTGGTCTGGGTTTTTTCTTGCGTGTAATACTTTAAAAATCAAGTCATCCTGCGTTTTGCTTTTTAACCCTGCTGACTTGACTCCTATTCTAAGCTGGCTCAACATGAACCATAAACTAGAAGATAAACAAGAGAACGCAGTGTTCCCATGAAAATAGCATCTATTTCATGGATCGAAGGCATCCCTGGAGATCTGAACACAATGAGGTGATCGTGATCACAAACACATCTTGGGCTTGCTTCCATGGTAATAGGCACAGAAACATCATTTTTATTCACAAAACCAAAACATAATAGGATCTGTTATCCTTCCAAGACATTTAACTAAATTTTTAAGAACGTTCAGATCTTCATGTTGCTCTTATTAAGTAAAAACATTAGTAATCGAGTCAATTTGGAGACTATTTCTCCCTCTCCCTACTCCTCAGCTGGTCCCTCCTTAGGAAAACTTGTGATAAAGTCTGGTATTTTGGTTATTACTTGAGATGGTACGCACACTGTTTAAACAGCAGCATTAGTTTTCATCAGCAATTCAGGAGTCTAAGAGCACATGCTCACGGAGCTGGCTCCTCAAGGAGGTCACCAGATGCATGACTGTTAGCATCAGGCCAAGAAGAAGAGCAAACAGTGAGCAGACCCCACGTCAGCGGGGACCCAGCAGTCACTGTTTCCTGTCCCCCTAGACCCAAGTGAATGTGCATGCTCACTCGGAAAAGCTACACCTTTCAAATGCTGCCTCCTTCTGAACATGTCAGAAGCAAAACAATCTAAAAGCTTACCAAATACACTTATATATAACATTATAACATTAAATATAAGGCTCATTTTATATATAAAACAATTTATGGGAAGTTCCCCTTCACTGTACTTTAAGTACTCCGCAATTCAGGGGCTGAGGCCAACGAGTGAGTACAATTTAGCCGGGTTTTAACTTGGACTAAAAAAAAAAAAAGCAGAAGATGAAAGTAGTGACTACGCCTGTGATACCAAGTTCAAATCCTAGGGTCCGCAGTCCCTTTCCTAGCAGTCTCTGTGTGCAGGACTGCTGAGCGCCACCCACTGCTGGGCCCTTCCCCAAGTCCTCTGTGAGGGGCATAGGCAGGCGTGCCCCCACGGAGACGGAAAGACACGGCGGAGAGCCGAGCCCACAGCCCAGTCCACGCCCGCTGGGGCTCTCTCTGCAGCCACACCACATGCCTTCTGCAGTTCAGGGTGGGGATCAGAAAGACTGATGGCATCCCAAGGGCAGACCCCCTCCCGACCCCGAAAGAGGACCGCTCAGAAATGATCTGCCCGCTGGCGTGTGTCCACGCTCCCCACGTGTCCCCTGTAAGGACCGCGCCACCCACGCCTCCCGCCTCAGCCCCGGAAGCATCACTCACGGGGCTTGGCACCGGCCGCCGCCAGCAGGCTCTCGGGCGCAGGGCCCGCGGGACAGCGGCCGCCCTCCACCGCGCCCTCGCCGCTGCCGTACTCGACCACCTCCGCCTGCCCGAGCGGGACGCTCCACTTCAGCAGGTACCTCTGGCCGGACATCACCGCGCCGCCGTCGTGGGAGGCGCTGCGAGAGGTGGAGCCCTGGTTTCAGCAACCACGGGGACCTGTCTCCGGGCTTCTCTTCCCAGGAGACGCTGCAGAGACCCCCCTCCACCCTGCCCGCCCCTCGACATGCTCACCAGCTGAGCTCTGTACACAGTGTCCGCAGGAAGGGGACACGCCACCACCCACTCCACCCGCGACCAGAGAGCTCCTGCGGGCCGACACCAGCGCCCACTCACCGGGCGCTGACCGTGGCGCACATGAGCACATCGTTGAGCATGAAGAGCCGGCGCTCCTTGGTTTTCATGATCTCACCCCGGTCATTGTAGACAGTCTCTATCACGTCGTCAGAGCGGATGAGGTAGCGATTGCCGCTGCTTAGAAGCTAGGCGTTCAAAGTCCATCAAGGAAAAGAAAAAAGATGAGAAAGAAGCCTCATGAGAGACACGAGCAGATAGCGTCCAAGTTTTATAGATTCTCTTTTCTTTACAGAGAAACCCTGTGTTCCCAACCACACTTCGTGCATGTACAGCAGAGAGCTCAGAAAGTGGCTTTTTTAAAAAACATTTTTGTTTTGCCTTAAAACCATGCTATTCTCTTTTTTATTTTAACTTATTTAATGTTTGGCTGCACCCTGCAGCATGTGGGATTTTCTCTCCCTGACCAGGGATTGAACCCACACCACCCACATTGGAAGGCAGAATCTCAACTACTGGACCACCAGAGAAGCCTTGCATTTTTTTTAAATGAGTCTAAACAATGGCAGGAACCTAACTTCCTTCCTGGAGCACAGTCTCTCCAGCTAAGATATGCTGACTCAGCCACGGAGGGCCCAGCTGTTTTCCCGTGTCACTCAATGCAACCCTTCTCTCTCAATGACTCCTCAGAATTCACACTCCAGTCTTCAGGGACGGTCATCCCCACCTTTCCTTTACTCAGGACACCGTCTTGACCTGGAAAGTCTGTGGGAGTCTTTATTCTGTGCTTTTACTTCTCCCGAAGGATATTGTAGTGACCTAACACCCCGACTGCTCGTGGCTGGCCATGTTTTACTTGTCTGAGCCAATCAAGACACTCTTGGTTAGCAAAGGAAAGGTGCTTCATATTCATTGGTAAAATGACTTAACTCATGCAGGAGGCAGACTTATTTTAGCGGTTCAGCCTGGTAGGAAACCAGACACCCACCCTGGCTGGCTGACCTCACCGGGACGAGGCTGAAAGTCCCTGACTCGCCCATCAGTGATACGGCCCTCAGAGCACGCCGGCTGCCCTGGGTCCCCACACGTGCGGTACCATGGGGAAGCGGGACTTTAAACAACACAAGCCCTGCTGAGAACATCTGTGAACACTACTTTCTGCTTATAAAAATTCCTATACAAACCCTTTGGAGAGTCAGGGAAAATCTGAGCTTAAAACGTGTGACCATAAAGTGCTTGCAGTTAAATTATTAGGTGCCAGTATCCGGTAGGAAAGGACCCCTGCTGACAGAAACAAACGTGACTTTAGGAACAGAGACTATTATACATAATTCTTCAACATGGCTCATACCCAGTAACTGCTTCCTGTGAACGAGAGCTTCAAATAAAAATGGCTCAGCCTACATGAAACTGGATTATCGTGGCAGGAACACAGCTTTGTAAACCTGAAGCTGAGACACCGCTCTGCAGAGGAGCCACCTTTACACTGCGTTCTGCATCCCTTCTTCATGACATATGTAGCTTGGTCCCACACGGACGGGGCGGGTAAGACCGTGTGTGACTGCCTATGCTTCTGTGAACGTCCATGCTTCCAGCAAGACTAAGAGGAAACGCTGCATTTTGAAAGTAAAATTCAACTAGAAGAGTGACTCTTAACACTCTCGGGGCCCTGGATCCATCTGAGGACCTGGTCAGCCTAGGAGCCGCTTTCCAGGAAAAGTGCTCAACCAGGCGGGCTTTGTGTGCACTTTCCAGGATCTGCAACCCAGAGGCTCTCCATGGACCTTGGTCAGCAGCTCTGGGCCCAGGGACTCACCACCAAGGTCCTGGGGGATTAGTAATAAGTGGCTCAGAGAGCAACAGCTCGTTAGCACAAGCGGAAACAGCCTACAGAGCGGGAAAGCGTCCACCTTGTTCAGGTACCGCTCGTTGATGGCTTTTGCTATCTGTTTGATTTCACAGCGCTGATCAGCGTCTCTCTTCCTCTCATTCAGCTTCTCCGCTAGCGTCTCGAGCTCCGTCAGCGCCATCTGGAGGGGGAGACGGTCGGGGTGTCCCCGGGGCGTGTTCTTCAGCATGTCCTTCAGGAGACACAAGGCAGGGGGAGGCAGACACGTGAGGCCGGGTAGGGGGCAGACGGTCACCAGGCACACCGGCCCCCCCATCACGTGGTTCCAGCATGGGCGGGGGCGGGGGCGGTGGGGAGGAGGGGAGGAGGGTTCTGGCATCGCATCGCTGCTTCTGGGGAATAAAATAAGCCCTGGGAAAGGACAACCAACTCAGTGAATCATGCTTTGGCTGAACATTCGAAGCTCCTTTTGCAAATACAAAACTGACTTATTAAACAGGGGTGGGAAGGAAAACAAGATTGAGTTTCCAGGGAAGGACCCTGTGGCTGGCTCGCCGGGACCTCAGAAACTTCTGCTCTGGTAACGGTCAGGCTGCGAGAGCGGGGAGAGGGGACCCACAGACGCTCAGGATCTCCTTCCCAGTTGTGTGTCCTAGTGCTGGGCTTTGAGTGCTGTCTGCCTGGGGGGTGCAGGGAAAGCCCCACAGGGGCACAGCGTGGTCACCTCCTGCATCCAGGCGCCCAACTCCAGACTCTGAGTCAGGTTCCGAGAGGGCCATCTACGAGCCGGGCGCTGTCACCTTGGTGACCTCACAGTCTGCCCTCCCTCCCCCATCCCACCACCGCCAGGCCCATCCTGATGTAAGTGACCAGGGAGGGTGGGAGTAGGGCTGAAAGTCGGCCATCCACATGAGGACCGGGAGGCGCGGTGGGAGCCTCACCTGGAGCAGCAGGATGAACTGCGGGAACCTCTGGATGGGCTTCGTCATCAGGCTGTGCAGTGTGACGCGGTCAGGGCTGGACTCCTGACACTGCTGTGGGGACAAGGCCCGTCACCCCGGCTCAGATCACGCTGCCCACCTGCCAACCCGCCCGCCTGGACGCAGCCCTGGCAGGAGCGCACACCACCCGCAGCGCCCATCAGGGACCTCCACGGCTTCCGGCAGCCACTCCTGGTAGGGTGGGGTACACCCCGGGGTCAGAGGAGGGGCAGACCCCAGAGCCCCCCCCAGCACCATGGGGCTCATCCTCCAAGGGTCTGCTCCCTACCCGCCCTGGAGGCCAAGGAGCCCTCCGACCAGACCCCAGAGCCTGACCCTGAGCTGACCAGCAGCAGGCAGCCGGCCCCCGGGTCTGGGGTCTGGTCTCCACTTTCTGCCTTGACCCATCTGGCTACATCCTTCTAAGGATGTGCAAACAAAGGTGGTTTTCAAGAAGCTATTTTACCACGACAAATTCATCTTTATTTCTGGTACTGATCCAATACTGAGGGTCCCATTGGTGCTAAAATCATTATAATAAATATACACTTAGAAAATTTGGTAAAATTTCACTACAAAGTACTTGGCATCGAACCTGTTATCTGTTCAGTTCAGTTCAGTTCAGTCATGTCCGACTCTTTGCGACCCCATGAACCGCAGCACACCAGGCCTCCCTATCCATCACCAACTCCTGGAATCCACCCAAACCCATGTCCATTGAGTCAGTGATGCCATCCAACCATCTCACCCTCTGTCGTCCCCTTCTCCTCCTGCCCTCAATCTTTCCCAGCATCAGGGTCTTTTCAAATGAGTCAGCTCTTCGCATCAGGTGGCCAAAAGGATGTTAAAAAAACACCAAAAAATTTTAGTGTTTACCTTTAAAAATTCAAGGAAAGCAGGTTTTGTAGCACACGTTTTCTTAAGGATTGCCACAGCTGTGCTGAAATTATTCACATATTCACTATAAGCATCCAGCACCATGGATTTAGAAAACTGTAATACAAGAGAAAATCGAGAAATGAAAATAATGTAGGGTTCACTGCCTCTTTGCCAAGCTTAGGATGAAAGACGCACGGTGCACAGAGCCTCCTGACCGCAGACCGGCCTCCATGGGAGGTCTGCAGTGTCCGTCCAGGGTCAGCCAGGGTCAGCTGGGCTTGGGCCAACAAGAGACCAACCCTGAGGCATCCAAAAAGAAGGGAGGGGGCCCTGGAGCCCAAGGGAACCCTGCAGACCTTCCGTGAGCACCAGCCCCATTACCGAGGCCACGAAGACGTCTCCGATCATCTCCACCGAGTCCCACTCAGCCACGCGGCCGGCCAGCGCGATCTGGAGCAGGCAGTGGCACTGCAGCACCTCCTTGACCCGGAAGAAGACTGTCCTCAGCTTCCTCTCGCTCAGCACCTTGGGCTCCATCTCCCACAGCGGCTTCTCATATTGCTGAGGCAGAGACCAACAAGCACGGCCCAGGCTTTTCTCAGGTTCAACAAGGAACACAGAGAAGCTCACCCTTATAATTACATGTGTGTCCAAATAAACCGCATGACTCTTGATGTCAATGCATAGACACAATTCTCAATCTTTTAAGAACTTTGCAAATTTGAGTATTTCATAATTTCAAAACCTATTTCATAGGTTCCTAAAAGACAAAACAGCGTGATATTTGAGTACCTCTAATATCCTCTTAAGAGCATCCACGTAGTTCTTCTCGCTGTCAACAATTGAGCCCAGAATGTACCTTCTTACGACCTGTTGGGATTTTGAAAACACAACAGTTAAAAACTTCCTCGGAAAACACAGCAAATAGATTTCACTTCTGTTGAGGCTTATCGATAAAGTTTCTCCGTGTTCAAAACAGTACATAAGTGAAATCTCCCAAGGCCTTAAAATATGTTAATGATCTACCATGATGGGCATAAAACATACTTCTCCATCACTACAATTCTGTTGTTTTTTAAAAACAACAAATTATAAACCACAACTCGAACAACACAGCAAAATTATGGCATTAATAACAACTTCGTTCACTCATACAAGAATGATCTGACTGTGTTCTGCATGCCCAGCATGGAGCTACATGGGGTTAATGTATACTTTGTGTACATATTAAGTTCAGAAAAAATAAACTTTCCCATCTTCCCCCCAAAAATGGTATTAGCAACACTTATCTAAAATCATTATTCCAAAGTTTTTTTTAAAGCCCTTGGAAGGTGGAGGTATAGTTCTGTTTTGTTCTCAGGCCATTCAAAGCCTCCAAAGCTAGAAGCACAGCAAGTGAATCACCAAGGTCGTTTCAGGAGCAACCCCCACCCCCTCAGATCTGAGACGCCTGCATGTGAAGTAGTGACATCACTTTGGGGTTTGTTCCCACGACCCAAGGGCACGCAAGCATAAGCTTCTGGCCCCAAGGTGCCTGCTGGAGACCAGGGACGACACTTGGCACTTCTGTCCAGCTGACACACAGTTTGGAAAGTTGGTTTTGCCAGTAAATGGGAAGTAGAGCCTAAAAAGCACAGCAAGGTTGCTCCTCCCCGCCCCCAGCTGCGCAGGGGGAGGCTCGTCCCAGGAACTGCGGCGCCACCTGGTGGCAGGAGCCGCCCCTGGCTGCGTCTGCGCCACTCCTCTCTTCACAAGAGGGGCTGCTCCTTCAGAGATGGCGGCAAAAATCAACCTGAGGGACATCTGAGGAACAAAGTGACGTGTTTAAAGGGTGGATGCTTCAAAGCACATACAGATGTGTCTATGAGCCCACAGACCCCTCACTCTGGACCCCTCCCAAACTATAGAGGGTCAGATTCAGAGTCCCAGACACTGTCTCAAGTCTGGAGCCAGAATATCTGGGAATTTGGGGGGAATCTAACTCAGGTATGGACTTCCCTGGTGGCTCAGACGGTAAAGTGTCTGCCTACAATGCGGGAGACTCGGGTTCGTTCCCTGGGTGGGGAAGATTCTCTGGCGAAGGAAACGGCAACCCACTCCAGTACTCTTGCCTGGAAAATCCCATGGGAGAAGCCTGGTAGGCTACAGTCCATGGGGTCGCAAAGAGTCGGATACGACTGAACGACTTTACTTACTTACTTAACTCAGGTATTAAATACTCTGCTTAAGTCCTGAGAAGACTCTTGGTGTATCAGGTCAAAGGGCCTGGAATTGGTATCAAAACAACTGGAAAGTAAAGATAAAACCCCAAATCTGCCCCAATCGCAGGGCCCCCGCAGGTTAGGACACCCCTCGGTCAACCCTGGCATATGGACAGCACGCCTGGGGGCGGTCCCCAGACTTCAGGCTTCCCAAGATCCATGCACAGCTAGGGCGCGGGGCTGTCCCGGGCCGGCGCTTACACCTGCCTCACGCAGGGCTTCCTCGCGTACGCCCTCCTCACGCACGCACGCACGCACGCACGCACGCACGCACGCACGCACGCACGCACGCCCTCCCCGCTCTGCGCGCGCCCTCTTCGGCACAAGCCCGCTCGCCCCGGCCCCGCCCCCACCCTGATGGGTCGCTGACGGTCTCCTCGGAGCAGCTCACCATCTTTCCTGTCGGACTCAAAACGGACACGGAGGGTTTTCATGGTCTGCACGCCACACGCGTGCGTGCGTGTCGTGTGTACGACTCGTGCATCTATATCGACCAGCACCTACCTGCCCACCTACGTCTGTCCAGCTTTGTCATCTACCTATGTCGTCGGTCGTCGCTCTCAGCGTCCATGAACTGCATCATGCTGCCCACGTGGGAAGGCTCAAATCACATCCCCGCAGGACCAGCAGCCCTTCCCCCGAAGGCCCCCCGCTCTGGGGTATGCCTTGGCCCCTCATGCCCTCCTCTCCTTTCACCCAAACATAGTCAAATGGAAACCACCTAATTTTTTCCCCTCTGCTACCTATGTTCAGAGATTAAGAAATTCGTTTACATTTGGCTGACTTCATGAGTTACTGGAAATCTGTATTCTAACCTCACATTGCACAGACGCTTCACACACTCATATCTGGTCTCTTGGCCGTCAGTGTGAACGAGCATAAGTGACTCTCACAAAGAAGCAGATCTTCTGCGCGTGCTCACAATCACACGGGGGGGGGGGGGGGGGGGGGACGACACCTAACATGTTTAAGGACAGCAAGGCCCGAGGCCAGGCGGACGGAGAGGTCAGCGTAGCCCTGCCGTGCCAGCCCCGCCCCACGCCCTACCTGCTGCTGAGACAAGCCTTCCGGCATGGGGGTGAGGATGGCTTCGGGGTGCTTGCAGTCCACGTCGATGAACACGTTCTGCTCCTCTTCAAGACAGGATCTGTGGTCTTAAAGGAAGACAGGGTGTGTTATGGGGCGCTCATAACACTGCAGGGCAGTAAAGCTGCCGTCAGACCGGCGCCCTGGGCAGACACCTCAGCCCCAGGCTTCTTTCTCACCCAAAGATGAGTCAAGTGAAGCTTTAATAAACCCAGAAAATAGCCCCTCCCACAAGGGGAGCAGGGTTTGTCGATATTTGCAGTTTTTGATACTTGAAATCTAACTTCAAAAGGCAGAGGTGTCATTTGAATGTCTAGATGGCAGCGTAGAAACACATATTTCAGTTTCTGAATCTATAACATACCAAAATCAGAAGCAAATAAAGGCAGTTCTGAGTCACTCAGAACCAACACTCCACAGTCAGATAAAAACGAAGGGAGACTCAGTAACCTCCTTTCTGCCTTTCTCATTAGAACTCTGAAAAAGCACAACTCCCCCCAGATCCAAAATTTTAGACCAGGGTATCCTTTCTGCCCCCTTCTGATGTCTATGTCAGAAGCTTTCTCTATCTCCTTTATACTTTAACAAAACTTCATAAAAAAAATCTTTTTTAGACCAAAACTAAATTCATTTCTAAGAACTTAGATGCAGCTAAGTAATCTAAAGAATCCACAGAACGGCTAGAAACCATAAAGGCACAGGAATTTTTAGGTAATATTGAGATTATCTAATTCAAAGGTACATAAGCCCAGTTGCACAGAAAACTGTCAGAGGAGCTTTAAAAAGCCAGCACACAGGATCCTGATCCTCTCTGCTCCACCGCAATCCAGAAGGGGCAGGAAACACGCCCAGGGGCCCCAGCACAGTGAACGCATCCCTGCGATCATGTTCTATGATGAACGACCATGCTGAGAACCCAGGGGCTCCGGGAGCGACAGCGAAGGACCCCCATCACCCAACTGCCGGGAGGAGCCGGTTGTGGGGGGTGGCAAAATCTACCACCTGGGAGAGTGCCCCCACTTCCTGCCGCGGGGGGAGAGTCCCCCACCCCGCGCCCGCCTGGAGGGGACCCAGCGAGGAAACGCACCGGCAGAGACGAAGGATTTGGTCCTGATGAAGGAGCGGCCCCGCTTCACGGCGGCTTTTGTCTTCTCCAGCCCGTCTTTGGTGCCCTCTCTCGCGGCCCTCACCAGCTTCTGCATCTGCAGGGAAGGGGGGCCGGGTAAGGGAGGCGGCTCGGTGAAAACTCCTTGCTGCTCTTAATCCATTTTAAAAGAATACTGTCAAGTAGTCTGGTCTTGAAACATCATCTGAAATTGGCTTTTTGATCTGGGAGAGCTGGCTGTTGTGTGTGGAGGATGGGGAGGTGGTTTGGGGCTGTTTTGGTTTCACTGGTTTTTAAAAAAATGAATACGAGACTTAAAAAAAGAGCCCTTTCTTAGCATAGGTTTTAAAGTGTGTCCTTCTGTGTTTGAAAGTTGACCTTCGTTTTTCTTACAAACACTTGCCAAGAGCTCTGGAGAAGCCTGGGTGTGGAGAAACCGAGGGCATGGACGTCAGGGGGACTGCCCGAGATTAAAGGGCAGCTCGCAGGAGACAGGGGAGCCGCCAGCTGGAGACCCCCGCCCGGCCCGGCCGCTCACTCTGGAGGCTGGCCCGGCGGCTCACAGGCTCTTCATACTGACCACTCCCAGGACCCACTGCACCGGCGGGAATACCTGCCAGGATGTGAACAGAGAGACGGCCAGCCCGCAGGAAGGACCAGCAGAGCCACTCCTCTGTGGAGACTACAGAGTCAGGAAGACCACCGCCCACCACAGGGGAGCATGCTCACCCTGGTTCCCGGGGGCAGGTCCTGGCATAGTACTTAGACTCGCCACCAGTGCCCGAAGCCCCCAGCCATGTGCCTTGCGTTTTATCCACTTTTCTCGTCCTTTAGAAGCTAACCTTGGCGGTACTGGCCATCCGGCACCAAGTGATTGATCATTTAGAGAAAATCCAGATGCCTCTTACGACACACACCAACACCCCTTCAGTACATCCACGGTGCCTCTACAGTCCTCCTGTGATCCTTCCCCGGCGGGCGGCGGGTGTTCAACACCTGCTGCTCACCCCTGCGGCTGTGGCCGGGGCCTCCCAGCGCCAGGCCTCCAGGGCCACTGCCTGGTTGTGCATTTGTGCAAAGTGCCGCCGGCCGAGGGACTCTTGGGGGCTGAGGCTCAGCTGACCCAGCATCAGCCCAAGTGTGCATCCCAGATGCAAGAGCCACACCCCTGCGGGTTACCCACTCGCAGGGCCGCCAGTCTGGTGCCAGACGTGCGTAACTGCAGCCCAAAGTGACCCTGCAATGCCCCTCTGTCCCTGCGCCTCGGATGTGCGCCTGGCCTCTCACCCGACTCGACGGAAACCAAGCCCGGGTCACGCTGTCTGGCCAACCCCACCCCCGTGTCCTGTACCCACCACCACCCACCTTCGCCAGGTCAAACACGGCCAAGCCACTTCTGCTTCTGCTCCTGCACCCCTTCAACCAAACCTGGCCGTGTCCAGGACAGCGGCCGGCCACCCCCTTCTCCACGGTGCCCGCATCCTGCCGGAGCACCCGACTGCTCAGCTGCCGGGCGCCTCCCCTTAGCTCCTTCCCCAGTCTCCCCAGATCCCCCCTCCTTCTGCCAGACATGGCCTGCAGCCCGGCTCCGTCCACGCTCCCTCCCAGTGAAGCCACACAGGTGCCGAGGTCCATGGAGAGGGAACGGCGCACCGGGGCCCCACGGCCACCAGCCACACACCGGGCCCCGCTCACCTGCACAGGAGGGGCACGTGGCTGCCCTGGACAACTCGTCCCACTCTGCCGCTCACGGCACTTCCCACGGTCCTTTCCTGGGGGTGTCCATCTCTTTGCTGAGCCAGTTTCCCTCACACACTGCCCTGCGCTTCCCAGAAACCCCCACCGGCCTCCGACTATCCCCAGGGCCGCCACCTGTTTCCTGCCCAGGGACCAGCCTGATGCCCAGCCGAAGGAGATGCTATGATTCCGGGGGCTTCACTCCCGAGTTGGAAATCGTGGAGCACAGCAGTGGCATTTACAGGGATGTTTCTGAATGAACACCTGCCTCGGGCACGTGTCCTTCAACACCTAAACAAATGACAAACATCAGAAGGACGGCAAATTCAGTTGAAGTGAAGTTACTTGACAGTGCTCTTTTAAAAACCATCTCAGACAGCAGACGCCACGACATTCAAGCCAGCAGTTCTCAGCGCTGCGGTCTCAGGAGCCCTTCACGCTCACAAAGTCACCGAGCAGCCCCGAGGGCTTCGGCTTACCTGGTGCATTTGTCTGTATTGTCTAAGGAGTTGAAATTGAGAAAAAATGTTGAATATTTTTTAAATATTTATTTTATAAACAACAAAACTATTTAACTTTACCTTAGCTAGGAACGTTTTGTGATAAATTACTATGTTTTCCGAAACAACAGAAAACGTGCACTGGTTTGCACACAGGGGAACCTGCCTCGAGTCTGGCGTGGAGTCAGAGGATCCCGCGTCCCAGCGGGTGTGGGTCACAAGCCAGGAAGGACAGAGGCAAAGGACGTCCCGGAAATGACAGCAGCCGTCCACTGCCTGGGTGGCCCTGAGGTTCCCTGGACCGCACCGTGAGAACCGCCGCAGCTCAGGTCTGAGCTTGCTCACTGAACAACAGTCTGCTTCTGCAGAAGCATTTCCAGCGGGAACCACACACCTTCAGTTCATGTTTGTGCTTTAGCTGCTGAATCTCTACCGCGCCCACCGTGTTTGCCATCAACTCTCTCATCTTTCTCTCATAGTGCTCCTTTAAGCGGGTTAGGTCATGGGAGAGCTACAGCACAAAGAGACACAAGCTTTTCACAACACGCTCTTCCCGCGCTTTCAGGCCATCTTACGTTGAGAGGGCTTCAGCCGCGTCTGGTGGGTGACGTTCACACACCAATGTCCTCCTGCCCCGGGCCCCCCGTCCTAGCCCTCCGGCTCTCGGGAAATAAACACAGGAGTGAGTCAAACATGTCAGCAGAGGGCAGACTCCAGGTGAGCCAGGCTGGAGACTCCTCTGTGCTGAATTAGAGCAAGTAAACGCACAGAAAAATCTGGGCAGCAGCATGCGTTTACATTTTAGTGAAATTAAAATGACCCAAAATGTAGAAATACATGTAAAATTATTCCTTTATGTCAGCACCAAAGCAGAAGAAACTTGAGTCCAACACTGACTAAGAGGGCATGGTTTGGAGACAGCCACATAAACGTCTAAGTCTCCACACTGACGTGACTTCCTCTGCGGCCCCCCGGGATGGGGTGAGGTCTCAAAACTGTGCTCACATCATCACAGATGTCTCCAATGTGCAACCCAAGGCCTGCGCCTTAGTGAGCGTGTCCCATGTTCCCCAGACAAGGGCATCTGGGCAATTTCTGATCCAGTCTAAGCCTGGGAGATGAGTCTTCTTTGGCAGTTTTTGAAACATGACTCTGTAAACTAGGGAACTAGGGACTTGTTACAGCATCCCCTGTCCTGTCCCAGGACACTGCCCGCTGGCCCTTGTGGGGGCTCTGCGCTCACGGCCGCCCAGCCCCCTCCGGCATGTTACTGTGGTGCATTTGGGAGCACAGGTCCGCCTGGACAGCCAGGAGGGCAGACTTTCTGCCCAGAAATCGTGCCCACAGCTCACGGGCCATCGATGGACCAAGCCAATTTGCACTAACCCCCCTGGCCCACTGAAGACGAAATTTAGGAGTGTCTTAACCGCTCTCCAAGGCCCCCACTGGGTGTTCCATCCTGCTGAAATCAGGCTCCAGCACCATACTGAAAATCTCCATTTAAATTTGGAATGTTGGGCTCGGCTAGAACAAGCCAAGTGTCACCTTAGTCACCAGATGCAATTAAAACTACAGTTGTAACTTCACTCCCTGGTTAAGTCTCTGCTGTGATAACTCTGGTGACAGACGAGAGCCAGGTTCCTGGAAAAGCTTGTTAGAAATACTGAGTAGTTGGGGGATGTCCCTGGTCCTACAGCGGTTAAGACAGCACGCTTCCAATGCAGGGGGCGTGGGCCTGACCCCTGGTCGGGGAACTAAGATCCTACAAGCCATGTGGCCAAAAAATACATACATAAATAAGGATCAGGTAGTTGGGTTGACCACCAGCAGTCGATAGAGCCTTCTTAAGTTTCAGGATGAGATCACAGAATATGTGAACCCCAAGTGCCCGAAGTGACCTGTAAGCCACACAAACATGGAGGCCATGCCAGGAGCCTACCAGCTTGGTCACAGGGGCTCAGGCTGCCGTGACTCACGGTGATTTATCGACTGCGTCATGAGGCACTAGCCGCAGCCTCTGATCACGTGTGGCCTCACACAGAACACGGAGCACCCTTGGGCGTGACCGTGGACAGCTGTACAAAGCCCTCTTTCACCAACAGCCCAGACAGCCAATGACACGAGTAGTGGGGGTGGCCAGTCACCACCGGCCGCCAGGCCCCTCCATGAGCGGTGCTCCGGTCCCCACCTACACCCGCTGGCCCTGGCATCAGCCCGGAATCCACTTCTTCAACGGACCCTGGTCTCAGAACTGTCCCGCCGAGGGAGGAGAGTGCCCAGCGGGGTGGGGCCTTTGTCCTATAACATCCCCTGTAACACCATCTATTTTTACTCCTTCCTGTTTGTGCTCCGAAGGCCGAGGATCACAACATCCCGTAAAGGACAGCGGGCTGCGCCGTGCTCGCCAGCCCGGCTCTCCACGCAGCCGGCCGGGCACTGGCACAGATGGCCAGGGAATGCCTCCTTACTTCCTGAATACTCGGGACAGGGAGCTCGCTCGGGGCCTGTTGAGGGGCTCCGTTTATGTAAATTTCATTTTCCCATCCTGCCAGGACTGTACTGTATGAAGTAAGGGGCCTCCTCTCTTTTGCTAACATCAAGTGCTTTCCTCAAACCGCACATCAACATCTTAAAAAACAATTATGTAAAGACTGCGTGAACGAGGCAACCCCGTCCGGCCCCGGCCACACGCGCGTGTGAGCACGCTGTCCCCCGGCACGCAGCGGGACACCTGCCTGCTTCCTGTGGTCGCCGCGCAGGAAGGAGCGGGGGACCCCACTCCTGCTCTCAGAGTCGCTCTGCTCCTCGTAGCTCTCGAACTCGCTGGAGCTCCACCCGTACTCCAGAGAGCTGTGGCCGCCTTCATCTCCGTTCTCCACGTCGTCATAAATCATTTCATCTGAGTGCAAAAACGCCAAATGACGATTTAAAACGCAGAGCTCCTGGCTGCTCTGTGTGCGTCTGCCGTGTGAGAGCGTCGCTGAGGGCTGGGGCGGAGATGCCCGGGAAGAGGTTGGAGGAGAAGTGCTGGGGCCTCGGGGGGAGACCCCTGGCAGTGATGGGTGGGGGCAACAAAGCTCTGACAAACCCCAGGCCCATCCACATCCAGAGGACCACTGGTCTATGAGAACCCACCACGATTATACCAAATGATTTCTTGCCCACAGAGAACTCTTGATGAAGGAAAAAATTCTTTAGATAGATATATGGAATATAAACAGATTAGACAGATTGACAGTTCACAGATAATCAAATATGAACGAAAGTGAAGCATATTGCAAACAACTATAAATTCTGCTTTTGTGCTAAAATTAGCCCATAAAACCTACAACCTGTTGCGTGCATGCGTGCTCAGTCACTTCAGTTGTGTCTGACTCTGCAACCCCATGGACTGCAGCCCACCAGGATCCTCTAACCATGGGATCCTCCAGGCAAGAATAATGGAGTTGGTAGCCATGCCCTCCTCCAAGGAATCTTCCTGAACTAGGGATCAAATCTGGGTCTCCTGCTTTGCAGGCAGATTCTTTCCGCTGAACAACTGGGGAAGCCCATAAACTGTTTCTGTATTTAAATGTCTTTATCACATCTGTCATTTCAAAATTAGTGACAAGCACATCTGTTCACACCTCCAGATAGTGACAAAGGCGCTGCCCGCACAGGGGGCACCTGGCCGAACAGAACGGCCGTCACCTCAGCAGGGGCACTGCTGGGCCGCCTGCCACTGGCGTTTGGTTTCTGAGGCCCCAGATCATCTTGTCTGTGCTGGGGGAGGCCTACCAGGGAGGACCAGTTCCCCGAAAATGCATTTCAGACCTGGCTTTACAGAAACCAGCCTTAGTCCCCATGTTGCTTGCAGCAGGTACTTAATAACTGCCCAGGAGCACACTTACTCTAAAGACCCACTGGGTTGTTTATAAAGAGGCTGGAAGGTCTCCCGTCCTGCTGGGTCTTGGGAGGCAGCCTCTGTTAGCTGAGGCTGTAGCAGCTCTGGGGACCTGATCACCTCTAGAGCACTTTGGGGATGAATAAATGAGTCCATGCTTTTAAATAGGAAGTTTGCTGTTGATTTTAAGAATATGTCCTCTATGAGGCTGGGAAGGTTGTCAGGAGTTTTTAATACCAGGCGGCCACTGCATGGCACCAACTGCCTTCTAAACATATGGTTTCTGTCATTCACGTGGTCCCCTGGGAAATGACACCGAAACAGCCAATGTTGGAAGACACCTGAACTCTGGAGACACACCTCCAGGGCTAGGATGGGCTTTGGCTTACTTGCTGGGCGTGAAGGCCTGACCCTTCATCTGGGTCGTTCGGCATCAAGCTTTCCGGGTGCAGGGGCTCCAATTCTGAGCTAACACCCTCCGAGGGTCAGAAGGGGTCCACTAACCCGTCACTGCTCTCTGCTCCCTTCTGTGGGTTCAGCACCCCTTTCCCATGAAATGCAACATGGACTGTTCCTCCAGGCTCTACGGGCGATCAAGCTCCCCAGTCTGTATCTGATGCTGCCTGTGTCTCTCTTAAAGGACAATACTTTGGCCAGATGTGGAAATCTGGGTCAGAACACTGCGTTTTCTTTAGCAGTTTGGGACCATTATCTGCCTGTCCAGAAGTATGCTGTTCTTCCTTAACTGCAGCTCCTCCCAGGTAGCAGCGGCTCCTCCCCCGCTGCAGTTACGAAGGTCACGGTGGGGCTGTGCAGTGGGGCTGTGCTTGGCCGGCTCAGCTGTATGCGCCTCTGCGTGCATTCACACGTGACCCTGCTTTGAATCTGTATTTGCATAATCTGGGAGCTTACGTCTGTAATCCCGGAAAACTCTTAGTAATCCCTCCTTCCATGACCTCCTGTGCGTCACCTGCTACCCCCCCCCCCCCCCCCCCCCCCCCCCGGCCTCCACGCCTTATCTTTCCATTCTATTTTCACATCTTTAACTCCTCCTGCTTCTTTCAGGTAATCCAACCCCCAGGGTTGGGTGTAAACACGCGCACAGGTGTGCACACACAGCGTTCTACCCCACAGCATCAACAAGACATTGAAACCTTACAAAACACACCACAGACGCGCAGGGGCTGTGTGCCTAGGGGCTCCACCTGCCCACTTCCATCCAGCAGGAAGCCGGTAAGCTACAGCCCATTAAACTCAATTTCAGACAAAACCAAACCTGGCTCAGAGTCTGAATTTTCTCTTGGCACGTCATCGTAAATGGCTTCCTCCGGATCTGGAAGGAAAGGAAAGGAGACTTTAAAACTGACCCAGACGCAGGGAGAGCAGTCTGCACTCATGGGCCCATGGCCTCCGGCGAGGCTTCAGCCGGGAGGGCAACTGGCAGGGCCCCACCAGACTGCAGGCATTGTTCTTAGGCCGGAACACTTCCTGCCGAGGGAAGACAGCTCTACGGAGGGGCTGTGAAATATCTCCAGGAAGAGGTTTATGGCCTCCAGGCCAACGTATTCTTTTTTGTTTTGTGTTCAATTACACATCTTTATAAACATTTTTAAGTTATTGCAATTAATGTTTTCTGACATGCAAAACACACAAAGATGGTGTGCAGTCTCAGAAACAAAGGGATAGCTTCACTGCTACTCTGAGTAGGAATCAGCCAACAGCGTCATCTCATTTCCCGCGACTGCAGATGAAAGGCAGCCACGTGCACATAAAAAGATGTATAACGTTTAGGACAAGAACCTCTCAAGCTGTACTACATGGAACATTAGTATCCTAGGAAATTGTTTAAGGTGTTTTCTTTTTTTAAAAAAATTGGGATCCTCCATGGCTGACGTTCCATGTGCCTGACTCAAGGGTCCCACAGGAAAGCAGAGTTTGAAGCTCCTGTGCGTATTTGTGAGAGCTCCACGCTCTGCAGGGAGACCAACCAAACTACAGTACGCTCCATCCTGGAACCCATAAAGGTGACGGTTACTAAGCAACGGGAGACAAAACCAGGTAAATACAGCCCCCCTCTCCTCTGACATGCAGCCACTGTCCCTTCCCACGTTCCCGGGGTGAACGCATGGCCAAGACCTGGCGTATTCTTGTGTTGCTGTCAAACCCCAGGTCAGAGACGCTTGCTGTCCCGAAATAAAATGTTTCAACTGCGACCACAGTATTTCCACTCCTATTAGAGCACGTGAGTGGCTGCTGGCGTACAGACCTCACGTTCGAACAGTTATTCCACTAATGAAAACAACTCACGGGAGAAAAAGTCAGACAGGTTTTACTTTGTAAATAAAGTTGCTTGAGGACAGTGAGATGATAATTTAATCCTGTAATGATCTAGATTTAATAGCCCGCTCACAGAAGCATCTATGTTCGCTGAGCTCGTTTCAACAATATCATAATTAAAACAGAAATGAAACATTCTAGGGGAGAATTTAATAATTAGGAGAATGCTAAGAAGGTTCTACCTTGGGAGTCAATCATATAAGACAATTACACAGAAATTAGTGAGCCAGTGGGCAGTAAAAGGGCTAATTAGAAAGGCAAGATTACTATAAAAAAAAAAAACTAAAAGACAAAAAAAAAAAAAAGACAAGCCTAGCTAAAATTAGTTCTGCTTTCTGCACCACACATGGCATAGAAGGTCTGCCATGTCATGCCATCTGGTCCATGGGCTGGCTTAACCACCCACCACCTCGCTTCAAAATGGTACCATGAGAAAGCACCTCACTGGGGATCACAAGAAAGAATGGCTTGTTAGTGCCACCGTCCCCAAATCTCTGACTGTTATGACAAAAGCCAAGATCAGTACTGGAACAAATCCATCAGCCAGGACGAGGGGATTGCTGAGATGCAGAGAGCAGAGATGATCTGATGGGAGACAAAGCCATGGCTTCGCGGGGCCTGGGGAAGCATCTGCACAGTCAGCGGTGGTCAGTGCTCTAGGAGAATGGACGCAGGACAGGAGGGCAGCAGCAGAGCCGGACGGACACACACCGGCTCCGCGGCCCTGGGGCGGTACTCACTCTCCATCCAGGCTGTATTGGCCGGATCTGCGACCCAGCGGGCCAGGGCGCTGTCCTCCTTCTGGTCTGGATCCTCACTTAAAGAACACACATAAGAACATCAGGATGTTGAGAGCCCCTCACACGTGTCTGGTGGGATGAGAATGGTGCAGCTGTGGTGGAGAAGTTTGGCTCTTCCTCAGAAAGTTAGACACAGGGCTACCAAGTGGCCCAGCGCCTCCGGTCCTAGATGTGCAGCCAGAGAACGTGCAGCCAGAGGACGTGAGGGCAGGGACCTGGCAGACACCTGTACGCAACGTCCACAGCAGCGTTAGCACAGCAGCCGGGAGGTGGGAGGGACCAGTGTCCGCCAGAAGACGAGGAGATAAACAAAATGTGGTATGTGCGCACAATGGAACGGTATCGGGCCTTAAACAGGAAGGAAATTCCAACACACACTACAATATGGATCACCCTTGACACATGATGCCAAGCCACTGAGCCAGACACAGGACAAGTGCTGTACGGTTCAGATCACATGAGTACCCAGGACAGGCACGTTCAGAGACAGAATGTAGAACAGAGGTCTTGCGGGGAGGGGGCACCGTGGGGTACAGCATGAAGGGCAGGGCTTCTGAGCAGGATGATGAAAATGTTGCATAGACAGAGAGCGGTGATGGTTGTACGACTCTGTGAATGAATTTAATGCCACTGGATTTTACACTTTAAAATGGTTAAAAATGGCAAACTTTATGGTATGTATTCTTATTGTACTTTTACAATAAATGATGCAATATACTGAAAACTATAGGATGGTCCACTTTAAATAGGTGAAACGTAGTATGGTATGTGAATTATAACTCAATCGAGTCACTTAAAAGCAAACACACCTACCATGCCCCGAGCACGCTGCCATGCTGGGTGGTAGGTGCTCTAGAACGTGATGAAACCTGGTCTTTGTGTTTGAAGAATTCAGTCTGGTAGCAGAAAGGGACACAGGAGATAACGGTGAGAGCACAAAGCAATCAATCACAATGCAGGTGTGTGCACACAGCTCTGGAAGCACAGAGGAGGACGGTTTCATGAAAGGAAACATTTAAGCTAGGTTTTGGAGGGTGAGTAGGAGTTTGCCTGGAGGCAGGGATTTTCCTAGGAATTTCAAGCAGATGAAGCAGCAAGTGAAGGCAAGCAGCATGAAAGAAAGGCCCATAATCAAATCAGTTTCGAGGATTTCAGATGAAAGCTGGGTCAGACAAAATTAAAAATCCTTTCTTCCCCTTGGGACTCTCGAGAAACTTAACAAGGTCAAGCACATTGTCCAGCTCTATCTGGTCGTGAACCCAGTTTCTCTTTATCCATAAGTGTAAAATTAACATCTGAAAGAGTCCTGGGGTTCAGGAAGACCTGATCTGGGGGTCCCCGGGAGAGAGGGCAGAGGGCACAGAAGGAAGGGTGGGGAGGGGTCTGGGGAGGGGCCTGGTGAGGGGCCTCGGCAGTGAGCTCAGATTCACAGCGCTCGGCATATCAGGGAAGGTCCAGGACTCAGAACACCTGTGGAACACAAACAAGATACCTGTTTGCTGGATCCTCAGAACTCAAGGAATTCAGCTGGCTGTCTTCTGCCACTTCCTGTGTCTCTGCCAGGAGAGGAAAGTTCACACTGTTCACACCTTAAAGACACATCTAGGAACTTGCTTTTTACCCTCTAAATGGTTTTGTACTTTCCTTCCTCATCAGTGAGAGGTTTCTCTTATTGTAAAGTTGATCAACTGACAGATTTAAGCTCTTCAGCCTTTAGATAAAACGTACTCCAAACAGGATGACGATGAAGAGTGACACCCAAAAGCCTCATGAACCAGCCTGAAACACAGTGGTGCCCAAACGAATCAAGCCAGAATCGAAAAGTAACACCACGGGAAGCTGCAGTTATGATTTACTTGAAAATGTGTCCACAGGACAAGCTCGAAAGATTCTCAGGGGAGGAATCCCAAAGCTGGCGACATTTGATAACCAAAACTGCGTGTTCCCCTCAGCTATCTTAACTGGGGAGAAAAAACCGCTTTCCTCAGGCTTCACACACATCTGTCCTGACGGCACGTCTGAGAGGCCACCATCCCCGGGGCTGCTCCTGCTGTCAGGACATGCAGCCCGGGGTGGTCCTCACGCGTGTCCTGGCACGGAACAGGGAAACAGACCCGGTGAGAGGGGGACAGCTCAGCAGAGAGGCCGGCACTGGCCCGTCCTGGACAGAACCCGCTGTGCTCCAAGCCGGACGCATGACTTGGGGGGGCGCCGGGGGAGACGCAGCCGCTGCCCGAGAGCCTCGGCCGGGACAGCGGGGCGCTGCCCCCACAGAACCCCACGGCCTGAGGGCTCACAGACGACAGCCTGAAGCCTGGACGTCCAAGGTCAAGGCACCGGCGTCTGCTTGGGCCCCTTCCGGCTTGCAAACGGTCTTCCCGCCATGCCCTCCAGTGAGGGGAGAGCTGGGGACTCGGCGGGGTGTGTCATCGGGCACTAAACCTACGTGCGGGGCTGCACCCTCAGAACTGCGTCACCTCCTGACACCGTCACCTCAGGGGCCAGGTCTCAACATGTGACTCTGGGGGAGACACAGAGTCTCCCTCTAAACCTGAAAACCCAAGCCCTGCACAACCAGCTGAGGCTGAAGCAACACAGCCAAGGGGCGTCTACAGAGATGACAGACACTGGCTTCGGGAGCCCCGTCCTCAAAGCTACCTGCCGGCTCCGTCCCGCTAAGCAGAGGTGCCGCTGTGCCTCGGGACAGCCTCACAGACCTGGGACCCGTGGGGACCCGGGCCCCCGACAGCCCCGTCACAGGCTCAGTCTCCTGCACCCGCCTGCCGTGCGGCTGCTCCTCAATGAGCCTCCTGGTTCTCCCGGAAGCCAACCTGCACTCCCTGGTTCCATGAACCGGGGCTCCCGCTGGACAGTCTGACAGCAGAGAGCCGGCCGCCCATGAAGGGACGGCACGGGGGCACAGACACACATGATGTGGGCCTCTGAGAGAAGGAGGCGGGGGCGCAGCCTCGGGGCCCCCTACCTGCGGGCTCGGCGGGCGGGGCGGGCAGCACGGGGCTGCTGTAGGCTGGCAGCAGCAGCGGCAGGCTGCAGGGCACGGCGTAGCCGCACGGCACTGGCACGCAGTACCCGCTGGGCACGTGCGGGCCCCCGCCCTCCCCCTCGGCATCCAGGTCTGGGGGCGGCGGCTGGTCTTCCTGCAGGGGCGTGATGTCGATGACGGAGTAGGGGTTGACTCTCGACAGGACCCCGGGTTTCGGTGGTTCCGCTCCCGGTCCTTTTTCACATCCTGAGGATGAAAGGAGACTGTGGTAGACATGCCTGGCCATGCAGGACTTGGCCAACGTGCCCTGCTGGCCCGGGAGGCCCCAGGCCTGGGAGCACCGTGCTTTGGGGCACCCGAGGGGTGAGCGCGACCTTGGGGACCAGGAGCACACAGCCCAGCTGAGCCCAGGGCAGCTCCTCCACTGAGGCGAGTAGCTTAGACGCTGCCAGAAGTGGGGAATCATTAACCACATGGAGAGGTGGTGAAGGTACCAACCAGACCATCGGTCAGTGAATAAAAGTGACCAACTCCACCTCCAAACTTTAAAACACAAATTAAACTTGTATGTTTCATATCAAATAGCATTATTTTGAAATAATACATGTACATAGTGACAAACTATGATGAGGCCATTTTTATTAGGAAAAAAAGTACCTGTTTCCTCCAGAACATAAACAGAAAAGAAGATGGACAAGATTGAAAACCACAGAAAATAGAACAAAGAAGAGAACCTCAGTCAAACTTGAATCAAGTAATTTCTGTTCACAGCACATCAGACACATGATAGATTTTGGACTCCTGCACCCTACCTTCCCCCAGACAGTTCAACCCGCAGGTGGGCTGGCTGGTCCCTGGGTGGTGGCTGGAGGATGCACAAGGTCCCCCGGCGGCGGCGGCAGCGGCGGTGTCGCTGGCAGGAGCGTCTGCCCCAGCGTCCCCTGCCTCAGTGGAGCCCGGAGCCTGCCTGTCGGCCTCTGGCGCTTCATCTCCGCTGTCCAGATCGAGCTGCTCCCCCTCCTCCTCCTCGTTGTTATTACTGTCATACTTGACTTCATTCTCTGAAGGTTAAGGTCACGTAAATCACACTGTTAGTATTTAACACCAGGAGAACGACGTCCTCTCCCCTGAACACACGGCTGGCAGGCAGCAAGCAGTGGGCACCCAGGTGGGCCCTGGAGGTGTGACAGTGCCCCCCCCGGGGGCCCCACCTTTCTACTGGGAAAACTCGGTGCCATCAGGCTTGGGGTATACATCTGGGTTTCCTCTCGGAAGGACCCTCAACTCACAGGCTGGGAAGAAAAAGCAGGAGAGACACAAAGGAAGAGAAAAAGTCCCTGCTACGTTTTAGAGTCTGGTCTTAGAACCGCATGAGTAAAAATCAACTTGGAGTAACACTAAGTAAGCCACCAGGCAAGGAGCAGCCTTCACTTCAGCGGTCCCTATGCGACCAGTGCAACGACTTCGCCTGTTCCGTGCATCTGCCAGGTGTGCACACCATCTCCAGGGTAAAGCTGTGAGTTACCTGTGTCAGCTGGGTTATGCTCTTTTGAAGGGAAAGACAAGAGATGCAAGGATTTGCTGGTACAAGAGTTTTTACATGACTTACAAACAATGAGATCCCTCAAGAAAATAAAAAGTCAGCTGAATCTAAAGGACCAGAACACTGTATCTGCTGTAATCTCAGATCACTAGAAGGTCTTTAAAATTTTTTTAAGGAAAAAAAAAAAGTATATGCTGGAAAATGTGAAAATGTAAAATGTGAAATGGCATTAAAGTCATCTGTGTCTACCTGAGTTTTCTATACATTAAGTATAAAAATACTAAATAAATTGCACTCCAAATACTTTGTTCTAAAAAGAAATGAGTGAAGGGGTCACGGGAGACCCTGAGTCTCAGGTCCCACACTTCAGGTTTTATTCTGACCCCTCCCAGGTTATCTTAGAGCCTATGTAGTTCAATAAATTATAAAACTCTTCTCTTTGTAACAGTCTTCATCAATTTGATTTTAGGTGTGCTTGATCTAATTCTCGAAGCCCAGCAGCTGTACGGTGTGATCCCAAACGAGAAGGCAGACAAAATGCCAGCACGTGGTTCTGACTGGCACTGTCCTGACCCTCCACACTGCCCAGCGTGATCCATGACGTTGCTGAGTCGAACCATCACCTTTGTCAGGGTATTTAACTGGCACGATGTCCCTGTCACGATTATTTGGCAAGTGTGAATTTAAGGAAATGATGACAACTGTACTTGGAAAATGTTCTGGAAAATTTTATTTTTCTGTTGAAGAGATTTCTTGCTCTAAGACGTGTTCACCACTTTATTTCAGTGAATAAACTGAGTGCTTAATGATTTAGCAAAAAAAAAAAAAGGCAAGGAGGCAGGCAGGCAGCAGCAGGGAGAAACGGGGAGGAGAAATCCATCAGGCCCAGCCCATCCATCCCGGCTGCCTGCAGCTCCTGGCAGGCTCCTGGCAGGCGAGGACGGGATGAATGCAGCAGTCAGTCCACACAATGACTGGGAGCCCTGGGAGTCAGGCTGCGCTGGCTGTGGTCCCCACCCCCCGCAGTGCTCCCAGCGGGAGGGTAGGCTGTCCCTCCTCTGAGCAGCTAACCCCAGCACTGCTGACCCATTAGTGGTTTTTAAAGGCTTGTCACAAATTAACACATTAAGGGAAAAGACTAAAAGAATAGTCATTTTTAAGGCCAGAGATCAAAGCTATGTATATTGTTCCTGGATTCTCAGACCATAGCTGATTAAATCCGCAAGCTTAACCCAACATATGATGTTTCTCCTGTTTCAGATGAAGGTTATTTGTTTTTAATTCTTTTTACTGTTATAAAGAAGAAGATCTTTAAGAAGGACCAGGCTGCAAACAGACCCACCAACAAGGAGCTATTCACAGGAGGTGCCCCGCCGCCTCCAGGCTCTGCGTGTCACAGCTGGGAGCAGGTCCCTGGGGGCAGCAGGGTCCCCAGAACAAAGCCACACACCCCCGAAGGCCAGGCCCCTCCCCTGCTGGACACTACCCGCTGTCCTTGCCTCTGGGTGAGCTCACTGCACATCATCAGGCAGTGGACGAGGACTGTCCTGAATCAGCATCGATACGGCGACACTGATGACTTCCTTTCCCTGCCAGGACTCTCTTTTTTTTGTTACTAATTACAGAAAGGTTTTAGTTTCTGGTGGCTTATTGTTGCTGTTCAGTCCCTAAGTTGTGTCCAACTCTTTGCGACCCCATGGACTGCAGCACGCCAGGCTTCCCTATCCTTCATTATCTCCCAGAGTTTGCTCAAATTCATGTCCCCTGTGTCAGTGATGCCATCCAACCATCTCATCCTCTGTCGGCCCCTTCTTCTGCCTTCTATCTTTCCCAGCATCAGGGTCTTTTTAAGTCAGCTCTTCACATCGGCTGCCCAGAGTATTGGAGCTTCAGGTTCAGCATCAGTCCTTCCAATGAGTATTCAGGGTTGATTTCCTTTAGGGTGGACTGGTTTTATCTTGCTGTCCAAGGGACTCTCAAAGTCTCCTGTAGCACCACAGTTCAAAAGCATTTATAATCAATAAATGTTGAGATCTGCATCCTGAGACAACCTGGACCACCTTGTAATAGTGTTTGCATCTGAGACTTGCATCTTCTAATTTGACTCTCTGAGCGCCTCCAGGGGCCCCACCTCTAAGAGTTTTAGGAATATTACCTCCTGAGGTCAGGGCTACTCCAGTTCTGTCATCCCAAGGAGGAGGGAAACTGATGCCAGGAGAGACGCACACATGTTCTCAGTCATCAGCTCGTGTGTCCTGAGGATGATGTTCAAACCCGAGCAGCTGTTTGGGAAACCCTCAAAGCCACACACTTCTCTGCCACACGACTTCCTCCCAAATCCTGCTTCATCCGGGTGATTTGACTTGGCACCTAGGAAGCTTCTAGAGAAGGCCCAGGTCACTGATGGCAGGTAATAGCTGGACATGGATGGAGCTTTCCCACCTGAATACGTAATGACACTACATACAGAACGCTATGCCACCACTGGAAATGACAATGGGAGAGCCTTGGACTGACATGGAAAATAACAAAGTCTTAAGCATGATGTAAAAATGTACAGTCAACAGTTTTAACAATGGATATTCAACAGTTGCTATCATGTAGAAAAGAAATATGAATGAAAAGACAGAAACCTGATCAAAATACAAGTGTCGTAGTGGTGAGGGAAGCATGACCTCGATGATTTCTAGCTCCCTCTTCACATTCAAGGAAATTTTTAGGAGAACAATGTCACTTACAGAATGGGGCAAATCATACCTGAAGTATCACTGAATCATCAAGAAGGGGACTTCCCTGGTGGCCCAGTGGCTCAGACTCCATGCTGCCCATGCAGGAGGTGGAGGTGTGATCCCTGGTCAGGGAACTAGACCCCGCATGCCGCACAGCACAGCCAGTCTGTTAGCCCCATTGCTATCTGTTACAGATGTTAATTACCCAGAAAGTCATGTAAGGATTAGAGTACCATCGTGTTAAGATGTGGCGCCAACATGTTTCAACCCTGGTCTCAACCACGGCGGCCAGCCAGGAAGCAGCCACCAGCCCCAGGAGACGGCACGGGTCAGCAGCCTGCACGCCCGGCGTCCTACGTCCGCACCACCTTCCAGGCTCCCCAGGGAAGCCCCCCAGGTGGACCACGCCTGGAAGAGGGCCCGCACGTGCCCACCCACCCACCTGCCCCGCCGCCCGCGCGCAGCCTGTTACCTTCCCTGGCGGGAGCCGGTGGGCCCAGCTGATCCATGCTGCCACAGCCACCGTGCTCTGGGCTTCAGGGCGTGCGGGGCCGCAGGGAGGAGGCTCGGCGGTCAGGGCCGGGGGGCGGTGCTCCTCGTGCCACTGGGTGTCCGCAGACAGCCTGAGGGGAGGAAAAGGCGGGAGTTCATTGGCGGCTGCAGTGAGGACCGTAACCTCCCGGGAGTAACACTCAGGGCAAAGCGAGGCGGAGAAGAGACCCCTGGCGTCTTGACGGCACCTGGAACCACACGCAGAAGGCACTGGCCGGACCCCTCCCTGCCCGTATGCCAAGTCCCTGCTGAACCTCACACGTGTGTGGACACGAAAGCCCAAGTATTCTTCTTCTTCCTTCAACTAAATCTTTACCAGTTTGGGGTGAAGGGTTAATTTCTGAGGACTGAGGAGGAGGCTAGCTTTGAAGCGAGCGCGTCGGTGAGCCCGCGGGCCTGGGCTGGATCCCAGGTCCTGCTTCATCCTCTTTCTATTTCCTGCCTTCCTGTTTCCTCACGAGGGGTCTGAGACGTGAGCCACACCAGGCAGGCATGGGAGGTCTGGTCCCACGCTCCCGAGGAGCATCCTGTGAGCCAAGGATACTGTTTACGGTGTTGACACCCCAGACACCTGCCTGGACTCCACCAGAACCATTACGGGAAGATAAACTTGACAGACGCACTTTCCTGGTTCTCGAGGTCCCGGACGAGGCCCAGGGAGGGCCCCCACAGGTGCCACACAGAGACACCCTCTGGAAGATGGACCGAGTTCGGTCTCCAAGCCAAGACTCACACGGGCAGACCACAGGGGTCAGGGGACTCGAGGCCTGGAGGAGCTGGGACAGTTAGCAGATGACCTGAGCCTTTCACCCTCAACCCACGAGCAGACACTGGCTTCCGACAGTGAATGTAAAACCACTGCTTCCATATAAAGTCACCAGACCCTCAGCCCACACCTGCCACATCCTGGTCTGCATAGTCACAGCAGGGTAGCACACGGGCACAGAGGTGTGTGCGCACATACATACACGTGCTCACACGTGCACAGAGATGTGTGCACATACATATATGTGTGATCGCACACATGTGCAGAGGTGTATCTGCACACATTCACACAGAGGTGTGTGCCCACATACATAGACATGTGCTCACACACGTGCAGAGCTGTGTACACATACATATATGTGTGCTCGCACATGTGCACAGAGGTGTGTGCACACATTACGCACATGTGTGCTTGCACATGTGCAGAGGTGTGCACACATACATATACACGTGCTCACATGCATGCACACAGAGCTGTGTGCACGCATCACATACATGTGTGCTCGCACATGTGCACAGAGGTGTGCATGCACATGCATATACATGTGCTCACACATGCACAGCGGTGTGTGAACATACATGTGTGTGATCACACATATGCCCAAAGAGGTGTGTGTACACATTACATACTCGTGTGCGTGCACACGTGCACACAGAAGTGTGTGCATGCACACACACATACATGCACACAGAGGCCCAGGAAGCTGCAAGGAGGGAACAGGAGGAAGGCCAGGAGGACTCGCAGTCAGGAGAACACAGAAGGGGGTGATGTCTGCTGATGTATCATCTCCCAAGAAGAAATTTTAAAATGCCTGGAAGGAATCGAGGAAAGAAGAACCTGATGTTCTCAGGGCTCCCGGGGTGATAGGGGCTGCCGTATCACTTCACACCTTCACCATAGGTTGGGGTGGAGACACTGCCTCACTCTCCCAGTGCAAAGCAGCCGAGTCCAGGGCAGTCTGAGGACCCACCCAGGGCCCTGGGGCTGGCATCAGGGCAGAGCAGCCCCCACACACCCCTCTGTGGGACCCTAGCCCCATCGTCCATCAAGCAGACACCACTGGCCCACGGCCAGGCTCACCCAGAGAAGCCAGACGCACAGGCGCACCAGACCTTGGGGTTTTCCAAGTGTTACAGATTCTTCGGGTTTCTCTATCTCATCACTTACTCATCTTAAACCACACTGTACAAACCTCATTAATGCTATTTGTCCTACTTACAATGCATAAGAGAGAGCCAAAGTTACTTCTCTTTTTCCATTCCTAACACGGGACAAAACAAAAGAACATGCCAGTGTTTCTCTTACTCTGGAGCCTGATCCTACTGAACAACCACCGCTCACCTGCTGAGCTCCCAGGACGCCGAGATGCACCGCGTAGCCATCCTAGTCTTCCTGCTGCAGACGAGAGGATGCCCAGGGCTCGTCCCCGGGGCAGAGCTGGCACTGGGACCAGCCCCGGTGCCCTGGTCTGTGTGTGTGACGTGTATGGATTTCAGAAGATCATGATACTCAGGGGCTGTTTACCTCCAAAACCAGCATCGGCGGGCAAGCACCTTCCTGAGAAGGAGACTGTTCAGGAAATGCCCGCACACAGGGCCTGCTTCTGGGTTTGGGGGCCTGGGTGCCCGTGTTCCCTGCTCCGCTCCATGCAGGCACTGCCCCAGGAAGCTCGCTCCCCGACGCTGGGCGGGCGAGAGCCGGGTCTCCTCCCACCTTCTCTGGCCGCCCTGCTGCCTCCGGCCGGTGCCTGCTGCCTCCTGGCTGCCCGCTGGGTTTGTAGACAGTGTTTTCAGGGACAGCGTGGAGCCCGCTTGGCCCACAACCAACCCAGAAATGGAGGACAAGCCTGACTTTCTCACAAGTCCCCCAAGCCCCAGCGGACGAACGGCAGGAGGTAATACCGGTCTGGGCTGCCAGGCCCTGGGGATTATTACTGTCCTTCTCCAGTTTAGGGCTGTGGTTTCCAACAAAAGACGGCACGTGCGGCCTAAGTGGCCACCTGGAGAGACGGGCAGCGCATGGGGTGGGCCCGAGGTGTGGCCAGGACTCTGCTCCAGAGCCTGGGCAGCTATGGAAGTGCCCCGTCACTAGATTTTTTTCCTCACATTTCATGGAAATAGCCTGAGTCTTTGCTCCAGCGAGGTTTCCAGCAGCTGGGCCGTCTCTGCAGATCTGCAGGGAGAGCACCGTGGACGCCCCGAGGGTCTGGGACCTGCTGCCTCTCCCGCGGGTATTTCCCCCGGGGACTCGGGGTCCAGAGAGTGAGGAAGGGGATGCAGTCGCCACCAAGGTCATCCCTGCAGAGAAACAGCACAAGTTCCTGGGGCCAGAGCCAGGACGCGAAGCCTGTCTGGGGAGACCCTGTTCGGGGCTCCCCTCTGGCCCGGGGCCCCGGCGTCCCCGCTGTGAACCGAGATGAAGGGACGCCCCCGTCAGCGGCCGCGGGGCTGGAGGCAGACGGCACTCACCCCCGGGCATCGGTGCTGCCCAGTCACACGAGGTGGGGCACAGATTACAGGCCGAGCCTGTGCCTGACCCACCCAGCTCGGACCCCCCAGAGTCCACCCACCGCAGACTGTGCTGCAGACTGTCGGGGGACCCAGGGTCCCTCACAAGCGCTGGACATCAGCCGTGAGTGGGAGCCAGTGCACCTCAAGCCCGGGGACAGGGCCTGGGGACTCTGGGACACGGAACCCAGATGGCTCACGGCCGCTGGGCCCTTCTCTGTCTAAAACCACAAACTTCCCAGTGAGCTCACGGGAGAAAGGCTCTATCTACCTCCACGCGGAAATCCAGGAGGGAAGAATGAAAAGCTCACATGTCTTGTTGGGAAGGCTCCATGAACTTAACTCTAAGTTAAGTCAAACTCCACAGCAAACCAAACACAAAGCCTTTTCACTGAATGGTTTCATAGATTTTTAAGTAAACGTGATGCTCACAGAAACAAGAATGAAGGAAGGAAGGAGAGTGGAGAGAGGAAGGGGAAAGAAGGAAAAGCAGCTCTTCCCATAAGCCAGGCTGGGAATGCAGCTGCCGGGGTACATCTACTTGGTGACCATCGAATCTGACCTCGGAGGGCACGGGGTGCCAAGCACCCACAAGGCCCCGCTGCGGTGTGTCCTGGGTCACCTGTTTCTCTGCTCACATCAGACTGAGGCCATCCATGGGGCCTGAGTCCACTCACCCCCCCCCCCAAAAAAGAAAAAAGAGTGAATAGAAGCAACTTATTCCATGCGGCAAAGACTGTTAGACAGCAGCCAATTGGCAAATGTTCAGTCTTTTCCAAAGGGTTCTTCGCCCTGGGGATCGACCCCTGAGAACTTGTGGGAGGGGCCCTCACCGGAACCGCAGCCCACACCCTGCCGGCCACACCCGCGCCTCCTGGCTCTGCTGCCCTGGCCTCAAATCCTTACAAACCAACTTCCTCTGCACACTCCCAGGTCCAAATCCACTCACCCTGCAGACTGAGCTCCGTCCTCCCTCCCTGCTGTGTGTCTCTGTATCTCTCCACGTCTCCCCCTCTCTCTGTCCTTGTATCTCGGTGTCTCTGGCCCCGTCTCTGTGTCTCTGGCCCCGTCTCTGTGTCTCTATGTCTCTGGCCCCATCTCTGTGTCCCTGGCCCCGTCTCTGTCTCTGTGTCTCCCCCTCCCCCTCCCCGCCTGCTCTCTGCTCCACCAGCAGGAAGGGACATACCCCTTCCTTGGGAAGCCCGTCCTGGGCGGGGCTGGTGACAGCCAGGGAACCAGACAGGCAGGCAGGGACAGGAGAGGTGGACACTGCCAGGCTGGGGACACCGCTGAGGAACAGGGGCCAGACAGCAGGGGGGGAAGTGGGAGGGACACAAGTTTGGCCGAAAGTCAGGAAATGGAGCCCCGCTGGCGGCCCTGGCCCCCACAGGAGCGCTGACGCCATCTCCATGTCTGCCCGGCCCCTCAGGGCACAGGCTCCAGGACAGAGCTCTGCCAATCCTGTTGACATGGGGGGGTGACAGCTCTACCCCACGGTGTGCTCCTTCCCCGGGGAGTCACCGGAGCCTCCCCAGACACGGTCCCTACAGGCCCCAGGCCGTGACACGCAGGACCACAGGAACCAACCCGTGCGGCTCCGGCTCCGCCCAGGCCGGCATCTGCAGGTTTGCAGGCGTGGAAATGCATTGACTATTCAGCAGGGCCTCCAAATGAGGGTCAGAGCCCATATCCGTAGCTGAGGCGGGGACTGCTTTCAGACACACCGAGGGCGGGGCGGCCCTGGGCGATGCTCCCCACCCTTCCTTGTCCGGCTCACCTCCCCTCAATCCCCTAAACCAGGGCCTGCACGGGACTGGACACGGGGTGCCCCAGACCCAGCGGGCCCTGCCCCACATATAGTCCAGACTTGCAGCCCAAACGTCCCCTCTATGAGCTCCTGAAGCCCACCTGCCTCCAGGCACAAACACGGGTGTCCAAGACCACGCAGTCCAGCCGGAGAGCCTCCTCTCAGAACCATCTAGACACACGACCCCTTCCTTTCAGAACTCACCAAGGACAAAGTTAATTCTGCCTTTACTTGGCCATGTCTGGGAGGAGGGGAGCAGGGAGACGGGGAGGAGGCCGGAGACGCACCCTCACCCGCCCCTCCTCTCGGGACCCACACGCCCAGCAATTTCTTGCATAAAGTAAATTCCAGCTCTCAAAAGTCACCCTGACAGACACGGCATCCCGCCTTGGGAAGAAGGAATTCGGGGAAACCCTGGGCTGACACCCAAGCCCCCGCCTTCCTTACACGGGCACCTGCTGCCCGCCTGTGGGCCCTGCCTGAGGGGTCACGCTGCAGCATAAGTGCACCCTTATTTATGGGAAATGCAAGTAACTCCTCATGCAGAGCAGGAAGGGCGCTGCGTACATGTGTGCATACATCAGGCAGACGCAGGCGAAGCCACTGTCCCCCGAGACTGGAGCCTTTCATCACGTGTCCAGGCAGTGGCCCGGCCCGGTGTAGGGAGGCCTGGCCCCACCTGGTCCCTCCCTATGGATGCCCACCCACCCGACACCGACTCGGACCACCCTGCAGACCGCGGGGGTGCCAGGGGAGCACCTTGCTGTGAAGCCCAGGACGCCCTCAGCCACCTGGCCTCCCCGGGGTCCCCACCCCCGCCCACACACAGGGGAGATGGGCGCCAGGGTCCCCTGCCCTCCTGTCGGCCCAGACGGGATGCAGGGACGCACACCTTGAAAATAATCTCTCCCCCTCAACTACCTGTGATTCACACCCTAAACACTCCTGCCATCTGGCAAACGCTGAACCTTTCATTCCTTCCTATTAAATCACCAGGAGCAGCGTGTGTCTAAATGCTTTTCCAGAACAGAGGCCAGCGGCAGGTCCAGCGGGTTTCCACCAGGCCCCGATCAGTTCTGGACCCGAGGCGGGACTCTATCCTCGGGTCTGATTTTTAGTTCCAAAAGAAAAGTGACCAAATCCATGCCCCCCGGGACAAGAACTCTGACACAAGGCTTGGCCCTGGCACTGTCTGGGAGAAGGGCCCGCAGGCTGAGTCCCCAGCCACACAAGCAACATCCAATTCAGCTTCTCTGATGGACAGAACCAGGGCTGCCCACTGGCCACTGCCCAGTCCAGGGCTTGAGAACAAAGCGTGCATTGATGTCTTATCAGTTTCACAGCGAGCAGGCCGCTGGGGCCAGGGGCCAAGGCCACGTCCCCCAGAGGGAGCTGACGGCCGCACCATCCTGAGCTCCAGCCCCACGCTTGGCCTCCCAGCATCTCGGCCAGGCTCAGACCTGCACACACAGGGACTGAAGAGACACGCCGAATTCCTTCCATCAGAGCTCAGCACTCCTCACCCAGAAGCAGACTCTGGCTCCTGACTTGGGATCACGTCTAACTCTGGAAATCCTGGGCTGTTTCTACAATGGCCCACATAGGCGTCCCATCCCCACCGCTAGGCAAATGCCTGCACTTCCAAGCCCTTGCATGCCACTGCTGAAGCAAGGCAGAGCCGGCCCGAGGGGCAGAGCACCCTCCTGACTCCCTGCGCTGGAAACCCCGACACCCTCCTGGGTCCAAGGCTTCCTGGGCTTCCCCCGTGGCTCAGCGGGTAAAGAACCCGCCTGCAGTGCAGGAGACCCAGGTTTAATCCCTGGGTCAGGAAGATCCCCTGGAGGAGGGAATGGCAACCCACTCCAGTATTCTGGCCTAGAGAATCCCATGGACAGAGGAGTCTGGTGGGCTACAGTCCATGGGGTCGCAAACAGTTGGACACAATCTTGCAACTGAACAATAACACCCACCAAGGACTTCCAGCCCCAGTGGAGACAGACATGGACCTCTGCTCCGACCATTTCAGCTCAACACTCTCAAGCTCCTCCAAGTCAGTCACCACCAAGACCCCTTCAGAGAAAGAACGTGAATAACAGAATAAAATACCGCGTGTGTGTGTGCACGGCGCACTTCTATTAAAACTCCTCAGCCTGTCCTGTACGGTCAGATCCTGGTCTCCACACAGATGAGAAATGACTCAAGTTCAAAGTTCACATCTGTTTGACTTTGAAGCCTAAAGGTCCACAATGCTTTCTTTCAACAACAACAACAAAAAAGATGTCCACTTGTCAGGTACTGGTTCCCCGCAAACTGCCCGTCTCCAACCCAAGAATCAAGAGCGAAGCCTCAGTCCAGGAAGCAAAGCCCCCGCCCCCAGGACCCCGACCTCCTCGCGCGTGGAGAAGGCCTTGGCTTCGCATAGGTACCAGTGTGCAGACTGTTTGGGCACCCTCACTGATTCCTTTTGTTTTCTTCATAAAATGCCCAGTTCAGGAGTCCCAAGCGACTCACCGAGTCAAGGTCTTGGAGCCTCACCTGGGCCACCGGCCAGTGGCCCCCTGGGGAAGGCTGGCTCAGCCATCCTCCTAGGAGCACTGAGGTCTCCCCTCGCCCCCGCGGGCCTCGTCCCCACTCCCTTTCACAAGGGCACCGGGAGGTTGCAGCAACCTCTGACACCACACTTACTTTAAAAAGCAATTTCTAGTATCAGAAAGTGGCTCCTGGAAGAGAAACACTAAACCTAAAACAAAAACTCCAAAAAATCTTTTAAAAAATCTTTTGAACATTGCTTAATGGAACCATAAAACATCAACAACTCACAGAAAGCACTCTCTACTAGCAGGTACACATTACTTTCCCGACATAAAGAAGAACAGGAAATGAAAGAATAACAGCAGGGCCTGTGACTGGTCATTATTATAATCAAAGTTTTGAAAAGGCACACAAAGACACAAAGATGTAAAGAAGCAAAAACCAACTTCAAGGCCTGGCTCTCTGAAGTCTGAGCTGGGAAGGAGCCCCAGTGAGGGGTGTGTCCTGGGGGGGGCGGTGCTGGTGGCGGGTCAGGGGTCCCGTGCCAGCTCTCCTGAGCCTCACTCTCACAGCCATCATGGTCAGAGAAGGGCCCGAGCTCCCACTGCTGGCCCCGCCCCACACCCCCAGATCCGATGCCCCTCTGTACTGCTAAGCCCCACAACTTCCCAAACTACATTTCCAGCAGGCATAACTGAGGGAGCCATAGTCCTGTCCCATAAATGTTTAATGCCTGTGATCCCCTCCTGTCTCGTTTCACTCCACTCCCTCTCTACCCGGGCAAGCTATGAGTAACATGTGAAACAAACACCAACATGGCCGGAGTACCTCAAGATCTGGATTTTCATTGCAACCTTTCTATCACGCCTCATGCAATAAGAATACTGTACTATCCGATATGGGTCTTTAATTTATAGTGACACAGCCACACTCACGGCATTTTCATTTTGCTCTCATGCAGAACATTCTTGGTTTATAATACATTTCCACAACTTGCCTTTCAGCAATTTCCTAAGTGAGTAAACTGAGGTTCTACGGGGGACGTGACTCTTCCAGGGTCGGGTGAGCATTTCCAGAACTCAGCCCAGGGTCCGAATGCCACCAGAAGACCTCAATCTCCAAGAATCTCCAAAGAGAAGTTTCTAACCTTCTAACCTCACCAGAAAAACATCAGAGAACACGCAGCACATCAAAATATCAAGAAGACAAATTCAGTAAAACAAAGTCAAGCTTGACTGTAATAGATTAAAAAAGTTATTTTTAATAACTCTGGATTTTACCTCATCCCTAAATGTCTATAACTGCTTTGATAATACCTGGCCCGAGAGAGAGAGAGGGATACTCATCAATTATTTCAGGAAACCATGGGAGTCTACACCTGACTATGAACAGCCACACAGCCACCTAACTGCAGATGCTGTTGTTGTAACAACAGTCACTAAGTCATGTCCAACTCTTTGCAACCCCATGGATTGCAGCAAGCCAGGCTTCCCTGTCCTTCACCATCTCCTGGAGTTGGCTCAAATTCATGTCCATTGAGTTGGTGATGCCATCCAACCATCTCATCCCGTCATCCCCTTCTCCTTCTGCCTTCAATCTTTCCCAGCATCAGGTTCTTTTCCAGTGAGTCAGTTCTTTGCATCAAGTGGCCAAAGGACTGGACCTTCAGCTTCAGCATTAGTCCTTCCAATGAACCCCCAGGACTGATCTCCTTTAGGATAGACTGGTTGGATCTCCTTGCAGTCCAAGGGACTCTCAAAAGTCTTCTCCAACACCACAGTTCAAAAGCATCAATTCTTTGGCACTCAGCCTTCTTTATGGTCTGACTGTCACATCCATACATGACTACTGGAAAACCACAGCTTTGACTACACAGAGATTTGTCAGCAAAGTAATGTCTCTGCTTTTTAATATGCTGTCTAGGTTGGTCATAGCTTTTTTACCAAGGAGTAAGTGTCTTTTAATTTCATGGCTGCAGACGCCATCTGTAGTGATTTTGGAGCCCCCAAAAATAAAGTCTGTCACTGTTTCCATTGTTTCCCCATCTATTTGCCATGAAGTGATGGGACCAGATGCCATGATCTTACTTTTCTGATTGCTGAGTTTTAAGTCAGCTTTTTCACTCTCTTCTTTCAACTTTCATCAAGAGGCTCTTTAGTTCCTCTTGCTTTCTGCCATAAGGGTGGTGCCATCTGCATATCTGAAATTATTGATATTTCAATAACTGAAATATTGGGCTGCAGATGGAGTCACTTAACCAAACCATACCCCAGGGCCAATCAAGTAAACATGGTGAGAGCTTAAGGGATACATTATATCAATATATTAATATTACACAGAGTATATCTCATTTTTCCTTTATTAAAAAGGTTATTTCCTTGAGAACATGTTCAAAATACATATTTTAAGCGACGAACAGTAAAAAAGTTATTCTTTGCAATGTTCTACCTGGAACTCTTGTTACTATTAAGTTACTATTAAGTAACTCTTGCATAAGATCCAGGACATTGGCAGCTACTTTATTTTGACTTTGTGGCTCAACCAAAGAAAAGCTAAAAATCCACTGCAGTTTGAGTTCATAAGAATTTTCACCCCCAGTAATTGAAATGTAAATATTACATTGCACCAAGTATGTCTGTTGCTTTCTCAGAATGTTCACATCCTGTTAAAAGCTGAAACATTTACTCAGATTTCTACCTTCAAACTGATGGTCTTCCAGAGGGGAAGTGTGGTCAGGTAGGGATGAGGAATCACCTGTCCCGGCTGGCAGCGCACCTGTTTGTCTCCCAGCCATGCGAGACGGGAGGCGGGGTTTCTAAAGTAGCAATTACCTTCACCCTAACGTGGGCCAAGGAGAAGGAAATGGCAACCCACTCCAGTATTCTTGCCTGGAGAATCCCAGGGACTGAGGAGCATGGTGGGCTGCCGTCTATGGGGTCGCACAGAATCGGACACGACTGAAGCGACTTAGCAGCAGCAGCAAAGTGGGCCAAGGACTTTTGCCTTTATAGGAAAATACAAACGACTGTTGCTGACCTAAACACCCCAACTGGCCACTCCTCAAGGGACTTCACTGGGGCCCGGTTCATCCAGACCCCAGGCCGGGCCCGGGGTGCCTCCTGCATCTCCTGACGGCTGGTGGGTCTCGATCCGTTGCCGTTATCCCGGGACTCGCGATAAGTGGGGCGTTTCCAGGGCCTCAGCTCCGCCACCTGCACTGTCCACGCCCGGGGCGGCGTGCGCCCCGAGCGGCCCTCGCACCGTCCCCCAAAATCTGGGGTGGGCGGGCAGCTCGGACTGCAAGGTGTGGTGGGATCCGCCAGTTCGAGGGAACTGGGCAGAAGGGAAGCTTCCCAAGTTAAAAAGGAAACTCCGAAGCTCCGCGATAGGTGGGCTTGCGGGCGGCGCCCTTCAAGGACCCCCACCCCACCCCCGCCCGCTCTCATCCCGCAGAACCCCAGCCGCCCCCCGCCCCCGCCCGCACTCAAGCCACGGGACCCAGTCCTCCCCGACCCGCACTCACCCTGCAGCCGGGACTGGACCCCAGCCCGCCGTCCCTCCGACGACCCCTCTCCCAGCCCCGAGTCCGCCGCCCTGGGATGCGCCCTGGCCCCGCCCACAGGGAGGTCGGCCCGCCCGAACGCCGTGATTGGCCTAATTTCGCAGCGCCGGGAGCCCATTGGCTGCTGCGCCTGCCCGTTCCTCGGTCTTGCCCCGCCCCCGCGCCCGCGCATTCCTGCGGAGCCACGTGGCCGCGCGCCCCCTCCTTCTGCCCAACGCCCGGCTCGGCTGCGCACGCGTGGTCTCCCGGCGCCGGGCGCGCAGGCTTCCCGGACCCCCGGACCTTCGGACCCTCGTCTCTCCCCGCAGAGCCCTCGGGCAAGGCACGCGTGGGCAGGGTCCTCCGGCCTATCTCTCCCCCAGCTCCCCCACCCCCTCCCTTTCCCCAGAGCTTCCACCCCTTCCCTTTGCTGGCTGGCCCTGCCTGCAGGGGCGTTCCTGGCTCCTCGGGAGGTCAGCTGCCTCAGACCCGCCAAGTCTTGGAGGTTTGGAAAAGCAAAGACTTCTCACATTTCCGAGGCAGTTTTTAAAGCTTGCCTTTTACTAAAAAGTTCTCATATTCACCTTCACTTTACCGGTGAACATGGGTTAGAATTCACTACCCTGTAAGAGCCAAAAAGTAATGACTTAAGAGGCAGAGGGTAACCCTGCGGTGTCACCCTTTGAATGGACAGTGCTAACCGGGCCTAAGGGAAACTGTGAGCCACTCAGTCGTGTCAAACTCTTTGCGACCCCGTGGGCTGTAGCCCCCCAGGCTCCTCTGTCCGTGAGATTTCCCAGGCAAGAATACTGGAGTGGGTAGCCATTCCCTTCTCTAGGGGGATCTTCCCGACCCATGGACCGAACCCCGATCTCTTGCTTTGCAGGCAGAATCTTTAGGGTCTGAGCCTAAAAAGCATCCTACTGTGAGCTCATTTGAGGTGAAAATCTGCATATATGCTTGGTTCCTCACAAACGCGCCTTAGGATGAAAAAGAATTCCCTAATGTGTTGTTGGAATTATTTGCAAGGGGCATTTCTTCGTTTTATAATTTTAAAAAGGAAGCATATTATTGCTGTAATTTCTGCTGTAGGACAAAATGCCAGAGAAGAATACAAACCAAAATGACAGTTATAGAATGTTGCCTGTTACCTGGTCAACACTAAATAGTGAGTCACACCCTGTGTGACTCCTGTCCAAACCTCTCAATCATAGAAGTAATTTAATTCAGAATTTTAGAAATTCCAGGCATCATAAAGATCTAGGGTGCCATCCACTAGATTTGTAGAAGGGAGACAATAATATAATTAAATGTCACAAAGCTAATTTAAACATCAAATGACTCTAAAGCCACCATGCTCTGTAAAAGTTCTTTCCCTGCAAATTGTAGCTCATGTAACTCACAGCTACCATATAAAGAATACAATGATTGGGGAGAAATAGTAGTAGGTAAGGTATTATTTTGGGGTCTCCCAGGTGGTGCTAGTGGTAAAGAATCCACCTGCCAAAGCAGGAGATATAAGAGATGTGGTTTCAATCCTTGGGTCTCAAAGATCCCTAGAGGAGGACATGGCCACCCACTTCAGTAGTCTTGCCTGGAGAAGCCCATGGACAGAGGAGCCTGGTGGGCTTCAGTCCACAGGGTCTCAAAGGGTCGGACTTGACTGAAGCAACTTAGCACACACACACACACGTGCACAAGGTAATATTTTAGCAATCTGTATTATTAGAGATTACTAATTTTATGGGAAAAATTGAGCTGTTTTAGAGCACTCTGGAAAGATACTAGAGCCTGAATCAATTGAAAAAGATACTTCCTTTTTAATGGCTGAGTAATATTCCATGGTGTATATGTACCATAGCTTCCTTATCCATTCGTCTGCTGATGGGCATCGAGGTTGCTTCCATGTCCTGGCAATTATAAACAGTGCTGCGATGAATGAGACAAGTGCTCAGGGCTGGTGCACTGGGAAGACACAGAGGGATGGGATGGAGAGGGAGGCAGGAGGGGGGATCGGGATGGGGAACACATGCAAATCCATGGCTGATTCATGTCAATGTATGGCAAAAACCACTACAATATTGTAAAGTAATTAGCCTCCAACTAATAAAAATAAATGAAAAAAAAAAAGATACTTCCTCTCAGTGACTTTAATGTTATTGGAAAAATTATTTTGGGTCTCTTTTCCTAGGACTCTTTGAATAGCTTATTCAAAGATCTCTTACCCAATTTTCCTAGTAACCATGGTGGACAGAGATAGAAAGCCCAAGTGAATTAGCGCTAGTTCACTACCCAACAAGAAGATCCTGATATGTGTTTTCTGATCTAGTGGGGCAGAAATAAGAAAGAAGTTATACTGTGCATGGATGAAACAAAGGATTTGGGGATCCTCTTTTGGTCTGTAACACTAGTAAAATCCTGTGTGAATTACACAAGTCTCTGAACTTCCCTCTCATCCTCTAGAAAATGTGATTAATAGTGTCCACATCATAGATAAGAAACTTGAAAGGGAGAACCACACAGAGAACACTGTGATGTCCAGGAAGAGTAGATGCTCACTAGGTCATAATTTTCAGGAGCAAGAAAACATATTGAACCACTGTTTCTAATAGATGGCTCACAAGTTCATTTTTAAAAACTTAAGGAAGTTCAAGAGGCTGCCATTGTCATCATTTTTCACTCAGAAATCATGTTATTTCAGATCAATGGGGACAATACAGTAGCAGCACTGTAACTAGAAGCATGGAATGAAGCGCCCCATCTCCACAACGGCCCTATTAACCCCTAAGCTCAGGGTCACTGGGAAGAGCATGCCCCAGGGGGCAGGGTGGGGTGCTGGGGCAGAACAAGCTCTAACTCAGGCCTCCAGTCCTATCTGGGCTAGTGTTCTTCAGATACATAACCGTTTTCTGTAAGCCCTTTTGTGGAAGAGGATGAAAGATGAGAATTTCCATTGCAATTCTGCCTTTGGCTATTATATGCATATTTGGAGAGAGAAGCTGGGAGAGACTGATTATGAGGAACTGGCTCACACAGGTGTGAAGGCTGAGAAGCACCACGATGCTGCCATCTGACTCCGGAGAGCCAGGGAACTGCGGGAGCCGATGACGTGAATCCCAGTCTGAGGACAGGAGCAGATGATGTGAGATGACCCAGCTCACCAAAGGAGGGGCTCCTCCTTCTTCCATCTTGTTACAGTCAACCTTCAGTTGACTGGACCACCCCCACCCACATGAGTGGGGGCAGTTTATTGAGTCCACTGACTCAAAGCACAATCTCCTCTGGAAGCACCTGGAAGTAATGTTCAATCTGGGTAACCCATGGCCGTCAGTTGCCCCATAAAATGAACTGTCACAACTGCACATTGCTGATGTGAATGTAGAATGGTACAGCCACTCAGAACATTTGTTCTGCAGTTTCTTGTAGGACAGGCTCAGCAACCCTGCTCTTAGATATGTCCTCAAGGAACCTGAAAACATAAGTCCATAAAAAGACCATTGCAAGAGTTTTTGATTCATAACATTTCAAACTGTTCCAAACAGTGCATAGTTCAAAACTGGGAACAATTCAAATTCCATCAAGGGGTGAGTGTATCGACCAAGTGTGGTACACTTGTCCACACAGTAGAACACTGTGTGTAACAAAAAATAACAGTAACAAGAAGGAATAAACTACACTCAGTAGCTGAGATGAACCTCAAAACCATTGCACTGTATGAAAAAAACAAAAAACAAAACAGACCTGGAGCAAACTCTCTGCCCAAAACTGTGTGTCCCTTTCTGCATAAACGACCACCAGTGTCTGGGGGTGCACTCCCTCAGCCCAAGCCCCAGGGCCTGGACCAGAGTGGCTTTGGTGTTAGGGTCCCAGCACCTGTGCCCAGGGCCTCCTCCCTCACTGAGCCACACTCCCCTCCTGGGCTTGCCTGAAGCGTCTCTGCTTCCCACCCTGCCCCCACCCATATCCCCTGCGATGGTTGGCAGGCCAAGGGGACGTGGGGGTGGTGGGGTGCAGGGGGAAGCAAAGCCCAGGAAGCAGAGAGGAGGCAGAAGCACCCGGGGAGATAAGTGAGGCGGGGTCACGCGGCTGCTGTTTCTGGTGGTCACTGGAATCTGGAGGGGGAGAAGGAATCATTGTTCCAGGCAGGAGACAGGACTCTTTTGTTCCCAGAGCTCTTGCAACAAGGACTAAGCTGTTTTCTGGCTTTGCTGTGTCTCCAGCGGGGGAGGTGAAGGGCAGGCTGGGAGCAGGGAAGGCCGGCCCCCCAGCCTTGCAGACTTGGGGTGGTGGACAGGGGCCTCCACCTCAGTGCTTCACGCTCACACGCAGGCTCCTGGGGGCCAGCAGGTGACACCCGAGTTGTGAGGCCCCGGGGGCTGTGCTCTTCCCTTCCTCCCCCCATCCCCTCCTCTGGCAGAGCAGTTCAAAATTCGGGGAGCTGGGACTGGGAAGGAATGTCAAAGAAGGGCAGAGAAAGAGGATGGGTGTTCTAGAACGTTTCTTCTTGCTCTCAGAGCCCTGGTCCTGCCCAGAACGAGCTCTGATTCTCAGCAGGGTGGGGCGGGGGTGTCATAGGTGCTGAGAAGATACAGTCAGGAAGGTGCCGTGGCTCAAGGAGCCCTGAGACACGGCCAGCACCCCACTCCTTTTTCTGTCCCCACGGCCTGGGTCTCCGTGGGTGAGAAGCAGGGCATCGCAGCCCCCACCCCACCCTGAGAGAGGCCAGCGCCCCTCAGAACTGGGCAGCATCTGCACCTAGTTATCCGGGACCCGCCAGATGAGCTGGGGGACTGGGTCTGGGCCCTGGGAATTCAGAGCCAGGTAGTCTGACAGCCCAGGAAGGAGGGCCTGCAGGGGACAGAGGGGCCCAGACCCCCTCCCTCGCTCCCCGCTGCAGCTCCCCGCCTGGTCCTGGACCTGCCCCCACGCCCACCATCACCCTCACAATGCTTCCTTTGCTCAAGGGTATCCCCACCCCCTCGGGGAGGTCCCAGCCCTGCCGGATCCCCTGGGCTGCCCTCCCCACCTCCCCCTCTCAGCAGGACGCTGACTCCCGCTGCACCGAGAGCCTGGAGGCGGGGTGACCTCCCGGCTCCACTCCCACCCACGCAGGAAGGACGTGAGCACCTCTCTGGGGACCAGGAGTCCCTGCTCCTGCCCGAGGCTACCTCGGCTACTTTGCAGACTATGCTGCCACAGCCTGCCGGCCCCCCTCCCCAACTTCCAAACCCTCTCACGTGCCTGCAGGCCGGCCCCCTCTGTGCCTGGGACCCTTCCCGCAAACTCTGCAGAAGCCCGCTGAGATGCTGCGCTTCCACTTTCCAGCCTCCTGCCCGCCGCCCTCTCCCGCCTGGCTGTGGTCACGGAGCTGTGACTCAGGGGACAGAACCCCCTCAATCCTGTGGGGTTCCTGGGTCCTGGGAGCGCGTTTGTTCTAATGTGGTGGTTTCAGGATGGGGGCTCCAAAGTCCTGAGCCGAGATTAGAAGCTTGGAACTTCCGGCCCCACCCGCCTCTCCTGGGAGGAGAAAGGCTGGAGACTGAATTCATGATGCATCGTGGCTGTGCCTCTGTGATGAACCCTCCATCAAAACCCACAAACTACGGGGTTCAGAGAGCTTCCGGGAGCGTGGGCACGGCCCCAGCTTCAGGGGCGGGAGCTCCTGTCCCCCAGACACTCCCAGACCTCGCCCTCTGTGCCTCATCATCTGACTGTCCATATCTTTCAACCTCATCCTTTCCTGTATGTATGTAACACACCGGTAAACGTAAGTAGTGTTCCCTGAGTTCTGTGAGCAAATTACTGAACCCAGGGAACGGAGCCCAGGTCAGTCAGAAGTGGGCGAGGCCTGGGCTGGTGTGTGAGCTGGACATCTGTGGGACCCAGCCCTTAGCTGCAAGGTCCCTCTCTTCATCCTGCTTGTAATCCTCCAAAAATGACCCTGGTCTTTATTGAAAAGGAGATGTTTGCTCATGAGAATGATACAGTGGAGAATTCTGACAACACCAAGTGCTGTCAAGGCTGGGAAGGGGGTGACTGGAATTCTCGTGTTGATTATGGGGGTACAGGTAGAACATTTTACCAGGAAGACCATCTGCAGTCTCATAAACTAAGCATGTAAGTACCATCTGATCCAGCAATTCCACTAGGTATTTATCCCGGCTACAAAAACCTGCATTGCAAGATTTGTACAAGGAGTGTTCTTGGCAGCTTTATTCAAAACAGTGCCTTTGGAGAGACAACACATCAGTAGGTGATCAGATAAACAAATACTGTTACAATGTAATGGAACGCTGAAAGTGAAAGTCGCTCAGTCCTCTCCGACTCTTTGAGACCCCCATAGACTATACAGTCCATGGAATTCTCGAGGCCAGAATACTGAAGTGGGTAGCCTTTTTCTTCTCCAGGGGATCTTCCCAACCTAGGGACTGAACCCAGGTCTCCCACATTGCAAGCGGATTCTTTACCAGCTGAGCCACAAGGGAAACCCAAGAATACTGGAGTGGGTAGCCTATCCCTTCTCCAGCGGGTCTTCCCAACCCAGGAATCAAACTGGGGTCTCTGCATTGCAGATGGATTCTTTACCAACTGAGCTATCAGGGAAGCCCTCAATTGAATGCTGCTGCTGCTGCTGAATGCTACTTGGTATTAAAAAAAAAAAAGAACAATGTTGACAAATCTGAAAGAAATGAGACACCTCGACTGTGTATTCGCAAGTATGTGAAGTTCTTCAATAGGCAAAAATAGTATTCAGTGAAGCCTCAGATAAGACCCAGGGTCTGGGAGGAGCCCTGGGGTCATCCAACTGATGGAGATGCGGGCCCGGCTGCTGGTACCACCAGCATATGTGTTTTTCTAAATTCATCTCACTGTATGTTTTAAATGGGCCCGTTCATTTGATAGTCCCTCAAGGGAGTTCTTTTTTTTTTTTTTTTTAAGTAAGTAGGATATCAACGTCAAGAAGAGGCAGAATTTGAAGTGAATTTTAACATGATCAAGAAACACAGTGAGTGTTCAAGTCCATCATCCCTGCGGGTTCTTTCAGAGTCCCAAGGCTCTCTTTCCATCCTCTATAATTAAACTTACTTTTGGGTGGCAGCAATGTTTAATATAAAATTTAAGTAACTTATGTTCAGTTCTAGCATCTTCAATTATTTTCACTTTGGCTTACTTGTGTGTGTAGAAACAGCACACTTCATATTATAGTTCCAAATGCATGGTATGGTAGCTTTGTTAGGTTTTATGAGCTTGCCTGGGTATAAAGCAACAATCAGAGCAATACTGTCACAGATATTTACTTCAACTAAGGCTCAGGATGTAAAGTTCTGTGTCACGAGTTACCTTCAGGTTAGACACTCAGTCCATCAGATCCTCCCCCATAAAGTGCCATTCCTACGGCAAGCCCTCAGTACCAACAATTCAGTTTTCCTTGTACATCCAAAATCACATCTTTTAGTTAGCTTTTATCACTTTTTACTTTTTTCACTTAATTTTTCCCAAGTTTAATATGACTGAATTATTCAACAAACAGACAACAAAGAAGCTGTTCTCAAAAATAAAAAGCCCCGCCCGTTCTAGCTCCTGGCCTCTAATGGGTCAGATCCAGCCAAGATTTGAAAGCATCTGTGGAAAAGCTATGACTAAGTGAGTGCTCACTCTATTGTCATTTTCCTGCTTCCTTCCCACATGAAACTTAGACAAGACCACTGTGTTGCAGATGAATAAAATGAACACACTAATTTGAAGGGAGAAACGTTACCATTTTCTTTTTTTTTTTTCAAAATCAAATGCTTTATTGTTATTGTTGTTCTAATTTCCACTGAACTCAGCCTAACAATTTTGAGTTTGTGGGATAAAATTAAGCAAGAACACTCTGAGATTGTTTTCTCTTTGCCAGAAATACCTGGTTAGAGGCAGAGGCAAGTTGTCAATGGCACCTCTGAACAGGGGAACCCAATCGTCAGCACCTGGCATTCTTCTCCTTCTTCTCTGCTTGTCCATCCCTCAGAGGTTCCAGGTCCCCCAAAGGACCGTTAAGGAAAACAAAACCCATTGTTCATCACAAGTAGGTCAAAAGTCTCCTAGACTCCCACTTTATCCACTTTATCAGCACACCACTGGTCTTGTTCACTGAGGGTCATCCTGAACTCAGCATTTTCCAAACTATGAGAATCACATGAGAAGTACATAAAATGGCAGAAGTCAAAGGTCTATTCCAGACTTCGGATGTGAACGAAGCAGAGGTTAAGGTAGGCTCACCCTCCTTGCAGGTGTATAATTTACCATTGACCCTCTGAGTAGATGCAGCTCTCTGTATAGGTGGTTCCTCTGTACCCAAGGTTCAGCATCCACTGCTTCAACCAACCATGGATAGTGTAGCATTGTAGTATCTACAGCTTAATGGTGTAGGCATCAGAAGTGGTTATTGGGATGCTTCCTTCTGGTTTCCTGCCCAGAAACCAAGCGTGGTCTGTGTTTTTGAAGTTTAACTATGTTTCCATCAAATTCTCTTTTGGACTTAATGTCCAATTTCATGAAGAAAGCTCTCTCCTTTTAAATTTCCTTTCATAAATTTTACAGGGACTTCACTGGTGGCTCAAATGGTAAAGAATTCCTTTGCAATGCGGGACACCCGGATTTGATCCCTGGGTCAGGAAGATCCCCTGGAGAAGGGAACGACAACCCACTCCAGTATTCTTACCTTCTCCCACAGAGTTCAAAAGTCTGTTCTGTACATCTGTGTCTCTTTTTCTGTTTTGCATATAGGGTTATCATTACCATCTTTCTAAATTCCATATATATGTGTTAGTATGCTATAATGTTCTTTATCTTTCTGGCTTACTTCACTCTGTATAATGGGCTCCAGTTTCATCCATCTCATTAGAACTGATTCAAATGAATTCTTTTTAACAGCTGAGTAATATTCCATGGTGTATATGTACCACAGCTTCCTTATCCATTCATCTGCTGATGGGCATCTAGGTTGCTTCCATGTCCTGGCTATTATAAACAGTGCTGCGATGAACATTGGGGTGCACGTGTCTCTTTCAGATCTGGTTTCCTCAGTGTGTATGCCCAGAAGTGGGATTGCTGGGTCATATGGCAGTTCTATTTCCAGTTTTTTAAGAAATCTCCACACTGTTCTCCATAGTGGCTGTACTAGTTTGCATTCCCACCGACAGTGTAAGAGGGTTCCCTTTTCTTCACACCCTCTCCAGCATTTATTGCTTGTAGACTTTTGGATAGCAGCCATCCTGACTGGCGTGCAATGGTACCTCAACGTTACCATTTTCTAAAGTCTCTGAAGCATTTCTTTCCTTTACTTGTACTACTATTATTACTTTTATCACTATTTATTGCTTGCAGCACTATTACCTGCACCCAGGGGGTGCTAAGGGACTCTGTTTTTCCAGGCACTGCTGCCTATTTCATCTCTACTGAAATTGGCCTCCAGTCCACTTCCCCCATCAGCTATCTTCTCCCTCCATGAAACCTCAGTTTCTAGAACACGATTCAACCCTTCCCCCTAAACCCACACTAATGGAGTCTCTCCTCTATACAATGTTTATTACTGTCCTTCTCCTTGCAGTCCACAAAGTGGAAGCACAAGGCTTGGCAAGTGGAGCTCTTGGATTTTAGCTGCCCCAAGTCCCCACAGGCCAGACCTGTGCCCTTGGTGCTCCCATCTAACTCAAGACTTAAGTCTCATCTGCTTTGTAGCCCCTACAACCTGGTGGTTTCTTCTTCCTCTGAACTCCTATGAATCAGGCTGTTTACTTCTGTGATACTGTAAAACATATTTTAAACTTTGCTTGTATGATTTTTAAGGCCACTTTCGTTCCTGAGATGCTAATCCTTGGAAGTGCTGGCTGTCATTTTAAGATGAGATTAAGTCAAGGTGCTTGCTTTCTTATATTAAGTTATTCAGTACCCCTCAGAGGCGTTGCTCCGGGTTGCCAGCAAGGAAGGTGGGCAGGAGACAGTCTGTTCCCACACAGGGCCTGTTAGTAGTAAGGCCAGGTCTCAACCTCACAATCCAACGTCCCCTGGTGACTCTAGTCCCTTGAGCCATTTCTAACACCTCCTTATAAGTTAAGGATCACAGCCCTATCACTCATTGGATGCTCAAGCTGAAACCCACTGCACCTGCCCCCACCAATCAAGGCTGTTATAAGACTTCATGTCCTCCATGCGACCCGGAGTCTCAACAACAAGCTGTTTGCCCCAGATTTTCCAGGCACTTGGGGTCTCAGCTGCCTAGCTTGGACGTTGAACCTGGATAGCACCACTGACCCCTCAGCTGGGTCTGCACAAGACTGGAGATCCTGTGATGTTCCGAGGCCTGGAGCCTCGTTGCATGTGCGCACAAGGGCAGCCAGGCAGATTTTTACAGTCAGGATTCCGGCCCTCCCCGGCTCTGCGTACGACCCCAGGTTCCCCATGTCCATGCCCTCAACGCCCTGCATCCCCACGTCCATGGCCCCACCCCCTGCGTCCCCACGTCCACGCCCTCCACGCCCTGCGTCCCCACGTCCACGTCCCCCACGCCCTGCGTCCCCACGTCCACGTCCACCTCCCCCACGCCCAGCGTCCCCACGTCCTCGTCCCCCACGCCTTGCGTCTGCAGGTCAGCCGTCCGCCATGTCTCTCTCATGGGCCCTTGGGCTTCACTGAGGCGTTTTGAAACTTTGGCGTTCCGTCTCGTCGTCTCGCTGTGAGTAACCACTCTCCGTGCCTCGCCTCAGTTTGTTTTGTGTCGAAAACCAGCTTGGTGACGAATTTGGTGATGAATTTGCAGGCGGGCCGGGAAGGAGAGGGTACCGAGGACCTCGGCCCGTCGACTTGGCGCCTCACAGGGACCGAGAGGCCCAGGGTGAACTTCGGGCCCCTCTGCTCCAGGGCTGCCCCTCGCGTCCCCACCAGGCACCCTGACCCCCGCTTCTCGGTTTCATTTTGTGGCAGAAAAGTGGTTTGGGGCTTTGGGTAGGAAGACGTCTGTGCCAGGTCGGTGGCAGGTCCTGACTGGGGCGAGGCTGGAGGGTTTGGAGACAATTAGGCAAAGTCCAGCAGCTGAGGGGCTTCCCGGGTGGCTCAGTGGTAAAGAACCCATCTGCCAACGCAGGAGAGGCAAGAGACGCAGGTTTGACCCCTGGGTCGGGAAAGTCCCATGGAGGAGGAAATGGAACCCTCTCCAGTATTCTAGCCTGAGAAATACCATGGACAGAGGAGCCGGGCAGGTACAGTCCATGGGGCCGTAAATAGCCGGCCACAACTGAGCATGCACACGGCAGCAGAGGCGCCGGCGCTTGAGGCCCGGGCGCTGCAGTTCGGTCTGTGTTCACATCTGTCTATGTCTTAACTGTAGAGAATTGGCGGTTCTATGCAAGAAACAGTTATCCAAAATGGTAATAAACTGAATATACCACTCAACTGTAATTATACAAACTAAGAAAATACACTTTAATCTGCGTGAGGTTGTCTAGAGTACAGAAGTGTGTGGATGAAAGGGCTGATGTGGAGAGCTTCTTTTATTAAGCTTTGTGGATAACTGTTGAAATTGGAAAGTTGAAATAATATAGAGATCCTGTATCCTCATTACCCAATTCCCTTCATAATAACACCCAGAAAAACTGTAGTTAAACATAGCAACTAGCATACTGACCCTGATACAGTCACAAGCTAAGTCACTTCAGTCGTGTCTGACTCTTTGAGACCCCATGGATTGCAGCCCACCAGGCTCTTCTGTCCATGGGATTCTCCAGGCAAGGGTACTGGAGTGGATTGCCGTGCCCTCCTCCAGGGGATCTTCCTGACACAGGGATCAAACCTGTGTTTCTTATGTGTCCTGTGTTGGCAAGCAGGTTCTTTACTACAGGCGCCACTATCCAGTCCCATACAGAACGTTTAAGTGCCCACAAAGACCTTTTTCCTTGCCTGCCTTTTAACAGTTACACCTGCTTTCCTCCCGTCTTTGCTACCTCATCCATCCTTATCTCCATTTCTGTAATTTCCCCTTTTCACAGATGTTGTTTAAATGTAGTCTTACAGTATGTAACCTTTGGCTTTTTTCACTCAGAGTAATTCTTTGGAGATTCACACGGATTAAGTGCTTCAGTGGTCTTTTCTTTTTCATTGCCAAGTACTGTATCATTGTTTGGCTGAATACAGTTTATTTACCTAATTAATGACATTTGGGTCATTTCCTGTTTTCTATTATAATAAGTAAAGCTTCTGTAAGAAAAACAAGAATTGGCTATTGAGAATTAAGCTTCTTGGTGACCACAGCGAGGACCCTTACATTTCGTTGCTGTGACCCCTGGAAGCAAAGCTGCTTCAGAATGGGAGGTGCTTATCCCAAGGTTCCCTCTGTGATTCCCTTTAGGCTGTATTCACCAAAGTTGGGTGACCTTGACTTATGAATCCATGGACAAGGAGGAGGTGAAATTTCTTCCTACCTCTTCTCTTCTCCTCTACCTCCCCACGCCCAACCCCCCCCCCCCCCCCAACACACACACTCACACTCACTCTCTCTGTCTGCATGGCCACAGCATCCTTTAGACTCCACAGGAAACAGCCTGGAAATGGATTCTTAAGTTACAATATAACCTTTCAACCAGATTTGTTTTGTAAAGGGGAAGGTGAAATGCTTTTTTATAGTCTTTTATGTTATATCAGAATAAACCTGTGCCAAGAAGATGTAAAGTCCTGCAAGGATGGAAAGAAACCTGTTTTGCTTGGTCCTAATGAAAAGGTGGACAACTTGCTGTCAATCAAACCCACTTGGGTAGCCAATTTGGCTAGAAAGCTACCCAAACTCAGGTGGGGCAACATCTGTTAAAGCAAGTTTCCCTTGGGAGTATGAATGCGAGGTGGGTGGGATGGATCTGGGTCCACTCTTCTTCTACAACTCTGAACTTACTTGGAAGAACAGTATGCCAACTTACAGAGATGACCCCAAGGGGGGGGTCCAACCTGACTTGGACAAGTGTTCAAAAGTGTATTAACCACCCTTCTCACTTCAGAAGAACATAGATAGTGCAGGGTAAAGCTCAGAAGGAGGCAGATGGGCTTCATACAGAAACCCTTGGTGACCCACCTCGGGCTGCAGGAAGCATAACTGTGTGAAAAGCAGATCCCAGTTGGGTTGTGAATGCTGGGAAAAGTCTGAAACGTGAACTTTATAGAGATTGCATTCTTGCAGGTGTGTGAAGAGGGGGGCAAAACAAAGAAGCCTTAATGAAGTACAGAAGGTAAAACAGAAACTGAATGAGAAGTTTTCAGAATTTCTAGACAGGGTCTGTAAAGCCTACTGGCAGTACAGATACCAATCATAAGGACCTAGAGAATTTAAAATGGGCCCTATGATTCTCATTCGTCAGAGCGACTGACACACAGAAGCTGCAAGAGATGGGAAGGACTTTAGAGATGCTGACATCTCAACTTGTTGAAATGGCCTTAAGTTTGTAATTGCAGGGACCAGTTTCAAGAGAAAAGGAAACAATGGAAAACAAAACGGGCCATTGTGCTGGCGGCTGCCTGAACTCAAGGAAGAGTGGACCAAATTGAGGCCCCAGTGAGGGAGAAAGGTAGGAGGCCTCAAACCGCCACTCGAATGGGGCACCTGAGAGTGGGACCACACTAATGTGCCTGCTGCAGGCAGAGGGGACCCTGGGATAGTGTCCCACGCTTAGACTCTTAAAGAAGGTAGTGAAAGTGAAAGTGGCTCAGTCGTGTCTGACTCTTTGTGACCCCATGGACTATTAGTAGCAAGGAGTGTCAGAGGACCCTAGAGAAAAGCTCTTCTCCAGCAGGGGAAGAGCCCCTGTTGGCTTTCTGTCCCTGCCTGACGGCCTCGCTCCCCCTCTGTGATGAAATTGACTGAACTAAGCGCCAGGGTAGCCTCCGCACCTGGACACCAGGTGGATGTTAAACCACCACTAGAGCAGATCTGCGAGTTGCAGACTCTACCACGGTGGTTCTGGGAGAGAAAGCCCAGAGGGTGAGTCTGGGGGATAGGAAGATGTGGGTGCTGGGAAAAGGGGAGACGGCCACAGCTATACAGATCAGGCTCTGCAGGGGGCGGGCATCCCAGACGTCATGCAGTATCCATGAAGAGGAGGAAGCAAAGCCTGGGGTGGACTCCTAACGGCCTTCCTCCAGTATGCTCCTGCTAGTCACTTTGTGATTGGCTGGTCCACATTTGAGTGTTTGTACTTGATTGAAGAGCACTTAATAGGTTGTAGGAATGCATTGCTTTCCCTTATTCATACTCTGCTCATGACTTTGTTCAGGGTCTCTTGTTGGGTGAACATTTTGGACTTGAAGGAGGCCTTTCCTGCACACCTTTGAGTTTTGAATCCCAAGTCTGCTTTCGAGTGGAAAGGTGGAGGTAAAGGAGTTAGACCACAGTACTGCTGGACAGCACTTCCTCAGGTCCTTACGAGTTCTTCACTGGAGTAGTCCTGGCCAGACCCGGGGACCTTGAACCCTTAAACCTGCTCCAGGATGCAGATGATGCCTGGGCACCAGTGAGACAGAGGACATCTGAGACCAGGTATGGGTTTGACTTCAGACTTCTTGGCTGAACAAGGCTGTAAGGTGTCCAGGAAGAAGGCAGATTCTCAGCGCTCTTAAACATTTGAGGTTTTGAACTCAAGAAGAGAGAGCTGCCTGCTGATGGGGGCGGGGAAGCTCTAAGCAGGATCGCGGTTGCCACCAGAAGACACTAGGGATCCTGGGAGTGACTGGGCTCTGCCACACCTGGACCCCCAGCTCTGGACTCACAGCAGAGCCCTCCTGGAGATGCCTTTAAAGGAGGAGACGGGACCTCTAGGCTAAAATTTTGGAAGATGAACATCCAGAAGGCTGGCTCCACCTCTGCAGGATGGGCCCTTAGGAGAACTGTGATGGGAAATGGAAACCATGCAGCAGAAGGGTTTGACCAGGGTCGTCCAAACCTTGCTGGTTCCAGCCCCAACTCCGACACTGGCTTCTCCCAGGGGCAGGGCAGCCCTGACAGATTTCAGGTTGCTTTTCAGAAGCTGCAAGGAAAAAAAAAAAAGCTACAAGAAAGAAACCAGGGTGAATGGGTTTGCTGCAGTGGTGACTTTGTCCAAATCACACCCTTTAGAAGGCTACTTCTAGGTTATAAGCAGGATGTGTTCTTTTGTGAGTCCTTTGTCTCTAACCTCCTGGGCTTGGAAGGACTTCTGCTTTGATAGAAGTAGGTTATGATGAGGATTTCTGCTACTTTGGTAGAAGAGGGTAATCTCTCTGGTGATGGTTCTGTCTTCCAGAACCTGGTTTCTTCCAAAACCAGATTGTGCTGACCCCTTGGTTGTGGTGGTCAACTTTCTGACCACAGCTAACTTCACTGACTTCAGATGTAACCTATCAATTGGGCTGATCACCTCTCCCCACCTTTCCCTGGATAAAACCCCTAAAAATCCTGAACATTACCTATGGCTGGCTTTCTGTGTGCCCCTTGAGGGTACGTCTTTGCAGTTTTAGTTACCAGCCTTGGGCCTGTGTCTGCCTTGACAAGTGGTGCACAGGAGGTATTTGTTTGTTGGGGTCAGTGTTATAGTGAAACCAGGGATAAGAAAATACACTCAGACAAGTGCTGAGTAGTTTGACTCTTCAAGCCCTGGTTGGGTCTATGCCACTTACGAGCCGAAAGTAGCCAAAGCCATCCTCTTCCCCCCTTCCCCAGATTGAGGCACGATCACAAGATGGCGGCAGGGGTGGCAGGGGGGGAACTGAACCCAGAACCTGTGGGCTAAACCTGTTTTCCCTGCTGTCCCTAGTCAAGGTTGTGAAGGCTTACATGTCCTCCCAGCAGTGCAGAGCCTAATCGATAAGCGTTGATCTGAGGTGTCTTCTAGGAGTTTGGAGGCAGCTCTGTTGAGTTTGGGCTGAGCTGGTTGAGATGGGATAGGACCACCGACCCTCCCCTGGATCTGCATGTGCACTGGTGACCTTGTGAACGTGCAGAGGCCTGGAGCAGTCACGCCTGTGCACAAGGACAGTTAGGCACCTCTTTTATCACGGTGCCCACACGGCCCTGTTCACTCTCCTATCAATACCCCAGTCCCGCACCTCCTGGGAGGCAGACCTGAGATTTGTTCTCCAGTCTCCACACTTGGCTGCCTCACGATAAAGCCCTCTTTGCTGGCGACCTTGGCATCTCAGCGTCTTGGCTGACTGAGCACCCGGCAGAGTGAACCTGGCCACTAACAGTGAGAGTACTAGTGACATTTTGTCTAGGAGGGCTCCTGCATGCTCCATCCCCTGAAAGCCCCTGACAGCAACCCGGTGCCGCTGGGCTCAGCATCCTCAGATGCCGGGCCTTCCCACTCGGTCCTGAAGACCATGTAACTTGTCATCAGAAGTGGTTAGTCTTCCAGTTGTTCAGAACTCAGAGGCAGGGCCGTCTTCCCTCCTGGCTGGAGCGCTTTCTGAGTGGGGGCAGAAGGTCAGCGAGGTCCAGGGCAATAGGACTTCTCTGTGACCAGGATCCAGACGTCAGCAGTGCTTTTCCAGACCCAGCTCTCTAGAGGCGGCAGACTCTGAACTTGAAGGACAAGGGCCAAGTCCCCTGACCGCTGTGGGAAATGCCATCATTTGAGGGGCCAGGGGGTCAAGGGTGGTCCTGCACTGAGGGTGGATGCTCCTCAGGGGACCCTGGATCAGTGAGCAAATGTCTCTCCCGGGCAGCTGCTGCCCATGCAGGGGATTTCCCGTGGACGCAGGTGCCCTCTGCTCTTTGTGGTCAGTGATCTCACTGGAACGACTTGGAAAGCTCAGGTGCTGGTTAGCATTTTTTAGCAGTGGAGTATTAGTGGTGTGTGCACTGTTCAGACATAAGTCTACACATAAAAGGCTGAGGCGTGGTGTTAGTGAGCTTTATATGCACTGGACAGCTGCCAGTTCACATGACTCACATTGTGTGATCGAGTCCTGGTGATGGATGTAAACCCAGTTCTCTCCCAGGTCTGCCTGTCACTTGCCTTGGGGGGCCTGTGTTCTGGGAGCAGGACTGGGGGTACGGGAATGCTGTAGGCCCCTCTGCACTGTGGAGAAGGGACAGTCTGGGCCGGTGTGACTGACAGGTGGGCTGGAGCAGGAGGGCCACAGTCTACTCCGGACCAGACTCTAGTCAGCTCCCCTGAGTGGTTCCCAGTGAGGTCCTGACTCCTCAGGCTTCGAGGTCTGTCTCTTCATTGTCCCAGTTTAGCAAGTTTCCTATTGAGTCAGATTAGCTGGAGCTCCCGAGGCTCAGCGTGTGACCAGACTGCTCATCCCAATAGCGAGGTCTGAGCCCCTGCCTGCCATCGGCACAAATCCTGTAAGTCGTTTAGTGGAGTCATCCTGCTATGGTCTGAGTGTGTATCCCCCCCAAAACTCAGGTTGAATCCAAATGCCCAGGGTGGTGGTGTGGCCTTTGGGGGGTGATGAGATCAGGAGGGTGGAGCCCCCATGAATGCGGTCAGAGTGCCCCCAGCCCTTCGGCCACTTGAGGACACGGGGAGAAGGCACCATGTGTGAACTGTGGAGAGGCCTCACCAGACATGGCGTCTGCTGCATGTTTATCCTGGATGTCCCTCCTGCAGGCTCTGAGGACTCAGCTCGTGGTCCTGCTGCGACGAGCTCAGCAGATGGCCCCACCCCTGCTGTTCCGTCTCACCAGCTTCCTGCTGTGGCCCCACCTGCTCCTGAGGGTCGCCTCCAGAGCGGGCGGTGAGCCTGACCTTGCCCCCATGGGAAAGTCCATGGCAGGAATGAATCCCTCTTACCTGACTCTCCTCCTGTCCTGACAAGCGTTGGGGGTAGACAGCGACGGGGTCTGAGGATGGGGGGCTGCCGCATGTGTCCCTCTGTGAAGTGACTTCACAGAGGAGAGTGTGGGGCCGGGATTTGCTGGACTGGGGCCATGCTTGTCTTGGTTCTCACTTGTGGTAACCATTAAAAAATATAGTAAACCCGTTTCATGGTGACAAAACAATTCTTGTCTTAAGAGAACTGCTTTCTAAAACCAACCGTTCACTGAGAAGTGTAAATTATTGTATATTTTTGCCAGTTTATCCTGAATTTCCAGTAGTGAGGAGAGCTCACATCCGTTCCTGCATCTGTTGGTCGCACCAGACCAGGGCCTGGAGCCGTTTCCATAAGTGAGGAAACAGGAGTGGGGACATGGTGCCCTGGGGCCAGTGGGGACCTGCCATTTCAGGAGCGGCACGGGCAGTCCGGCTGGGCTGTGGGCACTGGGGCTCTGACCCTGAGAGCAGGGTCCCTGGGGGTCTTCAGCCAAGAACAGCCGTGTGGTGACTCAGGAACAGAGTGGTTCTGCCGTGTGGACCAGGTCTTGGTGGGGAGCCGGGGCGGAGGCGGAGGTGTGCATCCTGGCGCGTCCTGCAGGTGGAGCCCGCGGAACATGCTGGCGGGGTGGAGTCCAGGCCATCCCGGGAGGACTGACTGAAACCCCAGGGAGGGAAGCCGTGCCCTTCAAGAGGCGGAGGCAGAGGCGGTTGAGGAGAGATGGGACGAGGCCGGTTCGGGGTGAAGTGGCGCTCCGAAGCGTTTCGGACACCCAGGAGATGCTTGGGGGCAGCTGGCTGTGCGGCTGGAGCAGAGGTAAAACCTGGGAGCTTGGAGGGGCCAGGCCTGGCTGAGACCCCCGGGGCAGGGTGGGCTCGCCTCTGGAGAGCACAGTGGTGGGGAGGCTTGGTGGGCGGAGGGACCAAGATGGGGTTGTGTCCCAGACCCTCAAGGAGGAGCCTTGCGAAGGGGAAGCGACTGTGAGTGCTGTGAAGGGTCAGACACCGGTGCCGCCGTGCCGGGGTGGGCGGCATGCCGTGGGGGGACGGGGTGGGGGCTGCCGGGGACACGGCGTTGCGGGTACAGGAGGCCCTTTCAGGGCTCTCTGTGAAGAAGAAAAGTGGCCGCTGAAGGAGTGAGATCCAGGAGGTCTTAGTGTTGGGAGTGGTCATCAAGCAGAAGGGTTGATGGGCAGAGAAGTGGTCACGTGACGGCGGAGGAGGGCTGCGGAGAGGCCTGGACAGGCCCGGGCACCAGTGGGAAGAGGCCGGGCCAGGCGCCCTGGGGCAGTTGGAGGGATGGAACGATGGTGAGGTGTGGACCTTCTCTTCTGTGTAGAGTCCTTGCGGCCTCGGGAGATGCTGGGGTCTGAGGGGCAGCACAGAGGGCAGAGCAGCGGGAGTGTGTGCTCACAGCTGCGCAGGAGGGCCTCCTGATTGGTGGCTGAGCATTTAGCAGGAGGCTGGTGGGGTAGGTCACGGACTCTTACTGTGACTGCGGGCCTGGAGGGCTCATGTCCCAGCCCCACTCGCATGTGGGCTCAGATCTCCCTAGCTGCCTCTTGTAAATACTGCTGCTGTGAACTGGGCGTTGCATGTTTCTTTTCCAGTCTGTGTTGTATTGTTTGTGTGTGTACCCAAGAGTGGGATTGCTGAACCTCTTGTTGGTTCTATTTTTAATTTTTTCCACTACTGTTTTCTGCATAGTGGCTGCACCGATTTCCATTCCCACCAGCACTGTAGGAGCTCTCCCTTTACTCCACAGCCTCCTCAGTGCTTCCTGTCTTTCTGAGGGTAGTCAGTAAAGAATCTGCCAGCAGTGCAGGAGACTTGGGTCCAGTCCCTAGATGGGGAAGGTCCCCTGGAGAAGGGAACAGCTGCCCCACTCCAGTACTCTGTCCTGGAGAATTTCGAAGGACAGAGGAACCTGGCAGGCTTTAGTCCATGGGTTCACAAAGAGTCAGGCACCACTGAGTGACTAACACTTTTTACTTTTCATTCTGACAAATACAAAGTGAAACTTCACTGTAGTTTTGACTTGCATTTTCCTGATTAGCCAGTAATGTTGAGCGTCTTTTCATGTGCCTCTTGGCGATCTATATTTTCTCCTTGGAGGAACTGTCTGTTCAGGTCCTCTGCCCATTTTTTAATCAGATTGTTCATTTGATACTGAGTTGTATGTTTTATATACTTTGAATATTAACCCCTTACTGGTCATGTTATTAGAAAATATTTTCTCCCTTTCAGCAGGTTGTCTTTTCGTTTCATCAGTGGTATCCTCTCCTGTGCAAGAGTATTTAATTGGGTCCCATTTGCTTGTTTTTGCTTGTTTCTGTTAGAAAATCACAAAAGATATTGCTGTGATTTACATGTCTGCCTATGTTTTCATCTAGAAATCTTGTGGTTTCTGGTCATACCCTTAGGTCTTTAATCCACTTTGAGTTTATTTTTCTAGGTGGTGTTACAGACTGTTCTAATTTCATTCTTTTACCTGTGTCTGTCCAGTCTTCCCAGCACCATTTATTGACAAGATTGTGTTTCCCCAGTATATATTCTTGCCTCTTTTGTTGATTCATCATAAGTGCATGGGTTACTTTCTGGAATATGTCCTGTTCCATTGGTCTGTGTGTCTTTTTTTGGCCAGTGTTGTGTGTTTCGATTAGCTGTGTAGTACTGTTTGAAGTCAGGAAATGGGATACCTCCATACTTAAGATTGTTTTGGCTATTCAAGTTCTCTTGTATTTCCATACAGACCTCAGAATTATTTGTTCCAGTCAGTGAAAACTGCCATTGATATTTCATAGGGATTGTATTGAATTTCAGGTGACATTGAGTAGTAAAGTCATCTGAACAATAATGATTACTCTAATCCAAGAACATGGTCAATCTTTGCATATAGTTGTGCTGTTATCAATTTCATTCACCAGTGTCTTTTATAGTTTCCTCACTACAGGTGTTAAGCCACTTTAGGTAGGCTTATTCCTAGTTACTTCATTTTTTTTTTTTTTGATGTGATTGTAAATAGGATTGTTTCCTTAATTTCTCTGATAGCTTGTTAGCAGAAATACAACAGATTTCTGTATATTAATTTCATATCCTGCAAGCTTACCAAATTCATTGAGCTCTAGTAGTTGTCCAGTGGTACGTTTGGATTTTTCTGTGTGTAGTACCGTGTCACCTGGAAACAGTGGCAGTTTAATTCCCAATATAGGTGCCTTTTATTGCTTTCTCTTTGATGGCTGTCACTAGGAATTTCAAAACTATATTGAATAAAAGTGGCTAGGGTGCACATCCTTGTCTTGTTCCTAATCTTAGAAGAATTGTTTCATCTTTTCACTATTGAGTCTGATGTTAGCTGTGCACTTGGGTACATGGCTTTCATGTTGAGGTATGTTTCCTCCATACCTGCTTTCAGATTTTATCATAAATGGCTGTTGACATTTGTCAAAAGCTTTCTCTGAGGGAGGAGCCAAGATGGCAGAGGAATAGGATGGGGAGACCACTTTCTCCCCCACAAATTCATCGAAAGAACATTTGAACGCTGAGCAAATGCCACAAAACAACTTCTGATTGCTAGCAGAGCACATCAGGCACCCAGAAAAGCAGCCCATTGTCTTCAAGGAGGTAGGACAAAATATAAAAGATAAAAAGAGAGACAAAAGAGTTAGGGATGGAGATCTGTCCCGGGAAGGGAGTCTTAATAGAGAAAGTTTCCAAACACCAGGAAACCCTCTCACCAGCGGGTCTGGGGGAAGTTTTCGAATCTCGGAGGGCAACCTAACTGGGAGGAAAAATAAATAAAACGCACAGATTACAAGCCTAAAAGCAACTCCCAGCAGAAAAGTACCCCAGACGCTTGCATCCACCACCAGCAAGTAGGCTGAACGGAGAGGAGGGCGGCATTGCTTAGGGTAAGAACCGGACCTGAATGCCCTGAGGGCAATCTGAGGGCGCTAATGTGAGATAGCAACTTAAACTGTGGGATAGCAAGAGAGAGAGAGAATTAACCTGTGAAAAGCCCTAACCTAAGGCACAGCCGGCCTGTTCGTAGAACAAAGAACTGAGCAATACCAGAGAAGAGCTAGCCAGCTGTAGACCAGCCCATCCGCCGCCAGAGGCAGGGGGGAGGCGGGTGCCAGGACGGAAAGGGGCAAACTTGGCCCCAGAGACGGCATCCCCTACCAAACTGCAAACAGTCTTCCAGTTTCTAACCAAAGACTTCCTGAGATTCTGGATGGCTGACATCCGCTGGGAGGGTCACAGCCAGAGAGATCAGCTCCCCAGAAGAGACACAAGGTGCACCCGACCGGCGCGCCTGGAAACTGAGGCTGGGACTGGAGGGGGGCGATGTCACGCTGCACCTGAAGAGAGTGTGCTTGTCAAGCTCCTGGTTGCCTGAGCTGCTCGGACTGGGGAAGGCACAAAACGCAGGCCCAACCGAGTCTACGCCTTTGTGGAGTACCTGAGAACCTGAACCTGAGTGGCTTAGGCCTGGGAAGTGCACGCAACTCAGGGCACGCTCCCTATAGAGCAACTTGGAGCCTGAGCAGTGTAGACGGGGGAAAGCACACACGCCGTGAGCGGGGGTAAACCCAGTGTGGCCGGAACACTGCAAGTGCTCCCCACACACGCCAGTGACATTTGTCTGCAGTGCCCTGGCTCCCCACAGCACGACTGAACAAGCGAACCTAAACAAGAGACCACCTCTGCCCCCTTGTGTCAGGGCGGAAATTAGACACCGAAGAGACCTGCCAACAGAAGCCAAATAAACAGAGGGAACTGCTTTGGAAGTGACAGGTGCAACAGATTAAAATCCCTGTCGTTAACACCTATTACACTGGAAGGGGCCTATAGATATTGAGAAGTATAAGCTGGGAACAGGAACTATCTGAAACTGAACTGAACCCACACTGCCCACAACAACTCCAGAGAAATTCCTAGATATATTTTTACTATTATTTTTTTAGTTAAATTTTTTTTCTTTTTTTTAAAGTTCTCTATTACTCCTTAATTTTCATTTTTATAACCCACTATAACCTTGCCAAAAAAGACCCTATTTTTAAAGCGAACTTCATGTATATTTCTTAAATTTTTTGTGTTTTTGTTTTTTTTTCAATATTGTATTTTTAAAAGTCTAACCTCTACTATAGATTTTTAATCTTTGTTTTTCAGTATTTGATATCAGTTTTGAACATTTAAGAATCCAATCTTCAGTACCCATTTTTAGTCAGGAGTGTGATTACTGGTTTGATTACTCTCTCCCCCTTTTGACGCTCCTTTTTCTCCCCCAGATCACCTCTATTTCCTCCCTCCCCCTTCTCTTCTCAACCCAATTCTGTGAATCTCGTGGGTAGTGAGATTCTGGGCTACAGAGAACACTTAGGGGACAGAGTACTGCATAGATCTGTCTCTCTCCTCTTGAGTCCCCCTTTTTCTCCTGCTCATCTCTATCTCTTTCCTCCCTCTCCTCTTCTTCATGTAACTCTGTGATCATCTCTGGGTGTCCCTCACCATGGAGAATCTTTTCACCACTAAACTAGAAGTTTTATTATCAGTGCTGTATGGATGGAGAAGTCTTGAGGCTACTGGAAGAATAAGACTGAAATCCAGAGGCAGGAGGCTTAAGCCCAAAACCTGAGAACACCAGAGAACTCCTGACTACAGGGAACGTTAAGTAATGAGAGAGCATCCAAAAGCCTCCATACCTACACTGAAACCAACCACCACCCAAGAGCCAATAAGTTCCAGAGCAAGACATACCACTCAAATTCTCTAGCAACGCAGGAAGATAGCCCTGAGCGTCAATATACAGGCTGCCCAAAGTCACACCAAACCCATAGACCCATCTCAAAACTCACTACTGGACACTCCATTGCACTCCAGAGAGAAGAAATCCAGCAACACCCACCAGAACACTGACTCAAGCTTCCCTAACCAGGAAACCTTGACAAGCCAATCGTCCAAACCACCCACTGGGAGAAACCTCCACAGTAAAAAGGAACCACAGACTACCAGAATACAGAAAGGCCACCCCAAACACAGCAATCTAAGCAAGATGAAAAGGCAGAGAAATACCCAACAGGTAAAGGAACATGAAAAATGCCCACCAAGCAAAACAAAAGAGGAGAAGATAGGGAATCTACCTGAAAAATAATTTAGAATAATGATAATAAAAATGATCCAAAATCTTGAAAACAAAATGGAGTCACAGATAAATAGCCTGGAGACAAGGATTGAGAAGATGCAAGAAATGTTTAACAAGGACCTAGAAGAAATAAAAAAGTCAATTAAAAATGAATAATGCAATAAATGAGATTAAAAACACTCTGGAGGGAACCAACAGTAGAATAACTGAGGCAGAAGATAGGATAAGTGAGGTAGAAGATAAAATGGTGGAAATAAATGAAGCAGAGAGGAAAAAAGAAAAAAGAATCAAAAGAAATGAGGACAACCTCAGGGACCTATGGGACAATGTGAAACGCCCCAACATTCGAATCATAGGAGTCCCAGAAGAAGACAAAAATAAAGGCCATGACAAGATACTCAAGGAGATAATAGCTGAAAACTTCCCCAAAATGAGGAAGGAAATAGTCACACAAGTCCAAGAAACCCAGAGAGTCCCGAACAGGATAAACCCAAGGCAAAACACCCCAAGACACATATTAATCAAATTAACAAAGATCAAACACAAAGAATAAATATTAAAAAGCAGCAAGGGAGAAACAACAAATAACACACAAGGGGATTCCCATAAGGATAACAGCTGATCTATCAATAGAAACTCTTCAGGCCAGAAGGGAATGGCAGGACATACTTAAAGTAATGAAAGAGAATAACCTACAACCCAGACTACTGTACCCAGCAAGGATCTCATTCAGATATGAAGGAGAATTCAAAAGCTTTACAGACAAGCAAAAGCTGAGAGAATTCAGCACCACCAAACCAGCTCTTCAACAAATGCTAAAGGATCGTCTCTAGACAGGAAACACAGAAAGGTTGTATAAACACGAACCCAACACAACAAAGTAAATGGCAACGGGACCATACCTATCAATAATTACCTTAAATGTAAATGGGTTGAATGCCCCAACCAAAAGACAAAGACTGGCTGAATGGATACAAAAGCAGGACCCCTATATATGCTGTCTACAGGAGGCCCACCTCATAACAAGGGACACATACAGACTGAAAGTGAGGGGCTGGAAAAAAATATTTCATGCAAATGGAGACCAAAAGAAAGCAGGAGTCGCAATACTCATATCAAATAAAATAGACTTTAAAATAAAGGCTATGAAAAGAGACAAAGAAGGACACTACATAATGATCAAAGGATCAATCCAAGAAGAAGATATAACAATTATGTATGCACCCAACATAGGAGCACCACAATATGTAAGGCAAATGCTAACAAGTATGAAAAGGGAAATTAACAATAACACAATAATAGTGGGAGACTTTAATACCCCACTCACACCTATGGATAGATCAACTAAACAAAATTAACAAGGAAACACAAACTTTAAACGACACAATGGACCAGCTGGACCTAATATCTATAGGACATTTTATCCCAGAACAATCAATTTCACTTTCTTCTCAAGTGCACATGGAACCTTCTCCAGAATAGATCACATCCTGGGCCATAAATCTAGCCTTAGTAAATTGAAAAAAATTGAAATCATTCCAGTCATCTTTTCTGACCACAGTGCAGTAAGATTAGATCTCAATTACAAGAAAAAAAAAAACCTATTAAAAATTCCAACATATGGAGGTTAAATAACATGCTTCTGAGTAACCAACAAATCATAGAAGAAATCAAAAAAGAAATCAAAATATGCATAGAATAGAAGGAACATACCTCAACATAGTAAAAGCTATATATGACAAACCCACAGTAAACATTATCCTCAAAGGTGAAAAATTGAAAGCATTTCCCCTGAAATCAGGAATAAGACAATGGTGCCTACTCTCACCCCTACTATTCAACATAGTTTCGGAAGTTTTGGCCACAGCAATCAGAGCAGAAAAAGAAACAAAAGGAATCCAGATAGGAAAAGAAGTGAAACTCACTGCAGATAACATGATCCTCTACATAGAAAACCCTAAAGACTCTACCAGAAAATTACTAGAGCTAATCATTGAATATAGTAAAGTTGCAGGATATAAAATGAACACACAGAAATCCCTTGCATTCCTATACACTAACAATGAGAAAACAGAAAGAGAAATTAAGGAAACAATACCATTCACCATTGCAACAAAAAGAATAAAACACTTAGGAGTATATCTACCTAAAGAAACAAAAGACCTATATGTAGAAAACTATAAAACACTGATGAAAGAAATCAAAGAGGACACAAACAGATGGAGAAATATACCGTGTTCATGGATTGGAAGAATCAGTATTGTGAAAATGACTATATTATCCAAAGCAATCTATGGATTCAATGCAATCCCTATCAAGCTACCAACGATATTTTTCACAGAACTAGAATAAATAATTTCACAGTTTGTATGGAAATACAAAAAACCTCGAATAGCCAAAGCAATCTTGAGAGAGAAGAATGGAACTGGAGGAATCAACCTACCTGACTTCAGACTATACTACAAAGCCACAGTCATCAAGACAGTATGGTACTGGCACAAAGAGAGAAATATAGATCAATGGAACAGAATAGAAAGCCCAGAGATAAATCCACGAACCTATCGACACCTTATCTTTGACAAAGGAGGCAAGGATATACAATGGAAAAAAGACAACCTCTTTAACAAGTGGTGCTGGGAAAACTGGTCAACCACTTGTAGAAGAATGAAACTAGAACACTTTCTAACACCATACACAAAAATAAATTCAAAATCGATTAAAGATCTAAATGTAAGACCAGAAACTATAAAACTCCTAGAGGAGAACATAGGCAAAACACTCTCCGACATAAATCACAGCAAGATCCTCTATGACCCACCTCCCAGAATATTGGAAATAAAAGCAAAACTAAACAAATGGGACCTAATGAAACTTAAAAGCTTTTGCACAACAAAGGAAACTATAAGCAAGGTGAAAAGACATCCTTCAGAATGGGAGAAAGTAATAGCAAACGAAGCAACAGACAAAGGATTAATCTCAAAAATATACAAGCAACTCCTGCAGCTCAATTCCAGAAAAATAAATGACCCAATCAAAAAATGGGCCAAAGATCTAAACAGACATTTCTCCAAAGAAGACATACAGATGGCTAACAAACACATGAAAAGATGCTCAACATCACTCATTATCAGAGAAATGCAAATCAAAACCTCAGTGAGGTACCATTACACGCCAGTCAGGATGGCTGCTATCCAAAAGTCTACAAGCAGTAAATGCTGGAAAGGGTGTGGAGAAAAGGGAACCCTCTTACGCTGTTGGTGGGAATGCAAACTAGTACAGCCGCTATGGAGACCAGTGTGGAAATTTCTTAAAAAACTGGAAATAGAACTGCCATATGACCCAGCAATACCACTTCTGGGCATACACACTGAGGAAACCAGATCTGAAAGAGACACGTGCACCCCAATGTTCATTGCAGCACTGTTTATAATAGCCAGGACATGGAAGCAACCTAGGTGCCCATCAGCAGATGAATGGATAAGGAAGCTGTGGTACATATACACTATGAAATATTACTTAGCCGTTAAAAAGAATTCATTTGAATCAGTTCTAATGAGATGGATGAAACTGGAGCCCATTATACAGAGTGAAGTAAGCCAGAAAGATAAAGACCAATACAGTATACTAATGCATATGTATGGAATTTATAAAGATGGTAATGATAACCCTATATGCAAAACAAAAAGAGACACAGATGTACAGAACAGACTTTTGGACTCTGTGGGAGAAGGCGAGGGTGGGATGTTTCGAGAGAATAGCATCAAAACATGTATATTATCTATAGTGAAACAGATCACCAGCCCAGGTTGGGTGCATGAGACAAGTGCTCAGGGCTGGTGGACTGGGAAGACCCAGAGGGATGGGATGGAGAGGGAGGCGGGAGGGGGGATCGGGATGGGGAACACATGTAACTCCATGGCTGATTCATGTCAATGTATGACAGAACCCACTTCAATATTGTAAAGTAATTAGCCTCCAACTAATAAAAATGGGGGAAAAAGAGTTTTTTAAATAAAACTTTTACCTAAATGTGTTTTCCTACTGACATTTCACTCTGAATATTAGATTAAAAATACACATTAAAAATTCACACTAAGTGAATAAATTATTGCTTTCTGTTTCCTTTAAAAATAAATTTCCTCATGACACACATGCATATGTAAGGTATGTCAACCTTGTGACATCCACTGTCCCCACCAGCTGAGGCCATTTTTAAATTCTTTTAATAATTATTTCCAGTTATTCCTGACAAGCCTGTAGCAAACCAGTCAAGAGACCCACAAAGCCATACTGTTGAATCTTGGTCACTGCATTTTAGGCTGAATGTATCCACTCAGTACTGTAGTCAATCTGTGTATTACAAAATATATGTACTGTATTTTTTATCACTAGTGTTAGGGAAAAGGAAATCTGTAGTTGAAATTATTAGAAAATTGGTACTTTGAGGGCCCACCTCTATTTACCAGTATCACCTTTGGTCCTGAGTGTTCAAATACTTCTGAGTTGAAATCCAGTTGTTATTTTATTTTATTTTATTTTATTTTTTAAATCAACCTAACATTTATAAGAGCTGCTCTGGGCAATTAACACAGTTTGTTTACAATGAAGAGTTATCTAACTCTGAACATACTATACATGGCAATTAGAAATTGTCATGGTTAACATTAACAAATTGAAAGATAAAAACCATATGATTATCTCAATAGATGCAGAGAAAGCCTTTGACAAAATTCAAAACCCATTTATGATAAAAACTCTCCAGAAAGCAGGAATAGAAGGAACATACCTCAACATAATAAAAGCTATATATGACAAACCCACAGCAAGCATTACCCTCAATGGTGAAAAATTGAAAGCATTTCCCCTGAAATCAGGAACAAGACAAGGGTGCCCACTCTCACCACTACTATTCAACATAGTTTTGGAAGTTTTGGCCACAGCAATCAGAGCAGAAAGAGAAGTAAAAGGAATCCAGATAGGAAAAGAAGAAGTGAAACTCTCACTGTTTGCAGATGACATGATCCTCTACATAGAAAACCCTAAAGACTCTACCAGAAAATTACTAGAGCTAATCAACGAATATAGTAAAGTTGCAGGATATAAAATTAACACACAGAAATCCCTTGCATTCCTATATGCTAACAATGAGAAAACAGAAAGAGAAATTAAGGAAACAATACCATTCACCATTGCAACAAAAAGAATAAAACACTTAGGAGTATATCTACCTAAAGAAACAAAAGACCTATATGTAGAAAACTATAAAACACTGATGAAAGAAATCAAAGAGGACACAAACAGATGGAGAAGCATACCGTGTTCATGGATTGGAAGAATCAGTATTGTCAAAATGGCTATACTACCCAAAGCAATCTATAGATTCAATGCAATCCCTATCAAGCTACCAACGATATTTTTCACAGAACTAGAACAAATAATTTAGCAATTTGTATGGAAATACAAAAATCCTCGAATAGCCAAAGTAATCTTGAGAAAGAAGAATGGAACTGGAGGAATCAACCTGCCTGACTTCAGACTCTACTACAAAGCCACAGTCATCAAGACAGTATGGTACTGGCACAAAGAGAGAAATATAGATCAATGGAACAGAATAGAAAGCCCAGAGATAAATCCACGAACCTATCGACACCTTATCTTTGACAAAGGAGGCAAGGATATACAATGGAAAAAAGACAACCTCTTTAACAAGTGGTGCTGGGAAAACTGGTCAACCACTTGTAGAAGAATGAAACTAGAACACTTTCTAACACCATACACAAAAATAAATTCAAAATCGATTAAAGATCTAAATGTAAGACCAGAAACTATAAAACTCCTAGAGGAGAACATAGGCAAAACACTCTCTGACATAAATCACAGCAAGATCCTCTATGACCCACCTCCCAGAATATTGGAAATAAAAGCAAAACTAAACAAATGGGACCTAATGAAACTTAAAAGCTTTTGCACAACAAAGGAAACTATAAGCAAGGTGAAAAGACATCCTTCAGAATGGGAGAAAGTAATAGCAAACGAAGCAACAGACAAAGGATTAATCTCAAAAATATACAAGCAACTCCTGCAGCTCAATTCCAGAAAAATAAATGACCCAATCAAAAAATGGGCCAAAGATCTAAACAGACATTTCTCCAAAGAAGACATACAGATGGCTAACAAACACATGAAAAGATGCTCAACATCACTCATTATCAGAGAAATGCAAATCAAAACCTCAGTGAGGTACCATTACACGCCAGTCAGGATGGCTGCTATCCAAAAGTCTACAAGCAGTAAATGCTGGAAAGGGTGTGGAGAAAAGGGAACCCTCTTACGCTGTTGGTGGGAATGCAAACTAGTACAGCCGCTATGGAGACCAGTGTGGAAATTTCTTAAAAAACTGGAAATAGAACTGCCATATGACCCAGCAATACCACTTCTGGGCATACACACTGAGGAAACCAGATCTGAAAGAGACACGTGCACCCCAATGTTCATTGCAGCACTGTTTATAATAGCCAGGACATGGAAGCAACCTAGGTGCCCATCAGCAGATGAATGGATAAGGAAGCTGTGGTACATATACACTATGAAATATTACTTAGCCGTTAAAAAGAATTCATTTGAATCAGTTCTAATGAGATGGATGAAACTGGAGCCCATTATACAGAGTGAAGTAAGCCAGAAAGATAAAGACCAATACAGTATACTAATGCATATGTATGGAATTTATAAAGATGGTAATGATAACCCTATATGCAAAACAAAAAGAGACACAGATGTACAGAACAGACTTTTGGACTCTGTGGGAGAAGGCGAGGGTGGGATGTTTCGAGAGAATAGCATCAAAACATGTATATTATCTATAGTGAAACAGATCACCAGCCCAGGTTGGGTGCATGAGACAAGTGCTCAGGGCTGGTGGACTGGGAAGACCCAGAGGGATGGGATGGAGAGGGAGGCGGGAGGGGGGATCGGGATGGGGAACACATGTAACTCCATGGCTGATTCATGTCAATGTATGACAGAACCCACTTCAATATTGTAAAGTAATTAGCCTCCAACTAATAAAAATGGGGGAAAAAGAGTTTTTTAAATAAAACTTTTACCTAAATGTGTTTTCCTACTGACATTTCACTCTGAATATTAGATTAAAAATACACATTAAAAATTCACACTAAGTGAATAAATTATTGCTTTCTGTTTCCTTTAAAAATAAATTTCCTCATGACACACATGCATATGTAAGGTATGTCAACCTTGTGACATCCACTGTCCCCACCAGCTGAGGCCATTTTTAAATTCTTTTAATAATTATTTCCAGTTATTCCTGACAAGCCTGTAGCAAACCAGTCAAGAGACCCACAAAGCCATACTGTTGAATCTTGGTCACTGCATTTTAGGCTGAATGTATCCACTCAGTACTGTAGTCAATCTGTGTATTACAAAATATATGTACTGTATTTTTTATCACTAGTGTTAGGGAAAAGGAAATCTGTAGTTGAAATTATTAGAAAATTGGTACTTTGAGGGCCCACCTCTATTTACCAGTATCACCTTTGGTCCTGAGTGTTCAAATACTTCTGAGTTGAAATCCAGTTGTTATTTTATTTTATTTTATTTTATTTTTTAAATCAACCTAACATTTATAAGAGCTGCTCTGGGCAATTAACACAGTTTGTTTACAATGAAGAGTTATCTAACTCTGAACATACTATACATGGCAATTAGAAATTGTCATGGTTAACATTAACAAATTGAAAGATAAAAACCATATGATTATCTCAATAGATGCAGAGAAAGCCTTTGACAAAATTCAAAACCCATTTATGATAAAAACTCTCCAGAAAGCAGGAATAGAAGGAACATACCTCAACATAATAAAAGCTATATATGACAAACCCACAGCAAGCATTACCCTCAATGGTGAAAAATTGAAAGCATTTCCCCTGAAATCAGGAACAAGACAAGGGTGCCCACTCTCACCACTACTATTCAACATAGTTTTGGAAGTTTTGGCCACAGCAATCAGAGCAGAAAGAGAAGTAAAAGGAATCCAGATAGGAAAAGAAGAAGTGAAACTCTCACTGTTTGCAGATGACATGATCCTCTACATAGAAAACCCTAAAGACTCTACCAGAAAATTACTAGAGCTAATCAACGAATATAGTAAAGTTGCAGGATATAAAATTAACACACAGAAATCCCTTGCATTCCTATATGCTAACAATGAGAAAACAGAAAGAGAAATTAAGGAAACAATACCATTCACCATTGCAACAAAAAGAATAAAACACTTAGGAGTATATCTACCTAAAGAAACAAAAGACCTATATGTAGAAAACTATAAAACACTGATGAAAGAAATCAAAGAGGACACAAACAGATGGAGAAGCATACCGTGTTCATGGATTGGAAGAATCAGTATTGTCAAAATGGCTATACTACCCAAAGCAATCTATAGATTCAATGCAATCCCTATCAAGCTACCAACGATATTTTTCACAGAACTAGAACAAATAATTTAGCAATTTGTATGGAAATACAAAAATCCTCGAATAGCCAAAGTAATCTTGAGAAAGAAGAATGGAACTGGAGGAATCAACCTGCCTGACTTCAGACTCTACTACAAAGCCACAGTCATCAAGACAGTATGGTACTGGCACAAAGAGAGAAATATAGATCAATGGAACAGAATAGAAAGCCCAGAGATAAATCCACGAACCTATCGACACCTTATCTTTGACAAAGGAGGCAAGGATATACAATGGAAAAAAGACAACCTCTTTAACAAGTGGTGCTGGGAAAACTGGTCAACCACTTGTAGAAGAATGAAACTAGAACACTTTCTAACACCATACACAAAAATAAATTCAAAATCGATTAAAGATCTAAATGTAAGACCAGAAACTATAAAACTCCTAGAGGAGAACATAGGCAAAACACTCTCTGACATAAATCACAGCAGGATCCTCTATGACCCACCTCCCAGAATATTGGAAATAAAAGCAAAACTAAACAAATGGGACCTAATGAAACTTAAAAGCTTTTGCACAACAAAGGAAACTATAAGCAAGGTGAAAAGACATCCTTCAGAATGGGAGAAAGTAATAGCAAACGAAGCAACAGACAAAGGATTAATCTCAAAAATATACAAGCAACTCCTGCAGCTCAATTCCAGAAAAATAAATGACCCAATCAAAAAATGGGCCAAAGATCTAAACAGACATTTCTCCAAAGAAGACATACAGATGGCTAACAAACACATGAAAAGATGCTCAACATCACTCATTATCAGAGAAATGCAAATCAAAACCTCAGTGAGGTACCATTACACGCCAGTCAGGATGGCTGCTATCCAAAAGTCTACAAGCAGTAAATGCTGGAAAGGGTGTGGAGAAAAGGGAACCCTCTTACGCTGTTGGTGGGAATGCAAACTAGTACAGCCGCTATGGAGACCAGTGTGGAAATTTCTTAAAAAAACTGGAAATAGAACTGCCATATGACCCAGCAATACCACTTCTGGGCATACACACTGAGGAAACCAGATCTGAAAGAGACACGTGCACCCCAATGTTCATTGCAGCACTGTTTATAATAGCCAGGACATGGAAGCAACCTAGGTGCCCATCAGCAGATGAATGGATAAGGAAGCTGTGGTACATATACACTATGAAATATTACTTAGCCGTTAAAAAGAATTCATTTGAATCAGTTCTAATGAGATGGATGAAACTGGAGCCCATTATACAGAGTGAAGTAAGCCAGAAAGATAAAGACCAATACAGTATACTAATGCGTATGTATGGAATTTATAAAGATGGTAATGATAACCCTATATGCAAAACAGAAAAAGAGACACAGAAGTACAGAACAGACTTTTGGACTCTGTGGGAGAAGGCGAGGGTGGGATGTTTCGAGAGAATAGCATCAAAACATGTATATTATCTATAGTGAAACAGATCACCAGCCCAGGTTGGATGCATGGGACAAGTGCTCGGGCCTGGTGGACTGGGAAGACCCAGAGGAATCGGGTGGAGAGGGAGGCGGGAGGGGGGATCGGGATGGGGAATACATGTAACTCCATGGCTGATTCATGTCAATGTATGACAGAACCCATTTCAATGTTGTAAAGTAATTAGCCTCCAACTAATAAAAATAAATAAAAAAAAAAGGACTATCTGAAAAGAAAAAGAAAGATAACATTGCAGTCAAATTATAAAATCTAATTAAAAAAAAAAGAAATTGTCATGGTAAGAAAAAAATCACAGCCCACTTTCCGCAACCAACACAAAACAGCCAGAAACACTAAGGAAAATGTAAGGACAAAAGTGGGGTTTGTTTTTATTATAAAAGAAAAAATAATAGTAAGTCCTCAGGAATCTTAACAAAGGAAGGGAATAATTTCACACTCAGAGAACAGACACCAAGATACAAAATTACAACTGTTTGGACTCCAGACTTGTCCCATCTCCTCCAGAGCAGAGATGGGGAGGAGACAGCTGAAGCAAACAAGCAATTCTGTAAAACAAAGACTTAGAAACCCTACAAATATGATTAAAATCTAAAATTCTGTTTTGCATTTAAAAAAAAGTCTTTTTTTAATATTATCAAAAGGCCTGCTTTAGTGACATGCTAGCCCCACCGGAAAATAACCCCAATACCCCCTTGTCAGTAACATGCTCAAGTTGACCAGCCAACTCATATTTCCAAACCCCTGTGTGTACAAGTACATGTGTGTCTTTTAAACCTGGGGCTCAGGTGATAGCTACTGCTATCATGGGCTTCCACCGTTAACCAACCAACATCAGCCTCCCCAGAAGTGCGAGCAGGGCAGAGAGAAGCCCTGAAGTGGTAGCAAGGGAATAACAGCCCCAAACAGCCAGCTTTTCCAGCATAGCTTCCCCCATCCCCATGCCCACTCAAAAGGAGATCCTTATATCTAACCAGACTACTTGTCTCAAATTTGGGTTCCTTGTAACCAGAATGGCTTTTTCTCCCTAAAGAGAAAACACACATTTATCTGCACACCCATATATATAATTTTTTTGTTTCTACACTTACATAGAAAAATACTACTTTGCTTTGTGTTATAAATGGAGGACCACACAATGAGAACTTTTCCTTTTAAGGCAGGGCTATCCATCCATTTATGCGGAGCCTGTCAGGGCGTTGAGCCCTAGGCAAGGGAAGCACCACACCAGATCTAGGTTGTTTTCCTACCTGACTTCCCACCCTTCCTTCCCCCCTAATTCTCACTTTTGATAGAAAGTTGGTTACAACCTTGTAAGTAATAGAACTTCCCACCAAGAAGGGAAATCCTAACCTAACCACAGAATCCAGCACCCCTGTCCCCCACGCAGTAACCACTCAGAAACAGTCCTCCCCATCTCTTCACAACGACTGGGCTCTCTGTCCAGAGAGCTATGCCTATTGGACAAACACACCTGATTAAATGGAAGCAGTGGTTATGTTTCCCCGCCCCCCCTCCCAACTAATGCACTAGGAAGCTTCAGTGATAGGAAAAAGAAAAGGGCAGGGGTAGGTAGGTGGTTGTGCAGTGATTAAGAACTTGACCCCTTCAATCCTGACCAAAGAAAGCAAGCGATATTAACTGGGTGTGAGGAATTAAAAAAAAAAACAAACCAAGAACCTTGATATTCCACCCTTTGAGTTATAGCTATTATGACATTGAGAGGGGGAATAAGATGTAGAATTAAGAGGGGTTTTAAGGGCTGCAAGTCTAGTCCACTTAGTTCTTGTACTGGAAGGGCTCGTCGCTGGTTTCGTTCAGAAGACGTGTGGATGAGGGCTTCTGTCACAGCGAAGGGGTCACAGGTGGCAGATGGGTGACGATCTTTGAAGTAGCCCTTCTTCTGGCCAGCAGTCCGGGGGATGCGGATGCTAGCACCACAGTTGGCCACGCCAGCAGAGAAGTCGTTGATGATGGAGGTTTCATGGAATCCAGTTAGGCGCCGGGCATTGTCCAGGCCTCCCTTGGGATTGTAGGCTCGGATGTGGTACTGGTGCCGCTTGCTTAGTTTCTCAACGGCCTCCTCAATGTACTTCAGACCATTCTCCTCTCACATGGCCTTGGTGCTAAAGTTGGTGTGGCAGCCGGCACCATTCCAGTTTCCAGGAATGCGCTTAGGATCAAAGGTGGCGATCACTCCAAAGTCTTCACACACACGATGCAAGATGAAACGGGCCACTCAGAGATGATCGCCCATGTCAATTCCTTCACAGGGTCCTATCTGGAATTCCCACTGTGCAGGCATGACCTCGGCGTTCATGCCCCCGATCTTGATGCCAGCGTATAAGCAGGCCCAGTAGTGAGCCTCCACAGTGTCCCTGCCGTAAGCTTTATTTGCTCCCACACCACAGTAGTAGGGACCTTGGGGCCCAGGAAAGCCATTGGAAGGCCAACCAAAGGGGTGCCCATCAGTGCCCATGAGGGTATATTCCTGCTCCATTCCAAACCAGGGGTGCTGGTTGCTCACCATGTCCATTATCCGTTTACAGGTGTGCCTTAAATTGGTCTCTGCAGGCTTTCAGTTGTACTTGAAGACTTCACAGAACACCAGCTTGTTGGAGTCCTTGCAGAAAAGGTCCCGAAACATGGCAGCAGGGACAAGATACATGTCACTGTTGGGCCCTTCAGACTGAAAAGTTCTGGAGCCATCAAAATTCCACTCGGGCAACTCTTCTACACACTTGGGTTCAGAATCCAAGGTTCGGGTCTTGCAGCGCAGTCCTTCTCCAGTACTGTTGATCCAGATGTACATAGCTTGGACTTTCTTGCCCTGAGGTAGGGCCATGTACACCTGCTTGATGCCTTTGTTCAAGTGGGAGCTCGCCAAGATGGCCGTGGTGGAAGGTGTTCTGGGCGCTGAGCAAAGCGGCAGGGCAGGCAGGCGGCGAGAACGAGGTGAGGAGAAGAGAGGCGAGGAGGACGGGGAGGCGCTGCTTAGACAGCCGACTCTTCTCCCATTCTCTGCTCTCTCCAGTTGTAATTTCAGTAGCTGTGCATGTTTGGCGGTTTATAGCAACTCTGGTCATCTCAGCGTCCTATGTAACTGTGTTGCTACACCCCTCCCCTGCGATTGCTTCACTACAGGAGACAAGGTGAAGTGAAAAGACCAGCCATGGGCTCACCACTGACCCTACTCAAGCCTGGTGTCATTCTGCGTTTTCAACCTTAATACATATTGTCACTACAAAAATTAAAGTGGCAGGCTTAATACTTGCTAGGAGTGCGTGTGCGTGTGTTAAGTCGCTCAGTCATGTCTGATTCTTTGCAATTCCATGGACTGTAGCCCACCAGGCTCCCCATCTCTAGAATTCTCCAAAGAATACTGGAGTGAGTTGCCATGCCCTCCTCTAAGGGATCTTCCCGACCCAGGGGTCAAAACTTGAGTCTTTCACATTGCAGGTAGATTCTTTATCATTTGAGCCACAATTTATACTTTATTGAAGAGCTTGAAAAACAGTGATGGAGTCCAGGAGGGTGAACCTATGATGGTGGAAAGACAAGAAGGAAACACATCTGGAGATGGGTGCTTGTGCTGTGACCTGAGCTATCTCCACTCTGATCACCCCCTTCTGCACGGTCAGGAAATAAACACAGGCACTGTTTGTATCTGTGCCACGGCCTTTCAAATGTAATTTTATCCTAAAGGTAAGATTCATGGATGTAACAAAATAGCAATAAGCCGAAACTGCATTTAAACAAGGTAATTATGAAAGTTCAGAACTAAAAAGCTTACCTTGTTTTGTATAGCAACTGAGGACCTTCAGATGCACTGGGTTTTACTTTTAAGGATGGCAACGGGTTTCACTCCTGACTGGTTTGGGACAACACTTGTCAGGGCTACAGGGGAGTCTGAAACACTTTAAACAGCAGGTCCTTTTCTCAAACAGGTTTCTGCCTGTAAGCGGTTCCTGTCTTTCTGTTCCCCCCAACAGGATGGGGAGTCGGACAGCTACTGGGGGCCACCGAGTCCCACAGAGACCCCCGTGGATGATGGAAGCCAGGCTGTGACCCAACAGCCAGGAGGGCACAATCACTCCTGTAAATGTGCCCACAGTCTTTTATTACGAGCGTCAAATCAAACATAAATTGTCCTCTTTGGGTCCTAAGCTGACCATCTGGTCCACTGCCCACAGCTCCCCACCTGCCATCTCCTCCTCAATTGTTCCTCAGAGAAGCTAGGAAAAACAGCCCTTCCATGGACCACAGAGCTATGGAATCACAGAGAAATACCCCACGGTGAAAATCATACCTTCTGTGTGCTACTTCGTAAGTTGGAATCAATTTTGGTTTCCAACTGAATGTGAAAATTGCAAAATAGAAAATCTTTAAAAATTCAGTTGAATTCTGCCTAATTTACTAGTTATGTGGTGGCAGAATCTCTTAAGACAAAGAGATAACTTTCCGTAACTATATGTAGTGAAACACTTAAATCAAGCAAAGAAGTGGATATAAAAACCCACCTCAACCCAACCCAACAAAAAAGCCATTCGTGCCATCTCTAAACTTAGAAATTGATCTCTAAATATTTGAAATCATCATGTGAAAAATGTAAGTTATGGAGCCAAATGTTGAAATAGTGTCTTGATCTCCCTGGTGTTTTCAGAACGCTAAAACCAAAACTGTGGTACTGGAGAAGACTTTTGAGAGTCCCTTGCACAACAAGGAGATCAAACCAGTCAATCCTAAAGGAAATCACCCCTGAATATTCACTGGAAGGACTGATGCTGAAACTGAGGCTTTGGCCACCTGATGCAAAAAGCCGACTCATTGGAAAAGACTCTGATGCTGGGAAAGATTGAAGGAGGAGAAGGAGACGATAGAGGATGAGATGGCTGGATGACATCACAGACTCAGTGGACATGAGTGTGAGCGAACTGCAGGAGAAGGTGACGAACAGGCAAGCCCTGCATGCTGCAGTCCTTGGAGTTGCAAAGAGTTGGATATGACTAAATAACATCCATCCAACCATCTATCTATCTGTCTATCTATCTATCTATCTAGATTATTCCATCCAAAAGCAGAATACCCACTCTTTTCAAGTGTACATGGAACATTCTCTAGGATACATGACATGCAAGGCCCCAATACATGCCTTGATAAGTAAGAAAAGGGGAATAATATCAATGATCTCTTCTGACCACAACACTGTTGAGACTAGAAGTCACCAGGAAAACTGCAAGAAGCACAAAACCTTGGAGGATAAACAATATGCTACTAAGCAGCCAATGGGTCACAGAAGAAATTAAAGAAGTAACAAAATTAATAAAAATACCTGGAGACAAGTGAAAATGAAATGATCCAAAAATCTATGGGAGGAAGCAAAGTTCTAAGAGGGACGTTGTAGTGATAACAAGTCTGCCTCAAGAAACAAGAAAAACCTGTAACAATCTAACCTAAGGATAACCTTAGGAAATAGGAAAGGAATAGGAAAAGAATAAAGGAAACCCAAATTGAGAAGAAGAAAAATCTTCAATATCAGAGGACATAAGTGAAGAAAAAATTGAAAAACAGATAAGATCAAGGAAACAAAACAGCTGGTTTTGGGAAGAAGGAAACAAAACTGGTAAACCTTTAAAAAGACTCAATCCTGGCACCACATGAATCCAAAGGATCATGAGAGACTTATAGTTACTGAATTACAGTAGTTACATGTACTAAGTAAGTAACTAAGTTACATGAAAACTTATAGTTACTGTAAGTAACTATACATCAATAAAATAGACAAGCTATTAGAAATGGACAAATTATCTGAAATGTACAATCTCCCAAGACTAAACCAGGAAGAAATAGAAAACACCAACAGACCAATTACCAGTACTGAAATTTAACCAGTAATTTAAAACTCTCAACAAACAGAAATCCAGGTCCAGATGGTTTCACAGGTAAATTCTACTGGACATTTGGAAAAGAGTTAATAACAACCCTTCCAAAAACATTCCACAAAAACTACAGAGGAAGGAATGCTTCTGAATTTATTCTGAGGCCAGCATCACCCTGTGGCCTGCTGCTGCTGCTAAGTCGCTTCAGTCATGTCCGACTCTGTGCGACCCCATAGACGGTGGCCCACCAGGCTCCTCCGTCCATGGGATTTTCCAGGCAAGAGTACTGGAGTGCAGTGCCATTGCCTTCTCCGACCCTATGGCCAAAACCAGACAAATAAACCACAGAAACAAGAAAGTAGCAGGCCAGTAACAAGAATAAACACAGATGTAGAACCCTCAATGAATTAGCAAGGAAATCCAGGAATTCATTAAAAGGACCACACATCATGATCAAGGGAGATGTATCTCAATATCCATCTATCATTGTGATACACCACAGTTTAACAAAGTCAAATTATTGTCTCAGTAGGTGCAGAGAAAGCTTTTTTTTTCCATTTATTTTTATTAGTTGGAGGCTAATTACAATATTGAAGTGGTTTTTGCATACATTGACATGAATCAGCCATGGGTGTACATGTGTTCCCCATCCTGAATCCCCCTCCCACCTCCCTCCCCATCCCATCCCTCTGGGTCATCACAGTGTACCAGCCCTGAGCACTTGTCTCATGCTTCCAAACTGGACTGGTGATCTGTTTCACACTTGATAATATACACGTTTCAATGCTATTCTCTCAGATCATCCCACCCTCGCCTTCTCCCATAGAGTCCAAAAGTCTGTTCTGTACATTTGTGTCTCTTTTTCTGTTTTGCATATAGGGTTATCCTTACCATCTTTCTAAATTCCATATATATGCATTAGTATACTGTATTGGTGTTTTTCTTTCTGGCTTACTTCACTCTGTATAATGGGCTCCAGTTTCATCCATCTCATTAGAACTGATTCAAATGTATTCTTTTTAATGGCTGAATAATATTCCATGGTGTATATGTACTATAGCTTTCTTATCCATTCATCTGCTGATGGGCATCTAGGTTGCTTCCATGTCCTGGCTATTATAAACAGTGCTGCAATGAACATTGGGGTGCACGTGTCTCTTTCAGATCTGGTTTCCTTGGTGTGTATGCCCAGAAGTGGTATTGCTGGGTCATATGGCAGTTCTATTTCCAGTTTTTGAAGAAATCTCCACACTGGTCTCCATAGTGGCTGTACTAGTTTGCATTCCCACCAACAGCGTAAGAGGGTTCCCTTTTCTCCACACCCTCTCCAGCATTTATTGCTTGTAGACTTTTGGATAGCAGCCATTCTGACTGGCGTGTAATGGTACCTCATTGAGGTTTTGATTTGCATTTCTCTGATAATGAGTGATGAAAAAACTCTCTTCTAAATAAAAAGTTTAAAGAAACAAGCATTTTGCCCAATAGTCCCTAAGAGAGCTTCAAATGCAATAATACCAAAACATTTTTATTTTTATAATTCACCTATAATAAATTCCCCAAGTTATGTATACAGGCTTATTGTTTCATAGTTATTGATGATTTCTGTGTTTATTCCATTAAGACAGTTAGAAAGAAAATGGAAATATAATTGGTATGAACTGTAAGTTCTAAAAATCTTAAGGGAGAACAACTTTTCCCCATTATAATAATTCTCTGTCAAAGGTATATCATTGTTTATAGGGTGGGGGAGGGAAGGATTGGGAGTTTGGGATTAGCAGATGCAAGTTATTATATACAGGGTGGATAAATAGTAAGGTCCTACTGTATAGCACAGGGAACAATATTCAGTGTCCTGTAATAAATCATAATGGAAAAGAATATGAAAAAGAATATATATTTATGTAACTGAGTCACTTTGCTGTTCAGAAGAAATCAGTGCAATTCAATACAAATCAACACATTGTAAGTCAACTATACTTCAATAAGTTTTTTAAAAAGCAGATCATTGTTGTCACTCTTTTAATGTTAGAAATATTAGGTACTCTCTACTACTGAATGTTTTCGAAGGCTCTGACCTTTTATTTTAAATTGGAGCAAAATGAAAGAATTCAACCTACAGATTAACTGAGGTTACTTGTTTTAAACAGAGCAGGAGGTTCAGGTCACAGAGGGCCCTTAAGTGATGAAAGAAGTAATGTAGAAGTGTCACAAATATAATATTTATTTATTAGATATTATTAAAGCCCTACTCTGTGCCGGTGCCTGTGAACTGCTGGTAGTCAGGCAATCTGCTCAGTCACCTTTTAACTTAGTGATAGAGGGAGATGAGGGCACAGGGAATTCAAAATATAGAAATAATCGGGTTCTGTGTATAAGAACATTGTGATCTGATTGATAAGAAACCACTAGACCATTCAGGTATGACCTAAATCAAATCCCTTATGATCATACAGTGGAAGTGACAAATAGGGATTAGATCTGATAGACAGGGTACCTCAAGAACAATGAATGGAGGTTCATGACACTGTACAGGAGGCAGTGCTCAAGACCATCCCCAAGAAAAAGAAATGCAAAAAGGTAAAATGGCTGTCTGAGGAGGCCTTACAAATAGCTGTGAAAAGAAGAGTAGTGAAAGGCAAGAAGAAAAGGAAAGATATACCCACTTGAATGCAGAGTTCCAAATATTTGCAAGAGAGATAAGAAAGCCTTCCTCAGTGATCAATGCAAAGAAATAAAGGAAAACAGTAGAATGGGAAAGAATAGAGATCTCTTCAAGAAAATTAGAGATACCAAGGGAACATGTCATGCAAAGATGGGCACAATAAAGGACAGAAATGGTACAGACCTAACAGAAGCAGAAGATATTAAGAAGGGGTGGCAAGAATACACAGAAGAACTATACAAAAAAGATCTTCATGACCCAGATAACCATGATGCTGTGATCACTCACCTAGAACCAGACATCCTGGAATGTGAAGTCAAGTGGACTTTAGGAAGCATGACTAAGAACAAAGCTAGTGGAGGTGATGGAATTCCAGTTGAGCTATTTCAAATCCTAAAAGATGATGCTGTGAAAGTGCTGCACTCAATATGCCAGCAAATTTGGAAAACTCAGCAATGGCCACAGGACTGGAAAAGGTCAGTTTCATTCCAGTTCCAAAGAAAAGCAATGCCAAAGAATGCTCAAACTACCCTCACATGCTAGCAAAGTGCTCAAAATTCTCCAAGTCAGGATTCAACAGTACGTGAACTGTGAACTTCCAGATGTTCAAGCTGGTTTTAGAAAAGGCAGAGGAACCAGAGATCAAATTGTGAACATCCATTGAATCATCGAAAAAACAAGAGAATTCCAGAAAAACTTCAAGAGATGAGAATACCAGACCACCTGACCTGCCTCCTGAGAAATCTGTATGCAGGTCAGGAAGCAACAGTTAGAACTGGACATGGAACAACAGACTGGTTCCAAATCAAGGCTGTATATTGTCACCCTGCTTATTTAACTGACATGCAGAGTACGTCATGAGAAACGCTGGTTTAGAGGAAGCACAAGCTGGAATCAAGATTGCCAGAAGAAATACCAATAACCTCAGATGTGCAGATGACACCACCCTTATGGCAGAAAGTGAAGAAGAACTAAAGAGCCTCTTGATGAACGTGAAAGAGGAGAGTGAAAAAGTTGGCTTAAATCTCAACATTCAGAAAGCTAAGATCATGGCATCTGGTCCCATCACTTTGTGGCAAATAGATGGGGAAGCAATGGAAACAGAGACTTTATTTTGGGGGGCTCCAAAATCACTGCAGATGGTGACTGCAGCCATGAAATTAAAAGATGCTTGCTCCTTGGAAGAAAAGTTATGACCAACCTAGATAGCATATTAAAAAGCAGAGACATTACTTTGCCAACAAAGGTCCATCTAGTCAAAGCTATGGTTTTTCCAATAGTCATGTATGGATATAAGAGTTGGACTATAAAGAAAGCTGAGTGCCGAAGAATTGATGCTTTTAAACTGTTGTTGGAGAAGACTCTTGAGAGTCCTTGGACTGCAGGGAGATCAAACCAGTCCATCCTAAAGGAAATTAACCCTGAATATTCATTGGAAGGACTGATGCTTAAATTGAAGATCCAATACTTTGGCCACCTGATGCGAAGAACTGACTTATTTGGACTTATTTTCCTGATGCTGGGAAAGATTGAGGGCAGGAGGAGAAGGGGACGACAGAGGATGAGATGGTTGGATGGCATCACTGACTCAATGGACATGCATATTTGAGTAAGCTCCAGGTGTTGGTCATGGACAGGGAGGCCTGGTGTGCTGCAGTCCATGGGGTCGCAAAGATTCGAACACAACCAGGCGACTGAACTGAACTGAAGTGAATCTAATTCAGGATAAAAAATCACATATAAAGAATCACATATAAAGCCATGTTAAGCCTCAGAATATGCTTTCTTTTGAGAAAAATATTCTCTTAATTAAATCCTGAATAGTGGTTAGGGCTTCAGCTTTGTCAAGAGGTGGAAAAAATATTTCCAATCGGAATCAAAATACATGTGCAGGTCAGAAGGCGAGAAAAGTCATCAGTGGAACACAGTGACTCAGAGATAGTTTAACCTTTGTAGCAGATAATTATACATGTAAGTAAAGCACACAGTAGGTTGGTAACAAGAATAATCACTAGGTAAAGGAATGGGTTACCACAGGTAGGAAAATAATATTGTTGTGGAACATGGAGAAAAATTCGGAAAATTCAGTGTGCAAGATGTGATTGCATGCCGCTAACCATGAATATGACTACCTGTCTACTCGACAATTAGAAGGGAAAGGAAATCATAATATTTCTGCATTTTTATTAATGGATTATTAAAATTTAAAATGAGACAGTTACTTTGCAAAAGTATTGGCTTACTAATTTTCTAAAAAATTAATGCTAACGTAACAGTAATGGGTTTTCCAACATTATTTTAAAAGTTAGCAGATTTCAGAATAATTCCATAATGAATTTAGAGTCTTGGAATGATTCATTGTACACTCTTTTGATGAGTCATTATAATTGAGTTAAATTTCTTCATTAAGAATATAAATAATTGAATTTTAAGAGGTCTTTTTTTAAAAAATAAAATGTGTCTAGGAGTTTTATTTCATTTTTCAGTGTGATTCCATTAACCTTGAGGTTGATCCTTTGGAAGATGAGCAAAATTATAATTGACATCCTCTATCTGTATTCAAACAGTCTGCAACCCCGATCCTCAGATCTTGCTCAGTTAGCAAAGGGGAATTTGAAACTGAGTGAGAACGAGATTAAATATTGTTGCATTTCATCCTTCGAATGACATTTTTAGCTCCCTGTGGGACAATGTATGAAGGTTATTGATTAATTGAAAACAAACCTAATTGACCATTAAGACTTGGTAGAATTTGTCTTGTTGAGCATTATTTGGACTAATTTTTACTGTTACTTCAGAATATGACTATAAAGTGCTTAGAAAGATGAGTGTCACAAAAAAAATCAATGATTGCTAATCATTTCTGATAATTCTGTTATTTCAGTTACTCAAAAAAGCTTTCACTTTGGATCAAAAATAATTTATTCCTTTTCAAAAGCTCTTTTAACCTGTGTTTAGGTAATTGACTCCTAGAAACATGTTCTTTTTCACTCAGCTGAGACAGCTGGCTAAATAATAGATAATAGACAAATAATATCATGTGCAAGGAGATACGCTAATTAAGGTTATTCAAAGATAGAAGCATACCATTCCCTTTTCTCAAAGCCAGATCAAGGGATAAATCTGAGGCAGATGTATTTAATGCTATGTGAAATTTTCTGTACCAGAGTAATACATTAATTCAAGAAAATAAATATTTTATTTGGCCCAAATAGCACAATAAGATGTAAAACATGTGACTAGAGAGATAATATGGATGGTTGATGATAGAGCAGTTGGTAAAGAATCCACCTGCCATGCAGGAGACCCAAGTTCAGTTGCTGGGTTGGGAAGATCTGCTGAGAAGGGATAGGCTACCCACTCCAGTATTCTTGGGCTTCCCTTGTGGCTCATCTGGGAAAGAATCCTCCTGCAATGCAGGAGACCTGGGTTTGATTCGTGGGTTGGGAAGATCCCCTGGAGAAGGGAAAGGCTACTCATTCCAGTATTCTGGTCTAGAGAATTCCATGGACTGTTAAGTCCACGGAGTTGCAAAGAGTCAGACACGACTGAGCCACTTTCACTTTGACTTTCATGGATGGTTAAGAGAATACACACGAAACTGGTGGTCAAGGTTGAAATCTTAGTTCAGCTTCTCTAGTTATGACAGCAGGCAAGACTCTTAATATTTCTGCCTGTACGTTTACTCATCTGAAGATTGGAGAAAACTGTCTACCTCATCAGATTTGTCTGGAGAATTGAGTTTTCACATAACAGAATGCCGCAAAACATGGCTTGGCCTGTAGACTACACAGTATATATGCTTTTATGTTATGTGTGCCGTGCTGCTTTGCCTTGGTAGTCAAGACCTCTCAAGCACTTGTAAGACATTTAAAAATTAGTAAACAACATGTATATATGTTTGGAGAAGGAAATGGCAACCCACTCCGGTATTCTTGCCTAGAGAATCCTGTGGACAGAGGAGCAACCCTATGGGCTGCTGTCCATAGGGTCGCACAGAGTCGGACACAACTGAAGCGACTTAGCAGGCATGCATGAATTGGAGAAGGAAATGGCAACCCACTCCTGTGTTCTTGCCTGGACAATCCCAGGGACAGCGGAGCCTCATGGGCTGCCATCTATGGGGTCACACACGGTCGGATACGACTTAAGTGACTTAGCAGCAGCAGCATGTATATATGTATATGAATGTATAACTGAATCACTTTGCTATATATACGTTTTTAGATTCTTTTTCATTATCCCTCATTTCAGTATCCCTCTATACTCAAGATATTGAGTATAGTTCCCTATGCTATACAGTAGGTTCTTGTTGATTATCTGTTTATAGATAGTTGTATATATATTTAATCTCAAATTCCTAATTTATCCCCTTTCTCCCCACTTTCCTAACCATAAGTTTGTTTTCTATGTCTGTGCTGCTATTTCTGTTTTGTAAAAATTCCATTTGTATCATTTTCTTGATTCCACATATAAGTAATATTATAAGATATTTGTCTTTCTCTGTCTCACTTCACTTAGTATGATAATCTCTGGGTTTATCCATGTTGTTGCAAATGGCTTTATTTCATTATTTTTCTGGAGAAAGCAATGGCCCTCCACTCCAGTACTCTTGCCTGGAAAATCCCATGGACGGAGGAGCCTGGTAGGCTGCAGTCCATGGGGTTGTTAAGAGTCGGACATGACTGAGCGCACACACACACCTTCAGTAGATGCAGGATTATGCTACTCCCTACCACCTCTAGTTCTTATGTAAACATATTTTATCCTGGATGTTGTCACCTTGTAAATCAACCATACCTTTTTGCGATCCTCCTATATCAGCATGTATGATTCAGATTAAATTTTTCATTTTCTGGTGCATTCACCAGCTGCTATGCACAGGGGATGCCAGATATTTGTTCTCCTAAATCTCAGCACCCAGGTAATGGACTTGTGAGCAAAGCCAACAGGGTGCTCCCTCCCTGGGCACGGGGTTAGCATGAGTGATGCAGAGACTTGGGGCTGTGGTGCGGCTAGAGCCCTGGGGACAGCATCAAGAGCTTCCTGGGGGTGGTGGTGGTTCCAGCCGCAGCAGTGCAGGCCTCTCCATTTTGGATGCCGGGTGCAGAAGTGACCCCAGCCCCCAGGGGTGGTGCTGTCCAGCCAGGAGAACCCAGTACTGCTCAAAGAGCCTCAGCCTCAGAGATTTGTTGTGAGAAAGAAATGTCAGGACATGTCAGCTACTTAGAACCTTAGCCTCACAGTTTCCCCAAGACCCACATTTACTAGAAAATTGGTTGCATGACGCCCAGGTAGTTGTCTGGCCGTCTTTCCTCTTAAATCCCCAGTTCCTACAGTAGAACCTCGAACATAACAGTTGCTCAGTACATATTTGAGAAATGAAAAAATGGTGCTGTCTTTGTAATGGTTCGACATCCGTTGGCTTCCATTAAGTTACCGTGTCTCATACTCCAGGTGTTTATAATTCTGTCCATCTCTTTGCTTATTCTGATAAATTTCTAGTCTGCTTAAATTAACCAAAGCTACTTTCTGTTATCTGCAAGCAAGACTATGTATTTTTGGCCATATTTAAAATCCTGGAAAATGGACCTGCCACAGGAGACCTCACATCATGATACAGGGCAACATGAAAGGTCTTTGTTAATTAAACTCCTGACTTAACTGAAATTATTATGCTGTTTGGAGCTCCTAATTAATTTCAGCTATTTGCCCATGTTTTAATAATTTGAGGGGTAATACATGCACATGATACTAACTTAAAAGGCGTAAGCAGATACAGAAATAAATATGAAGATGGTGTACATAAAGAGTCACGCCTTGCCCTTTGCACTAGTGTTCCTCTTTATGATTAACAAGGTCTCAGTTTTGCTTTTGTTTGTGCATCCTTCACATAATGTACTATTATAGTGTGTGTGTGTGTGTGTGTATTTATTTGGCTGCACTGGGTCTTAGTTGTGGCATGCGGGATCTAGTTCCCTGATGAGGAATGGAACCAGGGCCCCCAGCATTGGGTGTGCGGTGTCTTAGCTGCTGGGCCACCGGGAAAGTCCGCAGTGTACTATTAATATACGTGACTGTTTCTCTGTTCTTACTTTCCTAAAATACAGGGATACTATTTACATTATTTATATTTGCCTTTTTAAACTTAACCATGTATTTGTGAGTTTCTTCCATCTGCACTTGTGAATGTAATTGTTATCAAGTGTGCAGTGTTCTATTAATTGGCTAAACCAGAATTTATTTAGCCAATCTGCCGTTGAAGAACATTTGGGCCGTTTCTAGTAGTTCTCTGTGATGCCACCATGAAATCCTCTTTCTACAGAGATGCATCAGCAAGAGGCTGAATATCCAGGACAGATTCTAAGAAGTGGAAGCACTGCCTGACAGAACGTGTACCTCGTAGCGTTGCTCAGTCTTACCTAGTCTCTCTACAAAGTGGCTTCCCGATTTCCTCCCAACCCATCTCAGAAGGGACCTGCACACTGTGTCCCATCTCCCCCCGCCCGCGCCCCACCTCCGTCCTTGCCTCTCGCTGCCCCGCTTCTGCACGTTATCACCACTGCTGCTGCCCTAGGACATCAGACGCAGCGTGCAGCTATTTTCTCAGTTGTGCTTCTTAAGAACGAAGGTGGGTGTCTTTTCACATTATAGGCTGGAGCACTACTGGAAGAAATGCACATACTATAGAATTCACCCTTTTAATGCATACATATACTTCAGGGGTTTTTCTTTTTTCTATTAAAAATGGGGGTTTGATGCTGCAGTGATCACCACAACCTATGTGAGAACACTGCTGTTGCCCCTAAAATTGAACAGGGCCCCTCAGCAGTCACTCCTCCTCCTCCTTACGCCAGGCTCCAGCTTTAGGCAACCACTGCTCTACTCTCTGTCTGTATAGATTTGGCTGCTCTGGATATTGCCTGTAAATACAGTCATTCAATATGTGTTTCTTTGGTGAATGGCTTCTTGTATTTAGCATAATGTTTGCAAGATAATATTCCATTGTATGGATGCATGACACTTTGTTGATCTTTTCACTAGTTGATGGCTGCTGCTGCTGCTAAGTCACTTCAGCCGTGTCCTGCTCTGTGCGACCCCATAGATGGCAGCCCACCAGGCTCCTCCATCCATGGGATTTTCCAAGCAAGAGTACTGGAGCGGGTTGCCATTGCCTTCTCCTACTAGTTGATGGACATTTGGATAATTGGGAGTAACGCTGCGCTGATGTAAACATTCACATACAGATTTACGTGTGAACATAGTTTTTTAGTCCTTTTGCCTATATGTGTTGGAGTGGAACTGCTGAACCTGTGGTAGCCCCATGTTTCAACTTCCCGATGAATGACTGCCAGGCTGCTTTCTGCAGCAGCCTTACCATTGGTACTTCCCATCAACACAGTGCAAGCATCCCAGTTCCTGCACATCTCTGCCTCCACTTGTTTCCTGTCGTAATGGTCTGAGCCACCCTAGTGGGTGTGAAGTGGTTTTGATTTGTTTCCCTCATGATTAATGATGTTGAGCATCTTTTCATTTGCTTGTTGGTCATTTTTATGTCTTTGGAGAAAATGTATATTCAAATTAATTGCCAGTATTTTAGTTAGGTTATTTCCCTGCTAAACCTGTACTGTTTAGCCATGAGGGTTCACATATTCTGGATACAAGTCCCTGAGTAGACGCATGGCTTGCACTTTCTCCCATTCTGATTGTGGGTGGGGCAGGGAGCTGGGGTTGCAGCTTCAATTTTCTTAGTATTTATTTATTTTTATATATTTGTTTGGCTGTGCTGGGTCTTACTGTGTCATGTGGGATCTAGTTCCCTGACCAGGGATGAAACCTGGGCCCTCATTGGAACACGGAGTCTTAGCCATTGGACCACCAGGGAAGTCTCAGGAGCTTTGATTTTAATGGAAAAACCAATTTATTTTTGTTTCTTACGCAAGTGTTGCATTGAGTTGCCTTTCAAACTAACTTGGTTTGTATTCATTTAAAGATAATTGAAAAGCAAAGGAGAAAAGGAAAGATACACCCATTTGAATGCAGAGTTCCAAATATTTGCAAGGAGAGATAAGAAAGCCTACCTCAGGGATCAATGCAAAGAAATAGAGGAAAACAATAGAATGGGAAACAATAGAGATCTCTTCAAGAAAATTAGAGATACCAAAGGAACTTTTCATGCAAAGATGGGCTCAGTAAAGGACAGAACTGGTATGGACCTAACAGAAGCAGAAGATATTAAGAAGAGGTGGCAAGAATACACAGAAGAACTATACAAAAAAAGATCTTCATGACCCAGGTAACCATGATGCAGTGATCACTCACCTAGAGCCAGACATCCTGGAATGTGAAGTCAAGTGGGCCTTAGGAAGCATCACTATGAACAAAGCTAGTGGAGGTGATGGAATTCCAGTTGAGCTATTTCAAATCCTAAAAGATGATGCTATTAAAGTGCTGCACTCAAAAAAAAATAAAGTGCTTCACTCAATATACCAGCAAATTTGGAAAACTCAGTAGTGGCCACAGGACTGGAAAAGGTCAGTTTTCTTTCCAGTTCCAAAGAAAGACAATGCCAAAGAATGCTCAAATTACCGCACCGTCGCACTCATCTCACGTGCTAGTAAAGTAATGCTCAAAATTCTCCAAGCCAGGCTTCAGCAGTACGTGAACTGTGAACTTCCAGATGTTCAAGCTGGTTTTAGAAAAGGCAGAGGAACCAGAGATCAAATTGCCAACATCTGCTGGATCATTGAAAAGCAAGAGACTTCCAGAAAAACATCTATTTCTGCTTTATTGACAATGCCAATGCCTTTGGCTGTGTGGATCACAATAAACTGTGGAAAATTCTGAAAGAGTTGGGAATACCAGACCACCTGACCTGCCTCTTGAGAAACCTGTATGCAGGTCAGGAAGCAACAGTTAGAACTGGACATGGAACAACAGACTGGTTCCAAATAGGAAAAGGAGTGCATCACGGCTGTATATTGTCACCCTGCTTATTTAAGTTATATGCAGAGTACATCATGAGAAACGCTGGGCTGGAAGAAGCACAAGCTGGAATCAAGATCGCTGGGAGAAATATCAATAACCTCAAATATGCAGATGACACCACCTTTATGGCAGAAAGCGAAGAAGAACTAAAGTGCCTCTTGATGAAAGTGAAAGAGGACAGTGAAAAAGTTGGCTTAAATCTCAACATTCAGAAAAAACTAAGATCATGGCATCCGGTCCCATCACTTCATGGCAAATAAATGAGGAAACAGTGGAAACAGTGGCTGACTTTATTTTTCTGGGCTCCAAAATCACTGCAGATGGTGACTGCAGCCATGAAATTAAAAGATGCTTACTCCTTGGAAGGAAAGTTATGACCAACCTAGACAGCATATTGAAAAGCAGAGATATTACTTTGTCAACAAAGGTCTGTCTAGTCAAGGCTATGGTTTTTCCAGTGGTCATGTATGGATGTGAGAGTTGGACTATAAAGAAAGCTGAGTGCCAAAGAATTGATGCTTTTGAACTGTGGTGTTGGAGAAGACTCTTGAGAGTCCCTTGGAGTGCAAGGAGATCCAACCAGTCCGTCCTAAAGGAGATCAGTCCTGGGTGTTCATTGAAAGGACTGATGTTGAAGCTGAAACTCGAATAATTTGGCCACCTGATGTGAAGAGCTGACTCATTTGAAAAGACCCTGATGCTGGGAAAGATTGAAGGTGGGAGGGGAAGGGGACAACAGAGGATGAGATGGTTGGATGGCATCACTGACTCAATGGTCATGAGTCTGAGTAAGCTCCGGGAGTTGGTGATGGACAGGGAGGCCTGGCGTGCTGCGACTCATGGGGTTGCAAAGAGTCAGACGCGACTGAGCGACTGAACTGAACTGAAAAGATAATCACCTTTTTTTTTTCAGTTTATCTACTGACTGGAGACAGTTAAAAGGTTGTTTTTTTAATCCATAAAAACAGAGTGTAGCCATAACTTTGAAATGAATGGCTGTTGTTGAAACATTACTTACACATAGGCTTTTCTCATTAGTTGAATGGGAGACTTTCTTGTGATTCAAATTATTTTGTGAGGCAAATTGTTTTTCCTGACAATAAGCTCATCATCACATGAGAAGAAAAATCAGTTGTTAAAACAAGCTGTTCTTTTGTTAGACTAAAAAGAAATGGGTCAGTGCAAAGAAAATTCTCAACAGCAAAGTGATGGTTCCAGTCAGGCTCACTGGATCAGTAAACTCCGACATCCACAGAGTATAGTGCAGGGCTCGCTGGGGTGTCCTTAGACGGAATTACTAGAGCCTGTGCCTCTGAGAAAGGAGAGCAGATAACCACAAAGTTTGGCTCAGAGCAAGAGAAAACTTGACTATCGTTAGTGCCAGCCTATTTTCATTATCTCAAAATAATGTGACCCCATTGCAAGCTCCATCTCAGCCATGGCTGACATTGTAATTTAAAGCTCTTCTGTGTAAAAGTTCTTAATTTGGAAAGGTGGGTTTAGAGTATTTTATGATTAATTATCCCTTTTGGTCAAGTTTTTTGTTTTTCAAGTGTGATTATTACAGGTTGGCTTATATTTCCTTAGGAATCCCTCAGGATATTGATAAAGGATTTATGAAATGAGTACATCAGTGACAACCATCACCAAATACTACACTCCTGTTCCTCTGAAAGGCTGCTTGATGTCAAATTGTACACAGCAGTACTCCTCTGTGTACAATTAATATGTTAGGAGTGTTCTGTAAGTAAAGTAGAAAGTAGCTGATACTGTTCAGGAGAAACCTGGTTTTGGTATCAGGGTGATGGTGGCCTCATAGAATAAGCTTGGAAGTGTTCCTTCCTATTCAATATTTTGAAAGAGTTTTAGAAGGATAGGCATTAGCTCTTCTCTAAATGTTTGATAGAATTCTCCTGTGAAGCCATCAGGTCCTGGGCTTTTGTTTTTGAGAGATTTTTGATCACAGCTTCAATTTCAGTGCATGTAATTTGGTTGTTCATAATTTCTATTTCTTCCTGGCTCAGTCTTGGAAGATTGAACTGTTCTAAGAATCTGTCGATTTCTTCCAGGTTATCTATCTTATTGCCATATAGTTGTTCTTAATAGTCTCTTGTAATCCTTTGTATTTCTGCATTGTCTGTTGTAACCTCTACTTTTTCATTTCTAATTTTGTTGATTTGAGTCTTCTCTCTTTTTTTCTTGATGAGTCTGGCTAAAGGTTTGTCAGTTTTGTTTATATTCTCAAAGAATGAGGTTTTAGTTTTATTAATCTTTACTGTTGTTCCTTTCGTTTCTTTTTCATTTATTTCTGCTCTGACCTTTATGATCTCTTTTCTTCTGCTAATTTTGGGGGTTTTCTGTTCTTCTTTTTCCAGTTGTTGTAGGTGTGAAATTAGGTTGTCTATTTGATATTTTTCTTGTTTCTTGGGGAAGGATTGTATTGCTATAAACTTCCCTCTTAGAAATGCTTTTGCTGCATCCCATAGGTTTTGAATTGTCGTGTTTTCATTGTCATTTGTTCCTAGAAATTTTTTTTTTTTCCTAGAAATTTTTTGATTTACCTTTTGATTTCATCAGTAACCTGTTGGTTATTTAGAAACGTATTGTTTAATCTCCATGTGTTTGTGTTTTTTTACAGGTTTTTTTTTTTTTTTTTTTGTAATTGATATCTAATCTCATAGCATTGTGGTCAGAAAAGAAGCTTGATATGGTTTCAATTTTCTTGAATTTATTGAGGTTTGATTTGTAACCCACAATGTGGTCTGTCTTGGAGAATGTTCCATGTGCACTTGAGAAGAAGGTGTGTTCTTCTGCATTTGGATGGAATGTCCTGAAGATATCAATGAGATCCATCTCATCTAATGTATCATGTAAGACTTGTGTTTCCTTATTAATTTTCTGTTTTGATGATCTGTCCATTGGTGTGAATAGGGTGTTAAAGTCTCCTACTATTATTGTGTTACTGTCAATTTTTCCTTTTATGTCTGTTAGTGTTGTCTTATGTACTGAGGTGCTGCTATGTTGGGTGCATAGATATTTACAATTGTTTTGTCTTCCTCTTGGATTGATCCCTTGATCATTATGTAGTGTCCTTCCTTATCTCTTGTAATCTTTATTTTAAGGTCTGTTTTGTCTGATATGAGGGTTGCTACTCCAGCTTTCTTTTGCTTCCCATTTGCATGGAATATATTTGTCCATCCTCTCACTTTCATATGTGTCTTTCTATATGTGTCTTTAGGTCTGAAGTGGATTTCTTTTAGACAGCATATAAATGGGTCTTGTTTTTGTAACTGTTCAGCCACTCTGTGTCTTTTGGGTGGAGCATTTAATCCATTTACATTTAAGGTAACTATTGATACATATGTTCCTGTTGCCATTTTCTTAATTGTTTGGGGTTTGATTTTGTAGATCTTTTCCTTCTCTTGTATTTCTTGACTATTGTAAGTCTCTTTAACATTTGTTGTAAAGCTGGTTTGGTGGTACTGAATTCTCTTAACTTTTGCTTGTCTGAAAAGCATTTGATTTCTCCATCAGTTTTGAATGAGATTCTTGCCGGGTACAGAAATCTTGGTTGTAGATTTTTCCCTTTCAGTACTTTAAATATATCCTGCCATTCCCTTCTGACCTGCGGAGTTTCTGCTGAAAGGTTAGCTGTTAAACGTATGGGGTTTCCCTTGTATGTTACTTGTTGCTTTTCCCTTGTTGTTTTTTAATATTCTTTCTTTGTGTTTAATTTTGTTAGTTTGATTAGTATGTGTCTTGATGTGTTTCTCCTGGGGTTTATCCTGTGTGGGACTCTTTGCACCTCATTGGGCTTGATTGACTATTTCCTTTTCCATGTTGGGGAAATTTTCAACCGTAATCTCTTCCTCATACCCCTTCTTTTTCTCTTCTTCTTCTGGGATCCCTGTAATTCAAATGTTGGTGCATTTGATATTGTCCCAGAGGTCTCTGAGACGATCCTCAGTTCTTTTCATTCTTTTTACTTGTTCTGCTCTTCAGAAGTTATTTCCACCATTTTATCTTCCAGCTCACTGATTTGTTCTGCTTCAGATAATCTGCTATTAATTCCTTAAGAGTATTTTTAATTTCAGTAATTGTGCTGTTTGTCTCTGTATGTTTATTCTTTAATTCTTCTAGGTCTTTGTTAATTGATTTTTGCTTTTTCTCCATTCCGTTTTCAAGGTTTTTGATCACCATTACTGTCATTATTCTGAATTCTTTTTCAGGTCGTTTGCCTGTTTCCTCTTCATTTGTTTGGACTTCTGTGTTTCTAGTTTGTTCCTTCCTTTGTATAGTATTTCTCTTCCTTTTAATTATTTTTTCCCTAAGCTTATTGTGTTTGAGGTCTCCTTTTCCCAGCCTTCACAATTGAATTCTTTCTTCCTTTTGGTTTCTGCCCTCCTAAGGTTGGTCCAGTGGTTTGTGTAAGCTTCATATAGGGTGAGATTTGTCCTGAGTTTTTTTTATTTGTTTGTTTTCCCTCTGATGGGCAAGGCTGAGTGAGGTGGTAATCCTGTCTGCTGATGATTGGGATTGTGTTTTTGTTTTGCTTGTTGTTTAGATGAGGAATCCTGCACAGGGTGCTGCTGGTGGTTGGGTGATGCCGGGCCTTGTATTCGAATGGTTTCCTCTGTGTGAGTTCTCATATTTGATGCTCCCTGAGGGTGAGTTCTCTGGTCGTCTAGGGTCTCGGAGTCAGTGCTTCAGGGCTTCAGCTCTGCGGTGTTCACAGATCGTTCTTCCTGTGATCACACTACGCATGTGGCTAACCTGACGGTTCTTTCCATAGATCAAATGTATTTGCTCTATGGATCAAATACACTTTTCCCTTCAGTCATCTCGTGGACAAACTGAACAAGATTACAGTTCTGGAGTCTAGAAGTCCAAGGTCAGGGTGCCAGTGTGGCCGAGTTCTCGCTGAGGAATGTCTTCCCCTCAGGTCCTCACAAGGCCTCTCTGATGAATGCTGGAAGAAAAGGCGCTTTAAAAAAAAAAAATGCTTTTTTAAACTGAGACACATGAATAAAAGCTCTCCAGGAGCAAACACGTTTTAAAGAATGACAGCAAAAGAATATCCAAACTGAATTTTGGAGATGTGAACATCTGGACATAAGTCTTACATATCTGATGTAACACAATCTGTGTGTCAGTTCAGTTCAGTTGCTCAGTCATGTCTGACTCTTTGCAACCCCATGACCGCAGCACGCCAGACCTCCCTGTCCATCACCAACTCCCGGAGTCCACCCAAACCCATGTCCATCGAGTCGGTGATGCCATCCAACCATCTCATCCTCTGTCGTCCCCTTCCCCTCCTGCCCTCAATCTTTCTCAGCATCAGGGTCTTTCCAGTGAGTCAGGTCTTCGCATCAGGTGGCCAAAGTATTGGAGTTTCAGCTTCAACATCAGTCCTTTCAATGAACACCCAGGACTGATCTCCTTTAGGATGGACTAGTTGGATCTCCTTGCACTACAAGGGACCCTCAGGAGTCTTCTCCAACACCACAGTTCAAAAGCATCAATTCTTTGGCACTCAGCTTTCTTTATAGTCCAACTCTCACATCCATGCATGACTAATGGAAAAATCATAGCCTTGACTAGATGGACCTTTGTTGACAAAGTAATGTCTCTGCTTTTTAATATGCTGTCTAGGTTGGTCATAACTTTCCTTCCAAGGAGTAAGCATCTTTTAATTTCATGGCTGCAATCACCATCTGTAGTGAAATCTGTATGTAATCTGCAGCAGATTAATTTGTTTTTCTCTACTGGTTTTGTAACCTTTAATGTGAGGAGGTAGAACCATCCTGCCTCGGACACTGAGATGACCTAGTGAGAGGCAGCAGGTGCAAAGCCCTGGGGACATCAGCCAGCTCTTGGCCCATGTTGTTGCCCCCTCAGCCAGAAGACTAGCAGGGGGTCTGGTGAAGGGACACCCTTGGGTACCTACTGTCAACTTTAGCTCCCCCTGGGAGGCTTCAGTGAGGGTCACAGTCTCTTTGCTGCTAGTTGCGTTGAACCAGTCAACAGGGTAGCAGGTTGTCTTTTCCCTAAATATTCGTAATATCCCTTCCTCACCAAATGGATGAAAAACACATCTGAAGGAACTGTGGGGCATAAACAGATGAGTGTTAGCACACACAGAACAGTTACACTTAGACATTTTAATACACAGAAGGCATAGCATTGCTCATTAAGACGGCACGACAGTGACAATGGTGATGACAAAGACCTGTCTCCGTGTCTGCTTACAGCAGGTTCATAAGAGTCAGGTGAGCCGGGCCAGGAGCAGGCAGCTTACTGTGATGTGCAGACAGTCATCTGTCACTGGGCTGGACGCCAGCGCACCTGTGTTACCAGATCCACCAGGGCCAGCGTGTGCAGTGAACTGGGACTGCAGACACTAGGTAAGGTCTCATCAGTCAGGCTGACCCGGAAATCACTACTGCTGTGTCACTGACCATCCGAGTCCACTTGCTATGGGAGGCTCAGAGGAACTGACATCTGCCAGGGCTCTTCTGCCCTTAGAAAGCCTGCATTTCACAGCACCGCTCTGACTGCACAGACCCGGCTTATGGAAACAAAGATGCTCTATTTCCCAAGATCTTTATTTTGTAAGTAAAGACAACCTCTCATCTAGCTCTTCTGCTCTACTCCAATCCCCCAATAAGAAATAGTCCAGAATTGGTAAGAAAGCTAGACTAAATGATGTCCAAAGACAAAAGGTAAATTGTCTTCTTAAAATATTACAATTCATCTGGGCCAGGAATTCTTACAAAGATTATTGAGCTATTCTCTTCACTGGATACCAAAAAAAACAAACTTTTTCACATTTCTGCTAATATGTTTAAAATTCTATTTTTACAATATTGCTATAACATTTTACAGGGGAATTGATGTAAATCTACATCAGTGAATCCACTAAATTTCTCTCTGCTCTGTCTCATGATATGTGTAAAATGTTTAGTTGGACGAGATCCACCGTGAGTGGGGCTGGTCAGGAGGCACTTTTGGACTTCCCAGGTACAAAGAAAGGTGCTTGTCTCCCTGAGTGTGTTTCTGCAAACGCACTTATGGCCACAGTGTGAGGAGGACGGGGCACAGGGTCCCTGGTGCTCTTTTCTTTTCAGCTCCACTGGACGTTTGCCTGACTCCCCAGACAGGCTGACCCAGTAAGACATCTCCCGACAACAGAACAATGTCAGCACTTGCGAGGGCTTTGATGGACCCAACTTCCTAATAGTAATAATTTTAAAACTCAAGTTTGAAGCGGAGACTTGACGCAGGCTCTGACACAGCTGCTGATCGCTCAGGCCGCTGAGCAGGCCCGTCGTCCGCAGCGTCACCGAGGCCCACTTCTCATCAGCAAGCCCGAGACGCCTCGTCTTCCTTTTCTAAAATAAACAGCCTTTTAAACAGTATCCAGAGGCCCACTTCTCATCAGCAAGCCCGAGACGCCTCGTCTTCCTTTTCTAAAATAAACAGCCTTTTAAACAGTATCCAGATCTCTTTCCCTAGTCAGAAGGGACACACCCAGCGGAAGCTGTGAATGCCGAGGTCCTCTCGTTGGCAGGTCAGGTGGGCCAGCCGGGCCGGGCAGCAGGAGAAGCAGCAGGTCGGCGGGGCAGCTCGACCGTGCTCAGCTGCGACCACTGGGGACATGGGGGATCCTTTTGGGCCCTTGTCCTCTGACCTGTTGCTGGTGGTTTGCAGTGTAATGTAACCACCACAGGGGAGGTGCTAGACTGTGTGCCTATACAAAGAGGCCCGTTTCTTCAGCGCTTCCCTTCAGAGAGGATAGGGTACACTGAGGTAGAGTCTGCAGCGCTATAGCTGACTCATACTGATGTTTGGTAGAAACCAATGCAATATTTTAAAGCAATTATCCTTCAATTAAAAAAAATTTAAAAAGCTTTCAGACTTGTCACTGACCTTGAAAGAATCAGCAAACATAACACACCACTGTGTTTCCTTCAGTCGAAGAAAATATTGCCTGGATAGAGCACTGATTTCTGTGTTTGATTTGTAAATAATATTTACATAGAATAGTCCAGAAAAAAAAATTTTAAGGTAGGTCTCATACTTCATGGTGTACAATGCATGAATTCCTTTAATCATGTTGGAACTTTTTGCCTCATCTAAGAATTAAATGCAAACCCCAGCAACTGTGACTGAACTTATAGCATTTCACATACTCTCTCCACATTTGATCCTGGAACAGAGTTTATATCTAAGAAACCAGTGTAAAAACCTGAATAAAGAAAACACCAGAAAATGCAACTTATCTAAGTGTTTTCTGTTCTGTTTTTAAGTTTGACTTACATTATAATTTGGGGACACACTATATTGTTTAAATATTGTCTAAATTTATAACATACAACAGGCCAGGTGATTTGGAGTACCAAACATCTTCATTAGGAAATAAACCTGCGCCTTTCCTGTTTGCTGCCGCATGGATTAAGCAAGGTATCACACACAACAGAAAGCGAGAATTAATGTATCTGAGACAGGGGATGTCTGATGATGGAGATACTTAGGGAAGGATGTACGCCACATCTGAACTGCCGGGATGAGCAGCTGATGCTGTCATGATGCGTTGTTTACTGTAGCATCCTCGTATGGAGGAGGCACACAACCCTCTTTATAAGGCTCTCTGTTATACCACATTCTGGCTTAACATCTGATGTCCACTTCTGCCTACAAAGTGCCCAAGGTACCTTTTCGTAAAACAGTGTGGGACAACGGCAGAGGTTTTCCTTTTAAGTCAAGTATTGATATGCTGTTAACAAACCACAGTTATGAGGGGAACAGGAACCTGTGTGGGGTTGGAGTTTTAACTAACTGAAACATTAATTTGCTCATGGACTAAATGAATCAGAAATTTGTTTGGCTGCACAGAGTATAGTAGAGAATTGATCATCTTATTTGATTTAAATCTGTAACTGTTCTGGTATACAAGCCTGGAGTTTAGTAACTGTTTCATTAACTTCTCTCACTCCTTTATCTACAAGTAAAAAGACAAATTATCACTTTAAAAAACATTTATTTTCAAATAAGTTTGAAAAAATGTCAAACCGAAGTAATGTTCATTTCTCCAGATTTTTTAAAATTAATTTATTTTAATTGAAGGCTAATTACTTTACAATATTATGGTTGTTTTTGCCATACATTGACATGAATCAGCCACAGGTGTACATGTATTCCCCCTGTTGTGACCTCCCATCCCACCTCCTTCCCCATCCCATCCCTCTGGGTTGTCCCAGTGCACTGGCTTTGAGTGCTCTGCTTCATGCATGAAACTTATACTTGTCATTATTTCACATATGGTAATATATATGTTTCAATGCTCTTCTCTCAAATCATACCACCTTCACCCTCTCTCACAGAATCCAAAAGTCTGTTCTTTATGTCTGTGTCTCTTTTGCTGTCTCACATATAGGGTTGTTGTTACCATCTTTCTAAACTCCATATATATATGTTAATATACTGTATTGGTGTTTTTCTTTCTGACTTCACTCTGTATAATAGGCTCCAGTTTCATTCACCTCATTAGAACTGACTCAAATGCTTTCTTTTTTATAGCTGAGTAATATTCCATTCTGTATATGTACCACAGCTTTCTTATCCACTCATCTGCCAATGAACATCTAGGTTGCTTACACGTCCTAGCTATTGTAAACAGTGCTGCAATGAACATTGGGGTACAAAGTTCAGTTCAGTTCAGTTGCTCAGTCGTGTCTGACTCTTTGCAACCCCATGGACTGAAAAAAGCCAGGCCTCCCTGTCCATCACCACCTCCTGCAGTTTACTCAAACTCATGTCCATTGAGTCAGTGATGCCATCCAACCATCTCATCCTCTGTCATCCCCTTCTCCTGCCTTCAATCTTTCCTAGCACCAGCGTCTTTTCAAATTAATCAGTTCTTCACATCAGGTGGGCAAAGTATTGGAGTTTCAGCTTCAGCATCAGTCCTTCCAATGAATATTCAGGACTTATTTCCATTAGGATTTACTGGTTTGATCTCATTGCTGTCCAAAAACCTCTCAAGAGTCTTCTCCCCAACACCACTATTCTAAAGCATAAATTCTTTGGCACTCAGCTTTCTTTATAGTCCATCTCTCACATCCATACATGACTAATGGAAAAGCCATAGCCGACTAGATGGACCTTTGTTGGCAAAGTAATGTCTCCGCTTTTTAATGTACTGTCTAGGTTGGTCATAACTTTCCTTCCAAGGAGTAAGCGTCTTTTAATTTCATGGCTGCAGTCACCATCTGCAGTGATTTTGGAGCCCCCCAAAATAAAGTCTGTCACTGTTTCCCCATCTATTTGCCATGAAGTGATGGGACCAGATGCCATGGTCTTAGTTTTCTGAATGTTGAGCTTTAAACCAACTTATTCACTGTCCTCTTTCACTTTCCTCAAGAGGCTCTTTAGTTCTTCTTCACTTTCTGCCATAAGGGTGGTGTCATCTCCATATCTGAGGTTATTAATATTTTTCTTGGCAATCTTGATTCCAGTTTGTGCTTCATCCAGCCCAGCGTTTCTCATGGAAGAAATGGAGTAACCATCATAGTCAACAGAAGAGTCCAAAATGCAGTACTTGGATACACTCAAAAATGACAGAATGATCTCTGTTTGTTTCCAAGGCAAACCATTCAGTATCATGGTAATCCAAGTCTATGCCCTGACCAGCAATGCTGAAGAAGCTGAAGTTGAACGCTTCTATGAAGACCTACAAGACCTTCTAGAACTAACACCCCAACAAGATGCCCTTTTCTTTATATGGGACTATAATGCAAAAGTAGGAAGTCGAGAAACACCTGGAGTAACAGGCAAATTTGGCCTTGGAGTACAGAATGAAGCAGGGCAAAGGCTAATAGAGTTTTGCCAAGAGACTACACTGGTCATAACAAACACCCTCTTTCAACAACACAAGAGAAGACTCTACATGTGGACATCACCAGATGGTCAATACTGATATCAGATTATTTTCTTTGCAGCCAAAGATGGAGAAGCTCTGTACAGTCAGTAAAAACAAGACCAGGAGCTGACTGTGGCTCATATAATGAACTTATTGCCAAATTCAGACTTAAATTGAAGAAAGTAGGGAAAACCACTAGACCATTCAGGTATGATTTAAATCAAATCCCTTACGATTATACAGTGGAAGTGACAAATAGATTCAAGGGATTAAATCTGATAGAGTGCCTGAAGAACTATGGACAGAGGTTCGTGACATTGTACAGAAGACAGGGATCAAGACCATCCCCAAGAAAAAGAAATGCAAAAAAGCAAAATGGCTGTTCAAGGAGGCCTTACAAATAGCTGTGAGAAGAAGAGAAGCAAAAAGCAAAGGAGAAAAGGAAGATATTCCCATTTGGATGCAGAGTTCCAAAGACTAGCAAGGAGAGATAAGAAAGCCTTCCTCAGTGATCAATGCCAAGAAATAGAGGAAAACAATAGAATGGGAAAGACTAGAGATTTCTTCAAGAAAATCAGAGATACCAAGGGAACATTTCATGCAAAGATGGGCTCAATAAATAAAGGGGTACACATGTCTCTTTCAGTTGTGGTTTCCTCATTGTGTATGCCCAGCACTGGGATTGCTGGGTGGTATGGCAGTTCTATTTCTGTTTCCTGTTTTTTAAGCAGTCTCCACGCTTTTCTCCATAGTGGCTGTACTAGTTTGCTTTCCCACCAACAGTGTAAGAGGGTTCCCTTTTCTCCACACCCTCTCTAGCGTTTATTGTTTGTAGATTTTTTGATGGCAGCCATTCTGACCATCGTGAGATGGTACCTCATTGTGGTTTAATTTGCATTTCTCCGATAATGAGTGATGTTGAGCATCTTTTCATGTGTTTATTAGTCATCTGTCTGTCTTTGGAGAAATGTCTGTTTATTTCTTTGACCCATTTTTTAATTGGGTAATTTTTCTGGTATTGAGCTGCATGAGCTGCTTGGATATTTTGGAGATTAATTCTTTGTCAGTTGTTTCGTTTACTGTTATTTTCTCCCATTCCAAGGGCTGCTTTTTCACCTTGTTTATATTTTCCTTCATTGTGCAAAAGTTTTTAAATTTAATCAGGTCCCATTTGTTTATTTTTTCTTTTACAGAGAGTCTTCTGCCTATTTTTCCTCTAGGAGTATTACAGTTTGTGGTCTTACATTTAGATCTTTAATCCATTTTGAGTTTACTTTTGTGTATGGTTTTAGAAAATGTTCTAGTTTCATTGTTTTATAGATAGTTGACCAGTTTTTCCAGCACCACTTGTTAAAGAGATTGTCTTACCTCCATTGTATATTTTTGCCTCCTTTGTGAAAGATAAGTTGTCCATAGGTGCGTAGATTTATCTCTGGGCTTTCTATTTTGTTCCATTGATCTAGGTTTCTGTCTTTGTGCCAGTACCATGCTGTGTTGATGACCATAGCTTTGTAGTACAGTCTGAAGTCAGACAGGTTGATTCCTTCAGTTCCATTCTTCTTTCTCAAAATTGCTTTGGCTCTTTGAGGTTTTTTGTATTTCCATACAAATTGTGAAATTATTTGTTCTAGTTCTGTGAAAAATACTGTTGGTAGCTTGATAGGGATTGCATTGAATCTATAGATTGCTTTGGGTAGTAAGCATTTGATTTGGTAGATCAAATGATTTGGGTAGAATCATTTTCTATGCAAATGATTTCTACCCAAATCATTCTACCCAAAATGATTTGGGTAGAATCATTTTCACTAAATTGATTCATCCGATCCATGAACATGGTATATTTCTCCATCTATTTGTGTCATCTTTGATTTCTTTCATCAGTGTTTCACAGTTTTCTATATATAGGTTTTTTTGTTTCTTTAGGTAAATTTATTCCTAACTATTTAATTCTTTTCATTTCAATGGTGAATGGGATTGTTTCCTTGATTTTTCTTTGTGTTTTCTCATTGTTAGTGTATAGGAATGCAAGGGACTTCTGTAGATTAATTTGATTTCCTGCAACTTTACTATATTCACTGATTAGCTCTAGTAATTTCTGGTCATGTCTTTAGGTTTTCTGTGTAGAGGATCATGTCATCAGCAAACAGTGGGCATTTCAATTCTTCTTTTCCAGTCTGGATTCATTTTATTTCTTTTTCTTCTCAGGTTGCTGGGGCTAGAATTTCCAAAACTATGTTCAATAGTAGTGGTGAGAGTGGGCATCCTTGTCTTGTTTCTGATTTTAGAGGAAATGCTTTCAATGTTTTTCCATGAGGATAATCTTTGCTGTGAATTTATCATAGATGGCTTTTATTGTGTTGAGGTGTGTTCCTTTTATGCCTGCTTTCTGGAGAGTTTTTATCATTAATGGGTGTTGAATTTTGTCAAAAGCTTTCTTTGCATCTGTTGATATGGATTTTATCTTTAAATTTGTTAATATGGTGATTCACATTGATTGATTTGCAAATATTGAAGAATCCTTGCATCCCTGGGATAAAACCCACTTTGGTCATGATGTATGATCTTTTTAGTATGTTGTTGTATTCTGTTTCCTAGAATTTTGGCTCAGATCCACCCACAAGGAAGAATCCCAGATGGCAGGTATACACCAAGGTGTAGCCAAAGGTGGGGAGGTCTATGACTCTCACATCTGCATGGGCTGGTGTTTCAGGCTCGAGGCAGGCATGAGCTGAAATGGGATTTAGTCCATTAGTACGTCCATTGGAGCCTAAGCCTGTGTGTCAAAGGAAATACAGAGAAAGAGATGGAAATGGCTATAAAGTTAGTTTACCATTTAAAATTGAGAATACGGGAGCTTAACAGATCACTGACATTCTGGTCTCTGCAGCTTACAGCACAGCAGAGCCTTGATGTTGCCAGGTCTGTTTCTTCCTCTCCCCCTACCCTTCCCTCACTCTTCCTCCTCCTCTGTCTCTATCTATCTGTCTGTCTTCTATTTATCATCTGTCTACCTGTCATCTGTCTATCTAGTCTACTTCTTTGCATACATGTGTGTATGTAATTATGTTATATAAATTTAGAAATCATAGATTTAAAATAAACACTTCTGACATACTGTTAAGATAAATGGGGCCTCCCTAGTGGCTCAGATGGTAAACAGTGTGCTTGCATTGCAGGAGACCCAGGTTCGATCTCTGGGTCAGGACGATTCCCTGGAGAAGGGAATGGCTACTCACTCCAGTATTCTTGTCTAGAGAATTCCTTGGACAGAGGAGCCTGGCGGGCTGCAGTCCATGGGGTTGCAAAGAATTGGACACGACTGAGCAGCTAACACTAAGATAAATAATATGTTAAATTTCCTTAAAAGAGCAGTCCTTTAAACTAAACACAGATTAATGTGTACTTTAAAATATGCTTTGATTTTTGTCCAGTGGCAACTAGAAAATTTACTGCTCAGTTAAATGAATAATTAATTTTGGTCAAAATCCACTGTGTGTTTACAAAGTTAATTGAAATGTAGATTCTTATTTCCTTTAAAAATATCATTTAGGAGTAAATAAGGTTGTAATTGCTTTTGTTGTTTAGTTGCTAAGTTGTGTCTGACTCTTGTGACCCCATGGACTGTAGCCTGCCAGGCTCCTCTGTCCATGGATTTTCCAGGCAAGCATACTGGAGTGGGCTGCCGTTCCCTTCCACAGGGGCTCTTCCCCACCCCCCAGGCTCAAACCTGCGTCTCCCGCGTTGACTCTTTCCTGCTGAGCCCCAGGGGAGCCCCGGGGTTATAAGGTGCTGTGTGTGTGTGCTGTGTTAAACTGCTTGGGTTGTGTCTGACTCTTTGGGACCCTATGGGCTGTAGCCACCAGACTCTTCTGTTCATGAGATTCCCCAGGCAAGAATACTGCAGCGGGTTGCCATGCCCCCCTTCCAGGGATCTTCCTGACCCAGGGATCAAGCCAAGTCACTTACTTATGTCTCCTGCATTGGCAGGTGGGTTCTTTACCACTAGCGCACCCTGGGAGGCCCCATGCTTGATCTCAAATAACTTATCATTCTTTATAGAGTGCACATTTATGTCTCAAATAAAGGACGTGGGCAAGTATTATAAAAACAAGTTTATATGATTAATGTCACTAATGCAGTCTTTTTAAGTATTGTAATATTTTTCACTTTGACAGACTTTCAAGGTGGTGGTGGTTTAGTTGCTAGATCAACTCTTGCAACCCCATAGACTGTTGCCTGCCAGCCTCCTCTGTCCATGGGATTTCCCAGGCAAGAATACTGGAGGCGTTTCCATTTCCTTCCCCAGATTTTCAAGGTAATGAAGACCTAATGTTAGCAAGCTCCACACACCGACACACACACCTATGTGTATATACATACATATACATGCATGTATGTGTGATATCTCTTTATAATATTCACATAGAGAATTCATGTAGAGATTTAGAATAGAGATGATAGCTTTGAAATAAATACTGATACATAAATACACAAAATTCACAACTTACATACTCAGAAGATATTTGCATATAGCTAATCTGGTAAGAGTTAGATACTGTGTTGCCCTAGATTGGTAGAGGACGAAAGGTTTGTTACTAATCATTACATTTTTCCTAATTCTAATGATTAAATCACAAAACAAAACTTGGCCCTAAGTATTTGAATTATAAATTCATATGGACTCCAAAAAGAACAGTTTAAACACTTGTATTAATACTCTGACAAGTCACATGATCTTTAGTGATCCGAGGTGAACATCCTAGGGGAGCAGGAGCACATGCAGGTTTTCTCTTGGTGAGTGTTAACCAGCATGTTATTCACTGGTCTTTGGTTTGGGATAATTTCTCAGGCTTTGGGGCCTGGGTATCACCAGAGGTGCCTGGGAACTACAGACTGGGGTCCCCCTCCTCCTCTGCACCCCACCCACCCCTGGCCCCCAGAGCCTCAGATACTGCAGGTGTGTGCAGGATGGGACTCAACATTCGAACTTCAGCCAAATTCCGGGTGCTGCTGCTGCTGCTGGTTCTAAGGAATCAGACTCTGAGAAATGAGTTTAGGGAATGGAAAGAGACAAAAATCAGCCCCTCAATGTTTCTCAGGAAGGTGAATTCTTCCAGCTGCAGGAGAGCGGACAGGCCCTGCCCTTGCACAGGGTCACACTTACGGATGCACTCTGTCTGGATGCCACTCCATGTCAGGTTCGCCAGGCAAGTTCGAGTTGTAGAGCCTTGAACGTGGTAACCTTTTCGGCACCGGAAAACCACCATGCTTCCAACCTGGAGGGAAAAGCCAGCACCAAGCTCAGAGGTGCCATGGACACACTCGCACTGGAAAGCATGCTCCAGGGTCAGGTGTGAACCAGCGTGTACATGTAAAATGTGGGTTAAAGTGTCAGACACAGTTGTTCTTGTTTAGTTGCTCAGTTGTATCCAACTGTTCTGTGACCCCATGGACTGTAGCCTGCCAGGCTCCTCTGTCCAAGGTATTTCTCAGACAAGAATACTGGATTAAGCTGCCATTTCCTTCTCCAGGGGATTTTTCTAACTCAGGGATCAAACCCACGTCTCCCGCTTTTGGCAGTGTTAGACACAGTACAGGTTGTTCAATGGATCATGTGATGTCTTAGATACGGTGACTTGTGATTATTTAGAAGCAGTTTATTTAGTAACAAAAGTATGCTTTTTCTCTTTAGTTTTAGCCTTATCTCTTTAGTTTGTGATAATTTTCTTTCCTTTTCTGTTTTTTTCCCCTCTGCTAGTCCTATTCTGGGCTTCCCAGGTGGCTCGGCAGTAAAGAGTCCACCTGCCAATGCAGGAGACCTGGGTTCGATCCCTGGGCTGGGAAGATCCCCTCTAGGAGGAAATGGCAACCCACTCCAGTATTCTTGCCTGGAGAATCCCGCTGGACAGAGAAGCCTGGCGGGCTACAATCCGTAGGGTCACAAAAGAGTCAGACTTGACTTTGAGACTAAACAACAAGTCCTATTCTAAGCAATTAGTGCTTGTTAGCAAGTTACTTTCCCACTCCAGTACTCTTGCCTGGAAAATCTCATGGATGGAGGAGCCTGGTAGGCTACGGTCCATGGGGTCGCTGAGTCAGACACAACTGAGTGACTTCACTTTCACTTTTCACTTTCATGCATTGGAGAAGGAAATGGCAACCCACTCCAGTGTTCTTGTCTGAAGAATCCCAGGGACGGTGGAGCCTGGTGGCCTGACGTCCATGGGGTCGCACAGAGTCGGACACGGCTGAAGCAACTTAGCAGCAGCAGCAGCATGTTACTTTAGCACTTGCAGGAACTGGCTTGGAGACTGATAAGGACTCCACCATAGAATCCTCCAGAACTATTCTTCTGATGGTCTCAGTCACCTCTTTAAAAGATGGCATCTGGGTTTTTAAATGATTAGTAAATCTTGCCTTGGGTCCAGCCTGTTATCTGGGGTAGTGTAACTACTCTGTCATAGGGGAAGGGTGGGCCACCCCTCCTGGTTAGCTTCTCACAGCAGATCACAGGACTGCATCACTGAAAGCAATCGTCATGAAGGTTCACTTCCTACAGGCCACATGCAGGCAAGTTAGGGATCACTGAAACCAGGGGTGACCGCAACTTGGGTTTCTCATGATGAGTTAGTGAGAACGCCCACATCTTCTATTTTCTGGTGTTACAGTGTGTTCAGCATATGCCAGAAAACGTGACCTGAAGCTGTAAGGCCACACACGAGACCCTACATAAAGTGCGCTAGATTTAACCCGGGGACCTGTGAGGCTGTCCTTGCAGAGTGAAGCAAGGCTGTCAGAAAGGAGCCAGTGTAGCATCAGGGCAATCAAACGAGGACAGTTTGCACTTCAGGAAAAAGGAGGAGAAGTGGCTGAAGAAAAGGGACTTTTATTCTCAATGAATGGGAACGGTAACTTGAAAGTAGTGTGTATGTTTAGCTCTGGCTTTCAAAGCTATCTGATCAGAGAACCTGAAGTCACTCAGTTACTTAAGATGGTTGAAACATTTTATTTCAAGCTTCTTTACTTTCCATTTTTAGGTGTTTCTCTGATATTTGTGTTAACATAAGTGTTAATGTACTTTGAAGGCATTTTCTTCTTCTGTTTTTGTCTCTGGGATTTAATGTTATTCACCTATTCTATCTGGTCACCAAGTGGAGTCCTCTTATGTGAATCAGTGGCAAATCACCCTCATTTGAGATTTGCTGGGTCAATTCAGCAGACAGAAAGAAATATACATGCTTTCAAATAGAAATTTATATAGCAATTAATTCTGTGTGAATCAGATACAGTTGTCTCAGTTCTAACAGTTAACATAATAAGCAGAAATCCTCTCTGAATGGACTATATTTGGGCAAATGTAAGTTGAGTCAGATATGTACATAGACTCATGTATATTTAAGTATCAATTACATTTTGACATAGAGAAAAACATAGTAAAATAAAAATGGAATACCTCATATCCTCCTGAACTCTTCTGTATTCCAAACTATGGAGTACCAGGGTCTGGGAAGGTGTTATGAGCAGGATCTGAAACTCACAATTTAAAAAAAAAATCAGAACCAGATATGGTTATTACAGGAATTCTAATATTTTTATTAAAAAGCCTTTCAAAAAAAGATTAAAAAAAAAAAAGGCCTTTCAGAATTCAGAAAATTGTGTTTTGACAAGTGGGCAAGATGTTTTGCAAGAAAGTTAAAAATTAAATTGCTATTTTCATCTTTTTTCTGACTTTTTTAGATGTTAATCTTTAGTGCTTTATCAGACTCTAAATTTCTCTGAATATTATTTTCTATGTCAAAAGAAGCACATTCTTTTCCATTCTGTGGTTTAATTTTTCTCTACTGACATACTCGGTTGGTTAATGATATATAATCTTCAATAATTACCTATTATGACCTTTTATTTTTTATTGATTTAATTAATCGCCATCTCATTTGGTCATCTATTATTCTAAATGTCTTAAACTAATTTTCCTCAAGATTTCAAAATCGGGAATATACTTAATGCTTCAAAATATAAGCATATGGTAGACCAACAGTGATATTTTTCTAAAAAATTGTACTACTTCAGCAATCACTGAGTGGCTTCAGTATGTCAGCTCTCCAGCTGCTGATGGGAAAACAAAGTGGATAACTTCAAAAAAGTGTGCTTTCAAGAGGAACTAACCTCTTGGGAAGAGAAGAAAACATTTTTTTTTTTTTTTAGTTTTTCAGAAATAGCTAAAGTAAAGCAATAATTTTAGTCCAATGGCAGTAAACTTTAATTATAAAAAGCAGTGTTCCAAAGAAATCATTGTTGACACCGTATTTTTAAGTAGATATTTACTTTCTTAGAAAACAACCAGGGATAGAAGTCATTCCCTGCTTGCTGCGTGTGAGCAGAAGGCCCTCTCACGCTCGGGGAAGCAGGGCGCGCAGCGGCCGGCCATCACTTGCTCAGTCTGCAGGGCGAGGTGGAGCGAGGCTGGGAGTGAAGCAGGGAGGGTTCTGGTTCCTCTGTCACTGACGCAGTGACTGTCTACCAGTATAATTTCTACCTGAACCCTTCCTATGAGACAGAGATTTAGTCTAAAAATGAGGGGTTTAGGTCACATAGAGAATCTCTTTTAACTTGTAAGTTTCACTTCATGTTGGAAGGTCAACAGAGCACGCGTGACCCTGTAGCCCTTTCAGCCCTGGCTGACAGAGCAGGTGGTTTACTGGAGGTGGGGGTGGGCTGGGGGAGAGGATGTCAGGCACTGAAGTGGGGGCCCTTCTGGTGCCACGGCAACAATGAGATCTTCAGCAAACTGGTCTTTCCCCTGAAGATCGTGGTTGTCAGCTGACATGGGCAGAGGGGGGCTGCCAGAGTCAGTTGCCAGCTGACATGGGCAGAGGGCTGCCTAGGAGCTGTTTTTAAATGACTGTCACATCAATTCCAAGCTCCGCGACAGGATTTAAAAGAGGCTGCCATCAGCATGGCTGGTCAGCACCTGCACAGAGCATCTCCCAGGAGAGCATCACCTGTGTGCCCACAAACGCTCCAGCTTTAGAATGAAATGCCCTCTCCCCACCCCCAGGGCTGTCTTGCCATCATTACCGATGCAGGTGGGCTGGACGCCACTCCAGGTGCCGTCTGCCTGGCAGACTCTCCGGGACGACCCCACCAGGAGGAAGGGGGACTTGCACTGGAAGAAGACTTCAGATCTGTAGGTGAAGTTCTTGCCACTGAGGCGCCCCTCAGCAGGGATGCCGGGGTCCCCACAGAACACAGCTAGAGAAGACAACCAGGAGGTCAGTGCACAGTCTGTGCCCCTGGGTGAGGTTAGTCTGTTCAACTTGTCTAACTACTTTCCATTAAGTCCTCCCATTAAGCCCTGGGAGGCCCAGTGGGTAAAGAATCAGCCTGATATGCAGGAGACGCACGTTCGATCCCTGGGTAGGGAAGATCCCCTGGAGAAGGAAATGGCAACCCACTCCGGTCTTCTTGCCTGGAGGAGCCCATGGACAGAGGATCCTAGAGGGCTATAGTCCAATGGGTCACAAAGCACATACACACATTAAATCCTTGGGAATCAACGATTAAGAAAAGGACAGAATCTGCCCTTGGGCAGCGTGTGTCACACGTGGAATCTTTAACCTGTTGCCCCCTGGGTACAAGTTCCGCAGGCTCTCCTGCTCAGACTGCAGCCCGAGGTTTGTGTGCCGTGGTTTGTGCTCCTGAGGACTTAGCAGGCACTGGGGGACCTCGCCTCTCCAGACCCCCCGGCCTTCGCAGGAGAGGATGGCGGGCTGGGAGAGCTGGAAGCCATGGGTGCAACTGTAGCTGATGCTGGTGCCCCAGCGGAAGTCCGTTCCTTCCACCTTCCCGTCCTGGACCGGAGGAGGCTGGCCGCACGTGACAGCTGTCAGAGAGCAAACAGGATTCAACATTCTGGAGTTTCCGCCACAACACAGCTCTCCAAGGCCTCACATTTTAATTTTATCTGCATTGCAAATGACACCTACAAGGGGCCGAATTTTTAATAGTCAAATTACTGAGGAAGACAGCAAATCAAAATAATAAAACTTTTCTCCAATATTTCCTCATTAATTTAGATCAAGTCTACAAAAGCAAAGTCAAAACATGTCACACCATGAAAGTGGAGTAAACAACAGTCTCAGTATGTATAAGACCAAGTAAGAAAGAATGCTATTTCACTGATATCTTTTTATGTGTGTCTGACTCATTGTGACCCCATGGACTGTAGCCCCCCAGGCTCCTCTGTCCATGGGGATTCTCCAGGCAAGAATATTGGAGTGGGTTGCCATGCCCTTACCAGAGGCAAATCCAGTCATAATGTGGTCCTATGACATGACTACAAACGCTTGAGTTTATATACACAGATGGTAAGAATTTCTGTATCTGTACTTTTTTCTCTATATAAAGATAGCATATAGTTTCCAAAAGACAGGCTGCTGACGCACTTGCTGCAGAATTGAGCACTAACACTTGCGTGGTTAGAGAAGACCCTGTAAGAAACCGCTTTGCCAGGGCTGTGTCTCATCCAGGGGCTTCGAGGGAGAACACTCTTCCCAGGAGTGAGCGCCCGCTGGTGCTGGCATCTGCCTGGCCCACTCCAGCCATTGTTCTGCGACGCCTGGTTTAAGAGCTCCCTGAAGACCCAAGAGCTCCGAGACTTCACACTGGAGGAGGTTTGCCGCTGACAGTGGGCATGGAAGGCAGCGGGAGAGGAGACTCAGCCATATTTCCTCCCCTGCACTTTCTCACGGGTGCTCACACCTTCTCACGTGAGAAAGACACAGACCCAACCACACGTGCACGCCCGGAAGCTGGACATGGGCCCTCCTCTTGCCATCCACCTTCCCTCCATTTGTGCACTCATTCAACAGAGATTTCTGCAGAACCCCTAATGAAGACTGGGGGAACAGTCTAGACAGGTCGACGTCGGGTTCCAAGGCCCCCAGGTGGGAACGGTGATGAGTGACGTGACTCCAGGCAGTAGTGGGCAGGGTGGCCAGCAGGAGAAGAGACAGGTCTCATCCGTGAGGGCCGGGTTGGCTGTGGAAGGGTTGTTAATCCAACAGACACTAAACAGAGGGACAAGATCTACCCAAATGTATCTGAAGTCCAGAGAGCAGACATTGTAGGGATAAGCACGTGGACACGCTCACTGGACTAGAATGCTCCCAACAGGACTGTGTGAGCTGCATTTAACACCCTCTTAGCACCTGCACATGGCTGCACGGTGTTAATAACTGCAGCTGGGAAGAAGGACATGAGACAGGGCTCCTCACCCTCTGACGGGAGGAGACCAGGATGCACCAAAACCGCCCGGGCCGGAGGGCGTAAACAGGGCCCTCGGGGTGGGGTCTCCTCTGACCTCACAAGACTGTCCACACAGGACGCACCCTCCTCCTGAGGGTTCCTGCTACTCCAGCTCCCAGCTCCTCCCCCTTCCTCGTCTGACGACGATAAGGCGCCCCTTTCTCCTGTGTGGTCACTGCCGGCCTCCACGCCCTCTCCTGACCCGGCCCCTCCTGCCCAGCTGAGAAGGCCTGCAGCTCGATCCGGAGCTGGTGGAGACACTCACCCTGCAGATCAGCCCTGGATCAGCGATCCAGCAGCTCCCCGAGACGCCTTCTGCCTGCTCACTCTCTCCCTGGAAAGTCCACCGGCCAAGTGGGGAACCTCCCTGTACCCCCTCCTCATGGTGGGGCTTCCTTAGTCTCAGCGCCCGAGGCCCACTGGCATCAGGACACTGGCGGTCTCTGCCACTGTTCTGCCCTATCTGATGATCGGCTCTGACCCGCCTCTCCAGCCCCGTGATGACGGCCACAGACTCAACACAGCCACGCACACCGAGAGAGAACTGGGTTCACAGCACCGACTCCAGAGTCGTCCCTGAAGCCCGATGTCGCCAAGACCTAACCTGCGACCCGAGAATTTACTACAACTCTCTGTGAGTCAGTCTCCGGGCTGTAACACCAAGATTAAGGTAGTAAGAAAAGGAAGTGATTTAATATTTGTGAATGAGTTTACAGGAATGCTGAGCACATAGAAGGTCTACACGGATGCTTGCAAACTAATGTAAAATGTTAGCTCAATAAAGAGTCTCCATGTGTGAGTGACGCACAAGAGAAGCCCCAACACTCGCCTTTGCAGGTAGGTTTGCTGTGATTCCAGGTACTGTCCTTGGTGCAGCGGATGGTGGGGGACGTGGCGGGCTCCATGGTGTAGCCGGGGTTACACTGGTAGCTGACCGTCTTGTTGAAGGTGAAATTGGTCCCGAACTGGATGCGGTTCGCCAGGGTCCCTGGGTCTCCACAGCTGATGACTAACCAGCAGAGAACAGACACAGAGAGACACAGCATCATCACGGGATGACTGACTCCTGGTTTCTGTTTAAGGGACTCTCCTTAAGCTGCTCTTCAGAGTGACGACGCCGTGGCTGAGCACAGTGATGCCAGCCTCTCTCTGGGGGGCAGTTTCGCTGGCTGGCCGTCAGGAGGCTGCATGTTTGGAACCGCTTATTTCTACTCCACTGGTGGTCGGCTTTGTGGATGACAGCTGTCATCCGCGTTCTGTCCTTAACTAGATGTCATGAAGGGTCACCCCACAAAGTCAAGGACAGAGACACAGGCTGAGATCAGAGAACCAGGCTCCTGCACCATTTCCCTTCAGACTAACTGGTCTACAAAGAGAATGAACCTTGCCTTTTCTGAACTCAGTTTTATAATATCCAACCCAACCAGTCAGGCAAAGCATTTTTAACCATATAATTGAGAAAGTGAAGAAAAATCTAGAAGTGCTTAGAAAGTGGTCCTATTAGCAAACATACATGTGATATAATCCTTTTTCCCTAGGGGTTAAACAATACAGCCCTCTAAAATCAGCTCCTTTCTCCCAGTCCAGTGTGAGTCGCTGTGGGGACTGGGTCTGGCCAGGCCGGGGCCACTCACGCGTGCAGTCGGGGGCCGTGCCGGTCCAGGTCCCGTTGGCGGTGCAGTGGCGCGTGGTCAGCCCTGAGGTCCTGTAGCCGTCCCAGCACGCATAGACCACCGAACTGGAGAACAGCACGCCATCGCTGCTGACGATCCTGCCGTGGGCGGGCGTCCCCGGGTTCCCACAGGACACAGCTGCGGGGAGACAGAACAGCAGCGGGAGACCCGTCACCGCGTGATAAACTCGAGAGGTCGACGGCCGTCTACGTACTGGACCGCGCATTTATTTAAGAAATCATCAGAAGGACACTGTGGTCCTGCCCCACCCCCACATCCTCTGCCTGCCTTTTGTCTGTAGAAAAACTGTAGCCAAACAATGAATCAGAGAAGGGAGAAAATGAAAGCAGTCCAACAAGACAAAATAAAGAGTTTAGTCATAAGTCAGGGCCTTTAACAGTTCCTCCTCCAGGACTGTAGATAAAACTGTGAGCCGTGTCCTGTGAGCTCTTGTGCAGAAACGGAGACCCCTGCCAGGTGGAGACGTTAACTCCACCATGAGCGGACTGCAGCCGTGACACAGGCTGCCACAAGTCTCAGGACCAGCCTCGAGGAAATGGGGACAAACTGGTCCTGGAACTGAAGTCTGACTGCACTCAAAGAGCCAGATGACGCTGGTCAGACCACCGACTACCAACCTGAAGATGACCGTCAGAGCTGTCTGTGATGTTTCTGCATGAGGCTCCCTCCTCCTGTCTATAAAAGCTCTGTATTTGGGCTCAGTTGTGTCTGACTCTTTGCGAGCCCATGGACTGTAGCCTGCCAGGCTGTCTCTGTCCAAGGGACTTTCCAGGCAAAAATACTGTAGTGGATTGCTATTTCCTGCTCCAGGGGATCTTCTCCACCCAAGGATCAAAGCTGAGTCTCTCTTGTGTCCTGCATTGGCAGGCAGTTCTTTAACGCTAGTGCCACTTGGGAAGCCCACAAAAACTCTAGCCCCTGACCGGTTTTGGAATGGGCCGCACCTTAAATCTCTGCAAATGACCACAGTGGTGTCATCATGTACAGGCCTGAAGACTTCAGCGAGGATGGGCAGGGTTGCAGGTCTGCCCTCTGAGTATCTGTCAGGTACGTTCTTTCCTCAGCAAACAGGGAAACTCAGCAGCTTCTGGGTGTGTATCAATGTGATGATCTCAATCCTTTACGGGTTTTTTGCCTTTTTTCATTGAACCCATTTACCATAAAGATGGTTGCTTTTCCTGCTTAATCCTCCCACAATAATAATGAACAATAGACATACAAAGAATGTGAATTCTAATGCCAACAATGTATCATGAGTCCCTTTTCTGAGAATGATCAAAATATTTGAAATACTCTGGCCTATTTAGTTGTTCCACTTTCAAACTTAGCCTGTAAACAAATACACACTCTTCTTAAAAACATGGAAGAAAACAGATTGCAAAATAAAAGCCACTATAATAGAAATTTATGAATTCCCTATCATATTATGTTAAAAAATGCACATACTCTCAGATTAGACTAGATTTTTAAAAATTTTTTAATTCCAATTATTTATTTATTTTACTTTACAACATTGTATTGGTCTTGCCATACATTGACTTGAATCCGCCATGGGTGTACAAGTGTTCCCCATCCTGAACCCCCTCCCTACTCCCTCCCCATCCCATCCCTCTGGGTCATCCCAGTGCACCAGCCCCTAGCATCCTGTATCATGCATCGAACCTGGACTAGATCTTGTTTGACAAAAAGTATACTTGTTGGTGCTTTTACGCCTGTGCCTATGCTTCAGACATAGCATAGCTAGCTATAGTATAGCTATAGTAAAGAACACGCTTGTAATGCAGGAGACCTAGTTTAGATCCCTGGGTTGGGAGAATTCTCTGGAGAAGGAAATGGCAGTCCACTCCAGTATTCTTGCCTGGAGAATCCCATGGACAGAGGAACCTAGCAGGCCACACAGTTCCTGGGGTCGCAAAGAGTCAGACACAACTGAGCAATTAACACTTTCACTTTTCTACCTCAGCTATAACTAATCAGTTACAACCTTCTTCCCTGATGAGTCTGCGTTTGGATTTACAATCCCTTCTAACACAGATCGTTCAGTGGTTTCTTGGTTGACATCTGAGATGAGATCTATTTACCAGTCCTGAGGCAGACGATACCTAACATCCTCTAAAGCTCAGAGTCCTTTGACGGCTGTGACATAAATTAAAGTTTCACTCAGCAAAAACCCAAGCCCCTTCAAGAACATTCCTCCACCCCACAAACACTGACCCACTGCTTCCTCTGCACGGTTACTGCTCACAGGCGTGGGTGCAGACCTGACACGGCATTTGTCCGCATACACGGATCCCACCTGCGACAAGAGGCTCCTGTCACTGCCTATCATTCCCGCCACATCTGCTACTAAAACCTACGAGCAGTTTCCAAAAGTGACCTGTGAGAGACTCATGCCGAAATAAAGCAGGTGACTGTGGAACATACTCAATTTAATTTACAGACAGATGTATTGTCAGTAAAGGAATGTCCATCATAATGATGACACCCTGATGTTTATAAAGTCCCCTCTAATATTGTATTTGATATAGTCAAATTCATGGTTAACTTTTTTTTTTCCTGACAGGGATTCTTTCACTGATGATCATGCCTATAAAAGTGTAAATTAGAATCAGGGTCAGCATATCTGTTTTTATACCAAGGTCCTGAGGTTTCAAGGCATACAAAGACTGACACTTAAGCAAAACGACAGATTACATTTTAAGGATGATAGAAAACAAGATATTTTGAAAATTACAAGTTAAAATTTCTTTTTAAATACATCTTTTTAAAAGTACATTTAGTTCCTCCTTTTCATAAAAGATCATTGTCTTTTACTCAATTTTTAATATGGCAGAAAGTGAAGAAGAACTAAAGAGGCTCTTGATAAAAGTGAAAGAGGAGAGTGAAAAGTTGGCTTAAATCTCAACATTCAGAAAATTAAGGTCATGGCATCCGGTCCCATCACTTCATGGCAAATAAATGAGGAAACAGTGGAAACAGTGGCTGACTTTATTTTTCTGGGCTCCAAAATCACTGCAAATGGTGATTGCAGCCATGAAATTAAAAGATGCTTACTCCTTGGAAGGGAAGTTATGACCAACCTAGACAGCATATTGAAAAGCAGAGACATTACTTTGTCAACAAAGGTCCATCTAGTCAAGGCTATGGTTTTTCCAGTGGTCATGTATGGATGTGAGAGTTGTACTATAAAAAGAGCTGAGCGCAGAATTGATGCTTTTGAACTGTGGTGTTGGAGAAGACTCTTGAGAGTCTCTTGGACTGCAAGGAGATCCAACCAGTCCATCCTAAAGGAAATCAGTCCTGAATATTCATTGGAAGGACCGATGTTGAAGCTGAAACTCCAATACTTTGGCCACCTGATGCGAAGAGCTGACTCATTTGAAAAGACCCTGATGCTGGGAAAGATTGAGGGCAGGAGGAGAAGGGGATGACAGAGGATGAGATCGTTGGATGGCATCACCGACTCAATGGACATGGATTTGGGTGGACTCCGGGAGTTGGTGATGGACAGGGAGGCCTGGCATGCTGCAGTTCATGGGGTTGCAAAGAGTCAGACACGACTGAGCAACTGAACTGAATAAGATAGCATCATCAGTTCAGAAAGGCAGCATCATACTTATTCCAAATACACACTATTGTTTACTAGTATCAATATTGTTCACTTATCATACTATATTAGGATGATTGCTGTTAAACTGAGTTAGTAGTAGGTTTGAATCTCTGCTCATACAAGTTAAATCAATGTGAGTGATCAATTCGAGTTCTCAACATGTAGTGTCTTCACTATAAAATGGATAAAAAAGATAATTGCTCCCTGTTGTAAGATTACACATGTGCATGCATACTTTGTCTGGTCTGACTCTTTGTTACCTCATGGACTATAGCCCGCCAGGCTCCTCTGTCCATGGGGATTCTTCAGGCAAGAATACTGGAGTGGATTGCTGTTTCCTCCTCCAGGAGATCTTCCCAACCTAAGGATTCAAACCACGTCTCCTGCATTGGGTTCTTTACCACTGAGCCACCTGGAAAGCCATACTAAGTGCAAAAAATGCCACCATCTTGTATAGACATAGTCCTATTAGTATTTTTCTTTTCATTATCATCACTTTAATCACATGTCCATTACATGAATAAAGGTCAACTTTATCATAATCTCCTGGGAAGGAGGATTAGGAGTTACCCCAAAGATGTAGTTATGTTTACACAACTTGGTAAGATATATCCATTTGAAAAGCTAAATCAGTGAGCCTGTGATTCGAAGACTAGATCTTAACAAAAGAAAACATGATTTAAAGTGATGAAAATAGTTATCAGAAGTTTAAGGTTTTTGATGCTTATGAATTTTTCAAATATTTTTCTTTTGTAATTCATGATCCCATTTTTAAAATTTATTGAAGTATCCCATCAGGATCTAATATTTTTTTTAATAGATTCAGAGAAGGTAAATTCATTAGGAGGGGCATGACCTTGGTCAGGGGATTGAGTACATAGGTCATGGCTAACCTTTGTGGCAATGAAAAGTTGCTGATAACCCCACTTTCTACAGAATAATGTGTGCCCCAAAGATACGGACCTACGATAGCAAGTAAGAAAAAACAGAAAGTGATAGATTTTCTACAACTTTAAGAGTTGTAAGTGTGTGTGCAGGAGTGGGAAGGGGTTAGTCATATACTCCTAGACATCATTTATGGTTTCCCTGAGTGTAGCTGAACTATCACTCACACAGCTTTCCATGATTTCTGTGCAGTGAGGTTGTGCTTAGTCGCTGAGTAGTGTCCGACTCTTTGTGACCCCATGGACTGCAGCCCGCCAGGCTCCTCTGTCCGTGGGGTTTCTCCAGGCAAGGATGCTAGAGTGGGTTGCCATACCCTCTTCCAGGTACAGTGCGATTGGAAATAACCAATTTTGTGGAACATTGAATATTTGAGAAATATTTTCAGCATTGAAACATTTTAGTAACTTCTTTTTGTACACAGATTTTGAGGGAAAAGTTTAAGAGGATTTTATAGGAACCCTCTGAATTTCTGAATTTGTCGCTAAGTCATGTCCGACTCCTTGCGACTCCACGGACTGTAGCATGCCAGACTTCCTTGTCCTTCACCATGTCCTGAAGTTTGCGCAAACTCATGTGCGTTGAGTCAGTGATAACACCATTTTGATAAACTAAATGCTATTTAAAAAGCACTTTGCATAGTCTGGGATAAGTACATCATGAAGTGAAATCCAATTAAGCTCTCCTAATCAAATAAATGAATTCATTTATGTTTTGTTGGGAAAGAACTCATAGTGTGGTACCCCAGCAACAAAGTGAGATTTTTGCAGAAAACTTGACTTACTCTCAACTGCTTTAGTTTTTTCACTGTTTAAATTTGCAAGAGGGACTTCCCTTGTGGTCCAATGGCTAAGACTCTGTGATCCCAAAGCAAGGGACCTTTGATCCCTGGACAGGGAAGTAGATCCCACATGATGGAACTAAGACCCCATACAGTCAAATAAGTTAGTTAATTTTTTTAAAAGGGCAAGAAATTAAGACCAGGGCACTGACAGACTGGACGTAACATGTGAATGAAACGTCTTCCAGCAGCAGGGAGCCCCCGTCAGGACCTGCCCTGCTCCTAGCCCCTTCACCTGCATTCTCAGCCCCACCAGCCATAACATACTGAAAGCCACACAGAGACGGTCACCAGGCGAGGACAGACAGACACCGCCCTAGACCAGGACACACTGCAGAGCCCCTCGGAGATGTCACCAGGAGCAGACAGACAGACCTCGGAGACGTCACCAGGAGCAGACAGACAGACAGACACTGCCCTCAGACCGGGGACTGTCAGAGGGCAAGGCCGGTGTTCTGCCTTCTTTTGATCAGTCCGAGTGCCTCCATTTGCCCAATCTGCTTCCTGAGGATTCTCTAATGCGCTTGGGGGCGGGGATAGCTTAGTTAACTGTAGAAACAGTGTACAGCTGAAGGACTTTGCGGAACGTCGCTGGTCATTTCAGAGAGAGCTACCCGGTTTCCACCTGCAGCGCCGACTCTCAGGCTGGGACCCACTCACCCTCGTACACGGGCTGCAGTCCTGACCAGGACCCGTTGAGCAGACATGTCCGCTCGGCCGAGCCCCGCAGCTGGTAGCCCATTTCACAGGAGAAGCGGAGGAGGCTCTTGGCCTTAAACTCCTCTCCAAGCTGGGACCCATGGGCTGGGGTCCCAGGATCACTGCAAAATCCAGGGTTATTTCCTGTGGAACACAAACACATGGCAATAGATGATGCTGTTTAAAACAGAGCTGTTACGTTTAAAGAAAATAAAACTTTATGTAAATGTGTATCAAACATGACAGTCATAGAACATTCTGGAAATCCTATGAGAAAGATTTTCTTTATTACAGCACAAAAGTAGAAGACTCTAAGAAGTTGTTTCCGTGTAACTAAAATCAAAATAGTTTATTAAAATATGGTAGTGACAATAATTGATATTCTTTGGAAGAAACAAAACACTGGGGCCATGAGTGCAGCAATTGCTCACTGGAAATGCTGGTGAAGATGCCCACAAGGAGATGGGGGAAGGTGTGTTGGGAATAAAAAAATCAAGTAAGAGGTGTGATCCACTGAGTTTTATTATGAAACATTCCTGGAAGAATTAAGATGATTTCTTTTCCAAACAGGACCGATGTGATTGTTGATGGTGGGGGTAGGAAAGATGTGGAAGAACTGAGAGGAAGCAGAAGAAAAGTAAAGCAAGAGCAAGCTGAGTCAAGGCGAGCAGGCTTCCTGGTCAGGGGTGGGGAGGCTCCCAGGGCTCCAGCAGGAGAAACTGCTGGGACAGGCATTTAAAGATAAGAAGCCCAAGATGCCGGTGGTGTATCTAGGGGCGTGCGTGGCTGGAGTGGGTTAGTAACCAGTTTAGAGACAGGAGCCCCCAGTCCGTGTTTCGCATGACGGACGACCTGCCCGCGCCAGCTCACCTGTGCAGTGGGGCAGGGCTCCGCTCCAGTGACTGTCCTCCTGGCAGGTTCTGCTGCTGTTGCCCACGAGACTGCGGCTCCCTAGGCACGAGTAGTGGACCACGGCCCCATACGTGAACAGGTCTCCTGTGAGTATGGCGTTGGCAGGGACGCCGGGGTGTCCACACGATATCACTTGAAAGAAAAGAAAATAATCAGTAAGTACATTGTTCCTGTGAAGCTGCTGTGTTGGTCACTGTATTTCAGAGACTCATACAATCACCACCTATTAACAGAAACACATCCCTGGTACCCTGCGGATGAGAAGCGTCAACTTCCAGATGAGCTGCCCTCACACATTACTGAAGACCAGGAAGGGTCCGTCAGTGAAACTTTGTTTTTATTTGTTTGTTTTTTTATTAAGGTAGCTGTGCTGAAGGTAGAAATTGACATTGAGATTTTCAAAAAGAAAGTCATCTACCTAAATTTTTCCATCTTCCTTAACTGTATCCTAAGTAAGTAAGGTACATACAAAATGATACAGACTAACACAGATCCCCAAAGCTACCACCATTATTTCTTCAGTTAGTATGCTTTGCATGGGGACAAAACTCAAGTCAAATGTGCTCCCTCTTCCAGATCACCTGTCTAGAGAGACCATTCTAACAACTTTTCCTTGAATAGGTGGCAATCTAAAATGTCTTTTTTTTAGTATTTTAAAATTGGATCTAGGTGCTTTATAATATTATGTTAAGTTTCTGCTGTTGCAAAAAAGTGAATCATCTATACATATACATATATCCGCTATTAAAATGTTTAAGTTAAAAAGTAATGATAAATTACTGATTTATTTTTTTCCTCAAGTGTTCCACTTCTTTATACCAAATGAGGCCCATCATCTGATCATTATTCCTCAAAAAAGAAAATTCTAGAATCCAGATTACCACAGGATGGTAAAGACTTCTATCTCTCTTTTTGTAAAGTCCAAAATTTTTATGGTTAACCATTAAAAAAAAATTATACCACGTTCAAACAACTAACTGGACTGAGGGTGCCAGAAATGATCCAAAGGGAGCTGATTTAACATCCAAGAGAGGTTGCATTTGGTCACCGGCAACCGCAGAGCGACACCAACCAGAGAGGCAGGCTTCAGAAAGGCCCCAGCGCCCCCGAGTCACACTCGCCCTCCCGACACTCTCTCCTCCTGACCTCCACTCACTGGAGACAAGAGTTTACCAGAGTCCTAAAAAGAAGCTAACTAGCGCTGAATCAGTGACGTGGTTGGTGAACGATCAGTTCCAGGTAAATAAAAAAAGCAGTGAACAGGACAAATGGAGATGGAAGCTAGCTTAGCCACTGCAGCGCCTGTGAAAACAAAACGCTCCTCTGAGAGCACTGTTCCCAAGTTGCTCCTCTGAGAGCGCTGTTCCCCAGTTGCGGTAGCTCCGGCGGTTCAGGACAGCAGAGGTGGGAACTCGCCAGCTGGGAAAACAAGATCAGTGAAAAGCAGGTTCCTGGAGGCCTGGGGCACAGGGGCATCATCACAACCAGTAATGGAAGCCTCGGGGACGCCAGGGAAGAGGCTCAGCAAATCTTTGGGGAGAAAATAAAACTAATTTCTCTGAAAAATTCCCATGTGTGAAGGCACAGAAAATCAGAACACATAACATATGCTGAGAACTGTAACATTTATAGATTTATTTTTTATTGGTCATATAAGCCTGTACATTTGTTTTTGAAAGGCATCACTCTCTTTCTCCACAGGCATTAACTGTATTGTTACATTTAGAATTTGACACAGGTTTCCAGGCATATTCAAAGGGCTTTGAGGGGCCTTGACTTGCAGGAAAAGTCTCCGGCACCAGTCCACTCTGCAAATGTACGAGAAACGCTATAATCACGAGGGATAAAATGGACCATCACATTTTTTCAGTATTTCAATTCATAATGTAATTGTCATTTCCCATTTTCTCTATGCACACAAAATGAATACTAAAAAGATAAGATATTAAGAATGGTTTTGTTTCTGATTGATTTTTAAAGGACCAAGGAAAGTGACTCCCTTTCCTTCATTTTCAGACTGTTTTAAAAAGACACAAGATGATTCTCTTTGAACTCAAGGACAATATGCTATTTCAAGGGAAAGAAAGTAATAATGTAGCTAGTGGGTGAAAAAGAAAATGCCCCTGCTCATCTGCATACTGTTAATAATGTTTTCTGGGAAGCCAGAGCCTTGACCTGTAATTCTGCCTGGAGCAGCACCCCGCTCTTCCTCTTGCTTAAACCTAAGGGTCAGGAGGAGGTGCCAGCCAGGATGTGTCGTCTTTATCAGGCTCACACTGGACTGTCCCGGAAGAGCTGATGAGACAAATGAGGCCCCCAGAGTGCTCCACGCTTCCGGCCACAGATACTGGGTTGGTAGATGGAGATTCCACATTATAGCCGTTTGCAGTATCTCTGAACCTGGGTCCCCAGGGAGGCAGCGTGTTGCGAGAGGCACAGTCTGGAGGCTGCTGGCACCTGGGTGAACCGATGGATCTGCCCACCTGCCGGGCTGAAGCAGGAAACGAGCGCTGACGAGTGGACACAGGGACAGCAGGATCCAGGCGGAGCTGACCGGGTTCCTTGCCCTCTTAAAGATATCATAAAAACTAATACGATTTGTGATGGGGTCAGGTAAAAAATCAGTACCTTTTTGAATACTTAACAAAACACATGTTGTGTTGGCGGTGTTCAGGGCTCTGCGGCATGAGAGCCCAGACGACCCCACTCACCCAGACGCTTGGGCAGAGAGCCATCCCACAGGCCGTTCGCCGTGCAGGTGAGGGCAGAAGATCCCAGCAGGTAGGAGCCCCTCTTGCACTGATATACAACAGTCACTCCATACTCAAAACCCTGGGGGAGGCTCTGGTGCTCGTGACTGACAGATGTTTTCCACCAAGCCTGGGTCGGAGCAGTTCACCACTGCGGAGGGGAACATATCACATGTAGTTTATACGCAGCTCTACAGTTACAACCCTGGAGGGCAGGATGGCAACCCACTCCAGGGTGCTCAGCCGGGGAATCCCAGGGGGACAGAGGAGCCCGGTGGGCTGCAGTCCAGGGGGCCACAAAGAGTCTGACACGACTGAGCGACTAAACAACAACATTTATAAATGAAACAGACTGCAGAGAAGGTGAACTCCTCCTCCTGGTTTTGGGAAGTTTGTAAGATGTTTGTAAGTTTGTAGGGTAAGGGAGTTAGAGAAGGCGAGGTTCAGAAGAAGGAGACCTGCACTTTACAGGAACAGATCACCTTTAATGAGGCGAGAAGGGGCAGCAGTCAGATTGTGAGCTGCTGCCCTAACCCAAGAACAGAGTAAGTATATGTAGGCATATATGTGGAGATCTACTGTCTTAAGGGGGCCTGTTCTTCTCCAAGGTTCTTCAGAGTAGTTATCTCTTAAAGGGCTGGGGCAAGGAGTTCTGGAGATCAGCCAGAGGCTGGACCGGCAGGGAACTGGGCGTAATCAACTTTAATGTCCATTTCTCCCCCCCTTCGGGTGAGAGAGTTTTTTGTTTTGCATAGAATGGTGGGGAGGACCGGAGGGCAGTTTTAACTCCAGGCTATTTTGAGCCCTGTAACTTTCCTTCATTGACAACCTCACAGTCAAGGCTTTAGTGTGAAATCCTGCAGCCTTGACCAGCTCCACTTTCTGCTCTAGGCCACTAGACTTCAAACAAAATCAAGCAACATATTGGCTTCTACAGCAATTTTAACAACATAAGGCTGATAGCTTTTAACGGCTTCCTAATAATAAGCTTCTTCAATGTAAAGTCTAAAATTAGTTTTCCTGGTTACATTTTTATGTTATGAAAATGTTAAAATACAAATGACTGAAGTTAAAATCTTTGATACTTTTGAACTGTGGTGTTGGAGAAGACTCCTGAGAGTCCCTTGGACAACAAGATCAAACCAGTCCATCCTAAAGGAAATCAACCCTGAATATTCGTTGGAAGGGCTGATGCTGAAGCTGAAGCTCCAATCCATTGGCCACTTGACGTGAAGAACTGACTCATTGGAAAAGACCCAGATGCTGGAAAAGACTGAAGGCAGGAGGAAGAGGAGGCGACAGAGGGTGAGCTGGTTGGATAGTATCACCGACTCAATGGGCGGGAGTTTGAGCAAGCTCCGGGAGATAGTGAAGGACAGGGAAGCCTGGCTTGCTGCAGTCCACGGGGTCGCAGAGTTGGGCACAACTGAGCAACAAGAACAAAAAAAGTCTTTGTATGTGTGTGATGCTTTAGGACAGCCTGAGACACAGTAATTAATTCTTTCCCCTACCCCCACCAACATGCACTCATGCCTCAATATGTTTCTGCAGTGATTTCTGTTCTATGTCTAGAGTAAACAAAAATGACTTTCACAGGCAGAAACAGCTGTTCTATCTTTTCCTCTTTATTCTGTTGGCTCCACTAGGGGGTTCAGCTATCTACCTCCCACGGGGAAAAAAATAAGGCAGAGAGATTTTAACTTATTTGTTCAGGACAGAGTACTCTGTAATATCCCATGTCATTGCTGCAAATAGCTGTGTTTTACCACACGGAGAGCAGGCTGCCAGCCAAGACAGCTCACAGCCACGCAAACCACTCTCCTGCCCCTATTCTTTCTCCTTTGTGTGCAATTCCTGTCTGGGATCCAGTGGCCCCAGATGCCATGTGACAGAGGTGAGCTGTTAACACAGTGGACAAAGGAGTCAAATTACCTGAGATGACCAACCAAGTTAGTGGCGCAAAGACAAGTCAGGCAGGTCAGACCCGCAGGAACTGCTACAAGTTTTTGGTTGGAGACACAGTGTCTAGCAGAGGGTAACACATCAGAGTGAAACCGGTGACAGACTCACTGTGGGGGTCTTCCCACATCCCAGCATCACACCCCTCAACACGCTAAGCACAGAGACCTGGCCTTGATGTTCAGGTGTTAAAACCCGACACAGAACAAAAGTCCTCAGCTGGAGAGAATGGGAAACATTGTATCATATACACAGCCCAGTGGAGTCCCAGAGGCTGTGGATGTTGGGAGTTAAGACATTCATGTAATGACCAGCAACACGTCTGAGGTCACAGAGGTGATTTCACCAGAGCTAGGTGAGGGTCAGAGCTCCAGACTACCCGAGGCCTCCTGAACCTCCTGCAGTGGACGCGGGGCTTTGTGAGAAACGGAGGAGGGAGGAGGGGGGAAGAGGAAGGGGAGGAAAGAACCATTTCCTTATCTTCCTAAATTTCTTGTTTTACAACTTCTGTTTACATTTCTTTTTCTGTGTTGACTCCTGTTTCTTATTTCTTAATTTCTTTTATGGCCCATTAAGAATCAGATCACAAACAGGACAAATATTAGAAAATGATGCTCCATAATGGAAACTATAGCCAAATTCTTTGGCAGCGGGAAAAATGGGTAAGGATTAGTTCACATTTTTTTTTTTAAAGTATTCATAGTTGATTAGAGTTCTGAGTAATATGTGTTTTAAAATTTCCCAATAGAATGGATTATGCAAAGTTGAGAGGACAATCGAAGGGGAGGTGACTCTGCAGTGTTCAGTGTACTGCACAGACTCAATGTTTTCAGATTGTTTACCCAACTGCATGAATCAAAATTTAAGATTACTGGTCACAGGGGGGAAAATTACCATTCATCTTTTATCAAAAACTGTTAAGAATAAAGAAATTGACTTTAAGTGTAATGAGACATTCAGATTTGATGAAGAAACACTCTAATTAATTATAATTTATTGTAATTAAATTTCAGAGACAGGTGGGGTGGAGAGACTGAGAACCTACTATGTGTCAGGCACTTTGCTAAGCATGTCACAATGCACTGGCTTAAGAACTGATGCTTTTGAATCGTAGTGCTGGAGAAGACTCTTTTTTATTTTTGGAGAAGACTCTTGAGAGTCCCTTGGACAGCAAAGAGATTGAATCAGTCAATCCTAAAGGAAATCAACTCTGAATATTCACTGGAAGGACTGACGCTGAAGTTGAAGCTCCAGTACTTAGGTCACCTGATGCGAAGAACTGACTCATTGGAAAAGACCCTGGTGCTGGGAAAAATTGAAGGCGGGTGGAGGAGATGATGGGATGAGTGGCTGGTTGGCATCACAGACTCAATGGACATGCGTATGAGCACGCTCCAGGAGATGGTGAAGGACAGAAGAGCCTGGCATGCTGCAGACCATGGGGTCAAAAATAGTCGGACATGACTTAGTAATCGAACAACAACTACATACTTGATGCCATTTTATTCCTTGTTTTCCATTTTTTTGTAGTTCTCTGTTCACTTCTTGTTTCTCCTGTTGAGGTTAGGTTTTTCTTCGGTACTATGTGTGGTTTCCTTTCGTTTTGGTTTTTGTGTATCTTGTATCTATTGTAGGTTTTGGTTTATGATTACCATGGGGATCATACGTTGACTTATAATTCTATATACTTGCTTTAAACTGACAGTCATTTAAGGTCAAACACTTTCTAAAAGATCTGCTTTTTTTTTTACTCCCCTTGTACACTGTCTATATATTTGATGCTATATTTTACATCTTGATGTTCATCTCCTTACTGTTAGTGGCTGTAACTGCTTTTACAATTATGTTGCTGTTCAGTTGCTAATTCATGTCCAACTCTTTGCAACCCTATAATCTGCAGCATGCCAGGATGCCATGTCCTTCACTATCTCCCTGAGTGTGCTCAGACTCATGTCCATTGAGTCAGTGATATCATCCAACCATCTCATCCTCTGTTGCTCCCTTCTCCTCCTGCCTTCAATCTTTCTCAGCATCAGGGTCTTTTCCAATGAATTGGCTCTTTGCATCAGGTGGCCAAAGTACTGGAGCTTCAGCTTCAGCATCAGTCCTTCCAGTGAACATTTAGGGTTGAGTTCCTTTAGGATGGGCTGATTTGATCTCCCTGCAGTCCAAGGGACTCTCAAGAGTCTTCCCTAGCACCACAGTTTGAAAGGAGCAATTCTTCGGCACTCAGCTTTCTTTATAGTCTAGTTCTCACATCCATATGTAACTGCTGGAAAAACTGTATTGCTTTGACTATACAGACCTTTGTCGGCAAAGTGATGTCTCTGTTTTTTAATATGTCTAGGTTTGTCACAGCTTTTCTTCCAAGGAACAACTGTCTTTAATTTTGTGGCTACAGTCACCATCTGCAGTGATATTGGAGCCCAAGAAAATGAAATCTGTCTCTGCTTCTACTTTTTCCCCATCTATTTGCAATTAAGTGATGGGAGCAGATGCCATGATCTCAGTTTTGCTAAATGTTGAATTTTAAGCTAGCTTTTTCACTCTCTTCTTTCACCTTCAAGAGGCTCTTTAGTTCCTTTTCACTTTCGGCCATTAGTGTGGTATCATCTGCATATCTGAGGTGGTTTCTCCCAGCAATCTTGACTCCAGTTTGTGGTTCATCCAGCCCCACTATTTCACATGATATCGTTTGCATATAAGTTAAATAAGCAGGGTGACAATATACAGCCTTGATTTTGAATCAGTTCATTAATATACATACTGGTTTAAGTGACCTTAAATCCTTTGCATATTTGCCTTTCCTGTTGGGCTTTCCCTTTCCTATATTCTTACTACTTCTTCATTTGGAAAAAAATCCTTCAGCCCTTATCTGGACTAGAATCATATTGCTGAATTCCTTTGTTTTTTGATGCCTGAGACATTCTTTCCCCCTTCTGTCCTATGTGATGCTCCTCCTGGGGCAGTGCCCTCGCTTACAGGTGTTCCCTTTAGAATTTTGCATGCTTCATGCCACTCCTTTCAGGCTGCGGATTTTCTGCAAAGGAATCAGCTGAAGCCTTATGGGGATTCCCTTGTATTTGACTGCTCTCCTGTTGCTGCTTTGAATCCTCTGTAACTTTTGCCATTTTAATTGTTCTGTGTCTCTGTGTGGGTCTGTCTTTATGCATCTTGTTCAGGAACTTCTGTGCTTCCTGTACTTGGCTTAAGGTTTAGGAAGTTTTCAACCATAATTTCTTACACATTATTGACCAGAGATGCATTAATATGTGTTTTGTTACCCAAACGTTATTCACTAGACCTTTCAGTATTCACTTACATAAAAATCACTGGCCACAGGTGTTAGTTTCTGCAAAAATCCCTAGTCAATAGCATGTTAAAGTACACTTAATCCCCCTTTCTTTTCCTTGTGGGTAATCTCTACAATGTAAATGCTGACACAGTTTAATCCCATGTGAAAGTGAAAGTCGCTCAGTCATGTCCGACTCTTTGTGACCCCATGGACTGTCCATGGAATTCTCCAGGTCAGAACACTGGAGTGGGTAGCCTTTCCCTTCTCCAGGGGATCTTCCCAACCGAGGGATCAAACCCAGGTCTCCCGCAACGCAGGCGGATTCTTTACCAGCTGAGCCACAAGGAAAGCCCGTTTAATCCCACAGATCCTGTGTATTGCTCTGATTTTTTTTTTTCATTTGTCTTTCTGTCTGCTGTTCTGGGTGATTTCTATTCTTTCAGTTCACTTATGTGTTCTTCTATGTCATTTAGTCTGCGATTCATTGCTTCTAGAGTGCTTTTTAATCTCAGATTTAATTACCTGTTTTTGATTAGATTGTCTTTACAGCTTCTAGCTCCTTCTTAAAATGATCTGTGCTTAGATTAGTTCTTAATTCAGCTGGCGTTTTTATTACCAACATTTTAAATTCATTGTCTGGTAGACTACCTTGGGTTCGTTATTTCTTCAGGGTTTTTCTCTTTCAATTGAGAGTCATTCCTCTGCCTTTTCATTGTACTTAAATGTCTGTATCTATGGATTTAGGTGGAAGTTACCTGTTGCGACTTTCAAGGGGTGTCCTCACGTGGGAGCGTCCCTGGGCAGGCTGTATCGAGGGTGTGCTGGCCACCGACATCGAGGTGCTGGAGCGAGCCTCTACAGGGCGTGGCAGGACTTCTCTGCTCCGAGGCCCCCACCCCGAGGGCCCGGGGGAGTGTCTGCTCCCAGGAGTGGGCACCCTGAGGGCAGCCCGGAGCTGGCTCTGTTCCTTCAGGGCGTGTCTCCTTCCTGCCCTGGGGCTGCTGCGGGAGCACGTGGGGCTCAGGTATGTACACAGCTCTGTGCTGGCTTCTGTGCCCCTGCTCAGAGGCGACAGCGTCATGTCTCTCCGTGGTGGCCGTCCCGGATCCAGTGCAAGGCGGGGGCGTGTCACGGGTGGGGGAGAGGGTCCGCTCAGCTGGGAGCGGGGGGCCGTGGGGCTCATGGGGCTCCCCTGCTGTCAGGGGGCTGGGCGGCCCCTGCAGCTCTGAGTGCCAACAACGGCCGCCACCCATCCGCCCTCACGCCAGGCCCCTGGGCCACCTGTGTCCCCAGATCGAGCCTTTCCCCGGGACCTGGCTTCCAAACTGTGGCGGGGAGTGTGGTGCTGGGGCGTTGCTCAGCTCAGGCTGGGGAGCCTGGCAAGGTGGCCGCCAGGTGAGCTGCCTCTCCACCTTGTCCAGTGGGGCCAGCACCTGTGTGCTCCTTCTGGAAGCAGCTAGACGCCTTCAGCCTTCCAGGGACGCCTGCCTCCTCCAGGTAGGGTCCCAGGCCTCGGATGCCCGGTCTGTGGTGTGACTGGCTCACTCATCCACCACGCAATCTCCCTTCTTAGCCCTTCCTGGGGGTCCTGCACCAGGGCTTTTCCTCCCATCCCACCTGATTACGTGTCTACCCGACAGCCTCGGTTGTACCGCAGTTCTGGCAGTTTTCAATTAGTTTTACATGAGAATAGCCGGGAGAAATATCAATAATCTCAGATATGCAGATGACACCACCCACCACCCCTATGGCAGAAAGTGAAGACGAACTAAAGGGCCTCTTGATGAAAGTGAAAGAGGAGAGTGAAAAAGTTGGCTTAAAGCTCAACGTTCAGAAAACTAAGATCATGGCATCTGGTCCCATCACTTCATGGCAAATAGATGGGGAGACAGTGGAAACAGTGTCAGACTTTATTTTTCTGGGCTCCAAAATCATTGCAGATGGTGATTGCAGCCATGAAATTAAAAGACGCTTACTCTTTGGAAAGAAAGTTATGATCAACCTAGATAGCATATTAGAAAGCAGAGATAGTACTTTGCCAAAAAAGGCCCATCTAGTCAAGACTATGGTTTTTCCAGTGGTCATGTATGGATGTGAGGGTTGGACTGTGAAGAAAGCTGAGCGCCAAAGAATTGGTGCTTTTGAACTGTGGTGTTGGAGAAGACTCTTGAGAGTCCCTTGGAGTGCAAGGAGATCCAACCAGTCCATCCTAAAGGAGATCAGTCTTGGGTGTTCATTGGAAGGACTGATGCTGAAGCTGAAACTCCAATACTTTGGCCACCTCATGCGAAGAGCTGACTCATTGGAAAAGACCCTGATGCTAGGAGGGATTAGTGGCAGGAAGAGAAGGGGATGACAGAGGATGAGATGATAGGATGGCATCACCGATTCGATGGACATGTGTTTGAGTAAACTCAGCCTGGCGTGCTGCAATTCATGGGGTCACAAAGAGTTGGACACGAGTGAGCAACTGAACTGAACTGAACTGAAAGAGGAAATGATAAATTTTTATAGGAAATCAATCAAAAGATACAGTACCAGAATTTTTCAAAGCTGCCTCTTCCTCTGCTCCTGCCTCAAGTCCTCACTGTCCTGAACTGTCTGATTCCTCGTCTCTCCATCACCTTGCCTCCTGTTTCTACCCCCCCAATAAAAGAGGACGTACAGTCAGAAGTAATTACATCCCCTTTAAGGTGGAACCTACCACAGGAAAAGGTGAGCTGCCGTCTGTGCTTACAGATACACCCTGGACTCGAGCAAAACTTAGGGCTTTGGCGAGGGGGCTTCCCAGTCCTAGTCAGGACCTACTGGGATTTGCAAAGGAATTTCAGGTAAACATCCAAACCTGTGAGCCCGGGTTTGCAGATCTGTACCCGTTAATGCAGCTATTCCTGAAAGCAAAGCGAGGGAAAGATGCGACAAAGCAGAGTGGAAACACCTCTCAACCAATTTCGATTCCCACGGTTCACAGGTTCACAGCGAATGCAATTACCTCATAAATTACTTATCTCCAAGTCTTTCCCCCAAGCTGTAGTCTGGACAAAGATTCAGCAGTGCAAACAAAGACAAGATGAATCTTGGATTATGAGGTTTGAGAGCTTTCAAACACTATTCTGGCACAATACCTGAATGTTCTCTAACAGTCAAAATGAGCCTTTGCTTAACTCCACTGTTTTAGAAGGTATTAATGAGGAGCTGGCTGCTCTAAATAAAAAATACAACTTAGGTTGGTCAGCATTACATAAAATGCCCTTATCATGCTGGCTGACCAACTTTTCAAAACTACTGAGAGAGAGAAACACATCTATAAAAATCGTGAACCTTCGATTGTACCAGTTAAGTAATCAAAGTCAGGCTGCAGTTAATAAACCCCCATTCAGTCCTCGACTGACAAAGGAACCTCGCACTTGCTTTTACTGTGGGTTTAAGAAGAAAAAGTCATTGGAGAAGGAACTGTAGGAAGATGAAGAAAGATTTTAAAACAGACTAGATCTCAGAGCAGAATCCAAAGTTAGACAAGAATGAGGCTGCTCCAAGGGAACACTGGGAGTCTTTCCTCTTTAACACACGGGGAGAAATAGAAAAGAAAACACGGGAAAACAGTTAAAACCCTAACAGGAGGGGGCAGCTTTTCAGGTTTAAACCTGACCAAAATCTGAGGCTTCTGCCCGTGGAGCGGTGCTTAATGCAAGTGGTGGGGTTTTAATGTACCTGTTAAGGCTCTTTAGAATTTTCCTTCAGTTCAGTTCAGTCGCTCAGTCGTGTCCAACTCTTTGAGATCCCAAGAACCGCAGCACGCCAGGCCTCCCTGTCCATCACCAACTCCCAGAGTTTACTCAAACTCATGTCCGCATCGAGTCGGTGATGCCATCCAGCCATCTCATCCTCTGTCGTCCCCTTCCTCCTAAGGGGAAATGTTCTTAGACCTGAAAGATGAGACTCTATGTGACCCACGATCAGGTGACACAGGGGAAGAACGCCGGGCTGAGCACCTTGAGAGTTACAGGCACGTGATCCTCCTGACAAGGAAAATGCATTCCCACTGCAAAGACCGGAGTCGAGAACAAGGCCCTGCCCGATCCTCATCAGTACCTGTGGAGGGAGGAAGCCACAGAGGAGCAAAACCTTTTGCTCCAATTGCACCACCCCTGTAACTCTCTCCTCCAGTTAACCCCCCGGATGGGTGCACGGTCGGGCTCTAGCAACGCTGCCGTCACCCCTCACTGCCCTTGTCGCCAGGACGGTGGCCCCTCTGCTGCGGCCTCTGCAGCGCCTTTCGGCGTCTCCACTTGGGACGGACGGCGGCACAGCGCTGCAGAGCCGTGCCGAGAGCCCCCTTCCTCAGACGCCCAGCGGACCCAGGTGACCCAGCGTCTCCTCCCAGGTCAGCTCGGACACAACGTGCAGATGATTTGCTGTCATGTTCAGTTTCTAGCAGGACAGCCTGTGCTTCAGAAACCAGCTTCAAAGGCACAGAGTGTCCCAGAGAAAACGATGGAATGTAAGGCTGATGTGACGGGTCACTGGAAGGTCTGTTAGTTGGCAGTGGAGACACTGGCTCTCCCTGCGCCCGAGACACACGCAGATCAGGGGCTTTCCAGCTGCTACAGGAACTGCATTCCGAAACCGTCTTCAGTGGCTCTACTAGTATGTGACTCCCTTAGACAAGTCCCAGCTGAGGCTCTTTGGGAGAAAAAACATTCATTCTGAAGCCACGGAGACCCTAAAAAACCTCCTGGTAAAGGCCCTGGCCTTGGGGCATCCCAATATTATTTACCCTTTTATTCTCTTTGCACGTGAAAACGGAGACACCACACTAGGAGTTTTAACCCAAGGACACTGCAGTTCCTACCGAAGAACTGGAATCACCACCAGGAGCCGGCTTCAGCAGCCAAGGACCGCTGTGTCCGACCACAGAAGGGACAGTCTCAGGTCACACTCTCACCATCGCGGTCTCCCACTCCGTGAAGGCTTTTCTAAACTCTCATCACACACATTATCCAAGCCCACTGCCTTCTCCTGAGGTGGTCTTGCGTGCACCAAAACTCTCCACAGGTGTAACGAACAGCCCAGCACCGGCTCCCAGAAGCAGCAGACATCAGCAATGAAAACCCTTTGGCTCCTGGGACTGACCTTCAAGAAAGCCTGGCGGACAATCCTGACTTTAGGTTACGCACTCACTGTGGTTCGTGTCTGCGAGAACCTCGTGGGAGGTGCCGGGCGGGCTGCTCCGTTTGTTTCTCCCATGCTGTCCTGGAAAACAGTTTTGTCTGGAGTCTCCTCGATCAACAGGCTGAGGTGACGGCACTGAGGAGAACCTGCTAGTGTGCCCAGGAGTCTGCTGCGCTGACATACGCCACCTGCGGGGGGGCCCGGCTTAGGGATGCTTCGGGAACAGGACCTGCAGCGTCACAACAGCAAACATGAGCAGCATTGCTGGAGGCGGTTCTGCCACCAGGGCACCTGCTACCCCGGTGGCATCAAAGGCCGACTCTGCAGCAGTGACCACATGGCCGAGACCACACTGCCTCCCAGCAGCCGTCCTGAGGGGCTGTTCCGGGCGCCTGGACACAGGGGAAGGCTGGACTTGAGCACTGGGGATACGCCTGGGGAGGAGGCCTCTCCTCCTGGCGAGCCTCAGTATCCTCCTGAGCGACCTCACTGGCACCCAGGTAAGACGGCATCGTGGGTACAACAACCGCAAAGGTTTTTACAGCAGCCTACTAACACCAGAAAGCCAAGCTGGGTGTCTCACAAAAAACGTCAGTATGTTACCACTTCCCGTAAAGAGAGGTGACCAGAAGTCTCCCGGGTTGCACCTAATGGAACCTGATGGCAGTGGGCGCTGGTCTGCGGCCCTGACCTCTGCCAGGATGGGTGGGAAGGTGAACGTCAGGATTCCCTAGGGCTCAAGGCCACCTGTACGTTAATTTAGAGATGACTCAGCAGATTTACCAAGTGAGCTGTATTCCCCTGGTATGACCATTTAGCATCAGCAGAACTGGAAGATGTATATGCCCACATCAAAGCCTTAACAGAACTCACCCAAAAGGCCTTAAATGATTAATCAGGCTATTAGCCTACTGAACTGAGGCCTCTATGATGAGAAAAGTGGTTATCACAAAATCACATGACCCTTGATATCCTTACAGCATCTCAGGGAGGCACCAGTGCTGTATTTCAAACCGAACGCTGTATTTTCTTACCAGAAAGATTCTCTAATGGGATACGTTTGATGACCCACGTGAAAAATGAGGTTCCTGTCCTAAGTCGTCCACTTCCTAGTCTTCCTGATCCTTTCAGGGAGCTGGTTTGGTTCTAGAATCTCATGGCTTAAATCCCTACTTATGACTTTATTCATGTTACTACCTGAATGATATCCTATCTCTTGTGTTACCCAGTGTGTTACCAGAGTTAACAAAATTAACGCTACCTAAGTCTTGAGGCAGTCAATCGTGTATATACATAAAAAACTCTATACTGAATACTGTTCTGGTGCAAGTCTAGATACAGGAAGAAGCTAGGGCGAATACCTCCTGGGTCACAACTGACGAGTTAAGACAGGCAACGCAGAGGATTTCAGGTTATCTATCGGCAGGCCTAAACCAAAATAACACATTGGCCTCTCCTCATCTGGCCCAGGCACGAGAACTCCTGGCACCGGGGGCAGTGGATGGAGAACGCTGCGGCCATCAGCCACGTGGCTGGCCCGGCGAGAGTCGGCGGGCTCGGCAGGGAGATGACAGGAAGGAGCCGTGCTCTGGGCCCAGCCTCCGCCCGTGCAGGGGCGGCCTCCCCACGCCCACGTGCCCGCGTCCTGTCATCGCAGACCTCGGTGCCGTTCTGTCACTAGCAGGGATCTCCTCCCTTACCTTTCAGAGCAGCCTCCCAGGCTGTTCTCAGTGAGGCCCCCAAGTTTAAGGCTCAGCTCACACCTCCGGTTGCGGGTTCTTCAGGTGCCAGCAGCAGAGGCCCTAGTGAATGAGTAGCTTTACATTTCTTTTGGCAGAACGTTACAACCACATTCCTAACACAGTGCTGGGAATACGGCTACACAAAAGGACACTTACCTGTGATGGGTGGGACCCAGTCTCTCCAACTAGGCGAGGAACACTAACATTTTGTTAATTTTAAACAGCACTCACCGTAAGCCTATCTACAGGTTTCATGCATATGACATTCCTGACTTGTTTCAATGTTTCTGGGCTATGTGGTTTGTCTGAGTTTTTTCAAATTGTTGCAAATCTCAGAGGAAAAAAAAAAATCCAGTATATGTATTGAATAAAATCTACCTCTAAGTGGACCCAAGGGTCACTGGTATAATGTGTCGAGGAGAGGAGAGCGTCTCTGCAGACTCGCGGATGACGACACGGGCTCTGTCCTTGCTGCCGGGCAGGTGAGGAAGGAGCACCCACAGCCCACCGTCGGCGAGCCAGACCTGGGTGACGGCAGTGAGGGGCACAGCAGCGCCCGCCGCGGGCCACCCCAGGGGCACGTGCGGTGGTGCTCACAGCTGAAAGCTCACCTGTGTTCCAGGGAGGCGTCTTAAAGACAGTGAGCAGGAGGGCGCGGTGGGGTGTGTTGCTCTTGGTGTTCAGAACAGAAAGCCCTCAAGCAAACCTCACGTGTGAATCTGAGTCAGCTCCCTTCAGTTTCATGCTGCCTGAGCGAGTCAAGGGCACTCAGTAGGTAAAGCCAGAGCTTGAAGTTAACACATGCAGACTACTGTATCAAATAAACAAGGGCCTGCTGCATAGCATGGGGAACTGCACCGAGTAGCCTGTGAGAGTCCATGAGGAAACACTGAAAAAGGACAGACGTAGGTGCGTGTGTAATGGAATCACTGTGCCTTACAGCTGACACAACATAGACTGTGCTTCAGTGAAAAATGCCCCTGGTCCTTAATAAACAAAAACAAAAAAGGACCTTGCAAGGGTCCTTCCATCTAGGTTGGAGACAGTCCTATAAATGCCTTGTCCAGTATGCACAGTCTTATTCAGAGACAGACTGCTGTGATAAGCTGCAAAAACAAACGTACTTGAGTATCCTTTTCATAGTTAAACTTTACAATTATGTAACATAATTGGGATAGTTAGGAAATTTGGGATGGTCATGTATACACTGTAGTATTTAAAATAGATAACCAACAAGGGCCTACTGTATAGTACGGGGATCTCTGCTCAATATTCTATAACAACCTAACTTGGAAAAAAATTTGAAAATGAATAGATACATGTATATGTATAACTGAATCACTTTGTTGTACACCTGAAAGTAACACAACATTGTTAATCAACTGTACTTCAATATAAAATAATTTAAAAAAAAAAGACAATTATGTGACATAACAAGGAACTATCTGGGAGGTGAGTCTTAGTAAACACAGACCTCAATTAAAATGTCAAAATTCTAGTTTTGTTATCAGGACCACCAGATTTTTCAGAATTCCATACAATTTCTAGAATATAATAAACAACATTTATACCCATACATTATGACGTAAGAAAGTTTTGACAGTGCTTCCCATGTAATTAAACATACCAAACAATCCTAGTTAAATCTCTTAGACATTTTGGGCTTCTGGGCTCCTTTGTTACAATCTGTCACAACTTTCCTTTTCCTGTATTAGTTTGAACCTTATTTTCTTTCCTATTTAGAAATAACCAACTTCAGGACCAAGTTACTTTTCCCCTTAACAAAATGCATTTTCATTTCTCATATCTTTCCTTGTATACTGAAATGTCTCACTTATTTTAGTGGCTTAAAATATATACATATATGTATATTACAGCTTTTCACCCTTAAAAGGGCTTCCCTGGTGGCTCAGTGGTAAAGAACTCACCTCCCAATGCAGAAGACGTGTGTTGGATCCCTGGGTGGGGAAGATCCCCTGCAGAAGAAAATGGCAACCACTCCAGTATTCTTGACTGGAGAAATCTATGGACAGAGGAGCCTGGCGGGTACAGTCCATGGGGTCACAAAAGAGTCGGACGTGACTGAGCAACTAAACAACAGCCGTTAAGAACCTTAATCTCCAGCAAAAGTAGAAGCAAGGATTGTTGATCATACCAGTGCTTCCTGATTGGAAAACACATATATTCTACAGCCTCCAGAAACACACACATCATCTCATAGAATAATTTCTGTCCTCAGTGTGGTGTAAGATGTTTCTAATAAACCCAAACATATTTAGTTTTTCTCTCATAAAAAAAAGTGGGTAGGAGAAGGAAATGGCAACCCACTCCAGTATTCTTGCCTGGAGAATCCCATGGACTGAGGAGCCTGGTGGGCTACAGTCCCATGGGGTCGCAAGAGTGGGAAGTTGATGTATAACACAGCTCAGCCCAGTGCTCTGACAACATGGCGGGGGGCGGGTGGTTTGAGAGGGTAGTTCCAGAGATGGGGGAGTTTATGTATACTTATGGCTGATTGATGTACGACAAACCAACACAATATTGTAAAGCATTTATCCTCCAATTAAAAAAAATTTTTTTTTCCTTAAAAAAAAAAAAGTGGGTGAACTTAGACTTTTTTTAGCAATTAGCGATTCAAACAGTGACTTCCCATTATTTAACTTAACAAAACTTTCAAGTTGCCAAAATCTGGAGAGACTATTTTTAAGTAGATTTCCTAAAACAGTTATTCCCAAAGAGCTCAACTCCCAAAACTCTTATCTCAATTATATTTAACTTAAAATCATTGTATCAAGTTACTTTCCTTGCTCATGAATTTTGTAACAGAATAAGATCTTATTAACTTTCTTGAGTATAATAAAATTATAGTTGATGACTCTTGAAATATGTCTGCATTAACTAAGTTTAACAAGCTTAAACTTTCAAACCAGATATTTAATACTGAGTATTTCCCAGATCGCATGAACCTGAAATTCATTTGGGTAGGTTTCTTTTGTATTTTTAGTAAGCACTTAATTTCCTTTAAGCAAGTCACAGAGCTCATTTACACATTACTGAATAATTTTGATACTATCTGTAGGTAAAGACATACCTCTATAACAGACACCTACACAGAGTCTCAGTTTTCCTGCTTTCCCTCTTTTCTCTTCAGTCTCAGGAACTGTCAGAACGTTTACATCTCAAAGGCACAGGAAGAGAAAAGCAGGTTCCTCTTAGAAAGCCACTTCCTCTCACTACATAGGCAAAAACCAGTATTTAGAACACAAGAGAGCCCTATTTGGCCATTTTCAAGGTGAGAGCTCCTTCAGTACCCAAACAGCCTGTTCAGCCTAACTAACAGACAGTTGTTCAGTCGCTAAGTCGTGTCCAACTCTTTGCGACCCCATGAACCGCAGCACGCCAGGCCTCCCTGTCCTTCACCAACTCCCAGAGTCCACCCAAACCCATGTCCATTGAGTAGGTGATGCCATCCAACCATCTCATCCCCTGTTGTCCCCTTCTCCTCCTGCCCTCAATCTTTCCCAGCATCGGGGTCTTTTCTGATTAGCTGACTCTTCACATCAGGTGGCCAAAGTACTGGAGCTCAGCCTCAGCATCAGTCCTTCCAGTGAGTATTCAGGGTTGATTTCCCTTAGGATTGACTGGTTTGACAGAGCGTGGCACACAGCGCTCACCCCCTGCACTTCTAGACGAGCTTGCAGGTGGCTCTGGAACAGACTTCAAACTAAGCGATCAGTTTCGAGGAGCGTCTCCACCACATGCAGTTACCAGGATCCTCTCAGGAGGTCTCTGAGAACACTCAATCCTTCCACTTCCTTTCTTTCCTAATCAGCAGGGTCTCCCCTTAAACCAGGATCCAGACCCCTAACAAGGGTCAAAACCAGGAAGAGAGAGCAGGGTGTGGACTCACATACTGAGTCAGACAGACACACACACCCCCCTGAGACAATAAACAAACTCAGTCCAGAAGGCTCACTCGGATTCAGTGGCTTAAAAGCTAAGGAATTTCATGCTGTTCCCCTTCCCACCCACAGAACAGTTTCAGCTGAACTGTGGTGTTGTCATTTAGAGAGCCACTTGGGGCTGTTTCTCCCTGGATCCCAAGGAATACTGGAGAAAGCAATGTTACAGTAAAATAACATTTTCTTCCTGCACGTGGGAGCATCACTGAAAACGACCCAGTTCTGTAAAACACCCCCCAGGAAACTCCGTGATGGAGCAGAGCTCTGATGCATTCTGCACACAGCAGTGTCGGGGCCTCTGGGGGTGGCCCTGAGGCCACAGTGCCAGCATGTGGGGGGACGTGGGGACAGAGATCACAATGTACAGGCCTGCAAAGGCTGGCGCCTGACACTGCAACTGCACAGCAGTAAGAACAACGCACCCACCAGGCCGAAGTTAGATGTGGCTTGCAGGGCTGCGTCTCGGCTCCGCGTGGGGGCTTCGGCCGGGGTCCCCTCTGATCTCTCTGGGTTCCCAGTCATCAGAGAAAAACGACAAGTTTCTGAGTTTTTCACATCACTAAATATGATCTGACAAAACCATGTATACATTGCATAGTTTGGTTACCGAAAAGGGGGAAGCTTTTATTTAGAAAGAGAAATGTTGAGTTGGTAAGCTCTCCCACTAGAGCAGAAGTTTAGTAAAGGGAGGTGACCTGAAAGCAGCCACGGGGGTGTGCGCACCACTCGCGGTGGCTTCTTCTGGGTTGAGCTGCAAACATGACTCGTCCCATGAGAAACCCATCGGACCTCCAGGGCGTGCTGGCTCACTCAGACCCGCTCCCCTCCTCCTGGGGCTGCTCGCCCCTCTCACGGGGGCTCCATCCTGAAAGCACAGATCAGGTGAGAGCCTGGAGCCCTGAGGAGAGGACCCCGGGGGACGCCTGCAGGAGCCAGCCTCCCCGCTCTGACCCCAGAGGGGTCCCCACTCCCGCCCGCCAGCTCTGCACCCTGTCCTGGGGCAGCGTCTGGCTGACGTGAGGCACAGGGACCAGCCTCCAAGGTGCATGTGCAGGAGGAAGAGGAGATGGTCTCCCCGTTGTGCTTCTTTAAACACTTGCATTGAAAGAAAACGTCAGCCCATCAGCCCGTCACGGGACCGGCCCTGATGCCGGCTGACCCTGCAGGGCGTCCGGCCACACCTGCCTCCAGAGGCCTCCATGTCGCCTGCAGCCGCCGGCTTCGCCACAGGGCTGAGCTGAGGGCTGCTCCCACCCCCGAACTTCTAACACTGCCCTTCCCGGTGGACCCTGAGCCTGTCCTGGACAGGCAGACACGGCAGCTCAGGGCTCTGCAAACTGGGGATGCACCTGGGCCTGCTGGCCGGGGTCAGCGGGGTGCTGCTGTGCTGCACAGTCCACGGGCCTCAGCTGCGAGGCCGCTGCCCAGCCGGCCACCACCCAAGCCTCAGGCCCTGCTGTAAAGATGGACGGTGCCAGAGAGCAAGGCACCCTCGGCGGCCAGCGCTGTGACTGGGAAAGCCCCGGGGCCGAGAGCAGCAATGCCGGCAGAGCTGAGCGAGGGGACGCTCGGGGTGGAGGAGGGCAAACGCTGTCGGGCAGCGGAGGCACCGGGATGTTGGGTCATCTCAGGAGGCTCCTTCTGCCCGAACACCCAGCTGTGTCTTCCCTGGAAGTCGGTCGGGGTGGAGCCAACACCAGCTTTGGCTGAGACGCTGCAGAGACTGAACCTGGAAGGTCCAAGTCCCAGTGAGGGTCATGTGGGAATCAAGCTGACTGTTTCAGATCTTAACCTGAGTTTTGAGCACGTGAACACTTATCATCACAGCTGCATCTCCAAGATGGAAAACCTCTGCAGCAAGGTGAACGGCACTGAGAGATAAGCAGGGACGTGCCTTCAGGTTCTGTAAACCTCGGTCACTTTATTCAAGTGTTGGGCGGTGGAAATAGCCTGCTCAGCCCCCAGGGTCTGTGCGAGGGGGAGGAGCCCCAGGAGGAACGCGGCTTGCTGGGTGTGTCTCACGTTGAAACCGCCTCTCCAGGTGACGCAAGTAGGTGTTACACCTCCTGACCTGTGTGTGCCCACCCCCACCCCCGCCTCCGCGCTCCCCAGGGCACACGAGACTCTCACGACCAATAAACGTGTTTTCCAAAAACACTCAAGAGCACTTTCAACAGATACAAGCTTTTCATTTTAATTGCACATTCGTGGCAAGAATAAGATGTCAGCACTGTCGATTAAACCGTGGGGCCAACACGTGAGGGTGGCGGCAGGGCTGGTCACCAGGAGGAAGGAAGGGGGCCCACAGCTCAGCACCACTGGGGCCAGGTCCCCCTGATGGCTCCCTGACTCAAAACCTACAGCGATTAGGAGTAAGGGGCTGGCTACACACTTGGTTAAAAGCAGCTCTCACATCTCGACAAGTGATGACTCACATCTCCCTCCAGTGTCAGCAGAGACACACAAAAGGGAAGCAAAACTCTCGCTTGGATAAGCTTCGCCGGGGAGAAGCCCTCTCGGCGTCCCCAGGACCACCGTGATGGGGTGACGACCTGGGGGCCTTCTCTCCTGCCGCTGCGAGCAGGGCCATGAGGAGGTCGCAGGGATGCCTCAGGGGCTGCCCCACGGCCCTCCGTGGGAGCCTGTGCACAGGCCGGGCGGGACGCTGTCCCTGGGCACCTCGGCTCCAGGCCACCCGGCACCACGCGGCAGGCACGCATGCCCAGGGCACGCATGCCTGGGGTCGGCATTGGAGGCAGGGGTGGGGGGATGGCTGCAGGCCGCGGGCTGGGGGTCGAGGCTGCTACCTGGCCTTCTTGGGCGGCGCCGGCCCATTGGGGCGGCTGGGCGCGAAGTTCCAGTCCACTGGGTTGAGCAGCTGCTGCGTCTTCTTGCGGGTCCAGTAGGGGTTGATGAGCAGCGTGAGGAGGGCCAGGCCGACCACGAAGAGCGCCAGGTGCGGCGGGAAGAGGCTGCGGGCCAGGCTGGCCCAGTGGCCCAGGCACACCCACCACATATGGTAGGTGAGCACCATGCGGCAGTGGAAAAGGTGCACCATCGCCCACTGGTTCAGCCTCCAGAGCCGTGAGTCCGCCCAGCCGGCCTGTCGGGGGCAGAGGGCAATCAGGGGCGCGGCCGCAGGCCCCCCTCTCGGGGGCTCCCCCACCCCCGGGTCGTGCACACTGCACGCAGCCAGGGACTCGGCGATGCTGGGAGACACGTCCATCACCCGTGACCAACCTCCCCAGGCCCCGGGAGACAAGCCCAAGCCGACTTGCCCTAAAATGATTCTAAATTCACAGTAAAACTAGCTGTGGCTGAAACCCAACAGGGAACTTGAAGACTGCACAGCAGACCGTGCACACAGAGACGGGCCTTCATGGCTTGTGGCGGGGACCTCGCTGCGCCGGGACGGCCCACACGCCCCCAACCCACAAGCTTGGGCACCCCAGGCTCTCCTCGCTGCCTGGAGCCACGCTGGGGCTGGGGCTCGTCCTGAGCCCCCTCCCAGGGGCGGGCCCGTCTGGAACGTGCAGGAGGAGAGGGGCCCGGGGAGGCGCTGCCGCGGGCCAGGCAGCTGCCCGGTGACCGTGGGAACAGGGTGGCTTTGCAGCAGCTGCACCTGCCGAGCCCTGAAGGGACACGGACACTGATCTCGGGAGGGACCACGCTGTAACAGGGGAAGACCCTAACCTCTCGGAGCTGCAGAAGGTGTACACACAGCTCTGACACGGAAAGACGAGAAGCAACGGGAGCCGTGACCCAGGGCCAACTTAAAACAGGTGGAAAAACAGGAGTTTCTTCCTTGTCTGAAGTACTGTGAACCTCCAAAAATAACTTCACAGAAAATCTGAGTTGCCTGCCGTTTCTAGGCCAGGCATGACCATGTCCTCTTCTACTACCAGGGATGTTTAAATCAGCTGCAGATAATACCCAGAGAAACACCCTATTTATTCCGGCAGTTTTAAATATTAAAAACTCCATTTACATTAGCTTCTACCAAGCCTAGACTAAGAAATGAGTGTGAAGAAAAGCAGAAGGACGAGGCACAGTGAGACAGCAGGGAGCGGGGAGCCCAGGATCCCTAGCAGGTCTTCGGAAAAATCTTGGATGAATTGAGGCACATTATGTTCTTGGATGGAAAACACTCAAAAGACATCACGTTCTTTCCTCCTAGAATCCATCCACAGATTTAGTCCAAATAAGAGAATATCTCCCTCTGTATTTTATCACTTTAAAGTAACTCTAAATAATTCCACCCATGCAGTAAATGCACGAGGGCTGAAGGCGCCTCAGTAAAGGATGAAATATGGTGATGTTTCAGAAATAAAGTGATGCCAGTGTAAGAAATAAGCAACACAAAACGCAGAAATAAGTAAAATATATGGAGAGCTTATACTGGGCGGCATTTTGACTCCCCAGGGAAAGGATGGATGATGTAATTACATTAGGACGCTTGCTCACTTCCTGGGAAATCCAGTGGGATCTCACTTCCCATCTTACTTAAAAATACTTTTTTTCAAATGTTAATATTTCAAAGAAAAAGAAAACCAGAGCACTAGGGAAACAACACAGTTCTATAGAAACAGTTTCATACCCACTGCGTGGGGCAGGCATTCTCCACTTTGTCAGTCAGAATCATGACTCACACAAGTAAAGTTCCTTAAACTGTATGATCAGACAGAAAAGAGTGCTTCTCAAACACGAAAACATGTAAGGTTTGAGGCCTTCAATGATAGATTCTTCACGTGAGAAAGATTTAGCCTTTGCCTTGGCCTGAAGGACATTTAATGTACAGACTGTAGAGTGGGGATGTGAGCCAAGCGTGCCTTGGGGTGCACACACAACGTGCAGTGAGTTGTGAATGCCTGGGGGGTGGGGGGCCACTGCTCAGCCTTTCCACCCAAGAGGCCAGAAAGCCATCTTCCATCCACTGAGCTGTCTCCTCCAAAGTTAACTCAGTTCAGTTCAGTCGCTCAGTCAACTCTTTGCGACCCCATGAACCGCAACATGCCAGGCCACTCTTTTCCACTGTTTCCCCATGTGCTGAAAGCAGTCATCTTAAATCACTAACATCCACACCAGAAGCATGGACTTTTACTCCTACAATAATTGCATTAAGTTCAGAAAACTCCAAGCTTGAGAACTGAGCATTTTTGCTCTAACTCGGGCACTAAAATTTTTGCCTTCATCATTACCAAATGCTCTGAGAAAAGCTGGGTCAGTAACAATCTGAGACTTAACCATGCAAGGTTTGTTTGTCTAGCTTGGGTCCCAGTAGGTAGTGTGCCTGGTATATATTTATACATAAATTCATTGTTTGTTTGTTTTTTTTTAATATCAACTCATTTGCACCTGGATTAGTGTCTCTGTGGATGAAGTTTTCTCTACCAGCTTAGATGTTTGAGTGTGTAATTCATTTATTATTATTTCTAAACAGCATTTCAAAACCAAACTAAAGGAGGAAACAGAAGTTTACACCCATCTGGGGTGTAAACTACATCACACTGGTGGTGACATCTGGTCCTGACACTTGCCCGCATCTCATCAAACCAGAGTCCAAGGCGAGAGTGCCTGGACCCTGAAGCCTGACGAAGCAAGAACTCGGCAGCTTTACGAAAGGCTTAGAGGGGTTTCAGCATCCGAGTGGCATTTACTCCCAAGGCTCAACAGGACCTGAACTAGAAGAACTAGTCTACCTGGACGCGCTGACTCTGAGCTGTCCTAGCTGAAGGGACAGCTTTGCTGTGGGGCTGCTGGCCACGTGATGAACACAGCAAGGCTGCAAAAAGGGGCTCACATCCCGGGACTCCCCTTTTTCATTTCCATCCTGAGTGAATGGCATCCAAACACTTCATAGGAAAAAGACCCCAAACAAAGTGCCTCCCTCTGAGGTCCCTCCCACAGCTGGGGTCTGTCTGCTTCCTGAGGAGGGGGCCGCCCCACCTGGGGAGGAGCAGCTGAAGACCCTCTCCCCAGTGGCTGACGTGTGGGAGGTGCTGAAGGAGGCCTGTGTGAGCTGCAAGCCACAGGCAAACTCCGTCGTGAGAAATCAGAGACCCACGGAAAGGGCCCTGCCGCCAGGACAGGGCCCCTGGGGCGACAGGATGGTCCATGTCCCACAGCACCCTGGGGTCAGGAGGAGACCCCAGCTCCCTGCTTCATGCTGAAGAGGGAGGGGCTGGGGCGTCCAGCACCCCAACTTGTTGGCGGGGCTCCCAACAGGTGAGCAGACAAAAACCACAGCCTCCGCCCTTCCCCAGGAGGATGTGGACAAGAAGCCCCAGGGCCCCAGCTGGGCCGATCGGTGGCATTCCTCCAGGCGAGGATGGCGGCGAGCTGGGCAGAGGTCAGCTCCATCTGATGCATGGACTCCAACAGAGGCTGGGAGATGAGGGACAATCTTTGCTCCACATGGAGGAGCAGAACCCATCCCCAGCCCTGCTGAGGGGCGGCCCATGGACTGGCACAGGATGCTGCCCAGGGCAGGAGGACTTGCGGACAGAGTGGGACACGGCTGCCCCGGCAGCCCAGGGGCTGGGAATCCGCACCAGTGCAGGGACAGGGCTGGATCCCCGGGTCAGGGACCCCACAGACCGCGGGGCAGCGAAGCCCACAAGACCGAGTGCCCTGGAGCCCGTGGTCTGGAGAAGCCATGGCGATGAGAAGCCCAACACCAGAGAGCAACCAGAGAGCCTGCGTGCGGCGAAGACCCCATGCGGCCAAGAGAAATACACGCGTTTTAAAACGGAACATTAGTGAAGAGATGGAATAAAAAAAACTCCCAACGGAGACCAAGGAGCTGCAGGACACAATAACTGAGCTGGGAAACCTCCCAGGGAGGTGACCAGTCGTCTGCAGGTTCAGTGTGAAGGGTGTCAGTGCCTCGGTTTGTCCCACTCTTTGCACCCCCTGGACTATAGCCCACCAGGGTCCTCTGTCCACGGGATTCTCCAGGCAAGAATACTGGAGTGGGTTGCCTTTTCCTTCTTCAGGGGATCTTCCTGACCCAGGGATCGAACTGAGATCTCCTGTACGGCAGGCAGATTCTTTACCATCTGAGCCACAAGGGAGGTGTACAGTGTAACCCCTGCCAAAACTCCAATGGCATTTTAAACAACAATAAAAATCTAAAATTCATACAAAACCACAGAAGACCCCAAATACCCAAATCAGTCTTGAGAGAAAAGAACAAAGCTGGAGACACCACATCTGATTTCAAACTCTATTACAAACCTAGAGAAATAAAAACTGCATGAACCGAGCAACAGACAGAGAGACCAGAGGAACAGCACCAACAGCCCAGACGAAATGCACACGCGCACAGCTAACTGGTCTTCAACAGGGGCCAAAGCCACACAGCAGGAAGGCGTGGTCTCTTTCGTGAGTGCTTCTGGGAAACTGCACATTCATGCATAAAAGAATGAAACGGAACCCCTATCTCACACCCTACACAGAAATCAACTTGAGATGGACTGAAGGCTGAAATGTAAGACCCAACACTCCTAAAAAATACAAATGGGAAAAGCTCATGGCACTGGTTTTGGCAATGAGCTCATGAACATTATACCAAAAACAAAGACAACTGAAACATAAATAACTGGGACAACAAGCTAAAAAGTTTCCTCAAAGCAGAGGAAACAGCAGAGTGAAAAGGCAGCCTACAAAGTGGGAGAAAATACTTGCCAACCATATGTCTAATAAGAGATTAATCTTGAACATACGAACCCCAGGGCTTCCCTGGTGGCTCAGGGGTAAAGAATTCCACCTGCCACTGCAGGAGACACAGGCTTGACCCCTGATCTGGGAAGACCCCACATGCCGCACAGACATTACACCCTTGAGCAACATCTAGGAGCCTAAACTCTGGAGCACAGGAGTCGCAGCCACGGAGCCCATGAGCCCAGGGCCCACGAGCCTAAATGAGAGAAGCCTGCGCATCGCAACTGGAGGGAAGACCCTGTTCTCTGCAACGAGAGGAAAGTCTGAGCCGCAACGAAGACCCAGCACGGCCAAAAATAAATAGATAAATACATAAAATCACTTTTTAAAACAGGACTATAACTCAGCAGTAAAAAATAACAAAGACTCTGATTGAAACGTGGACCAAGGACTTGAACGGTTTTCCAAAGATGACCACACAAACGGCCAAAGGACAGATGAAATGAAAACACGCTGTCACCAGTCATCAGGGAAAAGCAAGACCAAAGCCAATGAGCTAACATCCAAGAAACAAGGAAAACATACATTGGTGAGGACGTGGAGAGACTCGAACTCTGCGCTGCTGGTGGGAACAGAGAACGTGCAGCCACTGTGGGAAGCAGCGCGGGGGTTCGTTTCTAAAACCGGAACTGCCTCAGGAGCCAGTAAAGGAACCGAAACCAGGATCTGGAAGAGCCTCAGCACCCCGTGTTCACTGCAGCACGGGTCACAGTAACAGACTGAAGCGCCCCGAGCGCTCCCTGATGGATGGAGGGTGAGGAGAACACACTTCACCCTCGTAATGGGAAACTGCTCAGCCCGAGAAAGGAGGGAGCGCTTCAGAGTGCCGCACCACGGCTGCACCCGGAGGACGTTCACCCAGCGACACAGATCAGGACAGGAAAGACGGCACGAGCGCACGTGGACGAGGCGTCCGGTAGTCCTCAGTCAAACCGCGGGGGGCGGCTGCCGGGGGCAGGAGGGAGGCAGCAGGTTTCCATCAAACGAGACGGGTAAGCTCCAGAAACCTGCTGCACACGTGTGCTGGCCACGAAGATGTGTGTGAAATAACGCAACGTGAAATAAAACCTTCAAGAGATGTATACAGACACACAGAAAAAGCACATTTTCAAGGGCTTACAAATGCTGTCTACTGAGACCTCCCTGGCAGTCCAGTGGTTAAGAGTCCACTTTCCAATGCAGGGGACACGGGCTTGATCCCACTCGCCAGGGGGCAACTGCAACTAAGCGTGCGAGCCACAACTACTGAGCCACAGCGCCACCATGAAGCCCCAACAGAGGCAAACAAGTGAGAATCTACCAAAAACCCTGTCCACTGAGACAGACACGGTATCTACCACGTCTTCTTCTGCCATGGGCTGGAAGCCTGAGAGAGCTGCTTAAAATTATTAAAGTGAAATTCGATCAGAATGAGCTTCCTACTGCCTTCACGCTCTAACCCAGGATGGGGACAGTACAGGCCACAAGGGGCCAGCAGCAGGGGCGTCAGGGGTGAAGGCACCACGGCTGGGCGCAGAAGCTGTGGAGGAACCAACCGAGCAGGTGTGGGGCACCTACCTTCAGCAGCATCCAGGAGATGCAGGTGAAGGGCGTGCTCATCTCCAGGAGCAGCGTGACCATGGGCAGGTAGTGGCCGGCTTGGAGGTTGACCGCTGAGCCGAGAAACCCCAGGAAGGCAAACAGGTGGTGCACGGCCAGGAAGCCGTCGAAGGTGCGGAAGAGCACGTTGGACACATGAAGGGCAAGGTTCTCGAAGAAGAAGAAGCCGGTCGCCGTGGTGATGTGGAACCAGCACCAGTCCTGCTGGCCAAGCGCCTTGTCGGCCTGGAGCACGGGGTCCAGCAGCAGCGCCCACAGCCCCGCCGCGGTGCCCTGGACGCCGAAGACCGCGCGTGCGGCCGCCAGGTTCCAGAAGACCTGCTCGCGGGCCGCCAGCGAGCGGTAGGTGGCATTCAGGGAGGACAGCCAGTGGCAGACCACGAAGACGCCCAGGTAGAAGGTGCAGCCGGCAGCCGCCAGCACCCCGCGGACCCGCCCGGAGGTGTAGTCCAGGTCAAGGGTGCCAGCGCCCAGGAGGCTCATGCTGCCCGCGTCGTCTCGGCCAGGCTGGGGTCCACACGCTGCGCCAGGGCCGCAGCCCCCGGACCCTCATGCGCCCGTCCTCACCCTGGGGAAGAAGAGAGCCTGACCTTCTGCTGGCCGGACGGAGCAGCACGCAGGCCGCGCCCGCGCCAGGGAGATGGTCACAGCACGGGCAAAAAGCCTCCACCTTGTGCTTCTGAGTCTGGGTGACACAAACACAGCAAGAAAGCTTCCGCTGGAGGGACAGACGCATGAGAGACAGTGACGTGACAGACGAGGGGGGGGGACGGGGCAGGGAAAGACATGGGCCCGACTCATCTGTGTGTGCACGTCTATGCGTGTATACATCTGTGTGTGCGTGTATCTCTCTGTGTGTAATCTGTGTGTGTTTATGTATACATCTGTGTGTGCATGTATCTCTGTGTGCATGTATCTCTGATCTCTGTGCATATGTGTATCTGTGTGTGTGTGCATCTATGTGTGTACACATCTGTGTGTACATCTGTGTGTGCGTGTATCTGTGTGTGTGTGTACATCTGTGTGTGTACCTCTGTGTGCGCATGTATCTCTGTGTGTAATTTGTGTTTATCTATGTGTATACATCTCTGTGTGCATGCATCTCTGTGTGCATGTATCTCTGATCTCTGTGCATACATGTATCTCTGTGTGTGTACATCCATGTGTGTACACATCTGTGTGTACATCTGTATGTGCATGTATCTCTGTGTACATCTGTATGTGTATCTATGTGTGTACATCTGTGTGCGTGTATCTCTATGCGTGCGTACATCTGTGCATACATGTATTTCTGTGTGTACATCTGTGCATATGTGTATTTCTGTGTATACATCTATATGTGTATCTCTGTGTGTACATCTGTGTGCATCTGTGTGCGTGCATCTCTGTGATCTCTCTGCGTACGTGTATCTGTGTGTGTACATCTATGTGTGTACACACCTGTGTGTATCTCTCTGTGTACATCTGTGTGTGCGTGTATCTGTGTGCGTACATCTGTGTATACATCTATGTGTGTACACATCTGTGTGTGTGTGTATATCTATGTTTCTGTCTACTGTGATGTTCTGACATCTGGACTCCCCAGACGCCACCCCACCAGCCAAGGGCCCACCAGGAGCCGACCATGACCTGTGCCAACCCCCCAGCAAGGCCCAGCCTCCACCACCTGCCCTGCCCCAGGAGAGGACACTCCTCTGCCTGGATCACCCCAGCCGGGTGCCCGGCAGCTGAGAATACCCCTGTCACCCAAACCCCAGAGAAATCACTAGAACGGGCCAGTCTCGTGTTCACCCCACCCTGCCTGCCTTTCCCTGCAAACCCGAGGACAGGCCACGGCCTCCGTCCCCCTCTGTTCTGTCCTCTGCCCCCTGGCCCCCAGGTCCCGCCTCCAGGCCCTGTGAACATCACAGGCTTTGTCGTCCTTTGTGGCCACAGCTGCCTGACCCTCTCAGAACAGAGCCCGGAGCCGTCTGGTCCCGCAGTGGTCAGCTTCCAGCCCGACAGGATGGGGGGCAGCTCCGACAGGAGTGGGCCGGGGGGTGACAAGGAAGCCTCACCATCCAGAGCCAAGCCCCAGGCAGGGACCACGCGACCCTGAGCTCCGCTGAAAGGTAGCCCCTCCCGAGCCTTCACCCTGTCCGGCCCCTCCCTTCACACGTCCCCCAGGCACTGTGCTCCAAGCCAGCACCTCACTTCATGAAGCTCTGTCTTGAAATGGGGGTTCCCCTTCCCCTGTGACCCTGAAAAGCTCTGACTAAACAACTTGAGCTCGCCAGGGGAGTGGCCCATACAGGGGCCCCTTCTCCAAGGCTAGGGGACCCCAGGACCCCGGGAGTAAAGAACCAGGAACAGGGCAGTGGGTTCTGACCCCAGCTCCACCGTTTAGGAGCGGGAACCCAGGAGCCGGAGTCTGACTGCAGGACAGAGGTCGGCTGAGCGGAGGGCAGGAGCGGACGCGGGGCTACTGACTGGGGGTCTGCCTGGCTCATGGGACCGCGGATTCCCAGGAGCTGGGCAAGCCCAGGCCGCTCCACGGGCCTCTGACCGCCACGCGCCCAGGCCCTCAGAGCCTGGTCGGGGGCTCAGGCTGTCTGTTCCTTTCAATCACACAGGGCACTCTGGGTACCTGCCCAGGGCCTGGCCTCAGTGCCCTGAAGGACCAGCTGCAGGCATGTCTGACATGCCCAGGTGCCCTGAGCAGGTGCCCTGAGCAGAACATGCCTGTGCCCCCAGCTCTAGGGCCCTGCGACCCTGAGAAGCAGTGGTTTAGTGGCTTCCTTTTCCTAACCAAGCGAATGTAACAAAGCGTGTGAACGTCTCCTGTGTGCTGCAGGTGGTTTTAACTGTGAGGCAAGTTAAACCCAAACCAAACCCAGTCATCCTGGAGAGAAAGCCCGGAACGACCAGCACCCCTCACACCACATGCCCGCCTCTGACCTCCCTGCTGCCCAGCAGGCAGCTCACAGAGACATGCGGTCCTGAGGGGCTGGGCAGAGGGCCCGGGAGGGTGGGAAGCGGAGACGCGAGGCCGCAGCAGAGTCGACCACCCGCCTCTGAGGACAAAGGAGAAGCCAGGGCGGCGGGGAGGGCGGCTCCCAGCACCCAGAAACCAGGAAAACCACCGGGCTCCAGAGTCACTGACAGGCAACCTCAGCCTGGTTCCGGGTCCTCACGCCTTCTAGGATCTGTGCTTGCGGTCAAGGCAGACACTGAAGCTCCCAGGCCAGACAGCCGAGGTGGGACCCATCAGAGACAAGGACACAACTCCCTGTGCAGACCAGGGACCCGACCCCAGGACTCCACCCCAGGACCCGACCCCAGTATTCAACCCCAGTACCCGACCCCCAGTACTCCACCCCAGTACCCGACCCCAGGACTCCACCCCAGTACCTGACCTCCAGTACCTGATCCCAGTACTCCACCCCAGGACCCGACCCCCAGTACTCCACCTCAATACTCAACCCCAGTACTCCACCCCCAGTACCCGACCCCAGGACTCCACCCCAGTACCTGACCCCAGGACTCCACCCCAGTACCCGACTCCCAGTACTCCACCCCAGTACCCGACCCCAGGACTCCACCCCAGTACCTGACCCCCAGTACCTGATCCCAGTACTCCACCCCCAGGACCCGACCCCCAGTACTCCACCCCCAGTACCCAACCCCAGGACTCCACCCCAGTACCCGACCCCAGTACCTGACCCCCAGTACTCCACCTCAGTACCGACCCCAGTACCTGACTTCCAGTACTCCACCCCAGTACCTGACCCCTAGTACCTGACCCCAGTACTCCAGCCCCAGGACCCGACCCCCAGTACTCCACCCCCAGTACCCGACCCCAGGACTCCACCCCAGTACCTGACCCCCAGTACTCCACCTCAGTACTGACCTCCAGTACTCCACCCCAGTATCCGACCCCAGTACCCGACCCCAGTACTCCACCCCAGTACCTGACCCCCAGTACTCCTCCTCAGTACCGACCCCAGTACCTGACCTCCAGTACTCCACCCCAGTACCCAACCCCAGTACTCCATCCCCAGTACTTGACCCCTGTACTCCACCCACAGGACTCGACCCCAGTACTGCACCCCAGGACTGGACCCCCGTATTCCACCCCCAGGAACTGACCACAGGACTCCACCCCTAGGACTCGATCCCAGTATACCTGCCCCACCCTGGTCATTGCTCAAGCCCTCCCCGAACACACCCTCCTGCACAGCTGCCGGCTCAGAGCTTCTGGGCAGGTTGGGCAGGTCCAACCTGTCACCCTGGGCCTCAGGGACACACAGATGAGGTGACCCATCTGAACCATAAGGGGACAAGGCCAGGCCTTGGGTTGGAGGTGGTCTGCGGGAACCTAGTCAGCGACCAGACAGCCCCCAGAACCCCGAGATGGCACTGCTGCCCCCTGGCAAGCGGCACCCCAGTGTGCACCCGGGCGCTGCTCAGGAAGGCAGCACAGACCAGAGGGTCGTGGGCAGAGCTCCAGCAGCTCAGCGCCCGCCCCCCACCCCACCACACCCCTCACCCTCCAGGCAAGGGGGTCCGGGCCCAGCTGGTCCTGTGGCAGCAGGCTGGCCTTACCGCAGGCCCCAGCTCGAGATCGCTGCCCCTGCAGAGCCGCACCCAGGAGCACAGACCCCCTGCTCTTTCGATCCTGGGGGGCTCTGGAGTCACCCACTGAAGCCCCTGCTTCTGGGCAGCCAAGGCCCCGCAGACGAGGGGAAGGGGCTCCGGGGCTGGAAAGCCCGCTTCTGCCCCACAGGCCTCCATTTTCTTTGGGAAGTCAAGCTCTGTACAAACCTCGTCTCACTTTTTCACGAGATTCGGTGGTTTCGGCCGCTTCCCTGCACTGGGCCAGGCGTTTTAGGACACTGAAGAGGAGGGTTTCCGCAGTCCCGTCCTGGGACTGGGGTGTCGCCACCAGAGCAGGTGTGATCTCCCGCCGTTCACTGGAGGCCACACTGATTCCAAACTTGGAAATGCGTCAGAAAGAGGGAAAAGCAGGCTTTCTTATAGCACCCTGGGTCGCTTGCAGGCCCTTGAAGGTCACCTGACTTTCCAGGGCACACAGCAGGTCTGTTTGGCTGGGACTGCGCCATGAGGTCAGCCAGAGGCACTGATGAGGTGTGGCGTTCCTGGACCATCCCCTGCCCCAACCACCATCCCGGAGTTGGTTCTGTCCTCTCTGAGGGTCTTTCCTCAGTGAGTTAGTCCAACCTGATCTGTGCTCCCTGTTTTCACAGGAATTACACTTCTGTATTTTGAGAATTATACTTCAGCAGCTTTTAAACATTTTTTTTCCCCAAAATTAAAAGACACACTCAACAGGGTAAAGCAATCATACTCCAAAAAAAAAAAAAAAAAAGAATATCACTGATTTGAGGATGCATAGCAGACATGCAGGAAGATCCCGCTGAGTTAAAGATGGGATGTGGCAGCAACCGATAGCTTGGAGAGGAACACCCAAGTCTTTAAAAAACTGGTCAATTTCCATTTCACCTTGTGGAGCTCTCCTCTTTTACTTTTCAGTACTTTTCATCTCCTAAAAAAGCTCCTATTCTCTATTCCACCCACAAAATTGCATCCCTTTAATCTGCAGTGTGAAAGAGGTGTTCTCCAAGTTTTAAAGTGGTACAACCCATTTTATGTCAATATTTAACACAGAATAAACTTCATTTTTGACATACAAAAAGTAAGCAAAAAAACACTCTCAATGAACATAATTCAAAAAATATAAACAAGTCCTACAGCGAGCACAACCTGGTCTCGGGCGGCCTGCCAGTGTCCTCTCGGACCGCCCGCGGACTGCACCCCTTCCACCGCTGCCCGAGCCCCGCGCGGCTCACCTGCCGCCGGAGGAACCTGATCCTAGCCGGCCCACTGCCCGGCTCACCTGCGGACAGGACGACCTGTCCTTCTGCATGCTCATCTGTGGACGGAGCGACCTGATCCTAGCCGGCTCACCTGCGCAAGGGTCGATCAAACTCCCGCGCGGCTCACCGGGGGACGGAGCGAGCAGACCATGGCCCGGCCCACCTCCGGACAGGACTACCTGACTCCCTGCGCACTCACCTGAGGACGGGCGAGCCGGATCCCGCCCCCACAGTCCAGGCCTGGCCGTCAAGCACCGCAGGCCGCACCTGGTGGGCGCGGGGCTCCTCGGCGCGGGGCTGAGGCTCTCAGATCGCACAGGAGACGCGGACCAGCAGGAGAACCCGCCCCCACCCAGCGCCCACCAGTGCACCCGCGCGCACGGCGCCGCGCATGCGCGTCCGGGGGCGTGGCCTCCCGGCTGTGGGAGATACCAAGAGTGCCGGCCGGGCGGGGGCGCGGGCCGTACCACCGCACGGAGGGGGCGCGGGCCGTACCACGAGCGTGGGGAGCAGCTCTTCGGCCTCTAGGGAACCAGCCGGGGACTCGCCCCTCACGGCCCACGTCCGTTCCTCGGACCGAGATGGACCAGGAAAGGGCTGCCGGTCCAGCACTTGCGGGGAACGCCGCCCGGCCACGCCTCGGTTCCCCTGCCGCGCCTCGCGGAGACACCCGGCGGAGCTCCGGGAACCCGCCCCGGCGGCCCGCAGTGACTCCCCGGCAGAGGCCGCGGGCGCAGTTTCGCTTCCCCTTGGGCGGGCAGGTGACCGGCTCCCTCCAGGCTGGCCCGGCGCGCACCGGGGCAGCCTGGTCCGGGCGCCAGCCGAGCGCGCGTGCCCGGGGCAGGGGCCGCACTGCTGCCCGGCGGCTCGCGGGGCCGTGGGGGGAGGGGAGGCGCGGGTGAATCCCGCGCCCGCGCCCTCTCCGCCGCCCGGCCCCCTCCCAGCGTGGGGGCCTCGCCCCGGGCGCGCGGGGCCGGGCTCTGGAGCGCCGGGACCACCTCCCGGCCTGGAGCTAGGCAGCCCTGCGCCCCGGCTGGAGCATCGGGGAGAGGCCGTGAGACCCGGCTGACCCGCGGCCCCGCGCACACCTGGCCGCCCGCGTGCTCCCGTGTCCCCAGCAGCGCCCTCCCCGCGGTCTCACCCCCGAGCCTGCCTCCAGGACACTTGTCACCGCTGGGCATCCTCTGCTCTCGTGCCTTTGTCCCAGTTCCCTGTTGATTTTCTGACTGCGGTGTTAGTAGCCCCTGGACCCGTGCCCGGCACCTCCGCGGTGACCAGTGTGGGTGCGGCAGACAGAACCCCTGGGGTCCCGTGGGAAGCGGCCTCTGCCCTCCCGCCCCACCCTGCCCCGCTGCCTGAGGCGCCCGCGGTCACTTGACTGGGCTGCAGGAAGGCCACCCAGCCCGCAGACTCCAGTCTTCCTGCCCCTGTAACCCGTGAGGAGAACCACGGCCTCAGCCACCTCTCAGGACTTCTCTGAGGATGAAATAAGACATGGAAATTATCAGCGGCCTTGAAAAGAAAGTATAAACGATTACTGTGTCCCTCCAGCACACTGGAGGTTTCCGCTCACACTCGGGTTTGGCTCATTGTCTAGTTTAGGCTGAACCCCGAGTCCTACCTGTCCTGTGGAAATAGATGTGAACCGCTGGGGGAGCTACCGCCTCCGCCTCCCGGCCTCGTCGCGGAGCACTGCGCTGCGTCCCTCCGTCCCTCCGTTTGGAGGTGACCAGGCGGCCTTGCAGAGGAGGAGCTGGGGTCGGGTCGGAGGCGCCAGGTGATGACTTTGCTAGTCACACAGGCAGTAAATTCCTCGGTGTCTTCAGGGGTCTTGTCATATGCTCTGCTATCTTTAAAGCATCCTGATAAAAGCAGTCATGTTTTCTAAAAATTACAGGTGTAACTAGTGATAAATAATCGGGGGAATTGAGAAGACTTTGAATGAAATGCCCCTGATTCCTGCCCTGGATCTATCCTCCCTGGTGAGGCACCTGTGTTCCCAGCCTGGCCACTGGCCTCCTGCGGTCCACCTCCTCCCACTTGGACCCCTCTCCCTGCTGGGGGTGGGGTGGGGTGTATGTGTCACCAAGCTAAGCCCTGTCTGTAAATGGTCGATTCCTACCTCAGCTCCACTCACACTCCCCATGTGTTGTAGGTAAGGAAGCCAAGCGGGGCTGAGAGTAACTGACTGACTGGTCCCATTTCCCACAGCGCTCTCGGAGGCCGAGCTTGGGGGTCCAGGCTGCAAGGGTGTAGAGAAGAGGACCAAAAACACTCCTTGTAGAGGAGGTGGCCAGGGCGGCATCTTTCTTTCTGATCATATAAGCAGTACACGCTCATTGTTTAATCAAGAAAAAGGTTTTTAGAAGACGGCAGACAAGGGGTGGGATTTCTCCTCTCTTCCTAAGAACCAAGGGAGGGAGGGAGGGATCTCCCAGTTTTAAACCCGGGAGTTACTCTGGAGAGTGACACCCCCACACCCTGTTGCCAATCAGCAGTTGAAAGCACTGGACCCGTGCTGGCCATCTGCAGACAACAGGTCAGAAATAAGCACAGACTCTGGATTCTGGCTATGCTGGCGATCAGGGTCTCCCCGCCAGCTCGAGCCAGGCTGCCCTCCGTCCTCAATGCCTGACCTTGGGCCTGTCCTTGCATCTTTAGTTCAGCTTTAGCAAAAATCCCCCACCCTGGATATCTGATCAGATTCCTCAGCCCCACCTCCCCATGTTATCGCCTAGGCCTCCCTGTTGAATGTCCAGTGAGAATGCCCTGGCCTTGATTCCTCCTCCCAGGAACATCTGGTCCCCCAGCCCCCCAGACACACCCTGCTCCTTGGCCGTGACCCCACTTGTCCTTGTTGTATTCGGAGGCGAGCCCAGTCTCCTCCCCGCTGCCCCCTCCAGGCAGGCCTCCAGGTCCCCACACGGTCTCGTGGTGCCTTGAACTGGAGCTGCTTCAGCAGCTAGTGATGACAGGGTCAGAGTGAAAGGTCAAAGTGGGCGATTAAATAGTTCATCCCACTCGGGGGCTGTGAGTAGAACAATACGGGAGACCCCTGTAGGTGCATGATCTCTCAAGGGAGCAGGCTTGCTGAGCCACAGAACCGTGTGAGACAGGCACGACACACGCCCCAACAACAAAACGACGGTGACGTGAGACCCACATCCTACCTGTGAGCTCAGTATGTTAGGAATCCCCAGAACGTGCTCTCTGCACACACAAAAAAGCAGTAATTTGTGGACCTTGCTTGACCATGTAGGGTCAAGAAAACTCCCCTGCTCAACCCGGAGGAGGAACTGATGATGGAAGCATGACCTCTGCTCAAGAAAGACAAAGAAGGTCTCCTCCCCCCTCCCCACTTTTCCTCTGATTGTGAAACTGTAGCCAGTGCGTTCTCAGGGCATCTCCTATTCTAATAATGAACCTCTGACCTACCACCTTGCCTCTCACCCCATTCTTTCTGCTCCAAGACATAAGGGCTGTGTACGGGAGCTCTTTGAAGCCCCCAAAGCAGCACCCACTTGGTTTCAGTCTCATGAACACTAGTTCCTTAACAACTGTGGCAAAACAAAAACTTCCTGGAAAGAAAAGACATCACAGGAAAATGTATCTTCCTAGAGTCATTCCTGCTCCTATGAGTATTCATTATGTCCATTTCTTTCTCTGCAAAGCATATTTTTGAACCACCAAACACGGTGCCTATGGCTTGGATCCAAGAGTCTGAAAACACGCTAAAGGCTCAGACTGGGGTCTGACTCTTTCTTGCCAGCTTTACTGCTACTGCTCTGTGACCTCGGAAGGCTTGATTAACCTCTGAGCCACAGACAGGAGAAGATGAGATTGGTCCAAAGTCTCTTCCAGGGACTTCCCTGGGGGTCCCGTGGCTAAGACACGGTGCTGCCAACACAGGGGCCCGGGTTCCATCCATCCCTGGTCTGGGAACTAGACCTCACATGCGGCAACTAAAACCCGACACAGCCAAATAAGTAAAATAAAAATAAATATTAAAAAAAAAAGTCTCTTTGGGCATCCAGGCTTCTGCTCCTTGAGTGTCAGCTAAGCTAGTTTGCCTCTGGTGCAAATGACGAGCCGGAAGCTAATGGCTGTCATTATCTTGGCTTATAAAGAATCCTTAAGTCTCCCCTGGCCAAACACATCAATGTAACAACAAAACTGCCTCAAGAAAACTGCTGGTTCATGCGCTGCAGAGCCAGGCTGCTTCCGGGGCCAACATAAGTACACCCTCAGCTGGAACACCCCCTCAGGGTCAAGTCTGGACATTCTTGGTTTTCACGGCGTGGGGGAGGGTGCCCTGGATGCTGTGCACACCCGGAGATGAAGCACGGAAACATCAGCCCTGCGGGGGCCGGGGGTGGAGGTGCCCTAGTAACAAACAGAAACCCTGCGAGAGACGCCCCCCAACCGGTCGGTCCAGTCCCACCTCTCGGGTTGGTACCAGATGGTAATCAGGTGACCTGGAAGGTCAAGCGCAACTGTGAGAAATGCTTGATTCATACCACAGAGAGTTTAATGACCTTGGTCCCTCACCTCGGTTATTATTTTACAGACAAATTTACAGACTCAAAGTTTGCCCTCCATCCCCAGCCAAACAAGAGCACAAGGTGATACACACATCAAATACACAGGCATGTAAAGAAAACGAGATTTAGCGTTCCTACAACGTCAGGTAGAATGTTGTAAGCAGGCAAATCCCAAAAGTAACAGGCTGAGATGGGACATGTGCAAAATCGCCAAACAGCAAAAACGAACCCGAGGGGTTTCAGTTTTTTTCCTGGGAACTGCAGCGTTGGACACAGAGACAAGGATGTGAGACTGGGGTCAGCTGAGCAGAAACCACAAGCCGCGATAGGAGACAGACTCCTTACTCGCAGGCCTTTCTCTCTTTTACAGTCACCGAGCCAGAGGAGCCATCAGTGAGCTGTCCTTCTCACCAGGGCCTGCAGGCCCCGGATGGCCAGGTCCTCTGCTCGTGAGACCAGGGCAGAGTAACTCTGGTCTTCATAATTACTTGGTAGGCGTGGGGCATGTCACAAGCAAGGTCTGAGTCACTGTGGACGAAAGCCACCCGGCACGAGGGCCACGGGATGCCCACGCATCACGTGGGGGCCGCGGTCATCCCCGGCGGGGGCGGGTGGCCTGGCCCCACGGCCACACCAGAGCCCAGCCGGCAAACCTGTTTAGTGTGAGTCGTTCCAAGGTAAAGACAAGCAGCAGGACGGAAGACGAAGCCTCCAGAGGGTCCAAGAGGGGCTGCTTCTGCCTTCACCAGGTGGGGATGAAATGGCACATGCTGACCTCAGAGTCACGTTTCCCAAACAAGACCGCAGACAGGGCTTCCCTGGTGGCTCCGTGGGTGAGAATTCGCCTGCTAGCTCGGGGACATGGGTGCTATCCCTGATCCAGGAAGATCCCGCGTGCCCCGGAGCCCGCGCCGCACAACCAGAGCAGCCATGGCAACGGGAAGCCCGCCTGGCGCCGCTGGAGAGCAGCCCTTTGCCCCACTGCCAGAGAAAAGCCCACACAGTGACATGGAGGCAGCCAAAAATAAGCAAACTTTTTTTAAAAGAATAAAATAAATTAAAAAAAAACAAAATCTGCAGGCAGGGTAGCTTTATGTCTGGACACTGCCAACTGGTCTTCTGTTCTTTTCTACCAATAAATATTAACCGTGAAAATCCCAACCTCCAGGCACCTGGGAGCAACCTTCCTGTTAGTACACAATTCACTTAAGAAAAAGGGGCTTTCCTGATAGCTCAGCTGGTAAAGAATCCGCCTGCAATGTAGGAGATCCCAGTTTGATTCCTAGGTTGGGAATCCCCTGGAGAAGGGAAAGGCTACCCACTCCAGTGTTCTGTCTGGCCTGGAGAATTCCAAGGAATAGTTCATGGGGTCGCAAAGAGTCGGACATGACTGAGTGATTTTCACTTTCACTTAAGAAAATAACAGGATGGTCTGAACTTGTGTTTACAAGCATCAAGCGAAGAGACAGGGCCTAAGCTTAGGGCAGTCACTGTATCATAGAAAGCAAGAACACCCGTGTAGATAATGCTTTTCATCAAGTTTGTTTCATAAGCATTTTTAAACTTATTTATTCATTTATGGCTGAGCTGGGTCTTTGATGCCGAGCAGGCTTTTTCTAGCTGCGGTGTACAGGCTTCTCCCTGTGGTGGCTTCTCTTTTGCAGAGCACGGGCTCTAGACTCAGGCTTCAGTAGTTCTGGTGCATGGGCTTAGTTGCTCTGTGGCAGTGAAATCTTCCTGGGCCAGGGATCAATCCTGTGTCCCCTGCATTGGCAGGTGGATTCTGAACCACTGGACCACCAGGGAACTCCAAGCATTTTTTTTAGCATGTGCTCCAAGTGAACAAGTAGCCACGGCCATTTCAGTTAACCATGGTCCATTCCAAAGGGAGAAGAGATATTGCGATAAAACAGAATGCATTCTTGGTTGAGAAAGTAAGTCTTGGTTTAAAGCTATGTTTGTGTGTTAAGAATTTTTTTTTATTTTCTGTATTTATAACACTTTGATACCTTGGGGTGTGTCTGACGAGGAAGGACCGCCCCTCCCAGAGTGAGGAGACCACGTATAAACTGCACAGCATTCCCCCACCCACTCTCTCCAGCTCTCCCGTGACACTAGCTTCCCAGACAGGCGCCCTAATCGGCCAGGACAGACTTGTCAGATGGTGGGGGCCCCTACACCCGGAGCCCAGATCCAGCCGAAGTTGTTCAGACACTCAGCAATCCCTAACCGGGCCAGCCCCCTGCCCACCCTGCCTTTCCCAGGAGGACCACCACAAAGGTCCCCGTTCCTTCTGTCTCCCCGCGTGACCCACCTCCCGCGAACACAGCTGTCCTCCTCCACCACAGCATCTCCTGGGCTGCCTGTCTGACCTGCGTAGAACAAACCCAGGGCACATTTGAGGCAGTTTGCCAGAGTTCACACCTACATTTTCAGGTGGATGGACAGTTCTTTCAACCCTGTTAAAAACTAACAACAACAAAAAGACTCAAGACCGAAACAAAGCCAACGAGAGTAAGAACACCGAATTTTCTGCAGAATTTACAGGTGTGGGGACGTGGTTTAGTCTGTCTCTGTTTCTGTTTCTTTAAAATGCAGCTAGTAACTGTCCCTGCCGCCCAGACCAGCAGGTGGCTACACCAGCGTGGCTCTCCTGGGTCGGGGTCATTTAAGTCCCCCCGGGCGGGTTGGTAAAGAGCTGGCTCCTGAGATACCCCCAGCAGTCCTGTGTCCAGGGCCTGAGGTGCTGACCTGCTTGCTGGACACCTGGGTGCTGTCTGCTTCCCTCACAGGCCCCCTGGGATGGTCAAGGTCATCTCCTCGGTGATCGAGGCCCTCAGACCAGCAATGCCCAGTCCGCGCTGGGAAGTGTGGCTATTCTTACTCTTCTTCACAGACGCTCGGGTTCCCAGTCTTGTTTGTACAATGTTAAGAGCTGAGGCTGAAGGTTACTGTTGAAGTAATTAAGTTCTTCACTGAAGTGCATAATTAAAAATTAATTGAAAAGAGGAACAAATAAGGTCTGCAGAGCTTCTGTGCTCACGTCTCCTGCTGAAACACGACGTGTAAATTCAAGTCAAGCCACCTCGACATTCTTGCTGGGAATTAAAGCCCATAAGCCGCTGAGACAAGAGGTCATCACTGGGCGGGTGCTGCTCGGACTCTGACAACTGTCGTCTCAAACACAGGCTTCCACTTAGCTTCCGAACGGCCACTGTGGCAAATGATGCTAACTTACCAGGAACAACCAGGGCAGCCAGCAAGAACCAGGGGCAGACTCGGGGGCACCAGGCTGGGCTGGAATTGGGGTGCAGCTGGGAAAGTGGGGCGACGTGAGGACTCGGGGCGCCTCCGGGGACCTGACAGGTCGGGGAGGGCAGGGGCTGCCTGGATGAATCCCAGAAACTTCTGTTTAGGCCAGTCTGAGCTCAGTCATGGGAGGCATGGTTTAAACTGTGACCTCTGTACAGAATTCTGCACAGTCTTGTCTGTCTTTTGTCAAGAACAAGGCTGAAGCATCTCGGGGCCCGGCCACGGCCGCCATGCGGATGTGCAGGCAGGTGCCGGGCCGGCCCCGGGCACAGGGGCGCGTTGTGGGGGTTTCCGTGTGAGCCCAGCGGCCCTGGAACCCACGTCGCAGAGCCGTCCTCTGTGTGCAGCAAGGCCGTCTCTGGGGTGGGACGGGCAGTGACGATGCAGCATCTCTGCTCCGTCCCAGGAGCTCCTGGTCCAGGAGGATGTGGAGTCCTGCCCCAAGGCCACAGGTGCGCCTGGCACCAGCCACAGAAACAATCCAGAACCAAGGTCACCTCCCAAGTCGAAGGAGCTCCTTTGTAACTGTTGCCAAAAGCCCCCTAATCATTGCTAACAAACTTCCTGACTCCCAATTACGCAAAGACGCCCACTCTAGAAAACATCCTATAGTGCCCGAGCCAATCACCTAAGGCCAGCTTGCCAGCAGGCATTGTCTTAAGGCTACAAAACCAGCTATTAAGTTATGAAAACTGTCAGCTCTTCCTGGTCTGTCAGGAGGTCGGCCCATTGCACTTGCAGAGTCCACTTTATCTGCCCTTTGCTCTTAATAAACTCACTCCCTTCTGAAATGCTCTGTGTCTAGAAATTCTTTTCCAACCCACACTCCGGCTGTCTCAACAGAGAAGACGGCACACCTCAGCCCATTTATCCCGTAAACAGCCTGTTCCAACCCTAACCCGGGGTGAGGGTAGGTGCTGGGAGGGCCTTGGGGGAGGTCATGAGGGTGGAACCTCCAGATAGCATCCGGGCTCTGAGCACGCTCGCTCTCCCTCCTTCCCTCTGCCAGGTGAGGACACAGGGAGAAGATGCCACTGATGGAGCTGGGGGGGAATCTGTCTGTCCTCAGCAGACGTGGGAGCTGGACGTCCAGTCTGCAGAGTGTGAGAAATAAACATCGGGGATTAAGCCCCCGGCCCCGGGGAGTCTGCTGCAACCGCTGGAGCCGGGGCAAGGGTGCGGCCACCGTGTGCCCATGACTACAGCCCTGTCTGCAGCTGTGACTCTGCTCAGAATGTGTACACACAGTTGTATATGATGTGGAAGCAGCACAGAGGAACTGTCCGCTCCACTGACAGGTGCCTACTGGGACACCAGCACGCGCTCGCCTGCCTGACATGACTTGGTCCCTCTCGCTCCGGGGGCGCGTCAGCGTCCTGGGGCCTCTGTAACCCAGCACCGCATCTCGGGCGGCCTAGAGCAACAGGGGCTTGTTTTCTCACAGATCTGGAGACCAAGCCCCCTGGGAAGGCTCGGGCGGGTCTGCTCCCAGCTTCCCTCTGGTGGTGGCAGCATGTCCCCGCGTCCCCCCTCCCCCTGCACTGTGCCCAGACCCTCCTTTCCATAAGGGCACCTGTCATAGTCCATTAGGACCCCCTTTTAGGACTTCATTTTAACCTGATGACCACTATAATGACCCTATTTTGAAACAAGGTCACATTCTGAGGGGCTGGGGTTAGGACCTACCATGTCTATTTGGGGAGGGGGCAATCCAGCCTGAAACACACGGATCCCACCTCATCCAGGTGTCATCTCTCAAGGCCCCGTGCCACTCACCTGTTGCACAGAAAAGGCAACAGAGGAACGGGCTTTGCTTCTTTCTTAAGAACAAAGCAGCTGGAGAGAGGAGAGAGCAGGCCTGATCGCTCCTAGCTTTCACTTTGCTCCCAATCTGTAGATGTAACCAAGTGTGCTTTTTTGCCCCCTAACTCTGCATAAGCACCCATGAGGCTTTGCCTCTATGCTGATGACATCCCCTGTCTGGTGCTCACCTTTCAGCACTCTCCGCAGACCACCCCTTGCGGTGCTTCCTTTTTGATTACAGAGAGCAGGCCTCAGGACAATAACAGGAGACAAACAGCCAACAGCGGGCTGAGGAAGTCAAGTCCCCCAGCACCTGTGGCGAGTCTCCCCAGCTGCACCTTGACCTCTGACCACCGCTATGGGGACTACAGCTCCGTTTAGGGGTCTTCTTGAAAAGGGAGATCCTGATGTAAAGTACTGCTTTGGGGCAATGGTCCAGGAGTGGGACTTGGAAGTCACGTTTGGGCGAGTCTCCACCATACGGTGGAACTACCTGGAAGCAACTGAAAACTAAATTCAAGGGCTCATAAAAATAAAAATAATGACATTGCTTTGGGCTTAGCAAACTCAGAGAAAAGGTCTTTGCTAACCTTTGAAGATATGATAAACTCTAAAATCATAAAACATAAAACTCATAAATTTCAGCCTAGTTAGAAATCTTGTCACTGATAAAATCTTTCAAATAACAGATCAGTTCTTTGGGGAACTACAAACAACTTTCTCTTGGAAATCTTGAAAACCAAAATATAAACACAGGCCACAAGGGCCTGAGACTGAGCCTGATTAACTCAATCAGACAAGACCTAAAACCAAGGGGAAAAGAAAAGTGACAAGTATAACATTCAAACTGCTGGAATTGCTCCCTCAGCCAAACCTGTCGTGGTCCAGGTGCGGGTTGGAAAAGAATTTCCAGACATGAGACAGAATGAGAAGGAAATTAAGTTTTAGAGTGGGAGACACTGTTTGAACAGTGGGCCAGCTCAAGGGAGAACCGACGTTGAACGGGGTCCTTGGTCCACTTTCATGGCCAGGGTACAAGGAGTGGGACGGGGTCTTGCAGGTCATTTGCTGATTGGATGAGGCATGTATACTGGGTGGGGAAGAGTAAGGCAAATACCTCCTCCCTGTGGGGTAGGAGGGGAGACAGGTTACACTGGTCAGGAGGACCTGAAATCCATTAATAGTTACAGCATGGGGCAGAAGAGATGACACGGGTCTGGTCTTTCTGCCCCTGCTTCCAAGACCCTCCTTGGTTTCATCTGCTCTTTCCTCCTTGGGTGACCACAAAACCTTAAAAAAAAACAAGCCTCAGTCATCTGAACAAGCAATTTTAATGTATTTCAACCGTTCTTTGTAAACTAGTAAACTTATAATGTAATATTTGGTTCATAACTAAGTCCTTGTGTTTAAAGTAAAGCCCTGAGATCTCTAGTTTTGCCTGCTCGTGTATACATTATACATATGAGATATCTCTACCTTTGGAAAGCATTATCAAAATTAAATGTATAAAAAACTCTACTAAATTAAGAAGTGATTGCTTACAAATTAAACATAAAGAAACCGGTGTAAATGACTGATTCCAGATTCACAGGAACTGGAAAATATTCCATATAGTTGATACCTTCTGGTATTAAAGTTTACTGATCTAATTGACATGTGGTTAAGAGTCACAAAATCAAGTATAATACTTTATTGTACCTAGGTTTAATAAATATTTTATTTGTTACAAAGAAAATAACTTCATATAATAGAACTTTAAATGTAAATGAGATAAGAGCTTTGGAATAAACTCTTTAAAATAATATTTTTTAAATGTCTACTTAAAATGATCTGGTTGCAGGGAGAAAGCCAATTCTGACTCCATGTTGGAAACTGTTTCATTGACTTGCTTTTTTGTTGCTTTTATTATTATAATCATACTCAATGGCTTGCCCAGAGGACCCTGCCCCTCTGCTTGACTGTAAACTAAAGCACCTTTGTTCAGCCCACCTGTGAATAGAAGAGATTAACACCCCCCTTCTGAAGGCTGGCCTTTCCCTTGGGGATGTTTCACAAGACTGAAGACCCTTTCACCCGCCCCCTGCCTCTCCCTCTCTATTCTGCCCTTGACTTTAGTTCCTCATTGCTTCTTTCTCTCTGATCTATAAAAGAATCCTGGCATCCAGACCCCAATAAGATGGTTATTTTGAGGCACCAGACTGCCATCTTCTCAGTCGGCCGGCTCCCCAACTAAAGTCTCTTCCTTGCCTCAACACCTCATCTCTCAGATTCCCTGACCTGCCCTGCTGCAAGCAGAGTGAGCTCGGACTCAGTAACAGTCTTTCCAGGCATTTGGTAACTTAAAGTTATAAAGTTGTATTAATTGAAATTAAATGATAAAAGTTTATTACGTAGCTAAAAAACACTGAGACATCAATTACGAAATAAAAAAACTAAAGGTATTTGTCATTGTTGTTCAGTCGTGTCTGACTCTTTGAGATCCCATGGACTGCAGCACCCAGGCCTCCCTGTCCTTCACCATCTCCCGAAGTTTGTTCAAACTCATGTCCATTTAGTCGGTGATGTCATCCAACCATCGCATCCTCTGTCGTCCCCTTCTCCTGCCCTCAATCTTTCCCAGCATTAGGGCCTTTTCTAATGAATCGGCTCTTCCCATCAGGTGGCCAAAAAACGGTTTTAAGCTATTGCTTCAGCATCAGTCCTTCCAATGAATATTCAGGACTGATTTCCCTTAGGATGGACTGGTTTCAACTCCTTGCAGTCCAAGGGACTCTCCAGAGTCTTCTCCAACACCACAGTTCAAAAGCATCAATTCTTCAGCACTTAGCCTTCTTTATGGCTCAACTCTCACATCCATACATGACTACTGGAAAAACCATAGGTTTGACTATATGGACCTTTCTCAGCAAAGTGATGTCTCTGCTTTTTAATATGCTGTCTAGGTTTGTCATAGGGCTTCCCTCATAGCTCAGTTGGTAAAGAATTTGGCTGCAATGCAGGAGACCCGGGTTCGATTCCTGGGTTGGGAAGATCCCCTGGAGAAGGAAATGGCAACCCACTCCAGTATTCTTGCCTGGAGAATCCCATGGACAGAGGAGCCTGGCGGGCTCCAGTCCACGGGGTCGCAAGAGTTGGACACAACTTAGTGACTTAACTACTACTACTAGGTTTGTCATAGCTTTATAAAGGTATTTAAAAATATTAACAAAAATGTATTTAGAAATATTAAAGGTAATATAAAAACTATAAACATATTTCAAAATACTAACAAAAATGTTTGCTGTCACCCTGAAATGTTCTCTATAAAAAACCAAATATTTTTGGAAATTATCGCTGGTGTTCATGCTCACCTGTCCATAAAATGCCAATATAAAAGACTGTTCATAATTGCTTATCTCTTAGTTTTAACTAAAAATTAAGGTGTTCAATAATTAAGGATCCTAATTTAAACATGGAATTAAAGTCAACAAAATAACAAACATTTCAGGATACAGTAAGAAAGTAAAACATATGGTTTCAGTAAAACGGCATGAGGAATGGAATTACATTTTATTGAGGAAAAAGAAGACTGTGAGCTGCTTGGTTTTATGTAGATGGGAAATGAGAGGCTGATCTGGATACAGAAAGTGATGAGAGACTGTGGAAAAAGCTTTCTGTATAATCAGGATTAACTAAGTTTAGATTTTGTTCAGTAAGCTACTGCAAGACTAGAATTAATTTCTTTCTGTGTTAGAAGTGCTCCTTTTTGATAAGAGATCATGTGAGTTCCTGTGGCCTTAAGTGACCCATGTTTGTTTTCTTTCAGTCTTGTGGATTTGGTTAAATAAGTGTTGTTTCAATGACCTATGATCCTGTTGTGTTCTAAAACCTTTTGATGTTTCTAACAAACTTCCCAAATACCAAAATCTAACTAAAGTTCTTTTAGCCTCCACCTGACTCTGGGATGGATGCATGAAAAAAACCTCTCTGAGATATCTGAGAGAGGAATGTCAACTGTACATTTGGTGTTTTTAATTCAGAAACTGTCAGACAACTTGAGGTAAACTATAAACTATAGTGTATGGATAAATGTCATTAATATAGATATTTCACAATTTATATGTAGTCTCTAACATCTGATATGTCCTGATAAAATGTTATCAGTCATAATTCTAGCGATTATCCTAAAATATTTTATGTTGCAAAAACACCCAAGTTTTCTGCTAATTGCACTGTATTCAAATCTTTAATCACGCTATTTCAAGTTTTGTCCTTCATAGACAATCATAACTTTATAGTTTTTACAAAATGAAGATTTTCAAGAAGACTCATAAAAAGAATCTTTTAAACAAATGTAAGTTTCTGATGGCCTTTAGACAATGCCACTGAACTGGATAACGAATGGCAAAACTGATGGAAAACTTGATTACTGCATGCAGATCAATAGGAATCAGTTACATGGGACAGAATGAATGTGATTTATATGAATATGATGAATATGTTTTATAACTTTATGACTTTGGAAAATACCCTAACTTAAATCTTTGTTTTTCAAAAAAACTTTTTCTCTTATGCTATGACCTACAACAAGTTAATAAAGTATGCCTTTGTAAACAAAGATGAAACATTTATCTTTTCCTATCTGACCCTGCCAAAATTTAGCTTCTCCAGATGGCTCTCCTTTGGATTTGATGGTTTACTACAAACAGATTACAATGAGTTACACTAATCATTGTTTTAATTTGTTCTGTTTCCAATTGTTTGTGCTTTTGTTTCCCCACTATATTATGACTTTGTCAATGTTACTAGCTGAATTACTTATATCCTATTTTATAAGACTGTTGTCTCTTATAGTTCCAAGTGTGTAAACAGGCCTCCAACAAAAATGATGATGACTAGGTGACTTGAAGCAGTTGATCAGATATGTACTTCTGTATAAGATCTTTGATGGTAACGGTGTAACTCTGGATATGGGAAAAAGCAACAAAAGGGAATATTTTCCTGGACCACAAGAGACAAGTAAGTATAAGTAATCCAGAGAATTCTGAATAGAATTGTTCTATGGTCCAGTCCAGTAACAGCATATTGAATGGCCTGTTAATGAAATCTTCACAAGACCTGGGAATGAGCATTCTTAGGACCGTGGGACGAAATGGTCATGTACTGCTCCCAAACCATGGTCAGATTCATGACCTTGAAGGGGCTCCGCCAACTGGAAATTAGCACTTACCATCTACCTCTACAAAGATGAAATCATGGTAACTGCAGCTGCTGACCTTCAACACCCCTTGAAAAGAGTTCAGGGTGGAGATCAGGAAAGAGGCACTCTCTGCTCTGAAAAAAACTGGCAAAACAGGCCTTTAGATAGTTAGACACTTCGGGGAGGAGATTTTTATGAGCCCTGATTCTTGTATCTTCCCATACCTAGAGAAACACTAACATCACTGACGCTGACAGATGCTTTGGCTATTAAGAAAAAACTTCAGTTGAAGTCAAAATAGAGTAGCTGTGGCTCTGACACCCAAGGAAATAGTGTCTAGGTGACACTATGGTGTGACTGCAGACAAGTCCTTGTATTGTTAAGAACTTGAGTTTTCTGAGCTGTGTCAGACTTAGGATGCCATCAGCCATTCTAAAAACAAAGTCAGCTAGCAGCAGGTGATTAAACCTCACTTTTTAAAAAGTCTCTTCTTGTCACCATTATATGCTTAGAAAATGAAATTGCTTAAGATCATATGTTGACAAGAAGAAAAAAACACAAATATAATGGACTGGATAAAGCACAAACTGGAATCAAGATTGCTGGGAGAAATACCAATAACCTCAGATATGCAGATGACACCACCCTTAAGGCAGAAAGCAAACAGGAACTAAACAGCCTCTTGATGAAAGTGAAAGGGAGTGAAAAAGCTGGCTTACAGCTCAACATTCAAAAAACTAAGATCATGGCATCCAGTCCACATTCACACTTCATGGCAAAGAGATGGGAAAACAATGGAAACAGTGAGAGACTTTATTTTCTTGGGCTCCAAAATCACTGCAGATGGTGACTGCAGCCATGAAATTAAAAGACGCTTCCTCCTTGGAAGAAAACCTATGACCAACCTAGACAGCATATTAAAAAGCAAAGATACTACTTTGCAGATGAAGGTCCATGTAGTCAAAGCTATGGTTTTTCCAGTAGTCATGTATGCATGTGAGAGTTGGACCATAAAGAAAGCTGAGCACTGAAGAACTGATGCTTTTGAACTGTAGTGTTGGAGAAGGCTCTTGAGAGCCCTTGGACAGCAAGGAGATCCAACCAGTCCATCATAAAGGAAATCAGTCCTGAATATTCATTGGAAGGACTGATGCTGAAGCTGAAACTGCAATACTTTGGCCATCTGATGTGAAGAACTGACTCATTTGAAAAGACCCTGATGCTGGGAAAGATTGAAGGAGGGAAGAAAAGGGGATGACAGAAGATAAGATGGTTGGATGGCATCACCAACTCAATGGACATGAGTTTGAGTAAGCTCTGGGAGTTGGTAATGGACAGGGCGGCCTGGCGTACTGCAGTCCATGGGGTCACAAAGAGTCAGACATGACTGAGTAACTGAAGTGAACTGAATGACCAATAGCCACATTAAAGGTTAAGACCTACTTAAGTAAACCTAGACAACTGGCTACCTGACTACAAGTCTTCTCGAAGTGTTTAGTCTAAATTAGGATTCAACATTAATTTCCTAAAAAGATACAAGACCTATTTGGTCTAATAATATTCAGGTTGTCATTTTTCCAACTACTGAGTCCAAATGACTTCATTCCTTTGGACAGGATGACCCAAGCACTGACCCAAAGTACACCACAATCAAAACTGTCATCAAATGTAACTTGATTCTTACTCCTTCTTTGACCCCTAGTTAAAATAATTCTTTTACTGATATTTGGCCTCTGTTTTGTAAATTACTTGTTAAGTTTTATCTCCTGCAGATGACAACAGGTTTACATCAACATAATTATGAGGCAGAGACTACAGCCCTCCTCAGAACAGATCCTGCAGGAATAATCAGAAAAGTCACCCTCGGGCCCCTTAATAAAGCTCTGGGACAGCCACGAGGGCCCCTGAGCTGGACAACTGGTGATTGTCAAACAGAACAATACTAAGGTTTTGTCCTCAGCTGGACAAGAACCACCCCTATTTCCCTTCCTCCATTGATACAGAGCAAATAAACTGACAGGGGGGAATTTGTTGCAGTGAAACAGAAAAAAAAAAAAGAGAGAGAGAGAAATGACTTTTTCTTTTTTTCCTGAGCACAAAGAAGATGCAGAGAATAGTCAGCAGGCCTGATCACTCCTAGCTTTTACTTAGTTCTGTGTGCTTAGTAGCTCAGTCGTGTCTGACCCTGCGACCCTATGAACTGTAGCCCACCAGGCTCCTCCGTCCCTGGGAGTCTCCTGACCCAGCTCTCCCGTGTTGCAGGTGGATTGAAGGTTCCTAGTCTGTGGACTGTAACTCTGCTTGAGCTACATTCTACACCCATCATCCTTTGACTCTATGCTAATTACATCCTGTATCTGGTACTCACCTTTACCTGGTACTTTACCTTTACCTTTATCTGGCACACTCTTCTCAGACCTCCCCTCGAAGTTTCTCTCTTTTTGCGTTACAGAAGGAAGGCCATGGTATAATACACAAAAGCCAATGGATCCAGCTACCGGGTTGCCAGACTGCCAGACCCAGTCCCCACCTAACTGACACCAGCCCGGGACCCTGCAAGAAACAATGCCAGAGGAGAAGGAACACAAGATCCTTATGCCACTGATCTTCATCACGGCCCCCTGACCGCGCGCCCTCATCTGTACGGTCCCCCAGACTCCTCATGGAGCGGGCCACAGCTCCTGAGGACATGTGCCTGCTGAGTCTCCCGTCTGCCGGCTGGGGACTAAAGCCACCTTTCTGTCTCCTCCAAACTCTGTCTCTGGATTTTTCGTTCGGCTTTGGCGAGCACACAAGGCCAAGATGTTGGCGGCATCGCACTCATCACTAGATGATGCTGAGAGCAAAGCTTTGGCGCCAGGAGGCCAGCCGCACCGTGTGTCACACACTCACACGTGTGACCAACTTGAGAAGCGTCAGGGCTGCGTGGCTGCGCCTTTGGGACATTTCACAGCCGCACCCCACCCTTGGCCTGTACCGAGCTCACATACATTGAAGTCGACTCCCAGGACCCCTGGAGTTGACGTTTTCTCTGAAAATAATTTAAAAATGAGCACGTTGCTGTGGGTTGCTGCAAGCACCAGGGCCCGTGCACCCAGCTGGGCCACCAGGCAGGTCTGCAGGGAAGGCATGTTCCCCTCCGGCTAATTCTGAGCTGTCAGCAGACATATGACTCACGGTCACACGCCGGGCCGGGAGGCCCTGCCTGCTGCTGGCCGGCCCCCAGGTCAGGGAGGGGGCGGCTCCTGTGTGCCCACCGCAGCGGACAGGGAGGGCGGAGGTGATTTCTGCTGCTTCAGAAAGTGGAACCTTTTGCAGTCTGCCCAGGAGAGGAGGCCGATTCTGCCTGTCGTCCTGCACCCTCCTCTGCGGACAGCAAGGGGCCCCGCCTCTCCCCATCTTGGCCTCATGGGCTTCCTTTGCAGACAGCTCCCTTTGTTTGGAGTTCGAGACAGAAGGAGAGGAAAAGGTCAGATGGCTGTGAGCAGAAAAGGTTGCAGTGAGAAGGAGAAAAAGAGGAAGGAGCTTTTCTCTTTCCTTTCCTGAGAGCAAAGAAGATAAAGAGAACACTGCGCAGGCCTGAACACTTCTAGTTGTTTCTTTTCCTTTAACTGCTCCTGACTCTGAATGTCTGAAACTAAGTTTGCTTTCCTGCCCCCTTGGAGAAGGAAATGGCAACCCACTCCAGTATTCTTGCCTGGAGAATCCCATGGACAGAGAGCCTGGAGGGCTGCAGTCCATGGGGTCGCAAAGAGTCGGACACGACTGAGCGACTTCACTTCACTCCTGCCTCCTAGGTCAGCAGGAGCTAAAATTCACACCTATCTTTCTTTGACTCTGTGCTAAATAACACCCCATCCGGTGTTTGCACTTACAGCACCCTTCCCCTTGCGGTTACATACCAGAAAGGAGGTCTCAGAGCCACCACCTAACTGCCAGACTCAGTTATTGGGTTACTGATGCCAGTTTCTGACTGTCTTTGAAACAATGCAAGAGGAAGAAATCAGGACCCCATCCCCTTTGATCCCCCCCATCTCCTGTGCAAGCCCCCATCTTCCATAAGCCCTGGACTCCTCCTGGGGGGGCGGCACAGTTCCTGAGGCAGGACCCTGCTGTGTGCTCCTCTCCACCGGCTGGGAATTGAAGCCAGCTTTCTGTTTCCTCCAGACTCGGTCTCCGTATTTTTCACTTGGCTTCACTGGGCAGAAAGACAAGATTTTGGGCGGCAACCATTCTGGGGTCCTGTCCATGATCTGGTTGCCGGCAGGTGGCCCTAACAGACAGCCAGGGTCTCCAGCCTGCCTGCTGACTCAGCTGGGGAACCCCGGGACTGCAGAGAACAGGGCAGAGGCTGCCCTTTGCAGCTGCCAAGGCTTCTTTTGCCTCGAGAGCACTTTTTTTTCCTCTTGTCCACTCCACCTTAACTTCCACTCTGAGAAACACTAAATATTGGAGGATCAGAGAGGGGGTCACCTGCTAGCATTTTCTTAAATCCCCTAAAGTACACCTCAAGGCCTCTTGACATTTTCCTTGGCAGGAAACTGATGCAGTTTCAGTTTGGGGGTTTTTCACTATGGAAGTGGCGGGCCTGTTGGTAAGGTGCTGCTTTGGAAAAGGGTCACAGGCTCAGTGAGACTTGGAAGTCCAGTCTGGGGCAGTCTTGGCATTTGGTGTTTGAATTTCTGGCATCTCTTCACCACCCGCTTTGTCTTCTGTGACTTCCTACCAGCGAGGTCTGATTTGTTCTGTTTCCTTTGGCTTGTGCTGCAGACTTCTGACACAAACTGCCTGAACTACAATGGGAGGCGCTTTCTCTGAGATTCCATCTCAGAGTGCCCTAGGGAAAATCCTCAGTGACTGGTTGACCTGAGGTTGAAGATAAATGGGCTCAGCTTGGACATTTACAAACAGCCAGCCTCCTCTTTGCATTTCTTTTTTTTTTTTTTTAAAGTCTTTATTGAATTTATTACAATATTGCTTTTGTTCTTTTGGCCGCAAGGTATGTGGAATCTTAGCTCCCTGACCAGGGATTGAACTCGCGCCCCTTGCAATGGAAGGCAAATTCTTAACCACTGGACCACCAGGGAAGTCCCCTCTTTGCATTTCTTGCGGCAAGAGATAGGTGGGCTACAGTTGAGGAATTTACAACCAGCCTCCTGTCTGCCATCCGAAATGGAAGTAACAGCAGAATAAGGGTAAATAGCCAGTCTTTGTCTCTTGTAAACACCTTACTGTAATAGTCAAGGAAAGGACAAAGAGGAGGCAACATCTTGTGTGAGTAAAGGATTAAGGGACCTCCCCTTGCTCCTTTTTAGGATAAGGGAGACAATACAGATCCTACACAGTGCAGAACGGCTCCTTGGAGTCCAAGTCAGAGGATAATTCCATGGGGTTGCAAAAAGTCGGACATGACTGAGCGACTTTCACTTCCACTTTACTTTCATGAGTCCTGCTCCTCCCTGAAGCCTTCACTTCAAGATCCATCTTGTCTAAGGTGTGCGTGCTCACCCCAGGGGAAGGTCCTGAGACAAGTTAATGGCAGGGGGTGGTGGGGGGGGGGGTGAGGCGGGAACAAAGCGAGATGATTGACCTGAGGGAAGACAAAGACCCAGAAAGGACTTTTTTCTGTTCCCTTCAGTTCAGTTCAATCACTCAATCCTGTCTGACACTTTGTGACCTAATGGACTGTAGCATCCAGGCCTCCCTGTCCATCACCAACTCCTGGAGCTTGCTCTGACTCATGTCCATTGAGTCAGTGATGCCATCCAATCATCTCATCCTCTGTCATCCCCTTCTCCTCTTGCCCTAATCTTTCCCAGCATCAGGGTGTTTTCAAATGAGTCAGTTCTTTGCATCAGGTAACTCCAAAGTATTGGAGTTTCAGCTTCAACATTAGTCCTTCCAATAAATATTCAGGACTGATTTCCTTTAGGGTGGACTGGTTGGATCTCCTTGCAGTCCAAGGGACTCTCAAGAGTCTGCTCCAACACCACAGTTCAAAAGCATCAATTCTTCGGCACTCAGCTTTCTTTAAAGACCAACTCTCACATCCATACATGACTCCTGGAAAAACCATAGGTTTGATTAGATAGCCCTTTGTTGGCAAAGTAATGTCTCTGCCGCCTTATAAAGGATTTAAACTTCCCAAAGGGGAAACTCTCTCTGCAATCTCACCAGTGTGCCGTTCTGCATGTACTTTTCTTCTCAATAAACTTTCCATTTTACTCTTTACCTTCTGCCTCTTGAATGGGCAGGCAAGGCTAGGGACATTAGCCCTAACTTCTGGCCCCTGTGGTCCAGTGGTTAGTGACAGGGCCCACATGGGGTCACAAACAAAGAATAAATCACAGTGATCTGTCAGACTGACCAAACTGCCCAAACGGCATCCTGTTATCTCACTAGCGCCTAACCTCTCAAAGCTGCAAGACTATCAGATTTCAGACCTCTGGCCACGTGACCATCTCTTCAGAGAATTTTTTATTGGTGGGGTATAAGAAGGACTCCATATAGGGGACTGGAATGCAAAAGTAGGAAGTCAAGAAACAGACAAATTTGGCCTTGGAATACAGAATGAGGCAGGGCAAAGGCTAATAGAGTTTTGCCAAGAGAACACACTGGTCATACCAAACGCCCTCTTTCAACAACACAAGAGAAGACTCTACACATGGACATCACCAGATGGTCAACACCAAAATCAGATTGATTATATTCTTTGCAACCAAAGATGGAGAAGTTCTATACAGTCAGCAAAAACAAGACCAGGAGCTGACTATGGCTCAGATCATGAACTCCTTATTGCCAAATTCAGACTTAAATTGAAGAAAGTAGGGAAAACCACTAGACCATTCAGGTATGATCTAAATCAAATCCCTTACGATTATACAGTGGAAGTGAGAAATAGACTTAAGGGACTAGATCCAATAGACAAGGGTACCTGATAAACTATGGATGGAGGTTCCTGACATTGTACAGGAGACAAGGATCAAGACCATCCCCAAGAAAAAGAAATGCAAAAAAGCAAAATGGCTGTTTGAGGAGGCCTTACAAATACCTGTGAAAAAAAAAGAGAAGTGAAAAGCAATGGAGAAAAGGAAAGATATACCCATTTGAGTGAAGAGTTCCAAAGAATAGCAAGGAGAGATAAGAAAGCCTCGCTCAGTGATCAGTGCAAAGAAATAGAGGAAAACAATAGAATGGGAAAGACTAGAGATCTCTTCAAGAAAATTAGAGATACCAAGGGAACATTTCATGCAAAGATGGGCTCAATAAAGGATAGAAATGGTATGGACCTAACAGAAGCAGAAGATATTAAGAAGAGGTGGCAAGAATACACAGAAGAACTGTATAAAAAAGATCTTCACGACCCAGATAATCATGATGGTGTGATCACTCACTTAGAGCCAGACATCCTGGAATGTGAAGTCAAGTGGGCCTTAAAAAGCATTACTACGAACAGGCTAGTGGATGTGATGGAATTCCAGTTGAACTATTTCAAATCCTAAAAGATGATGCTGTGAAAGTGCTGCACTCAATATGCCAGCACATTTGGAAAACTCACCAGTGGCCACAGGACTGGAAAAGGTCAGTTTTCATTCCAATCCCTAAGAAAGGCAATGCCAAAGAATGTTCAAACTACTTCACAATTGCCCTCATCTCACATGCTAGTAAAGCAATACTCAAAATTATCCAAGCCAGGCTTCAACAATAGGTGAACTGTGAACTTCTAGATGTACAAGCTGGTTTTAGAAAAGGCAGAGGATCCAGATATCAAATTGCCAACATCTGCTGGATCATTGAGAAAGCAAGAGAATTCCAGAAAAACAACTATTTTTGCTTTATTGACTATGTCAAAGCCTTTGACTGTGTGGATCACAATAAACTGGAAAATTCTGAAAGAGATGGGCGTACCAGACCACCTGACCTGCCTCTTGAGAAATCTGTATGCAGGTCAGGAAGCAACGGTTAGAACTGGACATGAAACAGCAGACTAGTTCCAAATAGGAAAAGGAGTATGCAAAGGCTATATATTGTCCATACGTATTTAACTTATACGCAGAGTACATCATGAGAAACACTGGGCTGGAAGAAGCACAAGCTGGAACCAAGATTTCTGGGAGAAATACTAATAACCTCAGATATGCAGATGACACCACCTTTATGGCAGAAAGCGAAGAACTAAAAAGCCTCTTGATGAAAGTGAAAGAGGAGAGTGAAAAAGTTGGTTTAAAGCTCAACATTCAGAAAACTAAGATCATGGCATCCAGTCCACATTCACACTTCATGGCAAACAGATGGGGAAACAGTGGAAACAGTGGCAGACTTTATTTTCTTGGGCTCCAAAATCACTGCAGATGGTGACTGCAGCCATAAAATCAAAAGATGCTTACTCCTTGGAAGGAAAGTTATGATCAACCTAGACAGCATATTAAAAAGCAAAGACGCTACTTTGCCAACAAAGGTCCATCTAGTCAAAGCTATGGTTTTTCCAGTAGTCATGTATGGATGTGAGAGTTGGACTATAAAGAAAGCTGAGTGCAGAAGAATTGATACTTTTGAACTGTGGTGTTGGAGAAGACTCTTGAGAGTCCCTTGGACTGCAAGGAGATCCAACCAGTCCATCCTAAAGGAGATCAGTCCTGGGTGTTCATTGGAAGGACTGATGCTGAAGCTGAAACTCCAATACTTTGGCCACCTCATTCAAAGAACTGACTCCTTGGAAAAGACCCTGACGCTGGGAAAGACTGAAGGCGGGAGGAGAAGGTGATGACAGAGGATGAGATCGTTGGATGGCATCACTGACTCAATGGACATGAGTTTGAGTAAACTTTGGGAGCTGGTGATGGATAGGGAGGCCTGGAGTGCTGCAGTTCATGGGGTCACAGAGTTGGACATGACTGAGCGACTGAAGTGAACTGAAGGACTCTGTCAGAAAGGGAGAACACTGGTTCTCCTTAAGAGCCAGTCACCCTCTCTTTTCCCTCTAATAAATTTCCTGTTTTTGCTTGACTGCCTGGCTCGCTGTCTTTTTCTCTGCACTCGCCTTACAGTTAGGACTCCCAGTCTGGGAAACTAAGACCTTGCTTCCAGCTGCTGCTCACTGCTGCTGACTGCAGCATGCATCCCAAATCAGTTACGATGAGTAGTCACTTAATGGGAAATTGAAGATGATGCCTCTTTAATGGTAGAAAGTGAAGAGGAACTAAAGAGCCTCTTAATGAAGGTGAAAGAGGAGAGTGAAAAAGCTGGCTTAAAGCTCAACATTAAAAAAGCAAAGATCATGGAATACTGTGCCATCACATCATGGCAAATAGACGGGGGAAAAGTAGAAACAATGGCTGATTTTATTTTCTTGGGCTCCAAAGTCACTGTGGACAGTGGTCGTAGCCACAAAATTAAAAGACGCTTGCTCCTTGGAAGAAAAGCTATGACAAACCTTTCTCTTGCGACCCCATGGACTCCTCTATCCATGGGATTCTCCAGGCAAGAATACTGGAGTGGGTTGTCATTTCCTTCTCTAGGGGATCTTCCCAAACCAGGAATCGAACTGGCGTCTCCTGCATTGCAAACAGATTCTTTACCAACTGAGCAATGAGGGAAGCCTACATGACAGACCCAGACAGCATATTAAAAAGCAGAGATATCACTTTGCCAACAAAGGTCAGTCTAATCAAGGCCATGGTTTTACCAGTGTTATGTATGGATGTGAGAGTTGGACCATAAAGAAGACTGAGTGCCAAAGAATTAATGCTTTGGAACTGGGGTGTTGGAGAAGACTCTTAAGAATCTCTTGGACAGCAAGGACATCATCATTGGAAGGATTGATGATGAAGCTGAAGCTCCAGTACTTTGGCCACCTGATGCAAAGAACTGACTCATTCATTAGAAAAGACCCTGATGCTGGGAAAGACTGAAGGCAGGAGGAGAAGGGGACGACAGAGGATGAGATGGTTGGATGGCATCACCGACTCAACAGACATGAGTTTGAGCAAACTCCGGGAGCTGGTGATGGACAGGGAAGCCTGGCGTGCTACAGTCCATGGGGTTGCAAAGAGTCATACATAATTTAATGACTGAAGAACAACAAAGATGATCACAAACATTAAAAAAAATTTTTTTTGAGGAAACTCTTTTAAGACCTCTTAGGGTGAAAATTACTTTTTTCTTTTTAAACTTACATTTCTAGGCGTCTTTGAGATGTAAATGTTCTATCTGATCTTCCTAAGTAGTTATTTTGTGTGTTTGTGTCAGGTTTATAAGAGGTCTTTTTATAATTTAGTGGTGGCCAAATGACTGATTTAAAATTAGAGAAACTAACTAATTATTAAATCTAGAGCACAGACCAAAAAGCTGCCCAAACTGGGTTTTCCTCGGAACTGCAGGATTTTGTCACATATGGATACCCCAACTTTGGGCTAATTGCAAAGCCATTACACCATGCTTTGAAAGGTACAGATTCTGAACCTTTGGTTTGAATGGGAGATTGCCAAAAGGCTTATGAGACTCTGAAGCTGAAGCTCATGACTGAAATGGCCCTCAGCTTGCCTGAGATCCAGAAAGAATTCAAATTGTATGTGCAGGAGAAGCAGGGACTGGACCAGGGCATGGTGGGAGAGAATCCCCGACCAGTAGCTTATCTTTCAAAGCAGCTGAACACCAGGGTCGCCAGCCGGCCCTGCTGCTTACGAGCAGTAGTCGCCACCTGTGAACTGCTGAAAGAGGCAGTGAAGTTCACTTTGGGCCAGCCAGCCACAGTGTCTGTCCCACAGAACGTCCTAGTCCTGCTGGAACAATGTGGTGGATACTGGATGACCTCAGGGAGGATGGGGATATATCAGGCGATCCTCCTTGATGACCCCTGTGGAGCCCTGTACTAAGGTCACAGGATAAAAATCTCTGTAACTGACCAAGCCCCATAGCAACCGTTGCCACGAGCCTCCAGCTCCCTGATCCCACATTAGGTAAAACACCCACCTGCTATCCACCCTGCGCTGTGCTGAGCCTAGCTGCTGAGTCGTATCTGATTCTTTGCGACCCCATGGGCTGTAGCCCACCAGGCTTCTATCCATGGGGATTCTCCAAGCAAGAAAACTGGAGTGGGTTGCCATACTTTCCTCCAGGGGATATTCGCAACCCAGGGATTGAACCCAGGTCTCCCGCATTGCAGGCGGATTCTTCACCATTCCAGCCACCAGGGAAGCCCGCCCTGTAACACCCTAACCAATCACCTACTGCCGCCCTTCCAGTAGGGATTTTCTCTGTCTTGAGGCCGTAAAACGTGGCTACTCATCTGTGAAAGGGTTCTGCTCTCCCTCGAGCTGGCCCCCTGTTCCAACAGTGCCTCCCATCCTAACATACTGCATTCTCTTCTCATTTGGTCTCATGTCTGGAAATGACCTGCATGTGCATGGGCCAGGACAACCCCCAGTATCACCACAGAGTGAGCAGTCCTTCCTCCCTTCTCCCTGCTTCCTCACTCCCTGGGCAGGAGACCCTCCAAGACACCTGGAGGTTCGGAGACTGTCCACCTTGGTTGACTGGGTCTGTCAGATAGGCCCCTGAGCAAGGCTGGCTGGGACCTGTTTCTGACGGCGGTGATTCTGGGGGGGAGGGTCAGCGGTGGGCAGTAGCTATGGAGCAACCGGTGACTGAGGCCGCAGCCTCCTCTGCACCGAAAGCTGAGCTCATTGCTCTAATCCCAGCTCTAATCCTCCCAGAAGGAAAAAGGGCCTGACTTCCTTTTCTTTACCCAACTCTGGGGATCACAGAGCCTTTTATATAAAAGTAGGTAAAACACAGGGAACAAAAAGAAAAATCCTTCTAAACTCCCCCCTAAAGACCAAAGCTTGTATAGTTAAAGAAACTGACCAAATGACTGTCAGGTTCATGTGGACTGGGAAATGTTCTATATTAAGTTGATACTAGTATTGTTTAAGCTTGCTGATCTAATTAATATAGGCATGCCATTAAAAGTAAAGTTCAATTACATGAGACTGAATTTACTGATAAACATGATTTATAACTTTATGACCTTAGAAAGAGGTGGCAAGAATACACAGAAGAACTGTACAGAAAAGATCTTCATGACCCAGATAACCACGATGGTGTGGTCACTCACTTAGAGCCAGACATCCTGAAATGTGAAGTCAAGTGGGCAGTTTTGGGAGGAGATTTTTATGAGCCCTGATTCTTATATCTTCCCATACCTAGAGAAACACTAACATCATTGATGGTGATAGCCACTTTGACTATTAAGAAAAAATCTATAGTTAAAGTAAAAATACAGTAGATATGGAAATAATTAGGTGACACTGAGGCAGAAATTGCTAGACAGTATAAGACTATGAGACCTCAGCTCCTTTTTAATTTCAATTTTTTTTCTCCTCTTAAGTAAGCATCTCACTCATTGTTCTAATTTCTAGGCATTCAGAGGAATGCCTCCCTGGTCTGGAGGGTCATAAAACATTCAGACCCAGTGTTAGGGGAAGCACACCCTGGCCAGGCTCTCTAGTAACCATTTGCATGACTTGTTTTACGACAGGAGGTCCTGGTAAGGAACTAATAAGCCACCACCAACCAGAAGAGTTCGGGAAAGGTCAAAAAGAGACAGCGCGTGTCCGTCCACCTCCCAGAATCCCTCTCACTAGCATCCGTCTTGGCTGAGCGATGTGTGTGTCACCAGTCAGAACGACTGGCCAAAGACAACCCGGAAACTAATCCATCACCATAACCGAGACTGGGAGCCACGTGGCAGAGCGGGTCTCCTGGTTTCCCCCACCCTGCTGCTCTCCGCCCGGGCGCCCTCTTCCAATAAAGTCTCTGGTTTTGTCAACACGTGTCTCCTCGGACAATTCTTTTCTGAGTGTTAGACAAGAGCCCACTCTTGGAGCCCTGGAGGGGGCCCCCCTCCTACAACACCAGGACAAGACAATCATAAACTGCTGTCCAGTTTCTCAAGGGGAAAAAGAGTCCAAGAAGACCATTAGCTCTTAAACATATATTTGGTTCCTAAATAATGGGCTGGGGTCTAGAGAAAAGGTCAAGCGATGGTGTTGCAATGTCTGCAGAAACTGAGAAACTGAGGGTCCAAAAAAGCCATAAAAATGACAAACTGGGCACTGTGACATTCAAACTGATGGTCAAAAATGACACACATTAAAGTCGCAAGCCAATCAAAATTATACAGATCAATTCTAGTAAAGATATAAAACTGCTGTAATGCCCGCCTTTTGGGGCCCTTCACTCCCTCTCAGAGTTTATGTTGAGAGCTTTGTATCTCTAGCCTTTGAAAATAAACTTTACCTGTGTGAGAGTTGGCGAGTTTGCAGAATTCATTCTTTGGCTCCGTGAATAGAATCGGTTTTCACATCTCAGTACCATGGTATGCTTGCAGACAAGTCCTTGAATTGTTAAGAACTCGAGTTTTCTGAGCTGTGTCAGACTTAGGATGCCATCAGCCATTCTAAAAACAAAGTCTGCTAGGAGCAGGTGATTAAACCTTACTTTTTAAAGTCTCTTCTTATAACTGTTACATGTTTGTGCTTAGTCACTCAGGCGTGTCTGACTCTTCGTGGCCCCATGGACTGTGGCCCGCCAGCTCCGCTGTCCATGGGATTCTCCAGGCATGAAAACTGGAGTGGGGTTCCATTTCCTTCTCCAGAGTTATATGTTTAGACAATGAAATTGCTCTGGATCATATACTGCCAAGGAAAAAACCACATGTGTAATGATGAATAGCCACATTAAAAGTTAAGACCTACTTAGATAAACCTAGACAACTGGCTACCTGGCTATAAGTCTCTTTGAAGTGTTAAATCTAAATTAGGCTTCAGGCTTAATTTTTTTCTATTTTGTCTATTAATGTTCCAGTTGTCTTTCTTCCAACTATTTATGAGTCCAAATGGCTCCATTCCTTTGGACAGGATGACCCAAGCGCTGACCCTATTTGAACCACAATCAAAATCGTCATCAAATGTAGCTTGGTTCTTACTCCTTCCTTGATCCCTAGTTACAATAACTCTTTCACTGATCCATGGCCTCTGTTTTTTTAAAAAAATATCTGTTAAGTTTTGTCTCCTCCAGATTACAACAGATTTACATCAAGATAATGATGATGCAGAGAGAAAAACCACCCCTCCCAACAGGCCTTGTAGGAATAACCACAAAAGTCACCCTGGGGCCACCTAAAACAGAGTGAGAGCTCTGTGACTCCAACTAGTTAGGGTCCATGGATTAAGGAACGGAACTCATACTTGCAAGTACCTAGTTAACTGGAGAAATTAAATCGTACCCTAACTATTGAGGGGCTCTTTAAATGCTCAAAATTAAAAAGCCAGCGTGGTAAAACCTTAAACTAGGGCTTCTAGGGGGAAGTTCGGGTCTCTCTGTCCTTGGGTTGTAAATGTTCTGTCTGACCTTCCTACTTTGTTCTGGTGTGTCTGTGTGTGTGTGTTTGTGTAAGGCCTATGACAGATGTTTTTGCCTTCTTAATCATTTGCATCTCTGAGGAGCTATAGTTTATTGGTGGCCAAATGATGGATTCTTTGAAAATGAGAGAAACTAACAAATTATTAAATTTAGAGCATTTTCATTGTAAACAACAGTTTTGATGTTAAAACAAAAGTATAATACAGTTATAGTTAAAACAAAAGTATAAAACAAAAGTCAAATTAATCTAAGAACTTTTTCCTGAATGAGAAAAATTGGTTGAGCAAGCTTCATTGTGGCCTTCCCCTCAATGGACCTTACAGATGCTAATAAGAGCAATTAAGAATATCAACAAAAAACTTGGGGGGAAAAAGTCTAGCTATTATACCAATGAGGTAAAAAAAATTTTTTTAAAGGAGTTATGTAAAATGAATAAATAATTCTTTGTATGGCTATTTAGAATGGGTAAATAGACAAGATATGATACTACTACGCTATTGGAAAAGGTCAGTTTTCATTCCAATCCCAAAGAAAGTGTTAGTCACTCAGTTGTGCCCAACTCTTTGCAACCCAATGGACTGTAGCCCGCTGGGCTCCTCTGTCCATGGAATTCTCCAGGCAAGAATATTGGAGTGGGTTGCCCTGTCCTTCTCCAGGGGATCTTCCTGACCCAGGGACTGAACCCAGGTCTCCTGCATTGCAGGCAGATTCTCTACCATTTGAGCCATCAGGGAAGCCCAATCCCAAAGAAGAGCAAAGCCAAAGAAAGTTCAAACTACTGCACAATTGCACTCATTTCACATACAATAGAAAGGTAATGCTCAAAATCCTGGGAGCTAGGCTTTAACAGTACATGAACTGAGAACTTTCAGATGTTCAAGCTGGATCTAGAAAAGGCAGAGGGAACCAGAGATCAAACTGCCAACATCCGCTGGATCTTAGATAAAGCAAGGGAAGTCCAGAAAAACATCTACTTCTGCTTCATTGACTATGCTAAAGCCTTTGACTGTATGGATCACAACAAAGTGTGGAAAATTCTTAAAGAGATGGGAATACCAAACCACCTTACCTGTCTTCTGAGAAACCTGTATGCAGGTCAAGAAGCCACAGTTAGAACTGGACATGAAACAACAGACTGGTTCACAATTGGGAAAGGAGTATGTCAAGGCTGTATATTGTCACCCTGCGTATTCAACTTATATGCAGAGTACATCATGCGAAATGCCAGGATAGATGAAGCTCCAGCTGGAATCAAGACTGCCAGGAGAAATATCAATAACCTCAGATATGCAGATGATACCACCCTAATGGCAGAAATCGAAGAGGAATTAAAGAGCCTCTTGAAGAAGGTGAAAGAGGAGAGTGAAAAAGCTGGCTTAAATCTCGAAATTAAAAAAACTAAGACCATGGCATCTGGTCTAATCACTTCATGGCAAATAGATGGGGAAACATTGGAAACAGTGACAGACTTTATTTTCTTGGGCTCCAAAATACTGTGGATTGTGACTGCAGCCATGAAATTAAAGAGGCTTGCTCCTTGGAAGAAAAGCTATGATATTAAGAAAGCAGAGACATCACTGCCCACAAAGGTCCATCTTGTCAAAGCTATGGTTTTTCCAGTAGTCATGTTTGGCTGTGAGAGTTGGACTATAAAGAAAGCTGAGCACTGAAGCTGAGCTTTCGAACCTCGTTGTTGACGAAGCCTCTCAAGAGTCCCCTGGATTGCAAGATTAAACCAGTCAATCCTAAGGAAATCAACCCTGAATACTTATTGGAATGACTGATGCTGAAGCTGAAGCTCTAATACTTTGGCCATCTGACCCCAGGAGCTGACTTGGTAGATAGTGGCTCTAGGTTGGACATTTGCAATCAGCCAACCTCCTCTTTGCATTTCCTGAGGCAAGAGATAGGTGGGGTCCATCTGAGGAATTTACAGCTTCCTGTTTGTTCTCCAAAATGGAAGAAACAGTAGAATCAGGGTAAATAGGCAGTCTTGCAAACATCTCAAGGAAATCATGGCAAGGACAGAGAGGCAAAACCCTGTCTGAGTAAAAGATTAAGGGAACACCGTTTCCCCCTTTTTAGGATAAGGGAGACTCTATACAAGCACAAAAAGGCTTGCTGGAGTCAAAAGTCAGAGGATAGTGCCAGGCCATGGTGAGTCTTGCTCCTTCCAGAAGCCTTGCTTGGAGCTCCACCCTGGGGAAGGTCCTGAGACAAACTGGTGGGGTGGGGGGTGGAGAGGAGTAGACAAAGCAAGATTATTGGCCTGAGGGAAGACAAAGACCTGGAAACCGTCCCCTCGTGAAGGATTTAAATTTCCCAAAGGTGAGACTTTCTCTGAGCTCACCAACGTGCCTTTCTGAGTGTAGTTTTGTTTTCAATAAACTTCTTTCTTTCCGCGTTACCTTCTGCCTCTTGACTGGGCAGGCAAGACTAGGGACCTTAACCCTAACTGCTGGCTCCTGTGGTCCAGTGGTTAGGACTTCCGGTCGGGGAAACTAAGACCTTGCTTCCAGCTATGGCTCCCTGCTGCTTACTGCATCCCAAATCAGACTCCCCGGAAAAGACCCTGATGCTGGGAAAGACTGAAGGCAGGAGGAGAAGGGGGTGAGGGGCAGAGGACAAGATGGTTGGATGGCATCAACGACTCAACGGACATGAGTTTGAGCAAACTCTGGGAGGTGGTGAAGGACAGGGAAGCCTGGTGTGCTGCAGTCCCTGAGGTCACAAGGAGTCCGTTTGGACTGAGGGTTGAACAACAACAGAGTTAATGAGCCGTGAGGAACCCCCTACTGGTCTCTAACATTAAAAGCTAAACAAGCCTGTTCTATTTACCCCAGTTTTAAGTTATTTAAGGGGCCAGAAAAATTTACATTGAGATACCTGACCAATTACTTTGGGACAGTTAGGCCAAAGGGCCTGACTTCCTGGGCTTTACCTGCCTGGGGATAGAAGAGCCTTATACACAGAAGTAGGTAAAATAGACAAGGAACAACAACAAAAACTTCTAAACTCTCTCAAAAGATCAAAGCTTGTTGATTGGATTCTTATAAAAACTAAAGTCAAAGGTATAGAAGTTGGTGGAATTTAGATAAATGTATATAAACTGGTATATTTAAATGGGCTTTATATAAGGTGGTTACAGCTCTTATTTAATTATATTATGGGAAAGACAAGGCATATAGATTGCCACTAAGGAAATATTAACTAAATGTGCTGAGGATACCAACAGTTACCTGAGTCATATAAAATAAGTAAACTGGGAATTAATAGGCAAGGGTTAATTTAAAAAAAATAGTGTTTTTGCTTTGGTTTAATTTATAAACTCAGAAAAGTCTTTGCTAAATGCCTTATACAAACCTTTGAAGACATGATAAATTAAAACTCGAAAGTTATAAAACAGAACTTTGTAAATTAAGTATCAGTTTTATTAAAAATCTTGCCACTGATTTTAGTAACTTCAGGTGACAGAACTGTTCTTTGAAAAACTAAGCAACTGTCTTTGTCTTGCAAGTATGTAAACCAGAATATGAATACAGGCCTCTAGGAGCTGAGACTAAGCCCAGTTAAGCAGACAAGTCCTGGGAAATCAAGGAAAAAATGGCAGTTTTAAATCAAAACTGCTGAGAATGTTCCCTCAGCCAAACCTTATAGATAGTAAGCCTTAATCATCTGAACAAGCAACTTTAAGGTCTTCCAACTGTTTGTTAACTAGTAAGTTTATATTAACATTGTAACATCTGGTTCATAGTTAAAGCCATGAGATCTCATTTACTTTTGTCTGTGTACACATTATACACATATGATATCTCTACTTCTAAAAGATATTATTAGAATTGGACTTATAAAGAGCTCTATTTAATTTTAATATTCCAAGTTTATTAACTACGTTGTACTCAAATCATCAACCATGCAGAAGGGCCAAGTCACAATCAGTAGGGAAGCTGCTTTTAGAAAGAGTGATTCCCATCTGGGGAATCCCCTCTGAACTGCACAGTGACAGAGGGACCCATTTTTCTGGACAAACTTAAGGAAATGTGCAAAATTTGGTCAATTATGCAACATTTCCATTGTTCTATTCCATTCCATCACCCCCAGTCTTCTGGGTTAGTGGAAAGGACAAATGGAACAATTAAAACTCAGCTGGCTAAAATGATGGATGCTTATCCCTTCCCTTGGCCTAAGGCCATTTCACTGGTTCTCTTCAACCTCAGAGCCATGCCTTTTGGCAAATATCATTTGTTTCCCTTTGAGATTATTACAGGGAGACCAAGGAGACTGGATGAACATGATCCTATATTACTTAAGGGAGATATTTTTGAAAGGGCTTAGCCAAAGTATTGACAAATCATTCTGAATTTGTTTCTGAAACTTACTATAGTAATCTATCCTCAAATGAAGATCAGATGCCCCATGACTTCAACCAGGAGATTATGTATATTAAAAAAGATATCATTCAAAGGACTCCCTCCAACCTAGATGGAAGGGCCTGTATTAGGTTCTTTTAACTATCTCATGTGCAGCCAAACTGAAGGGAATTGACTCTTGGATTGATATCTCCCACCTAAAAAGGGCTCCTGCACCATACTGGTCTATAGAGAGTACTGCTAACCTCAAACCCACCTTAAAACAACACTCTGATAATAAGGACACACCATCACTAGGATGAGAAGATGACATCAGAAGTAGACAGCTGACCCAAGTGACCCTGCACCTGACCTGTATGATTGTTCATAAGTTTTCTCCTTAGTTTTTTGAACTCTTGCACATGAATCAAATGTTTTTCTATCATGGGCATAATCTTATGCAAATTTTAGAAATCAATCAAATTGTTGGGTCAATTACCTTTATCCAGTACTTCTGGTTTACCTTGATAGGTTTCTCTCCTCCAAAGCTCTGATTGGATGGCTCTTATAAAGTTTATTTTGGAAGAAAGAAATTATCGTTCTGTCTGGGCTGGTACTGACTTCACTAGATGGGACCCACTCACTTGACCAATCAAACATACTTATTCTAACCCTGGCCATAAATATGAACTTCCCCTTAAGGTTACTCTAGCTCAGTCAGAACAAAGGCTAAATTGCAGTCAAAAAAAGTAAACTCTAGACTATTAGGAGGGACACTTCCTCAGTTCTGGAATGTATTTATCTGGCTAACACCAGGCTATGGTCATCTAAGCCTAGAGGCCCCCCTATGCTGGGAACAATTAAACCATACCAAAGATAATCAACCTAATAACACTAGAATATTAGGCTAGGTGCCTTATGAAAACTACCAATTTACCATTTCTCTTAAAGACGGTGATTGGTATGGAACAGATTGGGTCAGATGTCCAGAAATATACTGGCTGGCACCTAAAGGGACTCAATGGCTTTGTGGGTCCAATCTATGACCAACCAGGCTGGCCAGGAAGGTGTACTTTAGGATTCCCTTGGGCTCAAGGCCACTTATGTACAAACTCTGATGTGACTCCAGTAAATTTACCATCAATATGAGCCTGATGGACCAAGAGATCTGTATTTCACTGGTATGATCACTTAGCAGCTATTTTTGTGCCTTCAGTAGGATTGGAAAAAGTTATTTCTTACATTGAAGACTTAATAAAATTCACTCAAAAGACATTAAATGACAGCAACTAGGCTACTAGCCTACTAAATTCTGAGGTCTCTATGATGGAAAAAGCTGTATTACAAAATTGTATGGCCCTTGATGTTCTTACAGCATCTCAGGGAGGCAACTGTGCTATAATTCAAATTGAATGTGGTGCTTACATACCAGATGAAGCCTCTGATGTAACACATTTAATGATGTGTTACATGAAAACTCAGATTGCTGCCTGATGAATCACTTCCTAGCCTTGGTGATCTTTTAGGAAGATGGTTTCGTTATGGAAGCTCATGACTTAAAATCCTACTTGTAATTTTAACAACATTATTAGCTGTTGTAATCTGTTTATTTTATAAGGTTAAACATCTTGAAAAACCAGATCATATTTATAATGTGGAATAATTGTAATAGTGTGATTCTAAGTATGGGAAGAGTCAACAAGGGAAATATCTCTTGGACCCTATTAGGTTAGAAGAAAGAGGATCCATAGAATCTTTTATTCTCTACCAATGGGCCTAATGGCTGGAAATTAACACCTAGAGTGACGTATCAATGCAGAACTTTCACCTGATTTGGAAGGAGTCTCCCAGCACCCTGGGACAAAAACAAACAGCGGTCATGAAATGTCTCTCAATGTGGTCGAATTTCCGACCTTGGGGAGGGAATGTGAAATGAAATATTTTCTGCTCTCTGCTCTACCAGTAAACATGCCTCTTCCAAATGCAAATTTCTGAGCCCAGATGAAAGAAAGCCAGCTACTTGGAAGCCATCAGCTACTTTCTCCCCAGTAAGCACCAAAGAGCTGGGGGGAAGTGAGAGGCAGCCATTCCCACATCCGCAATCTCTTATGCTAAGCAGGGGATCAGCATGTGAGCAATAAGGAAAGCAGGAACGGCCCCAGATAGCTCGATACAAATGAAAGAAACGCCACCCTTAAGCAGGAATCTTCTTTGTCTTGAGGCTACAGAAATCGGCTACTAACCCAGGAACGTGTGGCCTCCCCCTGGCCTGCTGTGCCTGCAGCGGCCACACTATCTCTGCTCTCTCTTCTGAGTAAACTCACTCCTTTCCGCAGGGCCCTGCATCTGGACATCCTTTCCCACCCACCCTTGAACCACCTCGAGAACCCGCGCTTCATCCAGGCTACTGGGCACCTCCTGTGACAGGCTGGAGGCAGTGAAGACCTTTGGCTTTCCCAGAGATGTTTTCTCCTGATGCTTTAGAGACAGCCTTTGCACTCACAGGTCACCCTGCACGGGCTATCAGAACGGGCATCTGATTGCTCACCGTCCTGCCTCCCTGCGGCCTGGGCTCCTCACAAAGCCCGGCACACCCCATCCCATCTCTGCACCTTCTCCCATGGTGCGTCCCTCCCACGTGCCATCCATCACCACCCTCATCCCCAGAACTTTTCATCTTCCCAAACGGACCCTCTCGCCCCTTGAAACACTCACTTCCTCTCAACCCCAGCCCCTGGCAAACACGGAACCTTAAAGTAATTTTGATTTGTGATAAAACTGCTGGGTGCACCAGCTCCGCACCCCAGAGGGAAGCGCCAGCAAGACCGCTTTGGGGGGTGGGGGGGTACCGGGAGCAAGAGGGAGGGCGGCAAGGAAACGCCAGTATTTGGAAAGAGCCCCCCCGCCCCCGCCCCCCGCCCAGGGGCGTGCAGGCCTGCTGGGGGCTGATGGGCTCACCCCCAGCAGGGGCACCCCCAGCTCCCCGTGAAGAGCCGGCCCGGGGTTGGGGGGACAGGAAGCACGTTAGCGGGCCCCTCCTGCGCCCCCAGTACCTTCTGGTCCCTCCTTCTTTGTTTGCACCCACCCCTCTGTGCCCGGCGTCCTGCAGGCTGCCTGCGGCCCCACCCGTGGCTCCTCCCCATTCACCGGCTCAGCGCCCTAGGCGCTTCCCGGAGCTTCACGTCTTCGGTTGGCTTCTGCGGAGTCGTTTCTCTCTCTTCTCGAGGGACCCCAGTTCTGGGAGTGTTCAATCTGCTCTCCTCTCTGCCCCACATCCTCTTTTCTCCCGTGTCTCCCTTTCTATAAATTCCTCTCCTCTGTGATGTATGATCTGCTTTGAGGTCTCAGTTTGGGTCATGACATGTTTTCTTTCTAGAATTTCTAGTTCCACATATATGATTTTCACTTCTCTAGTGAGACTCCATCTGCTCTGAACACAGAATCACGTGGATTTTTAGGGAACATATCTCCTAACTCTGACTTCCGGAATTCCCATGGAACTGTTTCTAGTGTCTGTTCTTATCTCCTGGGTTTTGGTAACTTCTCCTGTTATTATCTCTGCCAGCAGGTTTTAACCAGGTGCTGATTATTGCACCTAAAGACACTGCAGAGACGATGTGAGCATCTGGCTGTATTTTCTTTAACTCTTGGCCGGCCTGTGGGTTGGGCAAATCCTTTGAATCCAGTCAGGGGCTGGGTTTGGGGTTTTTGTTTTTGGTAAGCCGCCTCTAAATCAGACAGTGAATGGTGCATATGTTTTGTGTTTACAGTGGTGAGTTGGACATTACTTTGTACACTTGCTTCAAACTGACTAGAGAAATGTGAGATGAATGTTCGGAGATGAACATTCTGAAGCTGTGGTAGCAAGTCAGTCGTAACAATTCAGTCCTGGTTGCAGTGTCAGAGCCCTGGGGGAGGGGGTGTGGGGTGGGGAAGTGTGTGTGTGCGCGCGCGCACATGTGTGTGCAGGCTCTCAGATGAAGGGGAGGACGTTTTGGGGGGCAAGGCTTCAGGACCAGCTGTGGGGGTGAGCTGAGCACCAGCAAGGGGGGCCACACGCAGCTCTGTCACCTCCCTTACTTTAAGGCCCAGCACAATTCCTCACGAGTTTTGATTTTTCCTCTGTTACACGAACAAAGCAACTGCATTAGAAGGCGAAAAGCTCCCTGTTAACCTCCTGCCCTGAGACCAGCGTGGGCTATGGTGCAGCAGGGCTGGTGTTCTTATTCCTTTTCTCATTTTGTGCCTAAATCACTCCCTCTTTCTCTATTTCCTTTCTTCCCTAGTGTGTAGAATGATTAGGACATTTGAAACATAAATGTGAACTTGAAATCATAAAATAGTTCGAGATAAAACAAGGATTAAATCTGAAATACGTAACCCAAAGCTACGGATGTCCTTGCTAATCCAACATGGGCTTCGCTTCTCCTGTTAGATCAGACAACTGCTGATTTATATAGGGAATATAAATCTCATTTCCTGCTCCCAGAGTGAGGGTAACTTTGTGACAGCTTGTCTCAGACTGTTTACATGTTGAAGTGTAACACTGTTTCACCAATCCCTGTTTGTTCAACATCCTTGAACAAAGATCAATATAAAAATGACCCTGGCTTTCCCTGTTTAACTTCAAGTTTATCAGTTTAACCTCAATGCTTACAGCTGAGCCCTGGGTGGGGGCTACTGCCCTCTGGTGGACTATCATTGCAATGCTCTTCACCTTTTTTGCTCAGTCGTTCATTGCTCAGTCGAACCCCAAGGACTGTAGCACGCCAGGCCTCCCTGTCCTTCACCAACTCCCAGAGTTTGCTCAAACTCATGTTTATTGAGTTAGTGATGCCATTCAACCATCTCATCCTCTGTTGTCCCCTTCTCCTCCTGCCTTCAATCTTTCCCAGCATCAGGGTCTCTTCTAATGAGTCAGCTCTTCGTTATCATTATGATCTGGTGAATCCAGCTCCATCTGCCTGCAGCCAAAAATACCCCTGTAGCCCTCTCTACCATGACGTGTTGTTGCTCAAGTTGCTGGCCCTGGGCAGCTCCTTATTATGCATAAATATGCAAAGCAGATTTGCTGGGCCTGGGCTACTTAATTCAAATGAAGGCGCCTGTCCTGTCTCTTCGTGGCTATCATGGAGGGCGTAGCTTTGGTGTGTGTAGGCAACTGCTAAGCTCAAACACCAGGCCCCTGCCTCAGCCCTGGATGCCTCATCGTCCCGTTTCAAGTGGAGATGACCTGACACTATTTCCTGCAGAAACTGCTGTGGGGGTGAGGGCTGCGTGAGGTTAAACCACTTTCTGTGGTTTAATATCTTACAAAACTGCTTTCTTCTTTGAGTACAGTTAAAACAAGCTCTCACTGAAGTGAAAGTCGCTCAAGTCATATCCAACTCTTTGCGAACCCACGGACTATAGAGTCCATGGAATTCTCCAGGCCAGAATAGAATACTGGAGTGGGTAGCCTTTCCCTTCTCCAGGGGATCTTCCCAACCTAGGGATTGAACCCAGGTCTCCTGCATTGCAGGCGGATTCTTTACCAGCTGAGCCGCCAGGGAAGTCCAAGAATACTGGAGTGGGTAGTTAACCTTCTGCAGTGGATCTTCCTGACCCAGGAATCGAGCTGGGGTCTCCTGCATTGCAGGCAGATTCCTTACCAACTGAGCTATCAGGGAAGCTCTTACTAGAGCTAAACATTTGAATTTTCCCTTAAGTTTTTACAGAATTACTATATCCAATATCCTTAGTGAGCGAAGGATCACCTAGAAAGGCTGGAGGTGGAGAATTTGGGGAAGGGCACCACAGAAGGTCAGAGACCCCTGACAATGAGATTCTAATGTTGGTGAAGAAAAGTCATCTGTGAGCACAGGGACTCGGTCCGGGGCGCTCTCTCAGCTACGTGGTGCGGAGGGGGGCCTTGCCGGCTCAGCCAGCGGACCCCGCCTGTCCAGACTCTCCTGTGGCTCAGATCACCCGTGGCCCAGCAGACTTGACCTTGCTGTGACCACAGGAAGGAACTCACGGGGAAAAGTGTGGTTTGACACAGAAAACAGGAAATGGGATAACCCCCCCTGTTGCCAAATGACCTCAGCATGTACACCGAGTGTCTTGTTTCAGAAGGACACTCACAGGCGTGAAGGCACCCTGGGGACCAGCCGTGCCCCGCCCTCACTGTGTTGGGTGTGCCAAGACAGCGATGCCCACTGCCGCTTCCGGGGCCATCACTCAGGGCCCGGCCCGCTGTCCAAGGCCTCCAGGGTGAGGCATGGTCTCCTACGTGCGCAGGGCTTCCCTCTTGCGCTGTTGATGAGCCCAGGCCCCCCACTCACTGTCCCCAGCTGTGCATCCCGCGCCGCACACACAGCCTCCACCCGCAGCCCCGCATGGCCCCTCAGAAGGTGGTGATGGGCACCCCAGTGCCCGCGCATCTCCTGCGTGGGAGTAACGGGCTTTCCTAACCCAGAAGCCTCTCATTTGACCAGCAACACCAAACCAGCAACAGGCTAGCTGCCAGCCTGTTGGCAAAGTAAAGGAAAATCCGTGGCCTGCAGCTGAGCACAAGGCCCAGGTCCATGACTTTCTCTCTCTCTCTCTTTTTTTTTTTTTGACTTTCTCTCTTTTAAACTGAATCTCCAAAAAAAAAAAAATAAATAAATAAATAAATAAACTGAATCTCCAGCTCGGTGCCCAGGGTGGAAATGTGGTGCTGACACGGGCGGAAAGGACTCCAGCTCCCAAGCAGGCTGGAGGCTTCCTGCAGGGACTGCGTGGGGAGAGCCTGGGGCGCAGAGGGGGAAGGGGCCGGAGGACCTGGGCTGGAGAGGGGAGGCCCCTGGGGGTCTCTCAGCACCGGAGTGTCTGTCGCCAGGCCGGACCCTGGGGGCCAAGTCCCCGTGTTTTGAATGTGCTCTGCATTGTCACTGAATCACGGCTTTGCACAGCTTGCTGTGGGTATAAAATTGAATTTTTCACACTCAACCGTAGAAGACCATAACAGTGTAATGAGACGGTCTGGAAATGGATTTTCATGGGCTCTGGACTCTAATTGTTTGGGGGAAATCCATCAGTGGATTCTAAAGCGCCACAGAAGTCTAGGGAGCACTCCTAGGAACTCAAGGGTGTTACTTGTCTGGGGCCACAGCTTGAAGCTTTGAAAACCTTCGCTGCTTTCTTGACGCAGCATCTTTTTCTGCCTTTCACCTTAATTACAAAGAAAGTAACAATCATCTGAACATATTAAGGGATGATAACTTAAGAGCTCATGAAACAAAAATAAACGAAAATAAGGGTGCAGAAATCTTTCCAATGTTCTACTTTTCACAAGGCAACTCATTTAAAACTTCAAATAATGGAAAACAAGCTGAAAACATCTAAACTGTGGCATCTGACTTTTCGAGTCACTGCTTCCTGCTTTCATGCTTCAGTTTATAGGCTATTTGGGGAACATTTTGGTTTACAGAAAAATCGAGTGGAGTTTAAAGTAAGGAGCTCACGTGTAGCTTTTCACTGCTCCTCCCAGCTCCCCAGCTGCTCACATCCTCATGGACGTGGTACACCTGTCACAACTGATGAACCAATAATCACCGCATCGAAAATGAATGCCACACAACTTTTCATACACTTTAATTGAGCCCTGGGAAAACTGCTAAACCACATGTGGCTAAAGGCGAAAGTTTTTAATGAAATGCCAAGTGAATAAAAGCTTTCATGGAAGGATTATAGGATTAAAAAAGAAAAATGTATAAAGCTTTCTTTTTGTTTAGGTGTGTTAGAAAGAAAGGGTGATGATATAATTTATGAGAAAGGAGGTGAAGAGATACAGTGGAGCAGAGACTCTCTCTTCAGTAAGGGTGTGGGGAAAACTGCACAGCTACATGTAAAAGAATGAAATTATTAATAGAACATTACCTAACGCCACACACAAATACAAACTCAAAATGCATTAAACACCTAAATGCAAGACCAGACACTATAAACCTCTTAGAGGAAAATATAGGCAGAACACTCTGTGACATAAATAGCAGCAATATCTTTTTTGATCCACCTTCTACAGTAATGAAAATAAAATAAACAAATGGGACCTAATCAAACTTAAAAGCTTTTGAACAGCCAAGAAGTCATAAAACAAAAAGACAACCCACAGAATGGGGTTGGGAGAAAATATTTGCAAACAAAGTGACCGACAAGAGATTAATCTCCAGAATATACCGACAGCTCATGCAGCTCGATATAAAAAAAAAAACAAACCCAATAAAAAAAAATGCACAGAAGATCGAAATAGAGATTTCTCCAAAGAAGACATAAGGAGGACCAAAAAGCGCATGAAAAGAAGCTCAGCATCACTCATTTATCAGAGAAATGCAAATCAAAACCGCAATGAGGTATCACCTCACACCTGTCAGAATAGCCATCATCAAAAATTCAACAACCAACCCTGGAGAGGGTGTGTAATAAAGGGAACCCTCCTGCACTGTTGACAGGAATGTAAACTGGCACAGCTACTACGGAGAACAGTATGGAGGCTCCTCTAAAAACTAAAAATTGAATTACCATATGACCTAGCAATCCCACTCCTGGACATATATTCAGAGAAAACCATAATTTGAAAATATACATGTAACCCAATGTTCACTGCAGCACTATTAAAATAGCCAAGACATGGAAGCAGTCTAAATGCCTGTCAACAGACACATGGGTAAGTAAGATGTAGCACATACACAGCGCAACATCACTCAGTCATTAAAAGAACGAAGTAACGCCGTCTGCAGCAACATGGATGCCCCTGGAGAATGACGTCGGACAAAGACAAGTGTCATATGATCCTGCTTACATGTGGAATTTAAAAAAACGGTGGAAATGAACTTATTTACAAAACAGAAAGAGAGTCACAGATGGAGAAAAGAAACTTATGGTTACCAGAAACATAATGGGGGAGGGGTAAACTGGGAGACTGGACTTGATATACGCACACTACTATAATCAAAGCGGATAATAAGGACCCACCGTCTAGCACGGGGAACTCTACACAGTACTCTGCCATGACTCTAACAGAATGGACTCCAAAGAGGACATACGTGCATATGCATAACTGATTCACTTTGCTGTACGCAGAAACTAACGCTACATTGCCAATCAACTATACTCCAAATAAAAATTAATCTTGGAAGGAGAAAGCAGTAGGGTGAGTGAAGGCTGAAGCAGCAGGTCTGGGTGCTCATTTAGAAGCGGCGTCTCACAACTGAAGACGCTCGCACCCTGCTCGTTCTCAGGTGAGCTGCAGGGATCCGTACCGGGCCGGCTTCTCCGTCAGCCCCTCGCCCAGAACCCCCGAACCTCAGCAGGGGTTCTCATCCCCGCACAGCCCGCGACCCGCGCACCCGGCCGGAGGCGCTCCGCCCGCCGCGCGGACTCACCTGGGAACGCGGGGAGGCCGGCGGGCAGCCTGGGAAGCTCAGGCAGCGCTGTCGGCGCTCCGGGGGGCCCGCGGGCCGGGGGCGCCAGGCGGAGCTCCGGGGGGCCGGCAGGTGGAGGCCCCGGTCGCAGCGCGGACGGCGAGGGGCCGCCTTCCGGGCCTCGGCCTCCCCGCGCGGAGCCGCGGACCCGCCCGCGCCCTGCCGGCCGCTGCTCCTGCCCCTCCAGGGGACCTAAAACGAGCACCGACTAAGTACCGCCAGATTGATTCGTTTGAAACTCGTTTTAATCTGTGCCATTTTTGCGTACATTTGAAACCTGTTGCCTTAATAAACGTCCGATTCTTTTCAGCGGATAGAGGAGCTGACGCTGTTCCAACAAGTAAATATATATCCTGAGGGGAAGGGTGCAGTTTTCTGGATAAAACTCTTTGGTCTATATAAAGATTCTGAGTTTAAAAATCACACGAGGATTCACTCCAATGAAAAGTAAACATTCCTTTTCTCGAAAAATTTAATTGCAGAACTATTTACAGGAGGTGAACATCAGCAGTACAGAAATCAGATGAGAGAGGCATTATCCTAGAAGAAGTCAGGAAAGAGTGAAAAAAGAGTCAGGAGAGAAAAGAACCCAAGGAACACAATCCTTCAATGCCCTGAAGTGATGACCAACATCTGATCAGAACTTATCCACAAAAAGGAAGAGAGCGTGGTGTGGACTGCGCCCTGTACATTCAGAGTAGGTGTCCTGCATGCTACTGAAGAGAACTTATCAAAAGAACCAGAAAAGCATGAGAAAGAGAATTCCTAAAATAGTTTAATTCCAGGGAAGAGTGATTCTGTACAGATGTAGAATATTTGGCGCTCTGTGGTTGATATGATTCCATATGTATATATATCTATATATATATTTATATACTTTTTTTTAAAACGTTAACTAAACCAGCTAGTTTCCTGGTTCTAACATCCCTTGAATTTCTGTAGGAGGCATTTCCTTTAGTCCTTAGGCCACAGCTGGGTGTTTTGGCACGTGACGTGGGGGGTGGGCGTGTGGACTGCTCTCCGGGCAGGGAGGACCCGTACGGAGGGGACAGCATTTGGAAATCAGAGTTCGAAAGTAGCCTGGGGTTCACTACTGGCGAGGGGAAACTTTTAGAATTTGGTAAACCAGGTGTAAAGTGAAGGGAGAGAGACGGACGTGCTGAGCCCTTTAAAGTGATGTGATCATGGCAAAGCGACGGGCTGGGCCGTGGGGGCGGGGCGGGGCGGGGCCCGAAGGGCAGGGGCGTGGCCTCCAGGAGGGGGCGCCACAAACGGCCGCGGGGTCCCTGCTTCCCTGTCGCCCGAACAGACCGACCTCTCGTCTCGTCTGCTGGACAGACGGAACCGTGTACACACACTGCAGAGACCGGTCCTTCCTCACTGAGGACGTGAAAGCGTGCGTTTCCAAGGCTTTCAGGTTCGGAATAAGCACCCATGATGAAGAGTCACATAAAATCTAAGAAAGTAGGGAGGTAAACCCCTGTTGTTTCTCTCTGTGTGTATACAAAATCTTTTAAAAAGTAGTGTTGTGGTAGGTAACTAACATTTCCTCTGCAAGGAAGTCAGCTCCAAGAGTTTAGATTGAAACTTGAAATAATTCTTTTTAACGCTGGATCAGAACGCCAGGGTTACGACAGCAACCGGGAAAATCACGGGGATTTCGCGATGCTTGAAGGATGAAAAGATGGCGGCTGCTCGGAGCGCTCTGCCGGACCACCTGGCCTTCTCCGAGGTACAGAGGGGTCAGGACGCGCGGCCAGGGCCGGGCGAGGCGGTGGCGCCCTCACTAGCCTCCGGCGATTCCGGTCAGGTCGTCTAATTCCGCCCCTGGCACGGTCCCACATGCTGTTTTCTGCTTCCAAATTGTTTTTTCTTTGTCGCTTTCCTGTTTCACTTAAGACCTTGTCATTTCCCCTGAGATGCAGGTGTGCCCAAGCAATGGTGATAACACAGTCTCATTCTGGGGGGTGCCTGGCCCTTGTTCAGGGAAACATTCAGAAACGCTTGCTGTCCAAGCCGGAGAAAATGGAGAAAGGTCCTCTCAGGGCTCTCTCCACTTCCAGGCCCTCAAGAAGCTCGTGATCGCCTCCTGCTGGGCCCAGACAGCCTTCCCAGGAGGGGACCGCTGAGCCTGGTACTCAGGATCTGACTGGATTCCACATGCATCCCACACAGAGCAGGTGGGACCCGCTTTATCAAGAATGGGGACACTTTCACAACCAGCTCAGAAGATGTCAGGGCCATCAGTCTTACACAGAATGTCAGTGAGGGCGACAGGAACAGGAGAGACGGGAACACAGAGTCAAGACAAGTTGTGGATGATGTAGGAACAGAAAGCCAGGCTGCTCGGCCAGCCGACTGGAGATTCCCAGGTTTCTCTTTCGACTGCAGGACCCTCTGCAGCCACTCTGTGCTAAAGGGCACTTCCTCAAGTGTGAAAGGGCACCTCTCCCAGCATCGTGTCCACTACCCACATTTACTGCAACTCTGAACGGAGTAAAGTGACAAGGTGGAGCTCTTGCTGTGAAGGCGCAGGGCTCTGATGTGACCCGGTGCCACGCGTGGAGGACAGACAGTGCAGGGGAGGCTGACAGGGCCACGCCCATTGCTCTAGCCCCGGTGGTGAGAATGTTCCGCTAACCAGCAGCAGCTATAGTCTCGGTCACTTATATTTGAGGTTTTCTATTTTATTTTCGAATTTTGGAACAGTGTCTTTAACCAAAACTTTCAAACAAGTGTAAACAAATATGCAGATTAAAACAAAGGAGACTCTCAAGGTGTTCCAAGCGGCTGGTGTTTGAAAACCAGTGTCTCCAACTACCTGATTCATATGTTAAATATGCAAAAAAAAGAAAAAAAATCCAGCAGTTCAGGCTTTGAGAAGAAGGGAGGTGCCTGAGAAACATGTGGGGTTAAAGGCGTGTGTGGAGCCATCTGGTTGATGTTGGGCGTGTGGCAGGAAGGTGCCGCTTCTCAGAACGGCAGGAGGCCCACGTCCCACGCCCTCCGCAGGCTGACCCGTCGGGGCCACCTTTCTGCACCCTCGGTGGGACACGCCCCTGCCCCGTGGCCAAGGTTTGCAGGGCCTCCATTCCCCTGGACTGGGCGCTGGCAACTGATTCCAGACTGCACGTGGGGCCTTCGGGAGTGGACAGGAGTCTGGAGGAGCTGAGGTTCTCCAACCAAAGCAGCTCAAGCCTTGGCTGGGTCTCCCGGGATGCTCCTCAGAGCGCTCACGGTCCCTGTGACTGGACCCAGGTACTGCTGAGAGCAGAGGGTTTCTCGCAGGGCCTTCCCCTTTCTCCTGCTTCTTACGCGTCACCGGATGCTTCGGCCCAAACCAGGCAGCTGCTCTAAACAGCTGTCCTCGGTGCCCCTGCAGGCACTTGGACTGGATGTCTGCGCCATGCCTTTCCTTCCCAGGAAAGTCCATCCTGGATCTGGCTGAAGACCTGCGTGAAAGTGCAGTGTGGGGTCTTCCAGTGAAGGTGATGGAGAGGTGACTGCCCCATGCAGACTTGGGAAGGGTTGAACAGGAACACAGACCCCCAAAGAAACATCCCAGCCCCACATCTGTGGGCCCTGGATGGTGCTGTCTTCTGGCCATAAATTTGGTCACTTCTATCTCTAGGCATCAGCAGGGACAGTCTCTACTTGCAAGGTCACTGACTTGGTGGTTATTTTTGTTTAAAGAGGGAATCATCAATATAGACTGATCTTTTTTCCTAATCATACACTTTCCTATTTAATGCTGGACGTCTTTAGTATCGACTTTGAGGTGAATACATCAACAACATTTCCTTTTAAACAAAAATGTAATTTTTTGGTATCATACCACAGTTCAACTCTTCATCCCCCATTCTAGGATGGTCCCATCAATTTGCTGAGAAACAGTGGTAACAACTGTCACTAACCGCTCTCATGTTAAAGATAACTATAACCAATGAAGATGTATGAGATGAATTACATTGAAAGCGCACTTGTGAACAAGTGAGACTTGCCTTTTCTGGGTTTTGTTAAACACTAGGACCCTGTTTATCATACTTGTGTTCTGATTTGGAAAGTCACGCAGGGCCGTCAGCACGGCAACAGCAACGTGTTGGTCGTGAGGAAAATGGTTCTAAAGGGCACCTGGTTATGATGGTTACAGGCGTTATCTCCAGGGAAGGGAAGTGTGTGATCACAGAGAACGTGGCACTTCCTTTCCATCACAAATGTGCCTAGAATGCGGTGTGTTATCATTTTCAACCAGATTCTCAATCCTGAAGATCATCTTTTGCTAAATTGCATCCAGGATGTGATGAAATGGTCACAGAGTAGCTATGTGCTCTGTGTCTGTAGGAGTGACTGTAAGAGTTCGTGTGATGCAGGAACACAAGTATTATAAACAGTTTTATTTCTCTTTACATGTACAACGTGTAAACATGGCTTATCGTCTGCCTTTCATGACGGGATGTCACCACGAGAACGGCTGTATTGCACTTGGTCGTGTCCCACACACGGTGACACTCATCAGACGCCGCCGCACGCACACCGCCCCTCCCCCCACAACCTTCTTTGGAAAAACGTGGATCAAGTAGGGGATCGGACACGCGCCCCACCTCCAACCAACAACCGACGTCAAGTTTAGTTTAGGTGAATCTGCTCACCTACGGATGGTTCAGGTCAAGATTTTGGGGGGGGGTGGTTAAGATTTAAAAAAAAGAGTATACAAAACATAAAAACATTAATCCAAATTCAGTGAGTATTTTTAAGTCAGGATCAGAGAATCTGGGATCTAGAATCATTGTTGTCTAATCTTATAGTTGGTTGATAGCCATTTTGTACAAGTTCAAGGAAATGAGATAAAACCCATCAGCTTCCAGGTGAGGCACACCTGAGGAGGCTGCAAGCACATATGCATTTTACATCTCCCCTTGTCAGGGAGTCACACCCAATTTCCTGTGGTTATTTCTAGAGAGCTGTTCGTCTTAATAACACATCATGTTTAAAGTCTAAAATGCTAATGCTTGCAAATACATTTGTCTTTAACAGAGTATACTAAATATAGGAAGAAGCATCATTATTGTATACTACTCAGGATTTAGGTATTTATTTAGGTAGAAAAAAATGCTTAGAATACTCTGGGGAAATAGGGCTCATTTATAGAAGAATATTTCAGGGATTTTTTTTTTTTTTTGCATTTTTCAAGGATATACATTCGTACTGATTTTTGCTTCCAAATATATTTTAAGGCTGTTTGGTAAAATATATACCAGATATGAGGTTCCATTTACAGGGTTTTGTTCTTACAGGGACTTCTTAACTACTCAGCTTTAAAAAAGTAAAACTGTGAAGCTACACATGCTTTGCTATCACCTGCGCTCCTACGAACCCCGTGCTTCATGGAATGTGGACTATGAGGAAAAGAAACGCTGCAGGCGGCAGGCGCCTGCCTGTGCAAGGACGTCACCGGAGCTCTCACACGCGAGGTGTGGAGGGCGGTGTGTCTTAAAGTGCGAGTCAAATGGGAAAACAAAGTGCTACGGAGGGGGGTCTGTGCTGCTGGGCTGGGGGCCCGCACTCCCGGGCACACGGCGTCCCGCGGAAACGCTGTGGCCCCTGCTTTTACCTGGAGTCACAGCGAGGACTCTAGTCTGGGGTCAAGTGGGTAAGTCCACGGGCGCTTCCTTTGAGGTGGTGTCTCAACAGACACACAACCATCCAGTTGGAACAATGGTCCCGGCATCTAAATTTAACGAGATGAATGGAAAACCTTCCATTAGAGACCTTCCTATTTTTCTCTGTGCCAATCAGAATCATGAAAACAAATTACTTTTCTGAAAGTCCACAGCTGGAAATCACAATGTGACCTTCTTTTTTTTTTTTTTTTTTTGTCATGTCGAAAACAGGCAAGAAATATATTCTGGACTTCACCTGTACTGCATAGGACAAAAGAATTCTGGAAAAATACAATGTAAACCACATTTCTTCTTTACCATTTAAACTGAGATATACTTACCACACACATTCATATTTCTTAAACTTTTTACAGCATTACAACTGTCATTTTAAACAAGCAAACTTTTTTTGTTTTGTTTTGTTTTTTAAGGATACCCTGGAAAGTCAACTGATAGAGCATTTGAGAATATATATACATCTATAAAAAAAAAATCACATGGAGCATAAAGGGTGAAACTTAAAGACAGAACTGTGGGTGATAGTTTAAGTTACAAAGGGATAAAAAATAAACGACTCTTTTATCTGATTAAGGACAACCGTGTTCTCTTTCTACCCCTGCTACAGAAGAGTCAGCCTCTCTTAAGACTCTGTTTCCGTCTGTCTCTCCCTGTGTGGACGGATATTCAGCTGACTTCTGGCCGTGGAGATGCTGTGCTGAGTTTGGGGGCGCAGAGGTGGACTTCCACCCCAGGTTCCCAGAGAAGCGCGAGGCGGGGAGCTTGGTGGCTGCAGAGACGATTCCTCATCACCATGGACTTGGCACAGGAACCATGTGAGGGGTCGCCGGGTTCAGGGCACAGGGAGCCCAGGCCGCGGGGTGGGGGTCTTCCTTTCCTGCACTCAAGCTGTAGCACCTTCTCTTGGGGTATCTAATGCCTTGAGAGTGCTGAGACACACCCTTTCACAGTTGTTTGTTATTCTCGCCTCTAATATCACACGATTTATAAAAATATAAATAAGAAAGTGTGAACTGGGTTCCATCTCGAGCGGTTTCCTCGACCCCCTCTGGGAGCAGAGGGGTGCGTCAGGGGTCCCCACGCCGCTCCGGCCCGGGGGTGGGCATCCGGGCTGTCTGGGAGAAGTCGCTGTGGCCGCGAGCTCGGACGTCCTGGCGCTCCAGGGTGTTTATGGCACAAACATGACGGCGGGGCGGACTCACTGGAGGAATGAGACGGGAGTGACGAGGGGATGGCGCTCGGCACGGCTAAGGCCCGGCCCTAGAGCCGCGTCTGGGCCTCGGGGATGTAGATCTCGATGCTGTCGGCCCGCTCGCTGGCAGAGCTCTGGCGGAAGGACGCCGCCCTCTTGGCCGCTGCCAGCCGCCTCCGCGCCTCCTGCCGCTGTCTGTCCGGCAGGTCCAGAGACTTCTCTCTCGTGATGGGGAGTTTCCCTCTGGGGGGCTTCTTTGGTATTGGAGGGGGGACCTTTCTTTCTTCCTGAAAAGCATCACAGGTCAAGAGTGGGGGTCAGAGCAGCCTGGCGCTCCCCACCACCCACCCCCGCCCACCCCTGCGGGGCTGCGCCCTACCCGCCAGGCTCGCGGTGCCGCCCAGCTCCCGGGGCAGGAAGCCTCTGTGCACGTGGGCCCGGGCCGCGGGCTTGGTCCTGGCACCGTTCTGACCCCGCTGCTGGGTGAACGCTCCCTCACAAACGCACACCCGTTCACCTTCACGGGGGCCTGCACGATGCCACAGACCGCAAGGTCCGAGGAGGTGGAAGCCGCCTCAAGTCCTCTTGCCAAGGGCCTCAGACCCCTCGACATAAACTACCTACGGGTTTTCACTTGCATAGGAATCGAATGCGATAAACTGGCTCTGACTCTCAGCTCGTGTTCTCCAACCACAACCCCAAGATCCCAGCACGCCTTTTCCAGAAAGAGAGAGGCTGCCCGATTCGGCAGCAAAGGAACCCCGGGAGCTGGCAAGCGCCCCGGGCACTGGGGAGGCCTGCGTCCCGCCTGCGCCCTCTGTCTGCTGTCTGGGCTCGCACACCGGACCTGCCCAGGCGGGAGGGACAGGCCACACGGAGTCCTTGCTGGAAATGGGCGCGGCCTTTTCTAAGCACATGCCCAGCTGCTGGGGGAAACCCTCATCTGTCCTTTTTCTTTCAGCCTCCAAAAGGACCCGAAGGACCCAGGCCTGGCCACCATGGCGGGTTCAGGGGACACATGGCAGAACCCGAGGTCGGTCTTACTGTTTTTGGCAGGAGGATAACCTCAGTGTTTGGAACTTTGTCCTTAGGGCCAGAAGCAATGTCCTTCCGGACTTGATGGCAGGGGTCAGTTGGGGTAATTACTTTGCCAAGACTTCCAGCTGTTTCAGCATTTAACTCCTGCCCTGAGTGCAGGACGGCTTGTCTCTGTGCACACCTTGGCGGCCTCTGAAACATGCGGCAGTGAGGCACCAGTCCTCCTGGGCGCCTCCACCCACACTGTGAGTCCAAACAGGCTCACAGCTGTCCTGGGGCTGGGGCGGGGGGACTTTTATGTATCTTCAGACTAGTTTAAAAGTTGGATTTTTAGTGGTTTCCTAGAATAACTTTTTCACTGGGAATCATTACTTATGATCGCCTTCATTCACGCCCAAACCATAGGCCTCCTGGACTTGCTTACACACAATCTGGTCGTTTGCACGCCCCTCCGCCCCCTGTCTGCGGTGACAAGGGCTTCGTCAGCACCAGCGATCAAGCGATGGTCTCTAGCCTGGACTACGGGAGGCACATTTTAGGGAAAAAGAATGATGATGGTTTGCGTGCTAATTATCCAGATGTACACCCTCAGCTACACGTTAAACTCCCCTGTCCCAAAGTATCTCGGATCAATTTTCTTTGTCATTTTGATTGACAGTGCCTGTCTAAGAAAATCAGATTATGACTCTGGAGAACTTCTCTAAGATGCGTCAGGAAGTCAATGTCTTTATAGCTAATTCACACCTATTTCTCAGCCTTCGAGAAAATGATACCTAAAGGGAAGAGCTGAAATGACAGGTCAAACTTAATGGGCATTTTCAGCCTATCTCAGGGCCAGCTCTACAGGAAGTGTACATCCTTGAATTGCTCAGTGAAGTTTACAGTGTTTTTGTCTCCACAGGTGTCCCTGTAAGCAACCTGAAGCCTCCTGTGGGAACTACCGCAGTGCAGTCCACACAGAGGGTGGGGGTGACGGTGATAACTCAGAGGACGGGCCCGACAGGAAACGTGACTGCGAGTTCACACGTGGGTTCTGTTGGTGTCTTCTCGGAACTGTCAGCCAGAAAGGGACTGACTGTGCGTGCTGATGACTCTAGCACCAGCCTGGTTGTGCACACACGGGTTTAGGTGTGGTAGCAGATCCTGTCCTGTTAACTGCAGACCGAGACACACATGGTAATGTGGCGCTTGGAGCGCGTGCAGGGATTGTGGGCAGGGGTGGGGGCGGTGGGCTCTGAGTGGGGATGCAGCAGGGGCTTACCTTCCTTTCCGGGGACTCAACCACCTTCCAGTCGCTGAGCTTCAGCTGGTGCAACTCGTCGAACTTCATGCTGACGTCCTGAACGGACAGCTGCAGCATGTCCCAGTAGCCGGCCAGATCCTGGGAGGTGGGCCTGGGCATGGCGCTGGGGTCCTGCCGGACACATGCACAGTTAGAGCCACAGAGCCCTCTGGGCGGGGCGGGGGCAGGGGCTGCTCTTCCCAATGAAGCGGGTCCGGGAGAAGCCCCCGTAATTCAGAATTGGGTGCACATGCTCCTGAGGGCCCATGAGTATTTGCTGACGTTCAAAAAATCTGAGATGGAATTCCAGCTGAGCTATTTCAAATCCTAAAAGATGATGCTGTTAAAGTGCTGCACTCAATATGTCAGCAAATTTGGAAAACTCAGCAGTGGCCACAGGACTGGAAAATGTGTTTTCATTCCAACCCCCCAAAAGGGCAATGTCAAAGAATGTTCATACTACTGCACAATTGCACTCATTTCACATACTAGCAAAGTAATGCTCAAAATTCTCCAAGCTAGGTTTCAACAGTATGTGAACCAAGAACTTCTATATGTTCAAGCTGGATATAGAAAAGGCAGAGGAACCAGAGATCAAATTGACAACATCTTTTGGATCACAGAGAAAGCAAGAGAATTCCAGAAGAACATCTACTTCTGCTTCATTGACTATGCCAAAGTCTTTGCCTGTGTGGATCACAACAAATTGGAAAATTCTTCAAATGGGAATGCCATGACACCTTACCTGCCTCCTGAGAAATCTGTGTGCAGGTCAAGAAGCAACAGAAGTGGGCATGGAGTAACAGTCTGGTTCAAAAGTCAGGAAAGGAGTACATCACAGCTGTATATTGTCACCCGCTTATTTAACTTATATGCAGAATATATTAAGAGAAATGCTGGGCTGGATGAAGTACAAGCTGGAATCAAGATTGCTAGGGGAAATATCAATAACCTCAGATATGCAGATGACACCACCCTTATGGCAGAAAGTGAAGAAGAACTAAAGAGCCTCTTGATGAAAGTGAAAGGGGAGAGTGAAAAAGCTGGTTTAAAACTCAACATTCAAAAAACTAAGATCATGGCATCCGGTCCCATCACTTCATGGCAAATAGATGGGGAAACAAGGGAAATAGTGACAGACTTTATTTTTGGGGGCTCCAAAATCACTGCAGATGGTGGCTACAGTCTTGATATTAAAAGACCCTTGCTCCTTGAAAGAAAAGCTATGACTAACCTAGACAGCATATTAAAAAGCAGAGGCATGCCTTTGCCAACAAAGGTCCATCTAGTGAAAGTTATGGTTTTCAAGTATCATGTATGGATGTGAGAGTTGGACTATAAAGAAAGCTGAGCACTGAAGAATTGATGCTTTTGAACTGTGGTGTTGGAGAAGGCTCTTGAGAGTCCCTTGGACTGTGAGGAGATCCAACCAGTCCATTCTAAAGAAGATCAGTCCTGAATTCCTGTCCATCAGTCCTGGAAGGACTGATGCTGAAGCTGAAGCTCCAATACTCTGGCAACCTGATGTGAAGAGCCAACTCATTAGAAAAGACCCTGATGCTGGGAAAGATTGAAGGCGGAAGAAGGGGACGACAGAGGACGAGATGGTTGGATGGCATCACTGACTCAATGGACATAAGTTTGAGCAAGCTCCGGGAAATGGTGAAGCACAGGGAAGCCTGGCGTGCTGCGGTCTGTGGGGTCTCTAAGAGTTGGATGTGACCGAGCAGTTGAACAACAGCAAACCTGAAAAGTCTGCATTCTGTGTGGCTCCAGTTGTAGGACATGCTGGAAAGGGCACAACTATGGAGGCAGGAAAAAGCTGCGAGGTGGCCAGGGGCTGAGGGAGGACAAGGGGTGACCAGGGGGAGCACAGAGGATTCTCAGGGCCGTGAGACCGCTCTGCGTGTCACTGTCCTGGTGGACACATGTCACATATTTGTCTAAATCCACAGAGTGTCCAACACCAAGAGTGAGCCCCGATGGAAACCATGGACTCGCAGTGATGGTGATGGATTTGTGTGGGTTCACCAGTCATAACACACGGACCATCTGGTGGGGCTGGTGTGTGGCAACGGGGAGTATGTGGCATTTTCTCTGTATTTTTCACCCAGTTTTGCTGTGAATCTACAATGGCCCAAAAAAACATCTATTAACGTGGTTGAAAAATGGGCAGAGGATCTGTCTTCCAAGGAAGACATAGAGATGGTCCCCGGGCACATGAAAAGATGCTCGGCATCACGAATCATCAGAGAAATGCACAGCAAAACCACAGTGAGGTATCACCTTGCACCTGTCCCAGTGGCCATCATCAGACAAGAAGTAACAAGGTTTTGAGGATGCAGAGAGAAGGGAGCCCTTGTGTGCTGCTAGTGGGAACATAGATTGGTGTAGCCACTATGGAGAAGAGCATGGAGTATCCTCACAAAACTAAACATGCAGCTAGCACACAGCCCAACGGTGCACTCCTGGGTATTATCCGAAGGAAACGACAGCACTAATTAAAAAAGACACACGCACTCCCATATTCACTGCAAAACTATTTACAATAGTCAAGACACGGAAGCAGCCGAAGTGTCCTTCGGCAGAGAGGATGCCACGCATATATATATACTGAGATACTACTTCAGTATAACAAAGAATGAAATCTTGAAATCTGCAATAACATGTAAGTCAGACAGAAAAATGCTGTATGACTTCACTTGTATGTTGAACCTAAAAATCAAAACAAAGGAACAAACATAAGAGATGGAAACAGAGTCATAGATACAGAGAACGAACAGGTGTTTGCAGAGGGGACTGGGGATGGGGGTGAGAAATAAGTTCGGGAGATAAGGAGGTACAGACTGCCATCTGCAAAATAAGAGTCATGGGAATGAAACGTACAGTGTGGGGAATCCAAGAATAACTGTGTAGCCTCTTTGTATGGTGACATATTGTAACTAGACTTATTGTGTTGATCAGTTTGAAACATCAGATCACTATGCTGTGTATCAGGAACTAACAGGGTGCTGCAATTCAAAAAACAAAGAAGCAAACTCATAGTAAAAGGGACCAGATTTGTGGTTACCAGAAGTAGGGGTGGGGTGGGAGGAGGGAGAATGCCATGAAGGTGGCCAAAGGTACGAACTTCCAATAACAGGATAAACCAATACTAGGAATGTGAGGTACAGCACGATAAATACAGTCAACACTGCTGTTCCTTATGTACGAAAGCTGTTAAGAGAGTAAATCCTGAAGGCTCTCATCACAAGGAAAATTACATTTTTCCACTTCTTTGTGTACCCACAAGACGTGACGGATGTTCTCTAAGATTATGGTGACAATCATTTCATGATGTATACCAGTCAGATCATGGTGCTGCACCCCTACATTTATCCAGTGCTGCATGTTAATTATATCTCAACACAACTGGGAGAAAATGCTTTCTTAGAACCTGGGGATGGTGGCGCCTGTGAAGGTTTTGATGCCTGGACAGTTCTGGCGGCCGGAGGCCCTCTGGTTCTGGGTGCCTGTGGGGCTCCTGGGCAGGGTCTGTGGTGGTGCTGGATGTGGGGGGCACTGGGGAGGTGGGGCCTGTTTCCTTCTGTCCTCTGAGGGGTCTCAGCCCTGCTTCTGAAGGTCAGAGACACCCCACGTGTGCACCATGGATGCTGTTGCCCCGGCCTGGAGGGAGGGCTTGGCAGGTCAGGTTCCTGCCGAGTGGCGCATGGGCAGCCAAGGGTGGATGTGGCCCCTAGATGGGTTTGCTCCTGCACGCGCTTATCAGGGCACTGACCCATTCACGGGGCCCCACCCTGTGAGCTTCACCCCGCAGCCCCCTCCTTTCACCCCCCACCGGGGCCAGGACTCGACATGTGAATGCTGGGGGACACAGACGTCCAGTCTTGGTTCCATGTCCACACCCACTAGGTCACTCTCTGGGCGCTGTCCATCCTGCCCGACGCAACCAGATGGCAGCTGTGCTGACCTGCCGAGAGGGGGTCAGAACCGCCGTCCAAGCCACTTGCACACAAAGCCCTCGTTTTCTGCTCAGAGTGAGAATTGCAACCCCGGGGCGGCTGTTTACTGTGAGGAGCTTCTCCACTGAGCCACCAGGGGGCGACCTGACGGGCAGGGGCAGGGTCCGGTCAGGGTCAGGGTCGGGTGGGGTCGGGTACAGAGTCAGGGCGAGGTGCAGGGTCAGGGTCATGTCAGGGTCAGGCGCGGGAGGGCTCATCAGGTCGCCAGGCCTGGGTTGTCATGCACTCGCCTGAGTCTGAGCTCAGCCGCTGCTTGTGAAGGAAAACAGTGAAGGCCTTGCTCCGGGCTGTGCCTTGCAGGTGATGGGGTTCGGGGGGACTAACAGGGGCTCCCTGGACGGCTGGGGCTGGCAGGGTGCTCCTCCCCCTGACAGCGGGTCCTGAGCTTCGTGTCCTCCTCCTGGAGGACGAAGCCGGCACAGCGACCCCTCCTCCCCTCCCCACCCCCCACAGGGGCAGGTGTGAAGGGCCTGCACGTGTCTGAGGATCACGTCGCCCAAGAGTGAACTCCGGGGTCACTGGGCCTCCGCTCTGGGCTCTGGGGGACAGAGGCCATGGTCATGGTGGACCCCAGTATGGTCAGGGTCTTGCTCTGTGTCCTCTGCTTCTTTCTGGGAGGCATGGCTGTGTCTGTGTCCCCAGACACTCACGCACCCTGGTCTGTTTGTAAGCCTTGTCTGTCACATCGAGGTGGGCCAGGCCAGTCCCCTCCCCCGGCAAGTGCGCAGAGCCGTCCATCCCTGTTGACTGCACGCAGGGTCCCGGGGTGCTACCCGGCCCCAGCATGGGAGGTCCTGGGATGTGGGCTCAGATGCTCTGTTTTAGAACATTCTCTGGGAGCTGTGTGTCCTGAGAAGGGCTGAGGAGAGACCATGGTCTCATTCAAGTGCAGCGTTAGACCTGCGGTCTGTGTGTGACTCCGTCTCTCCCAGCCCTGGGGTTGCTGGGCCGCTGGCCCTACGGCCAGAGGGGTCCGCCCGCTAGTGTCAAGGGCAGGCCCTTCCCGGAGTCCATCCTCAACAGCTAGTGGGTCTGACTCACTCCCTGGGGCCATTCCGTTGACTTAGAACTAGAGCTGCCTACGAGGACAGTGTGGTTTTGATGAGCAGGGCCCTGCCGGCCCCTCTGCCGACGGTCCGCCCAGAGCCCAGCAACCTCCTCCAACGAGTGCTCCGGGGCTTTTGGTCCAACCCTACATGGAGGTCGCACGAAAAGGAATGCCAGACTTCCTATGGCCAACACAAAGTGCAATCTGACGTGTGTAAGAGGCGTCAAGGATGAGGCTGGATAATTCTCAGGTCTAATACCAGCTGCATCTGGCAGAGAAGACGTGCGTTGCTCACAGTTGGAAACTGTGCTGCATGGAGGTTCCTGAAGACACAGACAACCCTCCCATTGGCTCAGCTGAACGGGGACCACGCCCCCTGGTGGCCTTGGTGAGTCCTCAGAGATGGCGATGGGGTGGGGCTGGGGCAGGGGGAGGGCAGGACACGCCTGGGGGATGGGAGAGCCAAGTGTTTCTACAGCTGCACGTTCCTTTCAGGGACCCTAAGCCTGCCCGTCCCCTGCTCTTAAATGTTGATTGTAACTTCACGTCAGAGGAGACCAGGTGCTAACGCTTTAAATCTCATGATGAACTGGAATGGGATTAATGGAAAATATTGGAGAAAACATTCTTTTTAATGATCCTGATGAAGAGGGATGAATTGGCAACTCTGACGTGCTGGGCTGCCTCCATGTGGAAGAACATGCTGCAAACTCACAGGTCTTGTGAATTTAAGGACGGAGCAAAACAAGGTCGAGGCACTGTGAACTGCTGCTTGTGTGCTAATGAAAATGTTTGGTCTGAAAGAGGTCAGTGTACAGATTATAAATAAAAATACATAGAAGAGGTTGTAAAGTAGTGTGAATACCATTCAGCTATTACTCTTCAATGACTTTCTCCAAATAATTATTGTTTCTCCAAAATAATATCAAGTGAGTACTTTCTTTGGTCAGATAAGGAAAAGTATGTGTGTAATGATACGTATTTATATTTATTTATACATAATATTGTATATATGTAAGTATTCACATTAGAATATATATATGTGTATATAACATATATATATTTCCTTTGATTTTCAGGAAGATCAGAACCAAGTTTAGTGCCAACCGTATTTCCTAACTTAGTCCACAGCGTTTCAGTTCACTCCTGCCTGTAACATAAAGCCGGTACTGCTCCTGGAAGCCCCTGCCAGTCTCTCTCAGCGTGGCTGCTTACGTGTTTCTATTGGAGTCACCTCCGGCACCGCTTTCACCGTGACATTCCCATGACAAGATTCACGCTTGTCCCCCTGCCTGGGGTCCCAAGGGGCAGGCCGGTGGCCAAGGACACTCTCGTGGCTGGGGGCCCACCGCCCTCTGCCCACCGCACCCATCCCTTGTCCACAGCCGAGGCCTCTCTGCTTTGGGCCCTGGAGCTGGGCGCGTCCTCATCCTTCACCAGGCCGCACTCCCGCAGCGGTCCTTCACAGTGGACAGGGCAGAGGTGAGGGCGGAAAGAGTGGACGCCCGGCCTGCTGACCCACACCCTAGGGTCTTGAGGGGGCACTCACCATGTTCTGCTGGCAAAGCCAGTAAAACTGCTGGAACTTCTGGGACATCAGCAGCTGGGCGCTCCCCACGGCGCTCCGGATCTTGCCGAGGACTGTGGACACACACAGGGTTACGGGCGGGTCGGCGGGGGCCAGGAGAGGGGCACCACGTGAGGCGGCCTTCCCGAGGCGGCTCCATGTCCTAGCGTGCGTGCGGTCGTGTCCAACCGCAGCCCCACGGACTGTGCCCGCCAGGCGCCTCTGTCCGTGGGATTCTCCAGGCAAAAACACTGGAGGGGGTCGCCATGCCCTCCTCCTGGGGATCTTCCCTACTCAGGGATCGAACCCTCATCTCCTGCATTGGCAGGTAGGTTCTTTACCACTGAGTCACCTGGGAAGCCATTATCCTTGGTCACCGGAGGTGAAAACTTTGAAATTACTGTGTGGAACGGTCACAGTTGAGCCATCTTTCCATCTGGTCCATCCTGATCCATGAAGGAAATTCAAAGATGACCAAATACTGACTGTCAGGACACCTCAGTGTGGGGGGGAAATTTACCTTTGAAAGGTCCTGCTAGCCCACCCAGCCCCTCGGGAGTAAGCTGGCTGGCAGGGACCCTGGCCCCTTACATCACCCTGCTGACCCCTGGAAGCGTGCGTGAGGACGTCCTGCCTCGGGCACCTGGTGGCCAGCTCACCAGGGCTGTCAGGAGCAGCAAGGGTCAGTTTAATCTACGAAGGATCTCAAGTTGTAAGAACTTAATTAATCAAAGGGCACTTTAAAAAAGTAAGTAACACAGCTTTGTCAGTGGAAAGGATTTAACCACTTACTGGATAGTTGTGATGACTTAGGGATTTGAACTGGGCAAAAGAAAGATTTCTGGCATGAAAATTTTGGGAAACCCCCCACCCACTCCCTCCAAGTGCCTCCTCACTTCCCATCATTCTGCCCCAATCCTGGCCTGTGTGAACATCATCATTATTTCAGAAATAACAGCTTTGGGAGACCCCAACTCCCATGAATCTCAGAGGCACTTAGGCATCTGGAGGCAAACGCTTCTGGCCTTTGTACCTGGGCCCTTGTCTCTGGGGTTCAGTTTAAGAGGCCATCCCCAGCTACTCCCCTCTGAGGGCAAGTGTCTCCTCTCTTGAGTCCCCTTTAAGACCCGCACAACACAGATAACAACCAGCTACACAGAGCCCCTGACGTTCCATGTGGGGCCAGCTTGTCTCCAGCCCAGGGGAGTGGGGAGCCTTCCGAGACAAAGATCTTAGCTGGGAGCTCGTCTTGCATGAAGCAGACACTGAACCATCACCACCAACAGGGTGTTTCGGTACTTGCGGATTGTCGACCCTGGGACATTCCTGAGGTTCAGTCTGGAGAAGAGCCCAGAGGGCAGAACCTTCAGCACGTGGGTCACTTGGCCGGGGAGAGTCTGGTTACGAGCAGACTCAGGGGGTGTGGGGTGGGCCTGAGACCTGGCATTTCCACAGGGGTGCAGCCCACGTCCAGAGAGGTACACTCAGTTTCTCTAGCTTTCGCCCTAATTTCCCCAAACACTGCTAATTTTGATATGTAGCCTCCAAAATAATGAGTTGAGACTCATTCAGGGCGAGCTAGAAACCGGCCTCAAGGACTTTGACTCCTGGGCCACAAGCCACTGAGACCCTGGTTCCTGGCCTCCCCGGGGTGGGGCTCACGGACACAGCTGGGGGCCTCGGTGCACAGGCGGCCAAGCACCACGAACTGGAACCGGAGTCCCCGAAATCTGTCTGTGAGGGGTACCGAGGACGTGTCCTACTGGGACAGAAAGCAGCCATGGAACAGAAGGCCCGGGGCACCATTGTGCTTACAGGGTGAGCACCCGGCCCCGGACAGCGTGTCCACCACGTGGTGCTCTCCTGGGGTGGGGGGGGGGTGGGGGTTAGTGGCCTGAAAGGCTCCTGAGTTTGCCTGCATTTTCTGACTTGTCTGGATTGCTGTTCCCCAAAGCTTTGTTGTGACGACTTGCACACACAGAATACCTGAAACAAAGTGCCACCAGCACCTCCGCTCCATCTCTTGGGATCTCTATCTCTGTGCGTGTCTGTCTTTCTGACCCTCTTGGAGATGAGCTGTAGCCAGCGCCTCCCTCGCCAGCACCCTGCACAACCACAGAGCCACGGCCCTCCCTAGGAAACCAATGCTTCCCTAATGTCACCCAATTCTCGGTTGCTTCCAAAACGTGAACAAGAGTTAAAACTGTAACTTTCAATACCAGTGAGTTCACCAGATAACACCGCGGCATCCTTTCAGACTTGAACGAAACAGAAAGCTGTCTTGTCAGCGTCCTGACGCCCGCAGCCTGCTGCAGGGGGCTCGCCCCCCGGCCCCCCGGCCTGCTCACCTCCCCCAGCTCTGGGCAGTGGAGGGGACACAGGGCAGGAAGGCAGAGGGGCCGGAGCATGGCCGGGAAGGGCTGAAAATACTTCCCACCTGGTTCACAATTTCACCCCCAAACTGAACATGTTTGATTTCCACTTGGAAACCCTTGTAACTAGCAGGACTGATGAAAACCTTTAAAGAGACTTGTTTTAACCAAATGGTCACTGTACGAATATATAGAAGTGACTCACATATAAATGCATTTTTTTTTTCACTGACGCTACACTTGCTGAAGTGATAATTAAAAAGTCAATCAGTTAAACCAATGGCATTGTCAGTGACACAAAGTAAAACAAACAAAAAGAAACCCCCCAGAGTAGTGTGGTTTCTGAAATAAAAGTTTCCAGAGCCACAAACATCTTACTCCACAGGTTCATAAGAAAGATGAAAAGCATGAGAAAGTCAACAGTGGATGTCGTCTGTGAGGTGTCGTGATGCTGGACTTTCAGTCCCCGTTTTTCACATCCTTTTTAAAAGGCACCTCAATGGAAGTTTTAATATACAGGACTTCAGTTAATAAACTTCAGCACAGCATGGATAGGGGGTGATGTCTGGGGGTTGATTTAATATAGTGGAGACTTATTATAAAGGGTATACATTGATTATTGCTCGGGAGAGGTAAGGAATGTCAGAGTGTGGCTACCGGCCTGATGGCTAATGGCAGGGAATCTGTGCTTATCAGCGCAGATGGTTCTATCTGACACCTACAATGTAAATAATAGCTTCCCGTAATTGCAAAGAATTTGAAGCAAAAATTCAATTTATTCTTTTCCACTGAAGTGAAGTGAAGTCGCTCAGTCGAGTCCAACTCTTTGCGACCCCATGGACTATAGCCTACCAGGATCCTCAGTCCATGGGATTTTTCAGGCAAGAATACTGGAGTGGGTTGCCATTTCTTTTCCACTATCCTTCCCTAATTCTGTCATAGTTTAACCACTTTCTTTTAAGAGCTACAGATAAGGGCTCATGCTCATCAGAATGCAAATTTACAAAGAACCTGAGACAACCCAGGCCTTCCTTTGATGTACAGAGAAATTTGATTAACTGACTTGCTCCTTTAATTTATTTTTCACACCTGTTCTACAATTTCCAACTCCACCTAAATCTACTATGAAGTGCCAGGGCAACACTAACACTATTCTTTTCAAATTCGAGGTGGGCTTTTCTAGCATTTGTACACAGTTTGCGGAGATCCACGACCTCGCGGGTCTCTCCGATTCCCCCCAGACCCAGGCGTGGGGACGCGCCCGAGTCCACAAACCCCTGGGGAAGCCTCAGGCTTTCTCAGCTTCCCGTTTCTCGACCACACGCCTTCTCTCAGGCTCGCTGTGCCGCGGCCCCGGCGGCTGGGCCGGCCAGCGCGCTGCCCGCACCCTCCGCGGGCGCCGCGTCCTGTCAGAGGCGGGGCCTCGGGCTCGCGGTGACCGGGCCGGTCCCGGCTGGAAGCGGCGGTGCTCGGGAGCCGTCCCGCTTCTAACCTTCATTGTGTGGACTCCCGGGCAAACCGCAGGCCCAGGGCAGTGTCCCTGCGGCCTGTCCTCCTCACCCCCTTGGTCCCCGAGTCCCCCGGGTCACTGTGATTACTGCCGACGGCACGGTGCCCGAGCCGGACCAGAGAGCGTGGACCTCCAGGGAAGGAGGTCTGGGAGACCCGCGGTGAGCATCGAACCCCAGCTCTGGCAATAACGTGGCGAGAATGGGGGTCCCTCAGATGATGAGGTCTCCCGGCGACTTGAGCCTGCGGTCTGTGCCTCTGGCTGGGAGATCTTCAGATTAGCAGCTCTGGGGCAGAGATGTTTGGGGGCCAGAGAACACCCCAGCACCTCTCAAAAGACCCCACTGCGCAGTTCCTCAGGCCATTCATCTTTTTACAAACCTGCTGAGTAAGATCTTTGTGGCTCTGGAAACTTCCATTTCAGAAAACATACCTTTTTTTATTTTTATTTTTTTGGTTTTACTTTATGCCACTTACCCATTTGGTTTAACATAATTAACACAAAAACCCCAAAACACTAGTCTAGTGGTGGTTTACAATCCCTGCAGAGTATCTGTTTATGGATTAACCTGCTTTAACATGATTTAACTTATACCAGTATTTAACAGTTCTCATGATATTTTTATTAACCGTAGAGACCTGAGTGAATCTGAATTTGTTCGATCAATTCAGTGAGCTGTGGTTATAAAATAATAGCTTGGGAGAAAAGTTATCTCACATAATGGAAATTTCAATATTCGGAGCTCAGGGTTTTGGTTCAACAGTCATTTAATTTAATCTTCGCTTTTTAACAGGACTGTAACCAAGAACCGTGTACCTGTTTTTAAAGTGAGGAGTGGAATGGAAAGTTATCTCACCATTAACCATTACTAGGGAATCACTTAAACGTGACCAATACGGCGCTCGGTTAATGTGCGAAGCATACAGTTGAGATTCAAAGCAAGCATTCTCTCACCTTTGGCACAAAAAATAAAGCTGGGTAATGAAGAAATTGAGAAAATCACAGAAAGGATCAGGTAGCCCTGTTCGCTGCTCTTTGAATCCGAGGCTCCTAGAGATGTGATTTCACGAGGTTATGAAACAGTGGCGGGAAGACCCCGTGGAGTCACGGTGACTGAGCTGGTGTCTGGGGGAGGGGCCCCCCGCCTGGCTGAGGGCGGTGTCAGGATACACAGGGTTTTACATGCTCTGCTGTGCAGAGGCGTGAGTAGGGGTGGAAGCACCCTGTGTGTGAAGACTGCCCCCCTTCCCTCTTCCTCCTTCGGACTCTCGCCACCGAGGCTTCTGCTGGGCACCGCCAGCAGACGCTCAGCGTGTCCGGGCGCCGCCGGAGGATGGTCAGCATATCTGGGCACCCCAGGAGGACGATCAGTGTATCAAGTGTGATTGCCCAGGAGCCTAAGACCGGGCAGAGCTCCAGGAAAACGCAAAGCCGTCCCCACCTTTGAGAAGGGCATGTGCCCATGTGCCTGTCCTCAGGCATGACAGAGCCAGGGGCTCTGGAGGTCAGGACCAAGCTCCCCAGGCAGATGCAGAGTCCACGTCTGAGGAAGGGCCTTCCTAGAGAGTCTCTGGCCTGGCTTTCTGCCCCTGCTCCTGCCCTGATATTCGCTCGCCTGCCTGACTAGTCTCCCTGCCCTCAAGGTCCGCCCAGACTCCCCCGCCACCAGGAAGACCTCTCAGACTGCCCTGCTGGCAGCATCTGCCGGACCTGGGGGTGTTTACAGCGCTGGCTCTGCACCGCTCTTACCACGCGCACGTTCCTCACTCACTAGAAACGCCTCTGTGCTGGTCTTACCCACTCTGCGGTCCCTGCGGTGTCTGTGCTGCATGCTCATCAGTGTCTCCACCCGCAGTCTATGAGACCATGTGCTCAGCAAATGCCTGCTGGGGCTTTACAGGACACACAGTCCGGGAGAAGATCCCAAAGGTGCAAACAAGGTGAAAAAAACTTGTGTAGAGAAATGCAGCTGACGGACAGCAGAAACCCCCTTTCCTCTGCCGGGCTGAAGGAGAAACGTGTTCTCCAGATGCTGATAATAAGACGACGACAGCCTAGGTGACAGGATCTTACTGTTGATCCGGGTCACTGCAGATCATCAAGTCATACACAGGATGTTCACGGCATTACTTCCAGGATTTTCCCGACCACCCCCAGTGACAAGAAAATCATAGCTTACCAGGACAAGGCTCCAGTGCTGGGGACTTTTAGTGTCACCTCTTAATTCCCAGGGCCTAAGGCACAAGCCAAGTGTGAATTTTATTGCTCAGGGATCCTCTCTGAACCACAAATGAGGGTGACGGATTCAGAGAATCAGAGTGAAGTAAGTGGCCAGGGATGAGGCATGGCATTTTCTGAACAGCAGAAGACACTCCACACTAGCTGGGAGGTCAGTCACTTACCATCTCCAGCTTTTCTCTGACACAAAGCCAAAGCAATTTCTTTTAACACGGGACAGTCACGAGTCTAGAAAACAGTTGAATTGTTGCCCATCACCATTGCCAAAATTCAGAGAACCAGCACATGGACCCTGAGATAACCTGCAGTCCCGAGACCCCTGCGGGCCTGAGCCATCCTGCTATCCATCACACAGCATGGAACAGAGGGATGCCCGTCAATATCTCAGCCACTGCTTTTCTGTTCATTTGCTTGCGTCTTAGCTCAGTTGGGGTATGGTGGGAGCCCATGCACTTTAATTTACTCAGGGATCAAAGGGACTGTCCTCATGGATTTCATCCTCCACGTGCTCATTTGCTTTATGGAAACCTGGCGAGTGTCTTCAGGCCTCAGCAGAGACCTGCCTCTTACCTTCCTCCACGAGGTCGTTCTCCTCGGCTTCCCTCTCCATCTCCTTGCACCAGCCTTCCATCCGCTTCGTCTCCGTGTGCAGCAGCTTCAGGAACCACGCGCCGTCCCTGTGGCACGGGGACGCGCGCCCACTGTCCACCGCGTCCAGGGCCGGCTCCAGCCAGGGGTCGGGAGGGGGCAGGCTGGCAGTGTCCACGGGGGTCCGGTAGTCCTCCCGGTAACTGAAGAGCCCCTGGGTCCGGACGGTGCGCACCGCCCCATACTGCGTGGGGGTGCTGGGCTCCGAGTGCCTCTGGAAGGAGGACCCGAACTGCAGGCCCTTGTCCTCTGTGGCGACGTGTCCTGGGAAGCCCTCCAGCTCCAGGTCCGCCTGCACCCCAGCCGTCACGCTGTTGGAGCGCTTGAAGCGTCCATGTCTGCGGGGGGTGGAGGGAAACAGACGGGAGCTTGTCGGAGATGACCCTGAGCCGCAGAGCCCAGCTTACACATCCAGAGCAGGCTGGGCCACACGCCAGCCTCGTGGCGGAGACGAGTGGTTTCATCTTTGTTATCAGCACACTGGTGTTTCATCTGTGTGAGAGCTTTATTTGACTTTGCAAAGAATGAAACTCTAACTTTTACCTAAGCTTCAGTGGCTGAGTGATGCCCACTGAAGACTTAAGTTTACCACAGGTGGCTTAATCTATTCCCGAAACCACTGCCTTGGGGTGGTTACCTGCCTTTCAGAAATACGTGACAGGCTTACACATTTCTGTGTGTTGTGTGTATGTAAAATGAAGCCCCACTGCTTCTTTCGAGTACATAATTCTTTTAAGTAATAACATCTGTGTCTTGTTGAGTTCTGGTGGCTATTCATATCATATTTCAGGACATGAGCTTCTTCTCTCTGAATAATGCAGTATCATCTGGTTATGTCTTTTATGCAAAATAATGAATCCAAATTCTGACTTCAGCAGGTGTTTAAAAAACATTTTCATTGTATGTATTTAAATGTCACTCATTCCTCACAGCCAGTTACTGAAAGGACTGGCAAGAACGAACTTATAACTGGAGCCCAGATTTTGCTGGTGAGAACTCTGTGTGTGTGTGTGTGTGTGTATGTATGTGCATGTGTGTCTGTATGCATGCGTGTCTCTGTGTGTGTGTGCATGTGTATGCCTGTGTGAGTGTGTGTCTATGTGTGCATGTGTACATGTGCGTGTGCGTGCATGTGTGTCTGCACACCTAAACTCTGCCAAGCTACACAAGTTGGCTCCTCACCAGCTGGACCCGCAGATGGCAGGCAGCTGTGTGTGCAGCTGGCTAATGGATGTGCCTTCGCTGGAGGCAAGGCGCTGAGGAGCCACCAGCGTGGACGGGGGGCCGCGAGCCCAGGTCCTGGGGCGGAAGACACGGTTTCTGAGAGGCCCCCATCCTGGGGAAGCCATCAGTTTGTGCTCTCGATTCCTTGGCAGTCCACATCTTTGCAGGTTGGTCTAAAACCTTCACTGTGAGTGACTCACCAGGGTTTCAACAACCAGACGCTGCCTGGCACTCACGATGTGATATGCCCATCAAATCTGTCTTTATGAAACTTACAAGATATGCTATTTTAAATATAAAATAGAATAATCACCCTGTCCTCATTACAAAAACAACACTCTTGTCGTGGACTTCTCTGTGCTGGGCAGCGTGAAGGCTTCCTTTGAAGCGTCACCATCCTAAGGGTTCTTCAATCTTCTTTCACTCTCCCTCTCTCTGTGGCTGTACTGTTAACATCCTAAGGTGGGGAAACCTGCACTGGCTTTATGCTCATCCTTCTCCCCTTTGGGTGAAGGACTCTGGTGTTCAGAGCTGCCAGCCCCTCTGCTTTCACAGGTGGTAAGTTACTTTAGAAAAAAAAGAGTCCCCAGCCGCTAGCAGAAACAAAGCTCAGAAGGATGCTAATTCATACCCGAATGATATCCACTGAGTTAGGGTTACGGATATATGACCCTGTCTCCACAAACGGCATGAACCGTTGATGGCCTGTGCTGTCCAGACACTCGCCATCACATTTCTAACCCGTAGCCCTGCTCAGAGGCCCCGGAAGTCTGAAGTGGTTACCGTTTCTCATCTTCCACCTGGACGCCCACCGAGTGGTACTCCCGCAGCCCCCGGCTCTCCGTGTCGGAGTCTGTAGCTGTCTCCACCTAGTGCAACAGAGAACATTTTATTTTACAACCAAGACAGGGACCTAGACCAGGGACTATTTGTCTGTGTGTTCATCTGCCATAATTAATTACGCATTTGTGTAATTAATGCAGAGATGCACTTGACCCAGGAAAACAACAACGGGAGGGAAATGCACTGGTGCTGGTGTAATTATGTTGCTACATGTTTCATCAAATTGTGCATGACCCCCTAACTCAACGCTGAGCCTCCACCTTCTAAATGTATGCAAATAAAATTGCTTTGCTTAGCTTGGGCGAAAACAGGCTGTGTTGGATTGCATTATGAGAGGACTTAAAAGCTCTTGTTACATCCTGCAGGTACAGCATGAACCAGATAGAGCTAACACAACACACGGGCTGTTGAATAGGACGGTGGTGATGACGGCATCCACATACATGGCATACGGAAGAACTGAAGCTTTACCAGCCCCGGGCAACCCCTCCACCCGCCTCGAAACAGCGCCGTCTGCTCACAGGATGTGCCCGGGCAGGGCAATGCCACAACAGAACAGAAAGCGTGCACTCCACACACGGTCCTTACGGTGGCTGCATTTGCCGAGAAGTCTCCCCGAGCCCAAGGAAGCATTTGTAGTGCAACATTAACTCATGAGAGAACTCTAGTAGCGTACAGTTCCTAAAAAAATAACCAAAACTCCAAAAGCAAACAACCTCCCGCTCCCAAACTCTCAGTATGAAAAGTCTGCCCCAGAAGAGTAAATATACGACCTTGAGTAAATATATGACTAAACAACCAAAGATTAGTTTAACTGAATGCTATCCCAGCTTCTATACGGTCCCTTTTCTTTTTTTTGCAAGAAATAGTACCTACTGGCTCAAAAGGTGTTTTGACTCCAGTCCACAAATGTCAAAACTAAACTGTCAAACACATCTTTTCTTAAAAACATTAGTGACCGTTGCAAGGGCAACACATAAACCGTGAGACGAGTAACTGTGACACCGTCTCCTGCTTGTGATGAGCAGAGGTGCCCTGGGCAGTCGTGGCTGGCTAAGTCTTGGTCGCCAGGGGCTGACGCGGTTTGTGATGAGGCGCAGTTGTGCTGCTAAGAGCTGGTGTTTGTTTTCAGCTGATCCTGCGTCAGGCGCTGAGCTAAGAGCAGGCAAGTGTTACCACAGCTGGTGCACATGATACCCTGGGTCCAGCCACATGGAACACTTGAAGAATCAGAGAAGGTGAGTAACTTGCCCAGGGGTGCACAGCTTGTAGAGGGCAGAGGCATGCTCAGCATCCGCTGTGGCCAGAATCAGCACGGCCCATGGAGACCCTGCAGCTCCTGGGATGGGGCGGGGCGGGGGGGGTGGCCCTGTAGAGCCTGGGACAGCGGTAGTGCAGCGGTCAAGAAGCCACCTGCAAGGCAGGAGCCTCAGGAGACGCAGGTTCAATCTCTAGGTGAGGAAGATCCTCTGGAGGATGGCATGGCAACCCACTCCAGCATTCTTGCCTGAAGAATCCCATGGACAGAGGAGCCTGGCAGGCTACAGTCCATGGGGTCTCAAAGAGTCGGGCACGACTGAACGACTTAGCACCCACGCACAGGAGGAAATGTGGTTGAGTAAAATTCCTAACCTGCTGGTGATCACCACGTCTTTCTAATTTCAAGTGGGTCATGGCTGACATAAATGTTACCTTGCTGGATGTGGACACTGTGTTTACTATTGCTTTACACAAAAAGATTGCAATAAGTTAATATGTTAAAAATGTTACCATGTCAGTGCAATATGAGCTGCCTGTGTTCTAGCTTCTGTTCCATTCTATGACTATAACCTGATTTAATTAGATATAACTAGTTTTCTGCCACTTTAAATAATGCCATTGTAGATCTATGTCTGTGCATGTATATAATTTTGTGACTATATTCACAGCCATTCTGGTAGATACTGCTGTATTTGAGAGATACACAATATGGGTGAAATTACTTTGTTCGTATAGTTTCAGGGAGACATTTGTATGGAAAGAGCACTAATTTTTATCATAAAAATGTTGAGAACATTTGCCTCATTACTTCCAGTCCTAGGAGTCTAGTCTAAAGAAGTTTCCTTGAATTCTAACATATTAAAAGGTGAAAGTGGGGGAAACAGGAGGACAGGATACTGGCAACATTGAGCAACTTCAGGCTGCTCACGACACAGACACCTGTGCGGTTATGATGGATGAAGCCACGACGATGCTGACGCCACAACACAGAGCCAGGAGCGTGCATTGGCAGGTGGTGTGAACGATCCAATCCCGAGACGTGTTCACACGTACAGCACACACATCCGCACAGAGAGAAACTGACCGTAAAGTGACCAAACCAACCAAAATGTCACAAAATAATTATCTTCTTTTCTCTGGTGTGCACAGCTTCTCTCTTATAGCTCTCTTATTTACAGTGAATGAGAAAAATACAGCTTTTGGAGTCAAATTCTGCCACTTGCTGGCCATGTGGCACTTAGGTAAGTCTCAGATTCTATGGCTCTTCTCTTCCTAATTTCAACAGTGAGGGATCAGCAAACACGGGGTTAATGAGTGTGAAACTGTGTGAGGCCAGGTTCAGGTAGGTTCTCCAAAGCAAATCTAACGCTCCCTCCCTCACCTCCACTTTTAAGATCCACAGATATAGTAATGATATATTAAGTTCAAGTAATATATAATGAATTTCATAGATACTACAGTGGTTGTCATATGAAACCATTCTAACAAAAAAAGGGTCTCCATTTTTCAGAAGGTAAAGGTGGAGGGGGATGTGGTCAACTTGCATAAAGCCAGGACGAGCTAAATATTTATCAATTTCAGAAATCTTGGGAGAGCTTTATGAGGATGGGGAAAATCAAATTTAGGACAAAGAAAAGGAATTATTATTTTGCACAGTGGGAAGGAAATCAAAGGAATTTTTTCCAAAGAGAAAATTCTGATGAGAAGTGTAAAAGGATTATAAAAGTTTTGAGAAATATATGTACATATTCATTTTTACAAGAGCCATGGTGTTTTAGGGGCTTCCCTGGATCAGCGGTAAAGAATTCTCCTGCTAAGCAGGAGACCTGGGTTCGATCCCTGGGTGGGGAAAATCCCCTGGAGAAGGAAATGGCAACCTACTCCAGTATTCTTGTCTGGAGAATCCCATGGACAGAGAAGCAAGGTGAGTTACAGTCCATGGGGTCGCCAAGAGTCGGACACAACTAAGCAACTAAACAATAACAGCAAGGGTGTACTGGGCATGGAGAAGAAAGATGAAGTCCGCAGAACCTGCGTATGTGAGTGACCTCTCTGAAGCAAGTGCTGATTGGAGGTGCCTGCTGTGGATGGGGAAGGATCCTCCCTGTTGTCACGTGAGTGGTGGGCGCTGGGCTCCTGGAGCAACCGCCTCTTGTCCCTGGGCCGTGACAGAGGGGTTGACACTGAGCCACGGGCCATGAAGAGCGGGGGAAGGGTGCACGAGAGTGCATGTGTGTGAGTGTGCACATGTGAGTGCACACCTGTGGTCGTGCATTTGTGTGCATGCATATGTGTGTACATGAGAGTGCAAACATGGAAGTGTGCACATCTGTGGGCATGCATGTGTGTGCATGCACATGTGTGTACATGCACATGTATGTACATAAGGTGCAAATGTGAGAGCGTGTATATCTGTACATGTGAGTGCACATCTGTGGCACGTGCATGTATGTGCATGCACATGTGTGTATATGGGGTGAACATGTGAGTGCACATGCATATGCATGAGCTCACTTCTGTGGGCATGCATGTGCACATACATGTGTGTACATGAGTGCACATGTGTACATGCAACCACACACCTCTGTGTGTGCATGCTCACATGTGCATGAGAGTGTATATGCGTGTGAGCACACACATGTACACGTGAACACATGTGGGGTGCATGTGTGTGCATGCTCGTGTGTGTACATGAGGACACACATGTGAGAGTGTGCATGTGTGCAGCACATGTGTGACATGTGAGTGCACATGTGTATGGCCCAGATTTTCAGGAAGTCATGGCTGATCACCCACAGCTGGAGGGACCAGAAAGCAGGAGGCTGTTAGCAGAATGTTGGCTGAGCTCTGATCTCAGGTTTTTGCTCTAAAGAAGCTCATCTTAGACTCTGCCTTCAAAGCCCTTACAGCAAAGTGGGTGAGTTGCTCCCACATGGAGTCCCCACATTTTTCTTGGTGACCTACTATGAGTCTAATAGTTAGAGGTGAACTGCCTCCCCTGCCCTGTGAGATGCAGGAAGCCCCAGCAGAAGCAGGTAGGAAGATGGAGGGCTCGGGGGGATGTAACCTGCCCAGGACTCCTGGGTGTAGCCTCGGGGAGGACATTTAAACCCAGTGACCACCTATGACATCACAGAGTGGGCATCATTCCCATTTTAGAGATGGGATGACTGAGGCAGACAGGATGGAAGGACCCCTGGACATCAGACCACATTGCAGGACCTGGGAACACACACACACACACAAAACAAATGTAGAAACCCTGCAACAACAGACAAATCATAGATAAAAACAAAGTGAACACAAAGAAAATCGTTCGATGTCACCGTCACTATGAGGAAATGAGGGAGGGCCAGATGTAGTGTCCAGGTGAGAGGGCAGGTCACCAGGAGGCCCGGGTGCAGCCCGACCTGCAGGGTCTGGGGCAGGACATTGTGGGCTCCGCTGAGGACCCCACACATCAGCCCCTGTCCCGGGCCTGGGCTCCAGGGAAGGTGCAGGCAGGAGGGGCCCCTGCTCGGTGGGAAGAACGGTGTTTGTAAAATGAAAGGTATCCCGGACGCTGTGTCCTGGGAGGTTGGGCGGCAGCCCAGCAGGAACTGTCCCTGCAGTGCCAGATGGACACTGGGACACCTGCCGCCCTCCCTGCAGGCTGAGGACAGGGTGATGGGTGGGGTCAGCTGTCCTCCACGTGGTGTCGTGGGTGAGCCAGAGCAGGCTCGTGGGGGCAAGGCATGCCCTTCAAGTCATCCCCCTCTGTGCGCTGGGGTCCCCCCTCCCATCACTGGCCCCCAGCCTCGGGTTCCCCGTTCCAGGCTGGACATGGCCCCTGTGGGCAGGTGGGGCTCCTGTGAGGACTGGGGGAGCCCAAGGGGCTTGGCACGGACTCGGTGCATCCACGCGGGTCCCCAAGCCGGCCCCTGGCCACGCCCTCTGCACCGCTCTGCTCTGAGCCCTGAGCCCTTGACATCCTCCAGCACTTCCCGGGAGCTCTCTAGGCGTGTGCAGTGGTCCTTCCATCAGCTCAACCTCCCGCTGCTCCCGGATGGCGCCCCCCTCCTCTGTCGCTCGAGTTCCTTGGGTAACGTTTTCTTTGGCTTCCAGCTCACCCCACTGGGCCACCCGAGCTGATACGCTCAGTCGTCCTGTGACTGTTTTGCCGCCGGGAGGACAGCGAGCCCTGCACTCACATGCTCGCCCACACTCGCCCACGCTCGCCCACCGACACTGACCAGGAGCTTGCTATGTGCCAGGCGCTGTGCTAGGCGCTGGGTACTGAGAGGGGCAGGTGTGCCCCCCCGCCCGCGACACGCAGCTGGGGGTCTGCAGGGGCTTGTGGGAGGGGGGCCGTGGGGCGAAGCTCCGCAGCTGGAAGCAGATGGGGTGTGGGGTTGGCAGGGTGTCAGCGGCTCCTGGGGGTGACTGGAGGCGGGAGGGGGATAAGGCAGGTCTGTGGGCTTCTGGGACTATCTGAAAGCATCTGATTGCCTGGAATGTTCCCACTGTTTTCAGAGAAGTGGGAACCTGACCCTCCAGCCCTGTTTGTGGCTCAGCGGGCAGCCCAGAGGAAGCCTGTGGAAGGTGGCAGGTGGGAAACCAGGGTCACAGGCGCCCAGGGGGGTGACCTTCTTAGCCTGGGGGCCTCACAGGTCTCCTCGGCAGACGTGACTGTAAAGGCAGAGACCCTGAGGGCAGCAGGCACCCGGGCCAGCACCTCGGCCCAGACGGCTGTGGCTGTGGGGGTCACTGGCGCTCAGAGCCCCAGCTGTGTCCTCAGGAGGGGGCTGACTGCGTCTCCGGGGATGCAAGGGTCCCCGCGACAATGGGAGCACCTAGCATAGAGCCTGGCATATAGATGAGGACAGAGAGGCGACGAGAGCGGAGGATGAATAACCCGGAAAGGGAGGAAATAAAATTCATGCGTACTTGGCTCGGGGGCGTATTTTGGTACTTACATCTGACCTTGGGTATGGCTGATGCTCTGGGAATTCAGAATCCTAAACAAAACAACGAAGCCACAGTGTGGAGACCGGGTTCAGGGGACCCGCCAAGCGGTCAGCTCGCAGCCTGCCGCCCCCGGCCCCACAACGCCCGAGACAAGGCTCCCCCTCATGCCTGCCGATGCGTGGGCCCTCCTCCGTGGCGCAAGGGAGGCCTAGGGTTTTTAAAGCGCCCCACAGGACTCAGGCTGACGGAGGTATCCGGACTTGCCGAGGACCTGCCTGGCTGCTGACCCTGCCTGGGCTTGGGGCCACCAGCCAGGCGGTCCCCAAGAGGCCGGTCCTGGGCCCCACTCCTGAGCGGGAGCTGGGTGGTGCTGTGTCCCTCCCCTCCTGGAAATCGAGTGGACTTGGTGGTGGGTGTCGGTGCAGGGGCAGCTGTTTTGGCTCTCGGTGATCAGAAGACAATGAGAAGAATAATCCGTGGGTACCCAGGGGTTGGCGTGGGGACTTTTGGGGCCCCTGGGCAGATGTGCTCCTGTTCCTGCAAAAAGCCTCCCGGTCGTTCACTTTTGGTCCCAAAGCCCAAAAGACTAAAAAGCTTTAGAAAGATCGGGTTTCAACCCCAAACCCTCCTTTTTATGCATCAGAATAACCTATCTCCACACTCTCCATGCTGCCGGCTGCCCCTGGAAATGCCTGGGGGTCCTCTGCCCGCTGCACCTGGCACTGGCTTCTCCCGAAAGCTGGGGCTCAGAGACTCTGGGTGCCTGCAGGGTCCCCACGAGGACCCGGTCCATGTCACTGGGGGGAGGGCGTGCACGCGGGTAGGTACCTGGACCCCAATGGAGGAGCGCTGGCTCTTGAGGAACTCCTCGGCCTTGGACGCCAGGATGGCCTTGTCGCCGGTCCGCGTGGCGCCTCCCTGGCCCTCGGAGGCGTGGCGCTGGGCCGCGGCCGTCTCCAGGGCCAAGCTCATGGCCTTGGTGCTGTCCAGACTGTCCGTGGAGTTGTAGAGGCTGCGGCCATCTGGGGGCCAGGCGGCCACCCTCTGGGCGCGGCTGTCCTGGTAGGCATCCTGCGTGGACTCCGTGCTGCTCTGCGCCGTCACCGAGATCAAGGGCTTGGAGGTGGTGCGGGGGGGCACGGGCGGTGGCGTCTTCTTGTAGCTGGCGTAGGAGACGCCTGTGAGGGGGACACAGCCGGTCAGCGGGGTGCCGCCCGCCGAGCCTGCTCTCCCACCCAGCACCCGCCAGCCGTCAGGCACTGCTCCCCTGGCGTCCAGCCTGAGAGGACGCAGAGTGTGGGGGAAGCTTTGTCCTCAGAGACCGTCTACGCAGACGTGTGTTTAATGGTGAAAAGTTATGAAAAATACCCCCAGATCAGGCAGAATAGGTGACTTCTGACTCAGCAGGACAGAGGGCAGCCCACTGTCCTCACGCAGGTCAGGCACCAGGAGAGGGGCTCGTTCTATACGTGGAGCTAGAACCGCAGGGCCTGCGCGGTTCTCTCCAGGCCAAGACGGACTGTGTTTGCACCGAAATCCTGGGAAGGAAGAGAGGTTAGAAGCACACTCTAACGACGACCATCATCAGCGACGGCATGGCGGAAGGCTCTCTGTGCGCTCCACAAACACTTATGGTGAACAGGCATTATTTTCATCACAGAGAAGACACACAGGTCGGCAGGCTGGCTGCTCCCTGCGAGCACAGGCTCGCTGGGTATAAACCGTGGGGCTGGCAGAGAAGGGAGCCAGGTCTCCACGTCCACCCTGTTCACCCCTGTGCCCTGTGCCCCCGCCACAGCTCCACACAGGCCATGGGCTGGAAATCCACTGAAGGGAACAAGCACAACTGGACCTGAAACGGTACTGAACGCCCCTTAGGAGGCGTCCAGACTCACCAGCTGTATGTGCTGGGCCTGGGTGGTCCCAATTCTCACGGCAGGAAAACCTCACAGCTGCTCTGATGGGAGTGGACTTCCCACAGAGCCCGGCTGTGCTGCTTCCCCTGGAAGGAAGAACTGGCTGGAACCTGTGGGGGGAGCCTCATCATCAGCAAACTCAGCACCCACACCGGCGGCATGTGAGCAAGGGCAGTTGGCTCGGGGACCAGACACGCCGGCGGGTGGCCCAGGGGGCGGCCCCCTCCCCGGGGGCAGACGGGGCGGCTCTGCTTTAAGGGCCTGCAGACCCAGGCCAGGAGTCAGTGCTCTGCAGCCCGTGGAGACGGCCAACTCCTCTCCCGCCTGTGGGGACTCCAGCCAGCACTCCCAAGCCGCAGCTGCCCCGCCAGTGACTTTTAAATCTGTGTGAGTGGATCCGCTGAAGAAATAAAGCATCAAGTGTCACCCAGATGGACATCAACAAATAAAGCAGAGTGAGTTTATCACGTCAGGAGGATCTGAGTTTAAAGGCATAGAAACTGCACATGAAAATTTATAAAATGCACACATTTTCAAAAGGGCGAATGGGAAACAGGCACGTTGGGTAGAGAACAAAGGTAGGAAGAAGGCTATTAGAAAAATGGACTCTGAACAGTGTCTACAACAGAGAAACCTCTAAAATAAGTCTTTTTAAAGACTTGCCCCGTAATGCTCACCAGCCCCAAAAGGAAAATCATTGAAAACTGACTTTATTCCAGGTTTTTATTCTGGGAGATTCTGATGTTTGAGAAAGCATTCCCAAGCTTCCGACCTCCAGCACTGACAACTAGCTGAGAGTGAAGTGAGCGTGAAGCTTCTGCCCAGAGGGTGTGTCGCCAGCAGCAGGAGGGCCTCTCCACCGAGGTGGGGGGCTCCTCACCTCACAGGGCAGGGCCATTCTGCCTGAAGCTGCTTCTTAAAGGCACATTCACTCTCCTCACCAGGCCTGTCCACCCGTGGTGCTCAAGTGGCTAACATCGGGTTAAGAAGACCTCCGTCCACCTGGTCAACTGTGGTGCGTCCCCTCCAGCCCTGTGGTAACTCTTGCGCAGGCCCCGCGGTCAGTCCTGTTCCCGTGGAGCTCACAAAGCTTCAGAGACCTCTAGACGGTTCACCACAGCCCCTCAACGCCCCCGCACCCACCTACAGTCGTGCCCCTGCAAGCCCCCTTGGAGCAAACCCAGGACTTAGTGAGCTTGCTGAAACCCCAGCATCATCACCATGGGGCCAAGGTCACTGAGGACACAAGCTCCTAGGAGTCAGGCTGGGCCCCTCTGTCCATGGGATTCTCAGGCAGGAATACTGGAGTGGGGATCCCCTCCTCCAGGGGATCTTCCCGACCCAGGGATTGAACTTGGGTTCTTTACCGCTGACCCATCCGGGAAGCCCCTCCCTGGGCTAGTCACTGCAGAACAGAGGGACTGTTCCAGAAGAAGGAAAATGCAAAAAGCACAGCAAACCCACCTTCTTCAAGAAGGTTGTTTCTGGCCACAAAGAAAAAAAATCTATGAATGTATCTGGGCTTCTCAGTAAGATAAGAGAGCAGCTCAGGCTTCACTGCAATTGCTGGTGGTGGAGAAGAGACCCTGGGATCTGGAGTGATCGAGGGTCTGGGTACTGTGAGCTGAGGCTGGACATCGTCAGGACCCTTTGGGGAGAGTTAGGCTCTGAGACGCAGGAGGGGTCACGAATGCCCTGCTGGCCCTGGGGACAAGAGTGCCAGCTCCCTTCAGCCGGGTCCTGACTCGCTGACTCAGCAGCACTGGGGGGCTGGGGTTTCGGGAACCAGGGATGTCCTGTGTGTCACGGATCAGCTGGGCAGAGCTGGTGCAGGGGACAGCGGGCAGGGGGTGGGGTCTCACACTGTTCTGCCCCCAGACTGCTGCTTGCCTGGGGAAGGCTGGCTGGCTGTACCCTCTCGGGGACCATGGGGGCCCTGGACAAGTCCCTGCCCCCCCATCCCCGTCTGGGGAATCTCAGACCCTCTGCAGCGTCAGCCAGCGGTGCTCAGCCCAGAGAACCTGTGCCCCTATCTCCCAGGGGACCTTGGCGACGTCTGGGGACACTCCTGGTGGTTACGATGGGGAAGGGGAGCGGCAGGGGTGCTACTGGATGTTGTCCGGGCTCAGGAAGGCCCCACCACGCAAATGACCAGCTCAGAAATAAACCCAAGTGAGGCCACCACCTCATGTTTCTGGTGGGGCCCACCTGCTCCCCTGTGACGGGAAGGGACACGGGTGGTCAGGTCTTTCCATAACGGCTTGTCCTTCCCTGTGTGGGGTCAGGCTGAGGCCCGCCTTCCTGACCTGGGACACGGCTGGCTGTCCAGAGTGTGTTTACTGCTCCCCCACACCTCTCCCACATCACGTGTTGCTTCTCAGTGACCTTTTCTCCACCGCTCACAACATCGCTATGACAAGGGAATCAGCACAGTATCTACACGCTAACTGACGGGGAAGGGCGAGAAGCAAGCTTATTGGCAGCTTTCACATGAAACACTGGGAGCTGGTGGCGTCTTCACGGTAATGCAGGGAGCACAGCTCATTTATGAAGGAAGGTCTTTATCCTTCGACACCGTGTCTGCAGACCCCGCCAAGAGCAGGTGGTCCCCTCCACCCCGGCTCTGCGCCATGGCCGTGGCTGAGCGCCCAGACCTCATCCTACAGTGGAGGGTGGTGGAGGTCCTCATTGCTTCTCTTAAGCAGAAACATTGATTCTGAAGAAATGCCCCCTGCCTCCCGGTGCCTGGCTGTGGCCGTGCAGGTGACCGAGAAAGCCAGGAGCACAGGTTTCAAAGCGATGCCTCGTTGTCACAGTTGTGTTTATGTTCACAGCCTGGAGGTGAGCGCAGAGCAGCAGCAGAAACGCAGCCGTGTGGGCTTCCCGGACGCGTGCACCTCCCCAGGAGCGAGGACACGCGCGCGAGGACTGTCACGCTGTTGCACGACAAACACGCCCGGAAGCCGGGCCGAGGCCCTCCACGCGACAGAGCCCACATCCAGCACAGCTCACCTCCGCGTCCCGCTCAACCTCACGGGACTCCCTTCACCTGCTAAAAAGGATGAATCTGACTAAATGCACCCAGTACAACTGAGACTGGAAATCTAACAAAGCAACCAAACTGCCTTCCTGTCTGGATGTCTTATTTTCAGTGTTGCAGTTTATCTCCACGGTCACAGGAAAATCCACTATCACATCTTCTCAACTTAGAATGCGTTTGCCACAGGGTGATAATGTGAATTTATACACTTATTTCTTTGTAAAAATGTAGTGGGACAACACATTTTCCTAACAAATTAATTAAAAGGGGGCTTCTTGGCAGGACTGGTGCTGAAGCTGAAGCTCCAATACTTTGGCCCCATAATGTGAAGAGTCAACTCATTAGAAAAGACCCTGATGATGGGAAAGATTGAGGGCAGGAGGAGAAGGGGATGACAGAGGATGAGACAGTTGGATGGCATCACCAACTCAATGGACATGAGTTTGAGTAAGCTCCAGGAGATGGTGAAGGACAGGGAAGCCTGGAGTGCTGCGGTCCATGGGGTCACGAAGAGTCAGATAGGACTTAGTGACTGAACAACAAGAAGTCTGTCTCCAGGGTAGCAGAGAACAGTCTATACTCAAGCTGGGAGGGGCAGCACAGTGACGAAAGGAAGCGTTCATGCTGTTTCCACACTGTGTCGGGGGGGCCCCCGAGGCGGCTCTTAGGGCTAGAGTGGATGTGATGTCCCCCCAGAACACGGGGCTGCCCTGAGGACATCTGCAGTGGCATTTAGCCACCAGGGGCCAAGGAGAGTCCCGGCTGCACCCGTGAGGATTCCTGCCTGCGGGTCCCCCACCACCTTCTTGGCCAAGGAAAGTATGGCTTCTCTGGGGCAGTTTGCAGCCCCTGAAAACACCTGTCACTTGTCCCTTGATCCCGTTGTAATGGCCCCAGTGAGAATCTAACACATACACTTAATGGAAATAACAGCTGCTACCTAATGTTTTATGAATAACTTAACACAAGCTAAAGAAACACATGGAAAAATACCCATAAATGTTCCAGACACACACACCAGATCCATGCCGACACATTAGTGTAGAAGCCAAACGGGATTTGCAGTTTGCACTGTGAGACAGGCCTTTAAGACAGGTTCTCCGTGGCCCTGCGCCTCCGCGTCGGGCGTATGCACACAGCAGGCCCCCCCACCCTGGACAGGGCCGCTCACTGCAGATGCTGCCGCACCTTTACATTCCTGGTCAACTGAGTGCTTCTGAACTTAATGAGTTAAAAACTGTCAGTTGTCAGTTTGGGGCAAATAGAGCTTAATGTACATAAAACATTTTAGATAAATAAAATAACGTTGAGACAGAGTTTAAAAAAAATATGGGTATATCACTATATTCATTCATGAGTCCAGTCTCCTGACAAATACATGTTGGTACTTACAACTTGTAGAGCAGAACTGTGTACTCTTTTTTTTTGAATTGTTTATTCTTAAATGAGTTCTTAGAATTAGAATTAGAAGCTGGGAAATACAGTAAAGAAAGAATTAAAGGGAACTCCCTGGCGATCCAGTGGTTAGGACTCCGTGCTTTCCCTGCTGAGGGCAAGGGTTCAATCCCTGGTTGGGGTTTAAAATCAGGCAAGCTTCGAGGTGCAGCCAAACATTAAAAAAAAGAAGACCATGAAGAAGAAAGAATTAAAAATGTGCATTTGATCATGTTAATTTCCTGCCACTGATTAAAATAAATAATTATGGATATCCTTTTACGCATTCAAGAAAAATATTCAATTATTCAGTTGAACAGTTTGGGTAATAATGATTGAGTTAATTATTAGGTACAGGCTGTATTGTCTATCATTTTCTACATGTAGGTCAGACAAACTTCATATACGATTGAAAATTTTAATTTTAACTTAGCAATGTAATCCTACTGAAGTATGTACGGCTTCAAAGAGCAGATGAATCAACAGATTTCTAAACAATCTCAAAATTTATTTAAATAAAAGTGATCAAATGCAAATTTTGAAGTAAAAAATGAAACGACAACTTCTTTTAGATATCCTGAAGGCCTGACTACTTTCTCTCTCTGCCTTTTTTTTGGCTCTGCTGGGCAGCATGTGGGATCCAGCTCCCCAAAGGGGGATCAAACACGTGTTCCCTGAATTGGAACAGCAGAGTGTTAGCCACTGGACCGCCTGGTAAGTCCTAGCTCCCTTTCTCTCTCTCTCTTTTTAAACTGAGTTCAGGCAGGAACATCCTTTTGGTTTTAAAACCTGACATTGATTTTTTTTTTACCAAGTGCCTAACACTATGAAATCCCTGGAGGTCTTCAGGCCGTTTTGTGGTCCAAGGGGGAGATTAAATGCAATTTGTTTTATTACATTTCCTGAGTTGGTCTGGATCCTGCCTACGTCTCAGGGATCAGATGTGTTGGCGAAACTCACCGTGAAAACAGTGGTGGTGAGAGGAAGCAACATGAGGAGGAGCCTTCTCCATTGAGCCTCTTGAGGCCGATTCAAGGCTCCAGGCACAAGGGAAGGCTCGTTACATTACTCAGGATGGAAGGAGCCATGGTAGGGAGATCTTTATGAAAATTGCATTGAACTAAAAGTGTTGACACTTCAAGGAAACTTTGTTAGTTCTTCTCTGTTAGAGCCGAGCGATGAGGCACATGAAAATCAGGCTTTCCCAGGCACGCGAGGGCTTGAGTTCATCTCATTTGGACTCTTTCTGAAGAAATGACTCAAAGCCCTGTGTCAGAAGGGCGCTGAGCCGGCAGGTGGGAAGAGGCTGCAGCACGGACCTGCTGGTTGAGCGACAGGAGGGTGGACGTCTCTACCTGGACGACGACTGTGCCTAAAACCTTGGGGATTTATTCTGGCTCTGTGAGAAGGGCCACCTTCCAGATAGCTTTGTCCAGTAGCTCAGCCAGGAGTCAAGTTTAAACGACCTGAACTTTGAAAGGTTTCCCAGGTGGCTCAGCGGTAAAGAATCCACCTACAGTGCAGGAGACGTGGGTTTGATCCCTGGGCTGGGAAGATCCCCTGGAGAAGGAAATGACAACCCACTCCAGTATTCTTGCCTGGAGAATCCCATGGAGAGAGGAGCCTGGCGGGCTACAGTCCAAGGGGTCACAAAGAGTCAGACATGACTCAGCGACTAAATGACAACAAACTTCTAAAATACCTAAACACCTAAACTACAATTAAGCATCAGTTCCTCCACATCTGAGCTGCACTCGAGCGCCTCAACAGTCACGAGCAGCCAACGGGGATGGTGAGTGACGGCGGCCGCTGGTCTGGAGCGTGTCCTCCAGGCGAAGTTCAATCAGTACAAGCCCACCTCCTTCAACGGCTGACACAGGCAGAGGAACTCCGTCGTAAAGACTTCCCTGTAGGTCTTCAAAGTGTTGGGTTGGCAAACATACTGAAGTGGGATCCAGAGAAACACATTCTATTTGAGGTAAACCGACTTGAATGGGATGAAATCAACTACTGCACAGTGTATACTTCCGCATGACCTTGAGTCATCTCAAATGCGAACACAACGTTATTTCAATGGGCGCCTTATTATCCCTCCACACCTGGAACTCTGGACATCGTTTTTGATTTCGGTCCTTACAAGCCATTTGCAAGCCAAAAAGGAAATTTAAAAATTAGCATTCTATCGTATAAAGCACAAATACATAATCAAGATAAAATATACTTCGAAAGGCAGGCTTCACCATTCTATTCGAACGTAACAGTCACACTTAAATTCATTGCACTCTCTTAATTAGAACTTCAAAGACAACAGCATAAAAGGAATTACAGTAATCAAGCCCATGAATGTCTAAATGAGAGTCTGGATATTGGAGAGCCCAAACCAAAGGCAAAGATTCAACATAAAAGATTCAGGCTACTTTGACACTTTAATTAATGTCAGTCTCAAAACATAAGTGTAAGTCACACAGGATGCAGAAGTCTTGTCCTCTTGGCATGAGCACAGTGGTTTCCCTGAAGTTACAGAAACTCGTGTGGGCCGCACAAGTTCTGACGGGCCACCAGCAAAGACATCCACCTCCCATGTGTTAATTAGCAAGAAATGACAGTCTAGCCAGCATCCAACATCTTGCAGACAGTAAAATGAAGTGAGGACAGCTGTTTCATGGTTTGAGACACTTCCTGTTTCCATTTAAAATATTTAAAACCCCCTTCTCACAAGAAGAACTTGGATTTTCCAAGGAAAAGCTAAGAATGAGGCAACTTTTAAAGGTGTGGAGAATCAGTTAAGTTTGTAAGTACAGAATTCTGAGTGTTCAAGGGGCCAGGCTGTAAACAAAATGACCAAACGACAGGACTGATTTACAGTCAAGTCCTGAGGTTGTGGGGACGACAAGACGGAAGGTTGAAAACACATGGGGAGCAGAGGGTGGCTCCCCCCACCAGGCGTCCAGCGCTAAACAGCTGTGTCCCGAAGCTTTGAGAACAGGAGGCTTCAACTTAGCTGAAAACGCGGAATCACGGAAAACAATGATTTTTCTCAGTGGAAAAGCTGACAGACCCCCCCCCCCCCCCCAGGGACACAGCCGGGTGCCTTGGGTCAGTCTGTTTCTGGAGGATCTGCAGACGGAGCAGCGGACGGCCCTGGCCTCTGTCCTCAGAGCCGACACGTGGGCTGCACCTCGCTTCACAGGGGACGTGTAATCAGGAATGAAGCCTGCATTAGAGTTGTGTCAGAACAGTATTTTTACCACCATGACGTGTGGGGGAGTAATTCTGGGTTGGTGCTTTGTTTTACGATGAAATCACTGACTTCACGTCGGCTTGTGGCAAACCAGGCAGGTGTGGCTGTGGACCCCCGTGAGTTAAAGTATTGGAGTTACTACTATCTCTTGGGTCAAGGAAAAGGGAAAAACCTTCCAACGAAAAATTAATACAGCGATAATGCTGATACTAATTGCAAGGGTAAAAATAACACGTAACGAGCTATTTACACCTACTGATGCTCAGCATCTAATGAATACATCATAAATTTTGCCTTTTGTTGTTCTGTCTCTCAGTCGTGTCCGACTCTTTGTGACCCCACAGATTGTAGCCTCCCAGGCTCCTCCGTCCATGGGATTCTCCAGGCAAGAGCACTGGAGTGGGTTGCCATGCCCTCCTCCAGAGGATCTTTCTGACCCAGGGATGGAACCCACGTCTCCTGCACGGGCAGGTGGATTTTACCACTGAGCCACCAGGGACTTCTCCCATAAAGTTCCATAAGAAAGTTGGGAGACAAGGAAGGTGACCATTTACTGTCTTTTCAGAGACTGCAGGTGACGTGTCGGCCTGCCGGCTGACTCCCTCTCCTGGGCTCCACCTCCCGCGATATTATGAAACAGAAAACCTGACCTGATACCCGGAGCTGGAAAACAGGTGACACAGTCTGTCGTGAAGCACGCAGAGGTTCTAAGTGAGTCCTCACAAAGAACCGGGCTGCTGATCCACGCCTCCCTGGATGACAGCACATTGCTGTCAGTGTTCGATGAACATTTTTATTCTCTGGCTTTAAGTTCAGAACATCAGTGACAGAGCAAACCCACCTACCCTGGGAACAGTGCTCCCACCTGAGCGCAGTTCAGAGAGAAATCGTCCTTTACTGATTAACCCATTTGTTCACTGTTTTCATTAAAAACTCAGCAAGTATTTCTATAATGCTTAGCACATCCCAGGCCCTGGGGACCCAGCAGCGAGGAAATCCCTGCCTGCCTGTTCTCCTGTCCCCAGGGAGGAAACACGGACCCAAATGCATCATTATAACACACGGATGCCCCCTGTAATGGGCTCCAAGTGCAACCTCACAATAGTTTTGTGAAAAGCACCATGGTATGTATAAAACCCAGTTGACTTTTCTGCCTGAACCTGGGATCTAGTTTAATATTCAGTTAGTACCAGGTTCATGGTTACTCTTTTGAAAGAGAGAGAGAAAGAAACACCAACATCTCTAAAGGTCACACCTGCATGGTAATAATGTATGACTAGAAAAAAAAAAGTCAACTTAATTTTGAAGAGAAAAGAGAAAGAATCGTTCAAATGGGGGTTCAGGAAAGGAACTCCCTGATCTCGGGCCATAGGTGGGGCCTTGGGGTGCCAGGCCGGGGCTCCCTGAGCTGGAGTCTGGTGCGGCCTCTGGACGTGGATGAGTGTGGGCGGGCTTGCCGCGTTGGCCTCATCTGTAGGACAGTGGACGGGGCTTGCATCTAACGGATGCAGACAAAGACTCTGAGCATCCACTGAAAAGCACACGGCATGTGCCTTGTAAAGAGCCCCCAATGCCAAAGTAACTCATTTCTTTTTGGACCGTTCGCCAGATAGCACAGGCCTTTTAGAAATTTCCCTTGCAGAGACAACTAAGCCCCAGTCTGCAGGATAGGGCGAGTGGGCGGGAGGAGACTCCTCGGTCCCACAGCTAAGATCTAGGATCTCAGTTCCTGCTGTAAATATTCGGAAGAGGAGAGAACTCTGACCATTTCATGAATCACAGACCATTTTGTAATAACTCAGTATTAATTAGCAGAAGGGACTAAATGTTAACTACCAAGTATCAGCTGAGAAAATGTGATCACGGTGATTACCTATTTGCAGAAATGCCCAGAGCTTCTAAACCTACTTCAGTTCTGTTTCCTTTTCTTTCATGAAGTATCTCTCTAGTATTTTATAGACATTAGGCACAAAATAAATATTTGTGGACTAGATTCCATTGATCGTGTGACTGATCAAAATGGCAGTGAAGGAACGGCCTGCTAGAAACCAATAAACACCGACTCCCTATTAGAGAGAGAGATCAAAGCACACACAGGCACTTTAATGAACTGGATACGCGGCCTTGCCCCGCATTTGCCACACAGGCATTCAGAGGACCTGCACCTGTAATCCCAGAAACGGCCACGTTCCTCAGCTGGTGAAACCTTCCTTCTGACTTCTCACTCACACTCATGGCGGCATCAGACACAGTCATCTCCTCCTTCCTTATCTCTTTACTCGTTGGCTTCCAAAAGGTAATAAATGAATGTCCATCTGTCTGCGCTCAGTCTCTCAGTGGTGTCTAACTCTTTACGAATCCCAGGACTGTTGTCTGCCAAGCTCCTCTGTCTGTGGGATTCTCCAGGCAAGAATCCTGGAGTGGGTTGCCATTTCCTTCTCCAGGGCATCTTTCCGACTTAGGGATCAAACCAAAGTCCCAGTGGATTTATCATAAAGAACATGTATAAATGTTTTTTATGATAAATCCACTTGGACTTTCAAAGATCCCCATTATTTGTGTTTAAAAAGCACAGCATGGCTCTGTGTCTTAATGACTATGTTGCTGCTACTGCTACTGCTAGGTCACTTCAGTCATGTCAGACTCTGTGCGACCCCATAGAGGGCAGCCCATTGGGCTCCCCCATCCCTGGGATTCTCCAGGCAAGAACACTGGAGTGGGTTGCCATTTCCTTCTCCAATGCATGAAAGTGAAAAGTGAAAGTGAAGTCGCTCAGTCGTGTCCGACTCCTAGCGACCCCATGGACTGCAGCCTACCAGGCTCCTCCATCCATGGGATTTTCCAGGCAAGAGTACTGGAATGGGAATGACTATGTTAGGAGGAAGTAAATCCAATGTAATTAAGTGTTTTATTAGGTAATGCTCTACATATACGAATATATATCCCCTAGAGTCTATGGTTTCCTGACTATGGTTCACTGCCACCTAGCCATCATTTGAAAGGATCAGTGAAAATACAAATTTCACATCCCAAGTCTGAAACCATAAACCAAGCTCACTATATACATGTGTAGCATTCTACTTCTATTGGCACCTGAAAATGGGTTGAAAGAGTAATCTCAACCTCATTCCATCTCTCACTCCAAATTTGGGAACGTTAAAATGCCCTAACCAAATTCTGTTTTAGCCTAATACCCCTACTGAAAGTAAATGATAACCAGTTAGTGCTAACTGAAAGTCTGAGTTTTGAACAGCTCTGGTGTCTTTGTGAAGGCGAAAGGAAGTGGATGGCGGAGTAGTTTTTTAAGTCAAAAAAATATTTTGAGTGTTTGGATATCTTGCACTTAAAGAAAGGCAGTTCCCTCAGTCATTTTAGATGCCTGAATAATTCTTACATGTCCAGGGAGTCAACATCAAAACTGGAAGGATCACCCACAATGATTCTGCAGTTAGTGGCCCACTAAGGACCTCTTTTCAGAAGTGGCCAGATGTCATCTGAGGAATAATTAACAGGCCTGGGTTGTGGCCATTCTGGGAGAACCTCTGCACTTGACCTACAGCTCAGGATAAGACTTGGGGATATTATTCACATGTTTTTTTCCACAACCCTTCCCATTGCAGCAGCTCTGGGCTCCTCTCTGCAGAGATTTTGCTTGGGAAAGGCAGTTTAAGTTGACCCCTCCTTGACTTTGGTGATTTAAAGAGAAGAAACGAACGTGTTATTTTTCACGGCTACACTGCATGTGATCCACTTATGTGTCACGTCAACATCTGATAAAAGCAGTGGGCACCCTGCGTTGGTACCATCTTCCCTGGTGGCTCAGATGGTAAAGAATCTGCCTGCAGTGCAGGAGACCTGGGTTCAATCCCTGGGTCAGGAAGATCCCCTGGAGAAGGTAACGGCTACCCACTCCAGTATTCTTGCCTGGAGAATCCCATGGACAGAGGAGCCTGGTGGGCTGTAGTCAGGGGGTTGCAAAGAGTTGAACACGACTGAGTGACTCACATACACACACAGAGAAAGACATCCGATGAGCAAGTTGTCTGAGAGGACGGCTTAGCCCAGGGGAGCTTGAACACTGAACTTTAAATATTAAGTGAGTGCAAACTGTTCATGTAAATGGATTTAAACATTTTATAAGCTGTAAATTCTCAAGTCAACCATTCTTACATTCAACAAACATTTACTGAGTCCTGTACACCTCAGGTGTACACACAGATCAGGAGACTGGGCGGATGCAAACTCAGCCGCAGCAAATCCAAACGTGCCTGAGCACAGCCGTGACCTTGACGCGTGTGAGGAAAGATCAGCGACACCTGAGAACCATGGGTGTTCACCACTGCTCCGGGCAGGACGGGCCAGCCGTGAGTGGCAGCCTTGCTCAGCAGTGACGGCGGCGTCTGTGATTCCCGGCCGGTGTCGCTGGAGCCTGGTGTGGTGAGACTGGTCATGTGGTGGCAGGAGCCCGTGTGGGCAGCACGCCGTGGAAGACCCCACCGTGAGCAGACCTCAGCCTCCTGGCCCCTGGTGTTTGCACACACGACTTCAGAAGGAATGTTGTGTGGCCAGCAGCAAAGGGACCGAGAAAGCGCCCCTGAGACCCTGGGCCCCTTGGAAGCATATCATCCCCCGTTGCGTGGCTGTGTGCTGTGTTCTGTGATGCAAACGAACACTCACGGGTGGGAGATTCCAGCCCCTGCTCTAGAAGTGTCTGATACAGTGCTCAACACCAAGAGGGGCCTGTTCTCATGGTCATGGAGAAAAGAGAGTCAACAGTAAAAACAAATAATTTCTGACACTAATTACCTATGAGAAAGCCTAACACAGAACACCGCGAGTATCTTGCCCTGTGTCTCCAGGGAAGCCTTGCTCATGAGAGCAGAGAGATCCTGCCGCGAGGCCTGCCGCTGGGCTATGACCCGTCAGCAGCTCGGTCAAGCGGATGCCCTCCTTCTCAAGACAGAGAACGTTTTAAATTTGAAAACTAGAATGCAGGGGATTAAAAAAATTACATCAAAATACAGTTATTCAAAGCGTTAGGAAATTTCTGTGACTGGGGTGTCTATTAATGCAGTTAATAATGAGATCTGGCAAGAAGACTGATAACGATTGTCGATTTCAAAGCCTCATGAACATAAAGGGTGTTTTGAAATCCTGGCATGAATTGTAGGGCGGCTATACACTGGGTCCAACACACCAGGGATTGGAGGCCGAGCTAAAGTGAGCCTGTTCTGTTGCTGCATTTGTAACTGGGGGACATTTTAAAGATAGACCAGATCACCTTACATGCCTCTTGAGAGACCTGTATGCAGGTCAAGAAGCAACAGTTAGAACCAGACATGGAACAACAGATTGGTTCAAAATTGGGAAAGGAGTACATCAAGGCTGTATATTGTCACCCTGTTTATTTAACTTATATGCAGAGTACATCATGTGAAATGCCGGACTGGATGAAGCACAAGCTAGAATCAAGATTGTGGGGAGAAATATAAAAAATCTCAGAAATGTAGATGATATCACCCTTATAGCAGAAAGCAAAAAGGAACTAAAGAGCCTCTTGATGAAGGTGAAAGAGGAGAGTGAAAAAGGTGGCTTAAAACTCAACATGCAAAAAACTAAGATCATGGCAACCAGTCCCATCACTTCATGGCAGATGGATAGGGAAACAATGGAAACAGTGACATTTTAATTTTTTGGGCTCCAAACCACTGCAGATGGTGACTGCACCCATGAAATTAAAAGATGCTTGCTCCTTGGAAGAAAAGCTATGACATACCTAGACAGCATATTAAAAAACAGAGACATTACTTTGCCAACAAAGGTCTGTCTAGACAAAGCTGCAGCTTTTCCAGTAGTCATGATGGATGTGAGAGCTGGACCATAAAGAAGGATGAGTGCCAAAGAATTGATGCTTTTGAACTGTGGTGTTGGAGAAAACACTTGAGAGTCCCTTGGACTGCAAGGAGATCCAACCAGTCCATCCTAAAGGAGATCAACCCTGAATATTGATTGGAAGGACTGATGCTGAAGCTGAAGCTCTAATACTTTGGCCGCCTGATGTGAAGAACTGACTCATTAGAAAAGACCCTGATACCGGGAAAGACTGAAGGCAGGAGGGGAAGGGGACGACAGAGGATGAGATGGTTGGACGGCATCACTGACTCGATGGACGTGAGTTTGAGCAAGCTCCGGGAGCTGGTGAAGGACAGGGAGGCCTGGTGTGCTGCAGTCCATCAGGTCACAAAGAGTAGGCCATGACTCAGTGACGGAACAACAAACATGTTAGAAAGATTAAGGATCCACCTTTTATCCCTCCTCACCTCCTGAACGTATTAGGGGTCCCCCAGGAGCCCATGGGTTCCAGGCTGGGGGCCTCAGTTCCAGAGCCCATGGCCTCTGTGGGAGTCTGTCTCCAGTTTCCTCATCACGGTTCCTGCAGGGCCTCCGCTGCAGACCTGCCAGGTGAGGCGTGGGCACCTTCTCCCTGGAACGACCTGCCCTTCACCCAGCAGCCGGGACGGGCTCTGGGCCGGGTAGCTCTGTGTCTGCTGAGTCCCGAGGGCCCCCTCGGCCTCTTGCTCCCTCTTCCATGGTGGCTGCTCCGGCTCCTGCCCTCAGTGCTCCTCCTGGACCAGAACTCACCTGTCCTGTAGCTCCTCACACCGACTGCCCTGGCCGACGAGTCGCCTGTCCAGCGCCGACCCAGACCCGGCCACAGGGACACCCTGGGGGCCCGCCTGAGCCGCCAGGTGGCTTCTGTCCTCCTCTGATGCCCCCGGTCCCCGGGGAGGTCAAACCTGTCCTGTGGTGGTCAGCAACCACCAGCCTGCAGAAGCGAATGGTGCTTCTGTACTTTTAGATCTACCTGATTGATCGTTTTACAAACATAGCTTCTCAACATCTGTGAAAATGCCTCCCATCTTAATGACCACCCTGGCCCCTAACCCCAGCCACAGGACAGAAGATTCTGGTCCATCTCCTTACGGTCCAGTTGCTGGCCAGAGTGCAGGGCTGCTGATGAAAGTTCCTATGTAAATGATAGGACCATTTAAAATGTAGAGCCTGAAGAAATACACATTGTAGATACTGAATTAGTCACGTCTGTGCAGAGGAACAGACCAGAAGAGGTGTTCACACGTGGAGAGAGAGGTTTACGAGAGGAACTGGCTCGAGTGACCATGGAGGCTGTCGAGACCCAAGCTGTGTGGGGCCCATCGGCACCTGGAGACCGAGCGGAGCCAACGGGCAGTTCCCATCCGAGGGCTGGTAGGCCCAAGACCCGGGGTAAGCTGGTCTCTCAGGTCAAGTTCAAAGGGAGAACAGTCAGGCTGGAGGAATTCTCTCCTACTCAAGGGAGAGCTAGCTTTTTGTTATATTCAGGCCTTCAACTGATTTGGCACAGCTCACCCACACTAGGGAGGGCAATCTGCTTCACTCAGATGCGAGCATCTTAATGCTTCAAAAAAGCACCCTCACAGCAACACCCAGAATAATGCTTGACTAAACACCTAGGCCCAGACAAGCTGACACATACACTTAACCATCACCGGTATCACATGTACAATTTTCCAACATTCCTTGGAATAGCAGTGCCTTAGTCCTCAACCACTAATCCAGAGCAAAAGTAACCAGCCACCAGGAAACTTGGCAGGAGAGATAAATGGGTAAGATGAGCAGGTTGCAGGAAGCCTCCTTGTCTTCCACTCTGAATGATGTTTCAAAGGATAATTTTTCTTAAAGGCTAATTCTCCAGAAAATAAAAATGCCTAAGAGGAAACCAGCAGGTATGAGTCCAAATGCATCATTTTAAGACGTCAAAGTGTTTCTTGGAAAAAATAAGCAAAGAAGAAAAACCTGAAGTTGTGAAAGTAACAAGTACATTATAATTTTTAGTGCATTTTGAAGATAGTGTGTGTAAAATGATTAAGTACAGATAATCAACAAACTCAATATGTATGCGGTGCTGTGTGGCCATGTTCCTCTGACTTCCAGTGTTAGCGCAGCCTCTGCCTCACTGCAAGGAAAGCAGACTCCTGACAGCCAGTGATCTGACTGAAGAGCAGTGCACAGGATCTCTCTCTTCCCGAGAGCAAACTTACTTTCTTTTAAAAGTTCTCAGAATGTTTTATAATTTTGTAAATTTAAATAACTGGTTTTAATTTAGTGTTTTTTAACTAACACATTATAAGAAACAAAAGCCATAGTATCAATGCTTTCTAAACATAATTATGAAATGATGTAAGTATATACCGATAGTAAATATGATTCACCATCATAGGCTACGGGGCTTTCCAGGTGGCACTAGTGGTAAATAAAGAACCAGCCTGCCAATGCAGGAGACTTAAGAGATGCAGGTTCGATCCCTGGGTCAGAAAGATCCCCTGGGGGAGGGCATGGAAACCCACTTTAGTATTCATGCCTGGAGAATTCCATGGACAGAGAAGCCTGGCGGGCTACGGTACATGGGGTCTCAAAGAGTCATATCCATTAGATACGACTGAAGCAACTCAGCATGTACATGTGCACAATAGGCTGCATGCTTTGGCATCTGATACATCCATATGTTTAAAAGGGAAGTACATTTCAGAAGTAAATGAAAATTAGGATTTCTCTGTTTTAATGAGTGTGTACTTTAGCAGGAACTCACCTGATCGGGGGTGGGAGGGAAGGCATTTGTGTTGGCTCCTACGCTAGTTAGATGAAGAGCAAATCAGTGAAGCCTTCCTGGAAGAAATGATCCCTGAGTTGCCAACAAAAGCATAGCTCAGAATTAGGCAAAAAAAAATCTGAAAAGCAAATTCTGGGCTCAGCAAACAGCACATGAGGTGAGAGACCGCGAGGAGGGGTGAGAGGGCAGCTGGGGGCCCGGCCGGGTCACCCAGGTCATGCACTGGCTGCGGAGACCACTGCCTCAGCTCACGGGAGCCGCGGAGCCACGGGGGTGCCCTGCGGCCGTGCTGCAGGACCTGCGGCGGTGGGGGGCGGCGAGAGGGGCACTGAGGGGCCCTCAGCGCACCAAGCAGGTGAGCAGGTGGGCAGGTGAGCAGGCCAGGGGCGCAGCCACGAGGTGACATGGGGTGGGGGCGGGCTGCCGGAGGTCCCGCGCGGACCACACTTGCGCCCTGGGATCGAGCCGAGTGACTCATTCGTTCACCCATTTACGTACGCACGAATTCATTTATTTAATCATTGATTATTTAGGGTTTAGGATGCTAAATGCTAAGTCTGACTGGCTCACGTATCCACAAGTTAAACAGTTGTTTCCTCCAGTGACTGATCATGCCTGCTATCATGATGGCCCAACGGGATTACCAGGGTCCTGGCTGGCAGAAGGCCAGAGGGCGGGAGTCAGGGGAGGTGCTATGGGTAGCGGGCCGAGGTCACGCGGCCAGAGCCCAGGAAGATGCCAGACTCCACACGCGGGAGGCATCCTGGAAACAGGAGGTCAGGGGAACGCTTGAGAGGCAAGTTACTGCAGAAATACAAGGCACCAGATAGAAAAAGGTTTACGAGGTTTCCTCCCTCATGCCTGGCGTGGATGTTCCCTCCGTGGTAATGCCTCCTGGAATCAGTGCTGACATATGCTGAGAAAACCTCTGACCCAGAGAAAGATCATTATCAGCTAATTTTACAGTGTTTTCCTCCCCGACATCAATAACCTTCCTTCCCTAGAAGAATCGGGTGAAATGCATATTTAGACAAGTAAATCTATCTGATAAATCACTTCACAGATGAGAAAGAAGCCATGTGTGAAATGAAAGTAGATGTTTTCAAAACCACTTCATTTAGTGAGAGGACCCTAATCAATACGTGGGGTGTTTGGTGATGGGAGAAGCAGTGGGTTGTAGAGTCACGCTGGCCGTGGGTCCCAGTGCCCAGTGGCAGAGTCTGGTCCTACTTCAGGTCCCTGGAGATCAGGTGACAATCTCTGTTTCAGCTGCATCTTCCCCCATCGTGAAGGGCTGAGGGAAATTATGGGTGAACTCAAGCCCCAAACGAGGGAAACACTCAGTGGCAGCATCAGCCTGTGAGCGCTGAGAGCAGAAAGCCTGATACACATTCCAAAACTGCTAATGGCCCTTCGTGCACACGCTTGATGTTTAATAACTGTTAGATGAACATCAACATTACATATCTGCGTTTATACAGGTGACGCAACCAAAGGACACCGACTTTTATGTTTCAGGCTTAAAAAGACATTTAAGTACATCTTATTGTTCAAAATAATCACTGGGAATGTTTTTGAGTAACTTTTTGGGGAATTATTTTCAAAAGCTAATTTTAGAAGTATAAAAGAAAATGCACTTGTCAAAATAATCTCTCTCCTGCTCTACACACACACACACATCAACCAAGGATAGTTATTAAATGTATGATCTTCCAAATAATATTTCAACATAAAATCATGGAAACCCTCTTTTTGCCTTGCCTCCAGACAGGGGCTTCTCATTTGTTTGGTATGTTTCACAATCCTATTATATAGACTGTTGCTGCAGGCCATCACTATTCTATTTAGGAGAGAAAAATTTACAAATATTCGATTTCTAATGCTTAGAGTAAAAGAGGGGAAGGGAGGAATTAAGGATTCATCTGTACCTTTAAAAAAGGTAGCTTATAATTCTATACTTCAATTATTTCAAGGCAACTTGGTATTTTTCCTGATGTTATCCATCTCATCTCTTATTCCCCAGACCACTTCCTAACTTTGGAAGGCATGCATGCCTCCGCTTCCCCACTGTTGTCTGGAAGAATTTTGACTCCATAACTAGGTCAACATTCGGGAGAAACTTTGAAGAGAAGCATTTTTTTCTTTTGTTAATACCTTTGGTGAATACATGTTGGGAATACAAAGATGTATTGGTAATGCTTGGTAAAATGATATGTACATAAATTAGAATTTTAGTCTGAATTCTGCACTCATTCTTGTATTATGTCTGTGAAATCTGTTTTATATTTATTCCTCTGGAGTGATAGCTTTATAAACAAGAAAGTCGTTTTCCACCAGGTGATTATTGTTTCAGAGCATTTCTGAAGACCAAGAGTGTGCTTAATTGTTGTTTGCTCGTAGGAGACACTCAGTGAATACTGGTGAACCTATCAGTAATTACCTCTTACAGTGTATTTTTAAAATCTGCAACGATAGTAAGGTAAGTAAGATAAAGGTAGAAACTTCCTTAAGTTCCTAATTAGTTCACTTTCCACACTTTCCCCCACAAGGGCAGAGTGTGAGGGGTGGTCCCTGACGTCATGGACACGGGGTGCCTTAGGGGGAAGCTGGGGCTGGGCCCCGCGGACCCCCAATGGCCTCGGCATCCGCAGCCCCGCGTGGACTGGGTCCTGGTTCCCGCAGGGCAGGGCTCCCAGAATCGCGCCCACCCTGACCCCTGGGCTCGGGCGCATGGTGGCATCACGGCCTCCGCTCAGGGCCACAGGCAACAGGAAAAGACCACCAAGGCCCCACGGCACTCCGAGTCATTGACCCTCGGGCGGACCTGGTCATGTGCTCAGAGCTTCTGCCTGGCTTGGACACCGAGGAGGAGACTGGGAGGCTGACCCGCCCGCGATCTCAGAGGCGGCGGTGCAGGTCTGAATCTGGTGAGCCCTCTCTTGCCTGCAGGCTCCGTGAGTGACAGCAAAGATTCCGGGCGGCCTCAGGATCCCCGCGACACCTAGCACCCGGTCATTGCCCCACGTCCTGCCCACTGTCCTGGCTTCAAACATGCACAGCTCTGTCACGGGCGGGTGGCCCGCCCCTGCCCTGGCTCCCAGGAGCCGTCAATAACTGGGGCCACTTCTCTCCAGTCCTGGTCAGAACCAGCTCCGCCCCAGCCCCGACGGGTCCAAACCCCACACTCTTCCCACCACACGTCGCTAGGCGACTCTGATCGCTGGCTGCTTCGTGGGCTTCTCCGGGCCGTGTTTACTCATGGTGCTACGTAAACTAGCACAGTGCACAGAAACGTGAGACAGTGATGCTTAGCTTAGGTGATAAATTATCAGATTTTTCTTAGCTTTCTCTAAGAACTGAAGGAGACTGTGACCTTCAGTTCCGTGAATGGTCTGCTCTGCGGCAGGAATCGTGTTGACGGATCTGCCTGTGCAGACTCGGGCTGGGTCTGCAGTGAGGACCCCAGGTCACTGCCCGTCAGCTGAGGCTTTACTGCCGTCTATTCAACTTCGGTATTTAAAACACCATCACCTCCCAAACATCATTGTTTTTCATATACAAAACTTTATGAAAACTCTACTTGACTGTTATAAGGAACCGTGACAATCGATAGATTTCATCCTAAGAAAAAGAAAAGTGATCCAGGAAAGAAACATTTCAAAACACCACTGCAAACAGCTCTGTGTCACCAACGTAAGCTGGAAAATTTCCAGATGTTTGGCGAGAACTCACCCCAGTCGGCGAGGACAGAGGTGCCCCACACCTATCCGTTTGGGGTGGGGGTCAGAGGGCGTCCCTTACCTGTGGGCCTGATGGTGGAGGCGGCGTCAGCGGGGATGGTCAGGGGCAGGCACTCATCGTCCTGGGAGTAGCCCGCTTGAATGGCGCGCAGGTAGCTGTGGCTCCGTGTCCGGAAGCATCCCGGGAGGTCCAGCGCGTCCATGGCCTGAGACTCCACTTCGCTGAAGACCGACTCGCACACCGACTCGAACTGCCCGTTGACCTCAGCCTCGCTCATCTGCAAGAGTGATAGCGCGGCTGATGGCTCGGCCCGGCCAGGTGCCACAGCCACGCGCCAACGGAGAAGCGCGCAGAGCTCCCCCATCGGCACTCACCGCCTGCCATGCACAGCTTGATTAATTTGAAGTCGGCACACTGGGGGCCATTAAGATTGGGGAACACTGAGAAAAACCACCAATTCCCACTGTGCCCTGGGAAGTCTACAGACCCCGAGGCAGAGCTTTAAAGTGCAACTGGCAGTTACCACTGAGGTCAAGAGGAACAGCGAGGTTAAAGGTTAGCACACCGTGCAAGGTATTCGTCCTCCCTCTTTTTCCGTTTTCACGGCCCAGGCTGTTTCCAGCTCAGACAAGCCAGGTAAGGATGCTATGCTCACCAAGACCCACGGGCGCGGCTCTCTCTGCTTCCACTCAGCTCAGCGCCCCGGGCTGAGGAGACGGACCCCTGCTCAGCCTCGAGCTTGCCCCCGCATCCCCGGAGGCGGCCCCAGCCCGTGTCCCAGAGGCGCCTCAGTCTCTCACGCTGCAGGCGTGCCGCCCACACTCCGCTGGGCCCCTCCCCTCCCTCAGCGTGGGCCGGCAGTGCCCGCCCTGAGATTGGCAGTTCAGCAGGTAACGTCGTTCTTCTCAAGCCTGGCATTTCATTTCTGGGTGGACAGTCGCCCTGGGACCCTGTGTTACGAAACGAATGACTGGGCCTTGGAGAGCGAGGGTCCTGAGGGCCGTGGTCACCTGATTGCGGGTGAGCGGAGGGCCTCCGTGTGCCGTCCTTGCCGAGTGTGGTTTCCTGAGGTTTCTGGGGCCTCCCGGGAGCCACCTCTAGGGGTTTAAGCGGAAACTCAGTAGCGGGACACAGAGCAGGCTGAAGAGCCTGGGGCGGGGGTGGGGGGCGTGGGGACTGTAGGAACAAGGATTCCCAGTTGGGCCCGTGAGCTGCAGCCGCTCCCAGGCCTGGGTTCCTGGGGACCTGGACAGAGGGCTCCTCCCCACCCCCTCGCCTCCCGGGGCACCTCATGCTGACAGGCAAGCGGGTCAGGAGATGCCCGTGGGGACGCTGATGTGGAGGGCCAGAGGTCCGGGTGGAATCAGGGCTCAGGCAGAAGCCAAGATGGTTCTCCCGGGCGACCTGCTGGGTCCCTGCCTGGGGTTCACGGAGGGGCCCGGAAACCTGGGCGGGTCTCCCTGCCACCCCTGTGCAGGGGGCCTCTGCCTTCGGAACCCCGACTGCCCCCAGCACCCCAGCCACGCCTGCAGCCAGCATCCTCATGGCGGCCACGGCCGGCTCACAGTCTCAGCCCAGCGCCCAGCTGAGTCACTCACTCCACCCCTGGAACATGACACACAGCTTCCTGAACACTCCTGCTACGTCAACAGGTAAATTTTGAAAAGTATTGCTCTAAATACCAGATCAATCCTTTCCCTCTAATTGTTCACAGAATTAAAGCAGGTAAAGAATTGGATTTGCCCTTCATCAGAGAAGACAGCTTCCGCCCACCTCTAATCACAGACCTGGGCCTGGCTCCCTGCTTCTGTTAACACCTGAGATTATTCACGAGCGCTCCACTCACTGGACAAATCCCAGTGAGCACAGCCCGGGAGGAAGGTGCTGAGTGGGCCTTCAGGCAGGACTGCTGGCCCGGAGTCATTCAGGCAGAAAAGAGCAGAGAAACACTCCCGGGCGACTGCCCCACGCGAGTGGTTTCAGGGTGTCTGATGCCGGAAAGGGGCAGGCGAGTTCGGGCAAAGACAGACGCCGACAGCCCAGCAGGTCACCTCGCTGCCTATTGAGGGAAACACATCCCACACACTCTCACTCTGGCTCTAAGTATGGCCTTTCCTGGAGTACAGACTCCTTCTCATCCAGGTTTTCCCTTATGTGGAACTATATCAGAAAGTCTCAGACTCTTTCACACCATTTACATCAGAGATCCGCATCAGACAACCCGAAGAGGCCAGAAACCATGTGGGGTCACCTGCGTCCGCCAGTCCCAACACGGGGTCTCGGTGGGTCCTCCTTCTCTGCAAACCCACAGGCCCAGCACCTTTCTCCCTCTGGAAGAGGTGCCATCACCCTTGCATGTACATTCTGGGCACTCAGGGGTGGGCATTCAGCAAGGACCGCTCAGCCAGTGCTTCCAGCCACAAAGCTGACCAGCGAGGCCCTTCAAACGAGGGGGAGTTTTCCCCCAAACAAATACGCAGGTGAGAAGGAACTCAGCTGGTCTAGACTGGAACTGAAATGGCCTTTTCTCTGACTCGCTCGAGGGAGATTTGGAAAAGTGGGCATTTTGCTCTGCAACTCAAACCGCAGCTCAGCCTGACGTGAGGTGTCCCGGGAGGATGCAAAGTCAATGGGGTACATAATCAGTGTGGGCTGAAGTGCTGGCTTCTCTAGTGAACTGCAAGCGCAGGAAAGCACTTAAACTGCTTCTGGAGGACGTGGGCTTCGAGATACCAGAGAAAACCAGAAGATGGTGAGGAATGTGGCTTCTGGTGGCAGAGAGCCCGATACCCGCTGAGGGCGGGTTTCCCAGGGTCAGGACGGGGGCGCTTGCAGAGCGAGGTGGCGGTTGGGGGAGGGCCCGGGACCTTGGATGCAGCTGCCGGTGCTGGAAAACGGGGCAGCCGCTGCGCGAACCAGCTCGGAGGTTCCTCGGGAGCTCACAGCTGCACCCGCAGGAACGGGGTGTGCAACACGACCACTGGAAGCGGAGACACGGACAGACGCTTTCACACCCGTGTTCACACAGCATCACTCACAGCAGCCAAGGGGGAAGAGACAGTGTCTGCCGACAGATGGCAGGCGCACATGCGGGCCATCCACACAGCGCGCTGCTCAGCCTTAGAGGGGACGCACGTTCCCTCTGAGGGAACGTTCTAGAGGGGACACAGGCGACCGCACGGAGGAAAGCGGAGCAGGGCCGACACGGAGGAGGGACGCTGTGTGAGTCACTCCTGTGAGGTCCCGCGAGGAGACAGAGGGGGCGGCAGGGCGGGGGTCAGCGTTTCGTGGGGACAGCTTCAGTTTGGGAAGATGAGAGAGCTCTGGAGATGATGGTGGGGCTGGTTGCCCAACAATGTGACGTGCCAAATGCCACGGGATGTACACTGGAAGATGGTTAAGATGGTAAATATTGTGGATTTTATGTATATTTTACCACAGTGAAAAGAGGAAGGATGCATGACAGAAAGAAGGTACCCTCACACGGACACGGCTTTGCGAGGACAACGAGAAGGCAGGAGGAGCGGGTGGCAGGCTCGGCCGTGGGGGAAGGCGGACGCCGCTCCTGCAGGGGTGGTGGGGCGCCCCCTGCCCTGCACGCCCAGCAAAGCGCCTGGGGTCCTGGGCAAACGGACCAGCCGTCAGAACGATCTGGACGGTGCGTGGACGGAGCACACAGAGACTGGCAGGAACCAGGATGTGGCCGCGGGGGCCTCAGCAAGGCAGCCACGGCAGGAAGGCGAGCAGAGACCAGGTGGAGCCCCTCCCGCCCGCCTGTCCAGACAGCTGGCCCACTGCGGCGCCCTCATGCCCGGCGGCGCCGGGTCCAGAACCGTCGGCAGCCAGGCTGGGTTGTGAGCATAGTGGTGGCGAGGGTGCGGGGGGCGGGGAGAGGTCCCTGAGCGCCCCTCTGCGGGTCCCCCTCCCGCGGGCCCCTTCCTCAGGCGGCAGAGCCAGGGCGGACTGGACCACCTGCCCCCGCGTCCTCAGAGAACAAGGCAGGGCGCGACCTGCCGGCTCGCCTGCAGCTGCGGGGACAGTCTGTCAGGGGAAACAGCGGCCTCTGGGGGGGGCTGGTGCTGCGGGCCCTGTGTGTCCCCTCGGGTGGGACTCAGACCCTCCGCGTGGGGGGCCTGGCCCAGGGAAGGAGGCTGCTCCATGAGGGGTGGTGGGGGGACGTGGCGGACGCTCCCGTCAGCCCTGCTTAGAGGAGCTGGGAGTGGGAACCACTCCCAGGGTCACAAAGGCCCCGTCACACCCACGGAGCTCCCAAGTGAGGTGGCCCAGGAGCACTCCCGGCTGGGACTCTGCAGCAGGGGGCTGACCGGGAGGGGAGGGCCCCACCTGGCTCACGCAGCTGGCCTGGCTGAGGGTGCTGACAGCGCGCATGTAGCTCTGGTTCCGGGAGCGGAACTTCGGGGAGTTGTAGTTGGCAGAGGGGTCCAGCCCGTGGCTGGCAGGCCCGTCGCTGGCAGCTTGCAGGTAGCTCTGGCTACAGGAGAGAAAGAGAGAAGACAGAAGCCTCGTGAGCATCGCTGCAGGGACCACGTGTGCCGGTGCCCGGGGCCGCTACCAAACCCTGTCCCGTGGTGGACGTCTCCGCATGGAAACATTCCTGACAGACATGCTCACGGATGTGGGTTCATCAGCACCAAAGGGGCAGGCTACTTACAGACTTGCTTCGAAACCTGACTTTTTATGATCAGGTAGTGAAATCAGGATCATTCCACATAGGAAGAAACCTAACCCTGAAAGCATGGATAACTCACACAGCCTAAGAGCAAGCTGGACTCAGAAGTCCATGAGAGTCTCATAAAGGTCAGGGTAGCTTTTGGCACCTTTACACACTCAGAAAAATAGAAGAAAAAATATCAAAGGTTTGCCAGCCGTTTTAACTTATGTGAAGTTGTCCAGATTATGCAATAGAAGCAGAGAGCAGACTGAAAACTCAAATCCATATTATCATAATGGTCATTTCCTTCCAAACAGCCTTAACAATCAATTTCCTCGAGTCTCCCTCCTTGTTTTTTGCAAAATCTTGAAAGCATGGGGGAAAGCCTGAGGATGTCTGGCAGAGAGAGGGTTCAGCTGGGTTGACGCTTCTGGCTAAATCGAGCTCCTTTCAGATCTGGTGACAGTCTTTCCACAATCAAGACAGACTGCATTTTATTTGACCCCCAGGCTGGAATAATGTGGACAGAAATAATGGAGTTATTCTTCTTTCCTACTGTGGATCACAATGAGACAGTTAACTAGGATAATTGCACAGGCCTGTGTATAAAAATTAGGTTGCTAATTCTGACTCCATGTCTTGACTACAGTATGTTCCCTGCTTTTTAAAGTAAGCCCTTGATGTAAATTGATTTCTCGGTGATTTACTTCTTTAGAAATGGGGTAGCAGAGGGAAAACTGGCTTGCTGTTAAATTCAGATTAAGGAAGCTCATTTATTTTAAGGTCATTATTTCAGGTAATGTTAATAGTATGTACTTTTAGATACTAATGGCTCAGAGGTTAAAGCATCTGCCTGCAATGCGGGAGACCTGGGTTCGATCTCTGGGTCGGGAAGATCCCCTGGAGAAGGAAATGGCAACCCACTCCAGTATTCTTGCTTGGAGAATCCCATGGACGGAGGACCCTGGTGGGCTACAGTCCATGGGGTCACAAAGAGTTGGACATGACTGAGCGACTTCACTTTCACTTTTAGAATACAATTTATAAATTATTATATTGATAACTTTGTTTTAAAACTAGATATATAACATATTCCAGCTCTTATATCCCTTCTTTCCACTTAAAACAGACCGAAAAAGAAGAGAAGAGAAGAGAAAAGGAAAGGAAATGGGAGAGAAATGAGACTGGGGCTGCCCTGACCCTGGCCCGTAAAGAGTCCAGGTCTCTGCCGGACTCCTTGTCACCTATGCTGCTTGGGCCCGGGTCTGGGCAGGGGTCTGCACACTCCAGTTTCTACCAGTTAGCACTTTTATCTTACTTCCAATTGAAGAGCTTTCCCTTCTGATTAACACCACTCTTTGCTGATTCAACATTCTCACATTTAAGTTCTCAGCATCTGTAAAAGCAGGGCTGTGTCTTCTTTATCTCTGTATCCAGATTTCCAGCCCAGAGTCTGGCACTGTGAGCGGGGTGACTCAGAACTATGGCTGGGTGGCACCCACACACGGGTCTGTGTTTGTGATTCTGCGTTCAGATGTGTCTTCTAACTCACGACCTCCTCTTTATTCCCGCACTGGGCAGCCACTGAGAGATGAGCTGCCACTACAGGAAGCCAACCACGGGTTTTCTTTCACACACAGACTCCAGACATCGGACATCCATGACGCACTGTCACGCTGGCCCCTGGAAGCACCCTGCACCAGCCCGTCAGTCCTCGCAGGGACCCCACACGCTTGGGCCTCACTGCAAATGGGGAGCCACCTCGCCCAGGCACCCCCAGAGCGAACGCAGAGCCCAGGCAGCCGGCTCCAAAACTCATGCTTTCTGCCCCAAGATCTGGGCAGTTGAGTCAGAGAACAGAGGTTGCAAAGGTCTGGTCCCCAACTTCAGCCCCACTTGATTAGGGTGGCTTGGCATCCTCCAACACACCCTGCAGGCCAGGGAGCCCCGCAGTTCACAGACCTGGGGACAGTCGGGAAAGTGCTTTTTCCAGATTATTTCCGTAATGAGACTGTGTAAATATGGAGATATTCAGACTAAGCTTTAACTGCAGCCACCGGAGAAGGTGTGCTTGTGTTCACCCCATCCAGGGCTGGGCGCTCGGAGCCTAGAAGTGCCACCGCCCCCGGGGACCTTCTCTCTGGGGACAGCTGAAACCTCCCGGCCTGAGGAGCCTCCCGATGACGACAGAAAGCCGGCGTCAGGCTCAGAATCGGTTCCCCGTGTGACTGGAAGGCGGGGGGGGCCCTGGGCTGGAGGCGGAGAGGAGGGGTAGTGTCGTGGGCTCGGGGCAGAGCCGCCCGCCCATCCGGCACGTGCCCTCGTGCGTCCCGGACTGCCAGACCTGCTGCTCTGGGTCTGCTCCTCACGGCGTTCCTCTTCTAACCAGCAGCGCTGCGGGGAAAGGCCTGTGTGCCTTCTGGTAAATTCTGCAGACTTTCTCCAGCAGGTGCCCAGAATGCTGCCAGGCGCTGATGTCAGATAGATACACGGGGTACCCTGATAAACGTGGAGTTCAGAGGAGCAGCAAGTAACCCTCACGAGCAGTGTGCTCCCAGCAGGGTCCCAAATGTGTCCCTTAGGCTGAAGGAACACATCTGTCCTGTGTTCCATCTGACTGTCCATCTGGAAGTCAGACGTCACTGTTTGTCTTTCTTAAATCTGGCACTACTACGACAGAGGCGCGCGTGGGCCAAAGGGTCGGAACGCCGACGGGATCACAGATGGTCTGAGTGCACAAGGGTGGATGGAGGGGCCGTGGGAAGACGTGGGCTGTGGAGAAGCTTCCGGAAAAGACCAGTGGGGACTGTGCAGCCCCCTCTGGAGTCTGGACTTGATGCCACAAGCACAAGAAAGCACTGCCAGTGCCTCACTGTGGAGACGGGCGCTCAGAGGGTGGGCAGGAGGTGGGGGGGCAGACGCAGAGCCCCTGGTCACTGCCCACAGTGCTGTGCTGAGTCCTCCCTCAGGAGGGGGGGGGCAGACACAGAGCCCCTGGTCACTGCCCACAGTGCTGTGCTGAGTCCTCCCTCAGGAGGGGAGGGGGGGCAGACGCAGAGCCCCTGGTCACTGCCCACAGTGCTGTGCTGAGTCCTCCCTCAGGGGGGGGGGCAGACGCAGAGCCCCTGGTCACTGCCCACAGTGCTGTGCTGAGTCCTCCCTCAGGAGGGGGGGGGGCAGACACAGAGCCCCTGGTCACTGCCCACAGTGCTGTGCTGAGTCCTCCCTCAGGAGGGGGGGGGCAGACACAGAGCCCCTGGTCACTGCCCACAGTGCTGTGCTGAGTCCTCCCTCAGGAGGGGGGGGCAGACACAGAGCCCCTGGTCACTGCCCACAGTGCTGTGCTGAGTCCTCCCTCAGGAGGGGGGGGCAGACACAGAGCCCCTGGTCACTGCCCACAGTGCTGTGCTGAGTCCTCCCTCAGGAGGGGAGCGGGGGCAGACGCAGAGCCCCTGGTCACTGCCCACAGTGCTCTGCTCAGCCCACCCTCAGGAGGCCTGGGTGGGGCGCAGGACCCGAGGCCCAGGTTCATCTGTGGAGTTTGGTAGAGGAGTCTCAGGGCACACCCCGGGGGGCTGACGGGATCAGGGGTCCCTGATGCGGCCCCCACCTTTCCATGTGAGATCTGTCTGAACAAAACATTTCAAAAGTTTAATTTTCTTGGAAAAGAGCAAACCTAGGTGAAGTCATCATAAAGCACACTGTTTTTTCTGAAATAGAAATTGCAGAACAGAAAACCAAACACCACTGGTTGTTGCAGACGAGACAGGCGGTATCTGTGGGCTGTCCAGGTGATGGCTCTGGGCCTCCTCCTCTGTAACCCCACACACACCCTCAGTGTGCTGGGTCGCCACTCTGCTCAAGCTGAGCCCGTGACTGAAGCTGAAGTTGTGTCTCCTCCTGGATGAGTCACGACGTGATGATTGGTCATTTGTACATCTTCTTTTGTGAAGAGACTTTTCACCTACCCCCGCATTTTTAACCCGGGTTATTTCTAGTTTTGTTTTGTGGGAGTTCTTTATATATTCTGTACTCAAATCCTTTGTCAGATATTCATTTCAAGTATTTTCCTTCACTTTGTGACTTGCCTGGTCCCCTACTTGTTGGGAGTGTTTTGATGAGCAGACATTTTAAATTTAGATGGCAAGAGTCACTCTTCAGTCACATTGATTTATTCTATTTGAGTTTTCTTTAACCCGAGAGGTTTCACCCCCAAGGGACCACTGGAGACACTTGGAGATATTCTGTTGTCACAGCTTGGGGATGGGAGCCTGGTGAGCAGAGACCAGTTCAGTCAGTTCAGTTCAGTTGCTCAGTTGTGTCCGAATCTTTGCAATCCCATGAATCGCAGCACGCCAGGCCTCCCTGTCCATCACCAACTCCCAGAGTTTATTCAAACTCATGTCCATCAAGTTGGTGATGCCATCCAACCATCTCATCCTCTGTCATCCCCTTCTCCTCCTGCCTCCAATCCCTCCTAGCATCAGGGTCTTTTCCAGTGAGTCAGCTCTTTGCATCAGGTGGCCAAAGTATTGGAGTTTCAGCTTCAGCATCAGTCCTTCCAAAGAACACCCAGGACTGATCTCCCCTAGGATGGACTGGTTGGATCTCCTTACAGTCCAAGAGACTCTCAAGAGTCTTCTCCAACACCACAGTTCAAAAGCATCAATTCTTCGACACTCCGCTTTCTTCACAGTCCAACTCTCACATCCATACATGACCACTGGAAAACCCATAGCCTTGACTAGACAGACCTTTGTTGGCAAAGAAATGTCTCTGCTTTTTAATATGCTGTCTAGGTTGGTCATAACTTTCCTTCCAAGGAGTAAGCGTCTTTTAATTGCACGGCTGCAATCACCATCTGCAGTGATTTTGGAGCCCCCCAAAATAAAGTCTGACACTGTTTCCCCATTTATTTGCCATGAAGTGATAGGACTGGATGCCATGATCTTAGTTTTCTGAATGTTGAGCGTTAAGCCAACTTTTTCACTCTCCTCTTTCACTTTCATCAAGAGGCTTTTTAGTTCCTTTTCACTTTCTGCCATAAGGGTGGTGTCATCTGCATATCTGAGGTTATTGATATTTCTCCTGGAAATCTTGATTTCAGCTTGTGCTTCTTCCAGCCCAGTGTTTCTCATGATGTACTCTGCCTATAAGTTAAATAAGCAGGGTGACAATTTACAGATCAGAGATGCTACTAAAATTATATAGTACTTAGCCGCCTGTTAACCAAAAAGAATTTTCTGGCCCCAAGTATCAGCAGTGGTGAGGCTAAAACAACCCTGGTCTATTCTGACACCAATATCCCTGTCTTAAGAGCAGACAGCCTCCAAACACACAGCATCATCCACATTTTCCTTAGGTGAGCATCAAGTGGGCATTCACCAAGATAGACTATATTCTGGGCCACAGAACAAACCTTAACACATTCAAAAGAACAGAAATTATACAAAGTATGTTCTTGGACCAAAATAAATAAAACTAGAAATCAATAACAGAAGAATTTCTGGAAAATCCCCAAATATGTGAAAGTTAAACAACAGTCTTCCAGATTGGCTCAGAGAGGAAGTCTCAAAGGAAATTTAAGCGTATCTTGTACAAATAATCAAGGGGTGGGGGAAAGCTAGAATGAACCATGCAATACAAGATTATAGTTAGAGACATGGGAGTGAATCCATGTTTAGCACCGTACACATGCCAGTGGATAAACAAAATAAACGACTGTAGATATGTGTGTGTGCTAGCTCTCTGTGCTGCTAAGGGAACCAGCGGTGAGCACACGCGGGGCTGGACCTTGGTTTCTAAACACTGCTTTCCTGAGCGGCAGCAGGGACCCCTGCAGGGACGCTGGGCCCAGGAGAGAAGAGGCCGGAGCGGCTGGCCCAACTTGGCTCTGCTCTGTCAAGACTGTTTCGGCTCTTCTAAGACCCTCAGCGTTTTCTTCCTGTCAGTTTCTCTAAAAACGGAGGCTGCCCTGCATCGACACCTTGGTCTGCGGAGAATTAACACCTTGGCGACACTGCAGTCCCCGTCAAAGTCTCTCTCCCCATGTGTGCTGGTCTGATTACGTGGAGCAGCGCCTGCAGTCCTCAGGCAGCCAGCCTGGGTGCATCCGCGCACACGCCCGGCAGACACAGTGAACTCACAGACGCGTGTCCTAACAGACCAACAGCAGGGGCGCGCTGCGGAGGCCGTGGCCGTGCTCTGCGGCAGGGCTGGCTCTGCACGGCTGCCGCCCGGCGCGCCTTGTTGCCGCGCTGGGTTCAGGTGTGGCCTCTGTCCTCTGTTTGGCTCACCCGCCCCAGTGCTTCAGTGGTTGTTTGTTTAGAGACCTCACTGCTGAGAGGCACTGGCCGACTCCCCCCATAGCACCATGCACCTCAGCTGTGTCCTTTGTCAGACCCCCTGGAGCTGGGAAAGGGCTCACCACCCTCACTCCACCAATGAGACGCAGCCCCCGTTCCCGGGGTGAAGGCCCCTGTCCCGGAGCAGATCCACGCGACCGGAAGCGTGGCCGCCCCTCCTCATTCCCAGGGTTGCAAGGCCACGTGTCAGCCCGGGGGTGTCAGCCAGAGGTGTGTGCACGGGGGCTGGCAGGGACCAGCTTCACTAAAGCGGCTCTAAGGGAGGTCTTTCCTGCTGCGAGACCCTCCTGTGTTTTCTCATACATGTCCCTTCTGCTATTAAAAGAGTCCGTTGTTGGCTTCAGGGCCCTCTAAGCCCACTGAGCGATGATGAAGCTGTGCCTCCTGGATGCCAAGTTCTCCCAGCGGCAGCTGACGCCACACCCGGACGGTCACAGATGACAGCGTCTGCGAGGGACACCAGGGTCCCCCCGGGTCTGCCAAAAGGCAGCACATATGCTTCAATAGAATTCAGGTTCCCGAATGATATATTTAAAGAGATCTGGTGTCTTTCCAAGCATCTTTTTTCCCATTTAAACTACTTTATAGTTCAACTTCTGAATTGTATTTTGAGGAAAAAGCGGCAACACTGCACACAGGATTATGAACTAGATTCCACTGCAAGGAGACCAGAGAGATTAAAATATCAGAAAGAATGATGAGTATTAAGGAAAAGCTCCCATTATTTATCTTCCATGTTATGACACTCTGTCAACATCAATGGAAATAAATGTATCATGAAAAAAATCTGCTCTCTTTACAAAGTGATGTGCCTGTAAGCCTTCAGAGATTAAAGCAACGGCTGTAAATATGAACCTGAAAAATTTAAAATAAGGGACACATTTTACACAAACACGCATATTTATATACATTGCACAATATAGGATACATTGAAAATGCGTATTATTAAGTAGTAGAGGATGTTTAGCTAGTTTAAAAACAGTCTGGGAGCTCCCCAGAAGGTCACATGTGATACTCCCAAGAGAGCCGGCAGCTCGACCCCAGGTCCGGGACAAATGAAGGTAACCGTCCACAGAGAGACCTGTGCAGGATTCATCGTAAGAGCCCCGAAGTGGAAACAAACGTCGGTCAGGTGCGGGAGAAGTTACCAGGGCTGCAGCCACATGGTGGAGTACTAGCTAGCCGTAACAGCAGAGGCGGCGGCCGCGGGCCACAGTGCAGGCAAGCCTTAAAGACCTGTCGGGTGGGAGAAGCCGGCACGACGGCACGGGCTGCAGGACTGCACGTCCATGGCACGTCCGGAACCGGCGAATCCGGCAGCCCGGGCACACGGGCGGCTGTCAGGTGGGGTGGGGGAGCTGGGCGGCTCCTCAGCGGGAAGACACGCCCTGACGTGGGTCACAGGGACCCATGAATACACCACAAGCCACTGCGCTGTTCACGTCAAGGAGTGAACTGCACGGTCTGTAAATTATATCCTAGTCAAGGGGCTAGGAATCAGCTGTGGAAACATGTTTAGTTTTCTGTCACTTCTCAACTGAAGTGAACTGTGTGATGATTTGGGAGGGGTTTTCAGGAGCCAGTGGAAGTCCCATCACTGGCTCACGGCATGTCCGGGGCCCTGGCCTCCCTGGGTGGGGAGCCCCGAGGCCGTGGAGTGAGCAGTCATGCAACTCCCACCAAACGCGGCCGTTTTCCTGGCGTCCTGTGAGGCGCCTGTGCATCTCTGGGGCACAGACGATGGCCCAGTCATTTCATGACGGTGTGCTCACCTTCCTGAGAGGTGACCCCAGGCCCAAGGTCCCCACGCAGGTGATACAGATTCTGCACAAAGATCGCTCCCTCCAGAGGGTGCGTGTGTTACTTCAGTGCTGCACACACATCTTCAAAGCCTGCGGTGCATCACCGCAGCTGTGTGACAGACTTGCAGCCCAGATGAGCAAGATGCGGAGCAGCGGCGTGTCCCAAAGCGGAGCTGCCATTACGGCCATGCTTCCGAGTCACGACAGGGCTGCGTGCTCCGCTCCTTCTCGGAGGGGAGAGACGTCAAGTTTCCAGGAGAGGTGGTGGCGGGCATTGAAGTGAGTCTAGCGCTGGGCCTCCCATGCTGAGAGGAATCATCTTACCCAGAGGCGGTGTTTCAGGCAACAAGGCGGGAGAGTTCCTGAAGCCAACACAGAGCTGGGGCTGCTCCCTCCAGGTGGTCAGAGCTGAGCATCGGGAGACACTCCTGGGTTGCCTGCCCTGTGGGTCGTGGACGGGAGACTCCTGGGGTTGCCTGCCGGCCAGGTTGTGGACGGGAGACTCCTGGGGTCACCTGCCCTCCGGGTCATGGATGGGAGACTCTGGGCCTCGGACACGGCTGTCCTCCTCCAGGTGGTCACAGAGCTTCTCTGGTCCCTGCAGAGGGACGGCTGAGGGCGGGGAGAGCAGGGCTTCGAGGCCGGGAGATCCCAGCCTGCAGTCGGGGTTTCCCGTTCCCCTGCTCCCTGGTGTGCGGCTGAGCGAGTCTGTGCGGTGGCCGCCCCGCCTGCCCCTCTGACGTCGGCCAGCCCAGCCCGCTCGCCCGGCCCTTGCACGCTGTGACCACGACAGTGGCCACCACAGTGTATGGGTCCTGGTGTGGAGCGAGGGCTCCGCGGAGGCATCGGGCTCCCTGGGCCGCGCCGGGCGAGGGCTGCGCTCAGGGGCGGCCAAGACCGTCTCGGGGGCTCGTCCGGCCACCCAAGGGCCTTCCACTGTGGTGGGCCTCCATGCTTTTCTCTATGTTTAAGATGGGTTTTTAAGCAAGCACAGAGTTTTCTCTTTATTAAAATTTCTGACACTTGCTGGTTTATATTAGAAGCTAGTGTCAGGGTGACAGGAAAACACCCACTGAAGGTTTCCCAAGAGCTCACAGCATCACAGTGCCCTGCTGGTTTCTGGACCACACACCCCAGGTGGATTCACAAGGGCAGCGTCGGCTCAGATCTGAACTTCAGTAAACATCCGAGGCGCTTCTGTGGCAGGTGGTGTCTGGACCCACTGACGCTTAGAGGAACGCAGGTCTACTGGGGCAGTGAAGGGCGCCCCACTGAGGGGCCCTTCAGAGAACCTGCATTTTCACCCATTTCATCCACAAACAACAACAAACACTCCTGTGAAAAGTCTGCCTGCGGGTGTTGGAGACTGGGTTTGTGTCTGCATCAGGGCTGGCCCCGGGGTGACCACACTGGGAAGCAAACGCTGAGCTCTGAGCACGCCAGGGTCTGCTGGACCCAGGCACTCTGCCCAGGGAACACGGCCTGTGCCCCAGGGGGCCCCACCCTGCACGGCCGGGGCACTGAGAGGGGGGCATGGCCACGGGATCCCTGAAGCTGGGGTGGCGCAGTCCAGGGGCGCGGCGCAGCAGGGGCGGAGGCTTCTTGCGAAGGAGACTAGAGTCTGACCACTTGTGCTGGAGCTCGTCAAACACTCACCAGCCGAACAGCGAATGGCAGCGCCCTGCCTGGAGAACTCGGGGGGGACATGCAGCCTGACTCTGTTGTTGTGCAGCCGCTCAGTCATGTCCAACTCTGCAACCCCATGGAAGGTAGCCCGCCAGGCTCCTCTGTCCATGGGATTCTCCAGGCAAGAGAACTGGAGTGGGGTAGCCATGCCCTCCTCCAGGGGATCTTCCCGACCCAGGGATGACCCCGAGTCTCCTGCATTAACAGGAGTCAATGCTTTCTTTACCGCTGAGCCACCGGGGAAGCACTTAGAACTGTCCTAGTCCTTCCCGGGCCAAGTCCCGGAGACACAGTCACAGGACATGCTGCCTCTTCAGCCCTGTCCCGGGCGCCCGTCTGAGGGCGGCAGAACCAGACCAGATCCGTGATGTGACGCTCACACTCAGGCCAGGGCGTCAGGGTCGGGGTCCCGCAGGCCAGCCCCTTCTGGGAGGGGCTCTCGGGGCCCACCTGAGGGGGTGCGTGTTCCAGTGACCAGCTTTCTGAGTCCCCAGACGCATACATTAAGAAGAGGCCTAACAAACAGGGCACAAGCAGCTCTGCTGGTCAGGCTTCCCAGCCCGTGTGGCTAGCAGGCAACCACAGGTGCGGCAAGAGGATGATCCACCAGCTTGGCGGCCAGTACATTACCACTAACCACCTCGGTACCAACGCACCTGCTGTTCACTGAGACACACTCACGGCCGGGTGCCACTGGGCCGGCACAGACCTGACAGACGGAACTCGGCCGCGCGGGCACGGCGTGCCCTCTGGAGGCAGAGTCTGCACACAAAGGACGGCAGTTAACACTAAACACCTCCAAGTCGTGGAGATCAAAGAAAAATTCAGTCCACATGCAGTGACTCTTTCATCATACCAATGGCAAAAGGAAGTGAGAAAATGTGGATTTTGAAGAGAACTGAAAACGCAGAGAGTCCATGAGTGACAGGTGAGACCAGCCACCACGGAAGCAGCCTGCCCCAGGAAGGGGGCCGGGGTGCAGCCCCTGCCTCTTCTGGACCATCCAGCATGGGGATGGCTGGGATGGTCGCTTCCTCGGGAAACCCTGCCGTCTCCCCACGTGGCCGAGACCCTGGCCGCCCCCCAGCCTCTCCTGCCCGTCCGTGGCCCCTGCCATCCGAATCAGGAAGGCGGGGTACCGCAGCAGCGCTGGTCCCCAGGGGCGCCCGCTGTCCTCTGACGCGCCTCCCCACACCCCACAGAGGCAGAGAGCAGGCGTCCTCGCACCCGGCCATCGGGACCGTGGGGGCGACCCCTGCACGCCACCTGCCCTAGCTGGACTCAGCGCGGTCCCCACACCTGCCCTCCTCATGGCAGCCCCTCACTGCACGCCACCCCAGCCCTTCCCGAGTCACAGCCTTGGGGGTCCCACTCTGTCCCAAGAATGTCTGCCTCCAGGCCGGTTTTCTCAAACCACACACCGTCACTAAGACAGCCCTGGTGACTCACCTGGGCCTCCTGACGGACACCTGATGGTGTCCACCCAGTTGGATCAACCTTTCTAGAACAGGAATCTGCTAGTCGACTTAAATTTCTTCAGTGTCTCTCTATGACTTTCAGGAACAGATTTTAAGACAATTATTAGCCTAACAAGGGAGATGCCTGGGACATAAGGTTATAGTAAAAATCATCACTAACAGTCCCACAGAATGAAAGCGAAAGTCACTCAGTCGAGTCTGACTCTTTGTGACTCTATGGATTGTAGTCCACCAGGCTCCTCCGTCCATGGGATTCTCCAGGCAAGAATACTGAAGTGGGTTGCCATTTCTTCTCCAGGGCATCTTCCTGACCCAAGGATCGAATCCAGGGCTCCCACATTGCAGGCAGACTCTTTACAGACTGAGTAACCAGGGAAGCCAACCCCACAGAATGGTCCCAGTTAAAATTTCCTTAAAAGCAATTCCATCCATGAAACATTATTAAGTGCCGACTATCAGGAAAATGGAGGTGAGTTCTACGCTCTCGAGAGACTTAGTGTGAAGTCTGGAGGGTGAGACCAACAGGCAACCAGGTAAACTCCCGGGCCAGCATGTGAACACATTCTGTTCTGCTGGCAACAGCCACTCTGTTCTGTGTTTTCCCCATTAGTACCAGAAATTAAAAACCACTGCGGCAGATAAATGTTTGTTTCCATTCTTCTCACTCCATTGTATTTTCTGACTGCTGATTTTATAGGTTAAATGTTTGACTACCTACCACTGTATAAAATAAGAGGTACATGCTATCACTACTTAAGAAGAAAGAGTTTTTTTTTTAACTATTGCCGTATCTAATGATAAATGCTGACTTTAACATCTATTTGAATAGTCACCATACAAATGTGGGAATCAATTGACAGTAAAATTGACCATCCTGCTGTGATTGGAGATAATCACTAAATGCACCTCCATCTGAAGTGAAAATAATAGTGTAACTGTACCACGAAGCAGATCATAAGCAGAGTCCCTGTCAACTAACAGGGTTAGCTGAAGGGCCATGGCATGACCACTGCCGGGATAATGAAAAGACGTGAGTGTACACTGTCATCTGAGGAGGCGACAACGTAATCAGCAAGTTGAGAAAGACACAGAAGATGGAACGGAAGAATTATGACACCAGATGTGCAGGAAAATGACAAAGAGAGGACTCTCAGTACGGGAACTCTACCGCAGTCAGAAGTCACCCGGTACTGGGAGGGGTCTGGCCCCGGGAGGGGGTCTGTGCTGGAAAAGCCACTCACCGTCTGGTCCAGGAGGGCGGAAACTCCTCCCCAGGTACACATGATGGTGTTGGACTTGGAAGTGATTTCAGAGAGTCCAGGTTAGTAATCCTCAAACACTCATCCCTTTCACACCATCAAGGAAGAGGCTCCCTGGCCATAACACCAAGCCCCGACTACCGCTGAGGACACGCGTCCCTCCCCGAGCACCTCCTACTGTATGTCTCACGTAAAATGAGCTCTGGGGACACAAAATATGGCAGAACTCCTGCGAATAAGCTCCATTTTATGGCTTTAAAATCTACATAAAATTATAATTCCACTTGAAGCTGGAAAGTCTAATAAAGTCACTGAGCATAAATTTATTAGTGTAGTAACTTTACAACACAAGGATAATTTGTTTTAAATACGGTATTATTTTTGAAGAAACAGTACTTATAGGTTACAAGGAGGTTTAGAAGACAATAAAACTGATTTTCGATATCTTTTCTCATTTTAACATTAACATATGCTTTTGGAAAAAATTCAGAAAATATTTAAAAGAAAATGAAATTCAGCCAGAAGTCCACCACCCAGAGATAACCATGACTAATACTTTCACATATTCATTTTCCATTGCTATGTCTGTTGGCTCATTTCATGTATCAACTTGACTAGACTGTGGGACCCAGCAATTTGGTCAAGAGTAGTCCAGGCAGCCAAACCAAAGGAAATCAGTCCTGAATATTCATTGGGAGGACTGGTGCTGAGGCTGAAGCTCCAATAGTTTGGCCACCTGATGCGAAGAACTGAGTCACTGGAAAAGACCCTGATGCTGGGAAAGATTGAAGGCAGGAGGAGAAGGGGACGACAGAGGATGAGATGGTTTGACAGCATCACTGACTCAATGGATATGAGTTAGAGAAAGCTTCAGGAGCTGGTGATGGACAGGGAAGCCTGGAGTACTGCAGTCCATAGGGTGGCAAAGAGTTGCATGCAACTGAGTGACTGACCCGAACTGAACTGAGTCTAGACGGCACTGTGAAGGCATTTTTTAGACGTGCATGCTTTAGTAGCTTAGTCCTGTTGGACTCTTTGCGACCCTGTGGACCATAACCTGCCAGGTTCCTCTGCCCATGGGATTTCCCAGGCAAGAATACTGGAGTGGGTCGCCATTTCCTTCTCCAGGGATCACCCTGGACCAGGGATTGAACTCACATCTCTGGCCTTGGCAATCAGATTCTTTACCAATGAGTTACCAGGGAAGCCCAGGGATTTTAGATGTGATTAATATTTGAATTTTTAGACACTGAGAAAGCAGAGTGCCCTCCATTATATGGGTGGGCCTCATCTAATCAGTTGAAGGTCTTAAGGAAAAAGACTGACCTCCTTGGGGAAGAGAAATTGTGCCTTCAGACTGTCTTCAGCCTCTAGCCACAAACTCAGGTCTTCCCTGGGGCTCCAGCCTGCCAGTCTGCCCTGCAGAATTAGAATCTGCCAGCCTGCACAATCATGAGAGCCAATTTCTTACAGTTAATCCCTGTCTATTTTCTCTTTCTCATACACACACACACACCTCTCTGTGTTTCTGGAGAACCCTGACTAACACACCACATAACACAGAGTCACAGATGCAGTGGCTTAAAGCAACACTCAAGGGTTAGCTTGCATTAGACCTGTAGGTCACAGTCTGGCCCACGGTGACCAGGCTCTCTGCTCACAGCATCACAGACGGACACTAAGGTGCCAGCCAAGCTGAGCTCTCACTGGAGGCTTGAACCTGTGTACAAAACAGAAACAGACTGACAGACTGAGAGAATGCACTATGGTTACCGGCGGGAAGGATGGGAGAAGAGACAGACAGGGGTTTGGGATGGACACGTGCACACTGCTACATTGTAAATGGGTAGCCAACAAGGACCTACTGCCCAGCGCAGGGAACTCTGCTCCATGTTACGTGGCAGCCTGGATGGGTGGGGAGTGTGGGGGAGAGTGGGGACATGGACATGTGTGGCTGAGTCTCTTTGCTGTCCACCTGAAGCTATTGCAACATTGGTAATCAGCTATACTCCAATACAAAATAAAAAGTTAAGAAAAGAATGAACATAAATTTTTATATATATTTGCCAAATTTTGCAATAAAAGAGATCTTAAAAACACCTTAATCTTAAAAAAATTATTTCAAAAGCAATTTGATTCATCAAAATCTCACCTTTTAATAGTCTGTGAAAATGATTTCTGTCATTGAAAATTAACTGATTAGTTTCACTTGCCTGGTTAGTGCCCTGGCAGTCTGTACTTTCATCCATTTATTTATTTGATATCTTATTTACACACCCAGTCCTAGCACAAACTTACTTATTGGAGGAATAAAGAAACAAATTCATATATTAAGTACAATACACCAAGGAAGGCAATGATTTCAATAGAATAACTCATCTTTACTACCTTTAGGAGAACTACATAAATCACTGGTGCTTTAGGTTTACTATTAGGCTTAATGTTTAATTTTGCCCTCAAATCTTACAGATTCACCTCTTTTTGCGCTAATCTCTTTATTCAGGGCATTCTCTGGAGACAGTCGGGGCTTTGACACCCGTCAGCTTCTGTTTAGTTAACAGAAAGTCCTGTCTGACTTCTCCTGAGTGTTTGGCTGATTATCCACGCCATCGCTGTTAGATATCTGAAGACCACAGAAGTAAAGAGAGCAACTTGCGTTTAAAGAGTGATGGCTTTCAGCACTCTTCATTGTTCGAGGGTGACAGCTCTCCATCATTAAGCAATCAGATCCGTTGGTTCGCCAGGAGATGAGCTGGGAACTGCCCTCAGCACTGTGGGGGACACGCGTGTCACGCTGGATGAGCAGGAGAGAAAGCGCACAAAAACAGCTGGGTGTAGACCGAGGGGTGTGGGGACACGTGTGCAGCTGTGAGGGTGGTCAGGAACAAGCTGACTTGCGGGGGGGATTCGAGAGCTCCTACGATGAGAAGTGGGAAAATGTTGGGAAGAAAGGACAGTGTATTACCTTCACCTCTAAGTCGAGTTCCCTTCCCACATGGCTGGAAAGGAAAGGTTGTCAGTATTAAACACTTTACACATTCATTACAGAATTTGAAAAAGCAATTAAAATGGAGAAAAATAGCTAATAGTGGCTGTCTTTATCCTCAAAAGTTGATCATTTCTTCATTTTTGAAAGATAATTTCTCTAAGTCTCAAATTCCGGGTTCACAGGTTTTTCTTTTAATACTTTAAAGGTGTCACTTCATTGTTTTCTGGCTTGACGAGCTTACGACAAAAACCCTGTGAGAATGTTTTGTTCCTCTGGATGTAATGTCCTTTATTTTTCTCCAGCTTTCTTTAAGATTTTCTCTTTATTCTTGGTTTCTGGTGGTCTGAATATGTGTGTATTTGTACGAGGTTTTGGTGGTTTGTTTGGGGGTACTTATCTTTCTTGAGATTTTCTAGATTCTTCAATCTGTGATTTACCATACTTCACTGTTTTCAGAACTCTTGGGCATTACATCTTCAAATGCTTCTTCTGTAGACGGTTCCCCCTTCTCTTTTCCTCCTGGGATTCAGTGCGTTTGACAATTTAATGTTTGCCCACAGCTCCTGAATGCTCTTTTCTGCTTTTATTTCCTACATTTTTGTGTGTGTGGTGATTCCCGTGGACTATTTTCAAGTTCACTGGCCATCACGCGGTTGTGCCGCATCTACTGATGAGCTCAGCAACTGAGCCTCTGCTCCTCACACCACGGTTTGCAGCTGCAGCGTTTCCACCTCCCTCTTTCTTACACTTTCTCTCTCTGCCAGTGTCCCTTTGGTGTCTTTGAGTACTCCACGTTTTCCCTTCGATCTTTATGGCATCAATCCATTATTTTAAAGTTCTCCCTGATGGTTCTGTCATCAGTCATCTCTAAATCTTCTCTTGGCTGCTCTGTCTCTCGAGAGTGGGTTTTACTTTCTTTTATTGCGTCTTTTAAGTTCTGATATTTCTGAATAGACGGCACGTTTGTACAAATGAAGGTCAACACCATATATAAAAAAAGGTATATTGAGGTGTCCTGTCCATCCCTGTCACACCTACTTCCTCCTGGCTCCTTAGATGTGAACATTTTTATTAGCATCTTATTCTTCTATTGTCTCTTTATGTATTATAATCTGACATGCTTTTTAGTCTTATTTTCCCATTTTATCATATAAAAGTGGCAGCATCGGGTCTTCCCAGGTGGCTCAGTGGAGGAGTCCACCTGCCAAGGCAGAAGACACAGGTTCAATCCCACAGGCTGCAGAACAGGTGAGCCCACGCTCCAGAGCCCGGGAGCTGCACCAGCTGAGCCCAGGGGCCACGACTCCTGAAGCCCGCGCCCCTGGAGCCTGCGCCCCCTGACAAGAGAAGCCGGGGCACTGTGACGAAGAGCAGCCCCTGCTCTCCACAGCTAGGAGAGAGTCCACACAGCAGCGAAGACCCAGCACAGCCAACAAACACATGAACAAAGTTAAAAAAGAGAGAATCTGTAATTACAATAAACATAAAAAGATTCTCAGTCTCTCACGTTTTTTTTTAAAGTGGCAGCTATATAATAATGTCCTGTACTTTGCTTTTTAAAGTTGATGTAATGTGGATTGCTCCACAATTAGCACACAGAAGTGTTCCTCAGTTTTACAGCTGCGTAATATTCTAGTATATCCTATTAATAATATTCTATTTCAATACTTGCATATATCTCTTGTTCAGTCAATACTATCACGGTGGACTCTGGATTACTGTGCCCTTTGCTGTTACTGACGATGTAACAATGAAGAGCATCTTACCTGTGTGACTTTTACAGGTGGACCCATCTGTGGGACCAGATCCCTGCTGACGGGCGTGTGGGGCTTCCTACAGTGATGCGCAGGAACTAGTGAACACCACTGCATTTCTGCACCTTTACACTTTAGGACGGGAGTTTAGATTTTTAGTTTTCAGCGGAATGCTAAAGCTCTCTCAGACTTTCAGTCACTGATGAGGTATGTGAACGTCTTTTCTGGCCTTTGCCTGTTTATATGACCACAGTGCTCATCTCTTCCTGACTGATTTGCAAGGTGTCTCCTTGTATTAGGAATGTGAGCACGTGTCACCTGTATCATGGGGCATTTCCCAGGTTTTCATGACTGTCTTACTTTGGTGACAGTACTTTTAGTTTGTTCATTTGTTTGTTGGCCTTTACCATGAATATGTTTTTAGTTTTATGAATTAAAATATGTCAATATTTTGTAGTTTCTCACTGTGGAATATGGTTGAGATATGCCTTCTCCAACTCAAGATTGTAAAATATTCATATATGCAGATTCATGTACATATATATGCATGTACATACGCATACCTGTATATACACACATATACATATACACACACCTGTATACACATATGTAGATATATACATACGCAGACATATACACATACCTGTATATACACACATATACATATACACACACCTGTATACACATACGTAGATATATACACACACAAATACACACACCTGTATAAACACACATAGACATATACACACACCTGTATACAGCCACACACGCAAACATGATTCTTATGTTTATATCTGTACCCCACCTGAGTTTATCTTTACATGTGAAGTAATTTGTAACATAAGCTCTCCTTTCTCTGCAAATTTAAAATGCTACCTTCTTGAGAGAATGACTCAGAGATGTTTAAATTTATTAGAGAGTTGACTTCTCAATTCAACTAAGCAGAAAAAAACCCTAAAATTAAATCTGTTGGTCTACCTTTCATAATAATAAAAAGTAAACTCTCCATATATTAATACATAAACTAATTTAAAACCTAGTAAATTGGATTCCATAGCATCTTGAAATTTACATTTCAGTTAAAACAGTTCTCAGTGGCATCTGCCTGTGGGCAGGGTCTGACCCACAGAGGGACAGAGTCTGTCCTCGATCCATCAACACAGCTCCTGAGAATCCTGGGCAGTGAGACAAGTGTGGCAAGTCTTTGGTCGTTTGCTTTTGCTTCATCTTTCTTCCCAGAGTGAAAAGACTGTCTGTCGCCTTGCACTACTTAGAGAGCACCACACGGCGACAGCGAGAACCCCCTGCCATGTAGGTCAGTTAGGAACAGCAGGACCGGCTGCTTTCTGGGTGTACCAGCAGGAAGACAAGACACTGCTCAACACAACCACTGTTCCCAGAGGTCAAGCAGCCTTCACAGCGGGGGCTTATACTACATGGCTCAAAAGGGCTGACGACGGGCAGCCCCAGACCCTTGCAGGTCTCAGCCAGGCAGATCACAGCAGGCTTGCTGGGCAAGGCCACCACACAGGAGAGTTTATGTGAGGCAGGAGGTGCGGAAACCCCTAGGGGTCAGCATGCCCGTACCATAGTTTAGCTAAAAGAATATCAATGCATCTTCAACCCGTCCAGTTAGAACTAAAGTATAATTACCAGGCTATTTCTGGCTATTTTATTTGCCTTCTTGAATACCATTATTAACGTCAATAGAATTAACTGTGCATACCAAGAGGAGAATAAAAACCTGAAGGAGGTCAGCAGACGCTAATTCTTTTGTTTATCATTTGAATCTTAATCCGCCTGTCAGTCAGCTCCCGCTGGTGAAGTTCTGTGGTGCTGGAGGGAAACACACCCGGGGAGCTGCTGAATTCCAGACTTTCTGCTCACGGCCGTATTTTAAACCCAACTTTGGAACCACCTCCTCCTTTCTCACAGAAAGCACGTGGTCCCTGGCATGCTCTCCTGCTGTTCAGGTGAAGTACTTTCCCTGAACGTGGGATTACAATAACCATTTTCATTCACACCCCTGGTCCCTTATATGGCCAAGGCACCTCATCCCTTTGAGTCAGGGTTTTGTTCCATAATGTGGGCACAGTTTTAACCTCCCCAGGGAAAGAACTGAGCTTTTGTGAGGTCATTTAAGATGAAAATAAATGAAATGTTATTGAAACCTATAAAATCCCAAGATGTGCTAAGATCCTAACAGGCAATAACAACTTAATTGACGTACCTCCCAGTAACATATTTTCAAGAGAAATTTCGTATCTTAACACAAAGAGCAACTTCCTATGGGAGTTTCATGGACTTTGTGAATTCGTAGAGTCGTCCTACAAGGCATGGCACCATCTGGGCAGGGCACCACCCGCTCCATGTCACGTATCCACTGCGGCGTCAGATTTGGGCAAAAAGAATAATCTGCACACACATACGGAGAATGTAGCACATGCCCCAGGAAGAGCGCCGACCTGCCGTTTCACCCTCTCGTTGAACCTCCACACCAGAGAAGCCACAGCTCGTGGTGGCAAAAGCAGGTGCTTCTTTGCATGTGAATCCAGACTTAGCTGGAAGGACCAGAAACACACACAGGCTGACAGCTAAGAACTGCAGTAGCGTTTTCATCATTCAACTGAATAGCCAAGTTCCTCTGTTGATATTTTGGAAATTAGTTAAATTTATCAACAATGTATCTTAGCATGCACCCCTACGTTCATTGCAGCGCTATTCACAATAGCCTAGACCTGGAATCGTCCTGTCTGTCCATGCAGAGATGAATGGATAAAGGAGATGTGGTACATATATGCAATGGAACACTTCTCAGCCATGAAAGAGAATGGAATTATGCCACTTGAGCAACATGGATGGACCTAGAGATTATCATACTATGTGAAGTAAGGCAAAAGAGAAAGACAAACACCATATGATATCACTTACATGTGGAATCTAAAATAACCCAAATGAATTTATCTGTGAAACAGAAACAGACTTACAGACCCAGAACAGACTTGTGGTTGCCAGGAGGGAGTGGGGGTGGGGATGGGTTGGGAGTTTGGGATTAGCGGATGCAAACTATTGCAGACAGGCTGGATAAACAGAAGCACAGGAAACTGTATCCAATATCCTGGGATAAACCATAATGGAAAAGACTTTAAACAGAGAACGTATACGTGTGTATAACTAAATTACTTTGCTATATAGCAGATTGGCGCAGCATTGTAAATCAACTATTTTTCAATTTTAAAAACCCCACAATGTATCTTCGGACAAATATATAAAGCATATTCTGTGATATTTGTAAAACTAATCCAGTTCCTGTTCTTACCTTGCAAAAACTTTGTTGCCTACATATGCACCTGTAAAGTTACAGTAAACAGAAAACTCCCCACTGTGACTGTCTCACACACACACAAACGTGCTTCTGATAAATAGCTGGAATGATCTGAGAAGACACGGATGGGTCACTGGCTATGACAGGTGCTCAAATATTAACACCTGACATAGAAATCGCCCTAGTATATTTCCTTAAATACTACGCAGTAAGTGTAACCAAAGTTCTGAAAGGTTTTTTAGAGGACTTTAAATTGACGGCCATTGAGTCTAATATTTTCCATCCTGGGATTTTCTGGGTTGACCGCTGGCTCCTGTGAGGGAAGCCCTGGGCTGGGGCGGGGGAAGTGCGGGGGGCTTACGTTTGGAGGTCTCCCAGCGGCCTCTGTCCGATGGATGTGAGCAGGGGCTCCGGCCGGAGGGCCAGCTTGGGGGACGTCTTGGGGCTGGAGTCCGAGTCCCCGCTGTCCTCATCGCCCATGGCTTTGATGTAACTCCCGCTCCTCATCCTCCTGCAGGGGATCTCGTCGTCTCTGCCCCCCAGGGGGCGCCCTCCCCACTCGTCCTGGGGCACCTGGGGAGAGCACACAGGGCGTCAGGGCCCCAGCTGCCTCCTGGGGACGCGGCCCCCAAAGACTCGGCTGGTCTCGGGCACTCAGCACCGAACGCCACACGCTTCTTCATGGTCTGCCACTCAAATCCCAAAAGGACATTCACATATAATCATTGCTTTTCCTCCTGTTATAAAAGTGATAAGTGTTATGGAAAAAGTGAGAAAATGTTAGAAAAGCAGAATGAGGAAAAAACGTAGTCTCAGCACCTGGAAGAACCACTGCTAACACTTAGATTTACTTCCTTGTGGTAAGAAGGCAGTTGAACGTTGAGAAACCTGGACTAAGAGGTCTCCAGTGTGGAAAGGAGGAAAGGAGGAGGAGAAGAAGGAAACCAGAGGAGGCGGCCCTGAGGCCCGTGCGAGCCGACACGGGGGCTGAGCCCAGGGCGGGGCCATGGCCCCACGCCGGGGCCCTGCGCGCCCGTGCCCAGGCCACGCCCAGACCCGAGTCCCGGCCCTCAGACCGGAGCTGTCTGCGGCGCGCGTGCAGGCTGCGCTGCGGGAGGAAGGACCCGCCCCCCGGAAACCCGAGGTCCCCACAGAGCACACGCACCACGGGGTGTCTCCACCACGGGCGCTCAGGGCGGAGCGGTCCCTTCACGCTCCACCAGCCGTGATGCTGACAAAAACCAAAACCACCCCAGGCAGTGGCCGAGTGCAGAGGGCTGTGTGAGGGCACACGCGCGGCACCATCGCATGGAGCTCTGTAGCCCAAGGACCCAAGGACCCAGTGGGAATCTCCCACCATGCTCTTCGTGGAGACAGGGGACGACACAGCTCCGTGTTGACAAAGTCTTCAGAGGTGGGGCTTGTCCTGTGGTTAATGTTTAGAGACATAAGTACACTCTGGCTGTGCTGTGCTTAGTCGTTCACTCCTGTCTGACTCCTTGCGACCTCAGGGACCCCATGGAGCCTGCCAGGCTCCTCTGTCCATGGGGATTCTCCAGGCAAGAATACTGGAGTGGGTTCATTCTAAAAGGAGTCTTGCCATCTTTCCACGTTTTTTAAAAAATTTTTTTTAATTGAACTTCATCTCATTCACAACGTTGTTAATATCTGCTGTATAACAAAGTGATTCAGTTATACATGTATACATTGCTTTTCATATTCTTTTCCATTGTGGTTTATCACAGGATATTGAATAGTTCTCTGTGCTATCCAGTAGGACCTGCTGTTCACCCACTAGTTTACATCTGCTAACCCCAAACCCCCAGTCCTTCCCACCCCTCCGGCCCCCTTGGCAACTGCAAGCCTGTTCTCTGTGTCTGTGAGTTTGTTCTGTAGATGTGCTCATTTGTCATCTCTCCAGTTTTGATGGGGCCACTGGACCGTTCGTCACCGTCCCAGCCAGGGACACACAGGGCTGGCCGCGAGGGCAGAGTTATCAGCTGAAAGCGCGTTTTCTCCATCTTCCATCTTGCAGACTGCAGCCCAGGGCAGGACAGATGCCCCTTCTGGGGCCCCCGCCAACACGCAGGGAGCGGGCGCCCCTCAGTGAGGGTGAGCATGTAGGCACCGAGCCTCCCACGCCCCACGGTGACGCTCCACGGAGCCTCCCTGCAGCCTGTGTGTGGAACCAGCCCCCACCCCAGGCCAGGCTGGGTCCATGAAAGACACGGAGACATGCCAGCCTCATGTGGACGAGGAGGGGGCTTCACAGGACTGAGACTCTGGGTCCTCATAGGCCTGACCCTCAGGGCGGCGTGGCCCAGGGACTCACAGCCGCAGAGCAGGGCTTGGGGGCAGCATGTCCAAGCTCCCTACAGCCAGGTGCTGACTGCCCATCTCCAAGCGGCTTTCAAGGGGATGGTGACCCCGGGGAGCAGGTGGGCACGAGACCACAGAGGGCAGTGCAGAGCTGCCAGAGACACTGCGGGAGGAAGAAACGCCGGGAACACAGTCACTGGGGCAACAGACACAGGTTTACAGGAGTGGGGGCACTCGGGAGAAGAGATCAGGACGAGGGAAGTCTGGGCTTCTCTGTGCATCCAGGCTCTCACCTCTCTCCTCGCGGGGGTCAGTTTCAGCAATCCCGACAAACTGGAGGACGGACAAGGCTGTGGGACAGAGGCTGCCCCCTGCCTCATGCCCAGCAGTAACGCGGGCCCACGCTTTATGCCACTAGTCGGAAGACTCGATCTGTGTGTGCCTTTGACCTAGCAACATCCCCGGACAACAGGATTCGTGCCGGGGACTGTGAGCTGATCATTAGGGTCAAAGGAGGGAACTGATAATATCTGATGGGGTGGCTGAACATATCTACTAAATCATACCATGGATAATATGCAGAACTAGTGTTTAGCCAAGGAGAGATGTCCACGAGGGAGAGCAGTGTTTAAGGTGTGGACACCATGTTTCTATACCTTAAAGGCAGAAGTGTGTGTGTGTGCATGCATGTTCAGTTGCGTCCGATGTTTTGAGACCACATGGACTGTACCCACCAGGCTCCTCTGTCCATGGGATTTCCCAGGTAAGAATACTGGAGTGGGTTGCCATTTCCTCCTCCAGGGATCTTCCCGACCCAGGAATTGAACCATGTCTCCTTTGTCTCCTGCACTGGCAGGGGGATTCTTTACCGCTGAGCCACCAGGGAAGCCTTGAAAGACAGAGATGCTGTATCATGCATAGAAACACAGCCGGAAGGATGTGTGATTATCACTGGGAGACAGTAACGGTGGGCTTTTCAATGATTTTTTTTTATATTTATATTTTCTAAATTTTCTACATGGACCATATATATATTAATAACTATTGTAATAAAAAGTAAACTTATTTTTTTAATTTAAGAAAATTTAGTCCCAAATGAGAATACATTTCAGTAGAGGAGACAGGCATAAAATAACGTGAATTATGGTTTAATTAGGGCAAAGAAGGAGATGCAGAGGGCAAACAGGGAAGGACCAGAGGAAGCTGTCGACAGAGAGGAGGTGATCAGGGAAGGCTTCCTGGAGGTGAGGCTGGGGGCTCTAGCTCACTGGGACTTGAGCAGAAGGCACAAGAGAGGCTCACAGAGGCTCTGGCTCCCCCGCCAGCACCCCGGAGAGATGAGGGGCTCAGCTGTCCAGCAGGTGCTCCAAGGAAGCTGGCGGGAGGCGGATGGGGAGGAGCCATGTGCCAGGGAAGATGCATTCCCGCTGGCAGCTTATAGAATTTTTGTGAATCAAAAAACATGCTTCTGTAAAAAAAAATACAAAGTAAAGATTTTTTTTTCCAGCAGCTTGTGAATTAACTAACAAATGAGATCAGCTTGTATATTTTTGTTTCTGATTGAAGCTGCCAATTTCGCAGTCTTTGACAGACGAGATTTCAATACAGAAGGAGAGTAAACCAGAGTTAAGAGTGGTTGCAATACTGATTCCGAAGCATATGTCTGCAGACTGTCAGAAGAACGGGGAGTGACCCGGAAACGCCACCATGCCTCAGTAAAGAACACCTTCTCCAGCACACTACAGGGCCACAAACCTGCAGCGGCAGGTGTGAGGGCGGCCAGCATGGACCCCAAAACATCAAGTGCTTTCATGAACGAATAAACTTCTTTTCACGGTATCCACAGCCTCCGCAAATCCATGCACAATCTGTGCTGCATTTAGAGATAATTATTACTCTTATTTCCTACTTGCTTATAGCAGTTAGTGACATTTACAGTTTCTGAATAGGCATCTTCCTAAGGTCGAGGTGAGTGTAGATTTCAGTATCTCCTGCTTGTTGCTTGAAGGAGACTTCAGGCTGCAGATTAAAATGTCCTTTCTTCCCTTCAAGCAGCATGGCAAAGGGACAAGGGCTGGGGTTTTGTAATAATATTCTCTTCCAGATGCTGAAACCAAGGAAGAAAATGCCATCAAACACTAGGTGTCCATGTGGGGACATGTCTTCTCCATTCAGTCCAAAATTTTGTTGTTTTGTTTTAAATGCACGCCAGGCACACTTGCCCTGGGAATATAACAGAGCAAGATAGCTGGGCTTCCCAGTTCTAGGCTGTCACAGTGCAAGACCATGGGTCCGAGGGGGTGCCCTTGAGGGCAGCCCAGACATGTGTCTGGGGCAGCCTTGATGCCACACACTGGAGGGATGTGGCCAGCACCCTGGGGGCCAAGAAGCAGGACGCAACTCCACCCGCTGGAGGACTGGCTGCTGTCTTGTGCGACCCCACCCCCTGGAGGGCTGGCTCCCGTCCTGTGCGATCCTAGCATTTGCCTTCATGTCTACGACGACCCGAGCTCTTTTCTGTATGTAAACCAAAGTGCTCTTGGTTTCCTCTGCACGGTGTCACTGATGGAGGGAACTATGGTGCTCCACCTGGAGGGTCAGAGCAGCCTGCAGGTGGGTCTCTGAGACTCCCTCCTCCGGTCCAGATTAGCAGCAAGTCTCCACTCAGAAACGAGCTCCCGAACACTCCACTTCCCTCTGGACATGTCTGTCAGGGCCCAGGCGATTTTATATTAAGATTCATGTTCTTATTACAAGTGACCTTCCTTTTATTTCTCTGTTTTATTAGCGTTTGGAAGCTTTATACACAGACACAAGCCTGTGCAATTGAGCCTTGAACGACGTGGGAGCTGGGGTGCCGCCTATCCACGCAGCGCAAAGTCTGAGCATAACGTGCAGTCAGCCTTCCAGGTGCGGTTTAGGAAAACCATCCATCTTTACCAAACGGGCCTTTTCTGGTTTCTGCCTCAAGTACTTCAAAGGTCTCTGGCCTTGGGTGCTCCCACATGGTCAGACGTAAAGGCTGACTTCCGATCAAGAGATGAGGGCGTGGGTCAGCTCTGAGACTGACTCCTCCACACCCTGTCTGAAGTGACCCCACCTCTGTCCGGACTTTGTCCCCCTATTCCAGCACACGGGGGCAGGGCCGACGGGAGTGACGGGTGTCCAGCACGTGGACCGACCCGGGAGGCTGCGACCGCTCACTGCCTATCCATCAGGTGCTGGTTTGGTCTCGGGCCTGTGACAGGCAGGTGTTTGAGAAATGTTGCTGAAATAAATTCTTCATTGACAGATGCTGGGGTTTGAGCATTTGCCAGCCGTGAGCCTGGTAAATCTCTCTGCCTCATTGATCGCGTATACATCAGACGCTGTGGTTAGATTTGAGAGAGTGTAAGAAAGGCCCTTGGGAAACCGTCAGTCACTACAGAAACGTGTAATATTGTGTGGGTGAACATTCTACTTCATTCTCGTTCACCAGTTAAGAATGGCAGGGCCTGTGTGTGACTGAACGTTCGCGGTGGGAAGTCAGAGGAGCTGACTCGTGAGCTGGCACGCCCGCCGCCCTCGGCACAGAACGCACTGTGTGAAGAACACTGGGAAAGGCGGCGGCGTAGGCTGCATTTCTGTGTGCACTCGAGCTGGGGGCCAGGGGGCCTCATCAGCTTCATGAGTGACCCGGAGGCAGGCTGCTCACGACCCACAGTGTTTGGAGCCCTGTCCTGTGAAGGACGGTGGGGCAGGCTGCGTGCCCGGGGCTGGGACGGGCAGACCTTGGCAGAGGCTGGGTGCTGGGGGCAAGGCTGAAATGCCCTTCCAGCCTGGGGAAGCCTCCATGCCCACGGTGACCCTCAGGCTCCATGTCCTCTGCTCATCTCCTCCGACAGCTCCCAGAGTGTCAGGGTGGGAGCTCTTCCCCCAGCAGACCCCAGACAAGACACTGCAGCACAGCCAACACAGACACAGGGGGAGACTGGAGGGACCCCGCGGGTCTGGACCACCAGTCGGGCAGAAACAACAGAGAGAGGAAGGAGGGACGGAAAGTGAAGGAGGCAGGGGGAGAGGCAGGGCCCAGGACGGGAGAAGGGGACCAGAGCTGGTGCTGGTCCTGGGCTGTGTGATGCTGCAGGGGGCTGCACTGGAGGGGCCCAGGCCCACGTTCCAGGTGTGACAGAGGCAGCTGCCCCCATCTGTCCTCCCACCAGGGCCAGGCAGCCACCATCCACCTTGTGTCCCTGGAACTCAGGGCAGGGCGCGACAAGGGGGCCATCCGATCCTGAGCTGACCAGCTGCACGCCACCCACCTCGTCAGTGTGACATTCATTAAAACTCTGACCTTAGATGCTGTGTCTGCCAATGGAGGAAACACCAAAACAAGCTCTTTCAAAGAATAAAATGAATCAGAATTTTCTTTCAATTCTGTTGTCTGCTTTGACCTACTTAAAAACATAAAAAGAACTTCCTCTAAAGTTAACTATGTATTCTGTACAAACCAAAGGTGAAAATAAAATAAAACGCTTTTGTTCAGCTCCAAATTTCTCTAGCTTCTGGTGGAGAAAATAAAAAGAGCCTGTGAGCATTTATTTCTCCCCTCTGTTCTTTTAAATCTTATTCCTACAGCAGCAGCTACAGACAAACTCTTCCACTTCCCTGCCTCTGATCTGGCCGGGGAGGATCCCCAGGAAGTGCAGTGCAGTCAGCAGGAGTCTGCGGGAGGGCTGGGGCTCCCAGCTCCCCGAACACCAGCAGTCTGGGGAGGGGTGGGGCCTGGGGCGCTCCAGGTCTCACATCTGTGTTTATCACAGTCCTTTACAGACGTTCAGGCAAAAACTTCCTATTTATGCATTAGCAAGGACGTCCCTGGTGCCTCAGTGGTAAAGAACCTGCCTGCAACGAGGGAGACCTGGGTTCGATCCCTGGGTTGGGAAGATCCCCTGGAGGAGGGCATGGCAACCCATTCCAGTATCCTTGCCTGGAGAATTCCAGGGAGAGAGGAACCTGGTGGGCTACAGTCCACGGGGTCACAGAGAGTCGGACACAACCGAGCATGCAAGGGGGCATTTAGCAAGTAACTACAAGTAAAATTTAAGTCTCTTAAATATTAATATTTTAATTACTGTTAATCAAATATTACTTTTAATATAAATAAGCAATATTGTTAAATATTGCTATTTAAATCCATCTGTCTCTTTGAATAAATCTGCCTATGAAAGCAATCTGATGAGCAGATTTTCCTTTTAAACCAGATCCACTGGGTCATGGACGATGCTCCAGGTGGCGGTTGGAATTGCTAATGCAATTCGCAGCCATCTGATGCCTGAGAAGAATCGCGGTTGCTTATCTGCCTGGTTAACTGACTGCCTAACGACTCAGCCAGCAATCAGATGCTGGCGATCAGACGGTTACTCAGGATTCCAAGAGGGTCTCTCCAATCTCGTGCACAGCCCCCATCACCCACTGAAGGGCGGATTCGAATGCAAATTACATGTGGCCTGAAGGAAACTTCAGGTTTTAGGGCTTTGCTAACAGTGCTGTTGGCTGAGAGAAGTAACTGCAGAGGCCTTTTGAAAGAAGAGGGGCCTCTTAGCGCTGGGCTCCCTCTCACTTGGGCACGTGTGGTTAGGAGCCAAAAGGACAGGGAGGCCCAGCAGAGGGTCCCACACATCACGGCCTCCACGCCCACCATGTGCCTGTTGTTGCCTGCGGTATGTTTCACCCACACCCCAGAGAACGGATTCGGTTCCTACAACCAGGCTCCCTGACGTATCCAAGGTGTAAAGCTGCCAGCGTGGGGAAGGCTGGTGAGCTCATGCAAACTCACTCAAACTCACTCCTGGGCCCCACTGGCCACTTTCAGATGGGGAAATGTTGCTGTGGGCGCACACGTCGTGGCCGTCACTGGATCCTGCAGCCTCAGAGGCCCCCGGGGCTGGCCCGCCACACTCCAGGTCCTTCCGGGATGGCCCCACCAGTAGCCTGCAGAGTCGGGACGCCCCCCTCACCTGCAGAGCCCGGACGCCCCCTTCTCCTGCAGAGCCCGGACGCCCCCCTCACCTGCGGAGCCGGGACGCCCCCCTGACCTGCGGAGCTGGGACACCCCCCTGACCTGCAGAGTCTGGATGCCCCCCTCACCTGCAGAGCCTGGACGCCCCCCCTCACCTGCAGAGCCTAGACGCCCCCCTCAGCTGTAGAGCCGGGACGCCCCCTGACCTGCAGAGCCGGGACGCCCCCCTGACCTGCAGAGCCGGGACTGCCCCCCCTCACCTGCAGAGCCTGGACGCCCCCCTCACCTGCAGAGCCTGGATGCCCCCCTGACCTGCAGAGCCCGGATGCCCCCTCTCACCTGCAGAGCCCAGATACCCCCCTGACCTGCAGAACCAGGACCCAGCCCTCACCTGCAGAGCCCGGACGCCTCCCCGACCTGCAGAGCTGGGATGCCCCCCTGACCTGCAGAGCCCGGACGCCCCCCTGACCTGCAGAGCTGGGACGCCCCCCCCACCCCTGACCTGCAGAGCCCGGACGCCCCCCTCTCCTGCAGAACCGGGACCCAGCCCTCACCTGCAGGTAGTGGCAGGGCCGCAGCGGCGGCTTCAGCTCCGGGGGCCCGGGTGGCTTGTCCAGGTGAAGGGAGCTCTTGCGGTAGGCCTCCTTGGCCTGGCTCACGGTGAGCGTGGACCAGGAGCTGCGCTTCATGTACTTGGCGTCTGGCGTCAGGGCCAGGCCCTCGCAGGCCGAGCACTTGACGTCGTTGTTGCTCTTGGAGGTCCGCAGCGAGAGGTCCCCGAAGGGGCCGGGCAGCGCATCGGGGTAGCAGCGGGCCGCGGGCTCGGCGTGGGGCCGGCCGAGCGCGCTGGAGGCGCGGCAGGTGCTGTCGCTGTCCAGGTTGTCGTCCGAGCCCCACCAGCTGCCCGGGCCCCCGCGCGGCCGGCCCTCCACCTTGCGCTCGCGGCTCTTGCTCCGCCGGCCGTGCTTGACGTGGTGGCCGTGCGCGTGCTCGTCCGCCCTGCCGTCGGCCCTGGTGCCGTTGACGTGGCCCTTGGACGAGCCCTCCAGCGAGTGGGACTTGGTGAAGAGCTTCTGCACGGAGTGCACCAGGTGCCGGATGCGGCCGGGGCTCTCGCTGCGCTGCTCGGCGGCCGCGGAGGCGCGCTGGTACTGCAGCGTGTGGAAGCCGTCCCGGTGCAGCGGCAGCTGCTTCTCGAACTGGTCCAGCAGGTTGGCCGGGATGCGGTTGATCTTGGCGCCCGCGTGGGCCACGGTGCAGTCGTCCCTGCTGTCGTAGTGGGAGCTGTAGTGCATGCGGGGGAAGGTGCTGCTGGACACGTGGTCGCCCAGCACCACCGGCAGCATCACGCAGTCGGAGTGGATGGAGGTCCGCGGGGAGCAGCGGTGGTGCTCCAGCGGGCAGCTGTCGGCGGGGCTGAGCAGGTAGGGCGGCCGCGCCTCGGGCCCATGGTGCAGGTGGCCCAGCTCGCAGTCCTCGGGCGGCGTCAGGCCACACGTGTGGCCGGAGCACAGCGGCGGGTTCCGACTCCCGGATAAGCCCTTCATAGTCCTTGGTGCGGGGGAGTACCTCTCTTCATTGAAGTGCGGAGTCGGGGACCATGAATACTGCTGGTCTGTCGAGAGAACACAGAAGCCGGGTCAGACGTGGAGCGACTTGGAGGGAAACCCTGTGTGGACACCCGCGTCCACACGTGAACTGTTTTTATCCTGGGGCCACTCCTGATTTGGACACTCAAGTGAACGGCTGTTTTTTCACACCACATGGACAGCTCCAAAGTCCAGGAGTATGAAGAAGAGTAACCAGTGTTCCCCAGCGTGGTTTTGCAACTACAAATACTGAATGTCTAAAATGGTCATCAGGCCTTAACAGTAAGATTTGGTGGTGTTAAGCAAGCAGTTTGGGGGAAAAGAGTTACACTGACTACATTTGAGTGTTGTAGTTCAGTCTAAGAAGCTTGAGGAGTAACACCTGCTACTTAAGCAGTGATTAGCTGGTGGGCTGATGAGCCATACAGAGGGCTGGCCGTCAGCCACGTAAAGCCACACGCTGGCCGTGCAGGCAAGGAGCAGAGGGGACCTTCTCAAGGCCACCATCCAAGTCAATGTGAGGATGAAGCTGTGATGCCCTGATTTCCTGTTTCGCACTGTTGATTTTGAGCTACACGATCCTAGTCAGAAAAAAAGATTTCATTTTGTGAGTGGTGCTACTGCACAAAGACCCTCGAACCACCAGAGCTGACCTCTGCAGGATGCTGGGTTTGCCAGGGGGAAGGCTGCTCAGTCCAGTGGTTGGAACGGGGCCTCTGGACATGACTAGTTAGGTTCTGCCCCCTCTGGTGCAGGACTCTAGGTGGGCTTCCGTGTCCTCAACCTTGGAGGTCCAGGAGGAGGGCACGCAATGGTTACTCCAGCTACCTTACCATGGTTGTGGTTGTTACCATTTTCAGCCCTCAGCATTTATGAAGTTCAGGTTTACTGGGCTCCAGGCTTTGCCCCTCATTCTACATCTACTTCCTGCTGTCCTAGCGTTTATGCTTCTATTGCTTCCAGCTGGCCGTCAAAGAGGTGCAGGAGATACAGACTCTAACACAGCACACTGTATGCATATGTAATGTTTACACATAATGCATATATCCACACATAATATGTGTACAGTACACAGTATGCATTTAATATAATATATACAGTAAATACAGACTTTATAGTGTATGTGTGCTGTGCAGTGCTTAGTTGCTCAGTCATGTCCAACTCCTTGCAACCCCAATGACTGTAACCTCCCAGGCTCCTCTGTCCATGGGGATTCTCCAGGCAAGAATACTACAGTGGGTTGCCATGCCCTCCTCCAGGCGACCTTCCCGACCCAGGGATCAAACCCAGGTCTCCCACATTGCAAACAGATTCTCTACAATCTGAGCCACCAGGGAAGCCCATTATAGTATATAGTATACACACACACACACACACACACACACACACATAGCTTCCTCAATGGCTCAGCAGGTAAAGAAATTTGCCTGCAATGCAGGAGACACAGGTGACGTGGGTCTGATCCCTGGGTCAGGAAGATCCCCTGGAGGGCATGGCAACCTACTCCGTTATTCTTGCCTGAAAAATCCAATGGACAGAGGAGCCTGGAGAGCTACAGCCCAATGGGTCACAATAGTACATAGTATGCATATATGATATATAATGTAATACATACAGAAAATACAGACCCTAATATGTACAGGCATGCTGCAGCCCACAGCGTCATGGAGAGCTGGACACAACTAAGTAATTGAACAACAATAACAAATATGTACAGGAAACCAATTCTATTACAGTATATAACATACACAAGTAGTTCAGTTCAGTTCCACCCCATGAACTGCAGCATGCCAGGCCTCCCTGTCCATCACCAACTCCGGGAGTATACCCAAACCCATGTCCATTGAGTAGGTGATGCCATCCAACCAACTCAGCCTCTGTCGTCCCCTTCTCCTCCTGCCCTCAATCTTTCCCAGCATCAGGGTCTTTTCCAATGAGTCAGCTCTTCACATCAGGTGGCCAAAGTACTGGAGTTTCAGCTTCAGCATCAGTCCTTCCAATGAACACCCAGGGCCGATCTCCTTTAGGATGGACTGGTTGGATTTCCTTGCAGTCCAAGGGACTCTCAAGAGTCTTCTCCAACACCACAGTTCAAAAGCATCAATTCTTTGGCGCTCAGCTTTCTTTCTAGTCCAACTCTCACATCCATACACGACCACTGGAAAAACCATAGCCTTGACTAGACGTACCTTTGTTGACAAAGTAATGTCTCTGCTTTTTAATATGCTGTCTAGGTTGGTCATAACTTTCTTCCCAAGGAGTAAGCGTCTTTTAATTTCATGGCTGCAATCACCATCTGCAGTGATTTTGGAGCCCAGAAAAATAAAGTCAGCCACTGTTTCCACTGTTTCCCCATCTATTTGCCATGAAGTGATGGGACTGGATGCCATGATCTTAGTTTTCTGAATCTTGAGCTTAAGCCAACTTTTTCACTCTCCTCTTTCACTTTCATTAAGAGGCTCTTTACACAAGTAGTATGTATAGGTAATACATATATTCATTTATAACATGCATATATTATATGCAGAAATAAGGCTCTATTACAGTATACTATATATATAATATAAATATGCATACACAGGAAATAGTCTATGATTGTGTATAATATGCACACATAACATGTATATGTAATGCATATATATATATAGTATGCATATATATGGGGCTTCCCTGGTGGCTCAGTGGTAAAGAATTCGCCTGCAATGCAGGAGACGTGGGTTTGATCTCTGGGTTGGGAAGATCCTCTGGAGCAGGGTATGCAACCTACTACAGTATTCTTGCCTGGAGAATTCCATGGACAGAGGAACCTGGCCGGCTATAGACCATGGGATTGCAAAGAGTCAGACATGACTGAGCAACTAACATGCATATAATACACATAGGGAATAGATTCTATTGCCATGTAAAATGGACACATAACATGTATATATAATGCATATATTCATATATAATACACATATAGTATCTAGTAAGGATACAGTATACACAGGGAACAGATCCTGTTAGAGTGTATAATGTGCACACGTGACAAGCATCTGTAATGCATACACCCCGACACAATGTGCACATGCAGGGAACACAGACGGGGTGGTGGGCCCCGGGAGGCCACTGGCCGGCCCCAGCCTGTGCCAGGCCCAGCAGAGGCTCCGAGCCCCGAGGAGAGCGGGTAAGCCCAGGGCCCCGGACTGCTGGCTTGTCTCTCAGCCTCTGGGAGCATCCTGCGCCGTGTCACGCCAGCAGCCGCTCTCACGGGTCCTCTCCACGGCCTGCCCCCCGGGCTGCGACGCTTCTTGTCTGAGACCCGGCATCAGCACCACCCGCCTGGGCTCAGACGAGCCTGGGACCCCTGTGTGCGTGTGCGGATGGGGTCAAGAAGGGCCCCCCGTCAGCGCCAAGGGCCTCATGCTCTCAGGAAGGAAGCTGACTGAGCCCGACCCCGCCTCAGGGTCCAGCACCCCTCCCAGGACCGGGGGCCCTGTCCCCCTCCACCAAGAGCATCCCGCTTTTTTCACTCACAGACCTACCCCGGAGCCACCTCGCGAGGCGAGGACCCGCGCTCACAGAGCCACCCACCCTGGCCCCAGAGGCGCCCCTCGGGCCACCACGGGAAACAGGGAAGAAAGCAGACAGAGACGAGGCGTCTCCCCAATGGCCAGTGACCCAATTCTCTCAATGACCCCGCAGGAGAAGCATCACCACCTGCCAGGCACCGGACCAACGATGCCTGTGGAAACGAGGTAGGACCCTGCGGAGCCCAGGCACATGCCCCGCCACATGCCCCGTTCTCAGCTTGGAGAAAAGCCTTTAGTCTCCAGGCTTCCCAGAGCCTCAAAGAGCAGAGCCAGCAGTTACTAGCTGGGGAAGTGAGGGAATTGCAGAAAAAAGGAAAACGTCCTGAAGAAACGAGACGAGAGATTCAACACCAGCGCAGCAATGAGAGAGGGTCCCGGTTGCTCCTCAGGGATGGACGTGCCATCTGACACATATCTTGGGGCTGTTCTGTAGGAAACAAGAACCCTGCCTGGGTGGAGGGTGGTGACTACATGCTCACACCCCAGACCAGCCGGAGGCCGAGGTCTGAGGCTCCTGCAGTGTCACCCCATGCGCTCACACCCAGGCTGGCCAGGAACAGGGGTCTGAGACGCCGTGGTCTCGGCCGGGGCCTCCCGTCAGTAACCGGTCTGCTCCTGAGTCCAGGAACAGGGATCTGAGATGCCGTGGTCTCGACTGGGGCCTCCCGTCAGTAACCGGTCTGCTCCTGAGTCCAGGAACAGGGATCTGAGACACCGTGGTCTCGACTGGGGCCTCCTGTCAGTAACTGGTCTGCTCCCGAGTCCAGGAACAGGGATCTGAGACACCGTGGTCTTGGCTGAGACACCGTGGTCTTGGCTGAGACACCGTGGTCTTGGCCGGGGCCTCCCGTTAGTAACCTGTCTCTCCTGAGTCCAGGAACAGGGATCTGAGATGCCGTGGTCTTGGCCGGGGCCTCCCGTCAGTAACCTGTCTCTCCTGAGTCCAGGAACAGGGATCTGAGATGCCGTGGTCTTGGCCGGGGCCTCCCGTCAGTAACCTGTCTCTCCTGAGTCCAGGAACAGGGATCTGAGACGCCGTGGTCTTGGCCGGGGCCTCCCGTCAGTAACCTGTCTCTCCTGAGTCCAGGAACAGGGATCTGAGACGCCGTGGTCTCGGCCGGGGCCTCCCATCAGTAACCTGTCTCTCGTGACTCAGGCCTCTCCACGCACTTGGCCTCACTGAGCGTCTGGCACCACCACGCTGGCCAACACCAGTGTGGGCTCCAAGGCCCCGCCCCAGGCTCCACAGCTGCCACCTGTCAGGCTGGTCCAGACGAGGGGACGAGTGATAAGAAGAGGACTGAGCTTCCCCGATCCCAGGAACTTGGGGGGTGAGAGGTCTACTGGGGAGCGCCTGCCGGCAGGAGAAAAAACAAAACTTTCCCAGGGACGCCAGGGTGGGGGTGAGGCCGGGCGCGGGCTCCTGGGGGTAGCACGGGGTCTGCGATTCCGGGTCTAGGGGCCCTTCACCCCCCGGCACAGCCTCGCTCCGTCCAGCGTGAGCCGCTCAATGGGGGGGGGTGGCCATCCCATTAGAGCTACGCAGCGCCTGCCCGTCTCAATGGCCACACTGTAACTGGAGAACTTGAAATATTAGGAAGGGATATTTCAGGTTCCATTACATTTTAACACAGTTAAAAGCAAGTTTTCAAAGGAAATTCAGGGTTCAGCTGAGTAAGTAAAGGTTCAGCCCCAAGTAAACAGCATGACCGTATTCTGTAATCTAGACTGTATAGCAGCCTAAGTTGTCATCCTATTATTGCCTGCTTTATTTTTCCATTAACGTGTAATTTAATACAATTCTAATGTTGCTCCATGCTAAAGAGCCAACCCATTATTGCTCCACACACGTATCACGTTTCTGCTTAATGTTTAGCCTGCAAGCTACGCTATGGCTATGGTTCCATAAATGAACAGCATCAAAGAGAAAAGTTTAACTGAAATGAATTAAATTTGATTTTGCCACACGTTGATAACACTGTCATTTCCCCTGAGTTCAGGGACTGAATTTTCTGGCGTATGCGTGGAAACTTACACCTTACCTCTGAAAAATAAAGCAATGACAACACACAGGGTAACAACCCACCATAAATGATGTCCGAACGGAAACATGTAATGAGGATATAGTGTAGGTTTTTTTTTAATAAGTCTGCATCAGTTCAGTTCAGTTCAATCGCTCAGTCATGTCCGACACTTTGCGACCCCATGAATCGCAGCACGCCAGGCTTCCCTGTCCATCACCAACTCCCGGAGTTTACCCAAACTCATGTCCATTGAGTTGGTGATGCCATCCAGCCTGCATAACATATAATAAATCCTGAGGGGCTGGTAATTTCTCTTTGTAAAAGTGAGGTAACAAAATGTGGAAGCATCTTGGCTTCCTCATTTCCAGCTATTCACTGAACACTTTTTTGTTATTAAGCAAAAAAATAGCAATTATCATCATTATGCATTAACTATCTTCCCAAATTCACCTGAGGATCTAAATGCAGATTTCATGGCTGGATTTCACAAGACAGTTGGCATACCTGGTGAAAAACACACTCTGAGTTGTGGAGTTAACCTTTTAAAATATGGCTAACCTGATGGAGTGCTCATTGTGCTGGGTCGTGTCACAGACTGTACCCTCCTGGAAGCCGCCCCCCAACCCGGAAGCCGTCTCCACCACAGGCGGGGACCGAGGCTCTCAGGGCGGGTGGGCAGGACCCAAGGTGGCTCACACACGCAGACACACACGTGCACATGTACACGCTCACATCAGGGCTGCGCTGGACAGAACCCTGCATCCGGCTCTGGGCTGCTGATGACGGGGAGGGCAGAGGGGGTCCTCTGGGCCCTTGCTGGTTAAACCAGGCTCGCGGGGTCTGCATCTAGCACAGCCTGAGCCACCCAGGCTGGGCCTCCACTGCAGCGATGGGCCCAGGTATTCTGGGGGAGTCTGGAGCCCTGTGCCTGCCCCACCCTGGGTGCAGAGCCCTGAGCCTGGAGGTCCTTCCGCGGGGACCCTCTGCGGGGAGCTCGCTCACACCCGAGTTGCCTGCACTTCCCTCTGATTCCACCCCCTCAGGGGAGAGAGAGACTGTTCGCCATCACCGCTGCTCCCTCACTGAGAAGGAGAACCCTGTTGGAGGAGAAATCTCACTGAACCAAATGGAAAGAACAATCCAAGCAAGACAAAATGGAAGTGCAAAAACTTCCTCCAGTGAACCGTGGTGGTGTTTGCTAAATAAAGAAGGACATCTTTTCCCAGATGAGTGAAACTTGCCAACACTCCCTCAGAAATCTCAGTCGGATCTGGGGCGAGGCGATGCGCCCCTGGTTGGTCCTGGAATCGCCCGGCTCCCTGTGCTTCCCGGCCCTCCCCCACTCCCTCCTTCCCACGGCCCCCCAGAAGCACCAGCTCAGCCCGCCTGCCCGCGGGGCTCCTCGGGAGCTTCACGCGCCGGGACCTGGCAGCACAGAGCCGGGCAGCGGGCACGAGAGAGCCGGTGGACCTGTCCTGAATTTGCTGTGCGAGGTGTGAAAGATGGGGCCACCGTGTCAAAAAGGAGCCGGCTTGAAGCCCCTTTTAAAATGTTTCCTCAAAAATTAAACAGGGAAGTTCAAGATTTTTATGCTGACAGCTACAAAACATTGTTGAAAGAAATTAGTGATGCTCTAAATAAATGGAAGCGCTTCTCTGAATCCTCAAAAAAGAATGTATAGCTGAAATGCTTGTCTGTACAGCAGAAATGAACACATTTTAAGTCAACTGTACTTCAATAAAAAATAAAGACATCTCATATTCATAAATTGGAAGAATTAACACAGTTAACATGGGGACATTCCCCCAGTTGATGTACAAATCTAACTCAATCACCACCCAAACCCCAACAGGATTCTTTGTGAAAATTCAAAATCTGATCTTCAAATTCATATGGATAGAAAAAGAAAACTAAATCTAAAGCTAGCAGGAGGAGAGAAAGAATGAAGCTTAGAGGGGGGATAAATGAAATAAGAAAGGATACAGAGATATATGGCAGAAATCAACACAATACTGTAAAGCAATTATCCTCCAATTAAAAATAAATAAGTTAAAAAGAAACAATACAGAGAACCAATGATACTGAAAGTTGGATCTCCAAAAAAGTCAGTGAAATTGACAAGACTTTAGCTAGACAGAAAAGAAGAGAAGCACTCAAAATCAGAAACAAAAGTGGTGGATGACCTAACCTTATATAAATAAAAAGGACTGAAACCGAAAGTCGTGTCCAGCTCTTTGCAACCCCATGGATTGTAGCCCGCCAGGCTCTGCTGTCCATGAAATTCCCCAGGACAGAATCCTGGAGTGGGTAGCTTCCCCTTCTCCAGGGGATCATCCCAACCCAGGGATCAGACTGGGGTCTCCTGCATTGCAGGTGGGTTCCTTACCAGCCGAGCTTCCAGGGAAGCTCGTGAGTGTACTACGAACAACTAAATGCCAACAAATGCGATAACCCAGATGAAATGGGCAAACTCAGAAACACACAAATTACTTTGAGAAGAAACAGAAAATCTTGACAGAACTACAAGACAGAATTACGCAGCAGAACTTGCTACAGCAAATTCTCAGCAGAATTTACTACAAGTAAGGAGATGGAATCAAGAACCAAAAACCTCCCAACAATGAGAAGTTCAGGACCAGATGGCTTCATGGGTGAATTCTACTTAACATTCAGAGAAGAATTAGCATCAATCCTTCTCAAACTCTAACAAAAAATTACTAGAGGAAGGAAGACCTCTTAACTCACAAGCCCAGCATTACCTTGATATGGCAGCCACATAAAGACATCAGAAGAAAGGAGTTACAGACCAATATCTGTTAAAACTATAGAAGCAAAAACCCTCAACAACATACTAGCAAACCTAATCCAGAAGCACAGAGAAAGGATTATACACCACAGCCGAGTGGGATCCATCCTGGGCATGTGAGGATGGTTCAGCGTAACGGAAATTGACCACCACGTTACAACACGTTGGAGCTGTGGTTCAGGTGTTGCTGAGCTGGCACTGGATGAAACGCAGCACCACTGCAGGATGAAAACACTCGGGAAGCTGGGAGTGACGGCGACCTCCTCAACATGACAGAGGCAGTTATGAACAACCCACACTCTCACCGGTGGAAGGCCGAAAGCTATACCCCTAAGATCTGGAACAAGACAAGGCCGCCCACTTTTGCTGCTGGAAGGTCTAGCCAGAGCAATCAGACAAGAAAAAGGCATCCAAATTAGAAAGGGAGACGTAAAGCTATCTCTGCTCATGGATGACAAGCCCCTACATATGGACAATCTCATGTCGCTTTGGAAAGCTCTTCAAAAGGTTAAACATGGAGCAACCGTGTGACCCAGGAATTCAAATCTGAGGTGGTGCACAATCCCGAGAAATAAGAGTGGATCCTCACAAAAGCTTGTACATGAATGTTCACAGCAGCATTGTTCATAATAGTTTAAAAAAAGGAAACAATCCAAATTCCTATCAAACAGATGTACAGAAGTGGTTACGTTCGTCCAAATGGAATATTGTTCTCCAGTGAAAGCCAGTTAAGTGTGGGAACGTGTGACAGTGTGGGTGGACCTTCAAGGCACTGTGTCAGTGGAAGGGGCTGTCACAAAGGACCACGTATTACATGATTCCACCATATAAAGTGTGCAGAACAGGCGAAAGAAACGGAAATGGCTCTTGGGGGCTGGAGTGGGGGCAGGGGTGACCCCCAGGGTTCAGGGTGGCGAAAATGTTCTAATAGTCATGGCAGCGGTAGTAGCACATGTCTGTAAGTATAAAAACACCGAACTGTACATTTTAATAGTAAATAGTATGGTAGGTGACACATCCCCATAATCTCTTATAAATTAATATATATGGTAGAAGAAATAAAAACACAACATTGAATATATACAAAGATTACTTTAAAAACTTTGCTTCATGTGTTTCGAACTAAGTAAAAGGCCTGTTTAGTAAAGTTTAGGAGACCAATGCTTGTTTGTTCTAAATGTCCTCTTTCTCCAGGGGAGGATGGGCGTGAACGAGGCTGTGTCCCCCACTGACTTGACTGCCTTGTGGCTCAGGGCCGGTCCGGGGTCCACCCCACACAGCTCAAGGCCGGTCTGGGGTCCACCCCACACAGCTCAGGGCTGATCTGTGGTCCACCGACAGTCACGTGTCTCCTTTTGCACCTTCATTTTTGAAAGTTCTCTGATCCTGATTTTGAGTTTGCTTTACATTTCATCAGTATATTTTACATGCTTTTGTTATTCACACTTTGCATTCTTATAAAACAAGATGAGGTATGAATTAGTGGATCAATGAATTTCAAGTGGTTCGATAATGTTAACTGAAGTTACACAGTAAAGGGTTGAGAGCTGCTTAACTGCCTGCCGGATGAGGATGGGACCACATGAGCATACTCAGGCTCTGCTGGGTCCAGAACCTTCCTCACTCACAGGGAGCACCGCGGGCCTCCTCTCAGACGACAGAGGTTTACATTCTGAGGGCAGAACCCAGTTTCTGGAGGCAGGAGTTACAGCATCCTGTGGGTCTCGGTAGGAAACACACATGAGGGAGTTGCCCTCACCCGTGGCTGGGGGGCGGGGAGAGTCGCAGTGTCTCCATCTCCATGACCCTGCACAGCGGGCGCCCCCAGGAAAGGCCTTCCTTCCTAGTAAAGAGCTTCATCTCATCATGTGCGAGCCTTACAGAAATCAGCACAGGGACTGAGACCAACGGAATATGCTTTTCACTCCCCTGCCATCCCCCTCTGGTCCCCAGGAAACCTGGGGTCGCGGAGAGGGCAGGTTTGGCAGGAGAGGGGGGCATGCCGTTCCTGGAGGACGCGCGCTGCGGACCCGGCAGGCTCTGAGCTGCTACAGGGCCTTTCCTTAGCGAAGAAGAAGAAGAAACAGAAGGCACAGCTCAGCTCAGAACCGGGAAGGAGAGGAAGCTGGGAGCAGAGAGGAGGGTCCAGGCAGCAGGGGGGCTCTCGCTCTGCCGGGAGCCCGCGGGCCGAGCTGTCTGCCCCATGGAGGTTCCCCAGGTTGGGCCCAGGTCCCCCAGCAGGGTGGGGGCAGCTCGCTTCCCTCCAAGACCCTGTTCCCAGTGGTGCCCCAGCGAGCCCCTTCAGACTGGGCCCCACCGGACTGCAGACCCCTGCAGTGTTCCCCGCCCTCACCGCCTGAGCCCAGTCGGCCCTCCTCGGAACCAGCCTCAGCTGCGACGTCCATCGCGTCCGCCCTCCCTCAGCCCAGAGCCGCACGCCAGCACCCACAGGGCACCGACTCGGGTCGGGGCCAGCCGTGCTCTGAGCAGCTGCGTGGGAGATGCTGGTTTCAGGGGACGCAGAGCACGTGAGCTAACACAGCCTCCGAGGCCGAGAGGACCGCGTGTAGTTGGCGGGGTGTTGGGATGAGATGGTCCGGGCGGTGAAGGAGGGTCAGGGCGTCTGAGTCGTCACCCACCGCCGACATGTGAGGAACCACTGCTGGAAGAAAGCAGTGGCCCCAGGTGAAAATGCGCACGAGCCCCGCTCCGCTGAACCCCGCTGCTCCGCCCCCTGCTTCCCTCGCTCGGGCCCCCACGATCTCATCCTCCGCCCCCCTGCGTCCCTCGCTCGGGCCCCCACGATCTCATCCTCTGCCCCCTGTATCCCTAGCTAGGGCCGCGTGATCTCATCCTCCGCCCCCTGCGTCCCTCTCTCGGGCCCCCACGATCTCATCCTCTGCCCCCTGCGTCCCTCTCTCGGGCCCCCACGATCTCATCCTCTGCCCCCTGCGTCCCTCTCTCGGGCCCCCGCGATCTCATCCTCCTCCCCCCCTGCGTCCTTCTCTCGGGGCCCGGAGATCTCATCCTCTGCCCCCTGTATCCCTAGCTAGGGCCGCGCGATCTCATCCTCCGCCCCCTGCATCCCTCTCTCGGCCCCCGAGATCTCATCCTCTGCCCCCTGCGTCCCTCGCTTGGGCCCCCGCGATCTCATCCTCCGCCCCCTGCATCCCCCTCTCGGCCGGGCGATCTCATCCTCTGCCCCCTGCATCCCTCTCTCGGGCCCCCACGATCTCATCCTCTGCCCCCTGCGTCCCTCGCTCAGGCCCCCGCTATCTCATCCTCTGCCCCCTGCGTCCTTCTCTCGGCCCCGCGATCTCATCCAGGACAGCGCTCACTGGTCCCTCGCCTGCTCTCGGAGCTGGGGGCCCCAAGCTGACACTCACAAAAGGCTTAACTCCAGAGATGGATGAGCTGGGGTGCAAGCTGCCCAGGTGCCACGGCCGTCACGTCCCGGCAGGACCCCAGCCTGCCTGGGTCTAGATGCGGCTACGGCACACGTGCGGTCTGCAGCCTGGCTCCCTTCCGGCTTCCCCGCCTCCCGGAGGAACAGCCCACCTCCCAGCCGCTCTGTGCACTCACAGTCTGAGTTGGGGCCCTGGGGCAGGACGGAGCAGGCGTGTGCGGCCTGCAGCGCCTGCGGGTGTCTGGACCCACGGGGTCGCCAGCAGGGGCATCCAGGGGCGCCACGCGAACTCCTCAGAAGCAGGCCTCGCGCTGCACCGCGGCCGCCTCATGCCGGTGGACAAAAACATCACTTCGCACAATCACGTCAAGGAAGAGCACCACCCCTGCGCATTGTTTCCCGTAAAACCACATCCACCGCCTGTTCTTCCAACGATGCGCCTTTGGACAAGACCCCGAGGCACAGCGGCCTGCCTGTGTGTGACCGGCCCTAAACCCTGCTTCCCGGCATCCTTCAGAGGCTGGGGCCTCAGGGAGGCTCCTGGCCCATCGCAGCGTGAGGCCAAGCCAGCACATTCCACTGGTTGATGATGGAGACAATGAACCACACACTTTCTCAGGGATCTGAAGTCCTGACAGTTGGAGACAAGAGTTCATCAGTGCAGCAGCAGAGAAGTGGGGATGTCCCAGCGGCTGTGAGGGGTGCCCAGGCCCAGGGCGTGATGGCCAGAGCAGCAGCACCTCACCGGTGCTGCCCCCCTCCAGGGAGGGTGCTCGGGCGCCTGTCACCAGCAGCGGGGCTCATGCTGACAGGACCTGACCCCTGAGACCCCGTGACCCCTGTCACCAGCAGCGGGGCTCGTGCTGACAGGACCTGACCCCTGAGCCCCTGTGACCCCTGTCACCAGCAGGGGGGCTAGTGCTGACAGACCTGACCCTGAGCCCCCATGACCCCTGTCACCAGCAGCGGGGCTCGTGCTGACAGGACCTGACCCCTGAGCCCCTGTGACCCCTGTCACCAGCAGCGGGGCTCGTGCTGACAGACCTGACCCCTGAGCCCCCGTGACCCCTGTCACCAGCAGGGGGGCTAGTGCTGACTTGACCTGACCCCTGAGCCCCTGTGACCCCTGTCACCAGCAGGGGGGCTAGTGCTGACTTGACCTGACCCCTGAGCCCCTGTGACCCCTGTCACCAGCAGCGGGGCTCGTGCTGACAGGACCTGACCCCTGAGCCCCCGTGACCCCTGTCACCAGCAGCGGGGCTCGTGCTGACAGACCTGACCCCTGAGCCCCCGTGACCCCTGTCACCAGCAGGGGGGCTAGTGCTGACAGACCTGACCCTGAGCCCCTGTGACCCCTGTCACCAGCAGGGGGGCTAGTGCTGACAGACCTGACCCTGAGCCCCCATGACCCCTGTCACCAGCAGCGGGGCTCGTGCTGACAGACCTGACCCCTGAGACCCCGTGACCCCTGTCACCAGCAGGGGGGCTAGTGCTGACTTGACCTGACCCCTGAGCCCCTGTGACCCCTGTCACCAGCAGGGGGGCTAGTGCTGACTTGACCTGACCCCTGAGCCCCTGTGACCCCTGTCACCAGCAGGGGGGCTAGTGCTGACTTGACCTGACCCCTGAGCCCCTGTGACCCCTGTCACCAGCAGCGGGGCTCGTGCTGACAGGACCTGACCCCTGAGCCCCTGTGACCCCTGTCACCAGCAGGGGGGCTAGTGCTGACAGACCTGACCCTGAGCCCCCATGACCCCTGTCACCAGCAGCGGGGCTCGTGCTGACAGACCTGACCCCTGAGACCCCGTGACCCCTGTCACCAGCAGCGGGGCTCGTGCTGACAGACCTGACCCCTGAGCCCCCGTGACCCCTGTCACCAGCAGGGGGGCTAGTGCTGACTTGACCTGACCCCTGAGCCCCTGTGACCCCTGTCACCAGCAGGGGGGCTAGTGCTGACTTGACCTGACCCCTGAGCCCCCGTGACCCCTGTCACCAGCAGCGGGGCTCGTGCTGACAGACCTGACCCCTGAGACCCCGTGACCCCTGTCACCAGCAGGGGGGCTAGTGCTGACTTGACCTGACCCCTGAGCCCCTGTGACCCCTGTCACCAGCAGGGGGGCTAGTGCTGACTTGACCTGACCCCTGAGCCCCTGTGACCCCTGTCACCAGCAGGGGGGCTAGTGCTGACTTGACCTGACCCCTGAGCCCCTGTGACCCCTGTCACCAGCAGCGGGGCTCGTGCTGACAGGACCTGACCCCTGAGCCCCTGTGACCCCTGTCACCAGCAGGGGGGCTAGTGCTGACAGACCTGACCCTGAGCCCCCATGACCCCTGTCACCAGCAGCGGGGCTTGTGCTGACAGACCTGACCCCTGAGCCCCCATGACCCCTGTCACCAGCAGCGGGGCTCGTGCTGACAGGACCTGACCCCTGAGCCCCTGTGACCCCTGTCACCAGCAGGGGGGCTAGTGCTGACTTGACCTGACCCCTGAGCCCCTGTGACCCCTGTCACCAGCAGGGGGGCTAGTGCTGACTTGACCTGACCCCTGAGCCCCTGTGACCCCTGTCACCAGCAGCGGGGCTCGTGCTGACAGGACCTGACCCTGAGCCCCCGTGACCCCTGTCACCAGCAGCGGGGCTCGTGCTGACTTGATCTGACCCTGAGCCCCCGTGACCCCTGTCACCAGCAGCGGGGCTCGTGCTGACAGGACCTGACCCCTGAGCCCCCGTGACCCCTGTCACCAGCAGCGGGGCTCGTGCTGACAGGACCTGACCCCTGTGAACTCTGCAGCAAACTGTCTTTCTGAAGGTGACTTGAGGCGGCCATTACCTGCAGCCAGAAAGGGCTTCGTAGAGGGGATACTTGGGGATGAGTACTGTGCCTCGTGCAAAGAGAAGCACATGGCCAACCTGCAAACCAAACTGACCAAGAGGAGGGCTTCATGTGTTTGAACCACAATCTCAGCTGGTATTGCAGGTAGATGCTTTGCCGTCCAGCCACCGGGGAAGTCCATCAGCTTGCATCTTTTTAACTCTTAAGGTTTGCTCCACTGTGTATCCTGCATGGAGCAGAATTCTCCCACACACAACCCCTGCTGATTTAACTTGGGCCTTTGGTCGGCAGTTTTAATCAATAATTTGTAACACAGGCAAATAACTTTTTTTCTTACTCCCACTGAATTCACATATATCAAAGTTCTACCTTAGAAGGATAATTGCACATTTTGAATGGACGACATCAACACGAGGAGTTTTCTGATTCTCAGCTCAGGTGCTGGGCTCCCTTGGTGACTCAGTGTAAACAGTCTGCCTGTCAGCGCAGGAGACAGGGGTTCCATCCCTGATACGGGAAGGTCCCACATGCCGAGGAGCGACCAAGTCTGTGCACCACAACTAGCGAGCCTGTGCTCTGGAGCCCGGGAGCCGCAGCTAGAGAGGAGCCCGGACACCACAGCCAGAGAGGAGCCCTCAGACCACAGCCAGAGAGGAGCCCGCAGACCACAGCCAGAGAGGAGCCCGCAGACCACAGCCAGAGAAGATGCCCTCACAGCACAGCCAGAGAAGATGCCCGCAGACCACAGCCAGAGAGGAGCCCACAGACCACAGCCAGAGAGGAGCCCGCAGACCACAGCCAGAGAGGAGCCCGCAGACCACAGCCAGAGAAGATGCCCGCAGACCACAGCCAGAGAGGAGCCCGCAGACCACAGCCAGAGAGGAGCCTGCAGACCACAGCCAGAGAGGAGCCCGCAGACCATAGCCAGAGAGGAGCCCGCAGACCACAGCCAGAGAAGATGCCCTCACAGCACAGCTAGAGAAGATGCCCGCAGACCACAGCCAGAGAGGAGCCCACAGACCACAGATAGAGAAGATGCCCGCAGACCACAGCCAGAGAGGAGCCCACAGACCACAGATAGAGAAGATGCCCGCAGACCACAGCCAGAGAGGAGTCCACAGACCACAGATAGAGAAGATGCCCACAGACCACAGCCAGAGAGGAGCCTGCAGACCACAGCTAGAGAAGAAGCCCGGGCATCAACAAAGACCCAGCACATCCAAAAATAAACCAATAATAAAATTGTCACAAAAATAAACTCAGGTGCCGAAATCTTAAGCTACTTTCCAGAATTTTCACCATAGTTTTGTTCAAGCATTTATGGAAAGCAAGCATGCTGGCAACTGAACTATACTTAATTGCCAAATGACTTCTTATTTATGGGTTAAATAAATAGCTTTTAGACAGATCTTTATTCTTCACTAAAAACAACAGCTTCCAAGCATAGGAAAAAAGCAACTGCTGTCAGTTGTAAATCCAATCCCTTACTCATGAAGCTGAAAGTCATTTCTGACTCTTTATTGGAAAATATGCCTCTGAAACACAACGTGCAGCTTCGCAAAAATAATTATATTTGCCTTTCAAGTCTCTTTCTCCTTGAATTCCTTCGATACAAATCAGACTCCTTAATTTAAATCAATCTCTCCTTTTACATAGTTTTTTGATGATTACCTTATATTTCTGCCTTGACAAAAATTTATAGCCTGTCAGAAATGTCTGTTTCCAATTCCCAATGTATATATCAGAATCCAGCAAAAAGAATGCTTGTTTTAAAATAATTGCTTTTTGACGATTATTTCATAAGCGATTTTGAAATAAGAATTGATGGTAAATTTTAAGGTAGTGTTGATGACCACCTTAAAAGACTCAACTTACAAACGTGAAGTTTTATGAAAATTAAATTCACTTTAAGATTTTACATGATGGAAACTCACAGTGCAATCCCAGGTGTAAACATTTTAATTTAAAATCCACGCTCTGCACCAGAAAGTAGCCAGGACAGGATTCATTTATCACAAATTGTGCTGGCAATTTCTAGAAGCAGAGAAATCTTTTGCTAAATCAAAAGATTCAGGAGGCAGCACCAACGTGGATTCAGGCCATTAGCTTGTTTTTCCCCAGGATCAATGACTACAACTGGAGATTCATTAACAGGGAGCCTTTCTTTGGGGCAGAATGTCTCATGTGGGAAGCTTAGAGAAGGTCCCTGAAGCTGAGTGACTTCTCAGGAAATAACTTACACTTGAGAAGAGGAGGAAGTGGAACACACAGGTGTAGGTGGGCAGGGCCTGAGCCCAGCACCCTGGCAGGTACGTGTCTGTGCTCTGTGTTCTGTGTGACTGGGTTTCCCTCCTACAAAGATCTGTTTTCAGAACCCGAGTAGAACTGAACCTTCTTTTACTTTGTTACAAGTCAGAGAGAAAGGTGTGTCTACAAACCAGCCACTCCTTTCTACTCATTTAGAAAATTAATTTAAAAAATTGAAGTTGAGATGTTTCTGCACGTTTCTATACATCGAATAGGTATATTAATGATTAAAACCAGGTCTTGTGGCCAGGAAGCGGCAAATCATGAATCCCTCACTCCGTAAGGGTGTTTATGAATTAGTGTGGCCTTCTGGGACGTAAGTGAGGCAGACTCTTTGAAGCCAGGAGAACATTTACACCCAGAGCCGGGGAGCAGATGTGCAGTGTTCTACAGGAGCAGTCTCAGGTGATGACATCGCTGCTGCACAAGGACGTTTCCCGTGATGTTAGAAAGTCTATCTCAAGTTTGCTTGTTTATTTAAATGCTGACACGTTCCAATAAGGATTTGATTTGGTTTTACAAATAGAAAGGAGAAAGGGAAGTAAAATTAAAAAATGAAGCAAGAGAAAGGATAGGGAAGGTGCTGGGGCTGGGTGGGGGCTCTCCCTCTCCGCAGCCCCTCCCAGCTTGGCTCTGGCAGCGCGCTGACGGCCCTCCCTGGAAGGGGAAGAAGTGCCCTGTCCTGCTGCCTGTGTGCCGGAGACGATCTGGAGGGGAGGGTCCCCAGAGAGGCAGCTCAGCGAGGCCAAGTGCAACGTGACGGTGTCCTGAGAAGAGACCAGACACATGCAGGCATGGAGCGGTGACCAGAGGAGGACAGCGCTGTCCAAACGGCTCAGAGACAGACCTTGGGGCTGCCCTGCGGCACCTCCATCTCCATGTCCAGCCTCCAGGATGGGGAGGAAGAAACGCACGTGTGCTGGTCTGTGCTGCCCACCCTGATCTGCGCTGCCCGCCCTGATCTGCCCTGTCTGCCCTGGTCCCGGTGCCCGCCCTGGTCCATGCTGCCCGCCCTGATCCCTGTGCCCCGCCCTGGTCCTGGTCCCTGCCCTGGTCCACACTGCCCGCCCTGGTCCCGGGGCCCACCCTGGTCATGGTGCCCGCCCTGGTCCCGGTGCCCACCCTGGTCCATGGTGCCCGCTCTGGCCCCAGTGCCCACCCTGGTCCCGGTGCCCGGCCTGGTCCGTGCTGCCTCTGTGTGGTTGCCCGAGTCCCTGGGATGGAGTGTTAGGCTCGGTACTCTCAGAGGCACAGCTTAGGGAGGAGCCGGTCCCTCTCTCCTTGACCCGGCAGTGTGAGCCCAGAGCCCGCCCCAGGCTGTGCCCAGGCTCTGCAGAGGCTGCCTGCAGAGACCCGCAGCTGCTCGCGGAGGCCAGGCTCTGGCCCAGCCTCAAGGCTCAAGGCCAGCGTGGCCCTGCTGCCCAGAGGCTCCCCACCCTGGATGGTCCCCTCGGCCGCTGCCGGGAGGACCCCCGCCCACCCCCTAGAACATAGATGACACCCGCTGGGCCAGCGAACCGTCCCGGAGACACAGCTTCCAGCAGCCTCCACAGCCCGACTTCCCTCTCTCCAAGCCCCAGATAGGAAATCTGACTCCACCTCTGGGGTCTGCAGCCTGGGCCCAGGTTTCCCACGATGTGGCTCGGTCCATGTGCCCCACTTAGGACACGACTCCTGAGACGTGAGAGGAGTCCAGCTCCTGACTGAATGTGTTCAACTGAACTGTTTTATTCAGTTAATTCATCCAACAGATTCTTTCAAATCCCTAAGCTCACGAGGTGCTGAGAGAAGCTGGCATGGACACGCGCTCGGCGTCTCGTCTTTCATCAAAGGGCAGATGCGGGCGCTCAGGAGCCACGTGTCCCTCCTGTTGCAGCCGACCCGACGCGGAGCGGAGGCCCTGGAGCACCAGGCACTGAGTCCCGCCCCGTGGGGTCCAGGTGCCCCCAGAACTCTTGGAGCCGCCATGCTCTGAGTGGCCTGGATCCTGCCTCGGGATCCTGCAGAGCGGGGCCAGTACCCCACGTCCTTGCATCTTCTGCAGGCGGCTCCGCAGCCCCGTTGCGGGTCTGTCGTGGAACCCTCAGGACGGCCCAGAGACCCTGCGGCTGCCGTACTGCGTGGGGGCCGCCCGCAGCTGAGTCTGTGCAGTCTGAGGCTGCACGCCGGGGATGCTGCTGACAACTGGGTCCACTCTCCCGATGGGTGGGAAAGCACAGAGGCAGTGATTCCCCTTGACTGTCCCACTGAAGGGTCGTGTCTTAATGTTCTGGGGTCCCTGAGAGCCCAGGGGGACTGCACCCTCCCCCAGCTCATTCTGTGAGAGGCCTCCACAGGGGGACTGTGAGGTGACCTCCAAGGTTGTCCTGCTGGTCTCTGGCACCGCCTGGATGTCAGCAATGCGCACTCTTTGGACTTCCCCTCTCTTCCGCCTCTGCATCCCACACACTTATGGTAAAGACAGAGGATAAAGTGCAAAGCTGTCCCTTCTCAGTCTGCAGAGCTGGTCTTTGGTGTTCTGTTCCAAAATTTGTCACATCATATTTTTTCACACAAGACTACAGGAAGGATAAATGATCGTTGTTTGATAGTTAGTATGATTTATTTGTTTGGGAAACATTTAATGCCATAAAACCTGAAAGTTTTTGAATTATTATCCAGAATAGGTAATTTTCATCTCCTCACTCTGCTTGCTCATTTTTCTTCTTTCTGCCCAAACAGAAGCCTCTGCACTGCACTCCCACGTTCCGAAGGCTGCTTACTGTGTTACCTCAGTCCTAACGACGGCCACACATGGAGGCATTGGTACCCCTGTACTGATGGGGGGACCTCCCGGGGATGAGAAGCGTGCTGGTGGCCACAAACCCCGAGCCCAGGGCCTGTGTTCTCAGCTCCTGGTATGAGCTTCCTACGTGTTTACTGGCCAAACCAAAGGAAGGCCCCCGAGATTACTGTCCTGAAGTCCAACTCTCTTGACCTGCTCCCGGGTCCACCAACAGAATGCAGTCAACCTTCTCCGTGTCCGGCTGACCCCTGTCACTAGAGGCTGGGGAGAGGTAGGGACCGAGACACACCAATGGAACACTGTCTCTGGGAAGAAGGAGCCTCTCTGTCACCGGAGATGCCACACTAGCACAATTCTCCATGATGGAGGAGGCAAGAAGGGACACGTGTGACTGAGCTCCTGACCTCCAGCACTGCTCCGTCCTCAGGGCTCAGCGCTCACTGCGTTTGGCAACTTCCTTCCAAGCCACAGACGGGGGTTTGTGCACACTGATGACTCTGACCAAGCGGGACCGATTCCAAGTATGCAAGATTGGTTCAAAATTTAGAAGTCAATTACATAATCCCCACATCAGCAAGTTAAAAAAGAAAAATTACATGATCGTATCAATAGATGCAAAAAAAAAAAAAAAAGCACCTGACAAAGTCCAACCCCCATTTACGATAAAAACTCTCAGTAAACTATGAACAGCGGGGACTTCAACTTGATAAAAAACACGAGTGGAAACCTACTGTTAATACCACTTAACGGTGAGGAACCAGATGTTTTCCAGCTAAATTGGGAACAAGGTAAGGATGACCCTCACCACATCATACTGGAAGTCTCAACTAATGTAACAAGACCAAAAAGAGGAAATAAAAAGTATACAGATTGCGAAGGAAGAAATAAAATCCTTGTTGTTTGCAAATGACATGATTTTCCATGTAGAAAATCCCAAAGAATCAATTAAAAAATTCCTGGAAATGACATGCGATTACAGCAAAGTTGGAGAATACAAGGTTAACATTGCAAAGTTAACTGCTGTCTTACATACTAGCAATGAGCAATAGAATTTTGAAATTAAAAACACAAAGCCATTTATACTGGCAACAAAAATTGAAATAATAGTATAAGTCTAATAAAATGTATACAAGATCTATATGAGGAAAATGACAGAATTTTGATGAAAGAAATCAAAGAAGATCTAAATAAATGAAGAGCTATTTCATGTATATTGATTTGTTGTTCATTTGCTAGTTGTGTCCAGCTCTTTGTGACCCCACGGACTACAGCACACCAGGCTTCCATGTCCTTCACCATCTTCTGGAGCTTTCTCAAAGTCATGTCCATTGAGTCAGTGATGCCATCCAACTATCTCATCCTCTTTTGTCCCCTTCTCCTCCTGCCTTCAATCTTTCCCAGCGTCAGGGTGTTTTCCAATGAGTCAGTTCTTCACATCAGACTCTCAAGAGTCTTCTCCAACACCACAGTTCAAAAGCATCAATTCTTCTGCACTCAGCTTTCTTTATAGTCTAATTCTCACATCCATACATGACAACTGGAAAAACCATAGCTTTGACCAGACAGACCTTTTTTGGCAAAGTAATATCTCTGCTTTTTAATATGCTGTCTAGTTTGGTCATAGTTACCTATATTATAGGAAGACTCAATGTTGCCACAATATCAATCCCTTACTACTGGGCAATCCCAGTCAGAATGACACTTGGATACAAAGTTTATAAGAAGAGGCAGGAGACCCAGAATAGCCAGGTAATACTGAGGGGGAGAGAAAAGCCAGAGGACTGGCTGCCTGCCTGCAGGGCTCACTGCCAAGCTATGGTCCTTAGGACGGCATGTAGTCGGGAAAGAACAGACACATGGATCAATGGACCAGCACAGAGAGCTGGGAGACAGACCACACACGCATAGTCACTGAGCTGAAGAAGAACAGGAAATTCAATGGAGAAAGAATAGGTTCTGTTTTTTTAAAAAACAAATAGTCCTGGAACAACTAGATATTCAGATGTAAAAAAAGAAAAAAAGAATCTGGATACAGACCTTAAAGCTTTCATAAACACTAACAGAAAACATTTTGTACACCTAAATATTTATCTTATGTTTATCTTAGATTGCAGGGCTCGGAAATCTGAACTAGATTCCACTGGGCGACAGTGCAGACAGCAGCCAGGAGGGGTCCTCCTGGGCGGGGGCCCTGGGAGCCGGCTCCTGCCTTCTCCGGCTCTAAGGCTGACCCCCCTCCCCCGCGTGGGCCGGGGCTCCTGCATCTTAACAGCCGAAGGGAGTCCGTCTCACCCCGCCCTCGTCTTCTGTCCCGAGGACACCCTCGACTGCACAGTGGGTGGTCTATGGGCCAGGAGAGGACACCTTGCACTGGACAGATATTCTTACTTCTGACGAATTGTGGACACTAGCAGTAAAGAACCCACCTGCCAATGCAGGCAGATGTAACAGATGTGGGTTCAATCCCTGAGTCGGGAAGATCCCCTGGAGGAGGGCACAGCAACCCACTACAGTATTCTTATCTGGAGAATCCCGCGGAGAGGAGCCTGGTGGGCCACAGTCCACAGGGTCACAAGAGTTGGACATGACTGAAGCGACTTAGCACGCAGGCACGTGGACATCTTCATCCCACCCGACTCTGCTTCCCCACCCTACATGTCCACCCGGACGCCAGCCCCACGCTTCCCCCGACCGCTCAGCAGCGGCCTTCTTTGTAGGGCAGCCTTCTTCGCAAGGGGCACCGGAATGTGCTCGGTTAAAGAAAGCCAATGTCCTGCACAGCCTGAAGAACCAAGCATTTTCAGAAAACATGCAGGGTTATGGCATCTTTTGCTTCCAGATCTAAACAGCCATTTTTACGTGGCAGGGTTTCAGTGCCCCCTTGACGGGGGGTGGCTGGCTGGATCTCTGACTCTGCAGGGTTGGACACTGTGCTGTTTATCATGGTGTGAGCCTAGTCGGGGCTGGGAGACGGGCCCTGACCCCTCGGCATGGTTCTGTCACTTCCCTTGGCTCTGTGATTATTGACTAAAGAGTGCCCCTTCTAGTGTCGAGGACTGGAGCTTAATTAGGAGCTTTAACCGAGGAAGGCTGTGGTTCCCACCAGGCCATGTCTGCAGATGAGCTTAGGAGACTCACCATCGTTTCTGGGCTCAGGAGCTCCGTCTCCTCATCAGTTTCCAGCCTGCATCTGTCTCTGGGAGGCAGGCGTACGCTGGGTGGTGAGAGGCTGGTGCGTGCACAGACCACGGGTGCTGGTGACGGCCAGCGCCCCCGTGACAGTACAGCGCCCCTTTCCTCTCTCCCTCCTCCCGCCAGGCTGGAGGACACAGGGCTGCCTCTGTGCAGGGACCCCACGCCAGCTGGGGCCACATGGACCCTCCTGTCCCCTCTGCTACGCCCCGAGATGACCGTGTGCACACTTAGAGCAGCTCGGCTACACGCTCACCTCCCAGGCCAGAGCCAGGGTCATGGGGAAGCCAGATTAGAAACCTGGGTGCCGACTTTCCTTTAGAAAATGTTATTAATAACTTGCACACAGTTTGTCTCATAAGTCTTCAGATGAATGAGCAAAAGTTACTAGCATTTCCTGGTCTCGGCTTCATGGACGTGGCAGTGAGCTAGCGTGCACAAGATAGTGTGCATGGGTGTCTGCAATCAGCTGCAGTCCGCAGAATTTTCAGCAAAGAGAACTGCTTGACAAGACCAATTGGTGCATTGTTTTTAATTATTAACAACCTTGAGTGTGGGTGTTTTCCTGTTTGGTTTACTGTGAGTTTTGGCTTCACTTAGTAAGAGGATACAGTGAAGCCTGAGGGAAACCTGAGAATTTGGGGTTCTAATTTTCTAAAAATTAGAGAATCTGTAATACTCTAATTGTATTAGAGTATTGTAAAGTATCTGGGCACTGAGGTGCAAGGAAGAACAGCCATACACACACGGCTGGAGCAAATATCCTTTAACCTCCACCCCTAATACCTCCAGTAATTTAACCACAGTTTGCAGAAAGAGTGATCTTATGCTTAGGAAATTGTGTGAAATAAGTAACTTCAATTCTACTCTCAGGATACATGTAAATACAATTACTGGGTTATTTTTAGTTTATAGGATATTGTTATATTTAACATTTCTGTGTATCGGGTCATATTCTTATCCTGTCGTGTAATTGCTTTCTGCAGTTTGCACAAGGAGTTCCACTGCGGTCTCTCTGCCCAGGGTCCCCTCTGCTGCATGGGAGCCTTGGGATGGGGCAGGGGCCCCGGCCTTCATCCTGCTGCTGAGGTGATGTGGGTGGGTCTCGGGGCATGGATTCAGAGAGGCTTCTGCACATCGTTAGTTACAAGTTTAATGCTAAAAACAGCTAGCATTTATCTTTTAATCAGATCTATGATTTGGGAAAGCTAGCGCTGACATAAAATATGCATGCTTTTTGTTCCACTTTGATAAGACGGAGCGTAGCATTTCTCTTTTAAATGACTAAACAGACCCCGGGGTCCAACTCCGCCCACGTGGCACAGTCACAGACGACACAGCTGCCATCCCAAGGACCTCATCGGGGGAAACCCTTTCCAGCTCCACTCTCTGATGATGACAGGAATGCTTGTACACAGCAATGGCTTTCAGCTGAATTAAGCTATGGCCTGGAGGGCAGTTTCTGGTTGAGAAGCTGGAAAAAACATGGAGATATGTCCAGTTCTTGACAGCAACTGAGCAAGCAGATAGGGCACCCCGTCATGTGCACCTGTTGGTTCCATGTCTGGGCGTAACTTATTCTCAACCCCAGAGCAGCTCAAGTTCAGGTGTCAAATCCATGTTTGCCTTTTGTTTATAAACTGGATACACTGGATGGGATGTAGGATATTTTGGTTTCTTGGAGAAGGAAGATCCAAGGGGTAGAACGATTCCACCCTGGTTCAGCTCAGATTCAGAGTGGCTGCTATTTTATCAGTGACCTGGGACAGTCATTCCCTTCTTGTATGAAAAGGCAAAATGATAGGATACTAAAGGAGGAACTCCCCTGGTCAGTAGGTGCCCAATATGCTACTGGAGATCAGTGGAGAAATAACTCCAGAAAGAATGAAGGGATGGAGCCAAAGCAAAAACAATACCCAGTTGTGGATGTGACTGGTGATAGAAGAAAGATCCGATGCTGTAAAGAGCAATATTGCATAGGAACCTGGAAGGTTAGGTTCAATAATCAAGGCAAATTGGAAGTGGTCAAACAGGAGATGGCAAGAGTCAACGTCGACATTCTAGGAATCAGCGAACTAAAATGGACTGGAATGGGTGAATTTAACTCAGATGACCATTATATCTACTACTGTGGGCAGGAATCCCTTAGAAGAAATGGAGTAGCCATCATGGTCAACAAGAGAGTCCAAAATGCAGTAATTGGATGCAATCTCAAAAATGACAGAATGATCTCTGTTCGTTTCCAAGGCAAACCATTCAATATCATGGGAATCAAAGCCTATGTCCCAACCAGTAACGCTGAAGAAGCTGAAGTTGAACGCTTCTATGAAGACATACAAGACCTTTTAGAACACCCCAAAAAAGATGTCCTTTTCATTATAGGGGACTGGAATACAAAAGTAGGAAGTCAAGAAACACCTGGAGTAACAGGCAAATTTGGCCTTGGAGTACGGAATGAAGCAGGGCAAAGGCTAGTAGAGTTTTGCCAAGAGAACGCACTAGTCATAGAAAACACCCTCTTCCAACAACACAAGAGAAGACTCTACACATGGACATCACCAGATGGCCAACACTGAAATCAGATTGATTATATTCTTTGCAACCAAAGATGGAGAAGCTCTATACAGTCAGCAAAAACAAGACTGGGAGCTGACTGTGGCTCAGATCATGAACTCCTTATTGCCAAATTTAGACTTAAATTGAAGAAAGTAGGGAAAACCACTAGACCATTCAGGTATGACCTAAATCAAATCTCTTATGACTATACAGTGGAAGTGAGAAATAGATTTAAGGGACTAGATCTGATAGAGTGCCTGATGAACTATGGACGGAGGTTCGTGACATTGTACAGGAGACAGGGATCAAGACCATCCCCATGGAAAAGAAATGCAAAAAGGCAAAATGGTTGTCTGAGGAGGCCTTACAAATAGCTGTGAAAAGAAGAGAAGCAAAAAGCAAAGGAGAAAAGGAAAGATATTCCCATTTGAATGCAGACTTCCAAAGAATAGCAAAGAGAGATAAGAAAGCCTTCCTCAGTGATCAATGCCAAGAAATAGAGGAAAACAACAGAATGGGAAAGACTAGAGATCTCTTCAAGAAAATTAGAGACACCAAGGGAACATTTCATGCAAAGATGGGTTTGATAAAGGACAGAAATTGTATGGACCTAACAGGAGCAGAAGATATTAAGAAGAGGTGGCAAGAATACACAGAAGAACTGTACAAAAAAGATCTTCAGGACCCAGATAATCACGATGGTGTGATCACTCACCTAGAGCCAGACATCCTGGAGTGTGAAGTCAAGTGGGCCTTAGAAAGCATCACTACGAACAAAGCTAGTGGAGGTGATGGAATTCCAGTTTAGCTATTTCAAATCATGAAAGATGATGCTGTGAAAGTGCTGCACTCAATATGTCAGCAAATTTGGAAAACTCAGCAGTGGCCACAGGACTGGAAAAGGTCAGTTTTCATTCCAATCCCAAAGAAAGGCAATGCCAAAGAATGCTCAAACTACCACACAATTGCACTCATCTCACACGCTAGGAAAGTAATGCTCAAAATTCTCCAAGCCAGCCTTCAGCAATACATGAACCGTGAACTTCCAGATGTTCAAGCTGGTTTTAGAAAAGGCAGAGGAACCAGAGATCTAATTGCCAACATCTGCTGGATCATCGAAAAAGCAAGAGAGTTCCAGAAAAACATCTATTTCTGCTTTACTGACTATGCCAAAGCCTTCAACTGTGTGGATCACAATCAACTGTGGAAAATTCTGAAAGAGATGGGAATATCAGACAACCTGACCTGTCTCTTGAGAAACCTGTATGCAGGTCAGGAAGCAACAGTTGGAACTGGACGTGGAACAACAGACTGATTCCAAATAGGAAAAGGAGTACATCAAGGCTGTATATTGTCACCTTGCTTATTTAACTTATATGCAGAGTACATCATGAGAAACACTGGGCTGGAAGAAGCACAAGCTGGAATCAAGATTGCCGGGAGAAACATCAACAACCTCAGATATGCAGATGACACCACCCTTATGGCAGAAAGTGAAGATGAACTAAAAAGCCTCCTGATGAAAGTGAAAGAGGAGAGTGAAAAAGTTGGTTTAAAGCTCAACATTCAGAAAACTAATATCATGGCATCCAGTCCCATCACTTCATGGGAAATAGATGGGGAGACAATGGAAACAGTGCTAGGCTTTATTTTTTTGGGCTCCAAAATCACTGCAAATGGTGATTGCAGCCATGAAATTAAAAGACGCTTACTCCTTGGAAGGAAAGTTATGACCAACCTAGATAGCATATTAAAAAGCAGAGACATTACTTTGCCAACAAAGGTCCATCTGGTCAAGGCTACAGTTTTTCCAGTGGTCATATATGGATGTGAGAGTTGGACTGTGAAGAAAGGTGAGTGCTGAAAAATTGATACTTTTGAACTGTGGTGTTGCAGAAGACTCTTGAGGGTCCCTTGGACTGCAAGGAGATCCAGCCAGTCCATCCTAAAGGAGATCAGTCCTGGGTGTTCATTGAAAGGACTGATGCTGAAGCTGAAACTCCAATACTTTGGCCACCTCATGCGAAGAGTTGACTCATTCGAAAAGACCCTGATGCTGGGAGGGATTGCGGGCAGGAGGAGAAGGGGACAACAGAGAATGAGATGGCTGGATGGCATCACCGACTCGATGGACATGGGTTTGAGTAAACTCCAGAAGTTGGTGATGGACAGGGAGGCTTGGTGTGCTGCGATTCATGGGGTCACAAAGAGTCGGACATGACTCAGCTACTGAACTGAACTGGGACAATCACTGACCTCTGTGGGCTTCAGTTCCGCACAGGTGTCCTGAGGATGCTGTGGGGTTTGGCTCACTGGACGAGGTGCCCATCAGCAGCAGGAAGCACTGCAGGGGTCCTTGGAGACACCTAAGACCCCTTCCCTTTCCTTTTTCACTCTGATCCTTGGATTGCTAATTGTCAAGGGCTTCCCTGGTGGCTCAGTGGTAATGAACCTGCCTTGCAATGCAGGAGATATGGGTTTGGTTCCTGGGTGGGGAAGGCCCCATGGAGGAGAGCATGGCAATCCACTCCAGTATTCTTGCCTGGAGAATCCCGTGGACAGAGGAGCCTGGTGGGCTACAGTCCATGGGGTTGCAAAGAGTTGGACATAACTTTGTGACTAAGCAACAATAAAAACAAAATAGTAGGACAGGACTGAGTGAGCACACACACCAGCGACCGTCTCACTCTTGATGCCAACAATAAAGATGGGGTGTGATGACCGCTGAACATTGGTGAAACCTCTCAGAGCCCTCATGCATCTGCTCCTTCTCATTGTCACAAACTACAGAGCTCCTCCAGAAGCCTGGCCTCACCCCTGCCAGCTGACCGCTCACTTCCACTCACTCTCTACGTCCGGACACCAGTCTTCACAGGGGAGATCCCCAAACAGATCAGAACGCCGCCCTATTTCTACCTAAGCATCTGTCCACGTGACAAGACAGACACATGTCTGGGTGACTTCTGACTCGGGTCTTAACGGATGTGTACTTCTGAGTCACAGGCGGTTGAAGAGGCAAACCCTTACATACACTCCAATCCTCAAAATCAAAAAGCAGTCTTGGAATCCCCGCTTTCAGTGTTTGCAGATGACGTTAGGAGCCATGGAGGTCGATTTCTAGAATAACTCTGAGGAAGCCAGACCTCTGTCAGGGAGCTGGGGCCCGTCTTCCAAGTTCAGGGGCAACCCGGTGCCCATGCAGCCCTCCCTGTCTGCAGCCCTGAGCCCTGGAAAGGGGCCTGTCCCAAGGCACGGGCCCCTCGGCCCCTCGGCTCTCAGGGGTTTGGCGGCAGGAATGGCCTTGTGGCTCCTCCGTGTCTGGAAACGGGCTTGTCCCTGAGACGGTGACGGAAGCCGCCTTCCTCAGCAGGCTATCTGGCCCCAGGTCTGCAGCGTTTCAGAGAATGCCATCAGTGCCCCTTGCAGGACTGAGTTCGTTTCTCTTGTACACACAGTGGTGAGACACTGGCTTCTTTCTGACTCCTCCTTGGCCACGTGGGGGCTGCAGAGTCAGGCATCCCACCGGCCGTACGTGGTGGCACGCTCTTCAGGGCAGAAAACCCCGAGTGACTGCTGAGTGAAAGAAGGAAGTCTGCTGTTCCCTTAAACTCCAAAGTCGTGGTGTCAGGAGGGGGGCCTTCGGGAGGTGATGAGGTCACAGGGGTGGGAGGACCAACGCCTGACAGCAGAGACCCAGGGAGCCCCAGCCCCGCCTCCACGGGAGGACACAGTGAGCAGAGCCCTCCATGAGCCAGCAAGCAGGTCCTCACCGATCCCGCCTCTGCCCGCGCTCTGCCCTGGCCTCCGGCCTCCAGAGCTGGAGAAATAGATGCCCGCTTTTTACAAGCCCCCAGTCTGTGCCACTTTTTTTTTTTTTTTTAACAGCAGCTGAAATGGAGTGAGACAAAGCCACACACGCAGTCTCAGAGGCGGGAATGAATCGATAGATTTACTGTTCAAGAAGGGACTCGGCCAGCAGAAGGTGCCGTAATTCGCCCTGCAGTATCCGGGCTCGGGAACTGGGTAAGTTAACCACTGATGCTGGGGGAGGAGCTCGGGTGCACGCTCCAGGAGTGCAGATGAAGAAACTCAGCCTCCTGATTTCACAGAAACAAGCTTTGATTGGTTTTGATTTGTGCAGAAATTAAGTTTTGGACTGTCCCCTTACCAGCTGGCATGTGACCTTTCCTTTTCTGCAGCTTGTGACAGGGACCCCGGATGGATGTCACATTCTTCGGGGCGTGGGGATCCCCTTGGGGGGCTCTGGAGTGGACAGGGGCAAGGGGGGTGCTCTGAGGGGGCAGGACGGAAGGATGCAGTAAGTGGACACCATGTCACTGTCCAGACACAAATGTGGCGAGGCACCATGTCCACTGTTTCTAGAAACTTCTAGAAATTTACCTGAAGGAATTAAGTGTGGATGCTACTCAAGTTGCAGAGTTACACCTCTATACATACAACAAGGGGCAATTATAAAAGGACACAAAAAGGAGTTCTAACAGGGCAGTTCTTTTGAAATGAGTTATGTATCAGATTACTATGAGACAGTCACACAGCTACATGGTGTGCAGACCTTAACAATGCCACGTAATGTCCTTTGTTAAAATATTTTCACAACCTGCACCCATCCTGAAGAAGGTTTTAGGTGTTGGCAGCTATTATTTTATAGTCAGGTATTTTTAAAGTTGCACAGTATGTCCGTTTTCTCTGTGCTTTGTCTCACATAATATCTGCCTGACATTCTTTGATTGATCATTTCGTCCACCTTTTTTTTTTTCATTTCAGTTTGTAATTGACTTGCTGGTGCAAAATTTGGTTCAACAGAACAGTCCTCCTAAATGCTTATAAATCACCAACTCATCACAACTGACTTAAACATAGCATTCACAGGAATGAAGAAAAGCCATTATTAGAAATCACATCTCCTATAACTGAGCCAATGTCACAAAAATCACTGGCAGGCAATTTAATTTCACTGCATCTGAGAGTCTTTTCTCGAAATGTTTCTTCTGGAAAAAGTGGGTTTCCCTTCCTTTGTAGTCACTTTGAATATGTGGCATTAATGTGCTTTTTACCACTGACTTTAGATTAATTTCATAGAAACCTTTATCTTCCTCTCTTTCATGGCCATTTTGCCCATCATAAAGTTACTTTTCATACACAACACCCTTCAGAGAGAACGTCTGAGCCCTGAAATGGCTAAAGGCAAGGAGTGTGGGTCTCATCTCCAAAAAGACTTCACTGATCTGTCACTAAAGAAAATTTAAGGGTTTTCAGTGAATGTCACACACCCTTCCTTGGTGCTTTTGAAATTGAGGCCAGTTAAGAAAAACAAGCAGTATCTTGGATGGGACCAGAGGCAGAGTCCCTCCACTGTTCCATGCCTTTAACCTCGACCAGGCAGTAAAGCGTCTCTCTGAGTTTTGTAAATGGTGGTGACTCATTTCATTGCAACAGTGTTCACATCATTATGAAGTGTTTTAAATTTTAATGCAACATGGTAGAATCAGAGGCTCAGAAGAGCCTTTAAAAACTTGTCCATTTTCACCCTCTTGATTTAGAGATGAGGAAACTGGAAAACTCAGTTTGGAAAATGTCTAAAATGATGAGGTCTGCTCCCAGTTACTTACTGTAGCAATACTGGGAACATAACTCAGACCTTCTCACCTTCCTTTCTCCCTCTGTTCTTTCCTCCTTTCCTTTCAGGAACCTTCTATAAATGATGCTTGCACACTTTCTATGCTACGCCGTGTCCCTGACCCGAGGCATGAGATGGAGTCACTAGGGACTGCTTACAGACAACAAGCCACCGGAAACCGGTGCCCACATGCCCTCAGGTGATGCTGACTGCGAGAGGCAGGTCGCGCGCTCTCGTTTCGGTGGGTGGGCTGCTCGAGACCCTTGGGCCCCGCTCCTGGGGGCACACCGCTGCCCAGAGCCATGGCCGGTCCAGCGGCCACGTGGCTCTCTCCTGCGTTGCCCGATGGCTGATGGGGCCTCCGTGGTGACCACGCGTGGGGACGGGGCATCATTCCCAGAGTGACTCTGTGGCCAAGTCACCAGTCCTCCGGCTGGTCTCTCCCCAAGTCCTTCGAAGCACGCCTGTTCCGCTCACTGGAGGCGCCAACCCTCCCCTCACATCCAGACTGCATAGATGGCCCACTAAGCACCTTCTGTCCCTAACGGTGTGGCGGCTTCTCCCCAACAATGGAAGCCAGGCCCCCGTGCTCGGGCTGGGCTGGCCCAGGGGACACAGCACCCCACGCACCGCACGCCCGCCCAGAAGGTCAGCTCCTGGGGGGACGCAGCCCCGGCGCCAGCCCCCAGGGCTCCCCGCCTCGGACGTGGACGCAGCCCCGGCACCAGCCCCGAGGGCTCCCACCTCAGACGTGGAGATGTAGCCTCAGGGTGCCAAGTCCTGCACGAAAAGGGCGGGTGCCACAGACACCGTCGTGATGCTGAGCTGTCTCAGACCCAGGACAAATGCAGGTGCGTTACCATCAATGTCTATGGAGACAGATGGCCCACGAGCCACCCTTTTATCCGGAAGCTTCACAGAGTGAAACCAAAACCATCGCCTGCGGATTCATTCCAACAGCACAGCCAGAACTCCTTCTAAGAAGGAGTTTTTACAATAAATAATTGTATTGGCCGATTTCCGGATAGAGAAAGGCTTGGTTAAACTGGCCAGTTGGAAATCAATTTCTAGTTCAATCATAGCCGGTAACATACTGTCATTCCTTTAGGACTGCCCCTGGTTTCACAATTTTACACTGAAAAGCAAGCTTTTTCTGGTTCTAATTTTCTTTTAAAGAAAGCACAGCTATACCAAAAGAACTCCTGTGATTTCAATATTCTTGAAGCTAATCAATAAGAAACATACCACTGGCTAAAGATCGGATACAAATTAAGAAAAATTCAAATTTAAATAGAAAGCAGACTTATGATGCAGAAGCTGGCCTCAGTGCAGCCACGGCAGACGGACGTGAGAAGCCGAGGAGGCAGCTGCAAGTCCTTTGTGTGAATAACCTTGTTAGGTGGGCGGCCAGGAGCCCTGGGCTGTGGAGAGGGCATGTATTCTCAGCTAAATTTCAAATGGATGCCACTCAACCGTTTGACGCTGAAATTATCCAACACTCCTCATTTCCAGCAGGAGCACTTGCCCCGCTTTATGTAAGCCCGACTCCATGTCAAATGGTGATGGCCGAGTCTGGCTCCAGCTTCACTGTGTCCATGCGCATAAAAATAAAATTTGCACGTGATTTTAATGAGCACTGGGGAAAATAGAGTATGACAGTAATTTGGAAGCAAGCACATAATTGCACTCAGCATCCAAACCACAGTGGAGCTGGCCTCGCCTGGAGAATTCAGCTGTTTAATGTCAAGTAACAGTTACCTGAAAAAACTGCAAATAAAACAGCTTTTCCCTCCCTCAGACTGACTGAGGGTTTTAGTGAAGGAGGAGGAAAGGAGAGGAGTCTCATTCTACACATGTAGACATATCTCAATTATGTTACTGAGGCCTTAATAATTAACAGTAATAACTATTTAGTAATTCATCCTTGATGATCTGGAGCAAATGTGTTCTCACCTAGAGCGCCCACGGTGTTCACAAACTGCTATTTAGGAAAAGCTCTCACCACATCTACTTGGTTCTGACTAGGAGCCCTGAGGGTAACTACATGTGAAGCCCTTTGTGAGCAGGGTGCTGGCGTCCCGAGCAGCGCCCAGCGCAGGGTACTCTACCTGGGTCGTCCTCAGCTGGCCCCGGGAAGCTGATGCCCGGCTGGGCCAGGTCCGCGCCCTCCTCCTCTGCAAAGAGAGAGACAGTCACGGTTCAGTGCAGCTCCACGCTCCCCCCGCAGACTCTCAGCACAGGACGTGCTTCCCCACCCGTGCAGACGCCCCTGACCCGTGCTGGCGTCGGGGCCAAAAGCGCAGGAGCCGGCGCTTTTCTGAGGACAGCCCCACGGTGGCAGGTGCTCGTCTGCCCCAAGGAGACGCCCGCTCTGGGGGCCGTGCAAGGGGTCTCGGCTGTGCCCCGGCTTCCTGCAGGTTCTCTGCCTGTGGACAGGATTCTGCAAGCCCAGCTGCCCAGCCCACGTGGGCCGGTGAGCCCTGGTGAGCCCCGCACGACCCTGAGGAGGCGCCTCTGTCGTCTGGAAGCCTGGTATTACCCATGGCCTGTTCCGCCACACTGGACGCCTGCAGTCACTGTTCTCTTGCGAATACTAGTTCATCTTAGGTCACTTTTGTCCATATTTCATTTCCTTCTGTTGGGAGAACATCCCAGGTTCTGGCATTGATTTTCCGCTCTCAGCTCTGTGGTCACTGTAGAAATGGACGCTGCATCTTAGCATGTGATATACAAGGCCTCGGGGGTCATCTCTCCCTGGCCCTCCCTTCCCAGATGGACAGCGAAGCCAAAGAGCTGAAAGCCCTGGCTGTTTGTCCAGCTGGACCCAGGGAGCTGGACCCAGAGATGCCAGTGGCTGTCTGAACTGGGCTCGCTCAGTGAGCTGGGTGCCTCCGTCTGCTGGCTGCTCCCGGCTCCTTGTGAGCTGCTGGGCAGCCCAGGGACATCTGCCCCACGCCAGGGGGAGTGGGTACAGACAGCCAGAAATGGGGTCCTTCAGGTAAGGTTCATATATGTACCATCATTTGGGCCCATATTTCTGCAAATATGACTCTAAATAGAATTACATATTCAGACCTGCGTTCATGCAGGTGTCCAACATTCTGGTAATTACATCCTTCTATCAATCCTGAATACAGTTATACATTACAGTCAAAGGAGGCTTTGTTTTAGGACACTATGATCACCTCAGTGACATTTTCACCATCTCCAAACCAGCAAAAAGGCAACGTCCACTTGCAGTGAGTATATAGGACGCTAAAGGAGAAAGTGGGAGGTCTGGCTGTGAAAGGTGCTCACACAAGTCTCGGGTTAATCATGGTGGTCTTTCATCTTATGGGGTCTCCCAGGCACTGCTTTTAAAGTACAAGCCTTATAGGTTTCTACATGTCTCATAAATATCTGTCTGGATTGGGGTAAGTACTTTGCAAGAGAGCTAATTTGAAATACTTCACATAATTCAGTATGCCCCATTTGTAATGGCTAGGAGGACTTTCTGCACATCTGAAGTCCTGTTTTCCTGCTAATAAGCCATCAATGACAAAGCTGGCTGGTCAGGTGACCGCATTAAGGATAATATGAAACTGAAGATGCCACATTTCATTTGTTTAGAAGCATAATGCAATAGGATGTGGAGTGCTAATTAAATACAATTGCCATGGAGACCATGTTCACGTGGTCAGTGTTATTAACTTGAAAACCTTCTACATGAGGTGGGTCACATAGAATAAAGGAGAATAAACTGAAACAAGGAACCTTAGATTCAGATCCCATTTGTTCTCCTTCAACACACACAAGCACAGAAACAAATGGACGAGTTTTCACAGTATGAACTTGAACTATGAGCTGACATCACACAATGACGAAACGCCCAGCGGACGTGGACGGACAGACAGCGCCCAGCATGTACCACCCACCCCGGGCTCCCACCGGGGCAGGTAGGGCTCATCACTGGAGGACGACGAACGACCCGCGGTGTGCAAAGGTCAGCCCTGGGTCGTGAGGCGGATGTGACCAGTGGCTCGTCCCTGCTCCAGTCACGATGAAGGGAGCCTCGGGAAAACCCTCCAGCCGCACACGCGGAGCGCAGGCCGAGGGCAAACACCCTAGACGCCTCTGCTTCTGGCTCTACGGCCTGGCCGAGTGGGCTTCCCTCAGAACCGCGCTGGCGTCACCAGCGGTCCAGCCCTGCCTCACCGCTGGCTTTGTCCCCTCAGCTCAGGCCCCGCGTTCTCGACACTCAGGCCAGCCCAGAGCCCTGACTGGGGTACCATGTAACCCGTGCGCACGGGGCCGCCTAAGGGCCGGTCAGGGCGTCCACAGTGGGACGAGACGGTCCGAGGTGACCCAGCAGAGGGCGCTGGTGGGGCAGAGGGCCGGGGCGGGGGCGGGGCGGGGCGTGGGAGGGGGCGGGGGAGGAGCGAAGGGGGGAGCGGGGAGCGGTGTGGGGGGGGAGCAGGGCGGGGCACAGGGTGGGCCCTCCCTCCCTCCCTCCCTCCGGCCCCCCTCCTGAGGGGTCAGGGGTCAGGCCTTACACGCGTGCTCCAGGTGGCAGGGCATCAGCGCTGCAGTGAGGACCGAGGACCAGCGAGGGGGTGGCGTCACCGGGGACACGGGGAGGGGAGAAGGCCTGCTCCCGGCCCGGGTCCTCGCCCGAGCTCCACGCATGTGGTGCTGTCCCTGCCGCCGCCAGGCGTCCAGCATGGTGGGCCCCCACCCCGTGTGCGTCCACCAGTCACCACCACCCACCCCCGGGTGTGATCCCCGGACGTGACTGTGAGGCGCGGCTGTCCTTCCAGTCTCGGTAAGTCAGGGTGGCCCAGGACCGCCGGGCTGCTGTGCTTCCCGGCAGACCGGGTTACCAAGCCACCGCCCTGACTGCAGTGTGACTCCCCCGCAGTCCCTGCAGAATCGAGGGTCTGAGGGGTGTTTCAAATGAAGTCTGCACAGAATTCCCAGGACGAGGAAGCATGCTGTGGGCAGCCTGGGAGCCCCGGGGTAAGAGGCGCTGTGGTGGGGTGTCTGCTCCCCCTTCTCCTGCTGCCCTCACCTCCCCTGCAGAGCCCAAAAGCGGCTGTGACACATGCCCCCCTCTCCCCCGCAGCAGGGCATCCTGGGGAGAACCACACCCACCTCCCATTGTGGCTGGGACGACATGGCACGTGAGCTGAGGGCAGCAGCACTTGAAGTTTCGCAATTAAATTCAGGTTCCAAGTCTGACTGGGGACTCCAGACCCTCATCACACCCACCTGTCTCTGGTCCTCCCTGGGGTGGGGCCCCTCTTCAGCCAAGCCTGGCTCAGCCCACCTGTGCTCCACCCACTAGTCCTTGCTTTACCTGATCCACCCCACACTGAGTTCACTTACACCCCTGGCCCGGCTCAGAGCCTCTGCCAGTTACACAAGGTCACTGGCCATCAGGCTGTATGAGGACTGAGCCGCAAGGCCCTGCAGCCGCTGGCCTTCAGTACCCCCTGAAAGGGGTTCAGGGAGGAGGTACTCTGTGCTCCAGGAAAACTCATTAACAGGCCTTCAGATAGATACTTTTAGGAGACTTTAAAACCCAAATTCTTGCCTCACCCCTTCTTAGAAAAGCACTAAAACCATCAAGTAAGACATCCGCTCTTGTGACCAGGAGAGCCTCCACCCAGTGTGGGCTTGGCCACACTGACCCTTTGCCAGGGTCGCACATATGCTGGCCAGACCCCCAGCTCTTGGAAGTGGTTCCTCGAGCTAGTGGGAGGCTGTGGTCCCGGCCACAGTCCTTGGTAATGACCCTGACCTCACGGCTCTCAGGCTGTGCGCTTTTCCCCAGTGGACACCTGCCGACCTCCCGCATGGCTGCATCTCTGCTGAGCCGAGTGAGGCTGCAAGGCCAGCGAGGACTTCTCGGTTCTGCCCCTCCGGGACCCCTCCCTACTGTTTGTCTATTTAAAGATGGAGATGGGGGAGAGTAGGGTCAGGACAAAGGTTCTGCTGGTGGAAATGTCTCCTGACCACGCATCCTCCTGATGGACATGGAGCTGCGGAGTCAGGGTGATGACCTCAGGGGGCGTGACCACGTGTCCAGGGATGACACGTGGCAGCCACCTCTGGATGCACCAGGAGATGCTCGGTGAGTTCAGCTTGCTGAAGGAGCACCCACAAAGCCTGCCCGGTCTCTAGATTCTCTGCCCTCTGTGAAGTGTGCTTCTGCAGAAAGCACACTCAGGCTTCATCTCAGCCGCCCCCCTAATGAGAGGACTGCAGCCGCACAGATTTGGGACCATCTCTGCTCTCGAGGACAATGACACTGATGAGCTCCCCATCCCTCCTCCTCCACTGCAGTCACAGCTGTGCCTGCATCCGGCCCAGCAGGACCGCTATGGACGGCTTTTCTTTGAAACCCACAAAAATGCTCATAATTTTACTTTGGACCAAGGATCAACTCTCAGAAGATGCTGTCCTGAAGTCTGCAGAAATTTCACTCAGAGTTAAATGCCACTTAAATCAGGTGAGAGCAAACTCAGGTCATGAGAGGCAGCCCCAGGGATATGGGCAAGGACGGGGGTCTCCCAAGGACGGGGGTCTCCCAAGGCCTTCTCCCACAGGCAGAAGCCCCTGTGGGGATGTCGTCGTTCACACCCCTGGTAGCCATTGGGGAGGTGCTTCCCTGGTTAGAAGGCTTCCAGGCCCTCATTACGCATTCGAACAAATCACAAAATCATCTTCCACAGGAATTCACAGATGACTGAGGGCACATGTGCTTTACTTTGAATTTCTCTGGACTCAGAAAAAAGACCAAAAAATGCTGAAGTAAAAAGAAGACTTTCTTAGGTAAAAGAGAAAGCTTCAGGGTGAAACTTATGTCTGTCCTTAAATTTGAACATAACTCACTTCAAAAGTGACATTAATTATATTTTATATAATATGTTTGAAATCTAAATTCCAAATGAATGTAGTGTCAAATCCTTTGTATCACCTTCTGTATTTAATATGGTTTTACACCTAAGTTTGCTTGAAGACATGTTCACCACATTTAAACTGGAAAAATAGTTTTAAAGACAGTTGTAAAACGTGAGCAGTTTACAAAGATTAGAAAAAGCTTCCCTGACAACTGAGCTGCCCCTGCCTGCCCCTGGCTTGGCAACCACCTCTGAGCTGGGCGTGAATGAGCAGAAACCACAGGCCTTTGTCTCTGAAGGGTGGTTTTCCACTGGTGTATCAGAAGTCCCTGGGTACGGCAGCCAAGGACACCCAGACACTTTGAATTTCAGAAAACAAAACAATAACTTTTCAGGCGATCTCAAACAGAATTTTTTGTGTGTCTGAAATTCAAACTCACCAGGGCATCCTGTATCTTTATTTGTTAAATAAGTGCCCTGGGGGCTTTGAGAAGAATGTGAACACTCACTCCTCCTGAAGGTTTTGGGTGAAGAGGAAAACCCTCCCCCACCTGCCCGTGATATCTCCTGCTTTCTGGAGAGGAGTTTTTCAGGCACTCTAACGTTATCAAAGACCACAGTGTTAATGTTTAAGCTCTCCAAATTCTTTATTTGATATATCACCCCAATTTTCTACACTTGATGAATTTCCCACATCTCCCGGTTCCTTCCAGAGGGTTGACGTTCACTCAAGTGTAAGGGCTTTAAGGAGCCAGGGTTAATGAGAGTGCCAGTGACCCATCGATCCTGTGTCTCTTCCTGGATTTTGTGCAAACGACTCAAGGGTAAAGTAGTGATGCTCCGTTTTTTTCCCCTTTAAAAAAAATTGGCAAGCCTTGATTTTTCAAATATCCAATTAAAGCAGAATGGTTAAATAAATTACGGAACAATCACAGCATGCAATGTTAGAGAGCTTTTAGCCGTTTCAGAAATTCCCGATGCAATGCTACATCGAGATAGCCAAGAGCCAACTCTGAGTGTTTTATGATTCTCTTCCACTTGGAAAAAAAAAAGACCAGGGGCCATTTACCAGGATGCCAAGAGCAACTGCCTCCAACTGGAGGAATTACAACCACATTTTGTTTTCCTCTTTAAACTTTTTGTACTTTCCAGATTTTCTTCAGCCATCCTGCATGTGCTTTATAAATACAAAAGAGATGATAAAAGTACTTGGTGTTCCACAGACTCCAGTAGAGCCAACATCTGTTTTCTTCTTTATTGGAATTAGATGGGCTAGCTCCCAAGTTTGTCTTCTTTCCTGCTCCATGTGGGAATGAACCGCTGCAGCCCCTGCGGGCGTGGGGGAGGGGGGTTAGGACCCGTCTTGGGAAGGTGATGGGGACTGTACATGTCCCTCGGTACTGTTACTTTCACCGTCTTTCCTGGGGGTCACCTGTCCCCTCTCTTTTCTGGGTTGCTCGTTAAAGACGCTCCTTTTCCTGCATCAAAATCTGGGCTCAGAAAACAGAGTGCTAAAGTCACTCCTACTGAAGGGCACATGGGCTCAGTCAGTCTTCCCGAGCTCCGCCTCCGTGCCTGGGCACTATCCACGCCCAGAGGGATAGGGCCCCTGTGGACGCCACCATGCAGAGGGCTTTGCCTGTGATCACGGTTGGGGAGGAGGGCCTGGGCTGTCCACCAGCCCTGCTGCGGCCGTGCTGGGGGCCCTGAAGGGCACTGTGTGGCTGGACCTGCCTCAGCATGGGTTTGCCTGATGAATAATTTCTTTCAAAAGGCATCGTTTAACAGCAAGGACCTACTGTACAGCACAGGGAACAATATTCAATATCTTGTAATAAATGATAATGGAAAAGACTCTGAAAAGTAATGATGTGTGTGTGTGTAACTAAATCACTTGAGGTACACCTGAAAGTAACACATGATAAATCAACTATACTTCAATTAAAAAAAGGAAAGGGAAAAAAAGATACAGTGTAAGAGGTAGTATTTTCAAAGTTGCTGTGTCACTGACTTCCCTGGTGGCTCAGATGGTAAAGAGTCTGCCTACAGTGCGGGAGACCTGGGTTCAGTCCCTGGGTTGGGAAGATCTCCTGGAGAAGGAAATGGCAACCCACTCCAGTACTCTTGCCTGGAGAATCCTGTGGACGGAAGATCCTGGTGGGCTACAGTTCAGGGGCTCGCAAAGAGTTGGACACGACCGAGCGACTTTACTTGTCACTGAACCTAGCCCGTTCCGGGAGGGGACTTGAGGGGGATCACCGAGGGGTGTCCCAGCCTCTGCGCCCTCTCCCCGCCTTGTGTGAAAGACATTGTCCTGCAGCTGCCCACTCTCAGCCCCTGAAGCCCCACTCATGTGCACCCCACAGCTGCCTGTTGACACCCAGGGCTGGGCGCTGTGACTCTGAGTCAGGCCTGCAGTCTGGCAGGAAAGCTGCAGGAAGCAGCGCCCGCAGGGCCCAGAGGGCAGGCAGGAACGGGCTCTGTGAGGACGAGCCCCATCTGTGTGGTTTTGTGGGCGAGGACAGTGGCTTCTTAGAGCAGCTCACTTATAGATACACTTTTAACTCCAGTCATCCTGCAGTTAAAATGTAATATATTCAGTTCTTACACAGACTGGAATAAGCTCAATTATGTACAGAATTCATTATAAAGTCCACATATTAAAATATTTCATAGCCAAAATGTTATGTAGATTCTTACTTTCTGAAAGAAACCTTGGAAATTTGATTTGTGGTTGGCTGTTTCGGCTCCTGAATCTTTTTGAATACCCACTTCCAGGGCCCCTCGGCCATAAAACTGCATTTTGATCTACACCCTAGGGCTGCAGTTATTCATTTATTCCCATTTGGATATTAATAAAAGCATCATATTTGTTAGGAAATGACAGATGAACCCGGTTACTTTGCATCAACAAATCACATCCAGGGCATCTCTCTTTACCTCAAGTTTACTCCCAGGAAACCAAATAACATACAAAGCTTCACGGTAGCACCTGGATTGCAGTTTATTTTTAAAGCCCTTGGATTCCAGATTGATTCCGCTTTAACAAATCGTGTGGTCCTTGACCTAAAACCTGCCCAGCAGCGGCCGTGCTTGGCAGCTGGCTGCCCCCACATGGTTTCAGGAAACGCTGGTCTCGCGGGTCACGGTGGGGCGCGGCGAGCCGGACGCCAGTTTCCCCATCTGCTTCAGGAGGTTCGCAGCTGCAGGAACGCATGCATCTCCGCATTTTAATGCGTGTTTGTGACCCGAGTGCGCGGCTCTCAACCTCCCGGTTCACTGGCAGCGAATCCGCCTGGAGCCATTTGTGTTTCTATAATGAGAGCCCTGGCAACACCACCGCGCTTGGCAGGAGAGCCTCGCCAGCTCGGAGCCGGTGAGGCAGAAGCGAGGGAGGGGGCCGATCGGCGGGGCGGGGCCTGGGAGTCGAGGGGCGCGGGCCGTTCCTGGGGACACCGCACAGCTAGTCACGGCCTCAGCTTGCCTGGGGACGCGGAGCAGAGCTCCCGGATCCCCCTCTCAGGGAGGACCACTCCCCAAGCTGTGGGCACACGACGGACACCATCCACTTGATGGGGCGGCTGTCCTTCCTAAGCCACAGCAGCCGGATGCCACCCCGCCTGAGTGGAGTCCCCACGTGGTCCCGAGCGCATGCCCGGCTCGGCTGCCTTCCACCAGCGTCCCGGCGCACGGGGCCCTCCACCGGGCATTGGGCACTGACACCTCTTCACCCTTGATGTCTCCATGGAAACGCCCCCTCCTCCGGCCCCCGACCCCCCGCCCACATCTCAGCATCGTCTCCACGGCGAGAACGTCTATTCCTAGAACACATTCCTGACGTCCGTACTCCTCCTCTCTTGCCCACAAGGGCCCTCGCGGCCGGTCCATCCTAAGCAGGTTCCCCTGAACTTGGAAGAAGCGCGGCTGCTTTCAACCCCGTGAATGGGAGCTGAGTCCTGCCTGAGCGCAAAGGTGGCAAAGCCTGCAACTCATTAAGTGAGTTTACAGTGCAGAGCGGGTCTGGCTCTCCAACCCCACCTAAATTACACTTAAGAAGCTTATCATAACTACCTGGCAAGATGAGGGAAAAGGAGGAAAATAAATACATTTTTTAAAACAGAAAAATGACAGGGCAGCTGCATTAAAATCATCCCAATTTCCGAGCTCATTTCTGAAGCCTCCTGTCAAGGTAAACTCAGCGTCCACACGGTTCTCTTTGGCTCCGTGAGAGAGGCCATAGAAATGACTGGTATTGGTGGACAAGTTTCACCCTCAGTTTATTCATTCCCATAAAAACTTAAAACAACGCTTCCTCATTGACATGGTAGCCAGAGCGACTAAACAACGTCCCAAGAGGGCAGATGTTAGTGAGAAAAAGAGCGGGAAAGTCGGGGGGGAAGGTGTGGTGACTCGCTACAGGGACAGGTCAGTGTCCAGAAGATACAGTCTGTGGACTCAGCTTGAGAGGGACTGAAGCCATCTCAGAAACCACATCATGACCTATCGCCGCCCCCATTCCTCATATATTTATGGTCAGTTGTTCAGCCCCTCAGTCATGTCTAACGCTTTGTGCCACACATTGGAAAGCATCAATTCTTCGGCAGTCAAGAATGTTTAATTTCTGTACTAATAGAGTGAATGCTTTTCTCTCAGATGGTACAGCCATTTGGACAGATGCCTGGCCTTCCGCTGGGGTCTCTGTTAGCTGCAGCGGCTGAAGGAGGCAGGAAGGACCCAGGTGCTTTCAAGTCAATCTTGAACCCCTTGAGTTTCTGGGTCTGATTCTGGGCTGTCACCAATGATAGAGAATTAAAGCTGCATGAAGGACAGCTGGGGGCACTGGGATCCCAGGGACAGAACCTGCCACCAGGTCTAGATTTCCCTTCTTTTCCAGTGTTTCGGGCAGTACTGTTCTATGGAGCTCATTTCAGCTCATTCTCATCTTAAAGAGTCACCACTCAGGTTTCTCCTCTATGTCAGAAACGTCAGATTCTGGAACTCATGAGTTGTTTTCTGGCTGGACCAGAGCAACAACACAGGTCTGAAAGAGAGCCGCCAGGGAGGACAGGGCTGGAGTCCAGTGGAGGGTCAGCACAAGGGAGGAGTCTGATTTCTGGGCGGGTCGAGGAATCCTTTTTCCCAGACTTTAGAGCCTTCGACCATAAAATCCAGCAAGCTGTCATCCAACTCTGACTTTCCCTCCTGAGATTTTTCTGTTAATAGCTTTGCCACCAGAGACAAAGTGTCCTCTTCCCAGCTCAGGCCAGGGATGCTGGGGCTGGCCGGTCACAGCCCCACACGGTGACCACACAGGAAGCACGTGAACCCACACCCAGAGGTTTTCTCAACACCCAGGTGACTCCTTTTCACTTCCATTGTTCTCTTATTTTGTCAGCACCGACTATTCGATTTGGCAAATCACTTATAAATGGCCCACTGGGCCACCAAGTATCAGCCATCTGTGTATTTGAGCTCACATCAACTCTTTCTTGGTTTAAGTTGTTTTAAAGAAAACATGTGTGCGTACAAGCCCATCCTGTGACTAGCGTGCTGTGGATGACGTGATGCTGAACAAAACGGGAGGAAACCTGGGTTGGCCCTGGACCATCCCCACCCCCTCGCTCCCTTTCAGGAAAGCGCAGGGACCACCCTGGACCGGCCCCAACTCCCTCGCTCCCTTTCAGGAGAGTGCAGGGACCACCTCCCTGAGGCTGCGTGGGGGCTCTGAACAGCAGAGAAGCCAAACCCCGCCTCTGAAGACCCAGAAACCTTCACTGTCCACACGGCGGTCCTCGAATCATCAAAATGAGGAGGTGGACAGGGAGACTGTGTGCAGTCGTTACTCAGCGCAGAGATTACGGGCTGGGCTGCACCGCGTATTGGGAAGCCAGGGCCTCCCTGGGCACCGAGGGGGTAAGTACACAGCTGCCCAGGCTCACGTGAGGACTGAGCAGATTAACACACCGACAATTAGCAACGGACTGGGGCTCTTATTTCTTTACATAGTCACAGAGCACGGCCCAGTTTACAAGCGCAACTGAGATGCCGTCACAATAAATCCTGCACGGCAAAGGCAGCCCAGCCTGTCCCTCCGGGGAAAGCCTCCCACACACATCTCCTGGCTGCTCGTGCCACTTCACCACCAAGCCAGGTGGGGCAGAAATACCGCAAAACCAACAGCCAGCTGGACCTGCGGATGCGGCCCAAAGTCCACTATTTTCTCCAGGGCGGGGCCAGCCAAGCCCTCTGCCCTAAGGAGACAGGGACTGACGACCCGCCAGGACCACACAGAGGAGGAGACTGAGCCCGTGGCTTCCGTGCTGCAGCGGTGACCACGCCTGTCTCACAGGGATCAGCCTGCAGGGAAAGTCAGCTGCTCATCCCCCTCCTCCCCCGGAACCAGCCCCCACACCCCAGGTTCCCATTCACCCCCGGTCGCGGGCCTCCGGGTGTAGCCCCGGTTACCCCCGGCGCAGTCAGTGCTCCTGACCTCGCCGCTCAGGGCAGCGTGTCCTCAGGCAAAGACGGAGGTCATCTGTGTCCGGTGCTCTGAGCAGATGCAAACAATTGCCCCGGTCCATGTCACGGCCGATGTGCCCTTAGGATTCCCCCCTGTGTTTCCTGGTGGCCAAGTCACGTTGAGGACATGCTTTTAGGATTCTGAAGTGGAGCGCATTTCAGACTCAGAGCCCTGCTGTCAGCAGGTCGTGGCCTGTGCTGTCCTGTCCCTGGGACAGGCTGGCCGTCTCGGGTCCTGGGCGCTGCCACCTGGCGATATGGGGCCTGATGATGTTGATAGGTTTGTTTCTGACTTATACGGGGATGTTAATTAGTTAATATTTCCTGGAGTTTTTGTGGTGAAAATCGCATTTGGCTGATGCTGCGTTCTGACCTTCAATTTATCCGTTAACCTCACAACTTTTCTTAGCACTCAGCTAATGTCACATCCTTAGGAATGAAGGAGTGAGATGGAATAACAGCCCCTCCACCAGGAAGGCCCTCTAGGTTACCAAACACAACTGTGCACGGCTCTGACCCCAAGGAGCTGCCTAATTCAACCGGAGACCATGCTAATGGAGAGACTGATACAACAGGGACGGTCTGGGGAGGAAGAGTGGCCAGAGATATGGACAACCGTGCGCTCAGCCAGGAGATCGAGGGCTTACAACTGCAGCCCTGACACCTGAGGAAGTCTCACGGGAACCTTAGACTTTCTGAGAAAACAGGGGCGTCCACACACAGCCCTTGCTGCCTGTGCCAGGGACGATCACATCACAAGTCTCCAAGGCTTATCATCCTCCAAAGCACAAGTCCCCAACCAAAATGGACAGCAGCTGCTGCCTGGGACAGGCCCAGGAAGTCACCAGACGTCTTGGGAAGATGAGAAATAAGCAAAGACAGCAAACAGGCTCTTTCCTAAGAGAAACGCAAGAAAAGGAACAGGAAGCCAAGGATGAAGTAGAAGGCATTTCACTAACAGCATTTAGGGTCATGAGTGGCAGCTCAGGAAAACTTAAGCATCTCATGACGTAGGTAACGGCCTGGTCTGCACAGTAACCAGCAGATCCCAGCTAGAACCAGGCCTGGAACCCTCCCCAAGTTCTCTCAGCTCCCCGCCCAGCTGTCAGATGGTGGTAGTCCCACTGCCACTGACTTGGGTCAAATGCAAATGGCCATGGCCATCTTAACTGGGGGTTTAGACACGGTGATTAGAGTAAAAGATGCCGACTGGGGGAAAAGGGAAGTGGGTCATTTCCAAAGGTCATGTTAACCCCTTGTGTACAAAAGAGGAAAACGGACAAGACACCCTGACACAGGGCGTTGAACCCAAAGAAACACGGAACCCCCACACCCTCACCGTGAAAAACCCTCATTCTGCTGGCCAGACACCACTGACTCCGTCCACCTGAGCAAAACTCTCACAAAGTCATTCCTTCCTGCAGACCACTGTCCCAAGCTAGCTGTCCTCTGGGTTCAGGGATTCTCGCTTCGGTCATCACTTTCAATTCCCACTTTTTAGAGTCTTCTGGGCCATGTAACCTGACCGCTGGTGGGCTCTGCACCTGTGAACCGTGAGAACCCATATGTTTAGACATGAGGAAGTGAATGTCAGGGAAGAAAACAAGCAGCTATTTTGGATGCACACTCCTGCGAGCAGATGGGGAGAAGGCAGTTCGTCGTCAGCACAGACAGGTGAGCTGGGAGAGACTCAACCCGGGAGGAGACAGGCGCAGGTCCAAAGATGACGGATGGGGCCTCTGAGCTGGCTTTAAAGTTGCCTTTCTGAGCCAGAGTTTCAACAAAGGAGCAAGATTCCCCACAGAGGACTTAACAGAGGGAGTCCCGTCGAGCTAGGCCATATGGAGGTAAAACAGTCACAACAGAGGCTGAGGGAGAAGGCGTGGAAGCAGGAGAGTGTGGACACGGAGCAGGGGGAGGGGGAGAGCGTGGACACGGAGCAGGGGGAGGAGGAGAGTGGACACAGAGCAGGGGGAGGAGGAGAGCGTGGACATGGAGCAGGGGGAGGGGGAGAGTGTGGACACGGAGCAGGGGGAGGAGGAGAGTGTGGACACGGAGCAGGGTGAGGAGGACAGCGTGGACACGGAGCAGGGGGAGGGGGAGAGCATGGACATGGAGCAGGGGGAGGAGGAGAGTGTGGACATGGAGCAGGGGGAGGGGGAGAGTGTGGACACAGAGCAGGGGGAGGAGGAGAGCGTGGACACAGAGCAGGGGGAGGGGGAGAGCATGGACATGGAGCAGGGGGAGGAGGAGAGTGTGGACATGGAGCAGGGGGAGGGGGAGAGTGTGGACATGGAGCAGGGGGAGGAGGAGAGCGTGGACATGGAGCAGGGGGAGGAGGAGAGCGTGAACACAGAGCAGGGGGAGGAGGAGAGCATGGACACGGAGCAGGGGGAGGAGGAGAGCGTGGACATGGAGCAGGGGGAGGGGGAGAGTGTGGACATGGAGCAGGGGGAGGAGGAGAGCGTGAACACAGAGCAGGGGGAGGAGGAGAGCATGGACACGGAGCAGGGGGAGGAGGAGAGCGTGGACATGGAGCAGGGGGAGGGGGAGAGCGTGGACACGGAGCAGGGTGAGGAGGAGAGTGTGGACATGGAGCAGGGGGAGGAGAGCATTGACACGGAGCAGGGGGAGGGGGAGAGCATGGACATGGAGCAGGGGGAGGAGGAGAGCGTGGACATGGAGCAGGGGGAGGAGGAGAGCATGGACATGGAGCAGGGGGAGGAGGAGAGTGGACACAGAGCAGGGGGAGGAGGAGAGCGTGGACATGGAGCAGGGGGAGGGGGAGAGCATGGACACGGAGCAGGGGGAGGAGGAGAGTGTGGACATTGAGCAGGGGGAGGAGGTGAGTGTGGACATTGAGCAGGGGGAGGAGAGCGTGGACATGGAGCAGGGGGAGGAGGAGAGTGTGGACATGGAGCAGTGGGAGGAGGAGAGTGTGGACATGGAGCAGGGGGAGGAGGAGAGCGTGGACATGGAGCAGGGGGAGGAGGAGAGTGGACACAGAGCAGGGGGAGGGGGAGAGCGTGGACATGGAGCAGGGGGAGGAGGAGAGTGTGGACACGGAGCAGGGGGAGGAGGAGAGCGTGGACATGGAGCAGGGGGAGGAGGAGAGTGTGGACATGGAGCAGTGGGAAGAGGAGAGTGTGGACACGGAGCAGGGGGAGGAGGAGAGCGTGGACATGGAGCAGGGGGAGGAGAGCGTGGACACACAGCAGGGGGAGGAGGAGAGCGTGAACACAGAGCAGGGGGAGGAGGAGACCGTGGACACGGAGCAGGGGGAGGAGGAGATCGTGGACACGGAGCAGGGGGAGGAGGAGAGCATGGACATGGAGCAGGGGGAGGAGAGCGTGGACACGGAGCAGGGGGAGGAGGAGAGCGTGGACATGGAGCAGGGGGAGGGGGAGAGCATGGACACGGAGCAGGGGGAGGAGGAGAGCGTGGACATGGAGCAGGGGGAGGAGGAGAGTGTGGACACGGAGCAGGTGGAGGAGAGTGTGGACATGGAGCAGGGGGAGGAGGAGAGCGTGGACACGGAGCAGGGGGAGGAGAGTGTGGACACGGAGCAGGGGGAGGAGGAGAGTGTGGACACGGAGCAGGGGGAGGAGGAGAGCGTGGACACGGAGCAGGGGGAGGAGGAGAGTGTGGACATGGAGCAGGGGGAGGAGGAGAGTGTGGACATGGAGCAGGGGGAGGAGGAGAGCGTGGACATGGAGCAGGGGGAGGAGGAGAGTGTGGACACGGAGCAGGGGGAGGAGGAGAGCGTGGACAGGCAGCAGGGGGAGGAGGAGAGTGTGGACACGCAGCAGGGGGAGGAGGAGAGTGTGGACACGGAGCAGGGGGAGGAGGAGAGCGTGAACATGGAGCAGGGGGAGGAGGAGACCGTGGACACGGAGCAGGGGGAGGAGGAGATCGTGGACACGGAGCAGGGGGAGGAGAGTGTGGACATGGAGCAGGGGGAGGAGGAGAGCATGGACATGGAGCAGGGGGAGGAGGAGAGCGTGGACACGGAGCAGGGGGAGGAGAGCATGGACACAGAGCAGGGGGAGGAGGAGAGTGTGGACACAGAGCAGGGGGAGGAGGAGAGCGTGGACATGGAGCAGGGGGAGGAGAGCATGGACACGGAGCAGGGGGAGGAGGAGAGTGTGGACATGGAGCAGGGGGAGGGGGAGAGCGTGGACACGGAGCAGGGTGAGGAGGACAGCGTGGACACGCAGCAGGGAGAGGAGAGTGTGGACACGGAGCAGGGGGAGGAGAGCGTGGACACGGCGCAGGGGGAGGAGAGTGTGGACATGGAGCAGGGGGAGGAGAGCATGGACACGGAGCAGGGGGAGGAGGAGAGTGTGGACAGGGAGCAGGGGGAGGAGAGTGTGGACACGGAGCAGGGTGAGGAGGAGAGTGGGGACATTGAGCAGGGGGAGGGGGAGAGTGTGGACATGGAGCAGGGGGAGGAGAGCGTGGACACGGAGCAGGGGGAGGAGGAGAGTGTGGACATGGAGCAGGGGGAGGAGAGTGTGGACACGGAGCAGGGGGAGGAGGAGAGTGTGGACACGGCGCAGGGGGAGGAGAGTGTGGACATGGAGCAGGGGGAGGAGAGCATGGACACGGAGCAGGGGGAGGAGGAGAGCGTGGACACGGAGCAGGGGGAGGAGGAGAGCGTGGACACGGCGCAGGGGGAGGAGAGCGTGGACATGGAGCAGGGGGAGGAGGAGAGTGTGGACATGGAGCAGGGGGAGGAGGAGAGTGTGGACATGGAGCAGGGGGAGGAGGAGAGTGTGGACATGGAGCAGGGGGAGGAGGAGAGCGTGGACACGGAGCAGGGGGAGGAGGAGAGTGTGGACATGGAGCAGGGGGAGGAGAGCGTGGACACGGAGCAGGGGGAGGAGGAGAGTGTGGACACGGAGCAGGGGGAGGAGGAGAGCGTGGACACGGAGCAGGGGGAGGAGGAGAGTGTGGACATGGAGCAGGGGGAGGAGAGCGTGGACACGGAGCAGGGGGAGGAGGAGAGTGTGGACACGGCGCAGGGGGAGGAGAGTGTGGACATGGAGCAGGGGGAGGAGAGCATGGACACGGAGCAGGGGGAGGAGGAGAGCGTGGACTAGGAGCAGGGGGAGGAGAGCGTGGACTAGGAGCAGGGGGAGGAGAGTGTGGACATGGAGCAGGGGGAGGAGGAGAGCGTGGACTAGGAGCAGGGGGAGGAGAGTGTGGACATGGAGCAGGGGGAGGAGGAGAGTGTGGACTAGGAGCAGGGGGAGGAGAGTGTGGACACGGAGCAGGGGGAGGAGGAGAGCGTGAACACAGAGCAGGGGGAGGAGGAGAGTGTGGACACGGAGCAGGGGGAGGGGGAGAGTGTGGACATGGAGCAGGGGGAGGAGAGCGTGGACACGGAGCAGGGGGAGGAGGAGAGTGTGGACATGGAGCAGGGGGAGGAGAGCGTGGACACGGAGCAGGGGGAGGAGGAGAGTGTGGACATGGAGCAGGGGGAGGAGAGCGTGGACACGGAGCAGGGGGAGGAGGAGAGTGTGGACACGGCGCAGGGGGAGGAGAGTGTGGACATGGAGCAGGGGGAGGAGGAGAGCGTGAACACAGAGCAGGGGGAGGAGGAGAGTGTGGACACGGAGCAGGGGGAGGAGGAGAGTGTGGACATGGAGCAGGGGGAGGAGGAGAGCGTGGACATGGAGCAGGGGGAGGAGGAGAGTGTGGACACGGAGCAGGGGGAGGAGAGTGTGGACACGGAGCAGGGGGAGGAGGAGAGCATGGACACGGAGCAGGGGGAGGGGGAGAGCATGGACACGGAGCAGGGGGAGGAGAGCGTGGACACGGAGCAGGGGGAGGAGGAGAGTGTGGACATTGAGCAGGGGGAGGAGAGCGTGGACACGGAGCAGGGGGAGGAGGAGAGCGTGAACACAGAGCAGGGGGAGGAGGAGAGTGTGGACACGGAGCAGGGTGAGGAGGAGAGTGTGGACACGGAGCAGGGGGAGGAGGAGAGTGTGGACATGGAGCAGGGGGAGGAGGAGAGCGTGGACATGGAGCAGGGGGAGGAGGAGAGCATGGACATTGAGCAGGGGGAGGAGAGCTTGGACATGGAGCAGGGGGAGGAGGAGAGTGTGGACACGGAGCAGGGGGAGGAGGAGAGCATGGACACGGAGCAGGGGGAGGAGAGCGTGGACACGGAGCAGGGGGAGGAGGAGAGTGTGGACATTGAGCAGGGGGAGGAGGAGAGCGTGGACACGGAGCAGGGGGAGGAGGAGAGCATGGACATTGAGCAGGGGGAGGAGAGCGTGGACACGGAGCAGGGGGAGGAGGAGAGCATGGACACGGAGCAGGGGGAGGAGGAGAGCGTGAACATGGAGCAGGGGGAGGAGGAGAGTGTGGACACGGAGCAGGGGGAGGAGGAGAGTGTGGACATTGAGCAGGGGGAGGAGGAGAGCGTGAACACAGAGCAGGGGGAGGAGGAGAGTGTGGACATTGAGCAGGGGGAGGAGGAGAGCGTGAACACAGAGCAGGGGGAGGAGGAGAGCGTGAACACAGAGCAGGGGGAGGAGGAGAGTGTGGACACGGAGCAGGGGGAGGAGGAGAGCGTGGACACGGAGCAGGGGGAGGAGGAGAGCGTGGACATGGAGCAGGGGGAGGAGGAGAGCGTGGACATGGAGCAGGGGGAGGAGGAGAGTGTGGACACGGAGCAGGGGGAGGAGAGTGTGGACACGGAGCAGGGGGAGGAGGAGAGCATGGACACGGAGCAGGGGGATGAGAGCGTGGACACGGAGCAGGGGGAGGAGGAGAGCGTGAACACAGAGCAGGGGGAGGAGGAGAGTGTGGACACGGAGCAGGGGGAGGAGGAGAGTGTGGACACAGAGCAGGGGGAGGAGGAGAGTGTGGACATGGAGCAGGGGGAGGAGGAGAGTGTGGACATGGAGCAGGGGGAGGAGGAGAGTGTGGACATTGAGCAGGGGGAGGAGGAGAGCGTGAACACAGAGCAGGGGGAGGAGGAGAGTGTGGACATTGAGCAGGGGGAGGAGGAGAGCGTGAACACAGAGCAGGGGGAGGAGGAGAGTGTGGACACGGAGCAGGGGGAGGAGGAGAGTGTGGACATGGAGCAGGGGGAGGAGGAGAGTGTGGACACGGAGCAGGGGGAGGAGAGTGTGGACACGGAGCAGGGGGAGGAGAGTGTGGACACGGAGCAGGGTGAGGAGAGCGTGGACACGGAGCAGGGTGAGGAGAGTGTGGACATGGAGCAGGGGGAGGAGGAGAGCGTGGACATGCAGCAGGGGGAGGAGGAGAGTGTGGACACGGAGCAGGGGGAGGAGGAGAGTGTGGACATTGAGCAGGGGGAGGGGGAGAGTGTGGACATGGAGCAGGGGGAGGAGAGCGTGGACACGGAGCAGGGGGAGGAGGAGAGTGTGGACATGGAGCAGGGGGAGGAGAGCGTGGACACGGAGCAGGGGGAGGAGGAGAGTGTGGACATGGAGCAGGGGGAGGAGGAGAGTGTGGACATGGAGCAGGGGGAGGAGGAGAGTGTGGACATGGAGCAGGGGGAGGAGGAGAGTGTGGACATGGAGCAGGGGGAGGAGAGCGTGGACACGGAGCAGGGGGAGGAGGAGAGTGTGGACACGGCGCAGGGGGAGGAGAGTGTGGACATGGAGCAGGGGGAGGAGAGTGTGGACATGGAGCAGGGGGAGGAGGAGAGCATGGACACGGAGCAGGGGGAGGAGGAGAGCGTGGACACGGAGCAGGGGGAGGAGGAGAGTGTGGACACGGAGCAGGGGGAGGAGAGTGTGGACACGGAGCAGGGGGAGGAGAGTGTGGACACGGAGCAGGGTGAGGAGAGCGTGGACACGGAGCAGGGTGAGGAGAGTGTGGACATGGAGCAGGGGGAGGAGGAGAGCGTGGACATGCAGCAGGGGGAGGAGGAGAGTGTGGACACGGAGCAGGGGGAGGAGGAGAGTGTGGACATTGAGCAGGGGGAGGGGGAGAGTGTGGACATGGAGCAGGGGGAGGAGAGCGTGGACACGGAGCAGGGGGAGGAGGAGAGTGTGGACATGGAGCAGGGGGAGGATAGCGTGGACACGGAGCAGGGGGAGGAGGAGAGTGTGGACATGGAGCAGGGGGAGGAGGAGAGTGTGGACATGGAGCAGGGGGAGGAGGAGAGTGTGGACATGGAGCAGGGGGAGGAGGAGAGTGTGGACATGGAGCAGGGGGAGGAGAGCGTGGACACGGAGCAGGGGGAGGAGGAGAGTGTGGACACGGCGCAGGGGGAGGAGAGTGTGGACATGGAGCAGGGGGAGGAGAGTGTGGACATGGAGCAGGGGGAGGAGGAGAGCATGGACACGGAGCAGGGGGAGGAGGAGAGCGTGGACACGGAGCAGGGGGAGGAGGAGAGTGTGGACATGGAGCAGGGGGAGGAGGAGAGTGTGGACTAGGAGCAGGGGGAGGAGAGTGTGGACACGGAGCAGGGGGAGGAGAGTGTGGACATGGAGCAGGGGGAGGAGGAGAGTGTGGACTCGGTGCAGGGGGAGGAGGAGAGTGTGGACATGGAGCAGGGGGAGGAGAGCGTGGACACGGAGCAGGGGGAGGAGGAGAGTGTGGACATGGAGCAGGGGGAGGAGGAGAGTGTGGACATGGAGCAGGGGGAGGAGGAGAGTGTGGACATGGAGCAGGGGGAGGAGAGCGTGGACACGGAGCAGGGGGAGGAGGAGAGTGTGGACACGGCGCAGGGGGAGGAGAGTGTGGACATGGAGCAGGGGGAGGAGAGTGTGGACATGGAGCAGGGGGAGGAGGAGAGCGTGGACACGAAGCAGGAGGAGGAGAGCGTGGACACGGAGCAGGGGGAGGAGGAGAGCATGGACACGGAGCAGGGGGAGGAGAGCGTGGACACGGAGCAGGGGGAGGAGGAGAGTGTGGACACGGAGCAGGGGGAGGAGGAGAGTGTGGACATGGAGCAGGGGGAGGAGGAGAGTGTGGACATGGAGCAGGGGGAGGAGAGTGTGGACATGGAGCAGGGGGAGGAGGAGAGCGTGGACACGAAGCAGGAGGAGGAGAGCGTGGACACGGAGCAGGGGGAGGAGGAGAGCATGGACACGGAGCAGGGGGAGGAGGAGAGTGTGGACACGGAGCAGGGGGAGGAGGAGAGCATGGACACGGAGCAGGGGGAGGAGGAGAGCGTGGACACGGCGCAGGGGGAGGAGGAGAGTGTGGACACGGCGCAGGGGGAGGAGAGCGTGGACACGGAGCAGGGGGAGGAGGAGAGCATGGACACGGAGCAGGGGGAGGAGAGCGTGGACACGGAGCAGGGGGAGGAGGAGAGTGTGGACACGGCGCAGGGGGAGGAGAGCGTGGACACGGAGCAGGGGGAGGAGGAGAGTGTGGACACGGAGCAGGGGGAGGAGGAGAGTGTGGACATGGAGCAGGGGGAGGAGGAGAGTGTGGACATGGAGCAGGGGGAGGAGAGTGTGGACACGGAGCAGGGGGAGGAGAGTGTGGACACGGAGCAGGGGGAGGAGAGCGTGGACATGGAGCAGGGGGAGGAGGAGAGTGTGGACATGGAGCAGGGGGAGGAGGAGAGTGTGGACACGGCGCAGGGGGAGGAGGAGAGTGTGGACATGGAGCAGGGGGAGGAGGAGAGTGTGGACACGGCGCAGGGGGAGGAGAGTGTGGACACGGAGCAGGGGGAGGAGAGTGTGGACTCGGAGCAGGGGGAGGAGGAGAGTGTGGACACGGAGCAGGGGGAGGAGGAGAGTGTGGACACGGCGCAGGGGGAGGAGGAGAGTGTGGACATGGAGCAGGGGGAGGAGGAGAGTGTGGACACGGAGCAGGGGGAGGAGGAGAGTGTGGACACGGCGCAGGGGGAGGAGGAGAGTGTGGACATGGAGCAGGGGGAGGAGGAGAGTGTGGACATGGAGCAGGGGGAGGAGGAGAGTGTGGACACGGCGCAGGGGGAGGAGAGTGTGGACACGGAGCAGGGGGAGGAGGAGAGTGTGGACATGGAGCAGGAGGAGGAGGAGAGCGTGGACACAGAGCAGGGGGAGGAGAGTGTGGACATGGAGCAGGGGGAGGAGGAGAGTGTGGACATGGAGCAGGGGGAGGAGGAGAGTGTGGACATGGAGCAGGGGGAGGAGGAGAGTGTGGACACGGCGCAGGGGGAGGAGAGTGTGGACACGGAGCAGGAGGAGGAGGAGAGCGTGGACACGGAGCAGGGGGAGGAGAGTGTGGACATGGAGCAGGGGGAGGAGGAGAGTGTGGACATGGAGCAGGGGGAGGAGGAGAGTGTGGACACGGAGCAGGGGGAGGAGGAGAGTGTGGACATGGAGCAGGGGGAGGAGGAGAGTGTGGACACGGCGCAGGGGGAGGAGAGTGTGGACACGGAGCAGGGGGAGGAGGAGAGTGTGGACTCGGTGCAGGGCGGAAGGCAGTAATTATGGCTGAGTCCTGCTCCATGCAGCACTGTCCATGGCGCGGCCTGGTGTGACCATTCTACACCGTCCGTCTCTCAACTGACAGTTTGTCTGTCTGGGCCCTGAACTGCAGGTATGGACCAGGCAGGGGTGGGGGGTCCTGCTGTCCTGGGGGCAGGAAGGTCTGGACTGCAGTCCACCCCCTATCCACCCCTGCCATCCTACAGTGCCCCCAGGGAGATGAACCTGACCCTCCCAGGGCAACAGGCCACTTGTTAGTGGAGGTAAGGGTGAAACAGTAAGTGCTGCACACAGTAGATGCTCTATCCTGCAAGATTTGCCTAGAATAAATTTGTCTCTTGTTGCTCACTGGTGTTCAATTTCTTGCGACCCCATGGACTGTAGCCCACCAGGCTCCACTGTCCCTGGGATTCTCCCGGCAAGAATACTGGAGCGGTTGCCATGCCCTCCTCCAGGGGATCTTCCCAACCCAGGGATCGAAACTTTGTCTGTTGCATCTCCTGGATTCGTGGGTGGATGCTTAGGGTGCCACCTGGGAAGCCCAGCTCAGCTCTGCACACACTTAGAGTCCTGAGTGTCAGACGGGGCACACAGATCACAGAGCAGTGTGACTTGAGCTGCAGGTGGGAGGAGAGCACAGAGCGGGGCGGGGTCTGGCCCGGGCGAGGCCCAAAAGGAGGGCGGCCTGGCTGCTTGGAGTCACTGTGCTGGGACACTGACACCGCATGGGTGAGGGCCCACGGGGAAGCGCACGATCCCAGTAACCGAGCTGGTCTCGGCCAAACACACACACGGTGCTCGGCTGAGCCATGGAAGTTGGAGCTGGGGGAGTGGTTGGGGCCCCGGGGGCACAGAGGAAAGGGGAAGGCGGACTGGCACCCCAGAAGCAGGCTGACACCTCACTGCGGCTTCACTGCTGCGGGGACGCTGTTAGGGCTATGTCGCCTTCCTCCCACAGGAGTGCGGTAAGTCAGGCTTCAGGTTTAGAATCGAGACTTGGGAGCTGAAAGCCAGCTGAGAGTCTGAACTCACAGGTGAGAAGCGCAGAGGGTCAGATGCTGTGGAAGGCGGGTGTCGAGGCCTGAGAAGGGCCTGCAGTTAGAGGCAGGACCTGGGCGCTGAATGGGTGGCCCCTGGGGACAGTCCGGGGGACCTTCCAGGCAGCGGTCACGGCGGAGCCCTGGGAGAGGGGAGGGAAATCCCGAGCAAGACCTCTGACCACAGAACAGCAAGTGGGAACCAAGAGCTCAGGAAATGGCAGATGGTGCCTGAAGGTAACTCACTGTCACTTTTAATCTGTTTATCTCTCCATTCTATCACTTGAGGATTGAGTCAAGCATCAAATACTTAAGAGAAAATAGAATAAATACCAGTAGTGCCTCTGTTGGCCACAAAACCACTGCTTTGGCCGTTTCTGAGCTGCTCTATGAAGGTTTAAAGAAGGGAGTGCGTAACAAAACACCACATTTCCACAGAGGCAGTATTAAAAACATTTATCACCTGTAAGCTACAACATCGACCACTTGCGATGAATCCCAACCCCGCTGGGGTGGTGGCCAGTTAATGGAGCCAACGAGGCTGTCCTGGTGCAGAGCAACTGGAGAACAGCCTTGGGATTCAGGGATGCACCTGGCTGAGCACCCTCCCCCCAAAGGGGACTGTTCACTTTGAGAGACTCGCCAGCGGCAGCAGGACACAGACGGCCACTGCCCAGCAGGTTCTGCCCTGACTCTGGGCTCGTGGCCTCCTGCCTGTGGACTCCACCCTCCCCAGCTTGTGGCCCTTTGCTGAGGCTGCTGCAGGGCACAGATGAGGTTGGGGGGCACTGCCCATCTCCTTCCCAGGATTGAGGGCGCCCCAGGTTCTGAGCTGGCAGGACCAGACGCTGGTCCAACACCCACTTGAACAGACTCGGAGACTCTTAGAAGCACCGTGGTTCCCAGAGAAACACGGGACCAGCCTGGATGCCCTGACACTCTGCCCTGGGTCCACGTCTGGGGCAGACTGTTCCTGAAGGTGGCTGGAGGAGAGGCATGACGCAATCACGCCCTGCCGGGCCCGGCCATGTGCAGAAGCCTGTGGGTCACACTCTCTCTTGGCGGGGGTGGGTGGTGGAGTGTACTGGAGAAATTAGCATTCCTCTGCTGGTGACGAGTTTCAAAATTTTTTATTTTATTTTTTTTTCTGGTGAAATCAACTTGAGTGATGAGATGTGAACACGGTAGCATTCTGACTGACATGGGTCTGGGGTTCTGGGGTCTCAACGTGCTCCTCAACCCGCCTCGCCCTGCTGTGTGGCATGGAGGCCTGGAGCCGGAGGAATACAGCCTGAGAGCCTGTGGGCTCCCTCCCCTCTGCCCACTCTCTGCAGTTACTGGACGGGCTGGCCCCAGGTGCTCACACACTCCCTCCTCGCACACGCTTGCCCTGCAGGGTCTGTGCCTCGTGTGGGGCCCCGACGCCTGCCTGGGAGCTGGTCTGGGGAGCATGTGAGGAAAAGGAGCTGCTGAGGGGTGGCCTGGAGGAGGGGCCGCTGGGCTGGGCTCTCGGGCAGAGACAGGGCGTGGGGGCCTGGACAGGACACGGGGGGGCAGGAGTGGGGAGAAGGGGCTGCTGGACTAGGCTCTTAGGCAGAGAGAGTGTGGGGGCCGTGGAGGAGGACATGGGGCAGGAGTGGAAGGAGGGGCCGGCTGTCCAGCTTCTCCAGAACCCAGCTTGACACGCACGCTGGCTGAGGAGCACCAGCAAGACTCTGCTCGGCACCTGGGTCCCTGGAGGCAGGTCTCCCCGGCCCAGTTCCAGGGCTGCAGCTACTCAGGGTTCTTGCTCCATCCTGGGCGCCACACCTCCACCACCTGGGGGGCCTCCTGGCAGAAGCATCAGAACATCAAGTCAAAGCCCAGGAGAGAGAACCAGCACCGCGGGCTCCAGAAGACCCATCAGGGCGCTGAACTGTGTTGGTGCTTTTCCACCTCAGTGTTTGTCTCGTTCACCAGCTTGTGTGTGTTTCACATGACGCACAGCACAGCGGTTCTGCACTCAGCGTCATCATTAACGAAAGGGCCTTCTTTATCAACATCAAGGATGATTTTCCTTGTTAAGATTTCTTGTGTGATGAGATGATGAGCAATGTTTGCTTCTGTCACCTGCTGGAAACTACCATTTCTTCTGAAATCAACCCTTGGAAAAGAAAATGGCTCCTATAAATCAGCCCTGCTGTGTCCCAGGCTGCGGGCCTGGCATGTTTCTCGGAGATAATGCTGCTCAGAAAGTAGCCCAGCGGATGCATCTCTGCGCCGGCCCAGGACTTGCTCAGTCCCCGCTCCCGCACCCGCCCACTGGTACCCGTTGCCTAGCAACCCAGGATGTTCAGCCCAAGTCCTGAAGGCTGAGTTACAGCAGCAGAGGAATTAAATTAATTTATATCTTCCCGCTACAACAACAACCCAGCGAAAACTGTGTCCTGTCCAACATGAACCCAGCTGGTCTCTCCTACCTGGTCCCTCACCAGAATCCATCATTTCAGCAGGCTCACCAACTGCCTGGTTTTGGAGATGGGAAACCTAGCCTGGCATTTACAGTTTCAATTCTTTCAAAATCTGGCTTGCTGTTTATATTTCATAGACAGAGTGTGTTCTTGAATCTCCATCACCCCAGACTTTTGTGTGGAAGTTACACTGCATGTGAAAACTCACTGGTAACACAGCTGAGCAGTTTCCTTGTGGGATACTGCAGTCTTCACCCCTGATAAAAGCTGCTAATCATTCTTCACTCTTGACTCCACCCCTCAAGTTCCCCAAAGAGACTGGACCACAAAGTAGACGTGGAACAACGAACTGGTTCAAAACTGGGAAAGGAGTACGTCAAGGCTGTATATTGTCACCCTGCTTATTTAACTTATATGCAGAGTACATCATGAGACATGCCGGGCTGGATGAATCATAAGCTGGAATCAGGATTCCTGGGAAAAATATCAATAACTTCAGTTATGCCGATAACACTACCCTTATGGCAGAAAGTGAAAGGGAAGTAAAGAGCCTCTTGATGAAAGTGAAAGAAGAGAGTGAAAAAGCTGGCTTAAAGCTCAACATTTAAAAAACTAAGATCACGGCATCCAATCCCCAGTCACACTTCATGGCTGGGGAAATAGATGGGGAAACAATGGAAACAGTGAGAGACTTTATTTTCTTGGGCTCCAAAATCACTGCATATGCTGACTGTAGCCATGAAATTAAAAGACGCTTCCTCCTTGGAAGAAAAGCTATGACCAACCTAGATAGCATATTAAAAAGTAGAGACATTTCTTTGCCAACAAAGGTCCATCTAGTCAAAGCTATGGTTTTTCCAGTAAACATGTATGGATGTGAGATTTGCACCGTAAAGAAAGCTGAGTGCCGAAGAATTGATGCTTTTGAACTGTGGTGTTGGAGAAGACTCTTCAGAGTCCCTTGGACTGCAAGGAGGTCAAAGCAGTCAATCCTAAAGGAAATATTCATCCTGAATATTCATTGGAAGGACTGATGCTGAAGCTAAAGCTATTAAAAAGACTCTGATGCTGGCAAAGATTGAAGGCAGAAGGAGAAGGGGATGACAGAGGATAAGAAGGTTGGATGGCATCACTGACTCAGTGGACATGAGTTTGAGCAAGCTCTGGGAGTTGGTGATGGACGGGGAAGCCTGGCGTGCTGTAGTCCTTGGGGTCGCAAAGAGTAGGACACGACTGAGCGACTGAACAAAGTAGATGATGAGGTTTCACCTCTGTAAAGTTGAGGAAATACTGCCTTAATCCAATGTAAAGAAAATGCACCAGAAGTTGTCTCCAGTCTCTGTGAATAAAATTCACAATTCCTATAGTATAAACAGCATGAGAACCCTGAAGCGGTGAGAGTTGGCTGTGGTGGTTTTGATGTGATCCCTCATCCCCAGCATTGTCTGCAGGGGGAGTTGCAGAAAGAGGATGTGCTGATCCCCAGACCTCAACTTGGCTGTAGGACCCAGGAAGTCACTTTGCTTTGTAGGAGTTTATTTTATCATCTTAATCCTCGGGGGTATTATGAGGACAACAGGAAATAAGATGAAAAAGTCCTAGCAAAGGTTTGGATAAATATTTGTTTAAACAGTTATAAAAAATTACAGTGATTAAAAACTCCACTAATACTTGCTTCTTCACAGCTAATCAAAACAATTAGCTACAAGACACAAGTTCAGTACTAAGCAGCTGGGACACCGGGAGTGGTTCCGGGGCGTTCAGGTGGGGGTCCCGCATGTAGAGCAATTTTAACTTGATAGACTTGATATTTCCATCTCTGTAACTCCATGCTTCGGAGAAGAAGTGACTGGGGGCGGACATCCATAAGTCAGGAGCCTTGCAGACAGTGCTGTGAGGTTCCTGGTGGCCATGCACACGTTTCCCGTTCGTTGTCTGGTTATGATCAGTGTCAGTCTGTCGGTACCAGGACGGGGTCTCGTTATTCACCTCATTCCACTAAATGTCGACAGGTCTGAAGGTAGCACAGCTTCCTGACACTGACTGTCCCCACAAGGGAATCCACAGGACGTAAAGCCCAAAGAGAGGCTGTGAACGTGGCCACGAGGCTCCTCTCTGGGGCAGGACTGGTCAGATTTCAGGTGTTCACCCCACCAATCAATTTACAAACCACCCGTGCTTGGTATGTGGCTCCTTTGGCCTAGACGTGAACCCAAGCTCACTCAAGAGTCTCCCCAAAGTGACAACCACACCCTCTCAGAATGGAGCCCCTTCAAGGACCCCCAGCTGCAATGCTGATTGTGGATATGGAGCATCAAGCCTTCCAAATGGGAGGGGCGTTGGTGGCTGGTGACACCCTGGGAGAGTGTGGCGATCCCTTAGCAGATGGGTCGGGACAGCCCAGCACACACTCCCCTCTATGGAACGGATGGAAGACTGGCCGGGACACATGGGGATGTCCAGCCCCGAGTTTCCCTAACCATGAAAACCCGCCCTCCTCTGCCTAGACTCTGCTTCCCACCCCCCTTCCTGCCCCTCTTTGAATCTCTGCTGCTGCTGCTGCTGCTAAGTCGCTTCAGTTGTGTCTGACTCTGTGCGACCCCATAGATGGCAGCCCACCAGGCTCCCCCGTCCCTGGGATTCTCCAGGCAAGAACACTGGAGTGGGTTACCATTTCCTTCTCCAGTGCATGAAAGTGAAAAGTGAAAGTGAAGTCGCTCAGTCGCGTCCGACTCTCAGCGACCCCATGGCCTGCAGCCTACAGGCCCCTCCGTCCATGGGATTCTCCAGGCCAGAGTACTGGAGTGGGGTGCCTTTGAATCTCTGGGAACTGAGCAAAGTTTCTGAGTCCTCTGGTTAAACCCACCCATCACTGCTCCATCACTAAAGCTTTGAGAAAACAGCGTTCCTCAGAATTCACCTGCCACGTCCAGCCCTCACACCCTCAAGACAGTTCAGGTACACTCATGGGAGAGTCAGACATTGCTTCAGGCTGGTAAAGGGTACGGACACATTTGCACAGCATTTTGTGGAAAACTTTAGGGTTTTATTAACTCTCGGAAACTGAGCCATTATCCACCAGCCAACAAACACCCTGTGTCTAAATGCATCTGGTTAAACCATGGATCTGCCATTTTAAAAGGTCAAAGCCAGGGAAATACCAAGCACTACATCTCCTTTAACAGACTAAAAGGAGAGAAATAATATATATTAGAATAACTTCCATCTGAAATCGGAAAATGCAGTAAGTTTTTATTCTCACTGAGGGAAAACGCTCAGTTATTCAGAACACCAGCCCAACCTAAATGACTACACTACTAGCCATTTTTTTTTTAATGTACATTTCCAAACACACTGCAGGAAGAACACAGAGGTCTTGCGCAGACAGAGAGCAGACACAATTACAGGAGCGGTCGCCTTCATCACTGACTGCCTCAACTTTATGAGCTGAAGACACGTGCACTCCCTTCACAACGGGACTAAGAGGGAAATAACCGAGAGCGTAGCGCCTGTGACTGCACCTCTGTTTTGCTTCCGTGAAGACATGCTTGGAAAACAAGAAAGTCTTTCAGGATGGGGGGTGGGACTGGGGAGGGGGCAGGAGTACTTCACCGAGGAAGATAAACTTTGCTGTAGAAGAGGAGAAATACGGCTAGTAACCTGAAATGAAGAGAAAGCACCTGCAAGGAAGATGCCATTTTTAGTAAATATCAGATCTCAGTTTGTTTCGAAGCTGGCTGAAAGTATGTTTGCAAGGATCCATCTGTCTTATCAGAAGTGAAAGCTTGCCATCAGCTTGTCCTGTTAGTATTCAAAATAGATCTTAAAGCTACTAATTAAGGGGATAAACCCATGTTTCTAGGAGGCAGGGTGTAGACTAACCGGCTGGAATACTTTTCTCATCACATTTCTTCTCTTCTAGTTTGCAGCCCACACGAGACCTCGGAGCAGTGCTTAGAACAGGATGGGTGGGGGGGTCTAACCTGGTTCTCTCTGAGGCTATTTCTATGGTGTCCGACCAAGGACCATTTGTGTGGATTATGACTGTGACTTGAGAACAATTCTTTGGACTTGGACCTTTTAAAAATGTAAATAAGCAAGATGAGTAAAATAGGATAAAATCACAGAGATGCCCATGCTAACATACGCGATCTGCTCAACATGGGGTGCCCTTAAGAATCCTGCAGCTCCCCTGAGACCTGGGACTCTTACCACGTCGCCCGAAACTCAGTGGGAACAAGGACAGGGGGCCCATAACACCGAGGGTCTGCAGGCCTGTGGGCGGGGGAAGCCTGGAGCCTGGACGGGCGGACTCAGGCCAGAGCCCGACCCCGGGCTACTGCCTGGGCTTCTCGGGTCGATGGCAAACCCTGGGCTCATCAATGGATCCCACTGAAGTTCACGTACAGAGATGGCTGCTATCTGGCACTGATCAAGCACAGATGTTAGACGATTCATCAACGATCTATGTCACTTTATTTTTTAATAAATGAAGTTTGTGTTTCTGTGCCCACACTTTTTTTTAAGTTAAAAAGCTTAGTTTGCGCAGAGAGGTGATCCTTGCCAAAGTCATTTTTAAAAGCAATTTTATTAAGTCAGCCACTTCCGAAACGACACTGTAACAGCCCTGAGTTCCGTATTTGCAAGCAACAAGAATAGGCACCCAAGTCAACTCTGAACAGTCCTGTGAGTGCCTTGAAAGCACTGCTGTAGCACCCACACGGTGTTACTCATTTAGTGAGACTGACAGAACTTCGGTCATATTTAAAAGGGAAAATGAGCATAAGCAGCGTTGGCAGCACGTAAGGAGGTAGAGGCGGGAGTGTGGAGATGCTTCTCTGACCTGCGACGCCATCTGCGATCAGGAGACCGTCATCAGGGTCAGCAGGCACCTCACACGAGCCTTCTGCAAAGCGGGGAAGGCTTCCTATCTGCACAAGGCTGTTAGCCTGCAGCTCTCCCAGGGACAAGCTTGTTACAAAACCAGCGAGGAGGTCTCTTCTGAATGACACGCAAAACAGTAGCAGAAGCTTCATCCACGAAAATAGCTGGAAAAGCCTACAGGTCAGGAGCAGGGGTCCGTCAGAACAAAGCAGGGGATCGATCCTGGGTTAGGAGTCGACACGGCGAGCCAGAACTTTCTGTGGGAGGGGCTGTGGCTCTGGTCCCCAGGTGGACCTCCAACTGCACACACGGCCCTCGGAGGGGCTGGTAAGGCTGCACTGGCCACTGCCCCCCAGGCGCTCAGGTCAGCCGGGTTCATGTATGTTCAACAAGAAATGACAAGGAAGAGGAGCTTTGCCTCAGGGAAGGTGCAGAGCGCTCTGAACACTCGGTGACGAACCTCAGGCTGCACGTCTGAGTGCTCCCCTGCGGAGGTGACCTTTCACCCCAGAAGAAATGGGTTTCTGGGCCTCTGCAGGTGGGAGGCCTGGGGAGCTCTGAGGAGGGGAGCAGGGCTAATCCAAGAAGAAAGAATCCAGCCGCCTTGGCAAAGCCTGGGAAGAAGCGAACGGGAGGGGCGGTCTCTGGGAAGGAGTGAGGAGCCAGGACTAGGACCCCTGGGGTTGCCTTGTTCACACACCGCCGCTCCCTGACCCCACTCTCCCCAGCCCGGGGGCCGGCGCCCGCGCTGCTGGCCTGGGCTCCGCGGGCCCCCCGCCCACACTCCACCTCCAGGACCCAAGGTTAGTCCTCCCAGGACTCAGACGATGGGCTGGCAGCCAGGAAGCAGGTGGGACCATGGCTCTTCCCGGAGGCCCGATGGCACTCACGGAGGCCTCAGGCCCGACAGCATCCCTGCTGAAGACCAGAGGGCCCAGGGCACCCCTGCACCCCCAGTCACACCTCCAGCCTGGCCCCAAGCCCTCCCTGCAGGCGCCGCTGCCCAGGCTTGCCGGTCGCTGCGGGCTGGACCCAGAGGGGTGGGGGCGGGGGCAGGAGCGTCAGGGCGGTGGGACCAGCATGCTCAGGAAGGAGGACTTGGCTTCCCTGGGGCAGGGCCAGCCTGGCAGTCTCAGAGGCTCTGCGCCCCGGGCTGTGGGCAGGTGAGGCGGCCTCGGGGCCTGGGGCAGGACTTGGCCTCTGACTCAGCCACGGTTTCTCCGCCCCGCCGTCTCCAGGTTCTGAGCTGCACCCCAGAGAGAAAACTCTACCCCAGCTGGAACACAGACCAGAGAACTTGTGGAACAAAAGCAGCGCATTTAATGGCATGTCTGCAAAGGCTTCATTGCTTCCTGCTCACCCCCTGCGACAGAGCTCAGAGAAGTGTGGGCATTTTATTTGAGAAAAACCTACTTTCCTCGAAATAAACACTCACCTCAGCAAATCCCTACCACCCACTACAACGCAAGCCCGTGTCTGTGCTGTTGGCTCACTCCTAGCCTTCAAACACACTTCAGGATGAGAGGTTCCAGCATATCTGAAAACGTCAGCGTTTCACTGGGAGGGACACCTTGCTTGGCCCAGGGCAGATGCTATGGGGGCTGGATGCTGTTCTCTGAAGAGCCAGGCCACCTTCCCAGAGGGTGATGTCCCACGTGGTCTCCGCTGACATGCATCACCAGCGTGGACAGCCAGCTGGTGTGGAGACCTGGCCACTCCGTGGCCAGCGTCCTGTTGTTCGGAAACCGTGGTCCTGTCTTTCTTGGAGCAGCCTGTGGACCGTACACCTCCGCTCTGGCCCCCAGCCGAGCCCCACCGCCCCGCGTGCCTTATCCACCCCACTGCACACCCCGCTCCCTGCATCTGGCTGGTTGTGCGTGCACACATCCAAATTCCAAGACACACAAAAACTCCAAAGACAAAAATATCTTACTGCATTCGAATATCCAGTTTCTATGGAGACAGAAATCAAAGTGAACTAATGAGAGGGGTTTAAAACGTTTTTTTTTAATACTTTCAGCCTGATGCTTTACATTTCTGGAGTGTGTTGAAATGCCCAGGAGCTGGTTATTATTCCAAACACACTTTGCTAAAAGGCAACCCTGCATTCTAATGAGATTTGTTGATGACAGCTCATTTTCATTGCTGCGCTCTCGCTGACCCTTACAAATGCTTTGATTACACGGTAAGGTGGCAATTTTGAAACTTCTGGGCTCTGAGAAAGCTCTCTGGTCCTTCTCACACCAGGACCCAGGGTGGCACTGGTCAGCATGGGGCCGTGGGCACAGATTCAACGTGCTGCTTCTTTCAAGGGACCCCAGGAGATGTTTTGTCAGGTGTCACCAAACTCAGTTTGCAGATGACTGCACTTCCGATAAGCCACCTGATTTCCGGGCCTTCTGCTCAGAATACAAGACTGTCAAAATACTCGCACACAGCCTGGCACACGGTCCATTTTGTCACTTGTGTTACAGAGGAATTACAGACTGACCTTGACAATAACCTAGTTAGAAAAGTAAATTCCATTATGGCCCGTGTTGCTCTTGAAGATGTCTGTAGGACACACACACATGAGAGATGGCCTTCTGTGCTCAGAGAAAACTGTGATGGAGGGGAAGACTGTCTCACGGTGATTGTTGCCCAAGGCTCTCCAGGAAGCTGACCCATCGCATGGCTGAACTCCGGCCGCCGTTCCCAGAGCTCAGCAGGGTGCCCCGTGCCGCCCCTGGAATGGCTGCACCACAACCTCTGAGCACGTCTTCCTCTGCCTAGACTCCACTCCCCCCCTGCCTGTGTCCCTCCGCGTCTGACCTAGTTCCTAGGCTCCATGCATGTCCTTGGAACTGGTCTTCTCTGCAAACAGTGGGCTCCTCATGCCTCTCTCACCTCTGTGACTTGAACCCACGCACAGTGCCTGGCAGACTTTGAATCTCCACCATCCCACGTGAGTACGGTCTGCATCCGTGGATAACAGATCCCCTGGCACCAAAACAGTCGTCCTGCACCTTCACAGGGGCTGCTCCACTGGAGTGGGGCGAGGGTGTGCCCTCAGCCCCACTGTGCTGGGGAATCGGCTTTCATGGTTTACAAGTTCCCAGGTGACTCACAGGCTCCAAAGTGGGGCCCGATGCAGAGACCCAATTACAGAGACGCTGTCACCAGCTATGAGCCCATGTGCACAAGGCCTGGTCTCAGCCTGTCTCCACGCGTCACATGCCCGGCCCACAGCAGGGAAACTGACCCCAGATCCTGCATGTTGCCGACTGCGTCAGAGCAAAGATGACATGAAGGAAGGAAGCCTTCCTCTCGCGGAGCCCCGCCCAGGCTGGTGCCGGTCTCCTGGATCTCCAGGCTCAGGCTGCATCCCTAACTCATGGGTTAAGGATGCATCCCTAACATCCCCAACTCACGGGCTGGTTCCTGTGGAGCTGGGAAGGCGTCAGCTTGGTGGATGCAGGTTTCATGCTCTGCCCTGGCTGCGGGGTCAGCTGCTGTGTGCGGTGCGAGGTGGGCACGATGGTGAGGCCCTGTTGACCGTGCAGGGTGGCCCCTCCATGAGGGCACAGCTGCACCTGCGTCTCCCTGGAAGGTGGGCCAGGAGCCTGTGCATGGGCCAGAACCGGGGCACGCCCCTCAGACCCTTTCATCTGCACTCCTGTCAAGGCTGCTGCTCCAGGATGCCACCAGCACAAGGGACAAGGCTGGCACAGGCCTGTGGATACTAACACCCTCCCGAGTCACGAAGCCCAGAGCTAGGATCCAACAATGGGGACGGGGAGGTGCCACGGAGGAGCCTGAAAAAGATGAGGAGCCTCTTCTCAAGTTGGGAGTCCCTGATGTGTATGTAGGGAGGTAGGCACTGTTTTACAATAAATGCCCAAATCTGGTTTTCCCCTTTGACTGGGATTAAGAGAAGGGCTTCTCTGATGGCTCAAGTGGGAAAGAATCTGCCTGCAATGCCAGAGACACAGGAGATGCAGGTTTGATCCTTGGGTCGGGAAGATCCCCTGGAGAAGGGAATGGCAACCCACTCCAGTATTCTTGCCTGAAGAATTCTGTGGATGGAGGAACCTCAAAGACTACAGTCCATGGGGTCACAAAGAGTTGGACACGACTGAGCTACTAACACAAACATTGTTACTAAATCAGGAAAAAGTAATGTAGATAGGACTTTCTAATCTAGAAAGGACTCAAACATCCCACCTTCCTCCCACACTCCTGACACAGGGGATGCTATCAGGGTAGAAAAGCCTTGATGAAGGGCGAGACCATTGGGTGGACTGAGCTGGAATGGGGCCCCCCGGCCTGAACCTCTCCAGGAGCTGCCTCTTTGCATACACAGTGGTGACCTTCATCACAAGTACCTTGCCGGGTGATTGAAAAAATTAAGTAACACAGAAACCAGTGGCTATACACCGACTAAGTGATGAGAAGCATAGAAGGTGGACCTGCACGTGTGTGCAAAGGTCAAGATGGTGAGCAAGCAGAACACTGGCAGGAAGGCTTTTTTTTTTTTTTTTAAATAATAAATACGACCCGTGTTACTCATTTAACTTTAAAAACTGTCATGGAAGTCAACGAAAAGTAAATGGTCTGGAATTCATGATGACCGGGACTTTAAAGTTTAGTCTGAAGGGGTGATGAGTTTTCAAACATAGATGTAATGCATGTAAATGCATCAGTACTTTAACTTAAAAATTACAAGAACATGTTTACTAAGCAGTTTTTAAAGGACTGCTTATTACAGCACTTCTTTTAAAATAAAAAAGAATTATTTTTTTTTTTGTACAAGTTCTAACTCTCAAGTAGTTGTTCAAATCGCATTTTTCTGTCTCTCAGGCTTTTGAGTATAAAGAGAAACAAATATCAGAAGAGAGTTTTTCTCTGCCGCTCAGCTGCGGCGACAGCTGGCATCCTCGCACATCCATTCTGTAGCATTATCCTCGTCCCAGAATACTTGCACATCCATTATTGAGAACTGCGACGTCACATAATTACAGGGGAGAGGACTGTAGGAGGAAGACCAAGTTTGGAAGGAAGTGAGGGCTGCGGGTGGATGTGAGGAAGGGCCCCAGGTGGCCGCGGTCAACACAGAGGAGACTAGTGACCGCCCGTGGGCCCCCAGCTTAGGACCGGTCAGGTCCCTGTCAGCCGTGCTCCGCAACCCCCATCCCCCGCCACCCGCGTCTGCCATGCTCTCCCCTCCCCCGGCCACCCCATGAGCCAAGCTCCGCTCTGCCTCAGTCAAACCCCGCCTCCGTCAGCCAAGCCCGGCCCCTCCGCTCCTACCAGCCGCACTGCACCCTCCCCCGCCACCGCCCTGGAGCCAAGCTCCACTCTGCCTCAATCCAACTCCGCCTCCGTAAGCTAAGCTCCACCCCATCATCCAAGCCCCGCCCCGTCAGCTAAGCCCCACCCCGTCAGTCAAGCCCCGCCCCCCCAGCCGTGCTCTGCCCGGGTCAGCCAAACTCTGAGACGTGCTTCAGGAACAGGTCCTTCTTCCCGCAAGTTTTCACAGGAGGCCACGCTCACTGATCCAGCCCTGAGATCAGCCTTCAGAGCAAGGAGGGATCCTGGTTCTGACGGCCCACCTGGTGACCCCGTTTCTAACTGTGGCTCTAGGGCCAGAGCCATAGATCCTGGGAGCTGATGAGACTGCACACTCTCAGCCCCCTGACCCGGCCCGCCTCAGACAGGTTGCACAGGCAGCCCTGGGTGAGGACCGCACTTGGGCACAAGCGGAGATTCCCCAGGGGCCACCCTGGGCTGGCCTGGGCTGAGAACAGAGCTGCGGGGTCAGGTTACCATGGAGTCGAGCCGCTCATCCTGGGTGATCCCTAGAAGGAAACAAGGAAGGATGATGGTCGGGACCAGAACAGCAGGGAGGCCCCCTGCCCAGGGCTGTTTGGGTCACCCTGCTTATTTAACTTACATGCAGAGTACATCGTGTGAAATGTTGGGCTGGATGAAGCAGAGGCTGGAATCAAGATTGCTGGGAGAAATATCAATAACCTCAGATATGCCGATGATACCATCCTAATGGCAGAAAGCAAAGAGGAACTAAAGAGCCTCTTGATGAAGGTGAAAGAGGAGACTGAAAGGGCTGGCTTAAAACTCAACATTCAAAAAACGAAGATCATGGCATCTGGTTCCATCACTTCATGGCAAATAGGGAAAATGGAAACAGTGACAGACTTTATTTTCCTGGGCTCCAAAATCACTGCAGACTGTGCCTGAAGACATGAAATTAAAAGACGCTTGCTCCTTGGAAGAAAAACTATGACAAACCTAGAGAACATATTAAGACGCAGACACATCACCTTGCTGACAAAGGTCCATTTAGTCAAAGCTATGGTTTTTCCAGTGGTCATGTACGGATGTGAGAGTTGGACCATAAAGAACGCTGAGCACTGAAGAACTGATGCTTTTGAATGGTGGTGCTGGAGAAGACTCTTGAGAGTCCCTTGGACTGCAAGGAGATCAAAACAGTCCATCCTAAAGGAGATCAGTCCTGAGTGTTCATTGGAAGGACTGATGCTGATGCTGAAGCTCCAATACTTTGGCCACCTGATGTGAAGAACTGACTCATTGAAAGAGACCCTGATGCTGAGAAAGATTGAAGGCGGGAGGAGAAGGGGATGTCAGAGGACAAGAAGGTTGGATGGCATCACTGACTCAATGGACATGAGTTTGAGCAAGCTCCAGGAGATGGTGTGCTGGAGTCTGTGGGGTCACAAAGAGTCAGACACAACTGAGTGACTGAACAACAGCAACTGTGTGTGGCCTCATAAGACAACTGCACTGCGTTCAGTTTGCACAGCGGCTTCTGAAGGAGAATGTGAGCCTCACTGGGCACAGACTGTGCTCTGATGATCTCTGAACAGCCAGACCCACCAGTGTTTGATGTTTAGCTAACATTCAAGGGACGGTTGAAAAGTGCACAAAAGGTGATGCACTGCCCAGAGTCAGGGTCAAGACTGAAATCCTTGCATCTGTCCAACACTTTCTCAGGGTTATCAGTGAAGCGCACTGGCGTTTAAACGTAGTGATGGGAACAGAAGGCTGCATGAGAAAGCTGAATCTCCACGTGGAAAATAGGTTTAAAAAGAATAGCAAAGAACGGTCCAAGTTTCTGAGATGGCTACCTGAAGTTTATGCATTTGAGTTTATTTAGTGATATTTTCTGGGACTTCTCCAGTGGCTCAGCAGAATCTGCCTGCCAAAGCAGGAGGCTGGCTATAGTCCATGGGGTTGCAAAGAGTCAGATACAACTTAGTAACTAAACAACAGAAAGTCATATTTTCTTTGGCATTTATTTGGGTGTATAAGCCCCAACTGCTGGTGGTGTGGCTATGAAAAAGTGCTGAGGCTGGTTGGGAGTAAGTGTCTGAGAAAAGAAGAGACTGTGGTTAATAAAACTCTAAGTTAGGGGATCATAAGCCTGAAAAAATGAGAAGAAAAGATTGGGTGATGATGTGAAGGACTCCTCAGAATGTCCCACGAGGGGTCCATCTTTCTAATCCAAGAAAGGGTGCAAAGTCCACCACGGGAACGGCGCCAGAGGAGAGGTGTCAAAAGAGGACGTCAGGAAGGCCTTGAATGTGGAAGTGTCTCCAGTAACAGGAAAAGCCTTGCAGTTTCCCTTCTAGATAAGAATTGGAGGAGTTGATAGCATTGCTAGCAATTAAGAACAGAGTGTGAGCGTCCATTTATCTGGGCTTGGTGGAGTCCACTGTCAGGCTGTGGGAGTTACACAGATCTTGAACACTCTGGGGTGGGGATGTACTCTCTCCACCACAAATGCAGTGTGATCAGGAGAATCAGAACACGGGAGAAGCCACACAACTGTCAGAAGTATGTCAACTACAAGGCTGAAGCCACGGCTCTGTGTGTTTTGTTTTAGAGCCAAGAGTGCAATTTTTAAAAACCAATCATTTCTACTTCTGAATAATGTGACCCTGAACATTTTGGTCATGCCAGCTCAATGTTGCAGAAAAAGACTCAGTGATGTGAAAAGATAACCCTGAAACATAAAGCGAAAATAGTAGAAATAAAGAATGATGTTTGATGCCATAATTAACCTTGTGTGGGAGGGAGCGAGGAGAGGAAACATAAATAGGGCCATCTTTGGGGGGAAGGATTGTATCTTTTCGTGTTCATCTGTGCTGTTTAAACTTTCTATGGTGATTATGAATTACTTTTGCAACATGAAAAAGGTTATTTTTAAAGCATATGTTTGAGCTACCCAGTATTAACCCAGTATTATCTGTACTATTAAAATGATAATATAATTAATGGTTGTCTAGCAAAGATGAAATATTAAGTGAATGATCAATGAAGTTAATTGAAACCACAGTGAGAACAGTAACTTCCACTGATGTATGTGTTTACTTTCAAAAATCTTACTTATGGAAAAAGGCTTAAGCACAGCTGCCTGATAAAAATCACTAGATGCCAGATAATCTAGGGGAGAGGCACAATCCTAATGGCTGAACCGATCAATAGCGTGAGAATCTAGGCATGGATAAGACAACCCTTTGGCTAAGTTGACGAAAAGCCACCTGTCACTCTGTCCCTGTTTGGTGCCTGGACAGTCCCCACGAGAACTGAATGAATGAGTAAAGCCCACTTTTACTCTGTGTTATCAACCTTGAATATTCACTGGAAGGACTGATGCTGAAGCTCAGGCTCCAATATTTTGGCTATCTGACCATTGACCAAGAGCTGATTCATTGGAAAAGACCCTGATGCTGGGAAAAATTGAGGGCAAGAGGAGAAAGGGGCAACAGAGGATGAGATGGTTGGATGGCATCACTGACTCAATGGACATGAGTTTGAGCAAACTCCAGGAGACAATGAAGGACAGGGAAGCCTGGCGTGCTACAGTTCATGGGGTTGCAAAGAGTTGGACATGACTGGACAATAACAACAATAAACTTGGAAAACAAATGTCCTTTATAACAGTGACATTTATTGAAAGATGAGGCTGAAGACACTTGTGTTATTTAAAGCACAGACATGAGTAAGGTATAATTTTATGCACTCACATAATACAATGATAAATAGTATGTCCATAATTAAATCTCTAGAATCTATGAAAACTTAGAATGCATTTTAATGAAGAGATTAGCACTAGATAAATACTGTACACCAATTATATTAACACTTCTCTTCAAACATTACTTCTTCGAAATTGTGTTTCTTTGAGCTTGATTTTTATCCTCAGATTACATTTCTAAGATGAAAATTTCCTTTTGGCGACTCTTACATACTTCAACTGGAACTGCTGACTTTTCATTTTTCTGAGTAAGCACCAACTATTTGGCTAGAAAATCCCAGAGTGGGGAAGGTCTTTGTGCAGACATAGGTCCTTTTACATTGGGCTTGTTTTTTAAAAGCTATTTCAGAAGTTACTCCTCCAACCTGGGCATAAAAGTAGCAGTTTAAAATGTGTGATTAAATGAATGGTTGTCAAAATCTGTGTTATGAAACAGCTCTGTGAACACCAGTGAACTCCTCAGAGAGGAACACAGAGTAAAAGTGGGCTTTACTCATTCAACCAGCTCCACGGGGACTGTCCAGGTGCCGAACAAGGACAGAGGAACAGGTGGCTTTTCCCCACTTAGCTGAAGGGCTGTCTCATCTGTGCCGAGACCCTCACTGGAGGTGGAGAGGTGCTGGCCCCGGTCTGCGGAAGCTGGCTCTGGCGACCGTGCCCTGCCTGCTGCGGATGGGGTGACGGAAGCGAGGGGTGAGGGGGCGAGGGTCTCGGGCTGCACTCATGACCCCCTGGAGCAGAGCCACCAACGGTCACCGGTGGGGCACTCTGGGTTGGCCAGGCTGCTGTCAGAACAGCTCTCAAATCTCTGTTTCTGCAAACCCCCCCGTTTGATTGTACGTGATTCTCACAGCGAGTGCTCGCCTTCCAGCTGACAGATCTCTGTCATCCCCACGGTGCGTTAAAAGCTCCTGGCCCCTTCTGCACTGGAGTGGTGGGGGCGGGCAGCCCATGCGTGGTGAAGGGCCCTATGAGCACCCAGGCTTCTGCATACATCCTTGAAAATTTGCTTAAATGCGACGTTCAGCATATACAGTACTTTCTCATGTGAGTCCATTTCAGAGTTAGACTCGACTGACATTATGGCACAGACTTTCACGGTATGTTAGAACTCAAACGAGGCCGGTTCAATTACAGCCTAACTTGGGACTGTGTCTGTAATTTATACGTTTGGTGGACGTTGTTCTAGGGCCTCTTACTTTAACCGACTTCTTTTTTCTACCTTTATTAAGAGAGGTGAACCCCAACACTCTACTTCCTAGAAGGACAAGAGGTGAGAGGGGCTGAGAGCAGAGGCTGGAGCCAGGCGGCTCGTCCCGCTCGCTCTGCTGTCCTCTGGGTCTGCCCTTGCCACCCCACTAACCTCCGCTGCCTGCTTGAACTGGGAACAGTGACAGGTGTATTCTAGCTGTTAAATGGGTTAAAATCTCTAAAGCACTCACAGCATTGCCCTGCATATAGCAGATACTCTAACACCAAAATATTATCACCTTAAAAAAGCTGGGTTCATTTCTCAGCCATAAAGAAGAATGAGATAATGCCACTTGCACAGCATGGATGGACCCAGAGATGATCATACTGAGCGCAGTAAGTCAGAAAGACAAATATCGCATGGTATCACTTACACTGTATGTGGCATCTAAACTATGACACACGAGCGCATACTTACCAAACAGAAACTGACTCACAGACACAGAAAACAAACCAATGGTTACCAAGGTGTGTGGGAAGGATGAATTAGGAACTGGGGTTAAACTACACAAAATACTATGTATAAAACAGATAATCAACAAGAACCTACCACACAGCACAAGGAACTATACTCAATTTTTAAAAAACCTATAAGGGAATACAATCTGGAAAAAATAGATGCATATGTATGTACACTTGAAACTAACAGCACTGGAGATGAATTCTGCTTCCACGAACAACAGACAGAACTGGGCTCGGGCGCACTGCCTAGTAACGCGCACAGGAAGCAGGTACGCAGCCACGGGAATCCCCCAGCTCCTCCCCAGCCCCTGGCATCGCCCAGAGCTGCAGCACACCATCCAAGGGGCCTGCATAATCCCTCTGAACCCAGAGGGCAGACAGGCAGGGGTGTGGGGTCAGGAGCTCGGCCTGTTTTATTTCCACACTCAGCCCTGCTCCCACCATTCTCTGCTGCGATGGCTGCAATATTTGTCTAGAACAAAGAGTAGGGCCATGTACCTGAAAACATGCAGGGTTTGGAACTAAGAGTCAGAGAAGCCTTTGAATCTCAGCCCAGCAAGCAATGACTGTGTGATGCTGAAAAAGTGACTGAGCCTCTCTGAGCCCAGGTCCCTCGGCAGTGAGGAATGACAGTGCAGCCTCCTGCCTGCCTGCGTGCTGCAGGGATCGGAGGCGGTGCAGGGAAAGCGTCTGCGGGGTCTCCCTGGGCACCACAGCCCCTGCAGCAGGGACACCTCAGCGCCTGCTCCCCCCGCCTCCACCTCTCTGCACCCAGGCGTGTCCCCAAGCGCCTGCTCCCCCCGCCCCGACCTCTCTGCACAAAGGTGGGTCCCCAAGTGCCTGCTCCCCCCGCCCCGACCTCTCTGCACAAAGGCAGGTCCCCAAGTGCCTGCTCCCCCCGCCCCGACCTCTCTGCACAAAGGCAGGTCCCCAAGTGCCTGCTCCCCCCGCCTCCACCTCTCTGCACCCAGGCGGGTCCCCACGCGCCTGCTCCCCCCGCCCCGACCTCTCTGCACAAAGGTGGGTCCCCAAGTGCCTGCTCCCCCCGCCCCGACCTCTCTGCACAAAGGCAGGTCCCCAAGCGCCTGCTCCTCCCGCCCCCACTCTCTGCACCCAGGCGGGTCCCCAGCCCCGGGCACAGCTGCCTGGGACTGTCCCTCATGCGGTGCCTGGCTGGGCCCCCACCTAAACTCAACTCTGACCACACACTCTGTGTGGCCTCTGCTTCATCCTTTTCATCCCAGTTCCTGATCATGCCCTACCTGGTAAACGGTTACTGAAGACGAAGCCACTGAATTGGGGGCTAGCTCAGATAATGATTTTCCATTTCTCTCACTTGCTTTCATCCAAGCCCAAACAGAAAGCTGGTATTTCTTCATAAACAAGAACTACTTTTAGATGGCCAAACATATTTTAACGAAACGTTCCTTCTTTCATGTTTATGTTTCATGTAAGTGATGCTATTTCTAATGAAGAATACTGATTAATATCAGGGTATCTGTATTAGACCCCATTTGAATTCCAGCTCCATCCTGCTCAGGAAACAGTTGTGAGCCACAGTTGCCATGGCAACGAGCATCATGTTTTTAGCAAACGCTCCTGCCTTCCCCTCTGTGAACCTCATTGTCTCCAGTCTGCAGACGCAGTGATTTTCTCAGGAAGCTCATGGTGGGAGAGGTCAAATACCACCCTTGAGAAAAGACCCGTGTGTGTGTTGCCCTCCTTCTGCTCCCCTGTGCAAAATATTTCCTCCTTTGTTGCTAGTTTCCCTACAATATTTTCGAGATAGTTTATTCTTTTTAAAAGTAAAAACTGTGTGGTGGAAAATGAGTCCTAAGTCACCCACTCCCCATGTATGTGCACTGGGTTTTCTCACAAGCCACAGCTCTTCGGGTCTTGGTTGGTTAAATCAAACCAAGAACTTAAAGCTTTAGAAAAACTCCTTTCACAGTCCGGGAAAACGGCTCCTGATGGGGGAACTGGTGAGATGGTTCAGAAACGCCACTGTGACTGGCTGCAAGTGTTAACCCTCAGTGACACAGAGGCCAGCAAGGCTCTGTGGGCTGCAGCCAGGAGTCAGGGTCACTGAGTCACCTCCCTGCAGAGCTGGGGTCCACAGGAGGCTTGCCTCCAGAGCTGCACATTTCCCAGTACACAGCCCCCCCTCCCCACAAGTAACGGGGAGAGCAGGACCTTGGCCTCGGAGATGGAACAACGCCAGCGGCAGCTCCCTGCAGGGTGGCCTCTGGGGACAAAACAAACATTTGAGATGGACATGGTTCCAATATGGCAAGTCCTGCGCACGGGGAAGAGGTTATATTATCCACTTGTGGCAAAAATATTTATCTATACTGTATAAGCTGGGCTTATATTTACCAAAACAGTTGGTGGAGGTGGAGTAGGCTTTCCTCACACAAACAGGGACCAGGGGAAGGAGCGGGAAGCCCCCCTGGCACCTGAGGACCCCAGGAAGTGAGATCCCCTCACACCAGCTCAGAGGCGGGCTGGAATGGGCGCTTCACGCACACAGTGTCCCAGACTTCCCTGGCGTGACCACAACTACGGAGCCTGGGGCCGCAGACCAGGGGGACTTGACTTCCCAGCATTAGAGGCAATGATTAACGCCGACTTTGCAGGTTATAAAGCAGTTGCTCACTGATCATCTCCTTTAAGACAGGTCTTGTTAGGAAAGGAACAATACTTGGTTACCCCCATTCACCCTGAGGTCACGGTAGGTGCGCAGTCCCCAGTGCAAGGAACTTGAGTAAGCCTCAGCAAATGTGGGAAAACCTGGGGTGAAAACACCAGCATGCTGACCTGAAATGGTGTCTGTTGACTAAACAAGAAGGTTTGGAGCGCACCAGTCTGCATCACAGATGGCCAAGACGTCCGAACAGCAGGAAGAGGGGTTGCCGTGGCTGCCACGATGTTGGCAAAATTGAAGTTGGAGAAAGAAAAGCGAGGTCGCCTAGGCGTGGGGTCTGTCAGTCAGCCCTGAAGCCCCATGCCAGGTGCAGGCAAGCACTCATGGGCACCCTCCACCCTTGGCAGGCCCACCTGCCCGTGCTGACAGGACGGGACGCTGCCCATGTCCAAATGGTGCTTTCTTTCATTCAGAACACTTCCACTTTAATTCGCCGACAGTATTTGCAGCAGCCCTGCGGTCCCTGTTGGCAGGGTGGTCCAGCCTGCCTCAGGGACAGAGGTGCTCGGGGAGAGGGACATGCGGGTCTCCTCTGCCATCCGGGCTGGCTTCTCCTGCCCCATCCTGGCAATTCAACGGCCCCGTCAGCATGCACCCTCAGTCTATCAGGAAAGCTGGGTGCCAGTTCCTTAGTTCCCTCCAAAACGGCCCCATTCACCGAGAGGATAGCTTGCCAAGAGCCGAGCTCCCTGCTGGGGACCTGAGGGCAGAGGGCAGGCCGCGCGCTGCCTGTGGGCCCCGGGCCCCTCAGCTCAGACACCTCGGGAGGTACTGGGGCCCCAACTGCCTGAGAAGTGTCCTCAGGGGGTGACAGCTGGGCTCAGCAGCGCCCTCTTTCCTGTCTTCTCTTTGATGTCCACGCGATGATCCTGGGCTTCTGGGTCTCGGAGGTGTCCCCCTCTGTCTCTGAGACATCAGGACGCCAGGGACCGGTGAGGACGTGTGCGCACTAGATCACACATGCCTTGCGGAGCAAGAGCAGTGACAAATCAGTAGACGTGTGCAGGGCGTGACCAAACCTGGGTTCCTGCAGGTACAGAGGTCACCCCAGGGTCTGGCTCGCCCAGCACTGAGGCCAGAAGGCTCACCCTCGGGGTTGGCCCCATCTCAGGCGGTTTCAGACATTTGCTGAATTTCTGTCTGTGGAGCCAGGAGAAAGCCCCACTCAGCGGGTCGCGCTCTTACTGCCTGGCATGCAACAGTTTTGCCACACTGACGAGGCACACGCCTCAAACATGCTATCTGGCGGAAGGGCTTTCCCAGGCGGCTCGCCAAACACCGGTGCAAGCGAATCTGCAGCACCCAGGCCAGTGCCAGGCAAGCAGCCCAGGCTCAGCAACAGGCCTCGTGCAGAGGGCTGCTCCCAACACGCTGTGAGGATGCAGCCTCGGCGGTCTGTGCCCGGGGCAGGCTGGCGGGCTGTTCAGTCACTGCTGACGCCCCGCTGTGGACCACACATGATGTGACTCCCGTGCTTCACCACAGGGCGAGCCAGGCCTGTGTGGGCACGTGGAGGACTCTGGACGGGTTCTGTGCATGAAGCCTCCTAAGTGATCAATTTTCCAAACACGCTCTTTTGAGAGTTGGTGGAAGGCAAGCCCAGTAGACTTCCCGGAGAAGATGTGAGCTTGCTCTTGTGCTCCCCTTTGGTGACTGCTCTGCAGAGCGTTGCCTGGGCACCCGGTCCAGCAGAGACGGCCCCAGAGTGGGCGTTCAGAAGCCTCTGGACTGAAATGCCCCTGGATCAGAAAGGAGAGGTCAGAGGTCCAGGGGTGAGTGGTCTCCTGTGGGCAAGAGTGGTCAGTGGGAGGCTGAGACAGGACCCACGGCCCTGGAGGAGGTCCCGTGAGCTTCTGCATGTGTGCTCACGTTCCCAGGTCTGCAAGTTCTCCCACCTCCTAAGGCCTTGTCCTGCGCTCCCGCACCTCTGCCTGCGGGTCCTGAACGGACCATCCATCTCCCTCTGAGCCTGGATCAACCCAAACATACCGCAAGGGGAATAAACATGCTCCCCAGGCTAGCAGGTCCTCACGAGCCACTGCCCCCCGGGTATTTTATTGCCAAAACCCTAGAGCATGCCGAACAGACAGAGGAAAGAACAGCTGGGGTGTAAATGTTTTCAATGTGAAAATTCCAAGTGCGTTTTGCTGTTAATAAAAAGAAGACCCTGCCTTTCTAGAAATACCGTAAAAATAAAGTTTCATAAACTCAATGCCCAGCACACTTCACTGCCTCCCCTGAGCCAGCACTTTCAGACAGCTCTGCCCCAGGAGTCTCCACGGCACAAGGAAGAATAAACACGTAGACAAAGCTGCGGTTTCCTTGATTGGACTAATCTCTTCACTGCAAGTCCTTTAAACTAACTTGACGCTTTACCCTCCCTCCTCTCTTTCAAGGCATGCAGCATTTCGTAAATGTACGAGCAGTTTCTCAGATTAAATTTGGCAGCTGCTTTTGTAGAGAAAGCAGAGCCAATCAATGAGGAATTTCTAAGTGCTATAATCTTGATCTTGGCAACTGGCCTTTACAGATTGCGCCGGGGGACGTGGAGAGGAGAGAGCGCGGGGAGAGGGACACCTGCCCGGTCCCGGCATGAGCGGCGGGCACGGCGCCCAGCGACCCGCATCCCAGACCGAGCGCAGGTGACAGGAGCCGTGACCGGCCAGCACGGGGCTTCAAGACCATGGACCGATTTAAGCACCAAGTGGTCCCTGACACAGCTACACTGGCTTCTGCATTTTTTTTTTTTTTTTTTTTTTTTTTTGGCTTCTGCATTTTACGGATGAAAAACCCGAAGTGAAGAAGGAAAGGCTGATTGAGTGGCCCTGTGCCCCAGAGTTGCAGGCAGAGGAAACCGTGGTGGGGGGCGCCTGCCCCCAGGGCCTGCCTCATCCCAGGAGCAGCAGGTCCAGAGTCAGCCCACCCCCTGCATTTCAGGGGGAGAAGCAGGAGCAGCCCTGCCCCTAGGCCGAGAGCCGGGTGAGAGGGTCTGCCCAGGCCCTGTGACTGCTGCTCTGGCAAGCTGCTGTCTGACACCCACCCAGTGGGTGGCCCCACCCATCCGGTTCTCACCACCGCGCCCAGAAATAAATGCTTCTTCTACTTGTCGCTATGACAGTTTAGTGATTTCCAGCCTTCAAAAACACTCACAGGATTCAAATGAGGGCTTCAACACCACGGTTCTAACCAAGCGACAGACTGACACGAGACGCAGTTTTTATTAAGAGCTTGAAGATGCACCAAAGGCGGGTCAGTGAGAGCTGCACTCGTGAGCCCTGGCCGGTGAATCGATGCCGTGTTGGGGGCGACGATCGCCACCCTGGCTTATGTTCTCCAGCTCACAGGGCCACTTAATCTCACAAACACACACCTGGTCCTCACAGGCAGGGGCAGCTGCGGGGGCTTCACCCTGAGGGCCCCACCCCAGGCCCAGACACAGACCGCTGCGCTGACCCCCAGGAGCAGGAACCGTGGGCCGGGCGGAGGTGAGCCCTCCCTACTTCTCTCATTACTCCTTGTTGCTGCTCCATCCGTGGCTGAGTTCTGTCCTGTATTTTACAGACAAACAGCCTCTGAATCACCCCTGGGTCGTTCTGTTTTTCTTTGGAGACTTCAGTTGAAAGCTGATTCTCAGTGGAAATAAACTTGTGTACGTGTTCGTGATAGAGGTGCAGGCTTCATATGACTGACTTTGACTTTTCAACAAAGTGCTGAGGTGGGTGCAAACTTCCCTGGACCTTACGGAAGAGTGATCCTATACTGGGCTCTGTAGCCCGAGTCTCCCTTTAAATACCGCGACCCTGAGCCTGGAGACACTCTGGGTTTGCTGGAGGCACCACAACCACAGCTTGTGGGTCCAGGATTTCTGAACATAATCCCAGCTCCTTCCCTCAGGAGACTCCCATCGGCTAAGAGAGTCTCCTGGTTGGCAAAGCATATCAGCTCAACTTCCTTGTGCTCTAGGAAGCGCATGCCCGTTTACACAGGTGACATAAACACACCTAAGTTCCTCTACTAAATGCCATGATGCAGTTTTCGGCTTTCCTGGGGGCTCGGTGGTAAAGAACCCGCCTGCCAATGCAGGAGACACGGGTTCAGTCCCTGATCCAGGAAGATCCCACATGCTGCAGAGCAGCTAAGCCCGTGTGCTGCAGCGACAGAGCCTGTGTTCTTGAGCCCATGCTCGGCAACAAAAAAAGCCACCGCAGTGAGAAGCCTGCACACCACAGCTAGAGTAGGCCTGCTCACCCCAACTAGAGAAAGCCTACACGGCAACAAGGACCCAGCACAGTCAAAAGTAAAGAAATTAAAATTTTTAAAAATGACTGCATTGTGATCATATGCTACATATACAAAGGAAAAATCATTACTCTGTACAGCTGAAACCCACATGATGTATGCCAATTATACCTCAATTTTTAAATAATAAATTTGAAAAACGCTCACTATCATTTAATCAAGAATAAACATAATATGTATGTGAAAAAATGTAATGATGCTTTTCAATATTTAAACTGCATTATTGTTTTCTTATTATCTTTAGCAAGGACAATTTCTAATGCCAGTTTTAAAGTCCAAATTAAAATCTAACCAGAGGAATCAGAGCTCACTGAGGGATTAAAATCTTTTGCAGAGAATATCTTCAAAGCATACACTGAAAGAGTTAATGAGTAATAAAATTATCCCCAAAGGGAAATTGTACTGCAGTGATTTACGTTACCATGTTGTCACATAAACCTTCTCATTAAAAATGAATTATGTTTTCAGGTATAAACTGTCTCCCCATCTTCTGCTGCTTTTATCCAAAGCACAATACTGACCAGTGCCCATCTGGAAATCAACAGTAAAGGCACAGATGAAGAATCCAAAGTGTGTTCTAAAGCAACAGTAAGCCCAGTAAGTAAGCGGCCAGTGAGCCCTAGAGCGCCAACACGCAGACCGGGGACTGAAGACGCAGTGACGGTGTTACCTTCAGACTCACCGAGACAGAATTTAATCACGTCAGCCACTAAAAAGGGAGATGGGCCAGAGACGACCACGCTGAGCGCAGGAAGCCAGGCCCAGAAAGACAAATGCCACTCGACAGCATCTACATGTGGAATCTAAAATGTGACACAGACATACTGATTTACAAGACAGACAGAGTCACACACACGGAGGACGGACTTGTGGTTGCCCAGGGGAATGGAGTGCGGGAGGGATGAGTTGGGACGTCGGGATTCGCAGATGCAAAGTGTGATACAGAAAGTGGATGAACAACACGGTCCTACCATATAGCACAGGGAACTCATTCAGCGTCCCGTGATAAACCATGATGGGACAGAGTATGAAAAGAAACGTGTATATATGTATGACTGAGTCACCGTGCTGTAGAGTGGAAACTAACAAACACTGTAGATCAACTATACATCAATAAAATAAAATTTAAAAAAAGAAATTCAACCACAGAGCATAAAAAGGAGAATTATGTGGCATGACAGAGTTGCTAATTATTGCTACCATGGCGATCACATTGCAATATCTCAATGTATCTAATTAGCATGTTCTGTACCTTAGATTGTGTGTTATATATCTAATATATTTCTAAATAAATCAATAGAATGTATTCTGAGCATCTACTTTTGAACCCACAGTTAATGGCCCAACCACCTTGGCTGAGTTAGATGAGTACTACTTCGATCTCTTTTTTTAATGAACACAAATCACTGCTTTTCTGCCTTGGAGGAAGGGTGCTGGGGGAAGCCCACGGTGACCACCCTTCACACGATGGACCTGGGAGAGGAGAGCTCGGCCCTGTCTCCAGTTCTGCTCACAGCCTGAGCCAAAGGCTGGTTTGGATCAAGCCGACACATTTCTGCCTGGTATTGCTGTGGTTGCAGACGTCTTCAGGAATTACTTGTTAGCAAGTTGTTGTAAGAATGTTTCATCAAAGGGCAGCCCTCAGCATTGCAGAGTACTTTGCAGCTCTCACGTTACCAGTTAAGCTAGGCTTTCATTCTCTTGGCATCAGATAGCATCTCCTTTATCAAGTGCTGAAACCACGAAGATGAGTAACGTGGTCTCGGGCCCATGCGTGCGCTCACCAGGGGCGATGGAGGCTGCTGTGGAGACGGGAACACTCGCTGGAACAAGGCAGCGCAGCGCCCAAAGGATGGGGGTGGCAGGCAGCCTCCAGCACAAGAGCTGCTTCCGCGTGTCTGGGAAGTAAAACGCCCATCCCGACACAAGCTCAGATCCGCCTTGCGTCACCTCTAAGCCTGTGGTCTGATACATCTTCCGATATCCACCCATTATTTCATTGCCAAGATCAGTCTTACTTGCTCAAGAGTAATCACTACGTTGAAATTAAGAGTATGTGCGTATTTGCTGTGTTTACCTATTTTAATTTACTATGTACCTCCAATTTTTAAAAAGCATTTTATTGAATATTTTCCATCTGTGATCAGAAGCAAAACTGGCCTGTAGTTTCCCTTCGCTGCACTGTCCTGGGCCTGCTTTGGTGTCAAGAAGACACTGTTCACAGCTCTCGCCCTGCTGGTTGTAACGTCCTTCCCCCGCCACTCTCTTCCTTCTCTGCCCCCCTCCCCTAAGAAGAGCGGCAATTCAGAATTTTTCTTATAGGGTTATTTACTAGTATTTGGTTTATGTGGGTTCTCAATTTATTCTTCAGCTAATTTCAAAATTGTCTTCTTTAATCCAGATTTAAAAATTTTATTATCATGAAGTTGCTCGTTGTATTATGATTTTTAAAAATTCTACTGTGACTTTAAAAATTTTCTGATAGTTTTGGTCAGTTTTGATAGAGCTTTTTCAATTTGATTAATTTTTCTTTTACCTTGATTTTCTTTCTTTTTATTTGGTGTACTTCGTTCTTTTTTCTAGGTCATTTTGCTATTTACTTAACTCATTTACTTTCATTACCCATCATTGTTCAAAATCAAGTTAAAAAATTAAATTAAATTAAAAATCTGTGCATTAGAAAAATTACAATCTAATAAATATTTTAGCCTTATTCCCACAAGTACTAATACTAGTTTGACATTAATTTCAAATACTTCATAATGTTCACCATGGTGTCATTAAGTCATGAATCATATAGAAGACCATTTTCTTTTAGCGTCTGATTGTTTTCCAAATGTGAGGTGTGTTTGCTCATATTATGTTTTCTAATTTAATTGCATTATGTTTAGAGCAAGTAGTTTCATCACATTACTTTTTAAAATTTTTGTGGTTGATTTTTGAAAATATTTTTTCTGTGCTTTAAAAATTCAATATTTATTGATACATTATTATGTTATTAATATATTTATCATTGTGTTGCTCAAATCATGTACAGTCTCATTTGTGGTTGGCTTAATGACTTGTCTCTAAAAAATAAATTGAAACCTACCACTGTATATTTGTCAGTCTCTCCTTTGGATTTTATAGAATGTAATGCTTTACGTTGTAAGGAGCATATTAGCTCATGCTGATGGCATGTTCCAGGTTGAACGTATTTGTAATCCTATGTAGTGTTTCTTATCGCCCTTTTTATGCATTTTGTCTTTACTAAAGTTATTTGCTGAGACAGAGAAGGGGCTCGACACTCTTTATCCTAAGGAAATAATTTCTTTCAATTATTCAAATTAGGATTTAAAAGGTTATTTTTAATCCTCAACAACTAATTAGACTTACAAAGTAATTCTGCCTGTTTATCCGTTTGCTATTACTGCTCATTCCCTGTGCCTGCCCTCTGCCACTTTTTTCTCAAATATACAGTCTAGCAACATGTCACGTGTGACTAAAGGTTGAGCTTTTGTGTAACTGATACTATGGTATTCTATAGTGACTCACTTTTGACCTGGACCTGAAGGTTGACGCGGAGTTCTTTGATCCCGAGGCGCTATACCTGACCCCCTTCTCCTGTGATTGCTGCTGCCGAGGAACTGCCTGGGCCCGATCCCTGTTCCTTTCGGACGTTTCAGCTCAGAGCATGAATATCTCTTGACCATGGAACTACAGTCTATTCAGGTCCGTAAGGTTTTCCATCTAAGGGATCAGATCTGATAGAGTGCCTGAAGATCTATGGACGGAGGTTCGTAACACTGTACAGGAGGCAGTGATCAAAATCATCCCCAAGAAGAAGAAATGCAAAAGGGCACAATGGCTGTCTGAGGAGGCCTTACAAACAGCTGTGAAAAGAAGAGAAGCTAAAGGCAAAGAAGAAAAGGGAAGATATACCCATCTGAATGCAGAGTTCCAAAGAATAGCAAGGAGAGATAAGAAAGCCTTCCTAAGTGATCAATGCAAACAAATAGAGGAAGACAGTAGAGTGGGAAAGACTAGAGATCTCTTCAAGAAAATTATCAATACCAAGGGCACTTTTGATGCAAAGATGGGCTCAGTAAAGGATAGAAATGGTATGGACCTAACAGAAGCAGAAGATATTAAGAAGAGGTAGTAAGGATACACAGAACTATACAAAAAAGATCTTCACGACCCAGATAACCACAATGGTGTGATCACTCACCTAGAGCCAGACATCCTGGAGTGCAAAGTCAAGTGGGCCTTAGGAAGCATCACTAACAAAGCCAGTGGAGGTGACGGAATTCCAGCTGAGCTATTTCAAGTCCTAAAAGATGATGCTATAACGTGCTGCACTCATGCCAGCACATTTGGAAAAACTCAGCAGTGGCCACAGGACTGGAAAAGGTCAGTTTTCATTTCAGTCCCAAAGAAAGGCAATGCCAGAGAATGCTCAAACTACCGCACAATTACACTCTTCTCACATGCTAGCAAATTAATGCTCAAAATTCTCCAAGCTAGGCTTCAACAGTACATGAACTGAGAACTTCCAGATGTTCAAGCTCGATTTTAGAAAAGGCAGAGGATCCAGAGATCAAATTGACAACATCTGTTGGATCACAGAAAAAGCAAGAAAATTCCAGAAGAACATCTACTTCTGCTTCATTCACTATGCCAAAGTCTGACTGTGTGGATCACAACAAACTGGAAAATTCTTCAAGAGATGGAAATACCAGACCACCTTATCTGCTCCTGAGAAATCAGTATACAGGTCAAGAAGCAATAGTTAGAATGGACATGGAACAATATACTGGTTGCAAGCTGGGTAAGGAGTACGTCAAGGCTGCATATTGTCACCCTGCTTATTTAACTTACATGCAGAGTATATCATGCGAAATGCTGGGCTGGATGAAGCACAAGCTGAAATCAAGATTGCTGGGAGAAATATCAACAACCTCAGATATGCAGATGACATCACCCTTATGGCGGAAAGTGAAGAGGAACTAAAGAGCCTCCTGATGAAAGTAAAGAGGAGAGTGAAAAAGCTGGCTTAAAACTCAGCATTTAAAAAATGAAGATCATGGCATCTGGTCCCATCACTTCATGGCAAATAGATGGGGACACAATGAAAACAGTGACAAATTTTATTTTCTTGGGCTCCAAAATCACTGCAGATGGTGACTGCAGCCATGAAATTAAAAGATGCTTGCTCCTTGGAAGAAAAGTTATGACAAACCTGTACAGTATATTAAAAAGCAAAGACATTATTTTATTGACAAAGGTCCATATAGTCAAAGCTATGGCTTTTCCAGTAGTCATGTATGGATGTGAGCATTGAACCATAAAGAAAACTGAGTGCTGAAGAATTGATTCTTTTGAACTGTGGTGTTGGAGAAGACTCTTGAGAGTCCCTTGGGCTGCAAGGAGCTCAAACCAGTCAATCCTAAAGGAAATCAGTCCTGGACATTCATTGGAAGGACTGATGCTGAAGCTCCAATACTTTGGCCACCTGATGGGAAGTACTAACCCCTCAGAAAAGACCCTGATGGTGGGAAAGATTGAAGGCAGGAGGAGAAGGGGATGACAGAGGATGAGATGGTTGGATGGCATCACTGACTCAATGGACATGAGTTTGAGCAAGCTCCAGGACTTGGTGATGGACAGGGCAGCCTGGCGTGCTCCAGTCCATGAGGTTGCGAAGAGTCAGACACGACTGAGCTACTGAATTGAACACATAAACTTTACAATCCTGACTGTGGCTGAGGGCACGTGTCAGCAGTGTCCACCCCGTTCATACTGCTGTGGGCCAGCACTGACCTTCACCTCACAAGACTGACACTGTCCCCAGTAAGCACTCATTCCCAGCCCCTCCCCAGCCTCAGGGGCCACTCTCTGTGGCCCAGGTCTCTGCTGGAGCAAGTATCCCATTACCGCCGTCCTGCTCTGACAGGCTCACTTCACTGAGCAAAACGTCCTCAGCATCCACCCATGTGACAGCACGTGCAGGGACCCCTCCCTTCAAAGGCTGAACTGCACTCCGCTGCACTGCCTTACACAGCTGAATGTGTTTACTTCCGTAACTTCTTCTGGAAAACTCCAGCCTCCCAAGGTGTTCCTGGGCTCCGGCAGGAGGGACGGACGGAAGTGTCTCATGAGGCCAGAAGCACAGCAGGTGCTCAACAGAGACGTTTTAATAAACTCATTTAAGTCTCCTGGAAATCTAAAAATTAGAGCAAGGCTAGAGGCAGGACTCTCTCGGGAGCAGATTCTTATTCACATAAGCGGGGTGAAGGTCGAGAAGCCCCCAAGGCTGCATGAAGAGAGCAAGTCTGCAGCCGCTCCTGTGCGTCCTCCCAGGGCGCTGGTCACCCTCCCTTCGTGGAGTCGCTGCGGGGATGAGGCGCTTATGCGCCGCCTCTGAGCGCTGCCCTCAGGAAAGTATGAGAAGGGAGACCCTTGGGCTGACTGCTTCCTTAACGTGAGCGTGGAAGCACTCAGCTGTGTGTGTTACTGAACGCACTGAATCCTCTCTGTACAGTAAGACTGCACCACTTCCCACTGCTGCCTGCTCACTTCAGGATGCGTGAGGACCCTTTCTGCGCTCCTCGGGCTCACTCTGGGGCACAGTTGGGTACATGCATGCGGTGCAGCTTCCTAAAGGAGATGAACCTGCAGGAACCCCTTCAAGGACCAGGAGCAGCCCAAACAAAGGGCCTATTTCTCCTCTCCCTCCCCACAGGTTCTGGATGTAGTTGTCTGGCACATTTATAGGGACCAGGCTTCTACAGAGTGATCTCTTTGAGAGCTCAACACACAGGCCCAGCTGCCCGGTCTTCATGCAGTTCTGACCAGTCAAGACAGCTAGTGAGCAGGGCTTAAGAGCCAGAGCCTGGGGGCCAGGGGTGGGCTGAGGTGGGCGGAGCCTGGGGGGGCAGGGGCAGGCCGAGGTGGCCAAGCAGTCAGACCCCAGGGCACGCTCAGCAGAGGTCCGCGGGCACAGGGAGGGCTGCGGGGGCTGAGAGTGCAGGTGCACCCTGTCCTCAGTCAGGCCTGTGGGGCGGCCCCCAGGATGGGCCCTAGGGCTCTGCACCACAGAAGCACCCACACTTTTCCCATTCAGGAGACCCATCTCCACCCACTGAAGGGAGCTCGAACAGAGGGGGATGGAAGCAGGACCAGCAAGAGTTCAGAGCTCACAAAACCGTTTACAGTCAGTCAGTAAATCGCTGCTGATCAAATTAAAAATATCTATCAACCCACTGCTGGAGGAGGGCATGGCAACCCACTCCAGTATTCTTGCCTGGAGAATCCCACAGACAGAAGAGCCTGGCGGGCTACAGTCCACGGGGCTGCAAAGACTCAGACACGCCTGAGGCCACTCAGCACGTACGCATCACCAAATGGCCTGCCCCCCATCAGATGTTGACGTTTACCTATCCATTCATTGTTCTGAAAACATTTTCCTTTAAAAAATAGACAGGAGTCTATGTTGTTGGGGTCATCTGAGTGTTTCAGGAAACCTGCGCTGCTTCTGCCCAGGTGTCATCCAACCCCAGCCTGCCTCCTCCTGGGAGACCTAAGACTGTCCCGATCATCCACCTGCCTATGGAAACCCTCTCAAGTCCAGGCTGGAACGAGACTTTGGGGTTTCTCATCTTCATCATGTATTGAGCTGACGTGATCAGCAAACCAGACAGTCCTCGCTATAGGGACAAAGCAAACGCCGTAAATCAAGGAAGCAAAAACTCAGAATTCAAAATCTCTGCATTTATAATAATACTCAAAAAAGAGAAAGAGAAAAGAAAGGAAGAGTCTTGATAGCTAGAGGCTAAGAAACCTGGAAGGACTGGTCCCATTAGAGAATCACCGTTTACAAAACCAGCACAATGACTGCATCACACAAGGGCCTGGGTGAAGTTTGCTGGCCAACAAGTTACTTATGCAGAGCTGAGCTGTCACCCAGGAGGCTGTCTACTGATGGGAACGGGGGTCGTCACCACTCAGTGCCACGATTCAGCATTACTGAGAGTGAAAACACCCGCCACCCTGTGCCTCACCATGCGAGGTGACCTGAAAGACAGGGCCCCTGAGATGAATTCCTGCCAGTATGGTGTAGCCCGAGTCCCATCCAGGTATGACTTTCTGTGTGGAGAAAACAGGCAGAAGGAGCAAACTACAGACCTGCTTGGACTCTGTCAAGAGACACCATGTTTAAAGACATAGAAGTGATAAAATATAAAAGGCCAGCACATGAAACTTCACTGAGTCCTGGTTTGAAAAATTAAGTATACACTGCAAAGGCTGTGAAAGTTGAAAAAGTCATAAAAGACGTTCTTGGAAGAACTGGAGAAGCTGCATTGGGGAGAGAACATTACAGGATATTATGGAATGATTGCTAATTAACCAAACACAAGAATCTTAGCCATTTTAATACATCTTCCCCCATGGCCGTGGCGCCACGCCCCGTCACTGCTCTTCCGGGCAGCCTCAGCTGAGACACACGCTGAGCCCATGCGTGCCACTGCCCTCCTGGGGCCTGCAGGCTGTCCTGGAGACCCAGGGGCCCCTACTTCACTCTCCTGGAAGATCCTGCTCATCTTAGGGTGGCTCTGCCTCTTCTTTCCCCACAGTGACCTAGGACCGTGGGCACTGGTACGATCACCCACTGCTGCTGCTGCTGCTAAGTCGCTTCAGTCGTGTCCGACTCTGTGCGACCCCATAGACGGCAGCCCACCAGGCTCCGCCGTCCCTGGGATTCTCCAGGCAAGAACACTGGAGTGGGCTGCCATTTCCTTCTCCAATGCATGAAAGTGAAAGTGAAGTTGCTCAGTCGTGTCCGACTCTTCGAGACCCCATGGACTGCAGCCCACCAGGCTCCTCTGCCCATGGGATTTTCCAGGCAAGAGTACTGGAGTGGGTTGCCACTGCCTTCTCCGATCACCCCCAGGCTGGTTCTAATGGGACCAGTTCCTTGAACTTTCTCCATTCTCGGCGACTTTGGACTCTTTCCTCCAGTCCTTGGCAGGTGAATTTGCCTAGTTCGTCACAAGTTGCTTCCTTCAGGGAACCTCCCCTGACTCCTCAGCACTGGCTGGACAGCCTCCTGCTGTGCCCCCAGCACCCTGCACATCCCTGCGGGCGTGTTTATCCCTGTGCTGCAGCTGGACCTGCACTGGATGAGATTCCAAGGTGCAGACACCCCGTCCGGCACCGGCCCCTTCCAGGCCATCAGTGAACATGGGTCAGGGGATGAGGGTGTCCAGCCCGCCCCTGAGGGCACCCCCTCTTTCCAGCTTCCTGGCTAGCTGCCCCTCACGGTTTGCTCAGCTCCTGTGACAAGGGCTTCACTGTGTCCACAGGGGGCCATTCCCTTTCCTCATCCATGTGTCTGACTTCTGATCATGTGAACTCTATACCACCTGACTTCTAGAAGAACGCACCCCCGCGCATGTCTGACACCTGAAGACAGTTCCGGGCGAGCTCCTCTGTCGGGGCGTTTCCTCGCTGGACAGCGAGGCATGCCGTCCCTCCGTACTGGCTGCAGCTCTGCTGTGTCCACCCATGTGGCGCGGGGCCATACCCTGGGACCCCTTCCATGCTGGCAGATGGAAGGTCAGGTGACTGGAGTCACCCACGCCCGGAAGGTCCACTCCACCACCACCACCCACTCTCCCTTTTTGTAAAGAAAGCTGTTTTCAAACAGCCCTCTGCTTTCATGGACTCATGATCCAGGGCCGTGTTATGTCTATAAACACAGAAATGCGGGTGCGCGGCATCATGTGATCTGAGTGACTCCAGGCTCCGTCACAGAATCCTGGCCTTTCTTTCTAAATAGTCATGGGCTGAGTGTCAGAATCAGGCTATACAACTCTGCCTGTGATGAACGCCAGTCTCGCTGGATTACGCCTGATCCTTAGAACCTACTCCCTTTCCTGACCGAAAACCAGACAGTATTTTCTTTTTTTTTTTTTATACATTATGTCCAATCAGACAGTATTTTCCACCCCAGTCTTCCGGCATCTCTTCTGCTTTCTCTAACTCCTCCTGCCAGCGTGTCAGTGACTAGACCTACAAGCTCCTCAGCCCCTGGCAAGGATTCATCTGCAAATTTAAACTCATTTAGAGCAATTATGCTGTCAGACCACCTCCTGGCCTATCTCAGACCTCAGCTCCCTCCACAAACACTCTTCATGTCAGTGGATCACTCTCTCCTCTTCATGTCAGTGGATCACTCTCCTCGGCAGAGCCTGGGTCCGCAGGCGGCCTGGGGGTCTCCTTTCTCTGAGGCTCACATCCCCCGGGGGCTCTGGCCCCACTGACTAAGCCTCACCTGCCTGATTCCCTGTGACTCAGCCCTCTCTGGTCTCAGCCTCAGGTTTGTGGGGCAGTTCGGGTACACAAGCCCAGCCCTGGACAGTCCCTCCTGGAGCCTGGGGCAGGCAGGGCAGTGGGGCTGACTGAGGACAGTGACCCAGGACCGTGGGCACTGGAACGATCACCCCCCAGGCTCAGCTTCCCTGGGAACCTGACCGTGAACCCTAGGGAAGGACACAAGGCAAGCATAAGAGCCGTGTTCAGTCACACGCCAGCTGAGAGGCGATTCGGACTGACAGTGCAGTGCCCGCCCACTCGAGTGTGTGCAGGGCAGGGCTCCAGAGGGCAGAGCCCCCCAGTGCCCACCCACAGCTGAGCGGCACCCCAGGCCTCCTGGCAGCCTCAGTGCACGTTGGTTCCAGCAGCGTTGGAGCAGCTGAGCTTAGGCTGCTGGAACCAGAGTGGATGTGTCTCTCTGTCCCGGTGGCCATGCGTCACTGAGAACCACCCAAACACCATCAGCTCCACTAGGCTGCAGCCTTGCTGTCTGTAAATGGGGGCAGAATCCTGGTCACTTCGTGGAGTGTTCTGAGGACTCAGTGGGCTAATGGACACACCCGGTCCTCAGTGCCTGACATACATTAGATAAACATCAGCTAACATGATCACTGACATGCCACACTTCACTTTTATCATTTACACTAAATCCATATGCTTGCTTCTTGATCACCATTCATCTCTCTTCTGGCTTTTTGCAACCCGTGGTCTCTTCCATACATGGAGATGGAATTTTCACCATACTTCCAACTTTAATAAAACAACTGAAGCTCTCCCCTTCCCCAAATGGGCATCGTGGCGTTGTGGCCTGACCAAGCTATGGCATAAACACATCCTCCCTTTGAGCTCTGTGGGCGGAGACTTCCCCGCTGTGGGGGCTGTTCAGGTGTCATTACTATGGGAGCCTCCGTTTTGATGTTGATGGATGAACTGCAGTCAAAACTTTATTCAAAACACAGCTAGTTGATGCTAACGGATAGATAGATGATATACAGGTATGTTTTCCTTTTTAAAAAGCCCTGGGTGCAAAATTCAAAGAGGAGTGCGTGGCAGCTGCGTCCACAGATAACCATGGCTCCCACCACACAACGTAAAGGAGCTGGGTGTTAGCATCTTTCAGGGAAGCAACCAGGTGTCCTGTTTATGAACCAGAAATGCACGTGTCCAGAGCACGTGCTTTCGACAAGTTATTTTACTGTTGTCCGTCTGTCAGCTCGAGTGTTTTGTTCTGAGTTGAGAAGGTTAGAGGACAGTTGGCCTCGTCCTCAGGAGGAAGCTTCTGCTTGGGAGGCTTGCTCTCTTGCACGGCAGCCTTGGAGCAGCCACGGGAGCTGCTCAAACCTCAGATGGAAGTTCCCTGAGGGCCCAAAGAGTCGGGCAGAGAAGAGAACACAGGATGGAGTGGCCGCAGCTGTGGGGAAGTGGTCCACAAGGTCTACCCCCAACGATGGTGAGATCTTGGGTGAGGCGGATGCAGAGGGGAACAGAGAACCAGGGTGGGGGAGGCCTGATGTCTGGGCAGCAGCAGCAGGCTGATTTGGTTGGAGGAAAGGGAACTTTGGCGGAAGGAGGTGGCTGGGATGGCGGATCTGGCCCGGGAGGATGGGTCTTGGCTCAGGGCGAAGGTACCTCGCTCAGCCTGCACAGAGTACTTGACAGAGCCAGGATGTACGGCAGGCATCTCACAGGTCCTGGGGGACAGCGGTGAGCACGACATTGCAGTGTAGGACGTCTTACGCGTGGCGAACTCGAACAGGAAGAACTCCCAAGCGGGGAGATGGCCGAAGATGCTAACACAGTCACAGAGTGGAGAGATTTTTAAATGTTCACAGACGTAGATATTTTTCAGGTTCATTTACCTAAAACACTGTGAAAGGAGACTTAACTCATTGAATCTGAGGCTTAGGAGAGACAGGAGGGCAACATGACTGTAACCATAAGTGACCAGAAAAATAATTACTTTCCCCAAATGTGCACAGTTCAATTCATTCCCCAGATAGTTTAAAGACCTGAGGATATATTCTAAAATTTAACAGCTTCTGGGTTTCAGACCATTCAAAATGAAGTGCTGTAATACTTTTAGAGTGTATAATTTAATGAATGGCTTAATCATAATATACAGAATACCTACTTCTTCACTGTTCAATGGTGCAGACTATTACACAATGGTTTGTGGGGTTTATTTGGTCATTGAAGATCAAGATCTTTGCAAGAGAATTCCAAGAAGGCCCCAGCCCCTGTGGCAACACTGCCTGGTGGAGACTTGTGATTTCCTGATGGAGCAGGAGTCAGGACCTTCCTGCTAACGAAGTCATGGTGTTCTAGAGGGCAGAGGGTTCTTTGTCCCACACTGAGGACTCGACAGGACACAGACCCCCAAGCACGCGCTACTTCAGGTCTTGTCTTCTGTTCTTCAGCATGCGTGAACGTGAGCAGCAGTGACGTTTTGAAAACACAACATCTCAGAGGAGCCAAAGGTTCCTGGTGCTGCAGCTTCTTGCTGCAAGCCTCTGAATTCTGCCATGAAGACGGGGCAGTAATCAAGTCCTTCAGACACATTAGCTGCATTGATGTGGGTCCTGCTTGGTCTCCTTGAAATCATGCCAGGGCCCTTGTGGTCTGCTCGGAAACCTCTGTGGCATTTCTACACAGACCTCTGCCAAGCGAGGGATGGGGGCTACCCTGGGGCTGATGGAGAGGAGACAGCAAGCCCACTGCCCCCCATCCCCGCTCTAGCTCCTGGTTTCCTTGGGGTATTTACATCTCTAGTTTGCTTACTGCACTGACCTGGAAAAAGGTCATGTGAGCCTGGTTACACACCCTCTCCACGATACTATCTCTCAGAGCAGAAAGACAGAAAGACACTACATCAGACAGAAACCGTCTGGGCCTTGGCTTCCTCTGTCAGCATGAAGGCAGTAATGGCGGTGTTTGCTCCGGGGTTTGGCAGGATCGTGTGGCAAGGCCCCTGCTGCAGGGGCGTCTGCAGGTACCAGGGGCCAGCGCCTCTGGTCCTGCTGCCCCGTCTGGGCTCCTCTCTGCGGGGGAGCAGGCGTGCTGCACAGACGCCCGAGTCTGGCAGCACCAGGGCCGGGTCCCACCAGGTCAGCCTGTGGCTGTGAACAGAAGCGCCGTCTGTGTGAATTCCAGAAGCATTTATGCTAACTGGCTGCATGCAGAGAACGGGCTTAAGGTTCACACTTTGGAACAAATGCCTGAAGTTCCAGGAGGCAGGAGGTGCGGGAGAAGGGCTTGGGTGGAGGTTTAAGGAGACATTCCTTCCAGGACGCCCAACCCAGACCCGCCGCTGCCTTGCTCCTTTTCACTTATTTTGCTCCCTGTAGGTGCCTCGGCTGAATCGTCATGGCGTTTGTCTCTGTGGACATTCCCCAGACGGAGCTGGTGGGAGAGCCCATGGCCACCACGTCCCCCTTCCACCAGCTCCATGACCGTGCGGGTCATTTACAGCTCAAAACGGAAGATGCAGTCTGACTCTCCAGCCCCCATGACGTCAGACACAGCCATGATAATGTGCAACAACCATGACACCTCACTGACATAAAAAAAGCACGTATTAATTAATCTGTGACCAAAGAGGCAAGAATATACAATGGAGAAAAGACAGCCTCTTCAATAAGTGCTGCTGGGAAAACTGGACAGACACATCTAATTTCATTTAGAACACTCTCTAACACCATACACAAAAATAAACTCAAAATGAATTAAAGAGCTAAATGGAAGACCAGATACTATAAAACTCTTAGAGGAAAACATAGGCAGAACACTTTGACATAAATTGCAGCAATTTCTTTTTGGATCCACCTCCTAGAGTAATGAAAATAAAAACAGAATAAACAAATGGGACCTAATTAAACTTAAAAGCTTTTGCACGGCAAAGGAAACCATAAACAAATCGAAAAGACAATCTAAAGAATGGGAGAAAATATTTGCAAATGAAGCAACTGACAAGGGATTAATCTCCAAAATATACAAACAGCATATGCAGCTCAATATCAAAAAAACAAACAACCCAATTTAGAAAATGGGCTGAAGATGTAAATAGACATTTCTCTGAAGAAGACACAGAGATGGCCAAGAGGCACATGAAAAGATGCTCAACATTGCTAGATATTAGAGCAATGCAAATCAAAACTACAATGAATTATCACCTCACACCAGTCAGAATGGCCATCACAAGAAAGTCTACAAACAATAAATCCTGGAGAGGGTGTGCATAAGAGCATACCCTCCTACACTGATGCTGGGAATGTAAACTGGTGCAGCTGCTATGCAGAACAGTAATGCACCCCAATGTTCATAGCAGCACTGCTTACAATAGTCAAGACATGGCAGCAGCCTAAATGTCCATCAGTTGATCAATGGATAAAGATGTGGTGCATACATACAGTGCAGCACTACTCAGGCGTAAAAAAGGATGAAATAATGCCATTTGCAACAACACGGATGCAACTACAGATTATCATACTAAGTGAAGTAAGTCAGAGAAACACAAATATCATATGATATTGCTCATAAGTGGAATGTAATTTTTAAAAACGATACAAATGAACTTATTTACACAACAAAAACCGACTCACATATTTTGATAACAAATATGGTTATCAAAGGGGAAATATGAGGAGGAGGGATAAATTAGGAGCTTGCGATTAACACACACACCCAGCTATAATCAACAAGAACCTACTGTACAGCACAGGGAACTATACTCAATAGTCTGTAATAACCTACATGGGTAAAGAATCTGAAAAAGAATGAATATATGTATATGCATAACTGAACCACTCTGCTGAGCACCTGAAACTCACAAAACATCATAAATCAACTACACTTCAATAAAATGTTTAAAAAGACCTGAAACTAAAAAATAAAATAAAAAATTACAAAGCACATATTAACTTAGAATTTCAGATGCTTGACTAATCATTGGAGATTAGTTTCCATGGAGATGTCAGGGTAAGAACCTAGTAAATGTCATATCAGGTCAAGTTAATAACCCCTGTGTCTCTGACATTGGTACTTTGATGTTCAAAGTGAGCATTTAGAATAATTTGAAAAGTATTAAACAGTCCCTCCGGCTTACATTATGAAATGTCCGTTACATCTCTATCACCTAAAAACATCTCAGGCTCTTTTGAAGTTATTTTTATATTCACCCTTCATTACCTTTGCATGCATAGAGTAACCAGTTCTAACACCTATCATACTTCCCCAATCCTTAGTTTAAAAACTTCACTTTCCATCAAGAAATTATTATTTTAAACTATAAAGGAACAATAGAAAGCCAGGAGAGAATGAGAAATGAAAGTTCAGTATCATGAAGCCAATTTCTGGTTGCTCGGACTCAAGTCCCCAGATGGAAGATAAGATTTGGACAGACACAGGAAGGTAGGGTAGCTGTCTGTGTATGTATAGACACACACACACAGCCACAGACTGGACTCGGGGGAGACAGCAACCGAGGCCCTTGGTACTTATCTCACAGGCTGTTTGCTGCTTTTAAATCAAGACGTGTTGAGGGCAGAAGCCACTGGACCTGAATGGACGGTGACCCCGAGGAGGCAGCTAAGCACAGGGCAGGGTCCGCTGGACTCTGCACTCCCCTGCCAGGGGGAGCTCACTGTCGCTGACAACAGACATGTACCCATTCTGTCCTCTGTTCTACACACCCGTCCACTCCTCGGTTCTTCTGTCCGGTCTCCCAGCCTGTTTCTTCTGTCATCAAGTTTATATGTTTAAAGTGCTATTAGTGAGAGGCTGACGGCAGAGGATGCAGCAGGACACAAGGCACCGTCACCGAGGAGGAGCCAGGACGGGAACAGAGCACGACCTCCGCGAGGACTGCGAGGAGCAGGGGAGCAGCGGCGGGGGTGGGGGTGGGGGTGGGGGCGCGCCGGGAAGGGAAGAGGGGATTCAGGGAAAGGAAACGGCTGACATTGTGGTGCATATTCAGGAAGTGGCACGTGGCCCCAAGCGTTGGGGATGTGGGGACAGGAAGGGTGTACCTGAGTCAGGGTGGGGTAACAGCTGATACTCCCGTTAAGCTCACCGAGCCCCACTGTCGCCAGGAAGAAAGCCAAGCATGCAGTGACTCCCTGTGGGAACGTGTGAATCTTCCCGTGTGATCTTCCCAAGGAGCCCTGTTATTGCCACTCTGTGGATTAGAGCCCCAGGCAAAGAGCTGGGCTTCACGGGCCAGAGACTGTGGGGGACACGCTGTGCCCAGCATGTGCCCCCACGCCGCCCACAGGTCAGGGAGGCACCTAGCGGATCTCCACGCACTGCACTGGGAGATCAGATACGAGTACCGGTCAGGTAGCAGGTGTCTGAGAGGAAGGCAGCCTGAGGCCCGTGTGGTGGGTGGGATTCCAGAACTGCCGTGGGGTCTGCAGGCCCACAGGAGACGGGGGAGGAGGAGCGGCGAAAGGGGCAGGTGGAGAAGACAGCAGTTGGTTGGGAGGGTGCAGCCTGGAGGAGCCCTGACATGCTGCAACAGGGGGGTCTGGTGCTGGGGGAGGGGTCCCCGTGCTGGGGGAGGGGTCTGGTGCTGGGGGAGGGGTCCCCGTGCTGGGGGAGGGGCTCCAGGGAGGACAGGGGTCAAGAGTGGATGCAGGAGAAGAGGCAAGAGGCGCAGACCTCTGGAGAGGGCTTGGGGGCAGGGAGGGAGGAGGAGGCTGGGCGAGGGCCCTGGACGTCCGGCCCACGCCCACGGCACCTACTTTCCTTCTGGACCTCGCCTGGCTGTCTTGCTCTAGGAGCAGAGAGATCCTGGCGTGGGCGTGCATGCTGGGCAGGGGTGCCCCGACTGTCAGACAGATGGGAACACGGACGCAGCTGGAGAAGCACAGCAGGGAATCTCGAGGGCAGAGCCAATGACGGGAAACAGGCTTCAGACTCAGGGACGTGGTGCTCAGCTTTCTGCAAATTCAGGTTCTGAAACGTCCATGAAAATTAGCTTGGAAGCTACCTAAATGAAGGTAGAACAGCATGGTGAGCTTTGAGCCACGTGGGGTAGACGCAGCAATGTCACAGGTGGTTTCAAGCCGGACTGGACAGAGTGCAGGGGTGGGCAGAGCCAGGAGCGCAGAGGTGGGCGGAGCCAGGAGCGTCGGGTGGGCGGAGCCAGGAGCTAGGCCCGGAGGGTCCAGCTCAGGCCTGGCGTGCCCCACCGTCACCCGTCTGCCCTGTCCAGAGCCCACCAACTTAGCCTCCCACTGCTTTACAAATCACACACACCGGTTCAGGGAGGAGAAGGCAACTCGGCTCAATGAGAGTCAGAAATTGCGGCTCTGGTGTCAACCTGGGTTTCCAGGCCTCAAGGTCAGGCTCCTTTTGCTCTTCTGGTCCTATACTTATTAACACTGAAACTCCCTGCTTTCAACAGCACTTTTTTTGTGTGTTTTGATTATACAAAAGTCTGTTTTCTTTGAGTTACAATAGTATATAATTTAGCTGTTCATTGTACACAATTAAAACACATAAGTTTCAAATCGAATAGCTAAAATTAACGATGAAGCAGAACAGTTAGCATAAGATGTGTTTCATTAAGAGACATGCGGCTGCAGGTCAACAGACCCAGGACGGAAGTTCAGTGGATGTGGGTGGTGTTCACTGTGGGGACGCCTGGCAAAATCTTTAATACACTGGAGCTACACTAAAGGCCAGAGAAATATCAATTTAGCTGCTGAGTCAAACTGATTTACAAATACCATAGAATTACAACAAGGTAACTATTAAAATATCTTAGAATGACTGTTTTTACTTCTCCGCGAGCACTCACTGTTCTTCCAGGATAAGACTGCTTTAGGGCGGTTAGCTGTTTGGGAGGAATGAAGAACAATGCCGAACTGGGGAAATCCCTGAATCAAGCACAAGGGACTGCCAGCCAGCAGCTCCACCTACGCAGATGTGGAAGTGGGGCCTGGAGCAGGGCACGTACAGCCATGGGCCCCCAGACAACAGGTCAGGACTGTCTCTGCCTGACCACCCTGCTGTCACCACACACAGCAGTGGCCCAGTCCTCGGGGACACCGCAGGGCTGTCCTCCAGAACTTTCCTGGGAGCCCAGGATTCCCCCATACCTCACTGATGACCCAGGACACCTCCACACCTCACTGATGACCCAGGACACGTCCCATACCCCACTGATGACCCAGGACACCTCCCACACCTCACTGATGATCTGAGGTCCCAACACAGCCAGGAGGACAGAGGGGAAGGACAGTCTTGAGTCACTAATGTGCTCAGAATCAGAGGGAAATCACCAGAAGCTCTTAAGTGGGGAGGACACAGGATGAATCTCAGGAGGAGAGAGAAATTTGAAAGTGGTGTCAAGGGAAGCTGAGTGTGTGCTAGACCTGAGGCTGCATCTGAAGAGCTTGGTTCCTGGGGACGCTCCACTGTGACTCGGGAGGGAAGGTGATGGGAGAACTGGGCTGTGATAAGGACCAATCTCCCCACCAGGGTCCTCCTGGGGTGGGAGGGCAGTGTCCAGCACTGTCTGGAGTCCAAGGGTGGTGCAAAACACCCTGCCAAGTGCAGGACAGCTCTTCCCCCCTCCAAAGACCCGCCCAGCTCACAACCCTAACAGCCTGATGGTGGGGAACTGCTTGCCACCCAGGGAGCCTTGCTCCCTCAGTCTGGATCAGCCTCCTGTGACATTCTCAGGAGCCCAACGCCTTCCTGAAGCCCTGGTTCCATATTTATAACAAAACCAGTCTGTTTGCATTTGGAGAACAGCTGTAGGAAACACATAGCATTTACTGGGGACTCTAACCCCTCCAACATGCAGACGTGTGAGTTCGTAGGGCTAGTCCCCACAACTTGGAGCCCAGAGCCCTCACCGAGGCCGGTCTAGCACAGCCGCTGGGCCAGGACGCTCTGGTCCAGGACGCCCTGTGTCCCCAGAGCTGCACAGAAAACCTGGCCTCATGCTCAGGCCCTGGGGCTCTGCTGCTTCCACCCCACGGAAGGTCACAATTAAAATTCAAAGTTAATAGGAAAGTAGCCAGGCTATTTTTGGCAATTTCGGACAAGGACCGTTTGCTCCACTCCACTGCAGCCTTCGCCAGGCAGTGAAGCACAGTGGGGTGATGGCACTCATGGGGGCGGCTGGGAGTGTGGGGGTCAGCAGGGCGGGGCTGGACTCTGTTACAGAACCAGAACCAGGCTGACTTGGCCCCAAAGCTCCCTGGCTGAGCAAGCTTGTGGGAAGACAGGACTCAGGTCACGGGCAGGCGCCATGGACCCGTGTCACACCGCCCCAACCCCAGCTCCGAGTGGTGGGAGGCCGACCGCTTCTGCGCCCCCCTCGCCTCTGACACCAGCGTCTCCCTCTGAAGAATGGGCGCTGGATTAGCTCTTCATGCCCTCAGCCCTGTGATGTGGGTTCTCCCAAAAGATGTCACAGCACTGCAACAGTCTTTCCCCCAGCTCCCAGGGTGACACCGTGATCCCCCGTCAAGGGAGACGTGCAGTCACAGGAGGGATGGACAGACAGACCGGACAAACCAGCCGCACGGCCACCGCGTCGGCAAGCCAGGGCCACACCCAAAGGTCAGCGGCCCAGAGATGCTTGCTCCTTAAATACCAGAGTAAAACGAGGACAGGAAAATGCCCCAGCGGACTCGCCCAGACGCCTCTCAAGGCTCACCCTCTCTCCTCCAGGCTCTGGACAGACTAGCCCGGCTGTGCGCTCAGAGCAGTGGCTCGGGTCCCGGGGTTAAACCCTGGCCATCCTATTGTCTGTGAGCCCTCACGGGGGGGCAGCCCACATGTCACCTCTCACCCCTCCTAACGTCCCCCCTTGTTCCCACCTGGGCACTCGGATGGAACTAGCCTCCTGCCCTGGAGTCAGGCTCTGGCCCGTGCGCCCTGTGCTCCCCTCTGTGCCCCAGAGCTTCGAGCTGGTCCCACTGCTGGACTCTGAAACTCAGAGCACACAGCCTTGGGGGCCAGTCCACTCCCCGTCCCCACCGTGACCCCTCAGCCCCACCATCACCACACTTTCTCACTCTCCCGGATGTCCTGTCCTGACGGCCTTTCCTGCCCAGGAGCATCTCCTGACTGTGTTGCTTCTAACTTGTTTCTGATGTCGAGCTTATATGGATCCCAGGAAGTTGCTCCAAACAACCCTGGTTCGGAGTAACTGGTGCCCAGCTGTCTGCCACCCGCCTTCTGAGTTTCATTTAACTCTGTTCCTGGACGATCCCTCCCTGGTCACTTCCGAGGACGGTGATGCCAGCGGATACCTTCCCACACGGAGCACAGGCTGCTTGCTGTTATTATGGGCTCAGTCTAATGGCTGATAGGTGTGAATGACGGCTTCAAGACAGAAATGAGGGCTTAGACCCCTCTCTGAGTTCTCAGGCAGAACCTTAGCCCAGCACCAAGTCCCGCCCAACACAGCCACACCGGAGCCCTCGGGTGCGGCCCCCTGCAGTAGATGGGAGACAGAAGAGTGAAGCATCCTCAGGGCAGGCCAGGGCCACGCAGGAGAGGAGCGAGAGGTTGGAGAGAACTCACTGTGACTGCACGCAGCGTGCAGGGTCTCAGGGGGTGGGGGCGGGGGTGCAGAGGCGGCCCTGGACATGACCCCCACACAAAGGTCACACTGCTTTATTTAAAGCCTCCACAAAAATGGAACCATTTTCTACAGCAAAAGAGGCAGGAAGGAAAAGACAGGATTATTTTAATAATAGATAAAAGAGGTTATGTGTGAGTTTGATGAAGCAAAGTGGATTCTGTGAGGGTGACAGCATTTTCTTTTCAGAATCGTCTAAAACCTTCCCTAGTTTTCAGGATAAAGTCTGCCCTCTGCTCACCGCTCCGCCCATCTCTAGGACATCCTGGCCCACCAGGTCCCTGCCCTGTCTCGTGCAGCAGCGAGTGTGGACGCAGCTCCCCCCGCCCAGGGCCGTGTCCTCCCTGAGGTCCTTCGTTCTCCCCTCTCCGCCCTTCAGAACCCGCTCCACATCTCCTCCAGGGCCAGCCCTGCTCCCGGTCCACATCCCGTGGGGCCAAGGCACTTCTGCCCACACGAAAGGTTTCCCTCTGTGTGTCTAAGTCCTGCCCCAGCCCCAGTGCTCAGAACAAGTCGGCGAAGAAGGCAGAGCCAGAGGGGCAGAGCATCTGTGGTGTGTAGTTTCCGCTTCTAGCACAGTGACGATGCTGAGTAGCTCTGATAGATGTGTTGAATGAATAGACACATTTTTTAAAGTTACTGTTGCCTTTTCCTGGCTCAACCCCACTGAAACGGCAAAATGATTCCTGAAAAAAAAAAAAAAAAGCCCTCCAGGGGTTTTACCTGGACCGTCCACCGTCCACTCCTGGCCAGGTGGAGGGCTGTGGCTGCGAGGAACCACCCACAAAACCATCTACTGTCTCTATTTTTTAACTAGGGGAAGGATATTTCTCTAAACGTACTGCTCACATGAATTCTGGGTAAGAAATTTCTCCCTCCCTGAGAGTCTGAAGAGCTGGCGCACTCTCTGTGGTCGGGGCCACAGGGGCCATAGGGGCTCCTCTTTGTGCCCGGACGGCCTGGACGCTCAGAATCGAATTTATTTCGGGTCATAGAAAGTGTCTTCACAAATACACACCTGAAATGCTGACGTAATGCATTCCGACCGGGCTCGTTTATGAACTGATCATGCTCAAGTCAGAGTATATGCCTGCCACACATCTGAACGACCTTCTGAATAATGAGACCCCTCTTCTCCTGACGTCCATGCATTTCATCACTAACCGAGGCTCTGAGTCTCAGCACAGGCTGTGTGAGTCCTCCTGCATGAATATATTACATCTAAAGAGAGGAGAGTGAGAGCAAATGACCTTCTGTCTCCAGAACCTCCTGCCAAAGGCATCCGCAGCTAATGGGCCCTGTCATCCATGAAGAATAAATAGATTTATTAGTTTACTCAGCTGGAAAATGCTTGCTGGGAACTGCCAGTGGTCATCTGGCCAGGAATTTAATTCATATTTCCTGTCACCATGAAGCTAATACGGGCTGCGATGTGGCCATTCAAATACCGAGATATTTTCATGTCCTTAAAGCAAGAGAATCTGAAAACACAGGGGCTCAGGGGGCAGAGGTCTTGGGGGGAGTGAAAGAGCAGTGAGAGTTAGCCATTCATTAAAGAGTGGACGCAATTCCTAAAAAAATGAGACGCAAGCAGGAAAGCTAGTCTCCTCTGACTGGGAGCTTCCTGACTGTTCCTGTCACCAGGCGGTTTCTCTCCTTGAGTTGGTCAGTCACCCTCTGAATCTGGGGACGTAGGGTGTCCACTTCAGACGCCATCCTGCAGGGCTCTTTTGCCGGACAATCTGAGTCTATTTGAGATCAGTCTGAGTCTAAGATCATTTTATCCTTGACTGCTGCTCTTCTTTTTATGTTTTATAGCATCCAGCACAAAATAGGTAGAGGCAGTACTAATTTTTTAAGCACTTTTTCCATATTTGAGAATTTTAAATACTTTATTCTCTCTACTACTCGAAAGTACATCATTATTCTTTAAAAAGATAAAAGAGCCTATTTTTCTATTGCAGAATTAATGATCATAGGTGATAACTCTAAATTGGCTGAAATATATAAAGGAGATTATCACTATAACGTGTCCAATGCAAATATGGCACTGCTCCTGTCCTGATGACTAGCTTTCTCCCAATATTTTCTGTATATACATAGATGCTTAGATTTATGTTCTACGAAAGTAAGGTGACATTACTCACACTATTTTTTCAGCCTAATTAACATAAGGTTGTATATAATTTCTCACTATTGGAGCCTATCTTTCCACACACATACTCATCATACACATGACTTTAAGTGTCCACAGAGCTCCATGTACTGGATGGACTAAAGCTTATGTAACCAGTTCTCTTTGATGGAACATTCACCATGGCTTCTAATTTCTTGCTGTTACAAAAATAATGTTTCTGCACGTATGTCTACATGTATTAGTTTGGCTTTTTTCAAGATTCCATAAATACCCAGTGAAAGCTTTCTGTTTTTTTACTATTCCAGGTGCTGGGGTTCAGAGGTGAACAAGGAGTTTACATTTTATATCTCTTTAACATAAATCTGCAGAAGTGGAATTCCTATCTCTAGGGTTATGCTTATTTTAAACTGCCACACTGAACATAAGAAATGATTAATGTACGTACATATATCACATGTACACATCAAACATACGTTAAACTGGTGAGAGCCTGTTCGCTGCAGTGTCAGCTGGGCTCAGGAGACGTCCCCAGGGGCTGGTCCCCGGAGGAAGGCAGGCTTCACCCATGAGGGTCAGAGGGAGGGGGACCCCGTATCAGGTGGCCCTGTCACAGACTCTGTACAGCCCTGTCCCAGCAGGAGCGGCGTCTCCTTTTAGGTGCTGTGATCCGCCCACCTCTCCCCCGAGACGAGCAGTTGCATTCTTTTCTCTGTATCTCGAGGGCCTGGAAGGCCTGGTCACTAACAAGACAGTCATCAGTGCCCGCGAGGGTCTGCAGGGCACGCAGTCCTGCCACGACTGCCTCGAGGTGGGGTGTCCTGGGCTGCCCCAGGACTGCGGTGTTTTTCAGCTTCCTGGTGACGCCCTGAGAGGGACATAAAGCACAGACCCAGGACTTGGGAGGTCTGGCTCGACTCTGATATCCAAGAGCCCGATTTCCAGGGCACAGCAAGGCAGCTCACAGGGTGAGGAAACAGCCCTGGTGCTGCCTCAGGCTTGGGGCCCCAGGCAGGAAGTAAGCCTGCAAGCCGAGGAGGCCGGCCCCACTCTCGCTCCCCGGCACCCGGGCCCCTCGGGGCCCCCACACTGTCCCTCTGCTAAGTGGCATCCAGCCTTAAAGTGAGCTACTAAATTAGATGACAGAGTTTTGCAGTGGTTTCAACAATCTATTCATTGTTTTCATGACATAATGTCTTGATAACACAAAAGTAGAGCTACTGAAGCTAAACGAGATGAGTAACTATAGGATCATAAGCACTTAGAGGTGAACTCACTTCAGACCTCTGAACCCAGTTGATGCAAATGCTCTGCTGGGTGTTACAGGATGGAGGGAAGCTTAATTTTCAGAGCTGCGGTCACGCACAGCAGGAACGGATACCTCCCAGATGTCCTTCTGAAGTAAATTGGCGCAAACAGAGATCTTCAAGATCCCTACTGTTTTCAAAATGACTCTTGTAACCTTTTGCTCAGTTGTCCTGAAAAGGATGAAAAACCAGCCCAGAACAGGAGGTGACCTCCTGATCGGGGGTGTAGCGCTGCCTCGGTTACTGATGTGCAGACATGCACACGGTCCGGGGAGGCAGCGGGGCCGGCCCGGGGTTTTCGGTGAAGGGGCGGTGCTGGGGAGGCTCAGCCTGGCCTCGGGGTCTCCCCCAGTCATTCCCAGCCCCCTCCCGTTACATCTCAGGTCCTGTCCTGCCCTGTCCTGCCCTGTCACAAGGAGGGGAAATAACTGACCATTGGAATGACTTTCCAAACACAGGATAACTGGACATTCTGCACAGCAACTTGCCTGTTATTTAAAAGAGTCTCTGTGCGGCTGCTCTATTGCATACGTGTGACCATCCCAGAGGCCGTGATGGGTTCCGGCCAGGCTGCAGACTGGACGGGCCTTCTGCACTCGGGAAGGCCGAGGGAGCAAGCACGGTCCTGATGCCGCCATGGGCACTAACCCCCCTCACGACACCCTTTCACCGCCCGCAGCTCATCTGAATCTAATCACCCCCACCCCTCCTCCTCACACCGTCACACTGTGTCCCGCGTCACTGTGTGCATTTTAAGGGGACACATGCATTCAGTCTGTGACAAATAACATCACCAAACATTATACCTTTTAAGAAGGCACGTGCATTTAGTCTATGACAAATAACATCGCCCAATGTTGATGAGACCTGCGTCTCCATCAAGGGCGCAAGCTCTCCACAGGCAGACGTCTCTGCACACAGGTCATGCCCGGCCCTGGCCCTGGTCTGCACTGACAAGGCCCTACCCGCCCCCCAGGCAGCAGCTGCCTTCCCCGAGGGTGGGGGCCCGGGGTCCGTGCTGCATGTGCGCCCGTCCACACCACACCCCTGGGCCCGGCAGAAGCCCACCAGCCGGCCCTGCCGGCAAGGCCTTCACTACCGCACCCTTGTCTGGTGGACCAGTCCAACAGGAGTAAATGGAAATGCTGAAACAGCCAAGCCAGTTATCATCCTCAGAACTGTGCCTGCACCCTGTACGCAGACCACCCCCAGGTCAGGCACACCACGATGGGGTCACCCACAATGGCTCAGGGTCCCAGACCTCTAGGAGTGGTGAAGACAAACCCCGTGTGGTCCTACAGCATGATTAAAATACGAGCTACGCTGATTCTACACACACCAGCACCTTAGCGAACCCATGCTCCTTCACTGAAATTCAGGATAGCATGCCCAGAACAACATGGGTGAGTGTTTAAATGACACTCCCATGGGTCCAGGCTCAAGACTGAAATCAAGAAATCCTCACACTGGGATAAATAGCGCTGTGGTTGCTTCTGACTCCGTGTTCACTTGGGAGAGCGCACGGCCTCCACTGCAATACAGTAAACAAGAAACGGGCCATAAGACGTAAGAGCTGCACCCTGATCTACACCTCACTCAGCCTCCCCTGCCCCACCACCCACTTACTGCAGAGCTCAGACCATCGGCTCTGAGTTGAGAGCTCTCGGTCTGAAAGCGAGCTCTCCATGCAGCTGCTTAGGTTTTCTGTCCCTTCTGTGCGTCTCTGCTCCTGGTGTGTGGTGGGCAGAGCTTGGGCAGCTCCTAGTTGTCCTGTGAGGGGCGGCCCCACTGCAAAGGCCCTGCATCCGTGGGTCCATGCGCTGAGCTGGGAAGCTTCTTGATGGGAGGCGGGCACATCTACCTGCCCTCATCCTGAGGGGGAGAGCGGGGGTGGGGTCTGCTCGCCTGTGGAGTCGGCCCCCACCCAGTCCCTCTGCCCAGAGCTCCCCTTCGGGAAATTCACCTTCAACACTGAAAAGAGACTTTTCCCCTGAGTGTGAGACTGTCTCCATCACGCTCTACCTGACACCCGGGGTGATGGCTGCTTACGGCTTGGAGCCCGTCTGTGACGTGTGGGCCCCGTGGGCTGCACGCACCGATTCTCAATCCCCCGCCCCCACCAAGGACCTCAGGAGGGACCGGCCGTGTGCGGGGCAGCCAGCCCTTCAGTGACGCCGACGCTCCCTGGACTCAGAACAGCTGGCCTGGAGGTGAGCTCTACCTGCTAGACACCCGCCCCCAGTCTTCTCCCATCACCTTTAAAAGAGAAATGCTTCATTAAAGTAAATTAATCAAAACAATGTTCCTATCTTAGCCTTCTCTTTCTATTGCCTCTATATGAGAGGATGGGTGATGGTTTCACAAGACACGTAAGAGAAAAAAGAAAAAGACGCGTAAGGCACACAACTACGTGGTACACCGTGACTGACACGGTGATGTATGTTGAGTGTTTATGAGATTTGGGAGGAAAGGCCACAAAGCCACAGAACAAGCAAACACCTGACCTAAAAAAGGAAAAGAATGACAAAAGTTATGACAACCCAAAGATCGCACTACTCTTTTTACAGCAAGGGTTAGTGACCCAACTTTTCACAGGCCTCGTCTCCGGGCTCACACCCCAGGGTTTGTTCCCAATGTGCTTCACGGCTGCTCAGTCGCATCCAACTCTCTGCGACCCCATGGACTGTAGCCCGCCAGGCTCCTCTGACCACAGGATTCTCCAGGCAAGAGCCCTGGAGTGGACTGCCATGCCCTCCCCCAGGGGACTCTGTCTGACCCAGGGATGAAGCCGGGTCTGCTGCACTGCGGGCGGACTCTTCTCCGTCTGAGCCGCCAGGGAAGCCTCGCGCCCAGCAGCCCGCACGAAGCAGGGCGCTGCCTCCGGCCTCCTGCGTGAGCGGCCACCCCCTTCTGGCCCTGCTGCCCGGGGCTTCTCACACACACCGCTATGCTCCCCTCCCCTGGGCCTTCTGGAATGCTGCACTTTCTCTGAACAATTGCTCTCTTCTCCTTAGGGAATCCCCACTCTTTTTTAAAGGGACATCTCTCCCCAAAAGACTGCTCTATCTTCTAACTTCTCTTTTACCCTGCTTTTATATTCTGAAGCGAAGGAATAAAGAAATTGCATAGAGTCAAAATTACATCTGCAAATCCTGCACTCAGGCACTTGACACATGGAAACCCTGTGACTTAGATACAGATACATTGATACAAACACACATGCACAAGTAGATACACAGGTAGAGATCTAGACACAGACATGCAGAGAGGGCACCTTCAGAAGAGGGGAGAGACACATGCAGATACACACAGATTCTTCATGAGTCTTGCTCTCCGGGAAGGAAGGAGAGAAGACAGGGAAGGATGGAGGGAGGGATGAAGGTTTAATAAATATTTAACCCAGTGGCTTTTCCTATTTAGCAACTTAAATTTACTCATGACCTATTTTGAACAAAAATAATAAATGCCACTCATCTGAAGTATTTAGGAAACTAACAGCAAAAGAGCACTATCAGACGGTACTTCAGTATGTGAGCTGCTGAAATGCTCGCTTGCTGCACACCCCTGCTGAGACAGGGCGGGGAGAAGGCAAAGCCGGTGTGGCTGGTCCTGGCGCTCAGGCGCCTGCGGCCGGGTCACGGACCGCCCCTCCCCAGCGGTCCTGGTGCCCGTCTGCCCCACCAGGTTCACTGGTCTACATGCCAGGGCCGCGTCTGTGAGAAGCTGCCTGTTCTCTCTCTTTCCTCTTCCAGCGCAAAGTGGGTATATTCAAAAGCCTCCTCCTAAGCTGTGATGCTCTGGGGTCCAGCTTCTAGGTCCAGAGTCTAGAAATGCACTTCTCACATTGTTGCTGTGACGGCTGCCTGATCCAAGACGAAGCACGTAGGGCACAGGACAAGCTTACGAACATTCACGTCTCCTTCCTCACCTGGCAAGGACACAGAAGCTAAACTCTCCAGTCACAATTCTAGTCCTTACACGTAGGGCCCTGAGATGTCCTGTTAGCTATGATTTATTCGGCTCAAATTTCAACATCCAGTTTCATTACCATCAAATTTGAGAAAACATAAAATATCTTCAAATCCCTCCTCTTCCAATCAAGCCGTGGGAAGTGAGAGGATAATGGGGTTGAGTGGAAGAGATTTCCAATCACAGAAGCTACTGTCCAGCCCTGAATATGAATTCTGTAGTGGCTGGGGCGGCATTCAGGGCAGAACGCCAGTCGGGACCAGCCTGCCTACGCTGTCCATTTCTTTTGTCACAAGTCCGGGAAATGCACCTAACCTCTCTGTCCAACTGACAAGAATACCTCTGGGTACAAACTGGGCCCTGGGACCCAACCTGCCTTTAGGCCCAGACAGGAAGTCTAACGAGAGGATGGAGACGCTGCACAAACAGGGGCTGCCTCAGAGCTTTACTGCAAACGAGGGTATCATGTTAGTGCTGTTCAGCAGCTCGCTAAAGACCGCCTGTTGGGTGCTGGAGGTGCTTCTGGGCACAGGGCAGAGAGCAAAAGAAAAATAGGACTCTCTTCTCCCTTGAGCAGCTGACATGTCTATTCGGGAGAGAGGAAACGCAGGCGAAGTAATAATACTAACAGAAGCAGGTAAAACAGAATGCTTGCTACTAACAGCACAGACCTGAGAACAGAAAGGGAAGCCGACAGGTGGGAGGCGTCAGGAGGTGCGGCCCCAGGGGCACCGTCCTCTGGGTGCAGACTCTCCAGCACCATGTCCGGCTACACCCTGGCCTGTGGCCTTAAGGACTGAAGCCCTGCCAATCTCTGGGCTTGACCCGTCTCCAGCATCCCTGGGGAGATGTGAAGATGTCTGAAAACCAAGGAGTCTTCTCTGTTACCGCCACGTGACGCCGTCAGACGCCAAGTGCTAAGACGCCAGAGCTCACAGGACTTAGTTTGGCCTCTTTGTAACAGTAGAGGGATTTGAGCTGAACTCAAGGGATGGAGGATTCAGGAGAGGGACAAGGGCTCTGAGAATTCACTCAAGAAGAAAGTATCAGAACGGTCCACCCCTGTAAAATTCAGGCACTTAACGGAACTTAAATTTGATGCCAAATGAGATAAACAGCATAGACATCACTTTGCTGACAAAGGTCCGTCTAGTCAAAGCTATGGTTTTTCCAGTAGTCATGTACAGACGTGCGAGTCGGACCATAAAGAAGGCTGAGCACTGAAAATGGATGCTTTCCAATTGTGGTGTTGGAGAAGACCTTTGAGTTCCTTGGACTGCAAGGCGATCAAACACGTCAATCCTAAAGGAAATCAACCACGAATACTCGTTGGAAGGACTGATGCTGAAGCTGAAGCTCCAATACTCTGGCCACCTGATGCAGAGCTGACTCATTGGTATAAGCCCCTGATATCAGCTGGGAAAGGTTGAGGACAAGAGGAGAAGGGGACGACAGAGGATGTGATGGTTTGTTACCATCACTGACTCGATAGACATGAGTTTGAGCAAACATTTATTCTCGGCGGTGAAAGGAGAGGGACAGGACGTTTACTTGTGCACCTCCACCGGCTGCTCTGGCTGTCCTGCGTGCCGGGGGGAGGGCTCCCCGTCCCCACTGGCCCCGCCGTGGCCCCTCCCCCGAGAGCCCGGTCCTGAGGACACGCGGTGATGGGGCTGCAGCGGCTCTGTCCACGGGGACACAGGCTGACGTGCTGCGGTCCGTGTGCTGGCTGACTTGGCTTTCGAGATGGGTCATTGCCATCACCAGTGAGAGGACATTCAGGTAACAGCTTTTAGTTCAGCAAGAACGGTTTTATCTGGGTGAGCTGTGGGAGACAGTGAAGGACAGAGGAGCCTAGTATGTCGCAGTCCATAAGGCTGCAAAGAGTCAGACGCGACTTAGCAACTGAACAACGATGATGAGATAAACAGAGGAAACACAGAGATGGGAAGGCAGGACGAGCGGCATCTCTGGTGGAACTAGCAGCACAGCCAGCGTCCCGGGCTAGACAGTGACTCCAGGACCTCCGATGAGACAGCACCTGGGACCAAGGCTTCAGAGCGGTGGTGATAGTGTAATGAGGTCCTGGGGGACTCACACCCTATGTGACTGGTGATCGTGTAAGAAGAGGAGATGAGGACCCAGAGGCACACAGACGGGTGACCATGGGGACGTGGGGAGAAGATGGCCATCCACAGGACTGGGAAAGAGGTCTTGGGGACCAGCCCCGGGAGGCTTGCATCTCAGATCCCAGCTTCCAGAACCAACAGATTTCTGTTTGCCTTTCCACCCAGACTGTGGCACTTTGGTTTGGCTGCCCCAGAAATCTCACACCAACTAAACGGTTTGATACCAAATCTGGGTCCCTTCCCTGCTGGTGAGGGGGGGTTTTAACACCCCCACAGCCTTCCAGGCAGGTGGGGGCTGCACCCCCTGGGCAGGCCCAGGCCCCACAGTGCCGGGGACCAGGAGCTTGTGGCCAGTGCTGGGACATGAGTGGACACAACACCTGGAGAGGCCACGCTGAGGAGGAGACCACAGGGGTCCCAAGAGGTCATGCAGCCTTTGTGCTTGAGCAGTGGCCCCAAGGGAGCCCCATGGAAATTCACCTAAATGTGAGAAGATGCCTGCGCCCCAGTTCCTGGGAGCAGAACAGGCCACCCTGACTGTTTTGTTGGAATCATCAAATAAACCGTTAACTCTGCAATTTACCATGTGGTTTACCCAACACTAAAAATACACACACATGAAGTCATAGGGAAGACGATGGGCTGGTGGGCATCTCAGCCTCCTGGAAGGTCTGTGTTCACCTGTTTTCAGTCATCAGCTCCCCAGCAGGCCCACACTGCACACCGGCTGGGCACCTGCTCCAAACCCGCCCAGGAAGGTTCCTTCTTTTTCCGGATTGTCCACAGAGAGCACCACAGGGAGCCGGGGGTTCGGTGCCGGCGGACGAGAGCCTGGCCCCCCGTGCGGTCTGCAGGCTGGGAGCCTGGCCCCCCCAAACCCCAGTTAGAATCTGCAGCCTCACCAGAGCCCGTGTGGGCCATCTGCATGACGAGCGTGAGGAGAGGGAACGCAGGCCAGGAGAGGCCACAGCCGCTCACGTCACCAGGGAGACAAGAAGGCGGGGCGCACACAAGCACCTGGGCCTGCCCCCCGCCCCTTCCCCTCCTCACTGTTCACACGAAGCTTACGTGTGCACCCACACACGTGATGTGACACTCAGTCCAGACACACAGTAAACACTCGCACAACAAGATGATTTTCTGCATCTCGGTAAGAGCGCACACAGGACAGCACATACTTCTTTAAACAGCAGTGTTCAACGAGACACACGTGAATCTTCTTTCTCAAGACGCTAAGATGCAGAGGGTTTTCAAGCCCAGCAACCAAAGTGCTTTCTATCAGCAATGCAAGGCACGGGCTATGCCTCCCAGCTTTAAGGATGACAAGCATGGCTCCCGGGACAGGAGGTGAAGGTTCCATTCCTGGGAGCCCCCGGCGGGGCAGGAAGGGCAGAGTCCTGGCTGTTCCTGGGCTGGGAGCCTGGGCTGGGCTCATGGGGACATCACCGCGAGTCAGGGAGCCCAGATCAGGGGCTGATTTGGGGGTTATTGCTGATCTGTGAATTTCCCCGGAGACACAAACACGTTTGCACCAGATTCTTAAAGAAGTTTAGGATCCAGAAGAGAATCTCAAACAAAAGCCTTTCAACTTCAGTTTCTGGAGGGAAGTTTTTCAGTTTATTTACTCTGCCTCATGTCGCCCAGCCGGGCCCACAGGTGACAGCCACACAGGGGTCAAACCCTTACGTTCTGGTTCAACAACCAACCCCTCACTCCTTGGAGGAGCTGCTTCTCACAGTGCGGTTTGCAGCTACTGGTCACTGGGTTCCCTAGTCGTGTGTGTGTGAGGAATAAACTCTACCCATTTCAAGGCTGGCCTTTCCTACAGGATAGCAGGCTTCCTTATCGTGGTCCCAGGCTGAGGAAGTGTGCTGCAGACACCTTGGAAAGGGCGCAGCTTGTGGGGGGTACCTGGGGTCACCTCCCCGCAAGCTCCTCGCCGGTTCTGCTCTCTCTTGCCATGTTTGGGCCACCCTGGGCACGCCTGCGCCGGCCCTGTCCTCCACTCACCTCCACCCTTTGTGCTGACCCACCCCCATAACCCCTGAGCCGCAGTTCAGGCTCCACCTCCTCCAGGAAGTCTTCCCTGATTGCCTCCCCTCAACTCTCAGGGGCTGTCCCCTCTCTCCACCTCCAGAACCTGTGGGCGGACTCGCAGGGGTCTAAGACCAGTCACTCTGCCTGCAGCCCCCCTGGACTATGAGGACAGGACACACATCTCATTTACCTCATTCCAGCCCTTGGCACTGAATCTGGTGCAAGCTAGGTGATATTTGCTTTATGAAGAAATACACATGAGGATATTGACAATTCAGGAAATGATCTGTTAGAATTCCTGTTAAAAAGACAGAGGGGGAGAAAGAGGGAAGAGACTGGGAAACTGTAAGCACCGTGAGGACTCCCGGGGCCCCAGCACAGTCTGCGTCAGATGGCCCCTGGCTGGCACAGCCGTCAGCACTGGCCTGGACAGCAGGACGAGGGGTCGGCTTCACAAGGGCAGCTGTGGCCGGACGATGTCTCCAACACAGGACGCACAAGGGGCTCACCCCTCGCGGCGTGCACAGCTCCCATCAGCACCTGCTTCCGCTCCTGGGCAAACGTTTATCCTCGGCGGTGAAAGGAGAGGGACCTCCGCCGGCTGCTCTGGCTGTCCTGTGTGCCGGGGGGAGGGCTCCCCGTCCCCACTGGCCCTGCTGCGGACCCTCCCCCGAGTGCCCGGTCCTGAGGACACGTGGTGATGGGGCTGCGACAGCTCTGTCCACGGGGACACAGGCTGACGTGCTGCGGTCCGTGTGCTGGCTGACTTGGCTTTCGAGATGGGTCATTGCCATCACCAGTGAGAGGACATTCAGGTAACAGCTTTTAGTTCAGCAACAACGGTTTTATCTGGGTGAGCAAGCTTCCCAAAGAGTGATTCCTGGACCCACGGTGTCCATTCCATGGTGGACGCTTTCTCCTTTATGATGAGAAGCATGTGGAATCAAGCTGAGCACCCCACTGCTGGATCCACAGGGGCAATGCCAGCCTTGCAGAGATGGGGGTGTCCACGTCTCTGTGCGCTGTGTCCCCTGCATCCTGGGAGCCCACTCCCCTGGGTGCCCCTTCAGGGTCAGGCCCACCCACACCTAGTGGAAACTTTTAGGCTGGCAGCCAACTCTACCTGCAGGTGGACTCCTTCTGGCCCAATCCTGAGTCACAGGGTCTTTTTTTTTTATGAATTACTTGCCGACATCTAAAATAAGATTTCAGACAGAAGCCAGATTTCTGGCTTGTCTTGAAAACTTGGAGACCTAGGGGCGCTGGGCCTGAGTCCCAGTCATGGTGGGGCAGGCGGGCGTGAGGGCTGCTCCCTCCCAGGCGGTCCCGCTGTCCCGCCACCTGTCAGGCCCCCGAGTGCTCAGAGTTGTCACCCCTCAAGGCAAACAGCACAATGGACACTGGAGAAGTGGGAAGGAGGAGAACCAGTTATCTACCTTGACATGTCACGCTCAATTCCCTAAGAGGAGTTCAGGAAATGATGAGGTCGTGCTTCTTAACCAGAAATGAACATCATTGGGAAGTGAGTGCTTTCTCAAAACTCATCCAATTAAAAAGCGCACAAGAAGAAAACAGACATGAATTCTTCAGTGTTGGGGTGCTGTTGAGCTCTCGGGTTAAGGAAAGCTCCTCCCGTATTGGTCGCGGGCTGGAAGGGACTCTTGATTGACTGCTATTAGGGTGGAAACTATGGCCCCAGGGACTGAGACAAGAAACGGGGAAATGAGGACGGAAATGTGCCCCAACAGCCGCGCAGCCGGCACGTCCTCCTCTGCACAGACTCGGAGGCAGGGCCAGCCTCTCCCTTGTGAAGTGACGACACTGAACTTGGAGTCGCGGTGACTTGCTCTAGGCCATGCTTTAGAGACAGGGAGCAGGGGACAGGTCTGGGGCCAAACCTGGGTCACCCCAATACCTAGGCCTGGGCCACTGTACCCACCCAGCCCAGGGCAGACACGCCAAGGCCTGCAGACCCCAGCCCCAGGGGACGCATGGGTCAGCAGGGTGGGGGGGTGTCCTTGCCCACATGTGGCTGCCTGTCCCATCCTGGGGTGGCTCCTCGATGACCTCAGACGGCCCTGAGTACAGAGTGTGCATCCCATAGAAATCTCGAGAAGGGAGTGGACTGGCTGCCTCCTCCGGCGTCACCTCCAGACTCGCTGAGGAAGAAATCGCTCCTGGAAGAAGCATGCACTTGGCACCGAAGGACTCAGAAGAGGAGGACACTCTGGGGGATGGCTCTGCTCGCACCAGCCACTTCTAAACAAAGTGAGGTGCCAGTGAAGGAGCAGTCTCTGTGCTACCCTGGTTCCTCTGGAAGGAGAGAGGCTGCCATGTGGAGGAGGGGCCTGATGCATACTCACTGAATGGAGAAATCTAATATCGACACGGGTGGGCCTCTGGACAGGCTCTGGTCCTGCTCAAACTGTGCATGGAATCAGGAAGTCCAGCCAAGGAACAGAACTCACTTAATACCACAGACCCCAAACCACAGTGCCCAGGAGGAGGCCACAGAAATAATGTCTGTGCTCAGAGCTCCAGGCGGCCGTTCAGAGCCCTGTGCTCAGATTCATCTTGATGACAACCAAAGAAGGAAATCAAGAGAGAAAAAGAATTTCTAAAGGCAACGAACGCATGGATTGCTGTTGTTTTCATCTCTACAAATCATTAAGAAAGATAAATCTGTGTTCTCAAACACATTCTAAAATTAAAATGACAAATTAGGGTCTAGTCTCAACACCACAATGTCCTCTGTTGGAGGAGAAACTGATGGATGAAACGTGACTGAAAGAACTGGGCCCAGCCTCCCCTGAGACTCGGCAGGAGGCCCTCCAGGACGCGGGCTGGGGCGGGTGGGGAGCTGGACCTGCAGCGGAGCTGCTGTCATGTCTTGCTCAGTGAGTCCCCAAGGGCCCTGCCCACGATGGTTACTCTAACGTTTCTGACCAATTAACAGCGTTAACCTGGGTTCTGGCCCCAAGCTCAGGCGCCCACACAGAGCTTCCAGGGAAAGCACCAGAAGGGCACTTTCTTCCTGCTCTCGGGGCGAGATTTCCAATCAGGTGGCTTTTTGTGTTGATCACACGCCCCGTTTCAGGCACAGCGTGTGGGTGGAGCACACGTGACCGAGAAGGAATGTGAGATGAGGCTTCTGTGTCTGGGGGACGGCATGGAAATGAGAAGCGCCTCGGAGGGTCATGGCCAGGGCTGACCGCAGCCAGAGGCCACACGACTCCAGGCTCCGGATGGGGTGGCCCACAGCCTGCAGCCCAGGATGTCCTTCCCCAGCCAGTCCAGGCCACAGAGTGCTGCAGAGAGAGAAGCCTCTGGCTGCCAGCACCGATCCACGTGCAGCAGTCTTCAAGCAAGTTCAGGGCAAAAGAGAAGCACGTGGTTACTTGCTTTAGTCTGCGTGCTTCGCCAAAAGACAATGACAGAAAAGGTAAGTCTGAAATCACACTGCATTTAAGAGCACATGAGCACTTTTCTCCAACATCCGTGAGTAAAGACATGGAAAGTGGCAAAAGATGGCCCCATGCTCATGCTGGTTCTGCACTGAAACCTGAGGATGCACAGGAGACGAGGGTGGAGGGGGGTGCCCCTGTGTGAGGAGCCCCTGGGACTCGCTGGGACACACAGACAGAGCCGTGCCTAGATTCCTCAGGCCACAGCAGGAGCACCCACGGGCACTTTCATTAACCACTTTGGGGGGAGCACTTTATTGTCATGTAGCAAAGCTCACAGACCGATGTAAGACCACAGGGAGGAGAATCTTTCCAGTCACAATACAAGGGAACGGGATGTGCTGTCCTCAGTCAACAAGGTCGAGCTGGAGAGGAAACGTGCGGATGCTGCAGTCTGTGGTCAGCCCAGTCACTCTGGAGCCCAAGAAGGTAAGACCACTCACTGCTCCCACCTCCACGCCCCTATGTGCCCTCTCGTAAACAGTGATGCCACTGACACTAAAAACATGAGCAACATGCTAAGCAGAGGGAGGACTTTGCTTTCCTGTTTCTGCTTGCCTCACTGCTGGCAGCACGGGGTTCCCAGGGCTTGTTACACCCGCGCTCTGTGAGGTGACCGTTTCTTCCCTCGGTCAGCTTTCTCCCTCCTAGGATGCCAACTTGGGTCTCCAGCTCTCATCTGAGGTAATTTTTCCTAAACTAAAGTTTATGTGGCTATACATTACAAATATTTCCTGCTGTGTTCCTGTATTTTAAGTTTTTGACAATGTTTTTTGATCTGTAGAAATTTGATTCTTATGTTCAGCCAGTTCTGTGCTTTCGGTAACACTCCTGCATGCAAGTTTGGGGTGAGGACCTGGACTGGGTAGCAGGGTCTGGAGGGGCTGTGGGGGGGGGGGCGAGACAGAACCAGGGACCCGCTGGGGCCTCCCGCGCAGGCTTGCACCCCGGGGGAAGCAAGCACGGTGAGCCAGTTGTTTCCGCCTGAGGCTCAATCATCAGGGGATTTTACACACTAGAGAAACCACTGCACCCTACAGAGGATCCTGTTTCAGTATGAAAGCTGTGTTCTCCTCCCCTTTACATCACTTTTAATGTTGTATTTGTTTCGGCTGCTGGAAAAAATGCAGGATATTTATAAACATGGCACATTCCTGAGACTGTGCTTGGAGATACAGGTACAAGTGTTCATCTTGAATGTTAAATGAATATGAACAGAGTAAACAGTTTCAGGCATCTACCAGACTTACGAGGTGACGACACACAACTTTAAAGCAATCCATGGGGAGTCATGAGTTCGAGTTTCTCTTCACCACACCTGTGTTCGTTTGGTGTCTCAGTCCTGGGGAGGTCGAGGAGCTCCTCGGCTCCGCTAACATTCAGTCTACACCTCTCAGCTGTACAGCAGATGTCAGCATTTAGTGCCCTAGTGTACCGTCCCTCGGAACTTCATCTGTGCAGGCAACTGGAACCCAGAGGGCACCTGGACCCGCGCCCCCCCAAAAGGGCCACCCTGAGCAGACCTGCGAGCAAGGCCCAGACCCTCGCTCTGCCGCTGACACCTCCCCATCCTGCTCCACCCATGACATCATTTATTCACAGAAAGGGGGGGGGTTCAGGGCTTCCTTGCTGGCTCAGAGGTAGAGTCCGCCTGCCAATGCAGGAGACACGGGTTCCATCCCTGGTCTGGAAGGATCCCACAGGCTGTGGGGGAGCTAAGCCTGTGTGCCTCAGGTACTGGGCCTGTGCTCTAGAGCCCTTGAGCTGTAACTACTGAAGCCCGCATGCCTGAAGCCCGTGTTCTGCAATAAGAGAGGCCACCAAAATGAGAAGCCCACACACCCCAACTAGAGAGTACCCCACCTTGTCACAATGCATAGCAAGGAGACCAAGCGCAATGAAAACTAACTAAATAAAATTATATATAAAGAAGAACAGGTAAAAGCCACCAACATTTAATATTTAATAATACCTCTAAGCAAGGCCACATATCTTGGTGGTGAATCTCCACTGTGAGTCAAGACACACACAACCACTCAGATGACAAAGTCTATGAAGTCCCAGGGACATGGCATGTGGGGGTGGGGTATGTGTCAGCACCAGGGACAGGGCACAGAGTGGGGGTGTGTCAGCGCCATTGACAGGGCACAGAGGCGGTGGGGGTGTGTCTCAGCACCACGGACAGAGCACAGAGTGAGGGTGTATGTCAGCACCAGGGACAGGGCACAGAGTGGGGCTGTGTCAGCACCACGGACAGGGGCACAGAGGCGGTGGGGTGTCTCAGCACCATGGACAGGGCACAGAGGCGGTGGGGGTGTGTCAGCACCATGGACAGGGCACACGGAGGCGGCGGGGGCGTCTCGGCACCAGGGACAGGGCACGGGGGGAGGGGGGGGTGTCTCCGCACCAGGGACAGGGCACACGGTGGGGGGTGTCTCAGCACCACGGACAGAGCGCAGAATGAGGGTGTGTGTCAGCACCATGGACAGGGCACAGAGGCGGTGGGGTGTCTCAGCACCATGGACAGGGCACAGAGGCGGTGGGTGTGTGTCAGCACCATGGACAGGGCACACAGAGGCGGCGGGGGTGTCTCGGCACCAGGGACAGGGCACGGGGGGGGGGGGGGGTGTCTCCGCACCAGGGACAGGGCACACGGTGGGGGGTGTCTCAGCACCACGGACAGAGCGCAGAGCGAGGGTGTGTGTCAGCACCATGGACAGGGCACACAGAGGCGGCGGGGGGTGTCTCGGCACCAGGGACAGGGCACGGGGGGGGGGGGGGGGGGGTTGTCTTCGCATCAGGGACAGGGCACACGGTGGGGGTGTATTGGCACCAGCGACAGGGCGCACAGGGCTGTATCCGCAGGCACGTGGGAATGAGCCTGAATCCAGCAAGATGCTCAGGGCAGCAGGCGTGGGTCACAGCTGCGCCACAGCTATTGAGCGCAGCCGCGAGGGACTCAGGCCTGGCGGTCTGCAGAGCTTGGACCCCGGCTCAGCCCCGTGGCTGGAGATGCCCCGGATGCAGCAGCAGGTGTGGAAGTCAAGCCTGCCCCATCCCTCCTGCCTCACAGTCATTAACCTCCGCCTCTGTGTTTTCTTCTCAGAGGGCTGTCGCTGCAGTAATGACAGGGGACACACGATAAACATGCTTGTTTGCTTTACAACAACTCTGTGGCAGGTATTACAAGCCTCATTATACCAGCCAAAAACAGGCTCCAAAAGGTCACATGGTCGAGTTGGAAGCACCTGACAGTTGACTCATGAGACAGCGACAATCACCTGTGCGCTGTCTTCAAAGATCAGACACAGATTAACGGCACTGACATACACTGCAGAGAGCCATGAGAACCACAGAGCGGTACCGTGCAGCGTGTCATGTTTTACTGACAATCCTATTGCTGAAGGAAAGCATGCATTTTAACCCAATTACTTTGTAGTCTAAAACCTATTTTCTTAAAACAATGGCTTTTCATATTAAAATGTGTCAAACAGGAGAGTTCAGATAAAAAAATGGAAGTAATATCAGAAATGCTTTTCACGGAAGGGAGAGTGCCTGGGGTGAAATAGTTTCTGTAATTTTGAACCTAAATGTTATCTCTAGATTTTAGCAGCTGGGATAGCAGAGCAAACACCAGCATGTGGCAATCACTGGTTGATGAAAGAAATTCAACAGGCTCATCTGGAGAAGAAAAACAGATGACCGAGGCTACCCGGAGGACTCGTGAGGACAAGACTCTCCAAACCCGACTACGTGTGAAGTCCCCAGGTCCAGGAGCCCCTGGAGTCACCTCTGCACTTGCACCCTGCTCCGCGGTGACAGTCTTTGCAAAGAGCCAGGGACAGGCGTCTTCTGGCTGTCCCTCCCCATCACCACCTTCTTCAGTATCACTGAAGCGCTGAGTGGGGGGTGAGCCCTGCTTGGTGCCTGGTGTGTTCAGGTGTCAGGACCAGGGACACACTTGTGTCCAGAAGTGGCAACATTTACTCCAACAGAGGCACACACTGCATTGTGCAACCGAAAGGAACTGGCTGAGCTAGTGACGTGCGTGATACCAGGGCGTTCTCAGGACACCACGATGAGGACGTCCCCACCTGCAGAGCAGGAAGCTGAGGAACAAAGGGGTCCTGAAACTTGCCAAGGGCACCCAGCTGCTGGGCTCTGACCTCTGAGTCCAGACTGCAGGGTTTACCTGCACGGGCCCCGTGGGGAGGGAGGCTCTGTTCCATGGGCGGGTGGGGGGGGGGCAGGGAGAGCTCTCTGCATGAGAGGGGGCAGGCCCAAGGGTGGGGCCTGCTGTGTGCAGGGACCACCCTTGAGGAGTGTCCAGCCACATAGGGCCGGGAAACTGGCAGGCGGAGAAGCGAGGCCACATCACAATCCCTGATGAGAGGAGCAGCGCAGGGTCTCCATCGTCGACTTCACCAAGTGGGAGATGAAAACAAAACAGCACTCATTCTCATAACACTATAAGAGAACGTGAAGATTCAGGGAGGAGTGCTCTCAGCACCAAGACCAGTCCTGTAACTTCAATGCATTTTTTTTCTATCACCACAGTGTCCTATTTTTTTCAGGCTGCAGGAAGGGGAATCTCATCACAGGCTGGTCATGGACCTGGAGTCTGAGCCCACTGCTGGGAGTGGGACAGGGTGCAGGCAGGCTTGTTAACAGTAGGTTATTGTTACAAGCTGAACCATGACCCCCAAACCTCAGGACGTGATATACTTGGAGGGAACTTTGAAGAGGGAGCCAGTGAAAGGAGCCTGTCAGGGGTGGGTTCTGGTTCAGTCGGACGGCGTCCTCACAAGCAGAGGGGTTCTGACACCATACCATGTGGCCGACCCTGGAGGGCACCGCGTGTAGGAGCCAGGAGCCTCCCCGCCCGCGCCTCGACCTCAGTGTCCAGCCCCAGGAATAGAGGATGTGGTGGCTCAGACACTCAGCCGCACTCCCAGGTGCCTGAGTCTGTTCAGACCGCTGTAGTGACGCCACAGTCGTCGACGTATCTCAGTGCTGGAGTGGACGTCTGAGGTCCGGACCCCAGCAGGTCCAGTGTCTGCTGAGGCCCTTCAGGGGTCCTTACGTGGTGGAAGGGCTGGGCTCTGTGGGGCCTCTGCCATCACGGCACAGATCCCATCACAGGGATCCCATCACCCTCACGACCGCTCACCTTTCCCCTTCAAAGGGCCCCTCCCAACACCACCCCATTGGAGTTTCATTTCAACCTGTGAATTTGGGGACAACGTGGCATTCTGTCATGACAGCCCTCCCAAACTAAGGTGGTTATCTCATAAAATAAATGGGCGTGCAGTCTTGACCAGAAGACAGTGGGTTCCCTGAGGCTACTGACTCCATCAGACACACCACAAGCATCACTAATGCTTCCTCTTGCCCTGTAGCACCCGACATCCCTCTGCACGGACACCCGGCTCAGCGAAGGTGGACGGACGTCAGAATCATGCGTCGTGTTTATAAAGATGTGCAGCTTGGCCAGGTCTTGGGGAGCAGAAGGGCTAACTCGCAGGTCCTAACTCCATGGATGCCAGAGAGAGGACCAGAGGGACACTCTTGGGAGGTGGCCTGAGAGCCCTTGGGGTGTCCCTCCTGCCTGCTCAGCGTGTCTTTACAAACCCGGGGCCGCGGGCCATGCCAGATGCTGTGTTGCCAGGTGCCCCGTGACTGACTCCCGGGAGCCCCGCACACAGGCCCGGCGCGTCCTCGTGCGCTGAGCCCCCGAGGACCACCTCGCATGGCTGCGGGAGGGCCGTCTGGCCCCACACGCTGTGCTGCTCTCTCACGGCCTCCGCCCCGCGCCCCTGGGTCTCGGCTGTCAGCCTTGTACTGTGACAAACCATAACCACCTCCCACCACAGCACAGAGCCTACGGTGGTCGTGGAGACCCAATGGGGGAGAGCAGACTATCAGCCACTAAGAACTGGTTAATGTGTATGTCTCAGTTCAAAGAGATGTGAGAAACAAGTAGAAAAAGGAAAGTGGCAAGCACAGGTCTCTTCCCAGCACCCACCCTGTGTTAGCGCAGCGGCCACCTAGCCTTCAAAGGAGGGGGAGCAGCTGGACCCGCGGCACCGGCCTCAGCGTTTCGGTTTCTCAACCTGGGCTGAACACGTGGGAAGCGGAAGAGCCAGGCTGGGGTTTTAAAGCAGCACTTCAGCTCAGGCGACGGGGAGAAACGCCAAACGCGGCACACAGGACTCCACTGGCATTTCCACAAACCCCACATCCTACAAGCTGCTTAATTTTCACTCTAAAGTTCTGTTTAGTCACTTCCATTAATATTAAGGGTGGTGTAGAAAGGTGGAGATGGGAAATCTCGTCAACTGTGGGCACTCGCCAAAAATCCTCGTGTAAATCCATTTATCCACTGGTCTATGTCAGGATTCTAACATGAAACACGCAAGCTGATTTGACAAAGACAAAACAAAAACAACACACGCGCAAAAAGACCTCGTAAACTCAGTTTCTTTTAGGAGCCCATGAGTTTCACTCATTTGTACCCAGAAAAATCCAAGTCCCGGTGGAGTGGACATCCAGTCGCGGTTCCTGATTTCAAGTAAGAATGTCCTCTAGACAAGAATCGTGTGTCTGGGGAGTCCCGCGTGCTGGCTTGAGACACGTCCGGCTGACGTGGTGACCGCTGCCGCGGTCAGAGCCTCTGGGCCCCGACGTGGAGAGCTCGTCCAGGACCTGAGCTCACCCACAGTCACCACGCTGGACGGTCACCTTGGGCTCGCCCGTCCCGCACCCCTGTGGCTCTGCTCCTGACACCAGCTCCTCCTTGGCTCCCCCGGTCCCCGACCCCATCTACCCTCTGCTTCTACGTGTCGGACGGTCTTACATTTCACGTCTAAGTGAGACCATGTGGTTTTTTCTTCATGTGTCTGGTTTATCTCACTGGGCCCAATGCCCTTGAGGTCCATCCACATTGCTGGGAATGGCAGGGTCGCCTTCCTTTTCGTGGCTGAATAGTGCCCCCGTGTACACCCGGGTGTTGTGCGTTCCTTATCCACGCACCCGTCCACAGACACGGGGGCTGTGCCCCATCCTGGGCTCCAGTGTGAACGCGCTCGAGTGGGACTGCCTTCATCACGTGAAGCGCACGGTGAGCGTCCCGTGGCCACACAGAGCAGAGAGGAGTCCCCACCTGAAGCCACCTCAGTCCCCAGAGGGAGGGCCGGGGGCGGGGGCAGCCCTGGAGGGCAGGGACTGGGAGCCGGCAACACCAGCCCCTCCCGCCGGAGCCGGTTCCTGTCCGGTCCGCCTCCTGGATCACCTTCACTCGGTGACTCCTGCTCAAGGGGCGCGCAACTGAGGCCCTGCCCTGGGGCCACCGCGGCGCAGTGGGGAGTGGTCTCGCCCGTTTCTGCACAGACATAGGGCTGGGGTCATCAGCAGAAAGTGGAGGGAGGGTGAGCACAGGGACGTGGCCGCCCTGTGAGCTGGGGCAACGAGCAGTGAGGCTGGAGACACAGGAGCACAGACCCGAGGAGGACGCCGGGCACTGGCCCCAGCGGGAAAGGGCGCGTTTGCATCTCAGAGACGTTTCACTGATTGACTGAAAAGCAGGGTGAAGACGCACTTAAGGGGGAAATACAGTGTGGACTTTGGAGTCTCAGGGAAGGCTGGGGAGAGTGGATAGTGAGGGAGCCGGGCAGGACGATGGACTTCAGAGACCGTGGTGACCACTGGAAACAGATAAAATGTACCCCAGTGGCATTTCCACCACAGGGGCCTGCTGTAAGGAGCAGAGAGATGCTCGCTGCAGGAGTGTGTGTGCAGAGGGTCTGGGTACAGGAGCTCGGGGAGAGGGTCATCTCCCCTGACATCCTTGCCCGGACCCCACCCATCAGACACAGGTTGTATGAATGGTTAAGGGCTGCTGAGCACCAGCCCAGCGTCATGTCCACACGTCCAGTCCTTGGGCAGGGAGGTGACGGGACAGAGTTACAGGCCACCCTGTGGGCCCCACTCACCACTGGTGGTGCTGGGAATCCACTGGGTGGACTGGAAGAATAGGCGAGGCTGGACTTCAGCTGGAACTTGAGTCTCCGAGCCCCTCACAGCCTGGTTGTGCCCTTGCAGGCCTGCTCCCTGGGGCCACTGCCCAGCCTGCCGCCTGTGTGGGCCACACGGCTTCTGGCAGATGCTGGGGACGCCTGCGAGACGCCAGGCCCAGCCGGACGAGCAGAGCGGAGGACGGTTCACTGGGCTGGTGAACCCCAGTTCACCTGGGGCACGAGGCCTGGGATCTTGCCCTGGTGGGCGTCACCCAGGAGGTCTCGCAGGGACTGGACAGCCCACGGGCGCTGTCGCCTATGAGAGCCCGAGAGAGCGTGCAGAAGGGGTGCTTGTGCAGGTCAGCGATGTTCCAGCCCTGCCCACCTTGGGTCCTTCCCAGGCCCTGGGACTCGGGCGGCACTGGGCGAAGAAGGGTTGACTCCACGTTCTGTGAGGCGGGCCAGGGAGGAGGCATTTACGATGATGATGCTCAGTAACCATTTGGCAACAAGGTATTTCTGCCTAAGACCTCTCCAAGGAAACTAAATGTCCTATAAAAATGAAAATGTGCCAGAAGAATTAAATACAGCTCTCCTGGAAAATCCTGGTGGATGTAAAAAAAAAAAAAAAATGCAATTTTTTAAACACAAAGCAAAGTGTCTGAAACTGTGTTTCGCACGCAGCCCTGGGAGTGATGGGGTCAGAGCGGCGGGTGCTGGGGCAGCCCCCACCCTGCGCACGGGGAACACGGCGCCCGCACAGTCCCTGAGAACATGCACGCTGCGTGTGGGGCACGGGCCCAGGGCAAGGCAGAGAGGTCTGACTTCTAATCTGCTATCAGGGCGTCTGCAGAACGCCGACCGGAGTGCTGAGACTGCCCTCCACACACTCTCAGGGCAGCTGTGCCCACGGGACGTGGGGGAGGAGGGCTGCTCGGAGCTCAGGCCTGCGGCTGCGCCCCTTGCAGCAGTTCCCGCGACCTCCCCAAGACTCGAGGTCCTCATCACTCAGTAAGGGTGTGGTGCCACCTGCCAAGAGGGACAGAACCTTAAAGGGGATGACGTGGTGAGGCCCCTGCTCGTGTCCACCTCAGTGAGGGGACAAGCTGGAGGTGACCATGTCCTCACTGGGCTTGGTTCCTCGGAGGAGCCTCCCTGTGGCCACTGACTCTGACCCCAGGGGACCTTACACAGCTTACGTCTGCTCCCATCATGACCTCCGTGCTGCTGGATGTGCACCCCAGGTGACCCCCAGCCCATGCAGTCTCCGGGCTCCCAGAGTGGGCAGGCAGAGGGGCAGCACGGGGAGCCACTGTGCCCTTCTCTCTAAGCCTGCCGGCGCCTCCACACTGGGGCTCCGGGTGGCCAGGAACAGCTGGGCCGGGGCTGCCGCTGCAGGGGGCAGGGGCAGGAGGTTGCTGTGGGAAAACACCGTGGCAGCCAAGCCACAAGCTGCAGGCCCCACGGTCTTTCGGGGTGGGGGTGGGGCAGATGGGGGTGGGGTGTCTGCAGGCGAACTGGGAGCAGCATGCTCGATCCTATGGGTGCGTTTAAGGAAGATTAAGTGGACAGTGACGTATGACCGAGAAGCCTGCCTCCGCAAGTGTGTCAACAGGCTGCACTTGAGCTCCTGAAAGTCTGCGCTGCCCAGTGCAGTGTTTGCAGGTGTTGCCGGGCAGGAGACGCAGGACCACCAGCCCAGGTGGGATTCGAGGCCCACAGGTGTCGGCTGCCAGCCCGCCACCCCTGACTGCCGTGGCCTTCGGCTCGGGAGACTCAGGTTTGCGGTTGGAAAGCTGTTACTGTTCACTGCTGTCAACTTCTTTGCTCTTAACTCGGTGGCTTGTAGGCAGCTGGACAGAATTTCCGGAACAGTACTGAGGAGCAATCTGGCCCAGCTTTGCAGACACCCCTGCCCACTCCTCCACATGGACTGCAAGGAGCCACGGAGGGCGCTCTGGTGGCCAGGTGCCCCCAGGCATGTCCCGGATCCCTGAGGGAAGCGCCCCGTGCCTCAGTGACGCCCTCCCCTGGCAGAGCCCACGGCCTCATGTGTCAGGTGTCTCGAGTCCGGGTCGGGGGCGGGGGGGGAAGAAGCCCAGACCCTGCGTTTCTGTGTCCCCCGGCTGTCGTCAGTCTGGGGCACAACCCGCCTCCCTGCGCTGACCCCGGCTTCACACTGTGGCTGCAGGCGGGAATTGTCTGAAGCGGCGTCTACGCCGAGCCCCACGGACGCGGGCGCAGACTCTCCTCCCCCGAGTGAGCGGGGGAGCTCGGGGACCGAGGCCTGCATTTCTGGTTGCGCAGCCTCGCTGCTGCGGCTACCACCACATGGCACAGGCTCCGGGAGGCTCTGTGACGCAGGGTCCTGTGGGCGACACGAGCCTGCCTCAAAGACACTTTGGAGACCTGAGGCCCCCCTTCAGGGGTCTTCAGGGAGGGCCCGGGGCGGGGGCAGGGCCTGAGGGCTCTGGGCCCAGGCCTGCATCCTGAGGGACGCGCTCATGCAGGCGCCCGGCGGGGCGGGGGGCTGGTGGGGCTGCACCACGGGACGCCGGTCGGCTCTGAGCTGCTGAGAACACCCGCAGGAGGCACAGGGGAGGCCCGCTGCTCCCCACGAGGACGGGGCCGTGGCTGCTCCTCCATGTCCTCAGGACCTCAGGAGACGCGTCTGACAGTGGCGGGCTCAGCAGTGGGAGGAAGGCCTGGTGCACGGGGGTCGCTCGGGAACCCGCCTGCTCTTCGTGCAGAAGCTCAGGCCGGGGCAAGGACCACTGTCCCTTCAGCCGTGGGAGTCCTTGTGAGACCACGTCACCCGCCAAGCAGTGGACGCTTGTCCTTTACCTAAACTCTCAGCCTCTGGTTGAAACGCCCACAGCAAGGGCACCAGGAAGAATAAAGAAAACAACAGCGTCAGCGGCCCTTCCGGAAACCCTGTGCTTGCAAAGTGACTCTGGGGTGAAGACAACTGGAAATCCAGATGACTGCTGTCACATGACCTTGTTATGTTTAAAAATACCCTCGCCATCTGCACGGAGATAAACTGATCACTCAGCCTCTCCTTGAGCTGCGGCCACTGCTCACTCCCCAGTGCAGCCACGTCCAGAGCTGGGCGCCCTACCCAGTCCCCCAGGCAGGACATGTGTGGGCATGGGGGCAGACAAGCTTGATGTCCCCCAGCCCCAGGACAACTGTCCACTCCCCGGGGACATCACGCAGGACGTCCCAGGCTTCCTCCATGATGCCTGGGACCCTCGAGTCAGGACTGGGCTCCACCCCCTCCGTGCCCCTGTCCTCTTCCAGAGCTGCGGGGGAGAGTCTGCCTTCAACAGGTGGCTCTGGGACCCTTGGCACTGTAACCAAGGCCTCTGAACAATGATGAACACTGAGCCGCTCACGGAAACACGTGGACCCCAGGAATGGGGGTGGGGATCACCACCCAGCAAACACTTCAGGGGCCGGGTCAGGAGGGACCCCATGAATGGGGATGGAGGTCACCACCCAGCACGCAGTCCAGGGGCCGGGTCAGGAGGAGGGACCCCAGGAATAGGGGTGGGGATCACTGCCCAGCACACACTCCAGAGGCCGGGTCAGGAGGAGGGACCAGGGTCTAAATTCTCCTGTGAGTCTGTCACCCTGTGCCCTCGGGTAGGTTCCAGCTTCTCCGACTCCCGTCTCTTCACGGCGCAATCTGCAGGATTGAGCACGTTTATGGAGGCTGAACGTCCGGCGTGCTGTCAGGTCTCAGGAGAAACAGCAGGCTGGCTGTTTGCCACAACCTGGGGTGGCGGCCCGCACGGGGAGGGGTCCAGGGGGCTCATCCCGCCTCGGGCACGTGTCACGGACCCCCAGAAGTGCAGCCCATGGCCGGAGGGGTGCACAGGCCAGCCCCTAGCAGCCTTGATACAGTTTTCATGAGAGTCGCGTGCATCTCCCCACCTCCTTCAGTGATCTTCACTTTTCTCTGCAGGTGAACAGGCAATGCCCCAAGATTCAGGCCGCGGCAGCCTTTCTGCCTCATCATTTCTGAAGTCACGAGCTGCTCCGCCTTCAGTGCTGCCCCTCCCCACCCAAGCATCTCGGGGAAGGTGGCCCCACCCCACCCCCTCGTCCTGGGTCCACGGGGCCTGTCCCCGGCCCTGCCAGGACACACTGCTGGCTCAGACTCAGACGGCAGTGCCTGCAATGGCTTCTGATTCTATATGTTTGTCTCTTGTTCCCAAGCAACTTCACTGAGTTCAACCAGTTTAATAAAAAACAAAATTTCCATGTATTCTCAAAGCTGATTTTAACATTTCCTCTTCTTTATATCCCAGCCCAGCTGACTGCGTGCTCTTTTTAGGAAAAAAACAATAGCTGACAATTAAAGCTGGTGTAACTGACCTATAAAAGCGTGTGCACACTTGATGCACACGGTCTGATGAGTCTGGACGTGTTGACCCACCCACGACACCACCGTCACCAGCATCCCTAGTGTCCCCGGTGCCCTTGGCTTGCTCTGTGGCCGAGCCCTCCCAAAACCTGACCCAGTGACATGGCTCCAGGCTCAGTTCCCTGCACCTGCAGCTCCCGAGGGTGCCCGCGTCCACCAACGGTGCCCGGGCTTGGCCCCTGTGTCCAGAGCCGGGGTTTCGGGGCAGGGGCCCAGGGACGGCAGGGACGTGGGGAGAGTCCGAGGGGCTCGCAGGCTGGCGGGGTCAGGGAGGCAAGGGAGCAGGCAGCTGGGGGAGGCTTGGGGGACGCTGTCTGGAATAACTGGCGCCCAGAGCACAGGGCATCACCTGGCGCCAACTCTGAGCCCTGTGCACGCGCTGGGCTGGAGGCGGTAGAGCCTCCCTCCCCACCCCGCCAATTCTCTGCACCCCTGCAACGTGCCCAGGCTGGTGGGGGTGCCTGCACCTTCCGTGACAGGTTTTCTCGTCAGGGAGCTGGGCTCTCAGAAGGTAGAAGACCGGCTCTTGCAGGAGGCCACGCTGCAGGAGAGGCGGTGGAAGGAAGTGCTGCAGCTGACAGCACCCAGGCCGGCGGGCGTTGCTTCCTGGCACAGACGTCCTGGGAAGGTGCACTGCTGGCTCCTGAGAGCACCAGAGACGCCTGCCTCCCCGAGTCCCTGACCCGCACTGCTCACTGCCTGGGCACCGGCTGCCCCGCTTCCACTGCGGCCTCACTTCTGGCCTTGTCCCGTAGCCGATTTTATGCTTGGCTGTTAACAGTCAGTGGGAGCTGTCCCTGCAGCCATGAACGGTCCTGAGCTGCTCAGGGAGATGTGGGGGCCTGGGCTCTGGGGGGAGCGCAGATCGGGCTCCAGGCTGGCAGAGCCTGGAGGGCAAGGGCACCCCGGTGACAGAGCTGCTTGGAGCATGAGGCCGGGAGGGAAGGGATGTGCGCACGTGTCCTTTGCAGGGTGGACACACAGGGAGACACACACACTACTACACAGGTACACGATTACACGCACCCTATGTTACACCGAGACGCCGGGCAGCTGGGGGAGGTTGGCAGTGTGTGGGCATGAGGAGGAGGTTTCAGGATGCTCTGTCCTGGCTGCCTGCACGCCCCCGCCCAGCTCTCCAGCCAACAAGCCCTGTGTCCACGCTCCGTTCGCCCTCAGGGATCTCAGAGCTGACGAGGGACCTGGCTAGGAGGTAGGTGTCCCGTGGGATGGGTGTGACCTGAGAACGGACCCACCCCAGACCCCGCCTTGTCTCAACTTGCCTGTGGATAAACCTGCTTACAGACCCCTGAGGGGCTGACGGGGGCCTGAATGCCAGGAGTCGGGAGCAGAGCAAGCACACGTCTCCAGTGTCAGGACCCTGCGGAAAATGCAGTCATTTCCCAAGGTGGAGAAGATGTTACTACAGGCATCATTCACCCAAGACGACGTCAGAGAAACACCACCCGGAGCACAGCGCACACAGGTCCTGCCGTCGAGGACGAGGAGCGGAGAGCAAGGACTGGACACAGGAAGAGCTCACGGAAAACGTCCAAATCACAACGTTCCTAGTCCCCAGGAAGGCCTCCAGGAAGGAGGGGCTGGGAGTGTGCTGATCCCCCTCACAGCTTCCGGGAGGGAGGGACGGCAGGTTTACATGTGTGAGGGGGTGTGAACAGAGGTCAGGCTGCGGGGGAGCAGGGCAGGTGCAGAGAGAGGGCAGGGCACCCACTGAATGCAGTGACCTCGGGAAACGATTCTACGTCATCTCCGCCCGGGGACACTGTGCTGGGGACCCACGACCCTCTCTAAGGCACGAACACACCCCTGGTGCATCGCCCGTTGGGTGCTGCTTTCACCTGTGGATTGTGAATTAAGCCTTCGCACCAGTCCCACCATACGTCACGATGGTCCCTGGATTATCAACAAACAGAAGCGCGTCGGCCGTCAGCCTCTGAGCGGAGGACCAGCTGCTCAACACAGTCCTCAGGGCCGGGCTCACGTCAGGACACGCGGCCCCGGTCAGCACCCGGCCGCACTCGCCCTGGACCCACACTGCCGACGCCGCCCTGATCCCAGCCAGTGACGCCGGCCGGAGACGGGTCAGGCCGCAGACCAACCTCGGCCGCCAGCGGCCGACCACACTGCGCGCAAGCAAGTGACGTGGGGCCGTCGCTCTAAGGGAGCCTGTCCCGAGAGTCCTGGCCACAGAGGCGCCCTGCGGCCTGGCCCGCCCCGCCCCACGTGGCTGCCGCCCGTGCGTGGCAGAGCCTGGGCCCCGCACGGCTGCCGGCGGGGGCGTGCCCTCCCCACCCGGAGCTCCAGCAGCTGGGCTGTGAGTGCAAACTGCGTTCTGTTCTCTAGAGGTGCTGACCCTGAGGTGGAGCTCCCAGCAAAGTTTTCCAGAGGCGAGGTTTCCCTTTCACAAAGGGTGGACGCAGCTGGAGGGTTCTGGACACTGGAATAAGGAAGGTCACACGGCTTGTGTAAATGTGTCCCTGGCCCCGTCCTCTGCTGCTTTTATTGACTTCCCTGAAAAGATTTAAAATTTCCAAGAACATCGATTCCAACTTCTTTGGAGCATGTTTCACAGCCTGTAGGTTGGTGAGAACCGAATGAATCAGGGGCTAAGAAACTCAGTGATAAGACAAGGGTGGCAGCAAATAATGATTTGGGCATAAACAGAGTCCAGGTTCGATGTGGCACATCAGGAAGAAAACAGACCCACTGCTCCCCAGGAACAAAATAGCAGCCTGTGAGTGTACCAGTGGAGACACAAATTGATTCCAACGATCCGAAAACGCGTTCCATGATCTCTCATCTTTTATTTAAAGCTGGCATTGCATTGTGTGAGGACAAAAGGTAAAATTCACTCTGATAATTAAAAGTTAAAGTTAAAAATTTTCTTCACTTGCTTTTGCTGTTCAGTAGCTAAATCACATCTGATTCTTTATAACTCAGCACTTCAGGCTTCCCTGTTCTTCATCATCTCCGAGTTTGCTCAAACTCATGTGAGCTCTTTGCATCAGGTGGCCAAAGTATTGGAGCTTCAGCTGCAGCATCAGTCCTTCCAGTGAATATTCAGGGTTTATTTCCTTGAGGATTGACTGGTTTTATCTCCCTGCTGTCCAAGGGACTTTCAAGAGTCTTCTCCAATACTACATTTTAAAAGCATCAATTCTTTGGCACTCAGCCTTCTTTATGGTCCAACTCTCACATCCATACATGACTACTGGAAAAACCACAGCTTTGACTATACAGACTTTTGTCAGGAAAGTGATGTCTCTGCTTTTTAATATGATGTCTAGATTTGTCATAGCTTTCCTTCCAAGAAGCAAGCATCGTTTAATTTTGTGGCTGCAGTTACTGTCTACAGTGATTTTGGAGCCCCCCAAAATCTGTTATTACTTCCCCTTTTTCCCCTTCTATTTGCTATAAAGTGATGGGACTGGATGCCATGATCTTAGTTTTTGAATGCTGAGTTTTAAACCAGCTTTTTCACTCTCCTTTTTCACCCTCATCAAGAGGCTCTTTATTTCCTCTTCACTTTCTGCCATTAAAGTGATATTATCTGCCTATCTGAGGCTATTGATATTTCTCCCTGCCATCTTGATTCCAGCTTGTGATTCATCCAATCTGGCATTTCGTATGATGTACTCTGTATTTTCACTTATGATGACATAAATATGCAAGTAAACAATCTGCTGACAATTCAGGTGACTGGGAAAAAGGCAAAGCTGGGTGCCGCAGCACTTTCACGGGGACTCTTTCATGCTTATTAAACAAGTGGCCCTGCCCAGGGCCTGCGCACGAGGAGGGCAGATGCTCATGCTCTCGGGGGGGAAGACGATGACGAACTTGAACTTAAGCTGTGAAAAGCCACAGGAAACGGCAGGTAGGGTGTCCATGGTGGAACCTGAGCTGAGTCTGTGGGGGATTCTTGGGGAAAGCTCAAAGAGAGGCCATAACTCTACATTTTAATCTTTCTCAAGAAAACACCTCTCAGTTTGGGGCTTTTTGTTAGCATATATACCCACCAAGGTTGCTATATGCTTTCTAGATGACACATGCCCACCTTTACTGGGACAGCGAAGAAGCCTCCACTCGGGGCTGCTCTGTTCAGGACATTCTACGCTTATGCGTCTTCCCGGTCCATTTAGGGAGAGGGTCCCCCGCCCCCCCCACCATACTCCAAAGATAGAAAAGAAAATGGCAATAAGGTTTTAATCTGGGCTGAGCTAGTAGTTTATGCACATGAAGTCTGCACAAAGATAAGTTCGTCAAGCTCCCCAAATCCTGAAATGACAAAAAATGATGAACTCTCCCTTAAATGACAGAGCGTGCTGGCATTTCCCTGCAGTGCCCAGCGACAGTGTTGCAGGGCTGGCTCCAAGGAGAGGAGGAGAATGTCCAGCCTTAGGTGAAATCTGGGCTCAGGCTGGGTTTGATCTGGAAGCTGTGTGGTCACTGCCAAGATCTGAGACCATTTATACTCCTGCTCTCTGCAGAGAGGAAGTAGGTCAGCCCCTCAGGCAGGGGACTGTCAGGAAATGTTCTGTTTTAGGTATTACAACACAGTGCCTACCTTTCTCTTCACTGGTATTTTAGGAAAGACAGAAAAAAAGAAATCTACCTACTCGAGTGTCTTGTACATATTGAAAGTGAAAGACACTCAGTCATGTCCAACTCTTTGTGACTCCATGGACTATACAGTCCATGGGATTCTCCAGGCCAGAATACTGGAGTGGGCAGCCTTTCCTTTTTCCAGGGGATCTTCCCAACTCAGGGATCAAACCTGGGTCTCCCACATTGCAGGAGGATTCTTTACTAGGGGACGTGAAGCTGCATGTGTGCTGAGTTGCTTCAGTGGTGTCCAACTCTTTGTGATCCTATGGACTGTAGCCGCCAGGCTTCTCTGTCCATGGGATTCTCCTGGCAAGAATGGGTTGCCATGGAGTGGGTTGCCATGTCCTTCTCCGTTGTACATATTAATTCTCGATGATTATAGCATTGATGAGAGGCTAAAAACAATGTAGCTAAGCAAAGAGGTATTAATCCCCATTAAGAGTAATTTTTGCAAGAATAACACTATTTGTTTCCCATGTTATAAAACTAAAAAAGAAAACTTCAATGGAAAATCAATATAATATTGTGCCTTAAATAATTTTACATCTGGAGCAATGTTAATGCCTTAAAGTGACATTAGAAGAAAGTGCTTGGCATACTAACTACAACATGCAGAATGAATGCCAAGGCATAACTATAGACCACACTGGGGACACAGAATCACATTTGGTTTTAGAAGGGCAACTATAAGAACAACCCGATTCTCTCGTCGTTTTGTAAAGTTCCCACAGAGCTAAGTTCACGGTCAGTGCGAACAAGCAGGGGACAGTCTATGACACACAGTCTCCGAGGAAAAGGGTCTGTCACTCCACTGAAACTCTGATGTCGTGGAATTACAAGTGTCCATCTGTTGTTATGGGGCCTAGACAGCAGTTTGTCCTGATTTGGAGAAGGTTAAATGAGGCTCTACGGCAGCGTAACACAGACTGCGTTCACTCCGTGTCCTCATGGCCCTTCCTGTTTGACGAAGTCGGAGCTCCCGCGTGGCCCTGAGGCCACGTCCAGCTCTCCTGTGGGGGTGATGAGACATCCGCATGGGCAGAACCAACCCACGTAAACACCTGGCAAGTTCTCCACTCTACTGCTTATCCCATGAGGTAACAACTGGGCTTTCTGGAAGGAGGCAGAGTATCTCCAGCAGCCATGAGATACAGATGCGCATGATCAGGGCGGAAATGCGTCCAATCAGAAGTTGCCCCAGGTTTCCGGGCAGCAACTTCGTCGCTGGGCAGAGGCAGGAGGCTGGGTTTCACAGACAGGTTTGTGAATATTCCAGAAAACAGTGCCTAAACACAGTTGGTAACTACAGGAGAGCATCTCTGCCCTACAGGTAAGTGGTGACAGGATGGAGCCATGCTCTCCACGTGGAGAGCTGTGAGCACCAGACTTACAAGTGGGCACAGGTTGAACCCTCACCAGGGGAGAGGCTGTGTGAACACTGCTGCCACTGTTTAGGTGCTCAGCTGCGTCCAACTCTTGTGACCCCATGGGCTGTACCCGCCAGGCTCCTCTGTCCATGGGACTCTCCAGGCAAGAATGCTGCAGTGGCTGCCATGCCCTCCTCCAGGGGATCTTCCCAACCCAGGGATCGAACCTATGTCTCCTGCAAGTCTCCTGCACTGCAGGCAGATTCTTTATGGCTGAGTCATTAAAAATAAAACTAAAAGACCCCCTACTTTCAATGAGTTCACAGTCTACGAAGTGAGGTAGACATGAAAAGTAACAGGAAATACACTTATTATTATGCATTCTGGCAAAGGAAATAGCATGTAATCTGCTTGATGACAGTTAAAGAGGGAGCAATGAACTCAGCTTATCAGAGAAGACCCTAACATAGAGACATGTGATCCCCACGTTCAGTGAAGAAGAGGCGTCTGCCATGGGAGAAGGTGTGGGAAGACGTCAAGGAACAGGGTGAGCTGGGCCCCAGTGCACACGGCTCCCTGGACATTTATTGTGGAGCATCCCGACATGCCTCAGTTGTATTTGTCCTGGCGAAGAATGTATATTTTAAGTCTGGTATGCCAATGTTTTTCATTATGCTTGGCTTTTAACTGGAATTCTATTTTACAAAATAGGAAATATTCTAAGCTCCTGTTAAATTATATACATTTAAAATATTTACTGGCTATAAATGGATTAAAAATTCAAGGCTCACCCAGCATTAGTCAGGTGTCTGTCACTAGTTGCAGTTACCCAAGGCCTCTGCCAACCTGGAGGCTGTCCCCAGAGGAAGCCCCTCAGAGACAGGGCCGTCACACGTTCCACTTCACAGAGTTGCAGTACAGTTTGCTAAATTCTATGCCATGAAATAAAATTAAAATGCCTGCATGTATTGTGTTCATTTGTGAGTTAGTTTGGAAACTAAAGAATGGGTCTAAGAAAACTGACTCTATAAATTGAAAAAAAAAAAAAAAAAAAAGGACCTCCTACTCACCAGAACCAAGCAATTATAGAGTACAACTAACCATGTTTCTTCTCTCCCCAAATTCTGAGAACCACTGAATTTTAGATTTTACAGACCAGGGAACGCCACTGGGTTTGCTGTTGTTGTTTGTTGTTTAGTCACTCAATCGTGTCTGACTCTTTGTGACCCGTAGACAACAGCACACCAGGCCTCCCTGTCCATCACTATCTCCTGGAGCTTACTCAAGCTCATGTCCATTGAGTCAGTGATGCCATCCAACCTTCTTGTCCTCTGTTGTCCCCTTAGCCTCCTGCCCTCAATCTTTCCCAGCATCAGGGTCTTTTCCAATGAGTCAGTTCTTCCCATCAGGTGGCCAAAGTATTGGAGTTTCAGCTTCATTATCAGTCCTTCCAATGAATATTCAGGACAGATTTCCTTTAGGATGGACTGGTTGTATCTCCTTGCTGTCCAAGAGACTCTCAAGAGTCTTCTCCAACACCACAGTTCAAAAGCATCAATTCTTCAGTGCTCAGCTTTCTTTATGGTCCAACTCTCACATCCATACATGACTACTGGAAAAACCATAGCTTTGAGTACATGGACCTTCATCTGCAAAGTAATATCTTTGCTTTTTAATATGCTGTCTAGGTTAGTCATAGGTTTTCTTCCAAGGAGGAAGCGTCTTTTAATTTCATGGCTGCAGTCACCATCTACAGTGACTTTGGAGCCCAAGAAAATAAAGTCTGTTACTGTTTGCATTGTTTCCCTATCTATTTGCCATGAAGTGATGGGACCAGATGCCATGATCTTTGTTTTTTGCATGTTGAGTTTTAAGCCAGTTTTTTCACTCTCCTCTTTAACTTTTTTTTTTTTCGATTTTCACCGACTTATTCCCCATCCCGATCCCCCCTCCCACCTCCCTCTCCACCCGATTCCTCTGGGTCTTCCCAGTGCACCAGGCCCGAGCACTTGTCTCATGCATCCCACCTGGGCTGGTGATCTGTTTCACCATAGATAATATACATGCTGTTCTTTAGAAACATCCCACCCTCACCTTCTCCCACAGAGTTCAACTTTCATCAAGAGGCTCTTTAGTTCTTTGCTTTCTGCCATAAGGGTGGTGTCACATGCATATCTGAGGTTATTGCTATTTCTCCCGGCAATCCTGATTTCAGCTTGTGATTCATCCAACCTGGCATTTCTCATAATGTACTCTGCATATAAGTTAAATAAGCAGAGTGACAGTACACAGCCTTGACGTACTCCTTTTCCTATTTGGAACCAGTCCGCTGTTCCATGTTCAGCTCTAACTGTTGCTTCCTGACCTGCATACAGGTTTCTCAAGAGGCAGGTCAGGTGGTCTGGTATTCCCATCTCTTGAAGAATTTTCCACAGTTTGTTGTGATCCACACAGTCAAAGGCAGACAGGGCTCGGGATGAGCGTGAACCTGGAGGTGACCCAGGGTGGTCCCTGGCAGGGCCGGCACGCGGCTCTGTGGGGCCTCCCCGTGTGCCCCAGGCCTCCTGCCTGCTGATCTGATGCTGCTCGGGGGCTTCAATCCCACCTGTGTGCTGCTGCCCCCGGCGGTCATCAGTCCCGGCCGCTCTCCTGCACCTGGGCCTCTGTGAACAGCTGCCCACTCCACACCTCCGCCTGGTCTCCACCACACTCAGCCTGGCTCAGAGAACCATGATTTTCTACCACAGATCTTTCCCTCCCCTAGGGTCCCCATCTTGGTAAATGACACCGTGATTATTTACGGTGTAAATAATCAGAAGCTCAGCTTGAAAATGAACTGGGCATGTTTGATCTCATTTTTCTCTCTCACCTCACAATAAATCTGAAAGAAGATATTGTCATCTTTGCCTTCTAAGTGAGCCCGGAATCCAAACTCTTGTGAACAAAGCCCCTCAGTCCAGGCTGCAGCATCCCCAGCCGTGACGCAAACCTTCCAGATGTCGCCCTCCCCACTCTTGGAGCCCAGTGGTCACACCAACCAGCATCAGCACGGCCGAGAGCATCCAAGCTCTTCCAGAGCAGAAGTTAAGTCCACAGCATGCCCTGAAGATCCTCACGTCCCCTCCCTTCCTGTTGACCTCACCTGCCACTGTTCCCATCTTGATCACGTCCCGCCAGCAACACCAGCCTGGGTGTTTCTCACCATCCAGGTTTCCTCTCATTTCAGTCCGCACACCCAACATTTCACTGCCTGGAATGTCCTTCCCCCAAAGCTCCCCATCTCCTCCCTCCCCTCTGTCTGTGTCCACTGGGAGATCAGTTCCTCAGAGACCTGAGCCTGACCTCAGGCAGCTCCAAGCCCTGCCCTTGCTGACCTTGGGACCATGACGCTGTTTGCTGACATGACCACTTCCGAGGCACCTGCCCTCCCCTGGAGAAGGTAAGCTCGGTGAAGTCAGCAAGTTTGACCTTTCCTATTACTATATTCCTACAAAGAATAAATATTTTGTCAGTTCTCGGCTTATTACACACCCATCCCACTCCTGTCTAGAGTGCAGAAGTGGGAAACATAGATAAATGATGGAAGGACAGAAAGATACAGTAAACAGATGGGAGATAAACAGGAGATGATTGATAAATGCTAAATAGATATGATAGATAAATAAGTGCATTTCCTCTTCCTATAACAAGGGTTCCAAACATGACATGACTTCTGTTCACCAATCAGCTGCCCTTGCATGAATCTTTGGTGTGAGTGAGAGTGAGAGGAGACCAGTGTCCAGGTTCAGGGAATCTATTTTCCCAGCACAAATTGTGGCAGAGATGGTGAAAACAGTTCCAGGGAGATGACCTCACAGCTGAGTGGTCTGCCGGAGGCCGTGGGCTCAGGGGCTGCGGCCACAGGGCTTCCGGCCATGGCAGAGACGAGGGCACCCAGGGCACGGGCCCGAGCCTGACCTCCAGGCCCAGAGACAGCCCAAATGCCCCATCACCCCTGCTTCCCTTTCCACATAAATGAGAAAACAGGAGTCACTGTTACAGCTGAGCCTCCATCAACACACCAGCTAAGCCTCCTAAAAACCAGCAAGGAGATACCAGTCGATTCCTACCCTCCAGGTGAGAAACATCCACCCTAAAGCCAGGATGATGAGTTCTGACTTCATCCTAAAATCTATGGGACCCATTGAACCCTAATCTGTAGTAAAATGACATAATTAATTTTGTGTTTCGGAACATATAGTCCAGCAGCCGTTGGACAGTCTTAGAGAGACAGGAACTGACTGCTAACAAAGGAATCAGAACAGTGTCTGAGAAAGCCATCTCGAGTCACGTAGTTGCACACTCACACACAAGATGAATAAGGTTCACACTTGTCAACCTAGTAACAAGCTATCTCACAAGGAAAGAACACCGTAACTAAACATGTGGTTGTGATGGGTTTAGTTGCTGACTCACGTCCGACTCTTACAACCCTCTGGACTGTATCCCAGCAGGCTCCTCTGTCCATGGGTTTTCCAGGTAAGAATACTGGAGTCAGTTGCCATTTCCTTCTCCAGGGGATCTTCCTGACCCAGGGATCGAACCCAGCTCTCCTGCATTGTAGGGAGATTCTTCACTAACTGAGCCACCAGGGAAGCCCCAGTTAAGCATGCAGTATGTGCTAATTTCTCGGCATCGCCAAAACCAGGGACGGATACTGGCCTGAGGACAGCCCCTCCACAGACACGTCTGGTCTGCCATGTGGGAGCCAGCAGAGATGCTCACTCAACAGCGATTCCCCACGTCACCTGTCACCACTGTTTGTCCTTCACTGGGTAACAGCTCCCTAATGACTCACACCTATGGTAACAAGTCAGCATCTGATGTGGCAAGAATGGAATGTTGGGATTACATGGTTTGTGTTGTTTAATCAAGGTGAACACATTTAGCAACCCCATAGAAAAAATGACATCCCTATGTAGATAATTAAAGCCAGAGACTCAACTTTTTTTTTGTATGTGTACATCAACTCATCATGAGTTACAGATTCTAAGAAAAATAAAATCCTTGTTGGCAACCTGATCACCTCACTGACCACTATGCCTTCAGACAGCTCTCCTCCTGGTCACACTTATCCTGGCTGGGGGGTGGGGGGTCACTGTCCCTGCGGTTCATTCACTGACCTGTTCATCAACTCAGGCAAAGGTCAAGCTGAGTGCCCTGCCTGTAGTTAAACAGAATCAAATGATTAGGACAATCTTGTCCTTGTTCACAGACCAGAAAAATCTATCAGGGAAAAAAATAAAACTGATTCAGACTTACAAAGCTTAAAGCAATGGTAAAAATATGACTTTTACAAACAACTTCTGTTAGAAGTCCTTGTATTAGTTTGCTAGAGTTTGCCAAAACAGACAACCACAGGACTGGGTGGCTTCAGCAGGAGAAATTTACTCTCTCATGGCTGCTGTATGATTGACAGGAGGAAGGGATGGACGGGCCTGCCCGCCCGTCAGGACAGGCACGGGGTGGCCACGGGCAGGACGTGGCACCCCGCTCTCAGATCACACTCCAGCCCTGGGGGGTGTGCTGCACCTGCATGCTGAGGGACCCTGACTTCCATAGAGCACAGCGGGTTTTCAGTCCCGCCTGGACCTCCCGCCTGTGGCTCGGAGTCAGAAAAGACCTAGCTGAGATGAGAACCATCAGGAGACAGGCACAATCTGGTGCGCTTCCAGCCGCACAACACAAATCGTTGTGTTAGTAGCTTTCCAGCTGCTGGGCGGGTGCCCACTCTGCGTGTTTGCACGGAAAATTAAAACAGAGCAAAATTATATTAAATTTTGATACGAGTCGCTCGATTTTCATCTAAAACGTAATAAATTAATATATCGCTTGACAGTATCTAATTTATAGCCTCAGGCCCCGTTCTGATGACATGGGGGAGCTGCTTTTTGCATCAGCGGAGGTGACCTACGACCCGCATCAGGGGATGCATCTGTCACGCAGGGAAGCTGAACATCCATGTTAGAGACGGACTTTTACAGAATCAAAGGTGCCGAAGGCTGTGGTCCTGCGGAGGCATGAGCTGACTCCCGGGAGCTGGGAGCTGGGAGCCTGAGTTCCAGCACAGCAGGTGCCTACGGTAGAGGGGATGGCGGTGCCGGGAGGTGGAGGGTGAAGAGTCGAGAAAGCGGGGCTGAAGTGGCAACCACGTGCTCCCGGATAAGCTTCCTCTGGTGCTGCTGCTGCTTTGGTTTTGAGAAATTCAAGACCGAGACCGGTCTTGGGCTGCTCAAGAGTTCGCAAAAGACGGGAAGAAAGGAAGGAGGAGGAAACCCAGTGTTAGATGCTGTACAAGGCCTCGGGTCCTGGAAAGGCTCTTCTTTTAGAGCACGTCAACTTTCTCGAGTGCTGAGAATCACCCCCAGTTATTTCCTGACTTTCTCCAGGAAGTTTCATCTTCCCAAAACGCTTCCGTTAAGTGTCTTTTCATTATCTGTAAACAACCCTCCAGCGAAAGCATTAGGAAACTATTACAATGAAGTGATATTCTGGAAATCATGTTACTAATTTCAAGAAAGGTAACTGCTCCTTGTAACCACCTCCTGGTGGATGTCCTGCATGGCACATGGAGGGCGGCAGACAGGAAGGGAGACACACGGCCCTTGTCTGCCCAGGCTGGGAGTTCACCTGGGACCTTGGGGACACTGCGAGGAGCTGGTGACGAGCTCCACCCGAGTCCACCATGCAGAACAGTGAAAGGAGGTCTGCAGGAGACAGGACGCTGTGGTGGGGAGGCCAAGGAGAGGCCCATCGCTGGGCCCAGGGCTGGGGGCGACCCATGGGGGCACGCGGAGCAGAGCGTCTGCCGCACGCCCCGGGCTGGCGAAGGGCTGCCCTTGGGCTGCTCGCTCCCTCCCGGCAGGATAATCCTGGAAGGTGGCACAGAAGACTGAGCTCAGGCAAGCAGGTGATGACGCGAGAGGAACTCAGCTATAGTTTCTGACGGAGAATCCCCAAAGACTGGATCCAACAACAGACAGACCTACAGTGTAGTGATTTAACAGATTTAAAAGCAAGTATTAAGTGAGCCTAAGCTTCCGACTGCTCTAAAACATACTGCACTTTTAAGGCCAGAAGCCCCACGATGACTCATTTCAGCAGTTTTAGAAAGAATCTGATAGAGAAAAGCTGGGAGAGAGAATGTGGGGAGAAAATCAGTGTGGGGAGAAAACCTCTATTTCCTAAGGCTCGTTTACCAGAAATACGTTCCATGTGTAGTTGACTTAATAGTAATTACAGTGGAAAATAAAAAACCTGGTGGGGTTATAAACTCTAGAGCAAATAAATATGTTTCTTACAACACGTTTTCATGGGATATTATCATAATTTCTAAAATCTATAAACAAGCAGTTATGTTTCATCATCTTTTGCGGGAAACACCTGTTTGGTGGTCTCTGAATGACGGGGTTTATGGGCCTTGGTCTTTGGAGTAACCAGTGAATCTGGGGAAGGAGGCACTTCGGGCTCAGTTCAGCTCAGCTAGAGCCGGGCCTCCCTCTGCAACCCCTGCCACAGGACGCAGGCTTTTTCTTTTCATATGCGTTTGTTGCTTTCAATCTTTTCATATCCTCTGAATGGAAGATCTTTTACACGATTGACCATTTCAGGTTGAATCACTGTATGCAGGACAGGGCTCCGAGCACCCTTCACGACAGAGTACTGTATCTGCTACCCCGAGTTCTCGGCCAGTAACCCAGATGGACTCAGCGTGTGTGTGTGTGTGTGTGTGTGTGTGTGTAAGTCCGTATCATATACGTGTGCACACACGTGGTAAACGTGAACTGCTGTCCAGTGTGGATCTGCTATGGACACTGGTGAGCATTTTCCTTCTCTAACTGAGGCCCTATTTGTACTAACAAAGCACAAGACACATGTGGTTCTGAATATGCCTTGTTTTTAATGATGCACAGTGTCTTTGAGAGTAGAACATACTGTAGGCTGGGCTTGACTTCACTTACTTGGTCGGACTCTTGCTATTCTATTAAATAGATGTACCTGGAAGCGACCTTTTCCTAAAGATAGACGACTATGTTCGCTTCCAGTCTTTCATCCCTATGAACCCTCTTGCAATAAACAACTCTACCTCTATTGATGTGATCGTATGCACATGTCCCATGGAATCAACTTCAGTTTAATTAGTTGTTACAAGCTTTCTGTATTTTAAATTTTTTGTGAATATCTTTATTGTGGTTAAACACAAACCTCTTCATACTCTTTATTGTTTTTTTATTTTCTCTGCTACTGATTATGTCCTTCCTTCTGATAGCTTTGGCATCCCTAGTTTCTCAAGGTGTGATATTAGGCTATTGATTTGAAATCTTTATTCTTTTTTAATGTAGGCATTTACAACTATTAATTCCCTGGTAAGCACAGCCTCCATAACATCCCATGTGTTTTGGTATGTGGTGTTTTCATTTCATTATCTCTATGTATTTTCTAATCTTCTGTGTGATTTCTTCTTTGATCATTGGTTGTTTGAATGTGTGTTTTCCCACATACTTATAAATTGTCTAGTTTTTCTCCTGTTGGGGATTTATAGCTTTATTCCATTATCCTCAAAAATACACTGCATATGATTTTAACTTTTTCAAATATATGGAGATGTGTTTTGTAGCCTAAAATATTGCCTATCATAGAGAACATTCCATATTCACTTTAGAAGGAGTAGAGGTGTATTTAGAAGTGAATTTTCTCTTTTCGAGTAGAGCATTCTATTAACACACATGTATGTATGTGTATTGTGTCTAGTTGGTTTACAGTGTTGTTCAAGTACTCTATTTTTACTGGCCTTCTATCTAGACATTCTATCCATTACTGAAAGCGCTTCAAATCTCCAAGTATAATTGTTAAATTGCCTATTTCTTTGTTCTACCAATATTTGCTTCATATATGTTAGGACACTATTTGGTGCCTATTTTCAACACTGTTATATTTTCTTGGTGAATTGACACTTTTATCAGCATATAAATATCTTTGGTCCCTCATTTGTTCCATTATTTCCTTTTCTGTTTAGTTGTGTGTTAGTTGTGTTTTAGTTGTAGTCTAGTAGTGAACCATTTTGGTTTTCCTTTCATTTCCTTTTGTGTATGTTGTTGTTCAGTCGCTCAGTTGTGTCCGACTCTTTTCGACTCCACGGACTGCAGCACGCCAGGCTTCCCTGTCCTTCACTATTTCCTGGAGCTTGCTCAAATGCATATCCATTGAGTCAGTGATGCCATCCAACCATCTCATCATCCTCTTTCATCCCCTTCTGCTCCTGCCTTCAATCTTTCCCAGCATCAGGGTTCTTTTCTAGTGAGTCGGCTCTTCCCACCAGGTGGCCAAAGTATTGGAGCTTCAGCTTCAGCATCAGTCCTTCCAATGAATGGTGAGGGTTGATTTCCTTTAGGATTGATTGGTTTGATCTCCCTGCTGTCCAAAGGACTCTTAAAGAGTCTTCTCCAGCACCACAGTTTGGAGGGATCAATTCTTTGGCACTCAGCCTTCTTTATGGTCCAACTCTCATATCCGTACATGGATACTGGAAAAACCACAGCTTTGACTATATGGACATTTATCAGAAAAGTGATGTCTCTGCTTCTTCATACACTGTCTAGGTTTGTCATAACTTTTCTTTCAAGGAGCAAGTGTCTTTTAATTTCATGACTGGAGTCACCATCTGCAGTGATTTTGGAGCCCAAGAAAATAAAGTCTGTCACTGTTTCCATTGTTTCCCTGTCTAATTGCCATGAAGTAATGTGTATGTATTTTTAGATTTTTTTTGTAGATCAATTTAGGATGTTAGAATTACATTTATCTTCCTAAAGGAATTCTCCAGACAAGAATATTGGAGTGGGTTGCCATGCCCTTCTCCAGGGGATCTTCCCAACCCAGGGATGGAACTTGGGTTCTCCTGCTGCATTAAAGGCAGATTCTTTACTGTCTGAGCCATGAGGGAGGTCCAAAATTACAACAATCGAGTTCAGACTGATGTGATACTGACTTCAGTAGCAGACAAAACTCTGCTTCTGACAGCTGCATTCCTCTTATTGATTTCCACAAATCATACCTTGATACCTGTGCCCAATAACATAGATTTATAATTATCTCTTATGCAGTTGTCTCAATTGCTATAGTTACTATAGGAAATAGAAAGTGGAATTATAAACCATAAATACAGCAATGTTAGCTTCCACACTTGCTCATGTAGTTACATATACTGAAGACCCCTTTCTTCACGGAGCTTTGAGTTGCTGTCTTCCATTCTTTCATTTCAATCTGAACAACTCCCCTCACCATTTCTTTCAGAGCAGGTCTAGAGGTACCAAACTCTCTCAACTGTGTATTTTATGGGAAGGTCTTAATTTTGCCTTCATTTTGAAGGAAAGGTTCAGTGAATACAGATATATGTGGCAGTTTTCTCCCAGGCCTTTAGGCAGACATTCTCTTCTGAGTATACTGGGCTCTTTCTGATGTCAGTGGTCCTTTAGGCTCCCTCAACTTTCCTCACTTTTTTTTTTTCTGTTTTTCAGCCTCTAATTTCAGTGGTTTTGTATTAAAGTTTGTGAACTCCTTCCTCTGTGGGTTCAATTTTCATTTCAGTCACCATACTTCTCTTCTCCAGAATTTCTACGGGATTGCTATAACTTTCTATCTATTTATATTCTCATTTTGCCCATAGATAGTTTAGCTCCTTGACCATATTTAAGACAATTATCTTTAAAATATTCACTTAGTAAGTGCTGTGTCTGGAACTGCCTCAGGATGGTTTCTTCCAACTTACTTTGTTGCTTTGAATGGGCCATACTTTGCTGTTTCTTTTACTTTTTTTAAAAAATTAAAACCTTAAAAATTTAAAACTTTCCTATATACCTTATATTTTTTTATTGTAAACTGGACATTTGAACAAAAATGTGATATTATACTGTGGCAATTATGGAAACTCTTCCCAGGATTGACTTTTTGCTTGTTGAAGGCTACTGTAGTCTAGTAACTTTCCAAACTTTTTTTGAACAAAACTGTATTTGCTCTTGTATGTGGTCACTAGGGTCACTGTTCCTCAGCTTGAGACCAGCGAGTGTTTTGAAAGAAATTTCTTTGAATGCCAGAAGCTAAAAATAGAAAAAACAAAGAACAGACAGAACTGTTCTCCCAGCCCTTCCAGACCTTCCCTGGGCTGAGCTGCGCTCCCAAGTGTAAGCAGGCTTGCGGGAGCACAGACGTCGGCCTGAAGCAAGCCCAGCATCCTCTCAGGTTTCTCTGAACGTGCACACTGACCTGGACACGTGTGTGGCTGTCTAGGTTCCCTCGTACACACAGGTGGTACTTTTTTTTATAATGGCAAAATACACATATAAAATCTGACAAGTGGCTGGAGGCAAGGAAAATGAAAATTCTACCAGCCCTTCTCACCATTTTTAAGTTGCTTTTCTCTTGATGGAGTCTCGCTTTGGCTGCTGTAAACTTTGCCTATTCTCCAGCGTCCTGAAAAAGTTGTTTTTGACTGTTTCCATTTCTCCCTCATGTCTCTGTGAAGGGCTGGACTTGGAGCTGCCTTCTCCTCCACTGAGCCAACCTTGGCCACTCCCGCTCACCTTGAATTTCCCTTCACAGAAGTGTTGGTCATGGGACTGTCTAAGGCCTTCACCAGCATTGGGCAGTAAGCAATGTTTTCATCTTTGTCATTTTGATGAGAAAAAGTAAAAGACTTCATTAAAAACGTTTCCTTTGTCATTAAAAGAGGCTGAGCACCTCTCCTGTGTTCAGAAGTCAGTAATGCGCACTTATAGAGCGAGACATGCACCACCTAGTAAAGAAGTAAATATGCAAGACGAACCACGGTGCCTCACCCAGTAAGTGATTCAGGACTCGGGCACCCAAGACTCTAACTCAGAGAAGGGCATGCAGGCAGTGGGGGACACTCGGGAGGGCGCAGGCACGGCCACACAGAGGAGGCGGAGCATCAAAGCCCGCAGGACTCGGCACACGCAGTCCTAGTCGAGGCGATCTAGACTGACTGCTTTCCCACACGTCCTTTCTCCTCTCTCTGCTTCATCTGACTTTTTTTTTTTTTTTAAAGCTTCTTTCACTAGAAACTGTAAAAGATACATAAAGGCAGAAACAACTCACTGCAGTCGATTTTGCATTACCCTCCCTCTGGTTCAGAATCGTGGTGAATGGAAGCAAACATCATCACACAACAAGGTGGGGAGAGCGTCCTTGCTCAGAGCTGCTCCCTCAGCAAAGGACAGCGCGGGACCCACCCTCAGGATACAGAGGTTACGTCCCAGGCAGAGTGTGCTCCTGAGGTAAGGAAAGCAGGGCTTCTGTGTCCTTGCAGATACCTGGGGACCCACCCTCAGGGCACAGAGGTTATGTTCCAGGGAGAGAGTCTGCTCCTCAGGTAAGGAAAGCAGGGCTTCCGTGTCCTTGCGGACAGCTGGGGACCCACCCTCAGGACACAGAGGTTACATCCCAGGGAGAGTGTCTGCTCCTCAGGTAAGGAAAGCAGGGCTATTGTGTCCTTGCGGACAGCTGGGCACCCACCCTCAGGGCACGGCGGGCTGTGCTCTGAGGAACTGTGCTGGGCTGACCACGCCCCCCCACGCCATCTGCAGACGCAGGACTGCGGCACCGCCTTGGCAGGAGTGCAGGCGCAGCTCCCATTAAGGGCTTCAAGCCAACTGAATGAGCGCTTTTACATTGCAATTATCCTTGGGAGGTAAGGAGTAAACCTTGGGAGAAATGATTCATTTTGCAAGGCCCAAACCAACATTCAATCTAAATCCCATTCCTAGTGAAATGGTAGCTACTGGCCTTATAAGCAAAAAAACCATATAAAATAATCTTTGAACCAGGAAAGAAGAATAAATTTGTGGGTAATTTGCTAACTTGCTCATTATAATCCAGAAACTTTAGAATCAGAAAAATACATTACTAACATAGTTTTGAACGCCAATTGTGTGTTGCTTTGGAAGAGTCTGTGAAGAACAATATGCTATTGGAGATCAGTGGAGAAATTAACTCCAGAAAGAATGAAGAGACAGAGCCAAAGCAGAAGCAACACCCAGTTGTGGGTGTGACTGGTGATAGAAGCAAAGTCTGATGCTGTAGAGGGCAATATTGCATAGGTACCTGGAATGTTAGTTCCATGAATCAAGGCAAATTGGAAGTGGTCAAACAGAGATGGCAAGAGTGAACAGTGAAATTTAAGAATCAGTGAACTAAACTGGACTGAAATGGGTAAATTTAACTCACATGACCATTACATCTATTACTGTGGGCAGGAATCCCTTAGAAGAAATGGAGTAGCCATCATAGTCAACAAAAACATCCAAAATGCAGCACTTGGGTGCAATCTCAAAAATGACAGAATGATCTCTGTTTGTTTCCAAGGCAAACCATTCAACATCATAGTAACCCAAGTCTCTGCCCCAACCAGTAACTCTGAAGAAGCTGAACAGTTCTATGAAGGCCTACAAGACCTTCTAGAACTAACACCCAAAAAAGATGTCCTTTTCATTATAGGGGACTGGAACAGAAAAGTAGGAAGTCAAGAAACTCCTGGAATTTGGCCTTGGAGTACAGAATGAAACAAGGCAAAGGCTAATAGAGTTTTGCTAAGAAAACACACTGGTCAGAGCAAGCGCCCTCTCCCAACAGCACAACAGAGCACTCTACACATGGCGTCACCAGGTGGCCGACACCGAGACCAGATTGTATTCTCTGCAGCCAAAGGTGGAGACGCTCTGTACAGTCAGCAAAACAAGACCGGGAGCCCACTGTGGCTCAGACCATGAACTCCTTATTGCCAAATTCAGACTTAAACTGAAGAAAGTAGGGAAAACCACTAGACCATTCAGGGATGACCTAAATCAAATCCCTCATGACTATACAGTGGAAGTGAGAAAGAGAGTCAAGGGATCAGACCTGATAGACAGAGTGCCTGAAGAACTATGGATGGAGGTTCATGACACTATATAGAAGACAGGGATCAAGATCATCCCCAAGAAAAAGAAATGCAAAAAAGCAAAATGGCTGTCTGAGGAGGCCTTACAAATAGTTGTGAGAAAAAGAGAAGCAAAAAGCAAAGGAGAAAAGGAAAGATATACTCATTTGAATGCAGAGTTCCAAAGAAGAGCAAGGAGAGATAAGAAAGCCTCCCTCAGTGATCAGTGCAAGGAAATAGAGGAAAACAACAGAATGGGAAGACTAGAGATCTCTTCAAGAAAATTAAAGATACCAAGGGAACATTTCATGCAAAGATGGGCTCAATAAAGGACAGAAATGGTATGGACCTAACAGAAGCAGAAGATATTAAGAAGAGGTGGCAAGAATACACAAAAGAACTGTACAAAAAAGATCTTCATGCCCCATATAACCACGATGGTGCTAGGTAACCATGATGGTGTCTGGCTCACCTACAGCCAGACATCCTGGAATGTGAAGTCAAGAGGGTCTTAGGAAGCATCACTATGAACAAAGCTAGTGGAGGTGATGGAATTCCAGTTGAGCTATTTCAAATCTTAAAAGATGATGCTGTGAAAGTGCTGCACTCAGTATGTCAGCAAATTTGGAAAATTCAGGAGTGGCCACAGGACTGCAAACGGTCAGTTTTCATTCCAATCCCAAAGAAAGGCAATTCCAAAGAATGCTCAAACTACCACACAATTGCACTCATTTCACACCCTTGCAAATTAATGCTCAAAATTCTCCAAGTGAGGCTTCAATAGTACATGAACCGTGAACTTCCAGATGTTCAAGCTGGATTCAGAAAAGGCAGATATCAAATTGCCAACATCTGTTGGATCATCAAAAAAGCAAGAGAGTTCCAGAAAAACATCTATTTCTGTTTTATTGACTATGCCAAAGCCTTTGACTGTGTGGATCACAACAAACTGTGGAAAATTCTTTAAGAGATGGGAATACCAGACCACCTGACCTGCCTCTTGAGAAATCTGTATGAAGGTCAGGAAGCAACAGTTAGAACTGGACATGAAACAACAGATTGGTTCCGAATAGGGAAAGGAGTATGTCAAGGCTGTATATTGTCACCCTGCTTATTTAACTTATATGCAGAGCACATCATGAGAAACGCTGGGCTGCAGGAAGCACAAGCTGGAATCAAGATTTCCAGGAGAAACAGCAATAACCTCAGATATGCAGATAACACCACCCTTATGGCAAAAAACAAAGAAGAACTAAAGAGCCTCTTGAAGAAAGTGAAAGAGGAGAGTGAAAAGCTGACTTAAAACTCAACATTCAGAAAACTAACATCAAGGCATCTGGTTTCATCATTTCATGGCAAATAGATGGGGAAACAGTGGCAGACTATTTTTTTGGGCTCCAAAATCACTGCAGATGGTGACTGCAGCCATGAAATTAAAAGATGCTTACTCCTTGGAGGAAAAGTTATGACCAACCTAGACAGCATATTAAAAACAGAGGCATTTCTTTGCCAACAAAGGTCTGTCTAGTTAAAGTTATGGTTTTTCCAGTAGTCCATGTATGTGTAAGGATGTGAGAATTGGACCATAAAGAAAGTTGAGTGCTGAAGAATTGATGCTTTTGAACCGTGGTGTTGGAGAAGACTCTTGAGACTCCCTTTGACAGCAAGGAGATTCAACCAGTCCATCCTAAAAGAAATCAGTCCCGAATTGGAAGGACTGAAGCTGAAAGTCCAATACTTTGGCCGCCTAATGCAAAGAACTGACTCATTTGAAAAGACCCTGATGCTGGGAAAGACTGAAGGCAGGATGAGAAGGGGATGACAGAGGGTCAGATGGTTAGAAGGTATCACTGATTCAATGGACATGAATTTGAGTAAACTCCAGTAGTTGGTGATAGACAGGGAGGCTGGCATGCTGTAGTCTATGGGCTCACAAAGAGTTGGACACGACTGAACGACTGAACTACTGTGAAGAACAGTGAAGAAAAGGAATGCACTTTCTTTAAAAGAATGAAAATACTCTTTGGGACATCCATACAGAAAGCCATGTGTAGCACATGCCACTAGGAGCTGTGGCCATGGTCTGTCCTGGACACTGCACCTTCTTTCTGTGGGTCTTGTTTGCGGGATCCTGTGTGGGTGCTGTTGGCCAAAGGGGAAAACGAGGGAAGTACCAACAGAACTAGCCTAGGACTAAGCCAGTATTTAACCAATTCTTCTGACCACATCGCAGTTCTGACGGAAGTTGTGTGACTGAACAATAGGTCATGAGGACTTATTATCTTAAGGAAAATGCAAAACAAACATGTGATTTGTGTAAAACAAACAGGGCAGCACTAAGGATCCAGAGGTTCTGGGGCCCCACGAAGCCACAGAAGCATCTGCTACTGGCGTTGAGATTCCCTGGGACCTCACACTTCATGTGGGCTATTTCCGATTTCCGCAGATCCTTGAGGCAGACTCTACTTTCGTCTTTTAAAGGAGGCGGCTGCCCTTGGGGTCATAAAGTTGCGGAGCATGATGGCATGTGGGACGTGACCTGCAAGCTTTAACCCAGAGCCCGCGGACCTCCCCCTGCACCTGCAGGGCCGCCCGGACAAGGCCAGATGGACAACGTCCACCTTGGGCCCACCTAGGGGGCTCCTGCCGTGTTTCCCTGTGTCCTGATTTTCACTTGCCTTATTCCACCTGCAGGGACGTCCACCTCTGCGTGGATGACAGACGACGGCATCAGATGCGACTTCAGAGCTGTGCCTTTTCAGCTCAATCTCGTGGTGTCAGAGGCTGTGTGTTGTATGTTAGTTAATGAGAACGGTGACACACGGAACACGGATGAGCAGGCCCAGTGCCCCAAATGTCCACGCAGCATGTATACTCAGCTTTTGGGAAACTATTTCCCCTGAGTTTTCATAACACTGGATTCATTATCTCTCCTGAAACTCTGAGAGAAGTATTAAAGGAAATTTTAAGTATAATCACATAAATCCAATTTACCTCATTGCATTAAGAAAAACAATCACTACTTGGTCCTTTTCTTACTCTAGTTTCTTCTTTTAAAAGGAAAAATGGGTTAATAATCTTGGTTTTTAACCAGCTATCATTGTAGTCCTTGTCCTTGGATACTCTGCTTTTACTATAAGCATTTCATTGTTTAGGCAGTGAGAGTATCCTTATTTTTAGCATCTCATTCACTGCTTTCCTCATAAGTGAAAGCCTGGGAGCCTCAGGTTTCTCCCCGTTCAATCCTGCCCAGAGAGCTCTGCACACAAGGGTCCCGGCTTCCACCGTGGCTGCCTCGCCATCTCGCCTGCCCCATGCAGCATCCACACCGTCAGCCGCAGCGGATCGGGCTCCAGCCAACCAACACGTGTGACGCGGTAGCTCAACAGTCCCTGACCCTGTGGGCAGATCCAGACACCAAACCAGAAGTTGTCAGACATGTCTCAGTCCCTTCAAGGACACGCTGACCGGCTACCCACGCAGCTTTCCCCTGCCTCCAGCTGCAATGTCACGAGTACGAAAAGGGCCTCTGCGTGGGGAAGGCCATCAGGGACTCTCCCCCCACTCTGACCCGTGACCTCAGAGAAGTGGGAGTAAGCCGCCTGGATGGGCTGAGTGGTGCAGGCATCCTCTGGGAGCCCTCTCTCCTCACAGGGAGAAAATCACCACTTGTCTTTAGGAGTGCATTAGCTGCTCCATTTACTGGGGAGAAAAACACGCCCTAAAAGCCCATCTCTCTTGACTTCCCTTGTGATTCTGGTCCAGGAGAGAGGACGCTGCAATGTGGGGACAGAGGGGGCCCCCCAGGACAGCCGGCACTGTCAGTGATGAAGTCAGAAGCAGACGGAGGACAGAACCAGCTTATGTAAGACATGGCCCCAAGCCCAGGGACGAGAGAGGGGGCTGCAGCGGCCCCTGGGGCAGCAGCGTCAGCCCAGCCCTTCCTTCCCGATACCATCCACTGCAGCTTCCCGCCGAGCTCGGCATCTGTGGGGCTGGGGCCCCACTGCAGGCGGAAAGGGGCCCCCTGGGCTTGTTCAGGTTTCAGTGAACACGCAGAGCAACTACTGATTCTCCATCAAGAAGAGCTGATATTATGAAGGAAAAAGTAAATTACTCAAGCTTACAGGTTAGACTAGGGATTCAACACCATGTATCAGTTGCAGGACAATCAGCTCATACAATGGTTTTCAAGATCATGGGTCCTTTCCATTCACATGAAAACGTGGAGTAAAAACATCACCCACTGGCCTCCCTCTCCTCGTCCTGTTGGCAGTTCTCGTTTCCAAGGAAGTTCTCGTCCCGCTGGACACGGGGCCTAAGGGCAGATGAGCACCCACTTGGTTACATCCTCAAGACAGAGCCATGAGAGAGCTGGGCTGGGTGCAAGCGGCAAGGCCAGCTGTGTGCTTCCCCAAACTCAGCCACCTGGCAACACAGCTCCAAGGAGGATGCAGCCGTGCGAGGAACAAGCAAACCCAGGCCGGGTTTTGCCCACTAGAGTTTCCGGGGCTGTTCTGGAGCTTTACTTTCTGTCTCCCCGAATCTGATGCCTGTCTTGGCCACGGTGCCATCCCCGAGCAGAGGGGCCCAGCGCCTGGCCAGCACCCCTGAGTAAGTGATGGTCACCTTCCTCGTGTCCCCGGCGCAGGCAGAGTCACTCTCCATCTCTCATAGAAACGCTACCCCTGACCGCAGCTCTCTGATATATTAAACTGGTGCTGGTCGCGTGGCGACAAAGAAAGGTTGAACAAGATGGATGTGCTCCCCGCCAGGCACTCGGGGGCTGTGGCTGATGAACGTGGAGCCGTGTCTCAGAAAAGCCAGGGGAGCAGGGCCCTCTCGGGGGACACCATCCGGTCCCAGGCCCCTCTCCCCTTCTGCTCTCAGTCCAGGGCCAGCACATGCACGATCTGGGGGCACTGCTTTGAAAGTTGCTTCTGGACTGAGCTGTGCCCCCACCTGCTCCCAAATTCATGTGTCCAGGCTGAGCCCCGGTGTGACTATACATGGAGTAAGGAGGTGACCGAGGTTACATGAGGCCACAGGGGTACGGTCCTGCTCCCACAGGACCAGCACCCCTACCTACGAAGACCACGAGGTGCCTCTCTGCCTGACAGGTGAGGATGCAGCGCAAAAACAGCACCCCACCCTGGGGAGGGTCCTTGCCAGGGCTGAAGCCGCTGGACCCCAGGCTCCAGACAGTGGGAAACCACGTCCGCTGGGGACGGGGCCCATCTGTGGCCTCTTGTGTGCCAGCCTGAGCTAATCAGGACAAAAGTCATTCCAGTTGTTTTAAATTTTTACTCACACAAGGAAGCCACTTCAGACTGAAGGTTGACCTACTTCCACAGTGCAGCCCAGGGAACTGTGGATGATAATAATTGTATCATTCTGGTTTCATGAAGTACTTTTCTTCTGGGCAGTTCACAGCACTTCTTAAAAAATAATTTAAAAATATGAAGTGGGGATGAGCATTATTGGTCCTAATTGCAACCAACCTCAGAAGACAGACTTCTAAACTGAATATCTTAATTCAAACTGATTGGGTAGTTTCTGAGCCAAAGACTTACATAGTAAAACCTAATTCTTTTTTAAAAATTTATTTAATTAAAAATTGTTAATACAGTTTTGCAAGTTTCTTTCCATTTACAGTTATTACCGAACATTGGCTGTTGTGTTGTACAATCTACCCTCACGTCTGTCTCACACCTGATACTTTGTGTCCGTCACTCCCACCACTGTGTTGCTCCCCTTACTGGTAACCACTAGCTTGTTCTCTAGGTCTATGAGTGTGATTCTTTTTTGCGATATTCACTAGTGTGCTGTACTTTTTAGATTCCACACATGAGTGAGATCATACAGCATTTGTCTTTTTCTGACTTATTTCACTAAGCACAAAGCCCTCCTAGTCCATCCATGGTGCTGCAAGTGGCAATATTCTCTTCTTCATGGCTGAGTAGGATTCCACTGTGTGTGTGTGCACACACGTGCATGTGTGTGCGTGTGTGTGTGTTTGCGTGTGTATGTGTATTCTGGAGGAGGAAATGGCAATTCTTGCCTGGAGAATTCCATGGACAGAGAAGCCTGGTGAGCTACAGTCCATGGGGTTGCACAGAGTCGGACATGGCTGAAGAGACTGAACACGTATGTGTGTGTGTGCATATACACTACATGCTTTTCTACTCGTGCAAAATCTAGCTCTCACAACAGTGGTTCTGTTACTATGGAATACTTCCTTCATGCGACTTTCTGTGAAACCTGTGTAACTCTGCATTTCTTGGGTTATGGCAGGAACCTTACTAAACATCCTTATAATTGTGCAGTAAAACATTAGATGAAATCCACATGTGAAAAAGCCTGTGAGCTCATTTCTGTGTTTCGCCCTTGTTCGTCTGTTTCCCAGGTGCACAGTGGGAAGGCCTTGCTGATCAAAGGCCGGGCTGGTGACCCTCTGGCCCTGGTCCTGCCTGCCCGGCTGGGGGTGTCCAAGGGTCTCAGGGAGCATGGTTGCCCCACGGCAGCTGCTTCAAAGGTCAGGGAGCGTCTTCCCAACAGCACACTGGCCACTCTGCGTGCTTGAGACGTGACTGAGCCAAACTGACCGCATGCACTCGTTCCTTCTGCCCACGGCTACTGGAAAGGCCTTCCTCACGGGGTTCATGGCCTCTCTTCACTGGCAGCTCTCGTCTGCACGGCCGTCCCCAGGACACTCACCACCTCCTCTCTCCAGGGCCCCTCAGGGCTTAGGCCCGGGATACAGCTCGACCACCAGCTCGGGAAGGGGCCCCTCAGTCCTGCCCCAGGCTTCTGGAAGGTTTGTTTTTGCCCCAGTGGCCTGGTTAAGCCAGGCTTCTTGTGAGCTCGCCAATTAGAATCACAGTGCCTCTCATCTTTCATCTTTGCAAAAGGTTTTAGTTAAGAAAATCTTATAAAGAAACCCTTCAGCACTTTCAATGACTCAGTGAGCGAGTCTCTGACATGAGAGGACCCTCGCCCCGGCACAGGGCGAGCTGACGAGCTGTGAGCTTGCACAACAGGGTCTTCTCCATGGACATCCTCTCGAATCTCTGCCTCGTGCTCACATCAGTCACAGGCTGCGAGATGTCCTGCGTTACTGGTTTCTGGGGCCACAATTTCAGCTCAGTTCTGGCCTCTACGTCCTACAAAGCCTTCCCACGCTTGAGTTTACCACAGCCTGAAATGTCCTCCTGCGTGTCTCCATGCTGGTTGCTGATGGTGTCTGGCATGGAGCCTTGCTCAGCCTCTGCAGGATGGGGGTGGGTGAATGGATGAATGAGTGGATGGGTGGGTGGGTGGACAGATTGGTGGGGACATGAATGAGTTGTGGTACATGGATTTAAAGAATTTAATGAGACAAGTGCTCAGGGCTGGTGCACTAGCATGATCCAGAGGGATGGGATGGGGAGGGAGGTGGGAGGGGGGATCAGGATGGGGAACACATGTAAATCCATGGCTGATTCATGTCAATGTACGGCAAAAACCACTACAATATTGTAAAGTAATTAGCCTCCAACTAATATAAATAAATAAAAAAAAGAATTTAATTTCTACCTGATCATTTATAAAAATATTGAAATAAAATCATGCCCAAGGAGTCTCATTACCAAATATTTTCTCCATGTTCCCTGTTACATGGTATCTGTTTTGAACCACACCTCTCATCCGTGAAACATACGATTTAAAGTTCCCGACTGAAGTTCCAGTTCTCAGAGGGCACGGCTGGCAACCTCTTGAGCACCCTCATCCTAAATGCGAGGGGAGACGTGTGGCTTTCTAACATGTGTTTTACACACATATATTGACATCTATTTATAGAGATAAATCCGTACCTTTCTGCAGACACCTACAAGTCTGCGTCATCTGAACCTCCCTGTCCTTACAGTTGCCGTGGACCCCGGGGGCCACCTTCTTTCTCAGCCCCGTGGAGACTGTGCAGACAGAGGGGACGGGCGGTCCAGGTGCGCGCCCTGTGTCAGCACGACGCCAGGTTTTACACACTTCCCTCACCCCGTCCTCACCCCAGCTGTCCTGTCTTGCTCGCTCTGCACAGAGAATGAACTCTGGTGGGGGTGAAATGGCCCCCTGTGTCCTGGAGGCGACAGGAAGCAGACTCTGAGCAGGGCCCCCGGGAGCCCCAGCCCTGCGCCCTGCGAGCTGCACTGTCTGGGGTACAGGCTGTCCTTCCCTGTGCCGTCGACACAACAGTTGAGGCTCATTGGATCCACTGCACCAGACCCTTGGCATGAATTCAAGGGTGTTAGACTCTTTAAGTGCGTCCTTTACAAAGTGAAGACTGAAAAGTCTGTGTTCCTTGTCCACAGGACTTATCAACACTCAAAATTCAGTAAGACTTCATATAGATTTTGAAACCAGCCTTTATCCTTCTGCAGGCATGTTTATTCATGTAGAGTCTCAAAAAGAATTTACTAAAAGGCAGAGAGTCCACGGCCAAGATCAGTCCATGACCTGTCGCTCTCCTTCCTAAGACATGCTGTGTATACATGGAGGGCTGAGCAACGCCAAATGATAATACCTGCGTCTGATCCTGACGATCATTAAGAACATTTTTGGAAGTCACGAAGCATAAGCGACCAGAATTCCACAGATATTAAAGGCGCCCTGCACAATTCTTTCAGGCACATGTTGCGATCTATTCACAAAGTTATAACTGAGGTTCTGGGAAGGAGCTCAAGGTAGCCCAGGACTACAAGGATAAGACATATTCAAGAAAGTGTCAGATCAGATTTCGTGTAGGTTTATTCTTCGGCACTCAGCCACAAAGGCCCAGCCCACCAGCAGCAGGCGGGAGGCACAGCCCAGTGGCCACGTGGGCTCCACGCCCCAGAGCATGCCTGAAACCAGCGCTCAGGGCAAGGCTGAGAGCCGGCCGCTGACAGCAGACAGAGGCAGGCTGTGAGCAGACACGGCCAGGATCTAAGAGCCAGCAGGCTGACCGCAGACACAGACAGGACTGTGGACGGACGCGTCCAGGATTCCGGCAGCTCACGGTGACGGTCAGAGGCCGTCCCTGCACACCAGCAACACGGCGGTGGGGTTTCTCCTCCAGACACAAGTGTGCACTAATTACAGTTCCTGAAGCATGTGTTGGGGAAGGTGTGCAAAGGATGGATTTCGCTTTAAGCAAAACAGCACCTCTCTCTCCCTCTCTGTGGAGCAGAGGGACCACCGCCCAGGTGTTCCCAGAGGGCTCCTTGGAGTTGTCAAGGGATCGTGCCTTTCACAAAGACATTTCACTCCTTAGTGAGATACACACACACACACACAAATACACACACTGAACACGTGTGTGCGCTCTGTATTCTGTGTGTGGTGGTGTTGATTAGTCAGTAAGTTGTGTCCGACTCTTTGTGCCCCCAGGGACTGTAGCCCACCAGGCTCCTTCATCCACGGGATTCTCCAGGCAAGAATACTGGGGTGGGTTGTCATCTCCTTGTCCAGGGGATCTTCCCGACCAGGGACTGAACCCAGGTCTCTCAAGTCTCCCGCACTGCAGGCATATTCTTTACCTCTGAGCTGCCTGGGAAGCCTCACACAGGTGTGTACACTACATACACGTAAGTCCACCTGTCTGTACGACACACAGGTGTGTATAAAGGTCACTTCTGAAGATGGTCAGATGGTGATGAATATAAGGAGCTGGTTGACCCTCTTGACTTAAAACCTCAACTCAGCCCTGACCCGGGGGCTCCTCTGCTGCAGGACGCACTCCTGGCCCTGGGACCCGGCTCACCAGGGCACAGAGCCTGGGAGCCCGTGCGCCCTCACAAGGGCCCCGAGGCAGGTGGGCACGGGAGAATTCCTCTAACACACGGTCTCAGTGACTAGAAACACGTGGGCAAACAGTTCCCATAAAGCACACACAGGACATCATGAGTCGCTGCTATGCAACACGGGTCATGGCCGTGTTTCCATGATGTTCTGGTGGAAAGATGGCATTTTCTGCCATAACAAGACAACATCCACTGAGCGGAGTGTGATGTGATCAGAAAACCCAGTGCCTGTGAAAAGCCTTTATTGCACCAACCAGCTGGAGGGAGGGAGGGGGAGCCTCGATCTGGGCATGGCGGACGTCTCACTGTGGTTCTGAGTCCAGGAAACAGTGGGGAGTAAACACCCCTGCCCCCATCCCCCTTGCACTGGGCAGGGTGGCCTGGGATTAGTGAGCTGCCCTCTGGAGCCCTCAGATAAGGGCATGACCTTTCCCTCCAATGTGGTGTCCCACCCCCTCAAACCTGATATTTGTTTTGCATCAAACCAACCTGACATAGTCCTCTGAGTATCTGTTTCAGAAAAAGAAAATGATTAAAATATGCTGATCAATACCAGCATCAGAGAGACACAGTAGCAACATCTGATAAAAAGAAAGTTGCCAAGAATTGGAGAAAGACACTCGGAGATTCGGTTCTTCTCTGTCTACGATGTTCATGACTGTGTTTGTTTTCATAAGGATGGGGTGGGGGTGATTCTGAGAAATCCCACAGATAAGAGGCACGAGAATATTTTTTGTTCAAATGGGGATGAGCAGCTGAGGCCGTGACAAGTAAATTTCAGCACAGAATAAAATGTGAGATTATTTCAGGAAAAACTCCAGACCCAAAGGAACATAATGAGGAAATCTCTGTGCCATTGACCCCGCTGAGATACACTGCACGAGATTGCAGAAGGCGGGGGAGCAGGGGAGGAGGGCGAGGGAGGCCGTGTCCTGAGAGGAGGTGGGGATGAGGGCGTGTGTGTGAGAGAGTGAGAGAGAGAGCGAAGAGACGCAGAGAGAGAAGGGTGCGGACACAGTCAGACAGGAAGGTGGGGCGTCCGCCCACACAGCTCTCCTCGGCCCCTTAATATGACGGAGGCGAAGTCAGCGCCTCAGTGCAGCCTCGGCTCTAGCTGGTTTGGCACAAAAACCAGTGCTAAGCACCTACATACAACAAGCTACTGGAAAAGACCCACAGCAAACAGGGCTGGTCCCTGCCCGAGGGAAGATGGCCAAACAAGGGTACGCAGCTGGAGACAAACACTCTCTCGCAGAACCTGGGTGGGAATGGACAGTGTTCCCCAAGAGGAGACAAGTGACCTGGAGACACGGGTGAGCAGGAGTGAAAGGAAGGAGGCTTTACAAGGAAAGTGACGACTCACAGGGAGAGAAAAGGCAAGCTAGAGGCAGAAGTGTGCATCTGCCAAACTCCAAATAACTCACTCCTTTGGAGCAAAACCTGGGCTCATGTTTATGTCGCATTTCTCAGCTAATTAAGTGTCCAAACAACACCTGCTGTTACACTTGCTAACAGGTTACTTATCATATTTTTTGCTCATTTTACTTTCAAGCATATTTGGGGGAATATTTAAAATAAAATACCACATATTTACAGGCTCCCCTGGTGGCACTAGTGGTAAAGAACCTGCCTGCCAATGCAGGAGATGGAAGAGACGCGGGTTTGATCCCTGGGTCGGGAAGATCCCCTGGAGGAGGGCACGGCAACCCACTTGGGTATGCCTGCCTGGAGAATCCCATGGACAGAGGAGCCTGGCCGGCTATAGTCCACAGGGTCGCACAGAGTCGGACACCACTGAAGTGACTTAGCACACACATCCCACATATGTACAGCAGTTGTCAAAATAAACATAGACAAAGACAGAAACCATAGGGGAAAAGGCGAGAGCTATCACTTCACTCAAGAACTGAAGCCGACGTGGTGTGCTGCCAGCTGCCCGGGCAGAAGTGCGGAGTTCACAGGGTCTGCTGACGGGATGGCCCCTCGCTGGGGAGACCCCGCGCCGAGCGGCTCACACTGACCGCGCTGTCAGCTGCAGTCGGGGGCTCCCGCTGTCCTTCACTACCTTGGATGGAGGGAGGCTGGTTCTTTCTGTGGTAGTGGCTGTGTAACATTTTGAATTGTACACTAAAAATGGTTACGAAGGCAAATTTTATGTTTTATACACTTTACCATGATAAAAAGAAATGTCATGTCTTTGAAACCTCGCCTCACGCAATTCTGTATGTGTGCACCACTTAAAGCCTTCCAGCCGGAGTGTCTCAGAGTGTTTTCAGTTTGGTTCAATTCAGTCGCTCAGTCGCGGCTGACTCTTTGCGACCCCATGAACTACAGCACGTCAGGCCTCCCTGTCCATCATCAACTCCTGTAGTTTACTCAAGCTCATGTCCATTGAGTCGGTGATGCCATCCAACCGTCTCATTCTCTGTCGTCCCCTTCTCCTCCCACCTTCAATTTTTCAGGGTCTTTTCAAACGAGTCTGCTCTTCACATCAGGTGGCCAAAGAACTGGAATTTCAGCTTCAACATCAGTCCTTCCAATGAATATTCAGGACTGATTTCCTTTAGGATGGACTGGTTGGATCTCCTTGCAGTCCAAGGAGAAGTCTCAAGAGCCTTCTCCAACACCACAGTTCAAAAGCATCAATTCTTCAGCACTCAGCTTTCTTCATGGTTCAACTCTCACATCCATACATGACTACTGGAAAAACCATAGCCTTGACTAGATGGAACTTTGTTGACAAAGTAATGTCTCTGCTTTTCAATATGCTGTCTAGGTTGGTCATAACTTTCCTTCCAAGGAGTAAGCATCTTTTAATTTCATGGCTGCAGTCACTATCTGCAGTGACTTTGGAGCCCAAAAAATTAAAGTCTGCCACTGTTTCCACTGTTTCTCCATCTATTTGCCATGAAGTGATGAGACCAGATGCCATGATCTTAGTTTCCTGAACGTTGAATTTTAAGTCAATTTTTTCACTTTCTTCTTTCACTTTCTTCAAGAGGCTCTTCAGTTCTTCACTTTCTGCCATAAGGGTGGTGTCATCTGCATATCTGAGGTTACTGCTATTTCTCCTGGAAATCTTGATTCCAGCTTGTGCTTCATCCAGCCCAGCATTTCTCATGATGTACTCTGCATATAAGTTAAATAAGCATGGTGACAATATACAACCTTGACATACTCCTTTCCCGATTTCAAACCAGTCTGTTGTTCCATGCCCAGTTCTAAATGTTGCTTCTTGACCTGCATACAGATTTCTCAGGAGGCAGGTCAGGTGGTCTGGTATTCCCATTTCTTTAAAGACTTTCCACAGTTTGTTATGATCCACACAGTCAAAGGCTTTGGCATAGTCAATAAAGCAAAGTAGATGTTTTTCTGGAACTTTCTTGCTTTTTTGATGATCCAATGGATGTTGGCAATTTGACCTCTGGTTCCTCTGCCTTTTTAAAATCCAGCTTGAACATCTGGATGTTCACGGTTCATGTACTGTTGAAGGCTGGCTTGGAGAATTTTGAGCATCACTTTGCTAATGTGTGAGATAAGGGCAATCGTGCAGTAGTTTGAGCATTCTTTGGCATTGCCTTTCTTTGGAATTGGAATGAAAACTGACCTTTTGCAGTCCTGTGGCCACTGCTTAGTTTTCCAAATTTCCTGGCATATTGAGTGCAGCGGAGTGTCTTCAGACAGTGCCATTGTGTTTAATCGCGTGTCTCCTTGCATGTAAAGTCTGCGTGCGTCCCCTCAGACACAGGAGAGCCCAGATGAGCCCCAGAGTCTTGCCCCGAGGTCGCTGACATTCTGTCTCTGAGCCTGTCTCGTTCTTGCCCTCACAGATGCTGACTGCATGGTGACTCTCTTCCTGTAATGACTAAACTCTGACCCACTGTAAATGGTTTAGAGCCTTATGTGGTTGTAATCCCCGAATAGGGATTGAAAACTTTCAAATGAGATGAAGGTCTGGGAAGCAGTTTTGCGGGGGGAGGGAGCACAGACTCACTGGTCGGTGGTTACCAGGGACGGACGCACACACAGGCACAGGACAAAGTGGTCCTGAGCCTCACCGCTCGTGTCCTGAAGAGGGGATGATCATGTTCAAGCACAGGTGTGTGCTTAGATGCGATTTAAGGAAGACAAAAACAGGAGCAAAGAACAAGGACAACAAACAGAAAATGGTAACAAATATGGTAGATGAATCTAACTACATCAATAACCACTTTGAACACCAATGACCTAAGCACATCGGTTAAATAGATACTATCCCAACTACGTCAGCTTTCACTTTGAATGCCAATGGTCTACATGCACAGACTAAAATACTGAGATTGTCAGAGTGAATCAGAAAACGTATATGTTGTCTGTAAGAAACCCACTTAAATACAAAGACATGTAAAGTGTAGCCACTCAGTAATGTCTAATTCTCTGTGATCCCACGGACTGTGGCCCGCTAGCCTCCTCTGTACATGGGATTCTCCAGGCAAGAATACTGGAGTGAGTAGCCATGCCCTCTCCAAAGACATGTGTAGGTTAAAAGCAAATGGATGGAGGAAAATATACCATGTTACCACTAATTGGAGCAAATCAGGAGTAGCCTTATTCCTTTCAGACAGAGCAGACTTCAAAGCCAGGAAAGCCATCAGGGATAAAGAGGGTCATTACATATTCTCCAAGAAGACATAGCAATTCTCAACACGCACACACCTAACCACAGAGCTCTGTCCAACCATGCAAAGCAAGATGGATATAATGGCAAAGAAAAACAGATGAACCCACTATTGATGCTGGAGACCTCAACACCCTTGTCTGTGATGCAAAGACAGAGCAGACAGAGAGGCAGGAGGAAAGAGCGGAACATGACACCATCACCAGCCAAGGGGGCTGACTGACACCTGCAGGTGGCAGAGGGCACCCTCCCACTGGGGCAGACACAGCTTCTGCCCCAGGTCACAGGGCACGCTGACCACGACAGACCACGTTCCGGGACCCTGGGGCGCACCAGGGGCAGGGAGGGACCCCCAGGACACACCAGGAGCAGGGACCCCCCTCCCCCAGGACACACCAGGGGCAGGGACGCCCCCTCCCCCAGGACACACCAGGGGCAGGGACCCCCCTCCCCCAGGACACATCAGGGGCAGGGACCCCCCCCGGGACACACCAGGGGCAGGGACCCCCCCAGGACACACCAGGGGCAGGGACCCCCCCAGGACACACCAGGGGCAGGGACCCCCCTCCCCCAGGACACATCAGGGGCAGGGACCCCCCCACCCCGGGACACACCAGGGGCAGGGACCCCCCCCCGGGACACACCAGGGGCAGGGACCCCCTCAGGACACACCAGGGGCAGGGACCCCCCCCCCGGGACACACCAGGGGCAGGGACCCCCTCAGGACACACCAGGGGCAGGGACCCCCCCAGGACACACCAGGAGCAGGGACCCCCACTCCCCCAGGACATACCAGGAGCCGGGGGTGACGTATCACAGCTGATGCTGGCGCACCCTGGCTGAAGTGCGTAGAAACGAACTGTAACAGCTCCACAAGGAACTACGTCCCAGACCAGCCAGGGTGCAGAGGGGGCCATGCACACAGACCCACTGAGAGCCAACGGCAGAATCAACATGGCTCCCCTGAGCCTGAAGCGACACTCACCATCTGTTACATAGGACTTCTCCATGTCATAAGATACTAATGATTTTACTCTTTCCAATTCATTAAAAAAAAGTGGATGCTTCCATTTATTAGCAATTCTATAAAAACTTCCTGCTCAGTTTATCTCACCCAATCTTTAAGAGTTTCCCAGCAAACTTGGCTCCCATAAGTCACTAAGACACAAGCATCCTTACGCCCAGAAGGAGCTTCCTTCAGGTGGAAATGGTCCAGGACTCCTTCAGGGACCTGTCGCACTTGCCCCCCCCACCCCACCCTGCCAGGAAGAGCATTTGTGTTTCTAGTGTCAGAGAGAAGCCAGAGCAGCTCTGAATATCAGTGTCAAAGAGAGCGTAGACCCTTAGAGATTTTCTTAAGTTCAGCAATTATAACACAGAGATGACTACAATTTTCCAAGTCCTGCGCTTGAGGCTGGAAGTCTTACACGATTTTCCACAAAGGAAGCCAAGAAGCAACCAAAGTCACTGACGAGTTAAGGCCCAATGAACAGTGACAACTACCAGAGCCGGGGGCGCACACACCTGTGCACTCGCTGGGCCCAGACACGGCAGACACACGTGGGACAGGACACAAGTGTGTGTCACACGCGGGCTCTTCTGTCTACAAACAGCTGACGGAGTCTGGGCACTGCCTACAGTGAGTTGCTGTGGGTTACTTGAAACATAAACCCCCAGTCGAGACTGTTCCCCCTTCTCATCACTCTGAAGACTGGCTTTCTTCTGGAATACATTTGTGCAAACCAAGGCACTTTCCCCACATCATCTGTAGCACTCTAATCACACCATAAAGACGGTGTGAGTTCACAGACACCTGGGAGGGGTGCAGGACAGCCCGCGGGAAGACACACAGTGAAGATCAACGTGGACTGAGATCAGGCTGTCCAGCTCAGGCCCCTGAAACATAGCAGCCTCTGCTGGGACTGGCAGAGCGGCCTGTGGCCTGGTGTGAGCAGGACTGGGGCTGAAGCACAGAGGACTTCATCCCCAGAGAGGCCGGCGGGGTGCGGGCTGGAGACCACGGGGCTGACGCTCCTGTGAGCCCACCTCACTCCAGCCACAGCTCCAGGCTCTGAATCTAAGCCCTTCTCCACTGCACGCACGAGAACACTAAGGCCGAGTGCAGCTGCCGGGCGGCGCAGAGCAGGCTGGGCTCCTGGTGGACCCAGAGACTCTTTCCAAACCCTCCTTCCACTCTGATTTTTACACATTGCATTTGTTGATCTAAAAGAATAATGTGACTGGACTAGTCAAAATGGAAATATATAAGGCGCATTTTATGGTGTCATAAAATTTCCCTGTTTATAAGCTATTTCTCTCAGCTTAAAAAAGCCACATCTTTTACATGAATCAGCGAATTATTTCCTCAGAAAGTTGTGTCTCAATGTCTGAGCAACTGGCAGGAGGCTATTATTACCTGCGACACCAAGACACCAAATATCTATGCAACAGCCGAAGCACGTCTTATATCATCTCCAGGGCAACTTCTATTTATAAGCATCTTTTCAAATATCTTTTGAAGCTAATCTAAATGCACAATGTTACATTCACTTGTTAGTATCCTTTTTGAAATATGACTGAGCTTGCTGAAAAAAATGAATCACAAGGCATTTTTTAAAAAAAGAAATGTATCAACTGTTTTTCCAACAATGAATACTGGGACCGACCATTCATACAGCAGATATGAAGATGTTTTAACTAAAATAGTTTTTTCATCTGCTTACATTCTTATTCCACCATGGAGACCGTTGAGAAGGTGATCAATGGAATCTGTGACGTGAATGCCGGTTCTCATCATTAAATTCACGTGGAAACTACCTAATCTGGTAGAATTTGTGCTACACAGAGCGCTGCTGAATCTCGGTCAAACATCAAAAGTAACTAAAGCCGCGTGCGGCTCGTGGAGCCCTGGGAATCTAGTGCAGAGAGATGGGGAGGCAAACAGAGGCGTCGGCAGCATGCGCGGTCATGGGCAGGGAGTGGTGAGGCAGCTCGGAGGGAGAAGAGCAGTCATGGGGCTGAGAGTCATGCCGACCCGAGACGTGAGCTGGTGCTGCTCGTACCCACAGCACCGTTTTATCTTGGGCTGAATCCGAGGTCTCTGACCTGATGCTGGAGCGGCACCAAGATGGATAAGCCCGCATCCTCCTGAGTCTTCCTTCTCCTGTGGGCCTCTGTGATGTGTTAGGATCATTTTATCAGGTCTCTCTGAAGCAATTTAGAAAACCTCTACTGAAAACAAGCCTCTGTGGGCTGCTTAAGTGTCCATTAGCATTTGTTATAGAAATTGGGACACTCAGCTACTTGATGAAAGGTCCTAGAGCTCAGCATGTGTGGTCTGACTTTGCTGCTGGTCCAGCCACTGGGCGATAGTGATTTTTAAACAAGTTTTCCCATTAATAAGCCACAAACTTATTATAGAAAATTAGTGTTAAATGGCACAGTGTCTCAGTTTAGGAAGGTGACATTTTGTGATGGATGGATGGTGAGAGTTGTACAATAATGTGAATGTATTTAGTGCCACAGAACTGTACAGTTAAATATGGTCAGAACAGTATGTTTTACATTGGGTAACTTTTACCACAAGAGAAAAACATAAAAGGAAGAAGAAAGGAGCAAACACAAGAAGCTGAAGTTTCACACTGAGGGACAATCACTTTTTACTCATTACACATCGTCCATGGATTATTTAGCGATGCTGTTGAAAACAGATGTCCACCATATAGCACCCCACGTATCCACGAATGCTCTTAGCACCGCCCTGGAAGGATATGTGTGACGTAAGGAGGCTGCGTGGTTAACAGCAGCCCTGACATCAGATCTCAGTGGCTGCCAATTGCTTATGCTTTCCTTTACTAATTTTCATAGACAGAGTCCTGGAGTGAGAAGTCTAAGTACACAGTGTAAGATCACTTTCAAGATGCCTGTTAGGTGGCAAAGAGAATTCTTAGTAAAAGAGAACTGAATATTCAATAGAAGTCTTCCCAGTATCATCACCTTAATTTTGGAGAGTTTAAAAAAAGTGCCGAACAGCAAATTAGAAATATAACAAAGTAAAACCAGGCATCAGGGCTGAAACAAACCGCCTTCAGCAGCCACTGAAATTATTCATCTTTTCAGAGGAGTAAAGGGAGATACACTTATATTTTATTTTAAAATAACTTGCATTTGACAAATTAAAACACATATGTTATCCCCACAGGACAGTGCTTCTCCTTGGTCAAAGGGGAGGGGCTGGGCAAACGCGGTGACAAACGCGGAGGCAGTCACGCTCCATGCCGCGTGTCCGCTAATGACAGGGACGGCATCTTCACAGTTCCTCCCAGAGCGGATCAAAAACAAGGAGACGGACCCCGAGTGTCCCCATGTCTGTGCTACCTTCTCCCTCGGCCAGACCCCTGGGGAAGCGGCTGCGGGAGGGAGCTCCTCCTCAGCTGGTCAGCTCTGCTCGGATGACGGATCCCGGGCTGGGTCTCAGGACCAACACGTGGTCCACTGCTGATTTAAAGCTCCAGTGAAAACAACGCTAGGCCCAGCACCAGTCAACCCTAGAATGTGCTTCCGTTCTTCTTTTGCACTTTAAAAATTTTTATTAGTATTTATTGGAGTGTAGTTGCTTTACAATGTTGTTAGCTTCTGCTGTTCAACAAAGTGATTCAGTTACATCCACAGGTACCTGCTTCTGTTCTTGACATCAGTTCAGCCCTGCAGTGACCTCAACCCTGCAGTGACCTCAACCCTGCTGTGACCTTGGCCCCACAGGCTGCCTGGGGTGGGGTAGGGAGATGCTTCTCCTGCCCCCTGGGGCAGCGGATGGGGAGGCCCATGAACTGGGAGCAGGTACACAACTTAGCGACCAAACAGCAGCTGGATCTTAAGCCCCTAAGCTGCTGAGGGCGGTGAACCATCAAGGTCACGATGACAAGAAAAGTTAGGCTGCAAGCCGCCTCAACCCAAACCCGGCACAGAGGCCTCGGCAGGACACAAGCGGGACGCTCAGCAGGCACACGCCTTCGGAGGCTGTGAGGTCAGCACTGCTTCGCCATGTACAGGATACGGACTGACTGAAAACCCACGATGTTCCTGCAGATACCTTTCTAATTACGACTCCGTGTCGGGCAGTATGAGAAGAACTTGACACACACAATCTCACTTAAATCCAGCAACAGTCTCCGACCTGGTAACTGTTATGATGCCAACTCTGCAGAGTGCTTGGCAAGGTCATTTCTTGTCCAAGGTCACAGAGCGGTCTCTGAGATTCCAGCCCAGGTTCCCCTACAGCTTCTGAGATGAAAGCAGTGAACCTGCCCCCAGAAAAGGGCACACAAACCTCTGTGCAGCGTGGGGAGTCAGCTGATGCCCTCGCGGGCCCCACTCAGGAGCGTCTGCAGGGTGGGGAGCACGCGGCGTGGGGAGTCAGCTGATGCCCTCGCGGGCCCCACTCAGGAGCGTAAGCAGGGCGGGGAGCACGGGGTCCACGTGGGCCCCCCAGCCTTGCAGCCACCACCGCACCTCTCTGTGCAGCCTCTCCCCGACACCCCTCGCACCCACCTCCCCCTGAACTGCCTGCCGTCTTTGAGCTTAACCCTGCCTCGGTGCCCACCCCCCGTGACCGGTCCTGAATCCCGCCCAGTACGTCCCTTTCTAACACCAGCAGAGGGGTCTGCTTCTCTGACACAAGGAAAACCAGTGCCTGTCTGTCAACTAAAAGGACACAGATGAATCCAGACTGTGGTTCAGGGGGACCTTCTGATTTCCCTCAGTGAAATATTCCTGGGTCACTCATTCTCAAGGCAGGAGACTGAAGGGTGGAGACCTGGCTCCTGGGCAGGAAGCCTGGGGACACCTAAACGGGCGGCGAGTGAGGGCTGAGTGAGAGACGGCCTCTGAGGCCAAGTGGCCCAGGAACCTCAGAGGAGGCTCAGGCCACGGAGAGGCCGCGGGGGCCGCCAGGCCCTGAGTGAGCGCGTGCAGAGACGCGCATTCTGGACTCTCAGCGGGCACTCTGCTCACCCTGCTCCTCACCTGGGCGGAGGTGGCACCAGGTGCCAGGACCATTGCCCGCCTCGCACGAGGGCAGGCCCCACGCCTGGGACCTCACCAGCGCAGGACACCAAGCTGAGGGCTGTGACCAGGGGTGGGGCCCAGCGCCGAAGACTGCGTCTGGGGCTCCGTGGGGCTCTGAGGAAGGAGGCTGCGTGCACCCCACGTCCTCAGGGATGAACCGACCCAGGGGCTTGGTGAGCCCGGGAGCGCGCCCTGCGGGGACCACCGACCCCGGACAGGTGAGAGGGCAGCCGGGACTACACCGTGACTGCACTCTCACCCGAGACCCAGCTGAGCCCGGACCCCAGACCACAGAAACCATGACACGATAAACGCGTATTGTTCTCGGCTGCCAAGTCCATGCCCAGTAGTTACGTAGTTATGCAGCAGTAGTATCTAATACAGTATCCAAAATGCCTCGATCTTCAATCTCCCTCCAAGGTGCGTTCTTTGTATATGGATTAGGACCCTTCTGTCTTGAGTCACAAGCTAAACACAGCTCACTCTCCTACTTGCTTATTCAGTTAGGACACCATCACGTGTACTCATCTACCTGTTCACAGAGACCAAAGCTCAAAAGATGCCCGTCTGCACCAGCTTTGTACAATTCTGTCGAACTGGAATTGAGACGGAGAATATTCCGCAGAGTAAAGTCAATGAATGAGAGACTGGGATATCAAAAGAATCAGACTTTAAAGTTGTTTTTCAAAGGACTTTTGAAATCATGAAATTCTAGTGTAAAATTGCTACAGCATAACTATCAAACCACAGGAGTTATACCTCTCACCAGTAATTGCATACAACCACCAGTGAGAAAAAATACTGCTTTGTTCTATTTTCCAGCTTTAGTGAGATATAACTGTGTAAGTTTAAAACGTAAAACAGGACGACCTGATACATACAGACTGTGAGATGACCGCTACAGTAAGGCTAGTTAACACCACCGTCCCCTCATGCAATCACCACTGCTGCGTGTGTGTACTGCACCTTCTTTATTCTTTTATCCGTGGATGGACGGGTAGGTCGTTTCCACATCTTAGCTGTTGTGAACAGTGCTGCAGTTAACATGGGGACACGGCCATCTCTTTGAGACAGTGATTTAATTTTCTCTGGATAAATACACAGGAGTGGAATTTCTGGATAATATGGCAGTTTTAATTTTTCTGAGGAAACTCCAAGCCATTTTCCATAACGGCTGCATCAGTTTACATGCCCACAGACAGTGAACAAGGATTCCCCTTTTTCCACATCCTCACCAATATTTGTGATTTGTGTTCTTTTTGATGATGGCCATCTGACAGGTGTGATTTTGATTTTCATCTCCCTGATCATTAGTGATGTTGGGCATCTTTTCATGTACCCATTGGCTATATTCATATAGTCTTTGAAACAAAAAATGTCTATTCAGATTCTGTGCCTATTTTCATTCAAATGCTTTTCTCTTGAGTATGTGAGTCCCTTATATATTCAGATACGAACCCCTTACCAAATATAAGGCTTGCAGGCTTCGTTCCCATTCAGCAGCTGCCTTTTCACTTGTTCACAGTGTCATCTGCTGCACAGAAGCTTCTTAGTCTGATGTCGTCCCACGTATCTATTTTTGCTTTTGTTGCTTGTTTTGTTCTTGTTTTGCAAATTTATGCAGTTAAACTCCCTTCCCTGGGGTGAATAAAGTCCATTTCCTCCCAATTAATTTTAATTTTCTATATATTCCTTCTCCCAGTCTGAACTGGATGAAATCACTTCTGTTAACAGTCTTGGGTTTATCAACATGAAGAACACTTCTGCATCAATGTCTTCTAACGCCTTCCTCTCTGAGGGACTGAGAAGGGCTCACAGTTTAATCAAAGGAACAGTGAAGCACTTATACTACTTAAAGCCTCTCCTTGCCAAAGGGATCTTTACCACACAGTTCATTCACTAAACATAGCCGAACATGCACACAATATAGACAGGACAGTGTCACCTCCGGTAGAGGGTACAGACAGGGCATTTATTGTCTGTTACTGTCAGCACCAGTAAACAAAATGGGGCTAATTTTTTAAGCTGGCGTAAGGATTTCGTTGTACTGAAACTCATCTGCTCTTCCTGGCACTTATTCCTGCAGCTAACAGTAAGAAAAGAAATCGAGTGCTGACCATGGTCAGGATGCAGCAAGCGGAGGGTGGAGGGTGGAGCCTCAGAGCGCAGCTCCCCAGGGCCCAGGGCTGTCCCTCACCACCATCAGGTGTTAGAACTGGAGGGCTCTCACAAGGTGTATGGATTTCCTTTCACTGTTGTATGCAAACAACCTGGGGACTCGTGGCTGGTCCGGGGTAAGCCAGGTCTTTGGGGCAGAGACAGAACCAGGCAGCCCTTCTCCAGGCGAGCAGCCCCCGAGCAGGTCCCGTTAGCTGAGCTAGCGCGGTCTTTATCGGAATAAATGGAAAAGAGAACAGTGATGTCTCCCGAAAGCTGGAACGGGAAGAGACCACAGGCCAGGCCAACTAAGCCCAGTCGCAGGTTTGTCCAGGATGCAGCGTGACGACTCCCACCCCTACAGCCTCCACACCCCGACAGCTGGTCCAGAACTGCATTAAATTAACTGAGATTCAGGAAACACTTTCCTTCTTGAGTGTTCCTACCCACGGACGCGATTATTTAACTTTGTTCGTACAGTATTTGCCCCAGCAGCCTGAGGAGGCAGAGGACATGGTATGTGAGCAAGGGGAGAACCAAGGCTGGGAGCAGACAGACCGCCCCCACGGCTGTGATGCGACCTGGTGATTCAGTCCGGCATGCTCTGCCTCAAGCTTGGCCAGGGCTGCGCCCACCTGGAGGGCCCCACACCGTCCACCAGCCCAGCGCACACCCAGACACCCTTCAGCACCAAGTTCACGACTCGCCTCCTTACGATCCTTTTCTGTAATCCACCTGCCGCCTGGCCAAACGGGCTATTCCCTTTTGAACACTGTACATCTCTCCAGTATATACTTATTTATTAAGATGTACCTCTTGATACATGCACGTCTCCCTGCACCTCTCTACTCTGTTCCTTCCTGCATCCCGAGCACCTGCTATGGCGCCTCATAAAAGCAGGCTGCCGAGGTACCGTGAATGAATGATAATAAATAACAGAGCTTCCATACTCGCACGGCTGTGCCCTCCTCTTCAGGGTGGGAAAGAAGCCTGTGTTACAAATCATTTCTGTGTCGTAGAATTCATTACAGAGGGAACCACATTTTGAATTAACAATTGTATTTCTAGGATTTCTAGAATTTACCCTTAGGAAACAATCTTGAATGAGCATACAGATAAAGCTATGAATATATTCATGAAGGCATAATTTATTTTAGTACAAAGATTAGAAACAGCTTAAATTTCCAACGAAAGGGGTTTAATCCAATAAATCACAGTGGACCAATACAATGCAATAATATGGAACCACTAAAAATGGTATTTAGAAACATATTTAATGCTATGGAATAGCATTCGCAATTCACAGGCAAGAGAAAAAAAACAAATCATGAGGAAGTATGTAGTTTGAGTCAATAAACAAATATATCTACTCCACACCTAGGACAGCCTCAAACACTGCTGTGAAGTGAAGAGCCATAAAATGAACACTTATTTATATTCATTTTAATGAGAAAATTATAACGTCTCCTTTCTCCTTCCAACTCAAGACACACAAGTAACTTTCACTGATAGAAAAACACATCAGTTAAGCAATGTAACCTAGTTTGCGTGTGTCATCAACAGTACAGTTAAAGCAAACCAGCCAAACTGGCCTGGTACACTGCAGAGTAGGGGGTGGGGGCTCCCTTGGAAGACGATGGGAAGTCAGACACACAACCCAGGGCTCCTACTCAGACAAGCACTTACGCTCACTGAACTGCCGCAGGGAAAATATGTCAGGGCAAGAGGCAGAGTAAGCCGTGCCATTAACACACAGCGCAGCAAGGTGAAGGCCACGGACGGGGGGCTCAGCACCCCTCCTCCATGGACACCCCCAAAGCCAGTGCGAGGGCTCAGACGCGGCCTGGGAGGAAGGAGGACCTCTGCCTGCGTTGTCCTTGCTTCTATTTTGTGGTGGTTTTCTTTCATAATAAGGTCAAAATAAAATAAAAATGAAAAAAAATTTACATATGGAAAACTTAAAGGCTTCAAAAAGAGTAAGATTGATTTTTTAATGAAAAGCATAGTTGATTTTAGTTCTAATTATTTATGTGGAATTTCACGTGCTTTTCTCTTTTTGTTTTGAGGGTGAAAAGTTCCAGAGGCCCTGCATGGCCGTTTTCTATTTCAAGCCTTAAGAGAAGCTTCTGCATCGGCTTGTGCTGCTGCGTGGACATGCAGGTCTGAGGAGGCGAGGCAAGCAGGTCACAGGACGGTGCTGCTCGGAGGCGCTTCGGCCGCAGGTGGACTCGGCAGTGGTGACCGGGTGAAGCCACCACTGTCCCACTTCAGCGCGGGGTCCAGGGCGACCCAGGAATGAGATTTATGGAACGCTCCTTTGGCGTGCAGGGCACAAATCCATCATCGTGTCTTCCTTCTTTATTCCAAACTCTCTGCCACCAGCTAGACAGCTCAGGAGTCAGTGCTGCTGCTCTGCCTACCCACGCTGCGTTTACTCAGCTGCAACCCGGGGGGGGGGCCACACGACCTTCTAAGACTTCCTCCCCATCCTTCATCTTATCACATCACACACATAAAGCAGCAGAGATGCTCTGTGTCACTGCTCAGGAAGACGGCAGACCCCAGCGCTGTAGCCAGGCGGCTCTGGACTCAGTCGGAGGCTCTTAGGGATCACGTGTGCCTGGGCTGGTAACTTCACCGCTGCACTTCTGACGGTCAGTAAGGAACAGTCAGAGAAGGAAAGCGGAGAGCTGTGAAACGCTGAACCCAACGCAGAGAGCAGCAAGCACGCAGCCGAGCCTGCTACAGTTAGCCTGCTGTGTTGGGAAGGACCATGAAGAGTATTTAATAAAAGGTCCCCAATGAAGAAATTAGAGAAGTATGAAGCATAGTTAAGTCAGTAAATTAACAGCAAGGGGATTTCTTCTCTCCTCTTACTAGTATGAATGCTAGGTATGTAATTCTTAGGTTTAATTGAGCTGGACCACCACTGAAACAAAAAATAGATAAATTAAAAAAATTACCTCAGAAAGTGAATCCAAAGTCACTCATCTTATGTCCCTATGCAAGTGACCTGTGGTTACATTCACATATGTCTGTGTTCATTCCAGCACACTGACATTTGGGGAGAGAAGTGCTACTATTTTAAATAATCTTATCTCTTAGATACATTACAGTATAATTTAAAAATGCATTTTCCATGTAAGAAAAATCTGACAAATGAAAATTAAGAAGTGATAAACAATGATGTTAGGCTGAGACATCATAGCATTCTAAATTATTTTATCATAAAGCTGTTATTTAGATTGATAAAACTTTCAATGAAAAGTGGTTATAGAATGACTCAGGTTTTGAACTGATTTCAAAATCAGGAGGAATATTAATAAGTATATAGCTAGTTGCCCAGAGTCAAACAGTTCTCTGTAGGCACTAAACTACAGAAAATTCATTTAAAGTTTCCCCTTTGGAATTATACATCAATGCCATTCTTGCCTCACTCTTTGAACAGAATCCCCTTTTCCTCACTGGGAATTCTACAACAAGTTATCTTCATTTAACATGCAGTATATATTCCAGTTCGTTAAAAACAGCTTCTGAGTTGAGGAATTCATATCGGCTAGAGAATTTGGATTAAATTCAAATTCAAACTGATGTTTTCATGCAGTAAACTGCACGGGCTGCGGGGAGCCAGGTGGCCTTCTGGGAAAGACGGGCCGTTTCTTCACATCAGCAGGCTGCAAGCCTGACCCCCGGCCAGGTCCCCGCCCCGGCCCGCCCCTCTCTGGCCTCCCCACCCTGGCCTGAGCCCTGCCTGAGCCCACAGGCGTCTGCCGCCCTGCTCTGCCCAGGGCACTGACCCAGGCGCTGACCAGGCATCACGGGGCGGGATGGGTCCCTCTGACTGGCTCTCTCTTCTGTCCAGGAAGGGAAACTGTTCTGGTGGATGGACGTGGGAGGTTTCTATAGCTACCTTTTATAGGAGTACTAAGATGTAAAAAATTAAATAGAAAGATTCTCTGTCTCATCCTCTATTGTCTCCTTACTCTGAGCAGCCTCTCTACCTTAGGAGCCAAATTTTACTACACCTGGGAGTAGTAAAATTGTTTACTACAATTGTAGTAAAATTATTTCACTATACCTGTTTCATCATCATCATTGTTACAGCCCTTGGTATTTATAGCTACTTATTACAACTACTTCCCTGGTGACTCAGAGGTTAAAGCGTCTGCCTGCAACGCGGGAGACCTGGGTTCGATTCCTAGGTCGGGAAGATCCCCTGGAGAAGGAAATGGCAATCCACTCCAGTGTTCTTGCCTGGAGAATCCCATGGATGGAGGAGCCTGGTGGGCTACAGTCCACGGGGTCGCAAAGAGTCGGACACGACTGAGCCACTTCACTTCACTTCACTATTACAACTGCCACTTTGTCAGTGGTTCTTTAGATGTACAACTATCTCCCCATCTTGTATTGCCCCAATACCTAGAACGATACCTGACAACTAGACACAGAATAAAAACGCAGAAATGGAATAATCAACAACTGACCAAAAAAGTAAATAAAACAGATACACACGTCACTGAGTCCCTACACATGCCAGGCACTAGATGCTAGCCACTACAATCTTAAAATTGCCTTCGAACGTAGATACTATTCTACCCATTTTGCAGATGAAGGTTTTGGCCTCAGGGAAGTTACAAAATTTGTTCAAGGTCTACAGGTTCTAAGGGGGAGAAAGCTGGATTTGTTTCAAAAGCAGTTTAGTTGTAATCTTGTATTCCTAATTTATACTCTTTCCCCTCTTTTCCCACATTTTTATTTTGTACATTTATCATTAGTTTAATTTAACCATTAGCCTGGCAATATTTAGTCTGCCTAAACTGCCATCGGTTTTATAAAGAGGTAGAGGATTCATGAACTTGAACAACAGGAAGTGGGTCAGCCCTGGTCACAATTCTGAGCAATTTGTTCCCAGCTGCCTTTGCCGCCACACATCTCACAGTAAGACACTGGGTTTCACTAAACTGAAGGTCAATGATGTGTGACATCATGAAAACCAATCTGATGTCCATGCAGAGTATCTATAAAATAGAATGAGACGTTAGAAGCTAAGAGCTCTCTCTGCAGACGTGTGTGTGTGTGTGTGTGTGTGTGTGTGTGTAGACACACAACTGGGAAGCTCTCTGGCTGCGAACAGCAGGTCCACAGGGTCAGCTTCTCACGAAAGCTCACGCTTCCATCAACAGGAAGAAGCTGGACCACCAGCCCCTGATTCCTGGCCCCACTCTCCTGTCCCTGGAGGCAGACACTGTTTCTCTCCAGGAAAGTGGGCAACTTTGGATATAAGGCAAGAGTCAAAACAGGCAGGTATTTCAACACCTATTTTTAAGGGCAGAGCCAACAATTTTGTATCCCATTAGTCAATGAAGTTCAGATGATCAATAGTCACATCCATCAAAGGCTCTCCCTTCCTTGCCTACCATGTATCTTAATTTTCTTTCTGTTTCTTGTCTCAGAGAAACACGTTCCAGCACGCTGAACGCTCCTGACTACCCCCTTCATTACACATAGCTGAGCTTCTCCGACACTTCTGATCCTGCTCAGGCTACACAGCCCCCACCTGCACGCCATTTCCCACGCTGGTGAGACGAGGCCACTCAACGTTTAAGAGACAAAACCACCCATGGTCCACAGGCGGGGCGGTGGGGGAGCGCTCATGGTCAACAGAGAGCAGAGCTGAAGGGAAGAGTGTGTCTCCAGTGGGAAGGGAGGGCCCTTTCCAAAAGGGAAACACGGGAAAGAGAAGTCGAAGAAGTCTACCACCTGCAGCACGCCGGAGGGCCAGGCCTCTCCTGAGAATGCTCGCCAGCCGGGAAAGCAGTCGCCTCCACCCACGTTCTCCTGCAGGACCCCTCAGGGGTCCCATGAAGGGGAAACCGCTATTAGTTCAACATTTTTGGGATAACGAGTCAGACATCTAGTTTGCTTTCTCGGTTCCAAGACCACTGGTCTGTCTGTGACACCACAGCAACTGTTCTCTTTTTAAAAGCACTTGCAAGCATTGTGTAACTTGTAAGTCCACAGCCGGAGTTCTGGGTCATTTGATCACAAGACTGGTTGGGGAAGAACACAGAAATTCTATGTTGGAAAGTTTACCTCCAAGGTCACTCTACACTGATAGATGCTGGGAAGGCTCAATAATTTGTTATTTGTAACATTGGTAATGAGATGTAACAATCAGAGAGAAAAGCAAAATTATGAATATATATTATTAATAAAAAACAAGGGATTCAGCGGGAAGGGTTTCTCATCTCTGTCAGTCACTTAAAAACAAGTAACTCCTAAAACCCAGCCAAACCTGTAAACACAAACTTGGACAACTACTGGAGAAAGGTCAACTGTTCGACCTTGATTCCAAGTCATACCTTCTGTGAATCGCTTATGACAGACACTGTGGACCGTGATGGATAGTCTTTCCAGCACATTCTCAGAGCTCAGAGGACGCGGTCTAGCTTGGAATGCCTTCCGGCTTTCCTTCCCGGCACCCAGCGTGGAGTCCTGGGACTCAGTCAGTGCTTGTGAAATGCAGGCAGGAACAGGAAGAAAATCCAAGAGGAAGGCAAGGATGTAGGCACAGCACAGTCACCAGAGAAGGGCAGACGGTGCGCGAGAGCGCTGGCCACTGTCCCGAAGCTCCAGAGGCCGAGCCGTGAGTCCGACGCTCCGCCAGTCCTCCTCCTCACCTCCGTCCATCTGAGACGTGTCTCGTGGCTGGTAGGGCCTTGCTGCTGCTCTGGGGACCCACTGGAGAAGGCGGATTCCAAGGCTGGCGGCACCAGGACGGTCACTGAGCCCCGAACCTACTCCGCCCGAAGGTCCAAGGCACAGAGACGCTTCCCTGTTTTTGAAAACATCTCAGCACCTGGCACCTCAGAATGAGATTCCCAAAGGGTTCTCACGACGTTTGCCGATGTACAGTGCAAAACTCAGGCTCAGAAAATCACAGGAAAAGAGGTGGAGAGTGGAGATAATGCACCCTCTGCATGGACTCATTCTCAGGGAACACAAGCACTCACTTCTCTCTTCTCTGGAGCTTGAGAAGACGGAGAGAATTTTCTCGAGGACACCAAAATCTCATCAGATCAACCAAAAGGCAACCTAGATGGGGGGGTATTTTATCCATGGACCCTGAGATGATATGAATAAGATTCAAATTTTAAAACAAAGTTCTTGCATTCCCGATGGCAACATTCTAACAGGGAAGACAAATGTCAGAGCCTGCCCTCATGTTAAATTTCTCCTTATCCATCCTTCCCAGTATTGCAGGGTGGTTTATTACGAATTACTAGGAATACCTCTGATTTGACTCCTCTCAGCATTCAAGTGCATATATTCCACGTGTGCTTTCACCTCTCAAACATGCTTCAGAAAGCAACAAACAGGCATAAGTTTACTGGCAAGAAAATAGACAGTACTTTATCTACACATAGTAAACTTGAAATCTGATATTTAAATTATCCAGTGACCAGAAACACAGAATATTTATTTATTCTTTGAGCAAAGTAATGAGGTAAAATTGTTTCAGTGCCAGCTGAATGTCTAAAACTGATATTGCATAATCTAAAAAAAAAAGAAATTTGCAAATTAGGGTTCATTTGTGCATTTTATATCATTCTGCATAAATGCATAATTGTGACAGTCTCAGACACCAGATGGTGTGTGCAATTCATACGCATTTTCACTCTGTTCTATTACACGTAATGGCTTTGGCTTCACCTCTGAGTCGAGGCGTAGCTTATACCACTGCCTTGGTCGACAGTAAGACCAGACACCCCAACGGTCAGGAACACGGGCTCGTGGGGGGCAGAGGCGAAGTGACAGGGCTCCCGTGCTCAAAGCGCCGACAGACCAGCGCTCAGCTCCGAGTCTGACACGCGATGAGCTGCACCAGGAGCCCCGGGGGGAAGGAGGCAGCGAGGAAGCCTGAGAGGAAGCACAGCAGGGCGCAGAGGCGTCCAGAGGGTGAGTCTGCAGGTGATGGAGAGCACCCAGAGCGCCGGGCAGGGAGACGGAGCGCCAGCTAGTCCCTGAAGGCTCTTCTGGACCTTTCTACATTTAATACAAATATACCGCAAGTCTCATTTCCCTGTACACATGAAACTAAGCCCCACTGAGATAACAAACGCCAACCAGTCCTGCGTGTCCTGTGATCTCCCTCCCTGCTCATCTCACACGCACGCACACACACACACACACAGTCCCCACCAGCCCTTCTCCAGCCTGTCTGTGCACACCTGCAGTTCTGTGTTAGGATGTGAGACCAGAATCCAGAGGGTCCATGTGTTAACTCATGGCCCCCGGGAGGGTAGGCAGAGATGCTCTGCTGAGAGAGTGTGGAGCCAAGAGGGTCCTGGACTCCTGCAAACATTTCCAATAAAAGCTCAGACCATTTGCGCAAGCCCATGCTATGGCCACAGAGACGCAGCACAGAAGGACTGAGGTCAAGCAGAAGACTAAACCTTGACCTCGGCAAGAAATATCTCCCTTCAGCAGACAACAGACAGGGCTCCCAGCAGGGATGCTGGGTGCCTCGGAAATGCCCTGGATCCTCTGCTCTTCCTGGGGACCAGCTCCCTCCACTAAGATTCTGCTCAAAAATTGAGGCGAGGGTTTCCCATCAGATTCTGGATCTGTCAGTTTCTCTTTATAATCCTCTTTTTCACATATTTGAGTCAGTTCTACTGTTTTAGCTTCTTAGAACTGTAACTTTTTATTGTTAAATAATTTTATTGATGTGTAAAAACACCTGAGTCGCTTTTCTAATGTATTCTGTGCTATCTGAGCCTTTTAGTCTCTCCCCTCCACCCTTTTGTCTCAGGTATTCTGTTATCTGAGCCTGCCCTCTCCCCCCCACCCTCTCTTTTCTTGTATTCTGTTATCTGAGCCTCCCCACCCCTCTGCTCTCTCCCTCCTCTTCTAGTGAGATTTCTGTTGCATGTGTGGCGTCCTCCTCACTCCATTTTCTCAGCAACGGTTGGTTATTAGTCCATTTAGCATCGGTCTTTGCGATGGGAAGCCTCCTCGTCATCGAAGTCTGTGTCTTCTCTCTGGCTATATTTCAGATCACTTGTTCAGCTCGCATCTTCTGTAGCTTCCCTTTATAAGATGTGGGCATGCCTTATTTATTGGCTTTAATACAGGGAGTCTGTGGATCAAGAGGTGAGACCTGCTGCTTTGGTTCTGGGAAAACCTCAGCCTCTCCTTCTTGAGCACAGCCTCACCTCCCCCTTCCTAACCTCTCACCTAACTCCAGACACGGGCTGGCGCTTCTCGCAGCACGTTCCCTGCACCTGCACGCTTGTCTCACGTCTCCTCACGTGTCTGTGTGCAGCTCTAGTTGATGGCCTCATATCACTTTCCTAGTCAGCTCTTCTCTTTTCAGCTCTGTCAAGTCCACTTACAACATACGGACACGGCAGCGAACTTCAATGACATTTCTCGTTTCTAGACACACTGTTTTTATAATCTGTCCTTGTTTTCATACATGATAGTTCCTTAATTCTGGTCTCTTTTCCTTTTGAAAATCTATTTAGTAATTTTAAACCTACCCAGCACGCACCTCTGCAAGTCTGTTGATTCTCATCCTTCTATCAGGTTTTCTCACCCTGAAGTTTCTTTATATGACATGTAATATTTCATTGTATGTTTATCTAAAATGAGGGTTATTTTTAAGTGGAGAAGGAGTTCCTGGAGCCCCATTTTGTCAAAGATCCTGCAGATAATTTGTGACTGGAATCAGCCACAGCAGTCAGGCTTGGACAGAATCCTAAATGCTTCTGCTTCTAGAACAATGTCCACATTAATTCCACTACATGGACCTCTGACTCAGCTCGTGGAAATTCAGATCTCACATCTGTGCCTGGAGTGTGCGTACCATTGGTAACCATGTTCTACCCATGGCCATGGAAATGTGATAAGCTTCCTTCCTTGCTTTCTCGGGCGGATGTTCTCTAGGCCTTCTCTCATAAACGGGGAAGCTCACTGAGCTTCTGGGTTTCGTTCCCGGGGCTCAGCTCCAGCATCCCTCCCCGTCATCCCCACCCCCTGCGCCTCCAGCCTGCAGGTGCAACACGCCTCTTCTCTGACCGCCTCCCATCCTTTTGTAGTTTACTGTCAGGGGCCACTGCCTCTGGAGTCACGCCCACCCTCAGGTTTACAATGCCCCCCCCAATTCTTGGGACCTAAGCGATTCCCTCGCTTTCTTTCATTCCAGTTCAACTATGTGCTGAAAGCAAATGTTGATAAAATCACACAGAGACTTTATGTCTGTAGCGGGGATGGGATGTCATCCATGCTTCTATGGCCCCATCATAAACTTTCACGAGGAACAGTATTCTCTGTCTTACCCTAGGCAGTATTTTCTGATTTCCACTATAACACAAGCCATTTTAAGGTCCTGGAAGACAGATTGGTTAGAGCAGGGTTCTGTTTTCTCTCACAAATTAGGTGAATTCTTCAGTTCCTAAGCAACACTAATTTTTTCTAGAGTGCCTGGCACATGTGGAGAACTTAATAAATGGTAGTTATCTTCCACTAACCATCCAAGAAGAGCAATCAGAAGAAAATAATTTTTATCCAAAGCATACAATTAAAAAGCTAGGATCTCAGAGCCAGAGGGGCACTGGCTGTTGGCATTTGAGAACCGACACCCCCATTTCTGCAGAAGGGGCTGGAAGCTGGGAGGGGGCGGAGAATGCTTCTCTCTGAACCCTCTGATGCCCAGTTTTCTAAAAGCAACCTTATTATTTTCCTTAATTGTTGAGAGGCCTTAAAATCTCAGGATGACACACTCTCAATTAAGGTATAAAAATAGTGTGGAAATTTCCATCGTTTATAGTCACTAGTAGGGAAAATCTTGAATATTTGCATTTAAAAAAACATAATACTACAAATACAGGGAAAATTCTCTCCTTTCTTTTTGTTTTTACTCAGGGGTTGTGAAGGGAGAAGAGGTATTTTGGACTCATTCTATTTATAATAGAACATTGGAGTGTATATGTTTATCCAAAATTTGAGGAGCAGTATGCAATTTCTGTTTTTAAATGATCAAAGTAAAAAAATATTCAGATTAGAAAGAAAATCTCTCACTTCAAACTCTGTGAGATTTCCGTTTTTGACCTTAATCTTGTTTTTGGATTGGCATTTCTACAAACGACGTTTTCCCAGTGACCCGATGGACACGTCGCCACAAATGGCCCACTGCTTTCAAGTGACCATCTTAAGGCCTCTGTCACTGAAAAATCTTTCTTTATAAAATCCATCATAACATTTCTGTAGCACATTCCTGCATGCCAGATTTATACCATAAGAGCCTATTTCATTTCTTAGTTTTAATTGGGTTAAATGACATAAACGTAAGACACTGTCGTTATATTACAGTGGATTTTAAGTGAGTTCTCCTCAACCCTGCCAGGCATCAGGATCTGTCTTCCCACCTCAGAAACTCTCTTAGGAAGGAGAGCAGGTCAAACCACAGAGTGTAAACAAATACACAAGTCCATGAACAGATGGCTATGGTCCCACCACTGTCCACAATTTTCTTGGTGGTCTTGTTAATAAGCAAGCGGTAACATGCATCTGTCAATGATGTTTGAAAACCACCATATACCCTAAATTATCTCCCTGCATTACAGTGATGGATTATGTCATGAAAACCTTCAGAGAGCCTTTCAATGTCAAGGAAACCTTAGAAGGTGACCTTGCTGTATGACATCCAGTTACTTCCAAGGTCTAAATGGCAACAGGAACCATTAGGAAAATGACACAAGTTGAGATGGTCTAATTTATTAAATTAGTATAGAAAATTATGTCAACAAATAGACTGCTGTTAGTAAACTTTACACTTTTTCTTTTTTGGAATGGGTCCTCATCCTGGGTAAGTCGGTGTAACGTGAATCTGGTTCACTAAGTTCTCCTACACGTTCACACCCCACCTTGCAAGCATTCAGAGTTGAGTGGTCTCTATGTTCTGGGTAGAAAGGAAGATTCCAATAAATAACAATAAATTCCATTAAACATCCTCATCTCAGAAAAACACAGTCGTTCAAATCTCAGAAGCCTTGCGATGTAGAGAGTGTAAGCAACTGGCATGTTGAAACTGTGATCTGCATTTTATACACAATTAAACTTTCACGGTCTCTGGAAGGCAGGCCTCCGCAGTGCAGGAACCCACAACCTCAAAGTCCTGAGGTCCCCAGCCTCCCACAGCTTGGTTCCCAGTCTCACTGGCATGACAGATACTATCATCTAAGGCAACGCTAACTATTCAGTCTGGATCCAGGAACTGCTCTCTCCCAGAGAACTCATCATTAAAATGCAAATAGGTGTTTCCTACTTGACTGGTTTAGTGGTGAAACGCTGTTCACAGCCCCGACAAGAAAGGGAGCTCCATCAATTGATGCCTTAACCTTCCGGGTGTGATGAGTGCATGGGCCCAGATCTGGGCCCAACATCCTGCCGCCAGCCGCTGGCTCTGATCCTTGCTTTGCAGCAGGCTTACGAGTTAACTGATAGAAGCTGCTGAAGAAATTACGAACAAAAAAGCTGATTTCAGATTCTGCTCACTGCACCCAGCCAGCCCTCACTCAGACTAATTACTTAAATGATTTAAAAATGTATGAATATTCATATGATCGTGCTTTTCAAAAAATAAAGCACAGCTGAGGCCGTGCCATTCAATCTTTCCTGCTCTCTGGTGTGGAGCAATCCCACTTGCGTGTCTGAAACCCTGAAATGACTGAGAGGGGAGGAGTTCTGCGAGGGGTCAGCCTTGGTCCCACGGCCACCTGACTGCAGCCTGAGACCACCCTGACCCTCAGGGACCCTCCGGCTGGATGGCTGGGGTCACTCTCACACCAAGTAAAGCTGGACTCTGATTAAACATCCACAGGCCCATCTGCCCCAGAACAAGGACAGATGTGTCTCCCCTCCCCCAGCAGGTTCCCCTGCTGGGCTGACAGCGCTCCTGACCTGGACCTCGGGTGGACCTCAGGCAGGTGGACGCAGCCACGAGCTCGTCCTGGTCAGGCAGGCCCGGGTCAGAATGTAGGGCTGGGCCTCTGCCTGGACCTGGGCCTGGCTCCACCGTGCTCTGCTGCCAGCCAGCCAGGGCTCGCCCACTCCATCCTGCCCCCCGGGCATCCATGGAAACACCGACACCCCCGACCCAGCCTGGATTCCAGATGACACACATGCCTGAGTCAGCGCTTCACCCCTCCCTGCGCGCCAGGCTCCGCCGACTCCACTCACCCGCAACAACCCCATGCACACACGTCAGCCCACGAACACAGACAGCGGCTCACGGCAACAGGGAGAGTGAAACTCAGCACGGGTTTGCAGACACCACCAGGTACAGCAGCTTCACGCCTCAAGACTCCTGCAGTGTGTGTGGCACACACTTCCACAAAAAGTGGGAGCACAGGGGACAAGGGGATTAGATGGGAGGCCCAGGCATGGGCTCGGCCCATGTGGGGATGACAGCAAGAAGCTGAGACAACAGGAAAAGACACAGGACACATTGGAGAACGCCATCTGTCACCCCCAGCCACCCCAGGACACTTGCAACCCCCAGGACCCCTGACCCCCTACGACCCTCAAACCCCCACGACCCCTGGCATCTCCGAGGTTCGCACATCATGCAGATGAAACCCGCTCCAAGCCGTCATCCGGGAGCAGCTTCCCCGACCTTAAACCCCGAATGCTGTTTGGCCCTGGAAACGCCAGGGCCCAGATTTCACGTTTCCGTAACAGTGACGCTTAAGACATCGGCGTCTGAGCTAACCGTAGCTCTGTGTGAGCACCACATGATCCTCAAACAGCACAGAACAGTTCCAAACAGTCCACAAAACCCAGGTAGTGCAGTGCTTGATGGAATTTTCAAGTTAACCTCTTGCTCACCCTTTCTTCAACTTGTGGGCAGACACCTTGGTGGCGTGATCCCGTGTGTGGATGGAAGCCCCGTGGGGGAGACATGCCACATGCTGCTGGGGGGGGGGCCACTGCTCGGACTCTACCCTCTCGGCTTCCAACCCTGACAACTAGGAAGGAAGGGCACCCAGAGGCCTCCTTTCATGTGAGGGCTGTTGCACACCAGCTAATTTATCTAAAGCCCATAAAAACATGTCTCAAACATTTCTGAATCCACATCTGAGTGCTGTGGTCTGGGAGCAATGCCAATTCTCTTCTGGAGACAAGCACCTCCTGCCCAGCGCCCGTCCCATGCTCGGTTCTGATTCTTCTCCTCACTTTTTCCATCAAACACTGCAAAGACCAGGCTACGGATCTGTAACCTGCCTCCGACGGGCTCCACAGTGTCCATCACAGGATAGGGTGTGCCCACCTGAGGCTCGTGGGACAAGGGGCACTCACCTTCCGGCTCTCCGCAGAGGGTACACTGCGACTCTGCAAACAGAACAGACAGAGACATCAGTCAGTCCCGGCTCATCCACAGACTCAGACTCAGGGGCAGCCTGATGGGCAGGTCTGCAACCTGGCCGCCCCGGCAGGACGACCAGCTCTGACCTTGCATCTCGGCAGATTTCACTGTAAAGAAACCACTGCTGCGGGTGTTTCACATGATACAGTTTAAACGACAGCAACTGTGCCATATGCACTGCACACACCAAACACACGCTCACAGTTGTGCACGACTCATATCACTCAGCTGGAATAACAGCAATGTATTTATCACTTAATTTCAATATTGAAAACTTTACTTTGATTACAACTCTGTTAGATCTCTCAAGCACAAATAATTATGAGCAAACGTATAAGGCCGTGTTTTAGTAAAAACACCCAAATGGACAAGTACCGAGTGCTCACAAAGCAGGCCCACGACTGGGCGCCAGGCTCTGCGGGAGGTCCCGGGACCCCTGGGGACACTGCTGTGGGCTGCACCTTAGCAGGAGCCAGGCACCTGTGAGCACAGTGGAGGTGGGGCTGCGGGGCCGGCCCCCCAGACCCTGCACAGAGGGCCTCCTTTTCCAGAAGAGCCGTAGCCTGGACAGCAGAGCTGGCTGCACACAGGACTCTCAGCCCTGGGGTCTCTCCCCCTCCTCTTCCCTCCAAATCCAGGTGCAGGGGAAAGCCCCGCAGGGCAGATATAACACCCTCTCCCCAAACAGAGGCCAAGGACCCACCGTGAAGGAGCCCACCCTCCCCAGCTCACCAGGAGCTCCTGCACCCCACCCTCTGCACGCTGCACACACTCAGCTGCTCTGTGTAGGTGGGGCCGCCAGCACCCCCTGCATTTAGGGACATCCCAGGCCGCAGGGGCTCTTGTCACCGTGACAAGGGTCCAGGTGGCCCATCTGCAGGGACTTCACCACTGGGAGCTGACGGTGAGGTGGGGGAGGGGCAGCCACAGGGCAGAGGGCTTCATGCCTAGCCCCACCCTCGACCCTGACCCACTCTGCCCCTGCTGCCCTGGAAGGGACCAAACAACACTAGGTTTTTACTCGGTACAAGAATCGTGCAATGATAACTGAATTTGCATCAAAACTGACCCACAAATTCAAGACATTCTCAGTGGACTTCATCTCCATAGGTTATTATGTTGTATGTGTTCAAAGCTACCCCACAAGTTGAAACCACAGTAACAGCACGATGATGATGACGATGGTGGCCACTCAGTAACTGACACCCTCAGGGAATTCAGATTCTGTGAACCAAAGATCATTCTTCAGTTCAAAGAAGAAGTGGGGAGATGGTATTAGTTGAGCCCGTGGCATATTAACTTCTCCAGAACGCAAGTCTTAAGCAAATGCCATTTCAAATTCGAATTATTCATGCATCTAGGCCTTAGCCTTTAAAGAATCGTTTCCAGCAAGATCATAAGAATCCGTCATCCGTGTGTCACACCCAGGACATGCAGTGGCTGGTCCAGCACCGTGTGCACATCTGACAGGTTCTTCTCCTAAGGGTCCAGCACGGCCTTCTGCCACGAGCCGCAGGCCCTGGTAACAGGAGGCAGTGAGGGCCCGGCACATCCCGCAAACGCCTCCCGGGTCAGCCGGCCCGAGTCGGGGAAACAGTGCCCAGAGCACCTGACACCCCGCGAGCTGGAGGGAACAAGTGGGCGCCGGGAGCACCGAGCCCATGTGGGCCTCATCACCAGGGCTGTGACCTCCAGACATTACCATCTCACCATCAGAGACACACGCCAGAATAACAACTGGCCCCACATGGTGACCCAAGTGGACGGCGGGCCGTGGACCTCACTGTGACGACACCCACTCTGAATTTCAACACTTACTGCCTCTCTGAGCACCTCAGAGTCGTGGCCCTGGGCCCCCACCCAGGGACCCCTACCTCTTGTCTGGGTACAAGGGCCCGCAACACACGGACAGCAGCCCCACCAGCGCTGGGGCTTCACTGGTAGCTGGACGCACGGGGCGGATGTGCACACACGGCAACGCGAGCACACACTTAGAGCCTGTCCTGCCCGGGGGTCCTGCCCGAGCTCGCAGAGAAGGAGCTGATGTAACACAGATGTCTCCCGAGCAGCAGCGGGGAGGCTCGGGAGCAGGAAGGTCCACACACGAGGTGTCTCCCCTCCCAAGGGTGCAGGTCAATGGACTTGACAGGATCCTGGACACCGTCAGCTCACAGGACACCCACGTGAGAACACTGACACTCCCAGAAATGGATGAAGACCACCGAGTCCACACCTCCTGTAAATTCCCTGTCACCTGACAGGAATATCTGCGCCCCAATTACACCCCATCCTGTCCGGCGCCCTGTGTACAGACAGGGGGAAGGCGGCCTTAGAGACGCCGATGTGGTTAATGTCACAGAGGCTGGACAGCGTGCGGTGAACAGCAGCAGCTCAGAGGAGCGGAAATCACAGCTAGGCAGTGGGAAGCTTCCCAGGAACTGACTTAGGAGGTGAACAGTAGCATTGAGGCTTCCCTGGCCAGGGGCAGAGAGGGACAGAGGCACCAGGCCCAGGCCCCGAGGCCCCCACGTGGGAAGTCACAGGAGAGGCCACAGCTCTGGAGGGAGCGGGATGCTCAGGGCTCGTGTCGTGGCAATGAATGGCCTTGGGGTAAGCAGGTGTGGCTCATGGGGGCCTTTGGGGGTCGTTTCTCCCAAATAAGAGGGGCTGTCAGTGCCTGCGATCTGGGACCTTCCTCTCCTCCCCAGGGCTCAGTAGGCAGTGGGAGGAGCCATGGCAGAGAGAGAAACTGGGCTCCTTGGTCTAAACCATGAAGCATCTTAACCGAGGCAGTCTGGGGAGGGGCGGGACGGTCCAGGGATGAAGGGAGGATGTAGGAGGGTGGAAAGAGTGATTTGGCACCAGGCAACGCAACAGAGGGGGTGCAGCGTGGACCCCTGACCACGGGATCAGGGGACCTAGACCCTGGGGACACTGGGCTGCTGATGGGCTTCACGTCACTAGGGATTTGCTGTGAAGCAGCTACCTCACAGGCAAGTGTGGATGCGGATGTGGCCACTCAGGTGGGGGCTTTCCCTGACTTGGAGAGGTCTGTGAAGGCCCTGACCCTCCAGCTTGGTTTCCCATCTGGTCCTCATCTAAAAGGTGGGTTGTGCTGCTGCTTAAGTGGATTGAACATGCATAGACCAGGCACTGAGTGGGGCTTTGCAGGTGAGGTTCTGGCCCCGTGTTTCCAAGCTTCTGCCTCCCTGTGCTCACACACCTCTCCAAGCCCTGCGCCAGCTGATCACATCCTGGAATCCCGTGACAGGAAAGGTGGGATCCCGTGGGCCCACAGGATTCTCTCTGTGTTACCACCTTCTTCCCCAGAGACCCCCGGTAAAGACTGCGTCAGTGATGAGGGAATAAACGTGCTGCATTGTGAGCTCATCATCATTAGTGTAGAGTCTCATTTAAATTAGGAGGCGACGGCACTCACTTATGCTAATTGACACGACAGAGAAATCTGTCCCAGCTCCAGGCGCACCCCGGAGAACCTGCCTGTGCCCACGCTGCAGGTCTGGCCTGCTGGAGCTAGTTTGCTCTCCTGTGCGAGTGCGCCCGTGTTCTCATGCTTCCGCGGAGAGGGGCACCGCTGTGAACCCAGAAAGCGTTCTGTGGTGGAGCTGCTTGTCTCAGGCCTGTGAGTGAGTCAGTCACCTCCCCCTTCTCCCACCTCCCCGCCCTTCTCACGAGGTGACGGAGGGGTGAGCTGGCAGCAGCTCCCCAGGGAGCCCCGGGGGGACAGCTGATGCTCAGAAGCCCTGCAGGCGCCCTGCCAAGCTCTCTGGCACAGACTCGTGAGGCCACCAGGGCTGCTGGCAAAGCCGACTTCAGGATCACTAAGAACAGGGCAGCCCTTTCCTGAGGCTGCTTCTTCCCATCAGTGCTCTATCGGCAGGAAGCAGACTGGGTCCTGGGGCTCCAGGCAGGCGGTTGGCTGGGCGAAGGGCGCAGGGTGCAGGGCACCTGCTGCCGCAGAGAAGGGTGGCCTGGGAGACCACAGCTGGGGTCGTGGTCTGAGCCGGGGGCATGGCCTGGGCCGCAGGAGTGGCCTGGGCAGGGGGCGTGGCCTGAGGGGTTGTGTGACCTGAGCTGCTAGTGAAGCCTGAGCTGAGACGTGGCCTGACCGGGGGGCGTGACCTGAGCTGCAGCGTGGCCTGGATTGGGGGAGTGGCCTGAGGTGGAGGGCGTGGCCCGGGTGGGCAGGGGCGTGTCCTCAGAGGGCTGGGCCGTGGGCTGCCCTGTTCTTAGTGATCTTGAGTCAATAATGACTGGGCGTGTGCCCAGTCTGCCTTCGCTCCCCCAGGCCGGGAGTGAAGGGGATGCGGGCCCTTCATCTCCGAAGCCTCAGGGCAGCCGGGAGTCAGGATACAGGATGCTCCGTGTGCTTTCACGGGGAGGAGGTCCACAGCAAGAGCCCCGCAGGCAAAACACCCCTCGAATGGAACCAGGCATGCTTCCCAGACACGCAGAGGGCACGGTGATACGGCGCTCACTCACCCGTGCACTTGGGGTGATGCTGTGTGACTCAGGACAACATGGAGCAGCTATGACGACACAACTCAGTGCTGATATGATACCATGTGATGCGGTAACAGGACATAGAGACACACATACAGGCATGACATGGCTGTGTGACACCACTACACGGTAATACACATAACATACATGATGACACAACTATGGACAATATAAGCTCGATGACAGCATGACGATAAGACAGCACAGCTTATAATAATATGACAAAAGGACAGCATGACTCTGTGGTCACACAGGACAGGTCACAGTATGGCCCGACAATGACATCGCGGTATATATGACCATAAGACAACAGGACTATTTGAGACTATCACCTGACAAAATATAATAGCCCAAGAAACCTGACTATTCATCAACAAGGAACATGTGAATAAATCATAATTTGCTCATTCTATGAAATCTTGTGTGCTAAAATGGAAAAACTCTGAATTGTTGAAAAATAGAGGGTCAAGGGCTGAACACTGCTTCTCATTTCCAATTACGAAAGCACTGTCTTTAATATCATTCAACAAATACGTATAGAGAGCCTACTGGGTGTGAGAATTTATGCTGGGTAGGAGGCACTGATAATATTTCACTGTGATACATGGTTCTGCGTATTCATAAATGTATGGGGAAGCCTACAGTGGTAAACAGCAGATTTCACCAGAAGCTATTTCTAAGTAATAGCAGCATACAGCAGGAGGCTGGTCCTAGGGGTTAGGTGGGAGACAGAGAGGATGAACTGAGTTCTTGGTGAACGTGTGTGAATTTGTAATGGGAAAGGCACTCTTTAAAATGCACACAGGTTAAGAATAAAGGAAAACAATATTTCTGGCACAAAGTCCATCTATGAGTATTAGCTGTTAATATTACCATCATCTGAGTTTGTCTTTGTTCCAATTTCAAATACACACGACACAATTTGTCTATCAAAGGGGGAGCAGTGGATTCTGCCCCCAGGGCTGGTCCAGCAGTGAATGACATCATCACGTAAATCCTCCCTCAAACCTCGCACATTCTGATCAATCACCAAATGTTAGGAGTGCCCAGGGTTGGCAACAGTGACCTGGGTTTGGCAGGAGAAGTAGGACTTGTCTAGATGGTGGAACCCTTTCAGGGAAGGATAGCATATGTCTCTGGGGAAGGAATCACACAAGTTTGTTTCTAAGCATTTTCAAAATATTTTATCAAGAAGAAGACTGCTGTGTGCAGTGTCTCTCACCTGCTTTGGGAGCCACATCACCTGTGAGCTCACACCTCTGCTCACCCCTTTCCAGCTGTTAATGCCCCCCCCCAAACAATGCCACGGATGACTTTGCAATGTTTCTGGGGAGCTGACCTACCCTCCAAGGAAGCCTGATTTAAGGAAGTTCAATGATTTCTTAGAATCTCTCAGGAAAAACAGGGTCCTAAGATTATTCAATTCAGATGCATGGTCACTGCCAGGCAGAGATGCGCTGGGCCGCCAAGAGATCCAAGAGTTTGTGTTCCCAGTGTAGCACTGACAGGCCACTCTATTTTCACATCCTTTTTATCTGTGAATTCAATGCTGCTTAGGACTTCAATCTTATTGATTCCCAGGACTCCTGGACACAAGTGCCCTGATTATTTTTCTTCTCTAACATTAATTTTTATGAATATAGTTGCTTCACAGTGTCGCGGTGGTTTCCACTGCACAGCACACGGAGCCGGATGTATGTATGAACATATGTATGAACACATCCCCTCTTGCCTGGATTCCTTTCCCACTGAGGTCACCTCAGAGCACTGAGCAGAGTTCTCTGGGCTCTACAGTAGGCTCTCATGAGTTATCCGTTTTATACATGGTATCAGTAGTGTATATATATACTTCTTTCATTCAGCCAGGAAGACAGATGCCCAAAGAGATGAAGGCATTCTCCTCTGGCTGATCATGTGGGCAAGCTGGGCATAAGGACCAGGGATCTATTAATATTTCTGGGTGACAGACGCTCCTGAGATGCAGCCATGACACCTAAGGCTTCTGGACATGGGAGGCTCCTGCCATTTCCTTTCTCAGCACTGACCAAATACTCAAGGGTGCGAGCAGTCCTCTCCCATCAACTCCACTGTCCTCACAGAAATGGCATGAAGACGCTATGCTAAACTTAATTTCTTGTTTTCCAAGGAGCTGCCCCAGTTCAGTCTCTTCAATATCACAAGCTGCCATAACAACCTCTCTCCAAAAAACATGACGTCCCCCAGGCCCTGCTCTTGACCCATTGCTTGTCTCACTTCTCAAAGCTTCTTTGGGTGTGTTCACTTAATTACATGACTTGAAGGACCCGTCATGTATGCTGACGACATTCCCCAAGCTCAGATGCACAGACCCAGAACTGCTGGTGCTGAAGGACCCCGGCCCCTCAAGTGCCTGCTGCCAGCAGAGATGCCACTCCCACCATCTGAACCTGGAGAGGCTCCTGTGTTTGCCTCCTACCCACGTCCACCCCATCGCTGCACCAAAGTCCCCACACTGGTCATGCTGGTCTCGGCCCCGTCTCTCATCGAGTCTCACACCCTCCTGCGGACCAGCCTCAATCAACACACCCCACTGACCAGGTGCCCCGAGGTGAACCAGCTACTTCTTCCTATGGGCCCTGAGGGTCTTTACACTTCAGTCAGTGGTTTAGGGGGTTGTCTCCCCTCTACCTGGGCTGTGCGGAGTCCACAGCTGGGCATTTCTTGCACTCATACCAGGTATTTCTCAGAATTAGAAGTCTTTGAAAATGGAGATTCCATTCCTCCTTTGAAGAGGGAATCTCCCCAAGGTTTACACTGTACTATAATCAATCCCTATTCATCAATCTAACAGTATAAGCTGACATTCCTTATGTAGTTGGTGCCACACCAACTATATTTACATAAATATTCAGTCATTCATCTGACTAATATCTCCATAGGGACCTAGTCATATATATATGTACACACAGGCATACATCCATACTAAATATATGAGCATGTATATGAATGCAAATATGTGTAACTACATAATATATAAGTACAAACATAAATATATACATTTTTATACACATGTAATTATATAAATGCTTCTCCTGTCTGTATGCCTTCTGTGCTCTGATTGGCACGGACACAGAGATGAACACCTACACACACGCACATGCATGTGTTTGCACTGGGAATCCTTGTGATGTAGAATGGCACATTCATAGGTGCTCATAAGCATTTAAAGATACTTTGAGAGATAGATGTTCAGTCAAATACCATATCTATCTCTGATAATCTCACACAGAAAATAAATATTAGCCTCCTGGGACTTGACCTTGACAATTTCATCATTGTCAAACTAAAGGAAATTTGTATGAAATACCGAAAGGACCCAATAGTCTGCAACCCTGTGACAACACAGGAGACCCAGGATGGGCACCCAGCAGGAGCCCCTTAGTAACGAGGGGTCCAAGGTTGCTGCAGGGTGACTTTCAGTTCCCTGAGCCATAAATGGCTCCACTAGAACCTTCTGTAACAAATATCCTTGCCCCGACATGAGAGCGTCCTTAGTTTGTCCCGAAGTGTCAGCAAAACTGCACTTCTTTTGAAGCCTCTTCCTTTGTTTGTGGCAAGGCACTCATCTGTTACAGCAGGACTCACAGGAGCTGGTAAGCGAGGGGCTGTTCAGCACCACGGACAGAGGCGGCTACTTACTGTCACGTCTGGGCGTTACTCAGGCCGTCACACAGAAAGAGCTCCACTGCCAAAGTGAGAACATCGTTCGCCAGGTGACGGCTGTCACACTTCAGTTCCACCTGAATTGGTATCTTCTATTTTTTGACTTATCATAACCTATTTTCCCCCATTTTTGGCCTGTGTATGCAGTGGAAGAAGTTGAAAGGGACTTAAACCTACCTTAAAAACAAAAAAACAAAAACCACTACAATACTGTAAAGTAATTAGCCTCCAACTAATAAAAATAAATGAAAAAAAAAAGCTTCAAAAAAAGTATAGAGTCTTTAAAATGCTTCTGAATTTAGCTTGAATTTATTTTTCAAAGGGAACAAGTCTTTGTGATAGTTTAGACTGTATAAAATCTCTCTCTAAATTGGAGCCAAACATAGCTACAATGGAAGTCTTGTCGCCAGATCTGAGAAGCTGAATGTGATTTAAAATATGGGCACCCAAACCATACTCCATGCTGCACCCCAGTGCACAACAGTGTGAGTGGCCCCACAAATTCAGAGCACCTGCATGGTGAAGAGGCTGAGGAGGAACAGGTAACATCAATACTAAGGAACAGAGGAGGGGAAGAAGGGTGGAAGTCTGAGCAGCAGTTGATCCAGAAGCATCACCACTTCGCCTTTTCAGGAACACAACTGTGATTAGTAGGAAAACTGTTTTTCTACTTCCAGGTTTTATTGAAAATTTCTAGGACTCTTCCATTTTTAGGTTAGCTCTCTGCTTCATTTACCAACTTCATTGGGGCCACTTCCTGAACACTGAAGTGACCAAATGCTATGCAGTGATGACCAAGTGTTTAGAAGACATATAGAAATCCTACTCATAACACACTTAGAATATTTAGAAGGTCAAATGTGTTCATTTGAATTGAAAGGTAGTTATTGACAATACATAAGTAACCAGGAACAAATTTCAACAAAAGCTTCAATGTGGAAATTAAAAGTGTTCTGATGCTATTAGTAGGTCCATTTCCTAAATGACAGGGCCGTCACCTCTTAGCACCTCCTAGCACGGAACAGAAGCACCTACCCCCCAGGTTAAACCTGAACCACACCAGACCGCTCGGTGCTCACAGGCCAAGCCAGGCCCCTTCACCCGGGCCTCTGCACATGCTGAGGGGATGGAGTGCATCCTTCTGCTCCCCCTTTGAAAATGACTGCTCGTTCTTTTTCTTCAGTGATTTTTTTTTATGATGACAGATCTATTCAGATACCATTTGTGTACCATACAATTTTCCCACTTAATTCAATGATTTCTAGCATATTTACAGAGTTTCACGGCCATCACCACAATCAATTTTGGAGTATTTTCATCCTGTACCATTTAGCAGTCAACCTCCTGTCCCTCATCAACTCAGCCCCTGGAAGTCATGCCACTAATCCAATTCTATATAGATCTGCCAATTCTGACCACTTCATGTAGATCAGTTCTATAACATGTGGTTGTGATAGGTGATTGGCTTCACTTAGAAAAATGTTTTCAAGGTTCATCCATGGTATAGCCTGTGTCAGTACTTCCTTCTGTTTGGTTGTTAAATAGTATTCCATTTAATGGATATACCATGATTTATTTGTCCATTTCATGGTGGGCACTTGAGCTATTGATATTTTGGGCTATTATGAATAATGCCTCTATAAACATTTGTGAACTGGTTTTTGAGTGGACATATGTTTCATTTCTCTTGGATATATACCATGGAATGGAACTTCTGGTACTAGGCTAATCCTATGTCTAGCATTTTGAGGAAATACCCTCCTGTTTTCTGAAGTGGCTACACCATTTACATTCCAGTTCAGTTCAGTTGCTCAGTCGTGTTCAACTCTTTGTGACCCCATGCACTGCAGCACACCATTACCAATCCCAGAGCTTACTCAAACTCATGTCCATCGAGTTGGTGATGCCACCCAACCGTCTCATCCTCTGTCATCCCCTTCTCCTTCTGCCTTCAATCTTTCCCAGCATTAGGGTCTTTTCCAAGGAGTCAGTTCTTTGCATTAGATGGCCAAAGGACTAGGGTTTCAGTGTCAGCATCAGTCCTTCTAATGAATATTCAGGACTGATTTCCTTTAGGATTGACTGGTTTGATCTCCTTGCAGTACAAGGGACTCTCAAGAGTTTTCTCCAACACCACAGTTCAAAAGCATCAATTCTTTGGTGCTCAAACTTCTTTGCAGTTCAACTCTCACATCCATACTTGACTACTGGTAAAACCACAGCTTTGACTAGATGGACCATTGTCAACAAACTAATGTCTGTGCTTTTTCATATGCTGTCTAGGTTGGTCAACAAACTATGGAAAATTCTTAAAGAGATGGGAATACCCACCCACCTTACTTGCATCCTGAGAAATCTTTATGCAGGCCAAGAAGCAACAGTTAGAACTGGACAGGGAACAACAGACTGTTTCCAAATCAGGAAAGGAGCATGTCAAGGTTGTATGTTGTCACCCTGCTTATTTAACTTATATGCAGAGCACACTAAAGGTCCTCGTGTGCACAAGGTTCTGTCTGTGCCCTCCAAGAGCCTGCTTCCCAGTCCCGTGTAAGTTCTGTAATCAAACCCCACTGGCCTCCAAAGTCAAACCCCCTGGGGGCTCTCAGTCCCTTTGCCTGACCCCCAGGTTGGGAAATCTGTTGTGGTTCCTAGAACCTTCTTAACAGTGACAGAGTTTCTTTGGCATAATTGTTCTTTAGTTTGTGGGTCATCTGCTTGGCGGCTCTATGGAGGTTAACGGCAGCCTCCTCCGAGAGGCTCAGGCCACAAGCTGTGACTAGGTCTCCTGCACCCCGCCCCTGCCGTAGGCCACTGCTGACCCACACCTCGCAGGAGACACTCAAACACAGTCTGGCTCAGCCTCTGCCAGGTCTCTGGGTCCTGGTGTGCACAAGGTTTTGTTTGAGCCCTCCAAGCGCCTCTGGTGGGTCTGGGATTTGATTCTAAATGTGATTTCGCCCCCCGACCATCTTGTTGGGGCTTCTCCTTTGCCCTTGGATGTGGGGTATCTTTTCTTCGTGGGATCCAACGTTCTCCTGCCGATGGCTGTTCAGCAGTGGGTTGCAGTTTTGGAGCTCGTGCAGGAGATGAGCCCACGTCCTTCTATGCCGCCATCTTTCCGCCCGGTCCTCACAGCAGTTTATGAGAGATTCAGTTTCTCCACAGTCTCACCAGCACTTGTCGTTGTCTGTCTCTGATTGCAGTCATCCTAACAGGTGTGAAATGCTGTCCCATGGTGCTTTGATTTGCATTTCTCTGATGGATACTGATGTGAGCATCTTTTCAACTGCATATTTGCTCTGTGCACATCTCTTTTGGAGAAGTATCGATTCAAGTCCTTTGCTCATCCTTTTATTGGCTTATTGTCTCTTTTTATGGAGGAGTTCTTTGCAATTGCTACACATAAGTTCTTATCATATATTTAATTTGCAAACAACTTCCCCATTTTGTGCATTTTCTTTTCCCTTTCTTGATGGTGACCCTTAAAACACAAACATTTTTAATTTCAATGAAGTTCAACTAGCCTTCCCCCCCCACCCCACCTTCTTTGCTGGTGCTCTTGGTGTCACATCTAAGAAATCATTACTTAATCTAAGATCACAAAGATTTAAGCTTATGTTGTTTTATAATTTTAGCTCTTACATTTAGGTCTTCAATGCATTTTGAGTCAGTTTCTGTACATAGTGTGGTAGGGGCTCTACTTCATTCTTCTGCATATGAATTTTTAGGTATTCCACCACCATCTGGTGAAGTCCTAGTCATTCTTTAACATTTGTTTTAATTACCAGTTCTTCTAGGAAGTCAGCTTTAACTGCTCCACTATGAATTTATGCCTTTCCCCCCACTATTCATGTTTCATCTCTTTCACGTGGGACTTCAGAGGTGAGGACCTGCTCCCCACCATTTATTCCCTTCCTCATTTAACAATTTCCCAAATGTTTTATGCACTTGCTGTGTTGCTGGCCCCAAACCAAGTACTGGGAGTATCTTTTCAGGGAGAGACAAACATGCAAGCAAAACAAAATATGATAGTAAAAGGAAGTGAAAAATGGGAGAGTAACCTCTGAGTTTTCTAGAGGGGTGTGTGTGTCAGGAATAGCTCTGCAGAGACCAGAAAGACTGAGACGGTATTTGAAGCATTGAGGGAGGTTTCCATTCCTTCCTTCCTTCCTTCATTTATTGTGACCTCTCCCCCAGGGCTTACCTTAAGTGATAGCTGCTAAGTCGCTTCAGTCATGTCCGACTCTGTGCGACCCCATAGATGGCAGCCCACCAGACTCCGCTTTCCCTGGGATTCTCCAGGCAAGAACACTGGAGTGGGTTGCCATTTCCTTCTCCAATGCATGAAAGTGAAAAGTGAAAGTGAAGTCGCTCAGTTGTGTCTGACTCTTCGAGACCCCATGGACCCTACCAGGCTCCTCTGTCCATGGGATTTTCCAGGCAAGAGTACTGGAGTGGGGTGCCATTGCCTTCTCCATTAAGTGGCAGAGGTGTCTACAAATCAAGGAATCACAAGGATAAACAGAACACGTGAGCCATGACCCAAGCTCCCAAGGGCAGGTGTGAAGGTCCACACAGGAGAAGATGCCCTAACTCTGTAAGCAGGGATGGCTCCTTGAGGAAGGAGCTAGAGTGACATTTAAGAGGAAACAAGATACAGAGACATTGCAGGGAGAAGGAACATTATATAAGCAAGTGCTGTCAGCCACACAGGTAGGGTGGGGGAGCCTCAGAGAAATCACGGAGGTAACCAAGGCCCGGGGCCAGGTCCACAGTCGGGGCTGTGGCCACGGGTCCAGGCGTTGTCTCCTGTGCCCCGCACCGAGGTCTGAGCAGGCAGCGTGACGCAGTGGTTTGCTGGGGCCTCCCTCCCCGACCTGCACCACCTCCACTCTCCAGCATCCCTGAGACCTGCACCTCTCCCAGCCTCTGCCCACCACCACATGTGCCAGCCCAGCTCTGTGCCTGGGTCCCCAGAGCTCTGCCAACAAATTGGATAAACTAATTAGTACTTCCATGTTAATTAATTTTCTGTTGTTTATATAAGCTATGAGAGTTCTGTTCTTGTGATGGTCCCTTTAGGTAAGTTTATCTACAAACAAATTAAATCCCATTACACCAAATTACACTGGAATGTCAATCATCAGAGCGAGTCTTAAATGTGTGTCTTTCCCTGCAGCACCCTCAGAGGTAATCTCACACCATAAAGAAACACCTAAAATAGAGGTAACACTGGTAATAGATGCACGCTGTCATATTAAAACTTCAAAAAGATTTATTAGAAAAGTCATTTGAACACTGTGACAGCTGTATTTTTCTCTACATTCCTAAGTTGTGAAAATTTAATCACCAGAATTAACAGTATAAGTAACACTAAACTTTAAAATTGAACAAGGCCAATCTGAGTGTTTCCAGAATTGATTAGCTCTCTACCACTTACATGATTTTTGCCAGCTTAAATCTAAATCACACTCTTGTTCTGAGAAATTAAAATTATACAGTTAATGCAAGCACTTTCTATTAGTTAAAATAGAGTACTAAGTCCAATGCAGAAAAAAAGAATTCAGAAGCTGACTGGTTCGCACCACGGAGAGAATTACATCAGAGAACTCCCCAATGAGCCATATTCTACCTGCTCCTGTGTCCATGTAGGTAGGTGTCCTCAGGGGCAATCTGTAATAACTTCCAGGAAGAAATAAATAATGCTTTAAAATTGGAGGTAATTCCTAAACCCAGTACCATAAAAATCCAGTATTAAAAAAGTGTATGTACCACATTGGTTTATAAACACTGTGTTTCACTTCCCTGGTGGCTCAGTCGGTTGGTTAAGAGTCCACCGGCAATGCAGGAGGCCTCGGTTTGATCCCTAGGTCGGGAAGATCCCCTGGAGAAGGAAATGGCAACTCACTCCAGTGCTCTTGCCTGGAGAATTCCATGGAAGAGCCTGGTGGGGATAGTCCGTGAGGTCACAAAGAGTCGGACATGACTAAGTGACTGACTTTCACTTTTCACCACACTGGTTACGTCACCGTGTACTGACTCACTTGAGAGCATACATGAAGCTCCCACCGAATGATCTGCTTGTTCCAAGTGATGAGTTAATTCTCGTCATCTAAGATTTCCCTGCAGTCCACGGGGTCCCAAAGAGTCAGACACAGAGACTGAACGAGAGCAAAGCTTTTCCATCCACGACGCCCAACGAGACCAAAGTCCTTAGCCATCCCAGTCAGGCCCAGATTACTGAACCTAATTTTTTCTCTTTATCTTTTAAATTATGAAAGTATGATAACACATTTACAGGAGACTTGGAAAATATAGAACAAAGCTACATATGGTTCCACTATATGTTACAATTATTTTTAAGTAGCTAAATAAAGATTTTTAATTGGAGTTTCAATATCAAACTGAAAAAGTAATAGAATGGACAGAAAAGTAGAATGTATTAACAGTAGACCTGAAAAGCACTATGAACCAATTCAATATGATTAAGATTTATACAATTTTCACACAACAGCAGGGTACAAATTCTATTTGAGTTCCCATAGACTATAAACAGGAGACACTGGAACATATCCAGACACATAAAACAAGGTGCAAAAATTTCATGGTTTAAAGGTATTGAAATCATACAGAGTCTGTTCTCTTGTGACTGTGGAATTATGTTAGAGATCAATATCAAGAGATACTTGAAAAGGACTGGTGCTGAAGCTGAAGCTCCAATACTTTGGCCACCTGACAGGGTATACACCTGATGCTTGAGGGCAGAAGAAGGGGATGACAGAAGATGAGATGGTTGGATGGTATCACTGACTCAATGGATATGAGTTTCAGCAAGCTCCGGGAGACAGTGAAGGACAAAGCCTGCTGCAGTTCATGGTGTCACAGAGTCAGACATGACTTAGCGACTCAACAACAATAAATTTGAAAATAACCCACATATTTTCAGCACTGAACATAAGTTTAAACCTTGTGCACATACACTTGCATTTCTTATTTGGAAAATGAGGCCACACCCATCTTTACACCCCACTCGCTGGCCCAGAGCGGGTGCTCCATGAGTGTCACGTAAATGCTTAAGAAGAGCAGGAAATCACCAGCACCTGGTACTTTTCCTGCAACTCTGAGACCATAAGCTTTCTGAGAGTAGAAACCCTGTCTTACCATCCTTGTGGTTAATTCTGCCACCATAACACCTGAAAAGTACTGTCATTTTGATTAATTGATTAGCTTGAATCTGCCTTCAAATTAATTAATATCAGGAGAGCACACAGGAAGGAGAAACCAAGGCTGGTAAAGTAACACAACTGAAGTTAAGAAAATAGCCTCAGCACTTTTGGTGCCGAGGACCACACTCCTGCTTCTTTCCACCTCACACTTCACTTGCTGGGGAATGGAGCATGCAGGTGGTGCTCAGAGATTCCCTGCCCACGGTTCAGCTGGTTTTATTCTTAGAATTCCAACCAGTAATTATCCTGCTTCACCCAGGGAAAACCGAACAGTCACCACAAACTATCCACAGTCTTCACGGAGATGCTCTAACCACTGGGCCCCTGTGCACACACTATCCTCCCCTTGAGAATTCTCAGCCTGGGAACTCCAGCAAACCAGGCCCCTCCATGGCCTGGGCTGCACGTGGCTTTCAGCAAATCGTATTTTCCCTAATATCAGCCTGTCAAGAAGTCAGCTGATAAGCACGGTTGTATTACTGGGTCTCTCCTCTTCTGCTTCCAGAGAGAGAGAGGAAGCGGAGCTCAGCAGTTTCCTTCTTAGGCAATGATTTCTTTCTGTAAAATGTTGAGCTTTTAGTTGTGCTGTAGAGGAAAGAGAAATGTCATCCACTCACTAATTGGTTCAAAGTCACTCTCCTCCTTCCCACCCTATACACTAGTCGCTGTTACGTCTCACTGTGAAATGAAAAACAGCGTCTCTGTGTCGAATATGTCTCCTCTCTACCTTGATTTCTCATTACTTTCCATCAGCTAGGACAGAGTAGAGTTCACCCCCTAATTAGTTACTACTGTTGACTTCATTCTGATTATGTCCAATTCAAGGAAAATATGACCTTTTTCGAGGGAGAGAGAGAATGAAGTATGGGCAGTTATGAGAGAGGCGGAGCCTAAGGAGGGAATTAAATTTACAAAAAGTACTGGTGGCTCCAGGACACTGGGGGGAAGCCCAACTTGGGTAATGTGGATTATTCCAGAGCCCGCGCCCCCAGTCTGAAGCAGGCATGCCCCCTGCGGTTATTACTTCACATTTAGGGTGACCAACTTCTCCATGCGTATCTGAGAATCCCCACCTGACAGGACCAAACACACCTCTCAAGCCCCCATGGACACACACACACTGCAAATGCACTCCCTGCTGCTCACATGCACGCTCTGGAAACAGAGAAACAGTGAAGAGACTCCTGCCCTAAATGAGTAGGAAACCAGCGTCTAGAACGACGCACCGCCAGCCTCCTTCCTGGTGCTGTGGGCAGTGCGGATGCAGGGCGCCGCACACGAACCCACCCGGGAAGTTTCCCAGACGAGTCTCCCACAAGCCCGCACGCGGACCGCAGCCTGTCGGGAGGACCGCTAACAAGCACACTGATTTGAACTCACAGATTCTTTATCTTCACTCCCAATTAGATGTTCGGACCTTGTTCTTCTTTCTGAAGCTGAGACGCTCCACTGACGACCCTCTCACTCCACCCCCTGCGCACCACATTTTTATTAACGCAACAGTGTACCACCCCTTGATGATGGTACAGATGTAGCTTATTTTCCCTTTTGATTTTTGACAACTTTCATGAGGCTCTGAGAAGTTAGCAGGGGAATTTATGAGCAAGACTGTTATCTTGAAATGGAATAGTGCTTCACCTCTAAAGGTCTGTTCCAGTGAATCTGAGTCGGGATGGGGGGTGGGTGCACGGGCCCCAATTAACTTCAGACTGTGAAGACGGACACGGAAGGAGCAACAGCAGCAGATGGTTTTTAATTCATTAGAGAATATTATGTATAATTCAAGGCTAATTAAAAATCTTGACAGTAGGAAGAACAGCAAAGATTCATGTAGTCATTCACTCTGCACAGATTCATCGAACGTCTGCCATGCAGGTGCCGAGACTTGGTCCAGATTGCTGAGTGGAAGGAACACTGTCCTGTCACGGGGAGCCCAGCTGGCTGAGGGCACACGCAGTGCGGTGCCCAATCCTCGGTGAAGGCAGGTCCCCTCCTGCCCACAGCTCCAGATGCAGCCCTGGGGACACAGTGACCTTGGGGTGTCAGACGGAAAGAGCCCCGAGCTAGTTCTCAAGGACATGGGGACATCTCATCACAGGCAGATGCTGCTTGGTCTTATTTGTGGAATTACAGTCAGAGTGACTCCAGAAAACAAAAAAAGCAAACTTCCAGGCTCAGCATCATAGGTGATTTCTCACTTATTTTGCAGTAATTGTGGGCAAATCAACCATTTCTTTTCATCTGCTACTTTTCATGAGAGCAGAGCCAACAGGTGGAGGGGAAGTGATGCGAGGAAACAATGTGTGATGGGAAAGTTCTGCTCTTCAACCCAGCTGTCCTGACTCAGGACAAGACATGGGAACATTCTGCTTGCTAACCCATGCTCTCCTGCCACTCAGGATGAGACACTGCGGGTTGTGTCAGCCTGCCCGCCCCGCACACAGGCCCTGCTCTGTGCTTCCCGGGGGCCCCGGCTCCCCGGGACCACACGCACCCCTGTTGGCTAAGCCGTAACACATCTGCAGAGGTGGGATCACTCCAGTCACAAGAACACGGCCTTGTAAACCTGGAATCTTGGCCCTCCACTGCCCCGACGCCAGATCAAACATGATGTCACATTTTACAGTTTTTAAAGACCTTGAACCAATAAGATACACAAAACAGCAGCAGGCAAGGGGAGGGTTTAATTTTCAAAACTTAACATGGTATTCAGCAGTACAGAAGTTGACTAATTGAATTTACTAAACAAAACCAACTCACTGAAGAAATAGTAACTGAACACATAAGGTGCCCAGCAGGGAGTGGGGCAAGATGCACGTGGCGAATGACAGACTCTCTCCCCGTGTCTCTGAAGCTTAGACTTCAGGACAGGGAACAGGAGCAAACAGTGAGCAGCGGGGCCGTGAGACAGAGGAGCTCCGGAGCACCCTGGGGGAGGGGCGAGGAGGGAGGGGTGCCAGGCACCGCCCCCTTCAGGACACAAACCCACATGTACTGTACGATGTGCTGTGCATGACACGCACACGCGTACAGACGTGCTGCCTACAACACGGCATGTGTGTACAGACCTGCATACACACAGGGTACACATATGCACACATACCCTCAGTGTACACAAGTGGACACCAGGTACCTCTGCAGACCTCATGCACGCACACCTAACATCTATAGTGTACATGTGCACACATACACACACATGCACGTATGTGCATTCCTGTCCTGTCTCTCAGCGGTGGTATCTAAGATCCTATGAATGAAGTCACCTGTTCAGTTATACACAACCAGTGGGAGGTCTGACCCAGATTCCAGCCCAGTTCTACTGTACTCCATGACTTGGCCTCAAAGCTCACTAACACTCATGTTCCCTCTCTAGCTCCTAGCCACCCCTGTCTCTTCCACCTAATGGCTCCGTGACAGTCTCTGCCCGGTCATGCTGGTCTCGGAAGCTGGTCAGACTCTGTATTTCTTCCTGACGTTTACTTCCCGTCTGCACGTAAGACAGCACAGGGCACGCAGGAGAAGCCACTCTGCGGATGCTGAGATGTCCTACAACACGCGTCAGCCGCCCCGCCCCTGGACAGCGGTCCAGCCCCTTGGGTCCAGCCCCTGGACCCAAGCTCCCTGGACAGCGGTCAGCGAGGAGGGCTCAGAGACGCAGTCTGCGCCACCCACTCCCTGAGTCAGAACCCACATCTCAGTGAGACCCCTGGTGACGGTCAAGCACGCAAGTCTGAGAAGGACTGATCAGCTTGTGTCTTCAACTAAAACAGAAGCCTTTTTAGAGTCGACAGGATTTTTGACACTTGAAATGCACACTCTTAGTGACAGGTTTACAGGGTGAGCATAAAATTTCCAACACAAACACAATGACTCCCTACGTAACTGAGTGGCACATAAACTGCCATCTCGGCCAGCTCCCTAGACTCACACAGGTGAGATGCAGAACAACAACTCTCGGGAACGCTGACCATGAGAACAAGGATGCTGCTCACCACCGGGATGTGAGCGCCATGGACACAGCCGGTGCCTGTGGTGAGGACAGCGCTGGAGTGAGGGGGTGACGCAACCCTGGCTCTTGGCTCTGTGTCCATCCCTCCTTCCCTGGGAACACGACTCTCCCTGTGGCAGGAGGGGCATCTCCCTGAGGTGGTGGGAGGAGGACAGTCCATCCAAGACGCTTAGATGCATCTCTGCAGGCCTGTTCGGAGCAGCTCAGGGCGGGTGAAGCACACAGAGGTGAGAAGCCACAAACACCGTCAGGGATGCCTCGTGGCCCCCTCCATGCTCACAGCAGCACTGCTCACCCTGCCCCAGTAAAGCAGCAGCCTAAATGTCCATCAGTGGATGGACGGATCAAAAAGGCACGCACATGTTACACACACACACATATACAATGGAATAGTACTCGGTGATAAAAAAGGGAACCCAACCACTTGGAGTAACATTGAGGGCATTATGTTAAGTGAAATAAGTCAAACAAATAAGAAAGACAAATACTGTATGATCTCACTTATATCTGGGATCTAAACATGCATGCACATACATTCTGTGTGCAAATACCCACAGAAAAGAGATGAGGCCTGTCACCAGAGGTGAGGACAGCTGGGGCTTCTGGAGGGAGGAGGCCAAACTCCCAGTTGTGAGAGGAACAAGCCCAGGCTGTAACTCACAACACAGTGCCTGGAACTAACACTGCCGTGTGACGAGCGACGGTGACAAGAGAATAAGTCGTCTCAACCACAAGGAGAAAATGTTTCCTCCTTTGTTCTTCTTTCTTGTCTCTTTACTGTATCCACGTGAGACGAGGCATGTTGGTGAACTTGCTAAAATCATTGCACAATGTCAAATGTGAATCCAACCGCCATGCTGTACACCTTAAACTTATCTGGGGATCTGTCCACCATTTCCCGATAAGTCTAGAAAATGGATAAAAGCACTGCAAACCTGAGTCTGGGATCCCTGATGTCAGTGTGTCTCTGAACAACACCCCAGTCCTGAAGGTCAAGGTCATGCACCTGCCTGAGGCCTCTCTCCCCCACGCCTGCTCCACGCCTCCGGGAGGTGGAGCCTGGGTGTGTGTGGGGAGCCACACCACCGGAGGCTCTTGCGCGGCCTGGGAGGGTCAGGCGCTGGGAGAACTGGGCGAGCCGGCTCACGAACAATTCACCTTCCAGCGACTCCATCCCTCAGGAAGGAGGACCCAGACGGGGGCTTTGTGATGAATACGCACCGGGGTGAGTGGAAACACTGTGTGTTTCTGGGAACTGCCCTTGAGGAAACAAAGTGGACACGGCCGTCTTGACAAGCGCCAGGAGAAAAGAGGTGGGGCCGTGCTCAGTGACTGAAGGACGGACAGCTCTGGAGCGAGACCGGAAGGCGCACAAGTCCCCGCTGGGGCCTGGGGTGCGAGAGGACGACTCGGAGAGACAGGAGCAGGAGAGAGCCGCAGTGCCCAGGGCCCCTCCGACCGCCCCCGGCCCTGTGCTCAGCCTCGCCCACCGGCCCGCCGGGACAGACTGCAGCCCCCGCCCCACTCACATGGTGAGGACATGAGGATTAACGTGAGTAAGATGGGAAGAGCCTCCGGGGCCTCGTCTGCACGGACCAGGCTCCCCCAGGACAGGGCTGTGGTCTGCAGGCTGTCAGGCTGTTTAACCTGGGGCAGGTCAGGGGGCCCTCCAACACCCTGTCCCCTCTCTTCACCAAATGGAATCTAGCAGCACTTGCTGTCCACACACGCCTGCACCCTGGACACAAACACTCAGCGAGGGTGCGAGCCGAGAACACCCCGGGGAGCTGGACTCTTCATTGCACAGGAGGAGAGGGAGCCTGCTTCCTGGCACTGATCGGATCGCGGCCACTGAGGGTCTTCAAGGTGGTTTTCCCAAGGTCGCATTAATCTCCTGAAGCCAGACTCTGAGTCTTCCAACCTGGAGGCCTAAGAAACCGCGTCTGTTCACCTCGACTCTGCCACACACATATCTTCACTGCCTTCTAGTAGTTCATGCTTCATCTGAAATTTTAACACAGTGTCCACTCATTTGTAATGTGTGCTCACTTTCACAGTCCTGAAGTCTATTTTTCTACTAAGTAGGAAAAAAAGAAGTTGCTACACAAATTAACAGCCAAGACATATTACAAAGGAAAAGCTTAACCCTCTCAAACACTGCAATGTATTTATTTTCTCATTAAAGCAGGTTCCTGAATGACATCTATTTAGCCAGGCTTTTAATTATCCCCCCTTAGAGTGAACACATTAAAATTACATTTCTGTAAAACCACTCAATCGTCCAAAATTATTGTCAGTAATTCAAACAATTGTTTCTGCGTGTCTACCTGTAATTATCTCAGAGTCTTGCTGTCTCCATGACTTATAGTCCTTCTGAAGTGAACAATCTCAGAATGTGAAACGTCACCTTCAGTCTGTCATCAAATCTGTTCACAAACGTCTAAGAAGCAAACCTGATACTCAGGTCTGATGAGAAGCCCACACTCAGCACAAAATCTACACAAAAGCTTCCAGGTTCAAGCATCATTTTCTGTGTTCAAACAAGCTGAATCACCACTCCTCTGGTTCTCCTCCTGAACTTCACCGTCCAGAGAAAGGCAGGGGCAGGCCGAATGTTCGCTGGGATCAGTTACACATTTAACCCCCAAGGCAGCGCACGTCAGGACCTGGTCACAGCCAATCATGATGTCCGAGCAGAGGCTCAGGGACGCTGAATCAACGTCCCAGGTCACAAAGTTGAGCTCAGGCCTGCTGTGCTCCAAGTGAGGCTGCAGATTCAAATCCACATGTGCTGTTGACAGTTCCGTGTCCTCTGAGCCACTCCACCCCTGGCAGAAAGCAGTGAGAGCCAACCCAGCGGACGTCATGTGAGAGAGGCTTGAAGGAAACCACAGAAGGCCAGCACCCTGTCCGAGTCCAGAGGTGCCTGAGCTAGTGCTAACAGGCCCTCTGAGAGCACTAGTTTGACGTGTGGACAGGGTTTTTAGTTACAAACTAAATGAAAATGAAACAGCAGCAGACCTGTCTGAACCACAGTCCGCATTCTTCAATAGCAGCCGCGGCGTGAGCACCCACGTCCTCCTTACTCCTGACACATGGACGCCCGGTGGTACCCTCGAGGCCGCGATGGTCATTGCTTCGTGTCCAGGTCCAGTGGCCACAGCTTCCTGCTGCTTCCTTAACTGGGCTGAAGGCGCCCTTCGGTCAGTAACCCCCATGGTGCTCACTGGGCCATGGCGTCCAGCACAGTGCTCTCAGAGAAGCTTTAATCCATCTGTGGATTAACCGACTGGCTTTGTCATACAGGAAGGCACATGCTATCTGAAACTATTTTGCAAAGTTCAGCAGTAAACCAGTAAACAGTCCTCTACCCGAGTGACTGTGTTCCTCGGAAGCATAGCTGGGGAGACTCTGCGTTCACCAATGATGACCAGTGTGAGAGTCACTGGGTCTTCAGGGGAGGAAAGCGGGGTGCCCGGCACCCAGCAGCACCCAGGTTCCCAGGGCAGGGGAGGGCGCAGTTCCGCGACTCCTCCCACGGTGCCTTCCCAAGCGCTGCGCTAATGTGTTCGCTTCCCTCTGCCCCACACTGTCCACTGATGAGTGCCAGCAAAGCCCAGGAATGCCAACCATCAGAGGAGTGCCGGAGTGAGCTGCCATGCCCTCCTCCAGGGGATCTTCCCAACCCGCGGATCGGAGCCCCGTCTCCTGCGTTGGCAGGCGGATTCTCTACTGCTGAGCCACCAGGGAAGCCCCCTTTCTCTTCAAATTCCTTCAAATGGTATCATGATAACGCTTCTGTTAGTCATTAAGACAGTTTAGGCTGTCTTCCCTGAGTCCCACAGTTCAGAACCAGCAGAGTGGAAACAACTCTTCTTTACATTAAGTGTTGTGTGTGGGGGGAAGGTTTAGTGACTATGGAGTCACCCACTGGTTTTGTGATGACGTTTCTCCTCCAAACATGTCATCTGAAGACCCAGTGTCTCAAATGTTAACACCCCTCCTCGCTCTGGAATCTGAATCTCCATGCAGGTTCCTGCTTTTCCAACATTCATTAGGTGTCATCCTCGCTTTCAACACTGGATGAGGTGTCTGCCCAGGTTTAAACCCTGGGTAAAATTAATTCAAACACTTTAAAATGTTCTACAAGTGACACAAACAAGGCAATCTGTGTGACTAAGAGAATCCGGGGCATCTATATTTGGAGTTTGGTTTTTTTTCTCTAACAGTTTGGAGTGACAAGTTAGTGGTTGCTAAGAAAGGCACATCCCGAGGACGGGCAGGGGACTCCCCAAAGCCTTCCTTCCGAGCGGGGATGGGGCGCCGACAGTGCAGACATGGAAGCAGAGGGTCCTGGCCGCCGCCTGCTGAGGAGCGCTCGCTGGGTCCCGCGGGTGTGCGGCCTGAGTCACGGGCCTGCCCAGAGGGCTCTGAAACCCACGAGGCAGATGGCACAGGAGGCCCATGCCATTCCTGCCCGTGCTTCTACGTGACAGGGAATACGTGCCTGTGCTGTTCTGGTGATGCAGAATCGTTGCTCCCAGGGCCGCCTGGAGCCGCCCGCAGCCCAGGGAAGCTCAGCCTCGCCTCCGCACTCCTGCTCCTCCACAGAGACCCAGGTGCCTGCTGTTTGGTGAGCGGCCCCCGTGGGAAGGGTGCCAGGCAGGGCTGGGGACAAACTTCAGAGACGGCTCTCCAGGGCTGCTGACAGGTGGTCCAGAACAGGCGTGAGGCCCCACTGGTCATGAGAAGACGCAGGACAGTCGTGACCTGGGTCCTCCCCACCTGCGCCCGAGACTCCAGGCGAGCTCAGCCCCTCAGGGCGCAGCAGGTGACAGCTTCTGACCACTGCGCATGTTCACAGGACGCCTCCCTTGTGGCGTGGGTAGGATCAGAGGAACCTCAGTGTCCCTCTCCCAGGAGAAGGAGTCACAGGCCTTCCCTCTCTCAGGGCACCCTGAAGCCCAGGCGGGGTCAGGGCTGCAGGAGTGGCCGCAGAGCTCTGACCATGCGTCAGCCGTGCTCACTTGTGAGCTGAGACCGTGACCTACTGCAGAGAAGCTCCGGGCACCCGCGTCTGGGTCACAGCCTCCCACCCCTGGGGCAAGGCTGACCCCAGTTACAGTCAAAAGCACCAACGTGCAGGTGGTCCATACAGGAACTCTGCCGCTGCCCCAGGGTCCCCAAGTTCCCAGATACCCAGCACCGTGGACCCCAGATAAACAGGGGGCTCCTCCTCACAGGCTGTACATTGTCACCCTGCTTGTTTAACTTATACGCAGAGCACATCATGAGAAATGCTGGACTGGAGGAAGCACAAGCTGGAATCAAGATTGCCGGGAGAAGTATCAATAACCTCAGATATGCAGATGACACCACCCTTATGGCAGAAAGCAAAGAGGAACTAAAAAGCCTCATGATGAAAATGAAAGAGGAGAGTGAAAAAGTTGACTTAAAGCTCAACACTCAGAAAACTAAGATCACGGCATCCGATCCCATCACTTCATGGGAAATAGATGGGGAAACAGTGGAAACAGTGACAGATTTTACTTTTTGGGGGGGCTCCAAAATCACTGCAGATGGTGAGTGCAGCCATGAAATTAAAAGACGCTTACTCCTTAGAAGAAAAGTTATGACCAACTTAGACAGGATATTAAAAAGCAGAGACATTACTTTGCCAACAAAGGCCTGTAGAGTCAAAGCTATGGTTTTTCCAGTAGTCATGTATGGATGTGAGAGTTGGACTATAAAGAAAATTGAGCACCGAAGAATTGGTTCTTTTGAACTGTGGTGTTGGAGAAGACTCTTGAGAGTCCCTTGGACTGCAAGGAGATCCAACCCATCCATCCTAAAGGAGATCAGTCCTGGGTGTTCATTGGAAGGACTGATGTTGAAGTTGAAACTCCAATACTTTGGCCACCTGATGCAAAGAGTTGACTCATTTGAAAAGACCCTGATGCTGGGAGGGATTGAGGGCGGGAGAAGGGGATGACAGAGGATGAGATGGTTGGATGGCATCACCAACTCAATGGACATGAGTTTGAGCAAACTCTGGGAGCTGGTGGTGGACAGGGAGGCCTGGCGTGCTGCAGTCCATGGGGTTGCAAAGAGTTGGACACGACTGAGGGACTGAGCTGAACTGAACCTCACAGGCTGCTGTGATTAGTATTAATAAATGAGAAAAGACATTCCCAGGGCTTGGAACCCTTCCTGGGCTACTCACCATTTGCAATTATTTTTAGTAGCTCACTCTACAGATCAACTCTTAGAGCAAATATTAGTATCAAGAAACATACTTGTGCACACACAGCGAGCACTGCCAAAACTGTCATCTGAGCACAGATAACTGTAAGCTAATCACCAATTAGCCATGTTCTCACTGTCATTACCTTACTATTCCATGAACTGAAATTCTTTCCACTCCTCTTACAAGTGACCATCTCCTCCAGCCTCACTGCCCCTGCCATGAGGGGCCCTTTCTCACTCCATCCCCAGATCCCGAGTCCCTGCTCACAGCTCATCCTCTTGTGCCCATTGCTGACGTACAGAAGGGCCCGGGGCCCAGCCCCGTGGCAAGCTCAGCGAGTCACGCAGAGCAAGATTTGGGACGCCACAGCCCGCACCTTACAGCTCAGACGCTCCCTGCTCTTCGTGACAGTCACACGACTCGGACGGCGTCTGCATGCACCCAGAAGCGCCCTGTGCCCTTCAGGGTCTGAGCTCCAGGCCCCCCGCCCCCGCCCCCGCCAGTGCTTCACTCTGCCAGGCTGCCTGTCTCCTCACCGCGTCCTGCTCTTTCCTACCGGCCGACACCCGCCCCACGGTCTGGAAGTCCGGCCTCACCTTGTGTGGGGCGCCTCTCCTGGCTCAGTGCACTCCAGGAGCTCATCACGAGCTCCCCGACTTCTAGCGCCACCTTCTATCTCACTTGGCTTTTAAGGTTGTGCATATTATTCTCCCAACTAAACTGGAAGATCCATGGAGGATGAGAACTTGCCCTTTAAAAGTTGTTAAACAAAACAGTTATTTATATACATGTGTTTATACATTATATTTATTATATATACTATTATAGATAATGTTTCTTCATACAAATACTACATATTTCTATACTTTATTTAATACATATGCATTTATATAAAGTGCCCCAGACTATTAGTTTGCTTTCCCAGAATAATTTCTCAAGGCAAGTCGCCTGGGAGCTTTCTGGAGTGGCACATAGGCTACCTGAGAATAAGCCAGGTCACAAGCCCACAGAGTGTGAAAACAATCTCGTTTAAAAGATGTTTACAGAATGTGTGTCAACTAGGGCTGGTGTTAATGGCACTGGGTCAGTCACGTTACATGATGTCGCTGTGTTTACACTTGTGCCCAGAACAACCTGGCTGCAGAGGTGCCGGGCTTTGAATTCCAGATCAGAGCTGAACATCTGGGTCCCCTCCGGCACACAGTAGCGTGCTAACCCTTCTCCAGGACAAGATGGATGTGCATTCCACGTTGGCAGTGGGAGCATCTGGCAGTTAGGTGCATAAGCCTCGGGTCCTCTGTCTACCTGAGGACGTGTTCCCAGACCGTCAGTGCTCCCTTCTGGGATGTTCACCGAATGTGTCAACCTGCCTGGTTGGGAGGGGCCCAGATGTTGGGTCGGGCATTCTGGCTTTGTCTTTGAAGGTGTCCTCAGAGGAGATGAACACTTCAACAGGTAGGCTGAGTCAGCAGGTGGCCTTCCTGAGCAGGTGGGCCTTGTCCAATGAGTTGCTGGCCTGAGCAGAACAGACCACTGACCTCTCCAGTAAGAGAGGGCCTCTCCTGATGGCCTCCCTTTGAGCTGGGGAGGCAGCTTTCCCTGCCTTCAGACTCAGGATGAACGCCAGCTCTTCTGAGTCTGGCCGGCAGCCTTCAGCCTGGGTCACAGCACCGGCTGCCCCAGGGCTCCACCTGGACGGCTCGCCCTGCATGTCTCAGGCTTGGCAGCTCCAGCTCCTTGTGATGGTTCTCCCCCCGTGACTGTGCAGCCAGCCCTCCTACGGCTCCTCAGGGGCACCCGTGCTTAATCTGCTGGCTGTAGCGGTCCCGCATGCTGGCCCTGGGGCCCCAGGTCAGGACTGCAGCTCCACGTCCCTACTGCTCACGCGCAGCCAGCGTCCAGCACCCAGAGGCGCCCGGCACCTCAGCAGACGTGGGCCTGGACATCAGGCCTGTGCGCTGCTGGGACGTGTCCTCTCACTTTCTGCTTCTCGGCCTGGGTGAGACACCCACCCCCGTCCACGTCTCCCTGCACTCAGTCAGGCCTCAGCTGGTGGACGCCAGGCCCTCTGGTGGCGCCCAGCATGGGGGGCTCACCCTGAAGCACCTGCTGGGAACCTGTGAACAGCAGGGATCGTGCGTGACTGCGCACGTCCTGTGGAACTGTGGGACAGGCACGCTCTCCCAGAAGATCCGCTCCTGGACTGGAACCGTCCCTCGGGGTGGCTCCTCCCCCAGTGTCTGAAACGTCATCCTCCTGGACAGGTTCCGTGAACCCAGGCCCGAGGCCTTCTCGGCACCTTCGGTCACTCGGGAGTGCGTGTTCTCCACATGTGTGAGCCGCTGTCAGCGAGTCCTGGACACGGGCAGCAGCCACACGTCCCAGTCCACAGGGAGGATGCTGAAGCTGCTGCCGCGGGTGGGGGACAGACGGCCGGCGGCCGCACTCTGGGGCCGGGACGTCCTGCAGTGGCTTCTTCCGTGGCCACCCCCGCCACAGTGGGGCCCCTTCTGCTTCCACATCGGGGTGGCGCTATGTCCTACCCTCAAGAGCTGGATGAAGCCCTCAGAGCTCATGCCCATCTCTCTGCAGAACTTACGCAGCAGCTGCAATGCCCTCCACACTATGCACGCAGCAACGACACGTCCTCACACTAAACCATGCTGGTTCATCTCCACGAGGGGCTCACGGACTTCGCTTCCAATGGCCGAGGCTTCACCTGAGGAACAGTGAGGGAACTTTCTGGAATGTAGACCAGTTTCTGAAATGTGGAAAGGTTCTCTGTCTTGACTGGTGCCCAAGCTACACAGAACGCACACCTGGTATGTGGGCATTTTCTGTACGTAAAGTATACATCGAGAAGGCAAGAAATAACTTGGCTTTATGAGAGAAATAAATTATAATTTGTATCCTTATTAGTTAAAAAAAAAAAGGGCGGTTTATGTACTGGGAAGGCATAGCTGTTTTGATTTATTCATTCAACTTCATGGAATTGTTAGAAACATAATAGGAATACTCAATAACATCTTAGAAGTGTTTCTCCACTCAAATAAAAACAAATTAGATTATGTCTTCACTTTAATTGGCTAGTATCAAACACCAAATATTTAACTGCATTTACTCAAACAATAATCCAGTATTTATTCCTAGTGGAATGCTTTAATTTCCATCTACTAGTCTTTTTGTTTCCCCATCATTATTTGTGCACTGCAGCTAGTGTTACATACTGAATACTCTTCAATCCATTCTTGGCAATCACTGGGTATACACTTAAGGGTATGCTGTGGAGGCTAAAATACTTTTCCTGTTTAGTTCAAAAAATTTATACTCACATTTAGATTTCATAAAAATGTGACAACTTTGCATAAGTATATATTAATGCAGCAATGCTATTCTAGTATCATTTAACATGTAGATCGAGTTTAAACTGCGATTGCTGCACACACAGAAAAACCGCCTTATTTACAACAATGCATAGGCAATGAGGAAAGTTTAATTACTCAGTGCCATATTTATTTTACCTTCCTGAATTAAAAGGAAAATTTAACACACTAATTTTCAGTATTAGTAGTACTAAATAGAAACAGTCAAGTTTGGGCTCCTCCCATTAGGCCACAGGCCTGGCCTGGCAGGGGGTGTGCAAAGTCTTGGCGTGGGTGGCGCTTGCAGGTGCCGGAGCCAGGAGCTCGAGGGCTGGGCGCCCAGGCGCCTGCTGACTCCTCTCCAGGGCGCTCCACGTGGCCAGGGCAGTTCACGGGGACTGGTCGCAGAGGCCGAGCCCGGGGGAAAGCTGAGCTCCCTCGGGGTCCACCTCTGACTTCTCTGAAGTGGTAAGTCATCATTTCTCCCAAATTGCAAAGTGGAAACAGTATCCACATATGTTTACTTTCTTTGGGCGCTTAAGGGATTAAAGAAATTAAGTCCATAAAACACTGCCGGTGGGGGGGGCGGGCGGGGGGGGGGGTGTGGGTGTCTGATGATACTCAAAGGGTATAGAAAAGTCATCTTTTATTTCTTTTAAAAACCTGTGTTTGTGTCTGTGTGTCTGTGTGTGCATGTGCGTGTGTTTCTGCCTGTGCATATGTGTTGTGCGTTGTGTGTGCGTGTGTAACCTTCACTCCTGACGTGAGCTGGCAGTCACTGCAGAGACGCAGTCTACGGGGACCTGGCGCAGGTGAGATGCAGACCTGAGCCCAGGTGGGTGGCGAGGCGGGTGCAGACCCAGCCCCGAAGGCAGAGGCCGGGGTGGTGGGCAGACCACACCCCTGATTGGAGGTGCCGGTCGCTGGAGGCCACGAAAGTCAGGAGGCTCTCCTGCTGGTTCTTCCCGCGGCTGTGGGAACACGGTCCAAGTATCAGCGGTCAGAAAGGTGGCAGGGGGTAGGGCAACCTTTCCTGGCATTGACTGAGTCACAGTGAGACTCCTCCTCACAGCGGAAGAAAACCCAACCCCCATGTTGCTGAAACCCCACCTCGTGTGTCTCCCCCAGACAACTCAGGGCGGGCTTGAATGTGCTGCATTCGTCTTTGAGACCCACAGGGTGGAGCCATCGTTCACAACCACCTGGAGAAGAAACGCCTGACCTCACCCACACATCATGGTCCTCGAAACCCCATGTGAGACGGGATGCTATACTCATCACTGATCAGGCCTGACCGACATGGGATGGGGCAACAGGCACCAAGCTCTGAGTGAGCTTGTTACAGGTGCAGGAAAACCTTCCCTGCTGCCAGCTCTTCCTGGGAGGGGAGATATTTCTTCACAAGAAACGAGCAACTCCAGGCCTGCAAAGGTCAAGAGCAAACGCCACAAAGTGTGTGCTAAGTCCCTTCCGTTGTGGCCAACTCTTTATGACCCTATGGACTACAGCCCACTAGGCTCCTCTGTCCATGGGATTCTCCAGGCAAGAACACTGGAGGGGGTTGCCATGAGCTCCTCCAGGGGATCTTCGTGACCCAGGGATCAAACCTGCATCTCCTACAGCTCCTGCATTGCAGGTGAATTTTTTACCACTGAGTCACTGGGAAAGCCCGACCACAAAGTGAGAGCTCTGTAAATCACCTTGGGGAATGTGCCTGCAGACGTGAGTAGGAACAAACGAGCATCTTCCTCAGACCCACTCGCCATGGCTTTCAGGGGTCAAGCAGGTCTCGACTCTCTGAGGAGTCCCTGGGCCCCCCCAGTGACCACACTGACAGCCCCCCGCAGGGCCTCAGCCCCCACCAGCCCACCTGAACCCGCTCGCCTGCTGCGCCAGCGAGGCGTCCGTTACTGCTCCTCAGGGCTTTGCCTGCGCTCTCTGCCTGAGATTGAAACGTGGTGAAAACAAACGCTAGCGAAGATTTAAGACACAAATCAACAGAGCCACACCACAAGAAGCCCACACAACACACACGGTGCCCTGCCTGGAAGCGGGGTGACCTGTGTGTGGACCTGGGTTTGTGCAAACCTCGGCAGGAGGGTCAGGAGGCTTCCAGACGAGGTGGGTGTGCCATGACCAGGGGAGCACACGTTTTCTTTCTGGAGAAACTGCTAACACACCCAGTTCACTGATATAACTCCTTCCCTGAACAGAACAGTACTCCAGCAACACATGGGGAGGAGATAAATAAACATGTGTCTTCAGCAAAGAATACAAAATATAGTACAACTGAGGGGCATGTGGACACAGCCGCAGAGGCTCCCCACCTGCGGGGCGCTGACCGCCCACAGGGATGAGGACTTCCAGACCAGACGCGTAACCATACGTGTGCTTCTCCAGAGGAACACTGCGTGCTGCATAGGTGAGCGAGCAGGGCCCTCTGGGGCAGGAGAAGCGGCGGACACGCCTCACGTCGCGTGTGGTCTCAACCCCACACAGGAGGACATCTGTGTGTGCCCTGGTGCACAGGCCGGGGAGGCCCAGAAACACCTTCACACGCACCAAAGCAGACGCTCCCAGGTCTGGAGACAGGAGTGGGGCGTGCAGCGGGGAGCCTGGATGAATTTAGTAGGAAAACTGAATCTCGGTGATTCAACTCAAACTCTCTACTATTGGCGGAATATGTTAGTGGAGAAAAGAATAGGGTTTTCATTCTCAGGGGAGAGGAAGAGACGTTGTTTACACTTACGCATAAGAAGAAGGTCGGTGGGCACAGGGCTCTGGGGGCTGGCCTGCAGCAGCCTCGCCGCTCACCTGTACCCCCACCCACAGAGGACACCCTGCAGCCTGTTGCCCAGGAGGCTACTGCAGACTTGGAGCCCCAGACCAACGAAAACTGATTCCACACCGGCCAGCCTGAAGAATCCCACTGTTACAATGATCACAACAAACTGACGTTCCTGACACGTTCAGTCCAGCGTAAGTATTAGCTCAGCCTGGGTCACTCACAACCGCCTGACCCCCAGGGAGCGAGGCTGGCGGACTGTGAGTAACTGCGTGCGTCCCCACACCAGCTCCAGAGGGACCGTCACGGCACGCTGCCCCCGGACCCTCTCGTGACTTTTCCTCTTGCTCGGCCACTCTCTGCAACGCCAACGGGGCTGTGCGCACCCTCCTCTAAGACGAAAACTTCCCGGCCGGAAGAAGTGCAGGAGACAGAGAGGAGCTGCCGCTCTCAGGACCGGGCCCGGCTGTGCTGTGCCCGGCCTGGTGTCCACTGAAGCGGGCTTGACTTCACCAGGAAGATGCTGAGGTTTCCCCGAGGCCCCTGGATCTCAGGGGACAAAACCTCTGAGAGAGGGATTCCTGCGGGGTTGATGCAGCTGCCGTGTCTGCTGCTGTGCTGCTTTGTCACATGTCAGGAGGCTTCTGTGACTCTTTATTTCTTCCTTCAAAACTCACAACCAACTCAATACCATTCTCCATTCATGAAAAACTATGAAGCCGCTCTTGTCTTTACCAGAGACCATTTTTTTAACCTGAGAGATTAAATTGTTATATGATGTCAACAGGGGACTTAATGCTACCAGAAAGAAGAAAACAATCGAAAAATAAACAGCAGCGATTGCAGAGACATTTCTCATGAGTGCTCCATAAAAACTGTCAGCATAACAAGGCGATTTCACATAAAAAGAGGGTGGGAGACTGTCCCCTCCCCACCAAACAGAACAGCGTCGTTGAAGACACCCGCTGTCCCTGCGGGGCTGCAGAGGGCGGCCTCTAAGAGCAGGAGTCAGACCGAAGGGGCACCGCACCCCAACGGCCGCCAAGCCAGGCGGGCGGTCCTGGCTGCAGAGAGGCTGCGGGACGGATGCTGGCGGCCGCTGCCTCTGGGGCCTGGGCGTCTGCGGGACCCAGGGTGGAAGCATCAGGATGGAGATGTGCTGCCCGCACTCGAGAAGAAGACAATGCCTCAGACTGACAGACGCCAAGGAGGTCCTGGGAGGGAGGGGGGCCCAGGGACAGAGAAGGGGGGGTCCAGGGACGGGGAGCGGGCCTCCTGTTAGATTCACCCCGGATGACAGTCAGGCATGAATGTCTGATGCCTCCCAGAAGCATCACAGGGAAAATCAACAGAAACTCGACGACAGCTCATGCTACACCGATGTCTAGTTATGGAACTCCCTGGTGATGTCAACGGCATGGAATATAAAAGAGGGATGAAATCACTGCACCTTCCTCAGCCCTGATACAGAATTAAAATGCGTCTTCAACCACAGTTCAGACTCTTTGTCCTAAATATCTGGTGTGATCCCAAGATTACTGTCCTGTTTATGTTGCGATCACTCTAAACCCATTTAATCTCTCCTCCACGCACGAGCCTCCACTCCTACACAGGAAGTGGGTGAGCGGCAGGCCCGGTTCACTGAGAGGAAACAGGGCCTGTAACTGACTGGCTTCCGTTTATTGATGACAAAGCCCCTCCCCGCCGGTCAGGTCGCCAGCATCACCCTGGCTGACCGTTCAGCTGCTGTTCAAGACACAGGTGCCCGGGGGGTTCAGAGCGCAGTCCGGATCCGGTTCTCAAGTGGGATCCGCTGTGCCTCCACAGGGGCCCGTGACCCGGTGCCTGGATGCACAGCCCTCACGCTGGGCCCCAGGCCAGGCCAGCCACAGGCCCTGGCTACAGAGAGGACCTCTGATCGCGAGGCTCAGATGCTCAGCTCAGCCTTTCACTCTGCCTGAGAACAGTCCGGCTACTGCCCAGCGGGGCTTAGAGAAAGCCGGATTGGTGATGTTCAGTTTACAGCTTCACAGAGCAGTCAGCGCGCCCGTTGGGAGGGCTTGGCACCTGGTGGGAGATTCAAACAGCCTTACAAGGAGGCAGGATGCCAACTGTAAGGGCAGGACCGCCCTGCAGTGGCTGCTATTACTGGCCATTCATAACCAATTACACAACCAAAGCTACACTCTAGGGCTGAGCATATTCTTTAAATACTTTAGGAACACATTAGATACAAATAGAGCCATTAAGATACTAGACAATTGCAGATAAGCTCACCAAAGGTCTGTTTTTTGCTGAAACTTCGAGGAAAAAATAATTTATTAGGTGAAAAATCTGCAGTGTGTCCCAGCCTTCATTTACTTAACTGATTGTGAGAATTTGATTTCAAAACAAGCACAACCAAGCAGAAAACAAAATCCAGTCTGGTCTCAACGCAGGTGCAAAACACAGCGCTCCCACCCTCCCTGGGCGGGCTTTGTCGGGAACCGTCCAGGGCGCAAGGCTGTCTGCTTCCTACCTCGTGCCGAGTCCAGGGCCCTCCTTCTGAGAGGGGGCCTTCCGCAGCACAGATATTTAATAAAAACCAGTGCGGCCACTGCCGCTTCCAGAATCTCAATGTGTAAGAATGAAGGTGATTCCTCGAAAGTGTCGAGTGAATGAACATAAGGTCCAAAGCAAAAGCATGTGTGCTACATCCTCCTCAGTTTACAAGGAAGAGATGATCACAAAGGAGCCTCTCACTGAAGTGAGGCCTCCACAGCCAGGGAAGATCACACACACACACACACACACACACACACACACACATGCATACCACGCACACCAGACACACACACACACACCCCACACACACATGCACACCACACACACACACACACACCATGCATACCACACACACAGGCACACACACACCACATGCACACCAGACACACACATGCATGCACACCACACACACATGCATGCACACCACACACACACATGCACACCACACACACACGCATACCATGCACACCACACACATGTACACCACACACACGCACACCATGCACACACACACACCACACACACACGCATACCAGACACACCACACAGACATGCACACCACACAGACATGCACACACTTCAAGAAACCCGAAGACAAGGACTGGCTCTCTCTGCCCTGGACCCGTGGGGGTTGACCCTCTCCTGACTCAGGCAAAGGACTGGTGGCTGTGGACCCACAGGGCCCTGACGGCTGGACACAGACTGAGACCAGCCTGGTGTGTGCACAGGGGTCTCCACCACGACAAGGACTCCTCTGTTCATACGGCGCTCCCTGTGCTAAGGGAGTAACACTCGTGAGTAACAGTCCCTCTTCCCCTGCCAGCCGCACAGTCCAGCAGTCGGTCTGCTCCCTCCCAGGCGGCCCAGGGCTGGCCCCCATTGGCATCGGCAGGACCACCTCACCCCGCAGGTCATGCACTGGCTCTGGGGTCCCAGCATGGGGCGCCTCGTGCCGATTTCCTGTGCTGCTTCAGGAGAGGCGTGCCCCGTGGGTCAACACCAGCCCTGGGGCCGCAGCGACCTCCTGCCCAAGATCATCAAGAAACATGGGGAGATGCCGTTTCTTCCCCAGACCATGGCCAGGATTACTCAACTCAGGAGGGAGACTCTGTAACTACAATTTCCATCTAACTGCACTGACCACATGTGACATGAAAATGCACTTAAAACAGCCAGTGCTCCCTCCTACCACTATCTGAGGTGCTTTAGACAAAGGTATGTATTTCATTTTTATCGTTCAAATACAGAGAGAAAACAGAAACACACCCAGAGCATGCTGGTCATCACACCAAAACTCAGGCTGTCAGACATACGAGGGCCGCGTGGCCTCTTCAGACATGCACCACTCACACCAAGGTCAGCACGGGCATCACTCAGCCCAGAAACACAAAGGAGAAGGAAACCAGAATCCACAGACGGTTCGTACCTTTGAACAGGGTCAGTCCGTGCAAGGTTCCTTTGATTTTAGTCAGTCTCAGCTCCATGGGTTGGGCCCGACCTTCTAGTCATGTCCTTTGGAAAATGGAAAGTAAGGTTTGTGCTAAAGTCATCCCTAAAGCGATCAAGTCACAAGGAAATCAGCTTCACAGTCGTCGGTGTGGATAGGGTCATGGACGGACATGGGCTAGCAGGACCATGGGCCCTGGCACCAACCGGCTCCACGCTGTCCACTCACAAAGGATGAGCTGCTGGCAGAGCTGCGTGGGTGCAGGGGGCCCGGGGGCTGGGGGTTCACTGCCTGGTGAAAACGGAGAAGCCTTCATTCCAGCTCTGCCCAAATCCATTGGAAGAGCAATTTCTACACGTGGAAATGTTATAAAGTCCCTCACCTACCCCCTGAAATGTACAAGTATATCTTAAGTCAATAATAGCCCCAAATCATCAGGGTATAGTGTAAATCAAGTATAAGGGGGCATTTGCAGACATAAATAGACCCACAGACTTAGGGAAAACACAGATTACATACACATGCACAGGTCCACACGCACATGCATACGGATCTCAGGGGAAACACAGATTACGTGCATGTACACAGGTCCACACGCACATGCATACGAATCTCAGGGGAAACACAGATTACATGCATGTGCACAGGTCCACACGCACATGCATACAGATCTCAGGGGAAACACAGATTACATGCATGTACACAGGTCCACACACACATGCATACGGATCTCAGGGGAAACACAGATTACATGCATGTACACAGGTCCACACACACATGCATACGGATCTCAGGGGAAACACAGATTACATGCATGTACACAGGTCCACACACACATGCATACGGATCTCAGGGGAAACACAGATTACATGCATGTACACAGGTCCACACACACATGCATACGGATCTCAGGGGAAACACAGATTACGTGCATGTACACAGGTCCACACACACATGCATACGGATCTCAGGGGAAACACAGATTACGTGTATGTACACAGGTCCACACACACATGCATACGGATCTCAGGGGAAACACAGATTATGTGCAAGTACACAGGTCCACACGCACATGCATGTGGATCTCAGGGGAAACACAGATCACGTGTGTGTGCAGAGGTGCACATGCACATACGTAATCAGATGATGCCTGTTTAGTTCTCAGTGGTATGCAGCACAGTAGTATCAACTTTTGTTACTTTGCCTCATATTTCAAATTTTAAAAAATTATAGGGTAGCTCACAAAATAACTATGCAGCTTATTTTAACTGGCAACTTGAGGCTGACCAGGCATGGTTTAAGTTACACCAGCTTTACACACGCGGCTGCAAGTTCACAGCCACAGGGCCACTTGGGGAAGAAACACGGGAAGCCAGATGACTGCAGTGAGCGGGCACCTCATGCCGCCCAGGCCCAGGGGAGCAGTGCTGCGTCGGGTCATCTCCCTGAGAAGCAGCAGGAAGGCCAGCAGCCTAGACCCTGAGAGCCCGAGACCCCGGCCCCTCCCCGGGCTCCGTCTAGGCTGAGACTGGCCAAGGGGGTAGGGCCGGCCCCACGGGTCAGAACCCACCGTCACATGCTCAGGAGCTTCACAAGCCGGGGTTTAAACAGTCATTCTGAACACTCACATTTCTTAAACTTACAGTCAAAGAACTCGTCTTAGAGCAAAGGGAACAAGCACTCATGTTCACCCATCTGCACACACTGTCCAGACCCCTTTCACTCCTGTCTGCCCACGAGATGGATGCACTATGGCGGGGTGCCAGCCAGTGTCCCACCCTGGGCTGTGAGGGCAGGGCTGTCCCCTGGAGCCTGCCCACCACGGCGTCAAGGGACCACACACATGTGAGGAGCAGGAGCTGAGAGGGTGCTGGGAGAGACGCTTGAATCTAGAAGAGTTGCAACATTCGGCTTCTACGACCCAGACAATTAAGGCCAGACAGGATTCCCATCCCTGGCCACCCCCCACCAACCAGACGCCCCGTCAGCTCCCCAGACTGCTGCAAAAGCCTCCCTGCCCTGCAGGCCCCGCAGGGGGCGGGGTAGGGACACTTCCTTCTCTCTCAGCTAATTCCAGGCGCTGAGGATGCGGCCACGTGTGGCAGGGCTCACGGTTGCCTAGCAACCTGCCTACGCGGCATCCAGAGCTGCTCCCTGAAATATCCTCGCACCACAGAGCTGTACTGGAAAGTTCCGGGGAACATTTTTAGAATGAGCCTCCTGAGGTTGGTGAACAGCAGCAGGGGTGCTGGAGGCCGTGAGGACCGCTCGCTGTCTGCCCTGGAAAAGGCCCCAGGCCCCCGTCCCTACTCCTGGTCCCAAGCGGGGTCCAAAGGCGAGGCTGCGGGTGTCCACTCCGGCAGAAGGGGGCATCGGGTGACGTGAGCACAGCTTGCTCCTGCGTGTGTCAGTCCTTGGGTCCACCCTGTGGGCTGGAGGGCTCACTGAGCCGTGCAGAGGAGATGCTCAGGGAGCAATGCCCTGCCGGTATGGCCCACGGGACCACGGGCAGCTGCACTCGGGCAGCAAGCAAGGGATGGGGGTCAGTGAGCCACAGAACGGGGCCACGCCAGGGCCTGCCGGGCAGCAGGGAAGGCACACAGCGCAGAGGGCTCCCTTCTCCACATCCTCAATGACATCAGTCACCTGTGTTCTTAATGATGCCAGTTCTGACAGGGGTGAGGGGATAGCTCATGGAATAGGACTCAGTCAGAGATAAGAAGGAAATGTCGCCATTTGCAACCACGTGGATGGACTTGGAGGTTGCTATACTCAGTGAAATCAGTCAAGAACATATCACTTATATGTATAATCTACAAAATGCAACAAATGACTGAATGTAACGAAAAAGAAGCTCATGGATTTAGAGAACAAACTGCTGGTTCCCAGTGGGTGAGGGCAATACAGGGCTTGGAGAATGAAGAGGCAAAAAGTATTATGTATAAAATAAACTACAAGGATACACTGTACAACATGGGAAATAAAATAACATACTTATCACGTTTCAGACATGGAGTATAACCTTTAAAAACTGTGACTCACCGTATGGTACACCTGGAAGCATATAATACTGTGTATCAGCTATGCTTCAATAAAATATTTTTGTAAAACTTTAATAAGAAAGAAGCAGCATTAGGATTTAAAGTAAGGTGTCCCTTTAAACTGGATGTTCCCAAATTAGAGTAACAATGGATACAATTAAACTACTCTTGATCTCCCAACTGTGAAAGACAACCTGTGATTATATGTTAGAAAAAGAGAGAAAATCACAGTCCAGGAGACAGAAATAGACACACCATCCATAACCACCACAGCACCCAGCGCATTTACACAAGTTCAAGGTAACTGAATGAGATGCGCAGGGCCAGTGTACACCAAGAGCAAGCCAAACGGTTGGAGATTTTAAGGGAATTTAACTGAGTGCAGTCATTCAAGCAAAATATAAAATTCACAGCAAAGAACATGATAGTAACATTAAGGTCAAATGTACTACTGCCCATTGGGAGCCTAGTCCATCAACTCTGCTAAGAAGACAGTGACCAAAATCTGCCAAAGAGACCGGATGTGTGCCCCAGAACAAATCTGGCAAAACGCTGTTTCCATACCCATCTGTTCTAACTGATCAAGTCAGTAGTACATGTGACTAACTTCTAATGTGAATTATTTGTGGGTTAAACACACACACACACCAAACTGCTCTTATTTCAAGAGAAGGCAAAAAAAATTAATAGGAAGAAAAGTGACCATAATACTTAGCAAAGCACATTTTAACTTTTTTTCCTTCTTGGTTCTTTCTTTCCTCGCTACTTTCTTTTCTGCTTTCTTTGTCTTTCAAAATATATTTTTATCAAAAAAGAAAACACAGAAGATGAAATGTAAAATATGATCACTGTTCTGAGATCTTATGTGTTCTCACAGCAAAAAAAGAAATAGTAAGTTTGTGACATGATGCCAGTGTTAACTAATGCTACAGTCGGAATTGATTTGTAATATATGGGCATCAAATCACCACTCTGTACACCTTAAAGTTACACAGTGTTATAAATATGTCCATTAGACCTCAATAAAGATGGAAAAACACAGGATCACTGTTAATGTGGAATTACCTTTGCACAGGGAGAAAACTGCATCACAAGCTGAACATACTTTCATGTCACTAGTGTTTTTCCCAAAGAAAGTCCTAGATGTATTTATCCAGACTTCACTATGTGGCATTTTGTCATTGAAATAGATCTGAAAAACATTACACTATCTTTTTAATAATTACAATGGCAAATGTGCGCCACTAAGCAAAGCTAATGACATTAAGACAATGTTAATGGCCTGGCAAACAAGAAAAGCCTAATTTTGATGGATTGGTTCTCATTAGAGTCACATCCCAAGATGCCCATGAAAAGTTAAAATCAAAGCTACAGCTGTGCAACTTTCGCTTATTGTTTGATGATTTCACTCTAAAGCAAGAAAGGAAAAGAAAATAAAAACAGGCTAATTAGTTCTGCTAGAACTACATACACCCCCTTTCTCAGGGTGCCCTGGATTCTGTTAGTGGCGGAAGAGGATTTGCGAAATAACCCACAGGACTTACAGGCTCTATGCTCTCTGTGCTACCAAGGGAGAAAACCGAAAAATGCTCCATGCTGATTAAACCCAAGACTGTAAAGAGGCCGGCAGTGTGCTACTTAGGAGCCTGAAAAGCTGTCTGCAGTGTTCTTGAGGTAATCAGGTTTTGATTTATATACAGTTTCAATGCCAAAAGCAGGATTCTTCCTCCTGAAGAACATGACAACTATCTGGACTTGTTCTGAACTTGGGCTGATGACTGTCTGCTCAGACGAGGAAGAACCAGTATCTGGCATCACCGTGGTCTGAGGCTGAGGAATGCCTTGTCTCTCAGACACAAGGACATCATCAGAGCAGAGACACTCAGCACTCTGGAAATCAAACCATTTTCCTTCTTCTAAAAAGGCTTAAGCACGAATAAAGAGGTAAATTTCATTTTCAACTTTCTTTAGAATGGCTTGAATTGTTAATGAGTGCCAAATACATTACCAAGGAAGATTGTCTGAGTGGGCAAGGTTCCAGACTTTTAAAACATACTAATTCCCTCAAGTCATTTCAAAAGCGAGTGGACAGCAAGATGAATGGCCGTCTGGAGAAGAACACAGCTGACTGTTCGGGACAGCGAAGCGAAGGGTCACAGTGTGATGCGGGTTTGGCCTGTTTAGGGTGTATCCACTCGCTGCGCGTCTCAGAGGGAGCTGGTTACACTAATATTTCAAGACACAGAGGAATGGAGGAAGGGCTCCCTGCCTGACTCACACCCGACGGTCCTCCCAGGCAACATCGTGAGGCCCCGTCCCCCCAGGAGACCCTTCCCGGATGGAGGAGGTGGAGCGTCTCTGCCCAGGCCTCAAAGACTTCATCTTAGAGCAACCTCTAACCTGCTCACTGCTTTGTATCTTAAAATCCGTTCAAAGAATAGGGTCCAAGGGAAGGAGAGCAGGAGGGGCCACCCCAAAATATGAAGAGAAGCTCAGGGCACACCACTTCAAAACACACCACTTTGGTATGTCGATCACTGAGGACTGAAAGCGTGGGGAAAACAGCAGAAGCAGGAAGAGGGGTTTTCTGGTCTCAGGTGCCATAAAAGCCCCCTCTTGGGACTGTCATCAGTGAAGCTGGGGGAGGGGGTGGACTCTAGTTGAGGAAAGCAGCCCAGAAGCAGACCCCACACCAGAGACTGTGGCTCAGGCTGTCACCCTCCCCTCGACCGCTGAGCCTGATCTTCCTAAAATCACTCGCTCTCTCCCAGACGCCTACACCCTCCTCCCATTTCCCTATTAAGCTGGTTTTCAGTCCCGAATTTTTAGCCCCCTGGGAAGTTACTCTTTCTCCCTGCACATCTCCCATGTAAAGTGAGTCCACATGTTACTAAACAGTTTGCCTTCCCCTTGCTAATCTCTTTTATTATAAGAGGTCTCAGCCAAGAACTCAGAAGCATAGAGGGGAAACTACTTTTCTTCCCCTACAAGGAAAAAAGTGAATATGTATTTTTCTATTTTTCAAGAACCAGATCACAGAATAAATAGAAATCATTCAATAATTCACAGCTTCTGAGACTGCACTCCATTCTATTTGAATATTTAGTGTTGTTTCTTTGAAGTAAGAGGATCTGTTCAACGCGAGTTCTAAATATCCAGCAAGTGAATGGTAGGTTCTAAGGGAAAAGCTGAGACCATATCACAGTTTACATATGTTAAGAAAAGTGTATACATAATAAAGTCAACAGTCCAACTGGAAACATATCTCCAGAAATAACAGAAAATGTTACCAGCAACATTATACAAAGTATTTGCAAAAAACATTAGGAAAATCACTCACATTCTATTTATGCTATACAAAGTAGATAAAAGTTTGAAAATAAAATTAACAGAAGATTGCTTCCATGTCCTGGCTATTATAAACAGTGCTGCGATGAACATTGGGGTGCACGTGTCTCTTTCAGATCTGGTTTCCTTGGTGTGTATGCCCAGAAGTGGGATTGCTGGGTCATATGGCAGTTCTAATTCCAGTTTTTTTAAGAAATCTCCACACTGTTCACCATAGCGGCTGTACTAGTTTGCATTCCCACCAACAGTGTAAGAGGGTTCCCTTTTCTCCACACCCTCTCCAGCATTTATTGCTTGTAGACTTTTTGATAGCAGCCATCCTGACTGGTGTGTAATGGTACCTCATTGTGGTTTTGATTTGCATCTCTCTGATGCCCATTAGCAGACAAATGGATAAGGAAGCTGTGGTACATATACACCATGGAATATTACTCAGCCATTAAAAATAATTCATTTGAATCAGTTCTAATGAGATGGATGAAACTGGAGCCCATTATCCAGAGTGAAGTAAGCCAGAAAGATAAAGACCAATACAATATACTAACACATATATATGGAATTTATAAAGATGGTAACGATAACCCTATATGCAAAACAGAAAAAGAGACACAGATGTGCAGAACAGACTTTTGGACTCTGTGGGAGAAGGCGAGGGTGGGATGTTTTGAGAGATCAGCATCGAAACATGTATATTATCTAGGGTGAAAAAGATCACCAGCCCAGGCTGGATGCATGAGACAAGTGCTCAGGGCTGGTGCACTGGGAAGACCCAGAGCAATCGGGTGGAGAGGGAGGTGGGAGGGGGGATCGGGATGGGGAATACATGTAAATCCATGGCTGATTCATGTCAATGTATGACAAAAACCACTACAATATTGTAAAGTAATTAGCCTCCAACTAATAAAAATAAATGGAAAAAAATAAAAAATTAAAAACATATGGAGAAAAAAATTAACAGAAGAAACACAAATACTCAGTAAATATTTGAACACACATTATGCTCTCTAAGAAATAAAGGGATGAAAATGAAAGCAAAACATAATTAATATTGGGAAAGGTTAAAACTAAACTGGGATTTAATGGGAGAGACATGGGGTGATGACTGAGTGAGCAAGAGTGGGAAATGGGGGTGAGAAAAGTATTCACAAAATTCTCATATGAACATAAATTTGCTCAAACAAGCAGAAAGCTAATTGGGCTTTATATATCACAAGCCTTAAAACATTCCTAACGCTTCATCTATAGCTTTACTTTTAACATTTATTCTAATGAAAAAAATCAGAAATGAAGTTAAAGACTCATGTACAAAGAGGCTTATGACAATAGCACTAATTAGTTTAGCTTAGTCACTCAGTCGTGTCTGACTCTTTTTGACCCCGTGGACTGTAGCCCGCCAGGCTCCTCTGTCCATGGGATTCTCAAGGCAGAAATACTGGAGTGGGTCACCATGCCCTCATCCAGGGGATCTTCTCGACCCAGGGATCAAACCTGTGTCTCCTGCATTGCAGGAGGATTCTTTACAACTAGCGCCACCTGGGAAGCCCAGGGACATAGTTAATAAAAATTCAGTCATAATGAGATATAAGTCAGTCTTTACCTATGATCCATTGAAGAAAACAAATGAAATATAAATTGTTATCTACATGGTGCTGGATGAAGAAAGCAGAAAACCAAGCCACACAGATGACATGATACAATTTGTATGTGTACATGTGTACGTGTGTTTTACACACATGTGTTACAAACATCAAAAGAAAACAAAAGGAATTATATCAGAGTGATAATGCTTATCTCAGAAGGTAACACTGCATATGTTTATCATGTCCATATTATGTTTAAGTTCAGAAAAGTGTATCTGACAAAAAAGTGAAATTAAGACATTTAGAGGAATGACATCTGGTTTGTCAGTCTCATGTAACTCTAACTTTTCAGAACTGACACCGTGTCTCACCCCCATTTCTTACAAAGCGTGACATTCACGAGCCCCGTGGCCCCTCTCTGACCCTGGGTGATGTGTACGCCGAGCAGCAGCCAGCCCTGCAGGCGTGCACAGCGGGACCAGGGCAGCCCTGCCTTCCTCGGACGTGCAGACAGCCACAGCGGGGGGCCCGGACGGTGAATCCCGCCAAGCCTCAAGCTGGCCCACAGGGACTGCTGACCGCCGGTGGCGCGCCCGCAGAGCCCTGTGTCGTAGCCTCACGCTGCACACACAGGCGGCACGAGGGCCTGCGGGCGTGGTGGCAGGACCCAGCAGAGACGAGGAGGGCACAGTAAAGGAAGCTGAGGCGTGGCAAGGGAGCAGGGAGGCAGCACGAGGGCTCCCGAGTAAGACGCTGGAGAGAAAGACTGTGGTGGCATCACCAGAGAGCTGAAGGAATCAACTGCCCAGCCACACGGCCAGTCAGAGAAGGACTCCCGAGTAGGACGCTGGAGAGAAAGACTGTGGTGGCATCACCAGAGAGCTGAAGGAATCAACTGCCCAGCCACACGGCCAGTCAGAGAACACGTTTTTGCAAAGGAAAAGGAAAATGAAGACATCTCCAGGCAAACAAAAAGTGAGGGAATGTGTTGCCAACAGATGCTCCCAAAGTCCAAGCTGGGTGGGGGATGGCATGGGGTGGAGAGGGGGGGCAGCTGTCAGGGAGCAGAAAAATGCCTCCAGACAGAAACAAGGAAATAGGAGAATCAGTGACAGGCTAGAAAGGTGAGGACACTAAAGCCTTTGACTGTGTGGATCACAACAAACTCGAAAATTCTTCAAGAGATGGGAATACCAGGCCACCTCGCCTGCCTCCTGAGAAACCTGTATGCAGGTCAGGAAGTGCCAGTTAGAACCAGACAGGAACAACAGACTGGTTCCAAATTGGGAAAGGAGTACGTCAAGGCTGTATATTGTCACCCTGCTTAATTAACTTACATGCAGAGTACATCAGGAGAAATACAAACAATCTCAGATATACAGATGACACCACCCTAATGGCAAAAAGCAAAGAGGAACTAAAGAGCCTCTTGATGAAGCGGAAAGAGGAGAGTGAAAAACCTGGCTTAAAACTCAAAACTCAACATTTAAAGAAAGAAGATTATGACATCCAGTTCCATCACTTCATGGTAAATAGATGGGGAAACAATGGAAACAGTGACAGACTATTTTCTTGGGCTAAAATCACTGCAGTTGGTGACTACAGTCATGAAATTAAAAGACACTTGCTCCTTGGAAGAAAAGCTATGCTCCCATATACCTAGATAGCATATTAAAAAGCAGAAACATTAGTTTGCCTACAGAGGTTCGTACAGTCAAAGCTGTGGTTTTTCCAGTAGTCATGTACAGATGTGAGAGTTGGACCATAAAGAAGGCTGAGTGCTGAAGAACTGATACTTTCAAACGGAGTGCTGGAGAAGACTCTCAAGAGTCCCTTGGACTTCAAGGAGGTTGAACCAGTCAATCCTAAAGGAAATTAATTCTGAATATTCAATGGAAGAACTGATGCTGAAGCTGAAGCACTTTGGCCACCAGATGTGAAGAGCCAACTCATTACAAAAGACCCCAACGGTGGAAAAGATCGAAGGCAAAAGGAGAAGGAGGTGACAGAGGATGACACGGTTGAATGGCATCACTGATTCAATGGACATGAGTTTGAGCAAACTCCAGGAGATAGTGAAGGGCAGGGAAGCCTGACATGCTGTAGTCCATGAGGTCGCAAAGAGTCGGACATAACTTAGCAACTGAAGAACACCACCACATCAGAAATTATTGACACATTTAATTTAATTTTACTGGGCTAAAATAAAAGCAACCAGCCACCTGTGTAAGGAATACTACTTAAATGTAAGAACAGAGAAAGGTGGGAAGTAAAATGATTAAAGAAGATCAACTGTATAAATATTAACCCAAAGAAAGCTGATATATTAACATCAGATGAAGTGGATTTTAAAACCAAAATCATTGAAAGAGAGAATTTCATAATGATACAGGGCGAATTTTCTAGGAAGAGTAACAACCTGATTTATAAGCTCAACACTAAGATCATGGCATCTGGTCCCATCACTTCATGGCAAATAGATGGGGAAACAGTGGAAACAGTGGCTGACTTTATTTTTCTGGGCTCTAAAATCACTGCAGATGGTGATTGCAGCCATGAAATTAAAAGACGCTTACTCCTTGGAAGGAAAGTTATGACCAACCTAGACACATATTAAAAAGCAGAGACATTACTTTGCCAACAAAGGTCCATCTAGTCAAGGTATGGTTTTTCTAGTGGTCATGTATGGATGTGAGAATTGGACTATAAAGAAAGCTAAGCACCGAAGAATTGATGTTTTTGAACTGTGGTTCAAACTCTTGAGGAGAAGACTCTTGAGGGTCCCTTGGACTGCAAGGAGATCCAACCAGTCCATCCTAAAGGAGATCAGTCCAGGGTGTTCATTGGAAGGACTGATGCTGAAGCTAAAACTCCAATACTTTGGCCACCTGATGCAAAGAACTGACTCATTAGAAAAGACCCTGATGCTTGGGAAAGATTGAGGGTAGGAGAAGAAGGGGACGACAGAGGATGAGATGGTTGGATGGCATCACTGACTCAATGGACATGGGTTTGGGTGGACTCCTGGAGTTGGTGATGGACAGGGAGGTGTGGCATGCTGTGGTTCATGGGGTTGCAAAGAGTTGGACATGACTGAGCAACTGAACTGAACTGATATGATTTCAAAATATTAAAAAGCAGGAGCTGACAAACTGAAAAGAAAATAATAGATAAATCTAGGTAAATTTGAAGGATTAAGGAGATAGATTAACCAGAAAATATCAGTAAAGATTTGAAAGGCCTGTATAAGAGGGCTAATAATCTTGAATGACTGATTTGTTATAGAAACCTGAATCCAACAATAAGATAATTTTGTTCCTAAGTGCATAAAGAACATCTGCCAAAAATTGGCCATATTCCAAAACTTACAGCAAATCCCAGCAAATTTCAAATGACTGAAAACATATTTTCTGACTAGAGTGGAATTGAATTCATTAATGAAACAGATAACTAGTAAGTTCAGTTCAGTTTAGTTCAGTCGCTCAGTCGTGTCCGACTCTTTGTGACCCCATGAAATGCAGTATGCCAGGCCTCCCTGTCCATCACCAACTCCCGGAGTTTACTCAAACTCATGCCCATCGAGTCCGTGATGCCATCCAGCCATCTCATCCTCTGTCATCCCCTTCTCCTCCCGCCCCCAATCCCTCCCAGCATCAGGGTCTTTTCCAATGAGTCAACTCTTCGCGTGAGGTGGCCAAAGTATTGGAGTTTCAGCTTCAGCATCAGTCCTTGCAATGAACACCCAGGACTGATCTCCTTTAGGATGGACTGGTTGGATCTCCTTGCAGTCCAAGGGACTCGCAAGAGTCTTCTCCAACACCATAGTTCAAAAGCATCAATTTTTCGGCACTCAGGTTTCTTCACAGTCCAACTCTCACGTCCATACATGACTACTGGAAAAACCATAGGCTTGACCAGACGGACCTTTGTTGGCAAAGTAATGTCTCTGCTTTTTAATATGCTATCTAGGTTGGTCAAAACTTTCCTTCCAAGGAGTAAGTGTCTTTTAATTTCATGGCTGCAGTCACCATCTGTAGTGATTTTGGAGCCCCCCAAAATAAAGTCTGATGTTGTTTCCACTGTCTCCTCATCTATTTCCCATGAGGTGATGGGACCAGATGCCATGATCTTAGTTTCCTGAATGTTAAGCTTTAAGCCAACTTTTTCACTCTCCTCTTTCACTTTCATCAAGAGGCTTTTTAGTTCCTCTTCACTCTCTGCCATAAGGGTGGTGTCATCTGCATATCTGAGGTTATTGATATTTCTCCTGGCAATCTTGATTCCAGCTTGTGCTTCTTCCAGCCCAGTGTTTCTCATGATGTACTCTGCATATAAGTTAAATAAGCAGGGTGACAATATACAGCCTTGATGTACTCCTTTTCCTATTTGGAACCAGTCTGTTGTTCCATGTCCAGTTCTAACTTTTGCTTCCTGACTTGCATACAGGTTTCTCAAGAGGCAGGTCAGGTGGTCTGGTATTCCCATCTCTTTCAGAATTTTCTACAGTTATTTTGATCCACACAGTCGAAGGCTTTGGTGTAGTCAATAAAGCAGAAATAGATGTTTTTCTGGAACTCTCTTGCTTTTTTGATGATCCAGCAGATGTTGGCAATTTGATCTCTGGCTCCTCTGCCTTTTCTAAAACCAGTTTGAACATCTGGAAGTTCTTGGTTCATGTATGGCTGAAGCCTGGCTTGGAGAATTTTGAGCATTACTTTCCTAGCGTGTGAGATGAGTGCAATTGTGCGGTAGTTTGAGCATTCTTTGGCATTGCCTTTCTTAGGGATTGGAATGAAAACCGACCTTTTCCAGTCCTGTAGCCACTGCTGAATTTTCCAAATTTGCTGGCATATTGAGTTCAGCACTTTCACAGCATCATCTTTTAGGATTTGAAAAAACTCAGATGGAATTTCATCACTTCCACTAGCTTTGTTTGTAGTGATGCTTTCTAAGGCCCATGTGACTTTACATTCTAGGATGTCTGGCTCCAGGTGAGTGATCACACCATCGTGATTATCTGGGTTGTGAAGATCTTTTTTGTACAGTTCTTCTGTGTATTCTTGCCACCTCTTCTTAATATCTTCTGCTTATGTGAGGTCCATACCATTTCTGTCCTTTATCGAACCCATCTTTGTGTGAAATGTTCCCTTGGTATCTCTAATTTTCTTGAAGAGATCTCTAGTCTTTCCCATTCTGTTGTTTTCCTCTATTTCTTTGCACTGATAGCTGAGGAAGGCTTTCTTATCTCTCCTGGCTATTCTATGGAAGTCTGCATTCAAATGGGAATATGTTTCCTTTTCTCCTTTGCTTTTCACTTCTCTTTGTTTCATAGCTATTTGTAAGGCCTCCTCAGACAGCCATTTTGTCTTTTTGCATTTCTTTTCCATGGGGATGGTCTTGATCCCTGTCTCCTGTACAATGTCATGAACCTCCGTCCATAGTTCATCAGGCTCTCTGTCTATCAGATCTAGTCCCTTAAATCTACTTCTCACTCCCAGTGTATAGTCATAAGGGATTTGATTTAGATCATACCTGAATGGTCTATTAAAGGACCAATTATTTAAAAACTAAGTAATAAACTTCTAAAAAACTCCTTTTGAAAGAGACATTAAATGGAAATTTTGAAGCATTTTGAATCAAAGGTCTTGAAAGGTCTTCAAAACTCACAGGATGCAGCTAAGACTGAACCTTAGAAAGATTTAGCCTTAAATCTATGCATTAGAAAAGATGAAAACTAAACACCGATGACTTAATACTAGACCACAGAGAGTCAGAAAGAGATCAGAAGATGAAAATTAAATAAAAATGATAAAGATAAAATTAGAAATTCATTAAACAGAAAAAAGAAACACATTTTTGAGAAAAGTCAACAGAATCAAAGGTTGTTAATTTTTGAAGACTAAGAAAATTCATAAACCACTAGTAAAGTTCAAGAAGGAAATGGCACAAAGAGGGCAAAAGCAATAACATCAGAAACTGAAAAGGAACAATCATTTTAGGTTCTATGGACAAGACAAGACTTTAACAGGATAAAACTGGTGACAGTGAACATACCTGTCTTGCTCCTGACCTTAAAGCTTTCAGCTTTTCACTGCTGAGGGTGATGGTAGCCGTCTGCTGTCATATATGGCCTTTATTACGAAGTACATTCCCTGTACACCCTCGGTGTCAAGAATTTTTGATCATAAATGAGTGCTCATATTTGATAAATGCATTTCCTGCTCCTACTGAGATTATCATAAGCCCTTCATCTTCCACTTTATTACTGTGTGACCACATTTATTGATTTGCTGATGCTGAACCATCCTTGCATCCCTGGGATAAATCCCAGTTGATCATGGTGTGCAATCACTGAATGTATTATAGAATTTGGCTTGCTAATATTTTGTTGAGAGCTTTTGTATCTACATTAATCAGGGATGTTGGCCTGTAACTTTCTCTTTTGTGATGTCTCAGGTTTCAGAATCAGGGTAATGCTAGTCTTGTGCAATGAGTACGGAAGCATTCTTTCCTTTTCAGCTTTTTGGAATATACTGTGAACAACTTTACATCCGAAATCTGTAAACTATTCAAAATGGAAAAATTTATTGCAAAACGCAACTTATAATAACTACCACAATAAAGAATGCAAAATCTCAACAATTCTCTGACTAATAAATAAAATCTGAAACCATAAACTTGCATGAAGGAGAATCACCAGGAGCCGATGGGTTTCCTAGAAATATTTCCAAAATTCCAGAGAATAAATAATACTAGTTACTGGAGAAGGGAATGGTAAACCACTTCAGCATTCTTGACTTTAGAACCCCAGGAACAGCATGAAAAGACAAAATGACATGACACTGAAAGACGACCTTCCCACATCAGCAGCTGCCCAACATGCTACTGCAGAAGAGTGGAGAAACAGCTCCAGAAGCAATGAGGAGGCTGAGCCAAAGCGGAAACAGCGGCCAGCTGTCGATATGACTGGTGGTAAAAGTAAAGTCCGATGCTGCAAAGAACAGTATTGCATAGGAACCTGGAATGTTAGGTCCATGAATCAAGGTAAGTTGGAAGTTGTCAAACAGGAGATGGCAAGAGTGAAGATCAACAATTTAGGAATCAGTGAACTAAAATGAACCAGAATGGGCAAGTTTAATTCAGATGACAATTATATCTACTACTGTTGGCAAGAATCCCTTAGAAGAAATGGAGTAGCACTCACAGTTAGTAAAAGAGTCTGAAATGCAGTACTCAGGTTCATTCTCAAAAATGACAGAATGATCTCTGTTCATTTCCAAGGCAAATCATTCAATATCACAGTAATCTAAGTCTATGCCCGAACCAGTAATGCCAAAGAAGTTAAAGTTGAACGGTTATATGAAGACCTACATGACCTTCTAGAACTAACACCAAAAAAAAAAAAAAAGACGTCCTTTTCATCATAGGGGACTGGAATGCAAAAGTAGGAAGTCAAGATATACCTGGAGTAGTTGGAGTACATAAAGAAGCAGGGCAAAGGCTAACAGAGTTTTGCCAAGAGAACGCACTGGTCCTAGCAAACACCCTCTTCCAACAACACAAGAGAAGACTCTACACATGGACGTCACCAGATGGTCAATACCAAAATCAGATTGATTATATTCTCTGCAGCCAAAGACGGAGAAGTTCTATACAGTCAGCAAAAACAAGACCGGGAGCAGACTGTGGCTCAGATCATGAACTCCTTATTGCCAAATTCAGACTTAAAATTGAAGAAAGTGGGCAAACCACTGCGACATTCAGGTATGACCTAAATCAAATCCCTTATGATTATACAGTGGAGTGACAAATATATTCAAGGGATTAGATTCAACAGACAGAGTGCCTGGAGAACTGCAGACTGAAGTTCATAACATTGTGAAGGGGATGGTGATCAAAACCATCCCCAAGAAAAGAAATGCAAAAAGGCAAAATGGTTGTCCGAGGAAGCCTTACATATAGCTGGGAAAAGAGCAAAGGGGAAAGGAAAGATATACCCATCTGAATGCAGAGTTTCAAAGAACAGCAAGGAGCGATAAGAAAGCCTTCCCCAGCAATCAGTGCAAAGAAATAGAGGAAAAAAATAGAATGGGAAAGACTAGAGATCTCATCAAGAAAATTAGAGATTCCAAGGGAACATTTCATGCAAAGATGGGCACAATAAAGGACAGAAGTGGGATGGACCTAATAGACGCAGAAGATGTTAAGAAGTGGTGGCAAGAATACACAGAACTATACAAAAGAGATATTCATGACCCAGACAACCAGGAAGGTGTGACCACTCACCTAGAGCCAGACATCCTGGAGTGCAAAGTCAGAACTATACAAAAGAGATATTTATGACCCAGATAACCAGGAAGGTGTGATCACTCACCTGGAGCCAGACATCCTGGAGTGCAAAGTCAGAACTGTACAAAAGAGATATTTATGACCCAGACAACCAGGAAGGTGTGATCACTCACCTAGAGCCAGACATCCTAGAATGTAAAGTCAAATGGGCCTTAGGAAGCATCACTACAAACAAAGCTAGTGGAAGTGATGAAATTCCATCTGAGTTTTTTCAAATCCTAAAAGATGATGCTGTGAAAGTGCTGAACTCAATATGCCAGCAAATTTGGAAAATTCAGCAGTGGCTACAGGACTGGAAAAGGTCGGTTTTCATTCCAATCCCTAAGAAAAGCAATGCCAAAGAATGCTCAAACTACCGCACAATTGCACTCATCTCATACGCTAGGAAAGTAACGCTCAAAATTCTCCAAGCCAGGCTTCAGCAATACATGAACCGAGAACTTCCAGATGTTCAAGCTGGTTTTAGAAAAGGCAGAGGAGCCAGAGATCAAATTGCCAACATCTGCTGGATCATCGAAAAAGCAAGAGAGTTTAAAAAAAAAATCTACTTTTGCTTCATTGGCTATGCTAAAGCCTTTGACTGTGTGGATCACAACAAATTGTGGAAAATTCTAAAAGAGATGGGAATACCAGACCACCTGACCTGCCTCCTGAGAAACCTGTATGCAGGTCAGGAAGCAATAGTTAGAACTGGATATGGAACAACGGACTGGTTTAAAATTGGGAAAGGAGTACATCAAGGCTGTACATTGTCACCCTGCCTATTTAACTTATATGCAGAGTACCATGAGAAATGCCAGGCTGGATGAAGCACAAGCTGGAATCAAGATTGCAGGGAGAAACATCAATAACCTCAGATATGCAGATGACACCATCTTTATGGCAGAAAGCAAAGAAGAACTAACGAGCCTCTTGAAGAAGGGGAAAGTGGAGAGTGAAAAATGTAGCTTAAAATTGAACATTCAAAACTAAGATGATGTCAACAATCCCATCACTTCATGGCAAATAGATGGGGAAACAATGGAAACAGTGAGAGACTATTTTCTTGGGCTCCAAAATCACTGCAAATGGTTACTGCAGCCATGAAATGAAAAGACAATTGCTCCTTGGAAGAAAAGCTGTGACAAACCTAGACAGTATTTTAAAAAGCAGAGGTATTATTTTTCCAACAAACGTCCATCTAGTCAAAGCTATGGTTTTTCCAGTAGTCATGTATGGATGTTAGAGTTGGACCATGAAGAAACCTGAGTGCCGAACAATTGATGCTTCTGAACGTGGTGCTGGAGAAAGACTCTTGAGAGTCCCTTAGACTGAAAACAGATCAAACCAGTCCATCCTAAAGGAAATCAGTCCTGAACATTCATTGGAAGGACTGATGGTGAAGTTGAAGCCCAATCCTTTGGCCACCTGATGCAAAGAGCTGACTCATCAGAAAAGACCCTCATGCTGGGAAGAGATTGAAGGCTTGAGGAAAAGGGGACAACAGAGAATGAGATGGTTGGATGGCATCACCAACTCGATGAACATAGGTTTGAACAAGATACAGGAGTTGGTGAAGGGCAGGGAAGCCTGGCGTGCTGCAGTCCAAGGGGTCGCAAAGAGTCAGACATGACTGAGCAACAGAGCAACAATGCAAAGTCTTCAGAGTTGAGGAAAAAAAACACTTCCCAAACTTGTTCTGTAGTCAGATTAATCTTATCTCCAAACTGAAGGAATTAATAAAAGAAATTAAATCTGTTGTACATATACATACAAAAGTACTAAATAAAATATTAGCAAATGGTATGCAATATTTCAAAAGGATAGAAAAACCACAAAAATTATTGTGTTTATTTCTAGAAGCAAGTGTGTTTATCATTCAAAAATCAATCAATATAATACCATGTGAAGAATAAAGAATAAAAACTATAAAATTATCTTGATTGGAAAAGATTAGATAAAATTCAGTTTATGACACAAATTTTAATCACATCAGAACTAGTGATACATTTTCTTATTCTGATAAGGTATATACACACTTCTTCTGGTAAACAGCATATTTAATACAGAAATATTATAAATTCCCCACCCCTCACTGAATCCAGTAATACAAACATCCGCATTCCTATTCAACATGTCCTGGAGGTCCTGGCCTGGGCGATGAAGCTAGAAAACTGAATACGACAATAAGTGAAAAAACTGGCATTTGTATTCAACTTATTATGGATGTGGAAAGTCTAAAATACCTACAGAAAATAATTATAGAGTAAATTAGTAAGTGAATATAGGAATTTTATTAGAACAGGGTTAATAAACTATCATTTCTATATAACGGCAGCAACCAATTAGAAAAGTATGTTTAAACTGTATCTTTGAAAAATTGCCAATCAAAGCCTAGTGATTATTCTCTGTAAAAAGCAAGACACTCATTCGATACTTCACACTGAAATGCAAAGTGGCAGCCCTCTAAAGCCAGCCCCGAGGAGGAAGGACGCAGCTGGAGGCCTTAGGATCCAGGAGGCGGTAACAGCAGTAATCACGGCAGCACAGCCTGGCCCAGGTGAGCCCCAGCCCCTCGCGTGGCAGGCCGTCCAGCCCCGGCCCGAGGGGACCCCAGTACAGGCTGCCGGCGGGGCGGGGGCGGGGCGGGCTCTCCTGGGAAGTGCTGCGGATGAGGTCGAACACCCAGCCCGGAAACAAGCCCCTCTGACGGAAACAAGCCGGAAACAAGCCCCTGGGACGGAAGGCCACAGCGCCTGAGAAGCCACAGACACGCCAGCTCCCGTGCTCTGCTGCCCTCCCCTCCAGCAGGGATGGACGGACCCCGGCGGCCACTCTGGACCCTCGTGGGCCTCAGAGGCACAGAAGCGTCCATACGAGAAGCCAGGCTGGAGGCAGCCTGCCCACCAGTGGCCTCCCGACTTCACCTCTCACAGCCTCAGGACATCAAGGCCTTCTCCTTGTCTCGTCACTTCCATACGAATCACCTAAGATGAATTGGAAAAGAGATTTTTCTTCCCCTACATGGGTCTATTATACATCCACTTGGAAAAAAAAATCTAGACCCTACCTCCGTCTGAACATATACAGAGTTCGAGATATACTACAGATCTAAATGTAAAGTTAAATAATAATGTTTCTAGAAAATAACTGAAGTTCTAACTCTGAAGGTCAATACTGACATGACTGAGCTACAAAGGAAACTCTGGCCAACCAAGACACTATTAAGGGAACAGAAAGATAAGCCACACAAACTGAGTGCCCAGGAGAGACACTGCTGAATTTCGGGTCCTAGGTGGACGACCAAACCCTGTCAGATGGCCTCTGTATTTACAACAGAAAGAAAACAAAAACAGAAGCAGAGGAAATTACAACTATTTACACTTAGTTTTTCTGTATTCCTGGTGGAAAGAGGACACAAAATAGGGAAGAAGTCTATTTTTATAACACATTAAGTTGGCCATGACGATAAAGGCAGATAAGACAAGAATGTTATATTTTGATGAACTAAAAAAGCGATATTTAGTCAAAGGAAGACACAGGTTGGAAAGAAACACTAGATGGCAAGTAGAAAAAATAACTCCTGGCGGCTCACGAGATCTTTACTGATCATCACAGTCTTAACACCGCCCAGATCTCCTCATACTTCTCTTCAAACGCAGCCTTCCAAACTTTGACACTAGCCTCCATGGCCCTATAAACAGTAATTTTACCTCCTGATTGGTTTTTCTCTTTAATCACCCACTCTAATGCTCCACTGCATTTTCTATCTGTTTCTGGAGAGTGTGCGTTTATGTTCATTATCTTCATAAGCGCCTTTCTAGCACACGGCTGTAAAAACATGCCCCAGTGGAAATCATTCCTCTCTTCTGCTTTTTGTCTCATCTCTACTCTTCCATAACTTTCCTCATTAGTTTACTTGATATAATAGCTCCTGCCCTGGACATCCAGGGAAAAACAGGAGCATCGTCATATCCACTTTGGCCTGAGAATCACTTCAGAGCCGATGGCAAGTGAGAATATGCAGACCCAAGAGCAGCTCTCTGTCCTCCCCCTGCCCTCTGCTCCAGGGAGGATGGACGGACACTGGAGACCACAGCCCCTCCCCCACGTGAGGACACAGAGAAAACCAGGAACGATCTTCACCAGACACAGGTCTGTGGGAGCCTTGTTCTTGGACTTTCTGCCTCCAAACTGGTGAGAAACAGACATGTGCTGTTTAAGCCCCCAGTTGAAGGCACTCAGCTACCGCAGCCTAGCAAACCCAGACCACAGAGATGTGAGCACTCAGTAAATATCCCTTCAGTAGGTTTGGGGAAAGAAACTGTGAAGCCAAGAAAAAAAAGAATGTTTGACAGTGACATTAAATGAAAGAAATCAGAGAGGTGAAATAGCAAATTAAGGACATTAATGCAGAGACATGAGAGAACAGTGTCATTACAACCTGAGTCACAGAGGAATCCTGTTGGGGGAAGGAGTATTTTTAAACATATGATTCACATCAGTTTATAGAAACTTTCTGTCTTTTTGGGCACCTTTACATGTGGTTTCCTTACATTCCTAGAATGACTTTGCACAGAGAACAGGAGACCTTGTTCTCCCTGAACCAGAAAGCAGTGATCTGTCTCCAACCAAAGGAGACAGAGCCACAGCAAGGCCTGATCCAGGACCCCAGACTCTCCCGGCAGGAGGTCCCGCAGACCAGATTGGGTCCCCAGGGCTTCCTAGGAGTCACACCTCCAGGACTCTTCTTGGAGGGACCTCTCTTAGACAGAGACAGGTGACGGGAACAGTAGACACGGCTCGCCTGGCAGGGTGGCCCCCTCTGAGCACGCCCCCTGGCCCGAGGCCCTGAGTGTCTTCACCCACACGCCGGTGTCTTCAAGGACAGGTCTGCATCTCCACACCTTCCAGCTTCCTGTCTTCCATCTCCCACACACATCCTCCTGTACCCGGAAACCTCCTGCCTCCAACGGGACAGACAGGAGAGGCCTGAGGCCCCTCCAGCTCCGCGGAGAGCACTCCCAGCGACCCGGGGAGCAGCCTCGTGCACCCCCACCTGGACGGCTGCACTCCGCCCAGAGACCTTTCACACCAGGCCTCTAAGGAAGACGCGTCTTATAGCACCTGCCCTTTTCAGTTCTTACAGCGGAAATGCCACGCACGAGCTTCCTTCAGAACTTTTACAAAAGATGCTCTCCACACTGTCCCTGGTGATTCACAAACACCACCGACCGGAGTCCTAGGAGACGCCAGCCCTCCTCACCTCTCTTCATGCTGGACCCGGTCTTCCTGCTGCTCTCTTCTCCATCTTGAGGCTGAGGGGCTGCTGAATAAACCTACTGACTCATTTTTATTAGATTTTAAATTATGAGACATACAGTGCTCAGAATCTATGGCTTATTTATTGTATTCTTTTTCTTCAGAAAAGAAAGAAAACTTTGTGTAACCTTTCAATTTACTGGTGAACCACCTTATAATTTTCTAGATTTTATTATCCAGTTAATACACACAACAATCTCTATAGCAAATCCCTGGGACTTCAAAGATCCTTAACTCCTTAAAAATACGAAAGCCATTATTTCAATTTTTGAAAAAATTCCTTGTGAAAGACTATGATGTAAATTGTAATGCCATTGCAAAAAAATTACATACATATGAAGCAGAAAATGAAAATTTCTACATCCCCAAGGAAGCAGCAAACACTTTGAGATATTTTTCAAATCACTTCTTAAATAAATTAAAATAAACTAATTGTTTATAAATTCTTCTATATAAAATTTTTATGGAATGCTTACTAGTTATAAATTGAATATGAATTTTGGGGGAAAATTTGGAAAAAAAAAGAAATGATCTAAAATCCAAACAAAAATATCAGTCTTTTGTATTATTATTTATATATGGCCTTGAAGCATATATTTTTGTTACCTTTATATCTTAAACATTTTATTATGTTATTAAATATTATTTAAAAATATGATGTGGTTGTTAGGCTTTGGTGTATGACTCATTTTATCATTCTTTTATTTTAGATTTGTAAGGTTATTTCCAAACTCTTGTTAATATGTATATAATGTGTCCATATTGAACATATCCACAGAAAAGACATTCTAGAACTGGTATGATCTCTTACAAAAGACAGAGGAAGCTGGATTCCCATTAATCATATGAAAAAAGAGATCCCATCTGACCATATCACTGATTATCTGTGTTGACTTCTTTTTCTAATAATACAGACTTTCTTCTAAATACCAGGATGCATGAATCTATGAGTTCTGACTGGTGTGTCCACTTCTGGGCATACACACTGAGGAAACCAGATCTGAAAGAGACACATGCACCCCAATGTTCATCGCAGCACTGTTTATAATAGCCAGGACATGGAAGCAACCTAGATGCCCATCAGCAGATGAATGGATAAGGAAGCTGTGGTACATATACACCATGGAATTTTACTCAGCCGTCAAAAAGAATTCATTTGAACCAGTCCTAATGAGATGGATGAAACTGGAGCCCCTTATACAGAGTGAAGTAAGCCAGAAAGATAAAGAACATTACAGCATACTAACACATATATATGGAATTTAGAAAGATGGTAACGATAACCCTATATGCAAAACAGAAAAAGAGACACAGAAATACAGAACAGACTTTTGAACTCTCTGGGAGAAGGTGAGGGTGGGATGCTTCAAAAGAACAGCAGGTATACTATCTATGGTGAAACAGATCACCAGCCCAGGTGGGATGCATGAGACAAGTGCTCCGGCCTGGTGCACTGGGAAGACCCAGAGGAATCGGGTGGAGAGGGAGATGGGAGGGGGGATCGGGATGGGGAATAAGTATAAATCTATGGCTGATTCATATCAATGTATGACAAAACCCACTGAAATGTTGTGAAGTAATTAGCCTCCAACTAATAAAAAAATTAAAAAAAAAATAAATAAAAATAAAAATCATTAAAAAAATGATGTATGATTGGATTTCTTCAGCTGAAATTCAGTGTTGTTGAGAAATTCAGCTGTGGGATTTTGAAAGTTTTAATTAAAAACATACAGTAGTCCCTCAGAATCTGAGGGAAAGCGGGTTCCAGGATGCCCCGAGATGCCGAAGTCCATGGATGCACAAGCCCCATACATAAGAGGGTGCGGTATCTGCATACAACTCCTGTGGGTCCTCACAGACTTTACACCGTCTCTGGACCAATTGCAACACCTGCTACAACAGAAATACTCTGTAAAGACTTGCCATTAGTGATGGCAAACTTCAGTTTCACTTTGGGGAACTTCCTGGAATTATTTTTCCAAATATATTCAGTCCTCTGTTGGCTGGAACCTGAAGATACAGATGCTCAACTGTGTTCAATTTTCAAGGTCAATTGAAGTGAGCATCCGTCCCCTCATGACACGTCCTGCCCCTCCTGGTAGTTCCCAGTCCTCACCTGGGCCTCGTCACACCGTGCCCCATTTATGTTCATGGACCACCTGCCAAGATGATGGCCTTTCTCCAGGCACAGCTGCAACTCCATCATCCCTTTAAAACCTGCACAGAGAACAAACACATGGCTGCCAGGTGGAAAGGAGGGGTGGGGTGGGTGGGAGATCGGGACTGACAGATGCACCATTGAGTCCCTGAGCGCAACGGACGCCCGAGGAGCACCTCTTCCATGGCGCAGGGAGCTCAGCTCAGGCCCCATGGGGGCCTGGATGGGAAGGAGATCCAAGACAGAGGGGAGGGACGTATGCACATGGCTGATCATAACACAACACTGTAAAGCAACTACACGCCAAAAAAATTAATTAATAAAAACCGCCCACTGTAATAACACGGAGCTTCTGCTCGAGGGCATCGCTGGGGCTAGAGGTGACTTCTCAGGACTGTCCCCAGACCACACATGGTTCACAGGACGGTTAGGCAATGCAGCCCCACCACTAACAAGATGCTCTGATTCTTGGTCACTGCTATGGTTTGCTGGCTGCTGTGGATTGAAATGCATTCCATGAAACTCATTTGTTCAAGCCCTTCCCCCAGAATGGCCATGTGTGGAGGCAGGGCTTTTAGGGAGGTGGAAGTTCACAACATTGTACAGGAGGAGGTGATCAAAACCATCCCCAAGGAAAGAAATGCAGAAAGGCAAAATGGTTGTTTGAGGAGGCCTTACAAATAGCTGAAAAAAGAAAAGAAGTGAAAGGCAAAGGAGAAAAGGAAAGATAAACCCATCTGAATGCAGAGCTTCAAAGAATAGCAAGGAGAGATAAGAAAGCCTTCCTCAGTGATCAGTGCAAAGAAATAGAGGAAAACAATAGAATGGGAAAGACTAGAGATCTCTTCAAGAAAATCAGAGATACCAAGGGAACATTTCATGCAAAGATGGGCACAATAAAGGACAGAAACAGTATGGACCTAACAGAAGCAGAAGATAATAAGAAAAGGAGGCAAGACCCATGACTCAGATAACCATGATGGTGTGATCACTCACCTAGAGCCAGACATCCTAGAATGTGAAGTCAAGTGGGCCTTAGGAAGCATCACTACAAACAAAGCCAGTGGAGGTGATAGAATTCCAGCTGAGCTTTTTCAGATCCTCAAAGATGATGCTGTGAAAATGCTGCACACAATATGTCAGCAAATTTGGAAAATTCAGCAGTGGCCACAGGACTGGAAAAGGTCAGTTTTCATTCCAATCCCAAAGAAAGGCAATGCCAAAGAATGTTCAAACTACTCCACAATTGCATGCACCTCACACGCTAGCAAAGTAATGCTCAAAATTCTCCAGGCCAGGCTTCAACAGTACATGAACCAAGAACTTCCAGATAGATGTTCAAGCTGGATTTAGAAAAGGAAGAGGAACGAGAGATCAAATTGCCAACATCCGCTGGGTCATACAAAAAGCAAGAGAATTCCAGAAAAACATCTACTTCTGCTTCATTGACTATGCTAAAGCCTTTGACTGTGTAGATCAAAACAAACTGGAAAATTCTCCAAGAGATGGGAATACCAGACCATCTTACCTGCCTCCTTAGAAATCTGTATGCAGGTCAAGAAGCAAGAGTTACAAACGAACATGGAACAATGGACTGGTTCCAAATTGGGAAAGGAGTCAAGTCAATATACGTGAAGGCTCTATATTGTCACCCTGCTTATTTAACTTAAAAGCAGAGTACATCATGTGAAATGCCGGGCTGGATGAAGCACAAGCTGGAATTAAGACTGCCGGGAGAAATATCAATAACCTCAGATATGCAGACAATAGCACCCTTATGGCAGAAAGCAAAAAGAACTAAAGAGCCTCTTGATGAAAGTAAAAAAGGAGAGTGAAAAAGCTGGCTTATAACTCATTGTTCAAAAAACTAAGATCCCCCCGCTTCTGGGCATACACACTGAGGAAACCAGATCTGAAAGAGACACGTGCACCCCAATGTTCATCACAGCACTGTTTATAATAGCCAGGACATGGAAGCAACCTAGATGCCCATCAGCAGATGAATGGATAAGGAAGCTGTGGTACATATACACCATGGAATATTACTCAGCCGTTAAAAAGAATTCATTTGAACCAGTCCTAATGAGATGGATGAAACTGGAGCCCCTTATACAGAGTGAAGTAAGCCAGAAAGATAAAGAACATTACAGCATACTAACACATATATATGGAATTTAGAAAGATGGTAACGATAACCCTATATGCAAAACAGAAAAAGAGACACAGAAATACAGAACAGACTTTTGAACTCTCTGGGAGAAGGTGAGGGTGGGATATTTCAAAAGAACAGCATGTATACTATCTATGGTGAAACAGATCACCAGCCCAGGTGGGATGCATGAGACAAGTGCTCGGGCCTGGTGCACTGGGAAGACCCAGAGGAATCGGGTGGAGAGGGAGGTGGGAGGGGGGATCGGGATGGCGAATACGTGTAAATCTATGGCTGATTCATATCAATGTATGACAAAACCCACTGAAATGTTGTGAAGTAATTAGCCTCCAACTAATTAAAAAAAAAAAAGATAAAAAAAAAAAAAAAAAACCTAAGATCATGGCATCCAGCCCCATCACTTCATGGCTAGTAGATGCAGAAACAATGGAAACAGTGAAAGATTTTCTTTGGCTCCAAAATCACTGCAGGTAGTGACTGCAGCCATGAAATTAAAAGATGCTTGCTCCTTGAAAGAAAAGCTATGACCAACCCAGACAGCATATTTAAAAAACAGACATTACTTTGCCAACAAAGGTCCATACAGTTAAAGCTATGATTTTCCTAGTAGTCATGTATGGATGTGAGAGTTGGACTATAAAGAAAGCTGAGTGCCGAAGAACTGATGCTTTTGAACTGTGGTGTTGGAGGAGACTCTTGAGAGTCCCTTGGACTGCAAGGATATCCAACCAGTCCATCCTAAAGGAAATCAGTCCTGAATATTCACTGGAAGGACTGATGCTGAAGCTGAAACTCCAATACTTTGGCCACCTGTTGCAAAGAACTGACTCATTTGAAGAGAGCCTGATGCTGGGGAAGATTGAGGGCAGGAGGAAAAGGGGACAACAGAGGATGAGATGGTTGGATGGCATCACCGACTCGATGGACTTGAGTTTGAGCAAGCTCTGGGAGTTGGTGATGGACAGGGAGGCCTGGCGTGCTGCAGTCCATGGGGTTGCAAAGAGTCAGATATGACTGAGCAACTGAACTGAACTGAACTGAACTGACGGTTAAAGGTGCTCACGGTGTGGGGTGCAGGTGGGGGCCCCAGTCTGATAGACTGCTGTCAGAGGAGAGGGTCAGACGCCAGGGACACAGGGCACAGGGGGACCCTGGGCACAGCTACATCCCTACCTCTCATCCCCCTGCCCTGACAGTGCGCCCTGTCACTCAGGGATCTCCTTTCATAGCTGGAGACACTGCAGATTTTTAAGAGTCTGAGGTGGAGTAGGTGGTTGGTGGGGGCCTGGCTTGACACCAGCCCTTCAGAAGTCCAAGGCTAGGTCGGAAAGAGCAGGGCCTGGAGAGCCTTTGCACAGCGCCACCTCCTGCTCACAAGGGGCCTTCCTTTGTGGATGGGAGAAGGTCCTCAGATCACAGCAGTGGGTCTTCATTAGCAGGTGGAGAGACGTTGGTTTTGAGCCCAGGAAGGGGATGAGACTCCTAACTTGAATGAGGTTTGACTTCGGAGATTCACCTGTTTGCCGTGTAGGTGTCGACAGGTAAACAGTGAGCGGCTTCAATCCAGTTTCTTAAGTTCCGAGAACGACCACTGTGGTGAGAGGACCTGCCGCCTCTGCCCTGACCCTCACCAAGCTGGGTGCTGGCAGCTGGCTCCTGCTTTCACCTGCAACGACATCTCCGCACAATGACAACCCCTGTGAGTGGCTGCAACTGGCTCCTGGGCCTGGGCTCACATCCACAGCCTGAGGCTCAGGCCCTCGCAGCAGCTCCTGGACAGGCCACTCCCCAAGCTCCTCAGCGCGTCCCGTCACGTCCCGACAGGACAGAAGCAGGAAACCCCAGCCCAGAGCATCCGAGGCAACGTCTGCTGGCTTGCGCTTCAAAGAAGTTCATGCTCTAGAGCCTCACACTGCTCAACAAATGGGCCCCCCAAGATACCCCTTCCATAATCCAAGGTGAGGAATCTGCAAGAAGTGTCTCCTCACCGCTCCCAGAAGCCAGCTCAGACTCCGCCTATTCATGCTGACGGCTGCTACGGCTGCTTGAGGCTGACGTTTTCTTTACGTAACCAAGTTCTGTCAGTTCAGTTAGTCGCTCAGTGGTGTCTGACTCCCTGTGGCCCCATGGACTGCAGCACGGCAGGCCTGCCTGTCCATCACCAACTCTCGGAGTTTACTCAAACTCATGTCCATTGAGTCGGTGATGCCATCCAATCATCTCATCCTCTGTCATCCCCTTCTCCTCCCGCCTTCAATCTTACCCAACTCAGGGTCGTAAGCTGCCTTTTAATTCTAGGAAATTGGTTTTGGGGCTGAGGGTTTATTGGGTTGGCCAAAAATTTCATTCCGGTTTTTCCTAACACCAGTACTTGAGAAATAGAATACATCTTGCCGTGTCAGTAAACAAGGCTGTCACAGTCCTCAGCGAATGCAGCCCTCCCCCGTGAGCCAGCGAGCCCGGGGGAGCTCAGGAGAGTGCCTGCCGTCCAGCAGCCGCTCCCTCCACTCAGCAAAGCGGCCTCAGCAGAGGCTTGGTCCCTGCTTTCCCTAAGGAAAGGAGGCTCAGGACTGGAGATAGGGTGCTGGCCCAGACAGCTGCTGCATGTTTGAAAGGAATGACTGCAGTCAGCCCAGACTCCTGCATCTTTCCACACACAGAAGAGCGCCAAATTCCTACTTATCTGCTTTTCTTTAATTAACAATAATCTCTTGATGTTCAGACTACCCTCCCTATGCTGCCAAACTTCTATATAAACCTGACTACTCCCCACTTTCCATCTTCTTAGAGCAGTTCTCTTGGGGTTACTTGAGATGCTGTCTCCAGGCCTTAAACTCCTAAAAATCCCATCAAATAGAACATAATTCCCAACTTACAGGTTGTGAAAATTTTTTAAGTTCATCAGTTCATTCAAAAATCAAACAGAAACAAAAAAACAACTTCTTTACCAAGGAGTGCCTACACTTTTAAATTTTTTCCAGCTTTACTGACAAGTAAAATTGAACATACTGAAGTATCCAACATGATGATTTGGTATGCATACACACAGTGAAACGGTCACCACAGTCAGGTTAACGGACACGTGCATCACCTCACAGAGTCACTTTGTGTTTCTCCTTTGGGCAGGGGGGTGCTGACACTTAAGACCCATGCTCCCAGGAACTTTCAAGCACGTAACTCAGTACTGTTAACTACAGGCCGACACGGTACATCAGGCCCCAGAACTCACTCGTCTTCTAACTGGAGGCTTCTGCCCCCTGCCTGACATCTCTCTGTCTCCCGCCACCCCCGCAGCCCCTGGCAACCACCATTCTCCTCTCTGCTTCCATGCACTTGGCTTTTTAGGTTCCACACATAAGTGAGATTATGCAGTTCTGTCTTTCTCTGACTTATCTCGCTCAGCACAGTACCCTCGAGGTCCATGCATGCTGTAGCAAGGCAGCACTTCTCGTGGCTGAGTAAGACCCCACTGTGTGTCCACACCACATGCCTAACACCAGGAACTAAACCGTAAAAGGATCCAGTGGAGCTGTGTGTGCGACGGTGCTAAAGACACTGGGGAGGGATACTGTTCAATGACTGGATCGAAGAAAATGGATGGTTTTCATCAAATTAAAATGAAGCGTGATAGAGTCATTCTACCAGAAGGCTTTTTGGTCCTAAAATCATAATCAAAGTTTAATCAAATAGAGTGCTTTCCTTTCGTTTGATTTAAAACCCTATTTTAGATTACTTTAAATTACCTTGCTCCCTTTAATGTGGTTAATATTAATGTAAATTTGTGATGCCAGCTGAACTAGGCTTTGATACTGGAATGAAATCTGAATAATACACCAATTACATACAAACCGCATGACTGCATCCACGCCCTTCTTAATCCCAAATTAGCTTTATAATTGGAGAAAGACAATCACAATCCCAAAAATCTATTCTTGACAAAGCTGGATGGACTTAATTTTTCCAGAAAATAAGTATCTTTAAGCTGCTGCTGCTGGCGTCGCTTCAGTCGTGTCCGACTCTGTGCAACCCCATAGATGGCAGCCCACCAGGCTCCCCCATCCCTGGGATTCTCCAGGCAAGAATACTGGAGTGGGTTGCCATTTCCTCCTTCAATGCATGAAAGTGAAAAGTAAAAGTGAAGTCGCTCAGTCGTGTCCGACCCCATGGACTGTAGCCTACCAGGCTCCTCTATTCATGGTATTTTTCCAGGCAAGAGTACGGGAGTGGGGTGCCATTGCCTTCTCTAAGTATCTATGTCATCTTAAATCTCTTATAAGAGGAAAAAAAAGTCTTTTTGGCGTACACATGTATATTTCTCATGATGCTTTATCCTATCAATAACCTACAGAATGTTGTAATTACCTAGTTCAGCGCCCTGGTCTTACAGAAAAATGAACTTTCATTATAATCTTCTAAGCACAGTTTTCTACAGAAAGCTCTATGAGTATCTGTTATGGTAAACAAATGTATCTCCAAGAAAAACTACTCTTCAGTACTGATGCTGAAGCCCAGAGGGGGCTATTTGGTTGGCAATTGACCCGGGACCCCTCCCTTAGCCCCCAAGAGGGTCAAGTCACCTAGTACAACACGGCAGGAATTGAGAATTCCACAGACGACCTTGCTGGTCTCTTGTTCCCCCTCCAGGGCTCCACATAATGGCATCTAAGGTGGCGTTTCTGGCCTGGGCTACAGGTAAGCTGATTACATAAGAGACCATGCCATAAAAACCACCAATAAAGACTCTGTGGGGTGTAAACGTCCACTGCCAAAAGCATCTCTGTGAGTCCCTACAGGTTACCTCTTTGAGATACTACATCGTCTTTCTGCTCCAAGGCAAAGAGTGCTTATTTGTTGATTTTGCAATAAACACACATCATGAGAAAGTTGTCACTCATCTCGAGAGATCACTGTACTACCCTTCCAACATTTTCTGGGAACATTCACACTGTTCTGGTTTTAGTCTATGTTGATAGTTAAATACAACTGATATTCTCTAATAGCTGGCCAAGCTTAAGATACAACTAACACTCTGAAATTCCCAACAGTCTGGCTTCTGAACAAATATGCAAACATTCTAAGTAAAATATTCACCATCAAATATGCTTGGTATTAAAAGAGCATCATAGTCAAGCAGGGCATATCTCAGAAGCAGAAGAATGACTTGGTATCATACGGTGTAACAGCAAAATTGATAGATCAAGGGAGAAACCATAATTCCTGTAATAGATGTCTCCCAAGCAGCAGAGCATTCAAAATATATTCTAGATGAAAACCCTCTGCAAGTAGAAATCAAAAGAAATGCATTTAAAATAAGGATATCTTACCAGAACCTCACAGCAAGCATATTTAATGTGAAACCCTGGCAGCTCATTCTCATGAGTGGCCCCCCCACCCCCGCCACACACACACACACACACACACACACACACACACACGCACGATTCCTGGCTCACAGCAGTGGCAGCAGACAGGACTCTGGGGCCCAGACCAAGCAGGTGAAAGAGTCTATTTTTCCCTTAAAGGTTGGATCCTGCTTTTATTCCTTTATAGTAAGAAGCATTTTATACTTCATATGTAATTAAGCATAAATATGAAATTTTTCTCAAAATTAAAGAAAAGAGTGCACATCCTTTTTAAGAAAATCAAGTGCCCAAGTGAATGTGTGTGGGGTGAAGGCCTTTCCAGGTTCAGAATCAGGCCCCAGTGCCACCTGGAGCACCCCCAGGACTTGCGGCCCCAGGACTGAGGGAGGGGCCCCTGCAGGATGCGCCAAACCCACCCCGGGGAGAGTCCCTCTCAGGCCCCAGGCTGAGCCTCCGCAGCGTCCGGTGCCTCCTCCCCCCCTGCCTGCCCCCCAGCATGGCTGCACTTTGATGCGACGCTGCCCAGGAGGAGAGCCAGGCAGCTGGTTGCCGTGGTTACAAGATGCAGCTGTGCAGTCTGGCCCTGCAGCACTTCTTGGCTCCTGGCGAAACCACAGTGGGGATGCCCCTCCTCGGGCCCAGGGGTGGTGGGTCCCCACAGGCTGGACACCTGCTCCTACTGAACAGACACCATCGGCCCCTGTTTCATCTGGCTGCTCACACCTGGACACAGATGCCTGGCCAGCTCAAGACTCCACAGCATCTAATGTTACGTCAGGTCCCTTCTGTTCCCTTATCTTTCAAATTCTGCTTCCTTTTGAATGTGAACTCCTATTGCTGAGCTGCCTCTTATAATTTTTTTTAATAAGGGTTGATTAAAAAATAAGTAAACATGTACAACCACACATCCACAGAAACACAACAGAACACTAAAATTCCCATCACCTGAAAACCTACTTCTTCCAAATCACTATTTCTAAATGAAGAAAGAGGTGGATCCATTTGTGGATTATAAATATTAATCACAACTAACTAACTGGTTTGTTTCAAGCATGTGCCCTGCGTCACGTGAGTCCAGGTGAAGCACTGAGACGTGTCAGCTGTGATTATAATGGGCGACCCTGTGAATGGGCATTACTGCCTCACCTAACAAACGTGGCATCTGGGGGTCACCGGGCTCATGGGCTGTTGACTTCAGGGTCATTTATGGTCTACTGACTTTCAACCGTTAATCTGGGCTGTTCCAATGAAGTGTGTCTTTCTGCCACAAAGAATGCTTCTTTCCTATCAAAACAGGCAAGATTATAGTTACCAGGTAAAAAAAATTGTATACATGTGTGAAACGTGAAGCACGCCAAAAATAAAATCTAACTGGATTCCCAGTTACAAACACAACAGTTCATCTAATTTGAGAAAATGAAGGAAAAAATGAAATCAACAGAATGGGTGTCTGTCTACTTCTGAGCTACCACTTGGAGAAGGGAGCCTCCCTGGTGAAATATTAATGAACTATTTCCCCCCAATGTTTTATGGAATTTAGAATTATGACAGCAAATGTCAGTGGTGCTTCCCTGAGTTCTATAAAAGCATATCATTGTCTTTAATTTTTAACCAATTTTACTTTTTTAAGACCACCTGACTTAAACACTTGACGCCAAGTTTCACGTCTGTACACAAAGGACAAGATGGTCCATGAGCTGGAACTCTGGGTTGGCCGTGATCTGCTGACACTAAAAGCCCACTGCTGCGAGCGGCCAAAGCGTCTCAGTCACTGGGAAGGTGCTGGCGTCAGGGACTCTGCACACACGGGCTGCCTGACTCACAGTGCTTCTGGTATTTGTCCAAGGATACATGCATTATGCCTTCAGGTTTTATTTCCAATACTGACTGATCAAATGCTAATGAAGGCTCAATTTCCTTCTTTAAAATTATCAAAGGATGGTTTGGGTATGTTGTGTGCTTTGGGAAAAGTTACTGAATTCTAGTGTTTCAAGATTTCTGACACATGTGCCTAAGTGTATAAAACAGCTAGTCACTCAGTATTAAGTTTGGGGGCTACTTCTTGTTAAGTAAGAAAAAAATACTAAAATAAATAAATTGCTATTTTTAATGGGAGATGATGCTATTTTCGAATATTTCGTGTGTTCTATTCACCACTAAAAGATACAGGAAAGAACGCACATCTCTGACTCCCCTCACGGTCTACGTGAGCCCCTGGAGCCGTCAACCCACCAGCCATACCTGAGCGGACACTTTGGGGACCTGCACACGGTCCTTTCTGGAAGCACCAGGCTCTGAGTCTGCAGAATGCGTGGACACGCGTGGTGGGTTCTGAGTGGGACGGACTGTGATGTGCACAGGGTTTTTGATCTTGAAACCGAAGCAGGTGTTAGCACGGAGTCCTGACCACATGTGAGGAGGTCAGGGCATGACCAGCAGTGGGATCAGGGCACGGAGTCAGGTCCACACAGCCCAGGAGCAAGGACGCCCCCCGCCGTCTGTGCTCCTTAGGGCCAGACACACATGAACCGCTACCCGGGGGCCTCTCCCAATTGGGATGCATGAGACAAGTGCTCGGGCCTGGTGCACTGGGAAGACCCAGAGGAATCGGGTGGAGGGGGAGGTGGGAGGGGGGATTGGGATGGGGAATACGTGTAAATCTATGGCTGATTCATATCAATGTATGACAAAACCCACTGAAATGTTGTGAAGTAATTAGCCTCCAACTAATTAAAAAAAATAAAATAAAATAAAAAATTTAAAAAAAATAAAAAAGAAAAAAAAATAAAATGAGTTAGAAAGTTAAAAAAAAAAAAAAGACTGCGTGCTTTAAAAACCAATGCATTTCTGTGAGTGAAGAGCACAGTGCTGAAGTTCATGGCCAGGCAGGAAGGAGAGGTTGTCATCCATCTTAAGGCAGAATCTACACAGTCCTCTGTTCAAGAATTTGCCAATGTGGTGAGGAAAACAGACACTGTCCTCATTGTTTCCTGGTTTTGAGATGCATGACATGAAACCACGGCCTGGTAGAGCTGGCAGAGTCCGTGGAGTGAAGGCACTGTTTACAGGGAGGCCCAGGGTCCACCCAGCCCCCTGCATGTCCTGCCGTCCTGGCCTCGGCCCTGGCCACGCGGACTGACCACGGGGCAGTCTGCTCCTCTGCCACGTTTCACTTTCAAATTTCTAAACATCTATTTCATAAGCTACATGAGTCAAAACATGAAAGTCTAAAATGCACAAATAAATCAACTTGCATTTGTAATAAATAGCTCTTCTGTTACCATCTCTATCTAATAAAACATAAATCACCAGCTTCATAGTAGACTTGAATCTGACTAGACAGCAGGAGGGAATAGGCCCTGTTTTCAAGAGCTGAGTGGGTTTCATTTGCATGATATGATTGGAAACAAGTGGCTACACTGAATTCAAACAAAATCTAGGCCTACTTTTTATTACACAGTTCATAGCTTATGGAGACAGACAAATGTAGCACCTAGACTTGGTTATAAAATAAGTGTGATGCTGCTATAGGAAATTTCATTCCTGATAATGGAAGAAACTCATTTTTTTGTGAGAAAACATTTGTTCAAGAGCTGAGTGTTCATCAGGGGTGTCATGGAGTCCCGGTTCCACAGCTCCTTCCGGGATGTTCAGGGGCCTGGCCAGGTGGAGAAGGACGTCATCCCTCTGTGGGGTCGTGTAAACCAGGCTCCAGTAACAGATGGTGCTTCTGGGAAATGGTCAGGCATCCCCATCACATATAAGGCCACATGTCATGGCTGGGATACACTTACAGTCCATCCTGGCCGAGCCTGCCAGAACTCAGACACATGGTTTGGGTCAGAAGCTGAGAAGTGCTGAAAATATTAACGGTAAGAAGTGGCTCTTTGGCTGGCCTGTCAGAGGGCAAAGAAACAGTAGTGGTAACTGGGAATTAGGCACAGAACATGAGAGGATGCAGCCAGGAGAATGAACCTGGGGGCTGCATGTGGAAAGTTAAAACCAGTGAAACCTACAAGATACTACACCTATTTCACACTAATGAAAACCATGAGCTGACTGAGGGCAACAGCACAAATTAGCTAAAACCACAGGTCAGTGAAGGTTCTGTGGGGTTTTTATCAGCTCTGAGCCGTGACACAGTGAGGCGAATGGTCAGAACATCCAAGCCACAGTGACCTGTGATAAATGATGAGAAAGAGGAGTATATCTAATTGTTGAATAAAGTAGCTCGCTTTATTGACCTAATTTTTAAAAATGTGGGAGATGTCCCACTTCTCCAGAACCGAGGCCATCTCCAGGACCGAGCCATCCCTGATGTCCGTCCATGAGGACATCCCCCCACCGGTCTCCAGCCATCAGCTGCAGCTCCAGAATACAGTGCCCCAGCTCTGCAGCCCCAGAATGCAATGCCCCAGCTCTGCAGCCCCAGAGTGCAACGCCCCAGCTCTGCAGCCCCAGAATACGGTGCCCCAGCTCTGCGGCCCCAGAATACGGTGCCCCAGCTCTGCGGCCCCAGAATGCAACGCCCCGGCTCTGCGGCCCCAGAATACGGTGCCCCGGCTCTGCGGCCCCAGAATGCAACGCCCCAGCTCTGCGGCCCCAGAATGCAACGCCCCAGCTCTGCGGCCCCAGAATGCAACGCCCCAGCTCTGCGGCCCCAGAATGCAACGCCCCAGCTCTGCGGCCCCAGAATGCAACGCCCCAGCTCGTGCAGGGGGCAGAGGGAGCCCTGGGGCAGTGGCCAACATGTGCTCAGGTGTCAGCACGCAGACAGAGGCCAGGGGAGGGTCAGAGGTGCTTCTTCCCACTGGTGGCACCGCCTGCCCTTTCAGCACCCAGAGTAGATCAGATGCTAACTGTTTTAAGGTCACGGCCCTTCACTCCAAAGCAAGACAAGGAAAAAAATATATTCTCTGCTCTGAGTGTCTTGGGAACGTATGGTTAGTGGTTACATGCCCTTTGTTTCAGAGGAAAGAAGTTTATGAAAAAATATAATTTTATACCAATGGAAGAGACTAGTGCTAGTATATAGAGGGACAGTTGATGCTAACCCGTAACACTGTTACCAGTGAATGTTAATACATTTACAAAGTACTGAAGAGAAAGTCATTTTAGGTTGTATTCAAAAGGGGTGGGGTGTGGGACAGAGAGAGAGAAACAAAGACAGAGAGAAAGTGACTGAGAGGAGGGGGAGGAGACAGAGAATGAATGCTGTACTGTGTCCATTGTGTTTTCCTTTGGGGAACAAATGAAAGACTATTTACAGATTATTTGAAAGGTCCACTCAGGTTTATGATGGACCATTTTTCCAAGTTTTAGTCCAAATATATGACCGTTTAGTGCTTTTCTTCTAGAGTCCCCATAGAAAGCAGCATTTCCCACGCGTGCTCCTAGAAATACCCGCATCTGGTCACCAAGGCCCGGGGTCCAGCTCAGACTTTACAATGCTCTACCATGAAGCCCCAGGTATGACTTTAGCAAAGCTAAATCCTGCCTGAGTCACAGTGATGGAAATCATTGTTCTTTGCTTTTCTCTTTGCACTCTGGGATACAAAAGACACTTGTAACTGAAATTGTTGTAAAAGTAGATTAATAGGGATGCCTTCCAGTCCTAACTCACAAAGCAGTTAGCATGCTCATTCCAGGGCCCCAGCAAAGGCGGCTTTCCCGTGCTGTGAGGCGGTCCAGACGGGACAGTCTGCGCGGTCGTCTTGCAGGCCTGGACACTCATGGGCTCCAGGCAGGCTGTGAGAGCCCCCAGGCGGGTGGCACGGACAGCCCCTGATCCCCTCGACCCGGCCACCCCACCTGCTGAGCAGCAGCCACTCCGGCGGACAGATGCCTGGGGCTGGTCTCCTGCTCAGCCCAGGGCATGAGTTCAATTCGGAGTCTGACAGACCTCTGCCATCAAACGTGAGGGAACCTGCCGTGCAGGGGAGTAAGAGAAATGCTGTTTTCAAGGCTGAACGAAACTGACAAATAAGGTCCCACCCCCACCCCCGAAAAACAAAGAGGACGGAAAGAAGGGGACACATGTGTCCTTGTGGCTGATTCATGCTGCTGGATGGCAGAAGCCAACACAGTACTGAAAAGCAATTATCCTCCCATTAAGTTTTTTAAAAATTCGACCAAACAAAGAAAACAAGATGAAAAACACAACCTGTTGCGGAAGCCAGGTGAGTCCCGGGAGAACAGTCCTGTCCTGGACGGCGTCCACAAGTCACCGTGCAGACCTCTGCAGAGCCGGGGTTGGGGCAGTCAGTGCGGGGACCACGGGAGGCCGGCTCCGGCGGCTTGGGCAGCCCTACCCCACCCCAGCCTGGCTCTGATCTCAGCACAGTGGGGGGCCCACTCCAGCAGGGCGGCTCTGGGGGTCAGCCGGCACCCTCCAGGTCACCGGACAGGTCCTTCTTCCCACCTTGTCCAGCTCTGAAGGGGGGTGTCAGGCTTGGGCGCGCCACCTCCGGGCAGGGGGCCTGTCCCTGCATGGCCAGAGGCAGCGGCCATTCCCAGACACGCCCACCCCCCTCCCAGACCCCAGGCCCTTCCACTGGCCCTCCCGCTACAGGACGGCTGGGCAGGGGCAGCCCGTCTCCAGGATGGTGGGGCATGGGCGGCCCCTCTATAGGATGGCAGGCACAGGCGCTCCCCTCTCCAGGATGGCAGGGCAGAGGCAGCCCCTCTCCAGGATGGGGCCGCCCCCAGGCACCCTGGCCCTCCCAGCGCCCGGCTGTCTCACTCACTGTCTGCTGTGACGCCCGCCCGACACAGCGGGAGAAGGCGGACAGCGCCCCGCACTCTGGGCTGACGGAGCCCTGCCTCCCTACCTCCAGCCAGTCTCCCGAAGGCAGTGGAAGGGAGACCGAATTCGAGGTTCAGGCCACAAGCCTCTCATGTTCAAAGAAGCTCCTGGAAGCCCTGGCCAGGCTCCAGGGAGAGCAGACCTGTGCGTGGTGATGGGTGCTGTGACGCGGCCACGGGCCCATCTCTCCAGCCCCTCCAGGGGGCAGAGCCCTGCTCAGCACCCTTTACTGTCCACTGAAGACCCGACAAGCAAAGGAACGCCTGGAGAGAACTGCAGATGGGGCACCTGGGCGCAGGTCCAGGGCAGGGTAGCGGGAGGCAGCCTTCTAGTCAAACACTCTCCACGGTAAGATGCTGTGTTGATGAATAAGGAGCTCACACGACTTCAACAACTGTGGCTTGAAATAAAGCTATTTCTACCAAAGATCAGAATCCCTGCTACAGTGAGTGTCACTCTGCGCCCTGGATGCCTCAGTAGAAAGATCAGGTGTAAACTAGCATAGTAAACTAAGTTTGCCAATACATACTCAAAGGAAAAAAGTCACCATTTTAAAAATGGGACCAATTATAAATGGTTAGGGAAACAGCTCCTGGTAGAGTCTATCATGTGAGAACGTGTACACACTGTCATCCATGCTCATGTTCACACAGAACAATTAACCCACCCTCTTACCTGAGGCAGACATCACTCTACTCCTCACAAAGACAACGCCACCGCTCCTGGGAGTCTGTGGTCACCTCAAGGACACCAGCGTTCTGAAGATTTCGTTGTTGGAGGAAGCGACACCATGATGGCCCGCTGAGGACCAGCTTCCTTTCACGTGACTAAGTCCAGGCTCGGGGGGCTCACCACATGCTCAGCCGCGAACTTCCACCCGGACCCTTGACCCCGAGGTAGGCAGCAGAGGTGCGCTCCCAGTAGGCCCCGAACCACGCCTGTGCAGCCGCCCACTGACCAAGGAGCAGGAAGGAGCCGGCCCCAGGGCACATGCACTCCCAGCCGCAGAAGCCCTGCATTCCAGGCAGGGTTCGCCCAGATGTCCAGGCTCTTCTGGGGCTGAGGGAGCGTGTGAGTGGCGCAAATGTGGGGGTACACTCTGTCCAGAGGGAGCCTGAGTGGAGACCCTGCGGACTCCGCTCCTGGAGGTGCCGGGGGCCCCCCTCAGCCCTGCCCTGGGGGCCCAGACCCCCCACCTGTGTCCTGACCACTGGCTGGCGCTGCGGGCCGCCCACTCTGAGCGAGGACTCCTTCTTCAGAACCACACTCATGCACTCTCCACGAGGCATGAATGCGCATGGGATATGCCCTCTGAACTTCGGCTCCGTCTCCACCCGAGTCCTCCCTCCCCGGAGCCCGGGGTGACACCACCGAAGACCAGGTTATTCCACAAAACCTGTCCACGTCATCACAGCTCAGGAACCCACTTCATTCGCCAGGGCCGTCCCACCTGGACACGGGCAGGTGCTCACTCAGCTTCACTGTAAAATGCTCTGTCCCCATCTGCACCATGAACCTTGATACCTGCTTCTCCTACAAGGAATCTGAAAACCCGTGAGCAGTCGCTGCGCAGTGGGGAACCTGGTGCGCTGGTCCAAATGGACCTCAGGTCACAGAGGTGCACACCCGCCCACCGCCGCAGCTGATCGGCGTGAGGGCCTCGCGCACACGCCTGCAGGACCTTCAGGCGCCTCCTGCACGCGGCCATGCCGGCCTGAACTCGGTGCCTCCCCCACTGGGGGAACCCAAGTGTCGTCAGGGCTCAAGCTCACCCTGCTGGCCTCTGTCCACAGAACCGACTCCCCCTCCACTCCTACATGCACGCCCTTGTAGACCAGACTCACGGACACACCTGCCTCTGTTCTCTGGACCAGAAAAGCGACTGACTTCCACCTGCTCTCGACCTCTGGCCTTGCTCTGCTGGCAAGAGAAAGGTGAGCACCCCCAGCGTGCTGCCTCCCAAACCAGGGCATTTTCACGTCTCCGCTCAAGATGACGCTTCAGAAGCAGGGGCCCAGGCAGTCCTCTCGGCAACCATCCGTGCTCTGCCCACAGGACTTTGTCCCAAGAGCCGATCGGGGGTTCCAAACCCTCGCTGATGAGCATCCAGGAGGTGAGCTAGCGTGGTGAATGTGTAAGGCCCCCAGGCCCTCCTGACTCTCAGAGCAGCTCTGGGTTTGTTTGGGGATGTGCAGCAGGTTTGTCTTTCAGTTTCCTTTGGCACAAGAAACCCTGGGATCTCCCTTCCACGTATTCAGCCAAAAGCTGTTGGCTGCTGCTGAGTTTTGCTTTGGTTTCTGCTTCTTGCCATCAACCCTGTTCAGACTCGAGGCCAGCTGATTCTTCCTCAGCCCCCACCACGGCCCACGTACTGTGCTGGAGGTTTCCAAGCGCACCATCTGCCGGCTCACAGCCTGAGGGGTACCTACCATCACCCAGACTTATAGGACAAGAGCTGAAGGGACAAGGAAACGGTGAGTGCCTTGTGTGAGGATTCAAATTCACACCCACGCTTTCTGACTCCAAGTCTTCCTCACCCCAAACTGAAGCCAACAGGAGGGTGTTACAGAATCTTAAGGAAGTAACGGGAGAGCGTGGGGCCTGCAGACAAGGCCGCCTGTCAGTCAGCCGACATGAACACCCAGGACCACGTGCACATCAGCCACACCCAACCTCAGGAAGCAAGGCCACCTCTCCTGTCTGTCTTTCCTCTCCAGCCCGGGCGGCCGCGGAGGAGATGGCAGGACAGCCAGCAGGTTCACCGTCAGTCAGTCACTTGACAATCCACTAAAGCCAATAAACAGCCCCAACTGGACTCAGAACGGGAGGGGCTCACCTACCTCACGCGCTCAGGCCGAGGCAGGGTCCTTGAGGGGACAGTCACATTCGCTGAGCAACACACCCACTCAAGCCTATGCTCTCACACGCCATGGTGCCCTCCTGAGACCCCAGGCTTCCACGATCGTCTGTGAGCCCCACACGCCCCTTGGGGGACGAGGCCGTCACTGTGGGGAATGGCTCCTCGGCGGGCCCACAGACATGGCCTCCAGGGCTGGGGCCTGAGGGTGACGCCCTGTCTTCTGGGGAACTGGGGCTCGTCCTGGCCCGGCCCTGAGCCCCCAGACTGGCTCAGCACACCTGCACTGCCCCCGCAGGTGGAGGGCTGGACAGTGGACCACAAGAGCGCACAGCCTGCCACAAAGAACGAAGGGGCGGGCTTCTGGATCAGAAGACCACCAAGGTGGGCTGGTCAGACCCCTGCACAGGAGCAATGGCCCGACTTCACAGAGCGGCGGTCTCGCTGGGGAGTCTCTGCAGCTCAGCGGTCTCATGACTGCAGCCTCAGCTCCTTGATTATCTGGACTGTCACCGAAGAGAAGAGGGATTCCCAAAGACTCTGTCATATTCATACCGTTTGAGGAAACCCTACAGCCTCAGTGATATGTCAGGTGCTACCTTGAGCATTTTACAGGCAGAAACCCTTCAGCACTCACAGCCACATCAGGGAGCATCCCCCGTCCACTGAGGTTGCAGGAAAAAAGCCCTGTGCAGGTTGGCTCACACATTACTCTCCCAGGCCTGGAGGCTAAAGCTGAGGTCAGGGCACCAACAAGGCACCCCTCGCGGAGGAAGGGCTGAGAACTCGGAGGGTTCTCTGTGTCAGGACACTGCTCCCATTATGGGGGACCCACCTCACCTCCTGAAGGCCCCCCTGACACCATCGCCAGGGCACCAGGGTTCAAGGCGAATGTCGGAGTGACAGAGACATGCAGCCCACTGCAGGTGGGGAGATGATGCCTCCACCCCCACTTTCAGATGGAAAGTCTGTGTCACGCAGGGGTTTAGGAGGCAGCCCAGGTCACACAGAGGACACAGAGAACCCTGCGGTGGGGGCCGGTTGAGAGGCCCAGCCTTCCTTCCACGCTGTGCTGCTTCTCTAGATGGAACGGGGTTCTGTTATAATCCTGGGGATGCTGTTGAGCACATGGGCTATGGGACACACAGGAGAAGCCGCCCCTGCTGGCTCTGGGACACGGGTCAGATGCCAAGCTAGTGTCCAGAGCAAAACCCACTCTGGTCTCTCTCCCGCGCAGAGCATGAAAACCTTCACCTGGACTAGTCTGAGACCTGCTCTCTGGGAAGTGTGAAACTCGTGTAAGGATGAGACGGAATATTCCAGCAAAGTTGCTGCTTGAGAACACTTCTGCCCTCCCTCCTGCCCTGGCCTGAGTCTGCACCTCGGACTCCGTCCCCTGACCCAGCTCAGAGGTTTCCTGCAGGGGACACAGCCAGACCTAGTGGGCCTTCCACGGGACACCCTTGGGGGCTGGGCCATGTCCGTGAGCTGAGTGCGCCTCTGCCCACAGACCCCCCACAGAGCGTGCGTCCGGTCACGCCCCCCACCCCCCGCCCAGTGCAGGGGCTCCAAGCTCAGCACCCACCCTGTCCCTGGTGACCCTCTGGGGACTCCCCTGTAGTCCCCACACAACGAAGCCAAGCCCAGTGAGCTTGCAGCCCAGGATGTCCCCCGCTGTAAATATCCCAAGCGTTCATTTCAGACACATGCATGATCATATCCTGACCCGAGCAGCACACAAGTCACATTTTATTAGGGAGGGAAATCCATTTTTGGGGCATTTAACTCTGCTTCTTGACGCAGTAACTAGATTTGATTAATAGACTGTCTGCCCCGCTTCTGCTGTCTGCTAAGACTCTTCCCAGAAGAGAACACGTCTGAGACGTGCAAGGGAGCCTGCCTCTGGGAGGCTGAGGAGCCCACGCACCACGGAGCCCAGCGGTGGAATGAGTCTCATCTTCAAGTCCCTCAGGGAAGCGCCTCGCTGGGCGCCCCGGCCGGCCGAGATCCCCACGACCAGAAGAAGTTCAGCTACCGCGACGTCAGCCTACCGCTCACGCATGCTGCTCACCAAGCAGCTCCACCCACAGAACCATCCTCTGACTCTGCTCTTCTCTGAGCCCCACAAACAGCAGCGGGACGGGAGCTCTCCAGCGGGCAGCACCCTGAGGGCGCCGGGTGCCTGGCCCTGTCCCCGCCCTGTCCCCATCCCCCCGGGCGGCACCTGCAGCCGGCCGGAGCTGCTGTGACGCTGCCACCTCACAGCCCCAGGAGAGGCCAAGCGCTGCTGTCTCAGGTCCCTGACCCTTGGGGATGATCTGATTCCTTGGGGCATTTTCAATTAAGTCTCCTCTGTCTAGAGAAAAACTTCCTTTAATTCCGTCAAGACCTGGGGATGGCTGCCTCCCAGGCCCGCCTGGGATGCGGGGGCCGTGAGGATGGCTCCCCTCCCAGGCAGCGGACCTGTCCCCGACAGCAGCGGGGTGCGCCCTCCAGCCCCGGTGCCAGCCATGCCCGGGCTTCAGCCGTCCTGCAGCTCGTGGGCCCAGGCAGGCACTGTGCCCTGTGGGGCACAGGGGGTGCGGGGGGCCCTGCGCACGCCAGCCACATGTGTTCTGACCCACACGCCACTGGGCTCTGGGGACGGCCATGACCATCTGCCTTACCAAGGGGCCCCACAGTGAAGGCGGTCGGGCTCACGGGGCCCATCCTCCCCAGACTTGCGCCGGACGGAGCTCCTGGACCCTGGGGTGGAGCTGGGCCCCTGCCCCTTGGAAGGGCTCCTGGGAACAGAGTCACACAGGCTACGCTGGCTTAAGATGCCCCTCTCAAGGAAAGCATCCAAACACCTCCAGAGGGGATGAGACCCAACTCAGCCTGGACCCCAGGGCAGCTGCCCCCACTCCTCCCTGTGACCCCGGGCAGGGGGCCTGCCCCCTCAGCTGCCACGCCTGTTCCCTCCCCTCCTGCCCCCGAGTCACCAGCTTGATTTGGGGGGAAGAATCTTCTTCCAGAGCGCACCCCGTTGTCTGAGGCTGCCTCCCACGGCCCCGCTCTGTCATTCCATGTCCTACAGCAACACACCCCATCCCCACCCCCTGGGGGCGGAGGGCCTTGTGTTTCTGTGAGTGCCTCTGCTTTGTGAGTGACCGTGAGCCCTGGTCCACACACATGAGCTCTGCCCACACTCACCCCCTGTTGCCTCTGTGAACAAAGCTGGGGAGTGGGGACGGGGCAGGGGGGGCGTGATGCTGGGCCGGAGCACCACGCCTCCCTGAGTGCCTCCTCTGGACGACCTGGAGAAGGTAACCGCCGGGATCTGAACATTTCAGATACCATATTACAGCCATTTGCATTCAGCTCAGGAGAATGTGTATCTACAAAAGTCTCAAATAATAATCTAGTACAAGACATGGTTCACCCTCTGAAATCATACTTCAGGTGTGTGGCCTCCACTAGGAGCTGGACTCAGCTTCTCTCTGAACTTACAGAGGATGCGACTACCACACAGAGAGACTGAACACTGAGCTATTTACATCCACACAAAGAGAGGTATTTATGACAAATGTCATTTTATAATATATATGGTTATATACATCAATTTATTTTTTCCTCTTTGAGCATTTCCCATGGGATTGCATTGCTCTATGCAATGCTGCATATATACTGCTTTAACTCTGGTAAAATAAACATACAATCTACTACTTCACACCATTATTGAGTACGCAGCACAGTCACACTGTTGTGCAAACACCCCCACCGCTGTGCCCAGAACTCCCTCATCTCCCGAACTGCCCTGCCCCCACTGCACACTGACGTCCGCTTCCCCCAGCCTCATGTCTACCGCCCGCCCTGCAACTTCGAGGAGCCTCGCTGAGGCGGACTCACAGGACCTGCCCTCCTGTGACTGGACACCTGCACACAGCATCCTCAGGTCCATGGTGTTGTAGCCTGCATCAGAATCTCCCTCCTTCTCAGGGCTGTGTCATATTCTACTGACCATCTGGAGAGGTTTCTAACTCTCATTGTTAGGCATGACTACTTCATTCTCTTTCCTGGTAAATGAGAACCCACTGTGAAAGTCACTGGCATTACATTTCAGTGAAAGTACATTTCAGTAAAAGTCCTCTCAGAGGTTTTAAGAAGAGGCCAAGTCTGAAGGCTTCACCCTCTGGAGTTTCTTGACAGATAAAGTGTTTTCCCACGTGATTATGCAGTGGGCACAGAGGCACGAGGCTCCCCGGACCCCTGAGCCTGTAGACAAGTCTGCACGGCCAGTCCCATCAGGTCCACATTCAACGCCCCACCCCCCAGACAGCACACTCATGCACCTGAACTCAGGATTCCAACACACTTAGCGTCTGCACTGCTCCTCTGGGTCAGGGCAGCCCCACATCAGGGACACGTGGGTGGCACGGGGCACTCGGACACATGACAGCTGCAGGCAGGGCCAGTGCAGAAAACCCTCACGTGGCCCTCATCACCAGAAATGACACAGGTTAAAGAAAACACAACTTGTGCTGCTTAATTTTAAAGCAGATTTGACACGGACAGCAAGCAACAGAGATGCTTTGGTTCAAATGGCTCCTTGAGGAACCTGATTTTCCACTAGAATTACCTATCAGAAATGTACATCCATGTTTCAAATTCAGTCTCTTTCTGCAGAGCGCCTCCAACCTGCTGACCCACCACATGTGGACAGGGCCGGGGTCAGGGCCCAGATGCCGGGCCCCCTGCAACACGGTGTCCTACATGCGGCAGCCATGGCACCTAGGACCACCCTCCTGCTTCACTGCCCTACCTTCACTTTCTTACAAAAGCCCAGGACAGAGTACGGGCAGAAGTCCATACTGAAATGAGGGTCTTAAATATACCTCTACGCAAATAAAGAAGGAATCACTTAAGTGTGAGTGAATTATCTTCAGAACAAAGATCGGATAAACATAAAGACCTGTGCTATTTCTTTTTTTTTTTTTTCCTGTGCTATTTCTAAATGCTGTATCCACCAATTACGAACGTTTGTCAGGCCACTTTGGGCAAATAAATGAACCAGCTGAGTTTCTGTGCGAGGCCCAGTAGCAGAATTCCCTTCACAATCCCACTGGAAATGGTTCTTCCTCATCCTTTGAGATTCCTCTGTCAGAGGGACAGGGTCCCTCCTGAGCGAAGCCACGTCGCTGTGGCTGCTGGACCATAAGCTGAGTCAGCCTGGACCTGTGCCTAGTATCACCTGCCAGGGACTCAGAAATGACCAACCACTCAGGCTGGCATCTCCGCAGAGCACACAAATGACTCCTTGTTTTCTCTCTATTGTTGTGAAGTTTCTTGAACTGCTAATAGAAAATACTAATTCCCAGAAGCCCTTTGGAAGAATTCATAGCTGTTCATACAAGTCTAAAAAGCAAGAGCAGATCTAGTGAAATTTCAAGGCATAAAAGAGCTTTAGCAAATCAGATGCCTGGAATGGGAGCAGTGCCGCGAACTCAGGTCTTTCTTTCACTTTTTGCCTTCAAACAGTCTTATAAATGTCATAATAATAGTACTTTCTAAATGGACATTAGCCCCAGAGGAGATGACCCTGCAACGGTCCAACCCCAAAGGAAGCAGATATTGAAATGCACACCTCCCCACCTAGAAGGCTCACGTAGCCCAAAATAACTCACTAGAATTTATGATTTTTGCAGCACCCAAAGCAAGAGAGGAGAAAAGGGCCACCTCAGAGCCTGGGGCCAATCAGCATGTGGAAGCCAGCCAGCCTCTTGTGACCGCTAGCAAGCAGCCTGGCAGCATCCCAGACAGTGTCCGCGCCTTGGCAGGAATCCGCAAGTCTGCCCGCAAGGCTTCAAGAGCCGCCCTTTGAGACGGAAGGTTAGTGCACAGCCATGTGGATGCAGAGGCCAGCAGGCATCCTGCAGGCATGTCTATCTCACATCTGATGTGACTCATTCCAACTGAGTCTCCAAACTTAAAGTCTGTTTTTGGAAGCACAGGGCTGTGGGTAAGAGCTTCCGTGATGTGAGCGCAGAGCTCTGGGTCCGCTCATCTTGCGGCTGTGAACTGGGGGCGGGGGGAGGTGCCCCTGAAAGTTTCACACGGGGCCATCCGTTCACAGAGAACCAGAGCCCTGCTCCCAAGTGCAGATGCTTTCTCGGGCCTCTCAGATCAGAAGGGTGAGCATGCACCGGGCAGGGCAGCGATGGGAAGAGAGCGGTCGGTCCTGCCCAACTGCAGGGGGACCACCCAGAGGCCAGTGCTCAGGGCTGACGGCGGGTCTGCACATCACAAGGGTCTCCTGACTGAAGGACGCTTTCTGGCTCGAGGCTGCTGGGCCTGTCTGACCAAAGCCCCTTGGGATGCGCGTGACCCTGACGCACTTTAAATTCTGCATTTCTGAGCCCAACCAGAGCTACTAAAAAAAACCTCCCTGGAAGAAGTGAGTGCAGGGCTTAGCAGTATTTTAATTATTTAACAAGGGTCCCAGGTGTTTCTTACGAATAGTTTGGGAGATAATCAGTCTCTGCAGCAGCCGAGGAAAATCACCATGATGCAGAGAGCAAACACCAGTCCAATTTTCAGCCAGATGCGTCTCCAGCATGTTTTCATGTTTGCGCTCTTGCAATTAGGAAAAAGCTTCAGGGAGATGGCATTTCTAAACAAACCAGTTTTTTAAAATGTTTACTTTAGGTCTTTTTTTCATTTAACAGCTAGACCTTGATTGCTGAAAAATAAACTTCTTTTTTTCAAGATATGCAAAGTTCCCTAAAATTGTTAGGTATTCTTGGTGTCAAATTCAGCTAGAGTACACTCCCCAGGGAAAGGCAGGCAAACATTTACTCAGCGCACATGTCTTGGGCATCTCAGCCTCAAGATCCAAATTGAAAAATGAATTAACTCATTAATATGTGCAATTGCTTTATTCCTCTCCCATGTGGACTCTAGAGTCAAAGCATTTTTTTCTAGTATTGAGGGAGGAAAAGGTCACATGAGCGTGAAGCCTCCTGAGGGCTTCCTTTCTCAGCTCAGGACTGCTCTGCCCCGAGCCGTGACAGAGAGGAACTACCCGGGCACTAGGGTCACTGCGCGCCTACCACGCGCCTACACTGTGCTACATGGTGCTGCTCTCGAATTCTGACCTTCACAACTGTCTTGAAAAGAGGCCACTTGTATCCCATTATTAAAGTGAAAGTAAGACTTCTGGAAGCAATAAGAAATAAGCCCCAAATAGTTCCTTATTGGACCTCCCCCATGCTGACAACAGGAACCGGGCAGGCTCGCACAGGATCAGCAGCGGCTGCCGAGAGCCTGGCAGGCGCCCCGCAGCCTGAGGCGCCAGAGTGCAGCCCACGGGGTCTAGCGGGTGGGGGTGTCCACCAGCGAGGGACGGGCACTGACTGAATCCACATCGGGTGGTGGGGTGGAGGACGAGTGTGGCCCCCCTCCATCTGAGGACTCTCTGGCAAGACTCTGCTCCTTCCTGAATTTGGTCCAAAACCAACCCAGCCTCCACTCCCGTGCTTTTGTGCCTATCACTCTAAAAATGCCAAGAGAAGGACAAATAGAGGACCCACCTCTGCTGAACGGATGCCGTGGTTACCACTACAGAGTGTCTGTGTCCTCCAAAATCCGTATGTGGGACTCTGACCTCAGTGTGGTGGTGTGTGGAAGAGGGCCTAGAGGAGGTGATGAGGTCATGCGGCTGGACCTCCCAAGGCTGAATCAGAGCTCTCCTAAGAGCCCCCTCCTCAGCTCTTCCACATGAGGACACGGGAGGAGAGGCTGCTGCTGCAGCAGGAAGGGGCTTCAGCAGACTCTGGACTACTGGCGCCTTGATCCTGGACGTCTGGCCTCCAGAGCGAGGCGGGGAATGAGTGTCCATCGTTCACAGCCACCCAGGCCACGGTATTCTGTCCCAGGGCCCACGCAGACTGACTGTCATTGCAGACACCCTGAGGAAGATGAGTCCAGACCAGGGCAGGCCGGCCCCGGGGACCCACTGGAGTCGCGACGAAGGAGAGAATCTGTCTTCCACTCTGTTCTTGCCACAGAAAGCAACACAAAAGCCACACAAAGAGACAAGGAGAACACACACTAAGGAACACTCACTGGAAGGGGCAGAACCTCTCGGGGACACCCTCCTGTCGGCTGTCTCTCACACCCACCAGCTGAAGGAGGCAGCTGTGCTGGGTACCACGCGTGTGGGGAGAGAACACGTGTGTGCACAGCCATGCAGGTCACCAACACTGGATGAACACACAGAGGGTGAGGACCTGCGGCAGTGGACAGACCCTGAAGCAGCCTCACAACACGATGGACTGGAGGACTCGAGCTGCAGCTCACTGCCGTCGCCATAGAAACAAGACGCACTGCGAGACGGCATCGTCAGAGGACCGAGAAATGTGACGCTCAGCAGAAAACACAGAAAAGCACTCGAAGGATTTTTCCCCCAGAAAAATAAAGCTAATTATTCATTCTCTGTACCAAAAGTGTGTGGTTTCAACATAAACGCTGATTCCCTGTCCCTGAGATTCACTGTGCACCCTCCTGACAGACTTCGAACCCTGTTAGTGGCCGGGGAAGGAACCATTTTCACAGCATAATAAAAGTTAAAATGCCTGAAATCATGTGACCTCCACGGGAGTGAGGCATCCATCACGTTGAGGATGCTCATGCCCCCGGCTCTCACTGACCCCCACTGAGGCAGCCCTGACCCATCTGACCGTCTCCCCAGGGTGGCCCTCCTCACCTCCCCTCAGAGCTAAGTTCGTCTCCCCAGGGCGGCCCTCCTCACCTCCCCTCAGAGCTAAGTTCATCTCCCCAGGGCGGCCCTCCAGAGCTCCCCTCAGAGCTGAGTCAGTTTCCCCAGGGTGGCCCTCCTCACCTCCCCTCAGAGAGAGCTCAGGCCGTCTCCCCAGGGTGGCCCTCCTCGTCACCCTCAGAGAGAGCGGAGACCGTCCAGCCCTCCTCACCTCCCCTCAGAGAGAGCTGAGACTGTCTCCCCAGGGCGGCCCTCCTAACCACCCCTCAGAGAGAGCTGAGACCGTCTCCCCAGGGCGGCCCTCCTCACCTCCCCTCAGAGAGAGCTGAGACCGTCTCCCCAGGGCGGCCCTCCTCACCTCCCCTCAGAGAGAGCTGAGACCGTCTCCCCAGGGAAGCCCTCCTCACCTCCCCTCAGAGACAGCTGAGACCGTCTCCCCAGGGCGGCCCTCCTCACCTCCCTCAGAGCTCAGACCGTCTCCCCAGGGCGGCCCTCCTAACCACCCCTCAGAGACAGCTGAGACCGTCTCCCCAGGGCGGCCCTCCTAACCACCCCTCAGAGAGAGCTGAGACCGTCTCCCCAGGGCGGCCCTCCTTACCTCCCTCAGAGCTGAGACTGTCTCCCCAGGGCGGCCCTCCTCCCCTCCCCTCAGAGAGAGCTGAGACCGTCTCCCCAGGGTGGCCCTCCTAACCACCCTCAGAGCTCAGACCTGTCTGCTGGCAGCTGCAGATGAGGAGCAGGTTGTGGACCCCTCCCCTCGATGTCTGCTGAAGCAGGGTCCACCCTAGGCATCACTGGGGTCTGAATGTCCAGGAACCAGAGCAAGGGCCTGCTGGGTGGTTAACAGCACATGTGGACTTGGCTGTGGTTTCAAACACTCGTCTGCGTGCTGCAGTGACGGTGTGTTGAGGCGGGAACTGCACTGAAGTTGGCAGACCCACAGTGAAGCAGGCTGCCCTGCATGGAGTGGGGGTCTCGTCCAGTCAGCCGAAGGCCTTGCTAAAAACAGACTGAGGCCCCTGAGAAGCAGAGGTTGTCTCTGACTCTGTATCAACTTGAGCTGCAGCAGGAGCTCTCCACCCTCAGTCTGCCCTGCAGCTTTCAGAACATCCAGCCCAACGATTACTTAAAACAGCCACTTTAAATAAACCTCTCTCTTCCTCTCTGTCAACAGGCCAGTGCTGCACAGGGGGTGGCCCATCTGGCCACACTCCTCCGGGAGCACACCAGTCGCACACCTTGCAGGCAAACGGATCTGCTGGGTTCCATGCTGGAAAGCAGGGTCGGAGGGGGAGACGGCTGGGGGACTCAGAGTTGGGGGTGCGGGGCAGGAGGGCGTCCAGGGCAGACACGCAACCTCACGGCCCCGGACAAGAGTGAGCGACAAACCACGACTCCTGGGTCTCAGTCTAATATGAAAGACGGCGATGATGAGAGCAAAGAGAAACCCTAAACAACAGCAAAGCGTTGACATTTTTGTTAAAAGATAAGCGTGTGGACGTACATGTGTACACAAAGACTCCAACTCAGAACGTTAGCAGCCTGGGCAGTGGGATTATGGGTGACTTTTCTTTCCTTTTCCTGCGAGTTTCCTTATTGGTTATATTTTTAAGTTTGTGATCAAAGTCAAGAAAAGGAGTAAGGCCAATTCCCTTAAAAAGCAAGCCTTTCCTGTTCCGTCTATGAACCCCAGGTCTAGTGGACACTCGTGACAGTGCCCGTGAGCTCGTCTCTGTCCACGGGTCTCCCCCTGAACACCCTGCCAAGCACATGCTCTGATGCCGCTGGCACAAGCGCCGCTCTGTGCCCTCGGCGTCTGCAGAGGGGATGTTTGCAAGGAGGGGCCAGGGCCGTTTCTTCCCTGCTGGCCCCTGCTGAGAGGCCTGGGTCCCCAGTGAGGCCAGCGGAACGCCCGGTCCTGGGGGCTGAAGTCAGCATCTGTGAGCGGAGCCTGGGGTTCCAGGGAGCTCCTGTGGGAAATGCAAAGGCAGGCTTGGGGGAGACCCCGTCCTCGGGGCTGAGAATGCCGCCCCTCCTTCCAGCTCCCTGCCACTTCGGCCACTAGGACGGCCTGGTAACGACTGCCGGGGGGTTGGCCAGGATGCGGGCGAGTGAAGAACTGCCTGCCGTAGGGTATTTCCTCAACGTGCTCCAGAAGGAAACACATGTCAGGCTTGCTCACATATTCTTTTGATTGGCTATGAAAAATCATGACATCTCAGACACAGCCTAGTTCTCTTTTGGGTCCTCTCTCCTCTTCCTCATTAGGTTCACTCGTCCAATGTTAAAAAGAACAGCATTAGTTGGCCTGGAAATTGGTACAAATCTATGATTTTTCAGCATATTTGCAAAACAACTATCTCCTACCCAAATAGTGAGCCAAGGCCCCAGGCCGTATCCAGGATGGAGGGTGAGCAGACACTTGCAGAAACCTGCCTGGAGGCCCAGCAACCAGGGGTCCCGGGAGGGGCATGAAGCCGCTGCGGGCGCGGGCTGGGCCTAACGCCAGAGGGAGCATGGGGAAGTGGCAGCCGGACCGCTGGCACCACAGGGCAGCCTGCCACTAGGAAAGGGGACAGGTGATGCGTGTTCTCACAGCATGATGGACTCGGGCTGCCCTGAGCAGATTCAGAGGCAAGAACAAGGAAGAAGAAGCGGATCAGGGCACCTGGAGAACCTCTTTCATTTTGGGCGAGAGAGGAAGACCTGTCCATAACTGAGTAACGACTGAAGCAGACACCTGAGGTCATCTGTGACGTGGCCCAGCATTGCAGGAGTCGCACAAAATTAGACATTAGACGGCAGGCACGGCTCCTGAGGAGCAGGAGCAGGGGGACATGTTGGTGACGAGGTGGGGGTCTGGCTGCACCCCTCAAGTGGGAAGGAGAGGCAGAGCGCTCAGCACATCTGTATGCTGAGAGAAGAGCGTGGGAAACGCAGAGCTGGAGAACACGGAGCCCAGGTCTGGATCGACAGCGGGGGCAGGTGGGAGAGAAGGCATGTGGGCCACCGTGTGTGTGGGGGGGTGGGCATCCAGCCCTTCAGAGAGTCTCATACTAATGGTTCGATCAGTAAGACCCACGCATCACACACTGGAAACCACAGCTCTTTAAAGGATATTAAAGTTCTTCCTGATTTCAGAGAGACTTTCATGAAAAAGAAATGTTGCTTTATTTTACAACTAAATAAGATGCCTTCACCAAACACTAAAAAACCATGACTTGTAAGGCTGGGAAGAGCACTGTAGCTTTAGGGTTTTGCATCTTGCCAGGAGCACGGTCCTTTATTAGAGACGTAGATACGTGAGTCACTTTCTATTTTAGGAAAAATTCATTGTGGTGCAAAATAAGAACTTTCTTTTTTCGTGAAGGTACATTCATCATTCCGACTTCAAACTTTCAGGAACTGCTGAGTGGGGGACTGGAGCTGGCACACAAAATTAATGCTCTTAAATCCTTTGTAACAATCTACTTTAGAAACATACATCCTGACAAAAGATTAATAAATACCACATCAATTGTACCAGTTCAGTTAAACATTAATATCTGATTCTCAAAGGTTCATGATGTCAATAAGTACAATTATGAGGAAAGGGCCAGTTCTCAATTCATACTTAAAATACTCATCAGACATTAATATGTGATACTTTATGGATGAATGAGCTCAATCCAGAGTATAAATTTGGGTAACAAAGTCAATATAAGCTTCATAAACGAGTAAAAATGACTTCAAAATCTCCCATAATATCTGGTATTTGTTAAGCAAGAAACACAGAATAAAACAGATCAGAAATAAAGAGGACTTCACTGGTGGTATGGTGGATAAGAATCCGTCTGCCAATGCAGGCGACACAAGTTTGATTTCTGGCCCAGGAAGATCCCACATGGTGCAGAGCAGCTTAGCCCGTGTACCATTACTACTGAAGTCTGTGTGTCTAGAGCCTGTGACCCACAACAAGAGCAGCCACCACTGCAATGAGAAGCCCACACAACCCAGTGAAAAGTAACCCCCCTCTCACTGCAACTACAGAAAGCCCCCACACAGCAACAAAGATGCAGTACAACCAAAAATGAATGAACTAATGTTTTTAAAAGGCTGGTAGCTTCTAACAAAGAAAGAAAGAAAGGGGCCATGGAGACTCTTCACTGAAAGCAGAGGACCCATCTCGGGGTCAGTGGGAGGCAGATGAGGGTGAGCAGAGGGGACTGGAGCTCACGTCTCCCAGCGTCCACTAAGGAAGACTTTCTGCGGAAAGTTCCTTGTCTCCCTCATTTGAGCAAGAGTTTTCTGTAACTGACAACGTTTCTCGTTGCCTTGACTGTTGTAAACCTGGAGTCCAACCTCACAACTAAGAAATCAATAGTAGCCAATATTTCTCTTCTGCTTTTTCGTAAGGATTTTGACATGCATTTTAACATTTCTATGTAATTTATTTATAAGCCCATAACAGACCCTTTTAAAAAGTTTTATGTTTAAAGTTTTAAATGAATAAGACTAGGAAATAATACCCGAATCCATTCAACCCACCTTCATTTTAAGTGGTTTCAGGAAGAGCCTATTTGAGTTCTACTTTTCCGAAATCAAATCAGTCACCATTGATGATCTCCACAAAGTGCCATTTTGTTTCTACTGGGTTTCTAATTGAGGTAAAATCTTACACACTCCTCTTGTGAGATGACCACCTCCGGTATACCCAGCTGTTCTCAAATAAGCCAATTTAATCTTCCACTAGGAGACAGCCGTGGATGGAGACAGGCTGGCACAGTTCGAGCTACTGAGGGGCTGAGCCTGGCTCATGCCAGTGTGGGTTCTCTGGCAAGTGAGCTCCAGAGGCTGTGCTCCCCTGAATCCAGCTGTCCTCGAGTGGGTGGCGGGTCTGCCTCCAGGGGCCCTGGCGCCCTCTGCGTAGAGGAGACACTTGCTCCACTGGGGCCAAACTTGCTGTCCCCATCCTTGGCCAGATCCAGACAGCATTGTCACCCTCCAATAAAGGCTTTAAAAACAAACAGCACGTAGAAATCTGAAGACCAGAACGAATCAAAGAAGGGAAAGAAAAAAAATAAGTCTGAACAATGTTTTTGTTTTTTGCAAAAAGTCCATGAAACTGTTTTGAATTATGAACACAACAAATTTTAAGTACAGTTTACAACATGTTACTTGAGTTCTCTCTCGAAAAGATTAAAATAAAAAGCATCAGACCTTTTACCTCGTTGCAACCGAGAAAGCAACATGGGTCACCAGCAGCTCTACTGGAGCCATCCAAGAAAATTCGGCCAGGGTTCTCGCTCTTGCCGGGTCTGCTCAAACCGGCACGGTCTGATCCGGAAATACGGCCTCAATATGTGCCGCCAGTGTTTCCGCCAGTATGCGAAGGACATCGGCTTCATTAAGTTGGACTAACTGAACTTCCTTAGATGGCTCATCCAGCACATCACCCCTAGGCGGAAATAATACTAGCTCTTTGTATGTAAAATAAAAGTTTTCAAAACTTCAAAAAAAAAAAAAAAGCATCAGAAAGACGTGTCTATTGCTTGCAGGCTTTTGTCCCAGGTAGGGGAGGGACCTCGCTGCTCTACTACAGGTAGGCCCACCCCTTCCCAGAAGGCACAAGGTCCCTTTCTGCCCTCCTTTCAGGGGAAGTGGGGGCTTCCTCTCCCGATCCAACCTAGAATTTAGGGGACATCTTCCTGCCATCTGACTGGGGCTGAGAAGACCAGGCAGAGACTGGTGTCAGCTTAGAAACCACTCTCTTCCTTTCTCTGCCTCTGCGGGTGACAGGACCTTCAGAACACAGGATGGTGTTTCCGGTTTTAGGGAGCTCCTAGTACTGTGCGCGACCTAGACCCGGGGAAGACTCACTCAACTGCCATGAATGGACAGAACCAGAAAGAAAAGAGGCACACTGCTGACACATTCCTCCTAAAATACTTAGTTAGCCCATATTGCTCAGAAATTTAATAACGACAATAGCGATGGCTAAGTATGATCGATGTGAGGGAACCGTGAGGGGTACGTGTGGGTGAGCACTTTAATGTCATGTAAACCCCAGGAGGTAATGTTATTGTTACTATTACTACTCTGGTTATGACTATTACTATGATTTCAGGAACTAGCAAATGTTAAGAGGTACAGCAGTTTAAACAACATATTAATGTAAATTTAATTAGATTTTGTAATCATCTCCTGAGTAAAGCCTTATTTTAAATTTTAATATACCAAATGTAATAATACCTGTGTATGCAAATAAAGTAATATATGCATATAATTTTATATGGTTAAACTATCAAGATATCCATGGCTTCTGCATTTTCAAAAACATTCTGGATCTAGGTAATTTAGAACTTAGAATTCCAGTCAATATTTTACCCTCTTAGAGCAACATTTAACACAGTCTATTCTCAGTACGATACAGTGAACAGGACGACTGCTCAGAATGCTATGTAACTGGATGGGACCTCGTATGGATTAACCACTGACGAGTTTTTTTTTTCTTTAAACTTGATAACATGAGCATCTATGACTCATAACTAGGTCTCAGGAGAGGAGAGGAGGCACGGGCTTCAGGGCCCCTCCTCGCCCCGCCCCGCCCCGCCCCGAGCTCAGCCCCACAGACAGCTCAGTGGGCGCCGCCCTCTGTGTCTCCCTCTGTCTCCTCACCCCTCTCTGCCCGCTGTGTCTCTGTCTGATTCTGTCTCTGATTCTCTCTCCCTCCCTGTCTCTGTCTGATCTCTGATTCTGTCTCCCGCTCTGTCTCTGTCTGATCTCTGATTCTCTCTCCCTCTCTGTCTCTGTCTGATCTCTGATTCTGTCTGTCCTCTCTGTCTCCATCTCTCCTTCACTCTCCCCCTCTGTCTCCCTCTGGGCCTTCTCCTTTGTAACAGGGTAAGTTCTACTCCTTTACTATGGCCCTCACTCTGCTCAAGCCTGAGGGCCGGACGACTGGCCACCTTCACAGCACACACCGAGCCCAAGGCCCCCAGGGGGAAGGAGACCAACCCCAAGAGGGCCAGTGTCTGCCTTACACAGCCCTGAGGCTGTGACCTGCCCATTCTGTGCCTGACAGCAAGCTCAGCACTCAGTGGGGCAAAAAAAGCAGCAGAAACTTCTAACATAGCAATCCACACGTGCTTGCCCCCAGCGCCAGCCCATGCAGGAGCCCGTGGGGCCCCTTGGGGTCAGGCCTCCCCATTGCACTTGAGTCCAAAACACCGGTTCTCAGCCTGACTCCATCTGCCACAGGCCCCGTTGACTTGTCTGGAGAATCGGGACCATCACCATGTCATGACACCAGCAATGCTGGGAAGGATGGGGAGGAGCCACGCAGGGGGAGTGGGACGGGGTGGAAATCATGTGCATTCCAGCCCTTGTTCAACCATTGCTTAACCACCTCCTGGCCCTTCTTGACAGCTGGCAGTTTCCGGACGCCTGCCCCACCATCTGTTAGGTGAAAATGACTTCTTCAAATTCTGGGGTGAAAACCTCAGCTGCACCTCAAATTTCAATCAAAACCTACTCCCTCTGTGAAGCTGCGCTGGTCCCTCAAACCCAGATCAAAGCCACTTCCTGCCCGCGGTCCCCACAGCTCTGTGTCCACGGAGTCTCAGGAGAGCGGTCTTGCTTGCCCCGCACTGAGGCTATCTGTGTCGGTGACCATCTTCCCGACTGGACTATAACCCCACCCAGTAAGTGCATCATGTTTTAACTGCCTCTGTACCTCCAGAATGTAACAGCCTTCCCGTTCATGGCCCACAGCCTGTGTGCTCAGTCGCTCAGTCATGTCCGACTCTTTGCGACCACCAGGTTCCTCTGTGCTTGGAATTCTCCAGGCAAGAATACTGGAGTGGGCACCAATTAACTATGCTAATCTGACTTAGTGAGCGAGTGAGTGAAGTTGCTCAGTCGTGTCCGACTCTTTGCGACCCCATGGACTGCAGCCTCCCAGGCTCCTCCATCCATGGGATTCTCCAGGCAAGAGTACTGGAGTGGGTTGCCATTTCCTTCTCCAAATCTGACTTAAACTCTGTTCAAATATGGTTTCAATAACAACAAAACCAGAACAAATGAAAGCATTACTACTTAAAGAAAATATATCTATATACTTACACATATACATATATATTTGTATTAAAATAGTGCCTAAGAATGAAAAGGCAAGTCACAGACTGAAAAATATTTGCAAAGCACATATCTGATAAAGGACAGGTATATAAAGAATTCTTTAAGCTCAATGAGAAATAAACAACCCAATTAAAAGTGTAGAAAAGACTTAAACAGACACCTCACCAAAGAATGTAAACAGATGGCAAATAAGCACGTGAAAGGCACTGGCATCATATACACAGCTGCTGTGGAGACAGCCCGTGATTCCCGCAAAACTGAACATACTCTCACCACACAAGCCAGCCTTCACACTCCGCGGTGTTCACCCAAGTGAGCTGAAAACTTATGTCCACACAGAAACCTGCACTCAAGTTTTGTAGCTGCCTTATTCACAGCTGTCAAAACCTGTTAGCAACCAAGATGTCTCTCAGTAGATAAGTGGATAAATAAACTATGGTCCATTCAGACAATGAATATTATTCAATTAAAAAGAAATGAGTTATCAAGCAATGAAAGGATATGGAGGGACCTCATGACCACATGAAAAGGCTAGAGATGGTATGGTTCCAACTCCATGACATTCTGGAAAAGGTAAAACTATGGAGAAAGTAAAAGGATCAGTGGTTCTCAGGGGTTGGGGGAGGGAGAGATGAGTAAGTGGAGCACAGAAGGTCTTTAAGGCAGTGAACTGACTCTGCATGGTGCTGTAATGATGGCTACATCGTGGGTACACGACAGATACTGCAACGATGGCTACATCCTGGGTACATGACAGAGACTGTAATGATGGATACATCGTGGGTACACAACGGATACTGTAACGATGGCTACATCGTGGGTACACGACAGATACTGTAATGATGGATACATCCTGGGTACATGACAGATACTGTAATGATGGCTACATCGTGGGTAAACCACAGATACTGCAACGATGGCTACATCCTGGGTACACGACAGACACTGTAACGATGGATACATCCTGGGTACACGACAGACACTGTAATGATGGCTACATGTCACTGTACACAGAACAGTGTCCTATCCACAGAATGGACAATATGAACACTGAATCCTGTTGTAAACCATGGATTCCAGTCAATAATATACCAATATTGCTTCTTCAACTGTAACAGATGCAACAATCATGCAAGACGTTAAAATAAGGAAACTGCTTGTGGACGAGGGGGTACTTTCTGCTCAATCTTTCTATAAACCTACAACTGCTCTTAAAACTAAAGTCTATTAATTTTACAAAGATGTCTCTAGCTGCTGTTCTTACTTCATTATTAATATTCTTCGAGACAAGTAGATCGGAGAAGGCAATGGCACCCCACTCCAGTACTCTTGCCTGGAAAATCCCATGGATGGAGGAGCCTGGTGGGCTGTGGTCCATGGGGTCGCTAAGAGTTGGACGACTGAGCAACTTCACTTTCACTTTACACACTGGAGAAGGAAATGGCAACCCACTCCAGTGTTCTTGCCTGGAGAATCCCAGGGACGGGGGAGCCTGGTGGGCTGCCGTTTACGGGATCACACGGAGTCGAACACAACTGAAGTGACTTAGCAGCAGTAGCAGCAGACAAGTAGATGTTCTAAACTAGGAGAAACAGCAGAGTGTGGAGGGGCTGGGAAGATGGGAGTCCAGGCTAACTCCCATTTCAGAGCAGGGAAGTAGCAGGCAGGGGTGACCAGCCCCAAGACACAGCAGGTCCAGCTGCTCATTGGTCTGACCTTCACGTGCATATCCAGAGTTGGAAACAGCCATGAAGCATGCAGCCTGAGGACCCCTCTGCATTTGGGGTCAAGTCTGGCTGGGGGAATCCATGCAAACTTCAGGACGGGAATGGGAACAGCCCAAGTCCAGGGCTGTCACCAGGAGGAGGGCAGTGTGCCAGGCTGAGCCACACACGGTGGGATGAAGGGTCACACCTGGGGGGCTCCTCTCCTCAGTGGGTGATGAAGGGTCACACCTGGGGGGGCTCCTCTCCTCAGTGGGTGATGAAGGTCGCACCTGGGGGGAGTCCTCTCCTCAGTGGGTGACGAAGGTCACACCTGGAGGGGTCCTCTTCTCAGTGGGTGATGAAGGTCACACTTGGGGGGGTCCTCTCCTCAGTGGGTGATGAAGGTCACACCTGGGGGGGAGTCCTCTCCTCAGTGGGTGATGAAGGGTCACACCTGGGGGGTCCCCTCCTCAGTGGGTGATGAAGGGTCACACCTGGGGGGGTCCTCTTCTCAGTGGGTGACAAAGGGTCACACCTGGGGGAAGGGCTGCTCCTCCCCTCAGGGACAATTGCACAGCAGAAGTGTCTTCAGGGTTTCATGAGACCATTTTTAGCACAAAACTCAGGTGTGGAATTTGGGCAGATTTCCCAATAAATGTCATATGGCAATTGTCAGTTTACAAAGCCCTGAGTGTATGCCCTTCCAGTGCCCAGGTGAGTGTAGGCATCACTGTTGCAAGATGGTTATTCTGCGGAGGAATAAAAGAGGCTAACACAGAAGACATGTTCATCTCATGCTGTAGATGTAAAGCCCACCAGGGGCTTCCCAGGTTGCTAGTGGTAAAGACTGAGCCGATTCATGAAACATGGGTTCGACCCCTGGGCCCAGAAAATCCCTAAAATGGAAATAGCAACCCACCCCAGTATTCCTGCCTGGAGAATCCCCTGGACTGAGAAGCCTGGTGGGCTACAGTCCACGGGGTTGCAGAGTCGGACACAACTGAGCACCCACACATGTAAACCCCATCAACTGTGGAGCCAAGAACAGAATCGCGGTCCCGTGATCTTGTGCGAAATGTGCAACAGCTCAGTGACCATCAGAATCAGGAAAAGGTCATCGCCACACTGCTCCCACCCTGCTCCCCAAGTCACAGGAGGCTACAGCACGGCTGTACCCCAGACCAGTTCTTACCAAGGTCATGTATTAAACTGTGTCCCCCCAAACCCGCATGTTGAGGTCCTGACCCCCAGCAGCTCAGATGTGACCTCACTGGAAACAGGCAGCCTCAGATGCCATCAGTGAAGGGGGTTCATACTGGAGACAGGCGGTCTTAGACTCAATCAGTGAGGAGGGGTCACACAGGGCCTCCACAGGACTGGTCAAGACTGAGGGAGGGAGTCTGGCCCCAGACGCTCCTAGGGAGACCACCAGTAGAGAGGAAGGCAGAGACTGGGGTGAGGCATGTCTGTACCCGTGGAAGCCAACGATGCTGGCAAAGCAGGAGGAGGCCTGGAACCTCAGGAGGGGCCCCAGGACACCCCAACCTCAGATGCTCAGCCTCCCACCTGTGAGACAATAGATTTGGTTGTTCAAGCCCCTCTCTCTGGACCCGGTGACAACCCAGGACCTCAGCACAGGGAGGTCACTGACCTGGGGCACCAAGACTCCTTCTTTCCCCAAATCCACACATTGCAGGGGGAGGAGGCAGACCCAGCTCACACGTGAAACCTGGAGATAATCCAGGTGAGGCCAGGAGCCCACCGTGAGGAGGGTGGGGTGGGGGGCGTGCAGGGACACTCAGCCCGTCCCAGGGCAGCCGCACCCCATGTCCTCCTCGCCAGGAGGATGAATGCCCAGCTTTTCCAGCCACCTGAGGGTATTTGAGAGAGCACTCTTCCTAAACATCCCATCTTAATTTGCTATCCCTAGGAAATGCTTTTCCTCTCTGCAAGACACACTTCACATGCATGGGCCCTCAGCCTCCCCACCCCACCCTGCGGACAAGGCAGAGGACTCGGCCCACAGGCCTGTGCCGGCTGCACTGACATAGACCGCCCGGAGCCGCAGCTCTGCACGGACACTGACTGGAGCCAAGCGCAGTGGTCAGGGACCCATTTCACGTGGGGAGACCACTGACCATGGCCCCAGCGCATCTGCGTCTGAGCACAGAGCTTCTGGTATTTAAATGGCTCTGGTCCCCTCCCCACCGAGGAGAGGACAGCGGGCAGGAGATGGGCTGGGCGGCAGGCTCTGCTGACACTGCGGACAAGCTGCCCCCCTGACCACGGACCACCGGGCAGGCATCTGGCCACCCACACCAGGCTCTGCCCTTGGCCACCCAGGAGGCCCCTCCCACGAGGATGGACAGAAGACAGGCCACCTCCAACAGGCAGCCCACTGGGAAGCTGGGCAGAAGACGCCCCACTGCCCTGCAGAGCCCTCCCATTAGAACAGGGAGAGCTCTCCACTCGGCCCAGGGGGACTTACCGGGGCATAAAAGATGACACTGGGGACGGGGAGGGGGACAGACAGAAGGGTCACCAGATCAGTTCCTGGACTGTTTCCCTTCCTGGGCCAGCTATGCCGCACAGCCTTGGCAGAAACCAGCCCTCCCTGACCCCTGGGTCTCATCCTCTAGGTGTGACCTCTCCCAGGCCTGCGGCTCCATCAGAGGCAGGAGGAGGGTGCACTTGGCCCTGCCGAGGTGGGGCCTGGCCTCCATGGTCGGCGCTCACTGAGCTGCACCCAGGCTTCAGCACTGCACAGCCGTCCAGCAGCTGGACGGAGCCCAGCTCCCTGCGCTGACTCCAGCAGGACCCTGATGGTGGCACCAGGCTCCACTGGCGGCTGGCTGTCCTCTGCTAAGCAGTGCTGAATTTTCTTGGGTGGAACTATATTGAGAATTTACTTATAATCCAATGAACAGAGCAGACGATGTTTCAAAATCACCTCACAGCTTCATCATCTGATAATAAGAAAGAATAGGGCTGGGGAAATTCCTTTCCATCTCCCAATGTTTAATGCCTATGGCTGCAGCAATTAAGACACTAAGGCAGTTTCTCTCACTAGAAAACAAAAATATCTTTGAACTGAGACCTGCCTCCCTCTGGGGCCCAGAATCCAGGGGGCCCATAGTAAAACTCAGCAGGTGCCATGTTCCCAAGAATAACACAAGAACAGATCTGACGTCTGGGCTTTGCAGAACACGCTTATCCTTGAGAACAAACATGAAGATTTCAACAGATTGAGCGGACACTCAAGAGACACTCCTGAGACAAAGATGGTGAAGAGGTGATGGGCGGAAGTTGCTTTCTTGTGAGAATTATAGCACAGCCTCCAGCAGTCCCGACGGAAATGGGAGCAGGGAGAGCAAGAGGCCGATGGGTGGTGAGTCCCTGCTTCTGGCCCTCGACACTCACCTGCCAGCTGCCCTGTGTGGAGACCCCTCACGCGGGGAGGGACACTCTGGCCAGCTGCGAGTGGGCCTCACGTGCACGCAGCTCCTAGAACCTCATCAGACCAGCACACTCTGAACAATTCCTTCTTTGATTCAGTAAATGGGTGATAAAGGATACGCATTTTACAGATATGACACACACACACACACACATATATATGAAAAAATTAATAAAAATACAAAAGGAAAAATCCAAACCACATGTACACAAACGCACCGTGAAGCCCCAGACAGTCCTCGTGAGTATGGAGCCTAGTCACAAGTGCTTTGAGAAAGATGAATTACTAGAAATTGGGGTGAGTGGAACTCAGGAGGCCTGAAGACAGACAAGAGTCAGCCCAGGAGGCGACTGAAGGGAGCAGGGTGGCGCATGTGGCGGGAGGCCAGAACCCGAGCATCTGCACAGCGATGCCCCTCCCCCTCTGATGCCCCATGGCCACGGCTGAATCATGTCCTGAAACAGCTGTGCAACCCTCCATCCCCACGGGACCCGGGGGTCAGCACCCCCATCCCCACAGGACCGGGGGTCAGCACCCCCCATCCCCATGGGACTAGAGGGTCAGTCCCTCCACCCCCACTCACCGGGCAGGACATGAGGGAAGCAGGTCTAGACCTGCAGGCAGGGACACGTGGATATCGGGTGGGGACACAGGCCTAGAATTGGGTGGGGTGAGGCCCAGGTCAGAGTGCCCACTCTTTCTTGGATGGAGGAGACGGACAACTCAGCTCAGCAATGAAGCCAAAGGACAGGCTGGCGCAGGTTGGCCAGCAGGGTCAGCAGGAGAGAAAGGACGGTGCTCAGGGCCCGGCGGGCGGGAAGGCTGCAGGCCTGGAGGGAGGCTCCGAGTCATGACCGGGACAGAGCACAGCCCGGCCCTGCAGGGACCTGTCGGTGACACGTGCACTCAGCCAGCTGAGCCAGCCTTCCTGGCCCAGTGGACCACACATGCCCTGGACGCAGCCTGAGGACAAGGAAGGGCGCGGGTGGGGTGCACGGACTGGAAACCCCGACCCTCACAAGGTCCCTGCCAGCAGAGCCGCGCTGACACCTGGAGTGGAGCGCTCTGCCCCTCCCGCTGGCAGCTCAGGAAGGCCCTTCCTGCACCAGGAGCTGCCCGGCTCCACACGACTGCAAGCTGGCATGAGACCCAGGGGCGCAGACCCCCGCTGCAGGGACCCTCAGAGCTCTCCTGCACCGCGGGAGTGGCAGGCGGCCTCTGCCCGGCGTCGGCCACCCAGAGGGCCCGGAGCATGCGTCCCGCCCTTCACCCGCCGGGTGTGGGGACCAAACACTTTCTGCCAAGTGAGATGTGACAGGACGAAACAACCCCACCAAACATGTTGCTTTCGGGCCCACTGAATGTGGCGCAGCTTTCTCAAATATGTGTGGACAGGAAAGCTATTCACAATAACTATTCTCTAAATAGAAGTGTTATGACCTTTTCCCCCTGATGCTAGTCAGAGAAAGAATGCTAATTTTACTACCAGTTATTATCTTGAAATAATCATGAATAAAATAATGACCCGATGATCAAATTTCTGGCAGATGCTGTGTCTTTGGAAAGAATGTACTGACTGAAGAGTTGAGGCACCAGCCCCTGAGTGTGGATCCCTGAGCAGAGATGCCGGGAGGGGTATTTGTGTTAAAATGGGGACCAAGGCGGTCACAATGAGCATGTGGGAGTGTATGTTCAGAAATACCACACAAACGTTGTGCAGCGGGTTACAAACACACAGAGCGGGGGCGTCTGGTCCCAACGGGAGCTCCGCACCCCAAGGGGACCGTAACCACAGAGCAGCCTCAACACAGCCTTCCTGTGCCTCCCAGCCCGTGGCCAGGGCTGCGTGCACTCACCTCTGCCTCCTTGGAGGGGTCCTCTAAGACAGGGGTGTGCGGGGGGTGTGTGTGAGAGAGATGCTGGAAGAGGTGTGTGTGTGTGTGACGCTGGAGCAGAAGCGTGTGTGTGGTGAGGCAGGGGTATGTGTGTGTGAGAGATGATGGAAGAGGTGTATGTGATGCTGGAGCAGGTGTGTGTGTGTGTGTATGTGTGATGCTGGAGCAGGAGTGTGTGCGTGTGTGTGGTGAGGCAGGGGTGTGTGTGTGTGTGTGAGAGATGCTGGAAGAGGTGTGTATGTGTGGTGACACAGGTTTGTGTGTGTGTGTGTGTGTGTGATGCTGGAGCAGGAGTGTGTGTGTGTGTGTGTGTCGTGAGGCAGGGGTGTGTGTGTGTGTGTGAGAGATGCTGGAAGAGGTGTGTGTGTGTGGTGACACAGCTGTGTGTGTGTGTATGTGTGATGCTGGAGCAGGAGCGTGTGTGTTGAGAGGTGGAGCAACTGTATGTGTGTGATGCTGGATCAGGAGTGTGTATGTGTGTGTGTGTGGTGAGGCAGGGGTGTGTGTGTGTGTGTGATGCTGGAGCAGGAGTGTGTGTGTGTGGTGAGGCAGGTGTGTGTGTGTGTGTGATGATGGAGCAGGAGTGTGTGTGTGTGTGGTGAGGCAGGGGTGTGTGTGTGTGATGCTGCAGCAGGAGTGTGTGTATGTGAGGCAGGGGTGTGTGTGTGTGAGAGATGCTGGAAGAGGTATGTGTGTGTGGTGACACGGTGTGTGTATGTGTGTGTGTGTCTGTGTGTGTGTGATGCTGGAGCAGGAGTGTGTGTGTGTGTGGTGAGGCAGGTGTGTGTGTGTGTGTGATGCTGGAGCAGGAGTGTGTGTGTGTGTGTGGTGAGGCAGGTGTGTGTGTGTGATGCTGGAGCAGGAGTGTGTGTGTGTGTGGTGAGGCAGGTGTGTGTGTGTGTGTGATGCTGGAGCAGGAGTGTGTGTGTGTGTGGTGAGGCAGGTGTGTGTGTGTGTGTGATGCTGGAGCAGGAGTGTGTGTGTGTGTGGTGAGGCAGGTGTGTGTGTGTGTGTGATGCTGGAGCAGGAGTGTGTGTGTGTGTGGTGAGGCAGGTGTGTGTGTGTGTGTGATGCTGGAGCAGAAGTGTGTGTGTGTGTGGTGAGGCAGGTGTGTGTGTGTGTGTGATGCTGGAGCAGGAGTGTGTGTGTGTGTGGTGAGGCAGGTGTGTGTGTGATGCTGGAGCAGGAGTGTGTGTGTGTGTGGTGAGGCAGGTGTGTGTGTGTGTGTGTGTGTGATGCTGGAGCAGGAGTGTGTGTGTGTGTGTGGTGAGGCAGGTGTGTGTGTGTGTGTGATGCTGGAGCAGGAGTGTGTGTGTGTGTGGTGAGGCAGGTGTGTGTGTGTGTGTGATGCTGGAGCAGGAGTGTGTGTGTGTGTGGTGAGGCAGGTGTGTGTGTGTGTGTGTGATGCTGGAGCAGGAGTGTGTGTGTGTGTGTGGTGAGGCAGGTGTGTGTGTGTGTGTGATGCTGGAGCAGGAGCGTGTGTTGAGGGGTGAGGCAGGTGTGTGTGTGTGTGTGTGATGCTGCAGCAGGAGTGTTTGTGTGGTGAGGCAGGGGTGTGTGTGTGTGTGATGCTGCAGCAGGAGTGTGTGTGTGTGTGTGTGATGATGGAGCAGGAGTGTGTGTGTGTGGTGAGGCAGGTGTGTGTGTGTGTGTGTGTGTGTGTGATGCTGCAGCAGGAGTGTGTGTGCGGTGAGGCAGGGGTGTGTGTGTGTGTGATGCTGCAGCAGGAGTGTGTGTGTGTGGTGGGGCAGGTGTGTGCTGAGGCACGTGTAGTGTGACGTTCTCATTTTCTCCCTCCTAATGAGCACCCAGGCCTGAGCAGCATGCAGTGGACCCAGAGGAGAGGAAACTGTCTCAAGCACTCCTCGTCTCAGACAGAGCCCAGCATGTGGAAGGTTGCCATCCAGCCTGCGTGGAGTCTGTATTTTTGAGAGGCAGTCAGTCTGGTCCTCTACTGTTAAGACTTGCTCATTTAGAAAAAGAAAGCTACCAAATTAAACAGCATTTAAATGAAGCAACATTGCTTAGAAAACAAGAAGCACTTTGAAGTTCCGGCTGCCAGTTTGAGCGGAGCAGGAAGCCAGTGCTTACCCGCCAAACACGTGCCAGCCTCCGAGGGCATCTCCATGTGGACTGCAGAGGTCCACTCTGACATGTTCACAGAAGTGGGTATAACCTTGCAGTCAGTTTTCCAAGTTGAACAGTGTTACCATACAGACTTATTTTCACGCTATTCGTTTTTGTTTTAGCCATAAATAGATGAAAATGAGTTGGTAAAAAAAAAAAAAAAGTGATACTTGTTACTCGCCAACACTTGTTGAATCAGGGCTGCAAACCCAGACTGAGAATTAAAGGGTCAGATGTCACCTGCTCCCGGGGTGGCCTCTGCTCACAGCCGGCCCAGACCTCCCCACACGTGCAGCTAAATCAAACTGGTCTAAATCAAACTGTCTGCAAAGCCCCGAACCCCACCAAGGCCCCTTCCTAATCACTCTCCGGGGACCCTGCCCCTTTGTGCAGGGCCCCAGTTCAGTGAGTGACGTTTGTGACCGCTGACCCTGGGCTAACACTTGTTGCTGAGAACAAAGTGTGATTCACAAGCCAGAGAAAGTCCCACCGACAGCTCTGCTCCCCAGATAGGTCAAAGGTCACCACATACTCCACAGTGACACAGAGCCTGCGTGTGGAGACGCACCTGAGCTCTGGGGACAAGACTATGAATGAAATAGTCAATCCACCTAAATACGGCAAGCTGGTAAGTGCTTCTTATTGGACGTGCTCGGGTCTTCACAGAGTGTACTGTCTACACACAAGGCATCCTGGCCATTCACAGCAGGAACTTGTAAACCAGTTCCCCAGATGCCTGAGTGAATAATGACCCCGTCGACAGCCTCTCCTTAGGAAGGGCTGCCGCTTCTCTTCAGAGGGGGCATGCTCTGCACAAGGTAAAGCAGAACAGTATCAGCAGAGCAGGGCAGCAGCGCAAGAAGGAGCGCCCTCAGCCCGCTGCTCAAGGCTCGCCAGGCACTGCCTCCGCGTCCCTGCCCAGAGCCCTCTAGGGACCCGGCTTGAGGGGACCCTCCACCAGCTTGTCGCTCAGAAGCTGGTTTCGTCTCCAGCCTCAACGACTCCCTGCACACCCAGCACCGTCATCTCCGCCAGGACAGGACGGCAGCTCGCCGGCTACAGACCGCCGGCTACAGACTGAAACCTCCTGCTTAAGGGGCTTTCAGCTTTCACAGCATAAACACAAGCAGTGCTTCCCAGCATCTCAAAGACCTTCCCCTTCCTTTCATCCTATTTAATGCAGCTGCCGGGAGCAGCGGGGCTCTGGCTGCAGCAGGCATTACAAAGGAAGCTGTCTTCACAGGCTCTTCTCCCCACGGCTTGCATGAAAACACGGGTTTTAATAATCGCAGGTCCCTGGATTTACTCGCTCCCAAAGGGACACTGAAGCCAGCAGCCCAGCTGCTGCAGCCTTGCCTTAATAAACGGAAAGGCAGCCAGCACTGTGCCTGCCTTACCCACCGCTCCAGTGCTCAGTGATTAGAGGAACTGGGGCTAATTGGAGACTGATTCTGTCTTCTCAGAATGACAGCGGTGTCCTGGACCGCCGGGCCAGCCCTCTCCCCCAGCCTCCACGGCAGTCAGGGTGCTCCTGGGGCTGCTGCCAGTCTGGGGAAGATGAGTGTCCCACTCATAGAGGCAGAGCAACGTATGCTGGGGGGAGGACGGGAGAGAGCCTGCTGCAAAGTGCCGAGGCGAGCTGCTCCCGGAGACTGACTAGTCGTGCTAACCGCTCTGGCTGCCTGCCTGAGGCCACCACAGGGGTGGGAGTGCCTCTACCTCCAAGGGGAAGTGGAGACCAGTCACCCTGGACTTACCAAGGCAAGACTCCGGCCGTGCTGCCTGCAGCGTCCGAATGCAAAGAGCAGGAGGCTTCTCAGCGAACGGGGCGACGTGTGCGGGGAGGAGGGCGGACCGTCCCTGCAGGAGACCGAGGCCGCAGGCAGCTCAGCGCGCTCCCAGGCCGGGCAGGCACGGCGTGGACCAGGCGGCCACGGGGCTCCAGCAGACAAGTGCACTGCAGCAGGGCGGGCATGGACTGCGATGCATGGCCCATATATTCAAGCCTCAGAGAAAACACGGAGCTGGAGTCGCCTCCTTGCGGATGCGGGGCCCGCCCGGCACCAGGCAGGGGAGGGAGCCCCCCTGGTCGGGAGCGCACTGGCCCCGGGGTGGTGCGCCTTCATTCTGCTGCTGCCCCAGCCCCCGGACCTCGGGTCCAGAAGGCGGGTGCTCGGCCTCCTGGTTTTCCAGAGAAACGTCTATAATCTCATTTCACAAATGATCCCCATTTAGACAGGAGCCACCTCTTGTGATGATATCATTTGCTCTAGTGGCCATAAATGGGCAACTTCCTGGGGAGCGTCAGCAATGCCGACGCGGCCTCTGGAAAGTGAGTGGGCAGGCCCAGCAGAGGCCCCGCCACCAGGCAGCTCTCAGTCCCGCCGGGCTCCCCGGGGTCTGAAAAGTTACAGCCCAGGGAAGCCCGCTACCCAAGGGCTCCGGACCACCCACCTCCTCCTGGGCTGGAAGACAGGGCCCACCCAGCAGCCCCACGGGCCACGGAGTTCACGGGCCCCTCCAGCAGCCTGGTGGGCAGCCTGGTCAGAGGCCCTGGGGAAGCTGCTCTATGGACGGCAGCGATCTGGGCCCCATCACCTGCCTCCTCCAGGAGTCAAGCCCCACCCCTGCGGCCCTCACTCTCCAGGACTCGTCGCAGAGTGGGGTGGGGGCGCTCCCAGGCAGAAGCCCAGCTGACCAAGCCCGTCCTCTGAGGGGAGCTGCGGGTGCCCACAGAACATAGACAGCGAGGACCCGGGGCAGAGCAAGAGGTGCTGTCAAGCTGCCCTGCGGAGACCCCGAAAGGAGCCGGCAGACCCTGCGCGCAGACCCTTGGGATCTCCCTGCCCCTCCCCAGGGCCCCAGCTCCCTACGAGGGAGAAGCAGTCCATCCATGCCAGGCTCCCCATTCTGGAGCCTGGTCAGTGCATGAAGACTGAGGGTTTCCAGCATGAGCCAGGACCCACTGTACACACCCTGGGCCGTTCACCGAGGCTCTGGGGGCCCTGCGTGTGTGTCTCTGGGCTTGAGTTGGCATCTGACCAGTTCCCAGCCCAAGTGCTGCTGACTGGGAGAGGCTCGTCTCCCAGAGCTGGCAGCTCACGGGGCACCTAGAGCGTGGAATCCACACCCAGCCCACCCTGCCACGCTCAGGACACAAAGTTATAACAGGTCCCCATGAATGGGGACTCAAGTGAGCGATAACAAGGGACCGTGGAACAGGAGCGAGCTTGGGCTGGTCTTGGGGGCTTGTGGAGGCTCTGGCAGGGACCTTGCAGACACCCTCAAGGAAGATGGTGCCCCGCATACTGAGCTGAACACAGGCGTGTCCTGTGGGGACAGCACTCGCCACCATCGCCCCAAACTCATGTCCACCTGGAACCTCAGAACATGGCCTTCCCAGGAACAGGATCTATGCAAACATGACTGATCAAGGACCTGGACACGCAGCAATAGTGGACTCAGCATGGGCCCCAAGTCCAAGGACAGGCTCCTGGAGCATGGCGTCAGCAGCCCGGGACCTCCAGGCCCCACCAGCCATGCCAAAGCCAGGGGACAGCACGGCCGGCTCGGCCTTGGTTCCCCAGAAAAAACAAGCCCTGTGCACACTACAATGCTGGTCGAGGCCCCGGTCAACACGATCCTGCTGCCTCAGCCCCCGCCAGCCATCCTGGGCTGTGAAGCCCCAGGAAGCACATGCAAGTCTATGTGTCCTGGAACATTCCCGCATCTGCTCAGGGGTCAGTTCCCTGGGACATCTCGTGCGCACTTCATGAGTAGCTCAGGGGCAGACCTGCATCCCTGAGATCCTCCTGGCCGGCGCAGCAAGCTTCGCCAGCATCACTAGTTTGCCGTCTGGACATATTCTCCAGGCTTTCCTGGAGCCCCAGGACCAAGAAGCACCTCAAAATTTCTGGCATTCAATAAACATGTGATTTACACTACTGATGACATTCTGAGTAACAATCACTCACATCCTGCATTTCCAGTCTTGGTGCCAAGCCTTCCTGTGCTATGCCCAGAGTGACTTCCATGGGGCGTGTCGCCTCCTTATGCGGTTTTCTCTGACCCTGGAGAGAGCAGTGTGGAGGAGGGGGTGGGGGAGGGGTAGCGGTAGGTTGGGGGGGTGGGGGAGGGGTACGGGTAGGTTGGGGGAGGGGTGGGGGAGGAGGAAAGGTGCGGTGGGGGAGGAAGGGCTGCTTTGCGTGCAACTCTCAGTCCATAAACAGAGCTTTGCTGAGCTGACTCACACATACCAAACTTCCGAACACAGTTCAGTTAGCTATTCTGGGGTAGGGGTAGACACAGGCAGGCACTCTCATCTGGAAAACAGACTCAAGGTGTGAGGTCACCTGCCAAGTCAATCAGCGTCCCTCCCCATCCCATCCTTTGCCCGAGGATCAGCCCTCGGACCAGCCTCAGGCCAGCACTGACCTCCCCCTCAGAAGTATCCAAGGGACTCCAGTCCAGGAACCACATCTGAGACAGGTCCACCCTCAGCAACACCATAACCCTGGACTTCAAAGAGCCCTAACCTACTGGCCACCTCCACAGACCTCCTCTTCATCAACAACAGTGTCTGGGCTATCTCAATACCACCCAAGATGTGAAACCTGCTGCATGAGTGGACACTAACAACCATGCTGAATGAGCCCTGTGGACAGACTGGATTGCGCTCCACAGTATCTGGACAACTGCAGCCACATGGCCAGTCCCTGGCAGGTGGGTAGTGTCAGCCAGGGCCCCTCAAAGAACATATCTGATAGAGGATGGATCCGTGTACAGATGAGAGAAAGTTTATTACAGCAAATGGGCTCATGTGATTATGGAGGCTGCCAAGTACCATCACCTGCTGCCCACAGACCCAGAACTGTGGTGGAGCAATTGAGTCTGAGTTTAAAAGCTGAGAACCCACAGGGGATGGGAAGGGGGAGAACCAGGAGAAGAGGAGGAGGAGGAGAACCAGGAGTGGGGGAGGGTGAGGGTCAGGAGGGGGTGGGGGAGGGTCAGGAGGGAGGGGGAGGATCAGGAGGGATTCTCACATTTGTACATGATTTTGTACATGACTACTTTAAAAACCATAGCATTGACTAGATGGACCTTTGGTAGGCAAAGTAATGTCTCTGCTTTTTAATATGCTGTCTAGGTTTGTCATAGCTTTTCTTCCAAGGAGCAAGCATCTTTTAATTTCGTGGCTGCAGTCAGCGTCTGCAGTGATTTTGGAGCCCAAGAAAATAAAATCTGTGAGTAAATCAGACCAAACGCCCAACAGCAGCCTATCCCTGTATCCACCACTCCACCTCACCCACCTCACATGGTGACATGAAAAAGCCACATAACACCCATCCTTCTCAAAGGAGCTATGGGTATGGAAACCACACTCTTTTTAGTGACTTCTTTTTTTTTTCCTGCATAAATTCATGCAGAACCAAAAATCTAAAACACAAAGAACAAGTTTCATGCTGTCTGCAGCTCTATGTTGGAGCCCTAACAGAGATGAAGAACTGCAAATCGGTAAATAGGTGAACAGGAACGCAGAGCCTTTTTTTAAATCTCCCAGCACCAAAGCCTCAACAAGTACTTTGCTTTGCTTAATTATACGAAAGATTATCTTTCTTTTTGTTTTCTTGGTTGCACATTTTAACCTCTAGAGTTGGTATCAATGAACATAGTCACAACTCTTCAGGAAGAAAGGCCACATACTGTTCACAAGTAAATCTCATTCAGAGAAAATTATCCCAGAGGCTCTCTTGCCTGCATGGTCTCTGTTTATAACCTCCAGAGGATCTTGTGGGTGTTCAGAACAGAGAGTCGCAATCTTCTTTCAGCGGCAGACATAAGAATGAAGAGACAGACCAGCTAGTAAGTTACAAGGACAGCAAGGAACCTGCAGAGTCCTTAGAGCAATGCTCTTTTATCTACAGAATGGAGACACAACTAGTCCATTGAAGATCTGTGCCCTGGCTGACACAGCTATCAGAATGGAAATAATGCAGCAAAATTGCAAATACATGCAGCACTTGAATCTTTGAGTTAATATGAACTCTACCTCATCCAAGTTTACCTGTGTTAGAATGTATTTTAAGTTGCTCATGTCACCTAACAATCTAAATTGATAGAAACTACTAACTTTAATTCATTGCAACTATACATCTATCCACTAAGGACTTCATGTGTCCCACAGTCAAAATTATTTTGGGGTTGAAAACTTTGAGACCTTAGAGATAAAACTTTGCAGGAATCACCTCACAACTCCCAGTCATTTTCGTGTGGGTGAAGTGTTCATCTCACAGGGTGCTTATCAAACCAGGGTCTGACTATTCCCGCTGACCCTGAGTCCTCAGCCTGGACACAGAAGAACTGTCTCCAGCTCTTCAAGGGGCTCTCTCTTTACAACACATTATCTCCAGGCTGGCTGTATTCACTGGAAAATGAAGGAGATTAAGTGGGGGTAACTTGTTACTGTGCTGCCTGCCATGCTTTCAGAAGCTACATGGGCGTGATTGCTTCTATTCACTGCAGGCCGTCTGGCGGGTGGTGGTAGCTCCAGTCTACAACTGAGGACACAGGTCTGTCCAGAAAGTGACTTCTGGAGCTGCTCTCTGGCCCAGTCAGAATACAGGTCATGCTCTGTCCGGCTCCGAAGTCAATGTCACGTCCAGGGCAATGCTAACAGGACTGCTAGCATTAAACCATACCTGCCCTGAGTCACCCTGTCTCTCTGCACACTTCCTCCTGTTGCTGCTGGGACCTCTGAGTTGGGTCCTGCTGGCTTGAGAGAGAATGCAATTTTTCTGTCCAACAGCAACCAAGAGAACAAAAGAATAACTACCTGAAATGCACACCCCAAACCAGAAAAGCCCTGAAGTCAAAACCCAGAAAAGAGGAGCCTGCTGGGAGGAAGCTGGGGAGGCCAGAGCAGAGAGACGGGCAGAGCCATGACAACAGTCCCTCCCCAGGGTACACAACTCAGGCAGCGAAACGAAACTCTGAAACATACAGACTTTCAAACTCTGTGCATGCTCTGACATCATATGTGGATGAGCCAGCGGCCAGGCCTCTCAGAAAATGATTCCACATCATGCACTTGACAGAGACCGTTTACTCCAAACATTGTCACAAGAAACAGCCTGGGGAGCACGAATTGCAATTTTTTAAAACCCTCTAATGTCATTAGGAGTTGCTTAATAACAGAGGGATGCAGAGAGTTGCAATATAACAAAGGGCTGACCTCAGGATGAAACTTGGTCCTGATAGGATTCCACTGGGAAGACGTGGAGCTCTCCCGCCGTGAATGGCCGCCATCCACACTGGCTCCCTGCCACGGCTCTCCTCCTCCGAGGAGACATGGAGCTCTGCTGCCCTGCAGGCCTGCTGTCCACACCGCCTCCCTACCACAACCCACCACTCGGGTCTGCATCTCCACATCGCCATCACCAGGACCACACCGGCTCAGTCTGCCCCGTCTCTGTTCTGTGCTCACACGGCCATTTAGAACTGAGAAGCTGAGGTTTATGGACCAGATATTTTGCCCATGTCTATGAAGTATGAATCCAGGCTCAAGGCCAGCTCTGTCACTCTCCCAGCAGCTTCCCGAGCGGAACCAGCCATCCCACAGTCGCACACTGGAGGCCGGCTGCAGTCGGACGCCTGGTGTGGCTGGAGGAGGGCCCAGCAGGGGGCGAGCCCCAGGACGGCTGTGCCCCCCGTCCTGGGGTGGCCCTGGCACAGACAGAGGGCAGGCGTCCAACTGCACACTCTGAAAGAGAGCTGTCTGTCAACAGGACTGTTCAGTAGTGCAAACATATTTATTATCTAACTCAAACATTAAACCACATAAAGCCCTAACATTACATGGGTAGAGGGCCTGGATCATTTATCACATTATACTCAGAGCAGAAGGAGGAGATTCAAAAAGTTTGAATGATTCTAAGTCACAGTCCTTAAAATTTAAAATGAAAAACAGACATTAGTTTGCAAGTTTAATAAGCTGAAGCCCTTAATGAACTCACCTTCCATCTCCCCTAGAATAGATCTTACCAGCCCTGATCCACTAGCAACCACTTTATGTTGCAAGACTGTTGTATTAAGTTTCATCACACTATTAGACACATAACAAAGTGTCTCCTCTACCAAACTGTCTGTTTCATAGATTTGATTTCTCAGTAAAACCTTCTGGGCAGTTGAGCCTACATGTGTAACTGTTTTTCTGAGCATGTGACACCTCAGCATGTATTGCTATAAAAGCAAACTAGTTAATTTTGCATGTGCAATTTACATACTCAGTGAAGAAAAATCTATTTTTGTGTGCCATGGGCTAGGAAGACTGTTATTATTTTGTTCCAGTGCTTTATATAAAACAAACAAACAAAAAGCATTAATGAAAAAAGTTGATGATGAAAAATCTTTCTAGGTAAGTTATGGCTCTTCTTTACAATTTAATTATTTGGGAGGAGATTGTTTTCAGTCCACAAAACAGTTTTAAATCTTGATAACTATAATAGAACAAAACTACAACAATACAAAAGGGTAAATATAAATGTTCTAAATAATCTTAGTTTCTGAGAAATTAATTTCTGCAGTTTTGTTTTATTTAAAGTAAGCAGTCATCCATTATCTGACAACTTCTGGGCATTCAATCCTGGGGGAAATGACAAATTGTTCTGTTTAATTTTTCTAGTATTAAGGAATTCCATGGATACAAAAATATTTGCACTGACGTAATGTATTCTAATATATAGTGAGTTAGAATATCTTGATGATCCAGTGATCCAAAGACTGACGTGTGCGTGATGGTAAAACTGGCCCCCAAATCCTAGGTGGAACTGCTCCCTATAAACTCAAGATTTTTGTCTAAGGGCGAAGCTTGGTCGTTTAATACAAACACTAAAATAGCAGGGCACGATTTTTAAACACCATGTTTGAATACATACATAACTACTGGGGCTTTATGCATGTGTTTCTGTGTTACTCTGTGTGTAGGTGCATGTGTTCTAACTGGGAAAATGAAAATAAGAGATAAATAAAGGAAGAAACCTTCCAAGAAACACTGCAGCAAACTCTTAGCCACCACTTTTAGCACTTTTGATGGTGAACAGGTCCCAGAAAACAAACGTTAATCCTGAAACCAAGAAATGAACCGAGTGTAACAATCAAATTAGCTGCAGCACTAACAACAGGTTCTTTACACAAAAAGACCCAAATAAAAGTTAAATTCCTCAAAAGGCCCCTTTTCATCTTTTGGCAAATAAAAACCTTACAGTCCCTGTTCTCAGTGCAGTGTGGAACAAGTTTCAATAAATAGGATGAGAATCCATTCTGTTAAGAAGGGAAAACTACAGTGATGATTATGGAAAATAAAATATTAAAGTTTGGTTGTTAAATATTATAACGATTTTTTGCTACTTGCCAACCTGCAGTGGTTGCAGGCTTGGTTGCTATGGCGACATCCCGCTACTTCCCAGCAAGTCAGGCAGAATGGCTTGGGCCGTTTGCAATTCGATCAAGGAATTACCCTGTTTCCTACTGCAATACCCATCAACCAACTCAATCCAGGATCATCCTGCTTCCTGGCACAGCCTCCATTAACCAATCCCTGCTGGTCCTCAGGGCTCTAGTTTTGTTCTTCTGAGACATTCTTCATGGCCCACACATGTTACATTAGATCATTTCCCTCCTCATTTGCTCAGGACTGGTTTCAAGGATGTCTTGGCTGCAGGGCCAGGACAAAGTCTGGGGTCTCGTCTGCCCTCCTGTGAGAGCTTCTAACTTGTTTGCTGAGTGTGTGTGAGGCATTTATGTTGCCTCACACCTCACAGGAGTCGTGTGAGGAAGGCACTGTATAGATTAGGAGCCTGAGGACTAAACAGTTTGCCCAAAGGGACAGAGAAGGTTCCAGGTCACCCACGATTTGACTCTGAGTGTTTCAAATACCCCACATTTGCAAAATCAAACAGAAAGGATCTATTCACCACTTTTGAAGGAAAAAAAAAAAGCAAAGAGCAGTGCTCATTAGACCTACTTCTTGTGTCTGTAAACACACCCACGTATGAATTAAAGCTCAGCCTGATGGTGTAATAACTCCACAATGAGAAGGAATGTCGACAAATATACTAATTATGTCACATCCTTGGTTCTCTTCCTAGGTTCATACATTTGCTTAACCTGGGCACCTGGGCTTGGTGCATAGACAGGCATTTAGGGAAAGGCCCTGAGTTTGAAATCTGATACTATGGATGACCTACAAGCATTTCTAGTCTCCTGGAGGAATCTGTAAGCACCTGATGCTTCTGCAACTCCTCTCTCAGAAACGCAAACCCCCTTTCTGAAACACTATAACTAAGCCCATCACATGGATGTAAATGAATTACACTGTATGTAAATGAATCCTTAGTGCTTATGCAGAGACGAAATAAAGGCCTGAGAGGAAGAAGGGAAGAGCAGAAAAAGAGAGAGAGGTCCCTTGACGGTGACGGAGCCCATTCTACACAGCGTCCTACCTGAGAGGGCTGCGGGGCTGTGAGTTAGGCACAGGCTGGTGGACTGTGAGGGCCCTGAGCCCCCTGACGACGTGCCTACTTGCGGAGCTCAGGGCTCAACAACCCACCCTGGAGCCAAGCTGGACTTTGGAAGACACGGGTTGGAGGGGCAAGCCTGGCTCCTCTGCCTCCTTGGCAACTTCAGGTGGTGTGCATGGGAAATCATAAATATATCTGCATCTACACTTTTAGGAATTCCTATCAGGTCAGAATTTAAAACAAAATAAGCCTCCAATAGCTGTTCCACTCCACAGCCTCCATTCAGAGAGGAAGGAACTCTGCCCAGCAAGGCCCAGGGCCCCTCAGAGGGGCCACCGGAGCTTCCTGGAGACCCCTGGACAAGCAGGGCTCCCCCACAGGACTAAGTGACGAGGGGACCGGACCTGACTTTACTGTCCACACAGCGATTGGGGAGCTGAGAGCTCAAGAAGCGCCGCTAAAAAAAAAAAAAAAAAAGAAGCGCCGCTAGTATGAATCACGCAGGAGCAAATCCTTCACCGCACGCCATCAGTCTAAAATTCTCTCTTGTGTTTTTTTAATAAAATATTCTTAGTGCGTCATCTTATACAGAGGCATTAAGACTAGTAAGATCTGGGCCCGCACGTTGAAGATACATCTGTCTCCACATGTGCCTGCGCTGTGCGATCACTTTACATCAACAATAAAACAGTCTTGTGTTGAGAACTCCTTGCGGCCAAGACCACATGGGCAGCTGTTTTCAGCCAAGTGGCTCCTGAAGACGCTGTGTGGACCCTGGGGCCAGCTCTCCCGGGAGGCTCTGAGACAGGCGGGCACCTGGGCGTCACCCAGGGAGCGCCCTGCTTGGCTGCATGCCCACCTCCAGCCGCACCCTGCGCCCCACACCCCACCCCCGGGCTGCGCTCCCTGCCGCCACAGGCTCCATGGGGCCCCTGTGGCCCCATATCCAAGTCTGTCGGGGAGCTCGTGCAAAATGCAGGGTCTCCACCCCCCGGGACCCGATGCAGCAAGGTCTCTGAGAATATGCACTTCAAGTCAGAGAAAACACTGAGGCTTCTCAACACACGTGTGTTCTTAGGTGGTGTTACATGTCACAGTGAAAATTTTTAACTAAAGATCAAGAAAAGGGGACAGGGTTAGAAAAAAATTCTTTATATGTACATGAAATACTCATAAGTGTTAAACTCTATAGTAACACTTAAAACAGCTGCACAGTATGTTACAACTTATGATTAATGGATAAAAGTTGGTTGGAACCCTAGGCGCACACAAGCCCAAGTTTGCCCTCTGCAGAGGTGAGTCCAGCTGTGTGTCACCATGCACGCATGGCCACAGCCCTGCGGATCCGCGTCTACTGTCGCATGGAGTGGCTGCCATTTAGCCTCAGTGACAGCTATTGTTTCAGAGCTGGATGTGGGGTCACAGAGTATATTCTTCTATGCGTCTTACATTCAGAAAACTAAGATCATGGCATCTGGTCCCATCACTTCATGGCAAGTAGATGGGGCAACAGTGGAAACAGTGGCTGACTTTATTTTTCTGGGCTCCAAAATCACTGCAGATGGTGATTGCAGCCATGAAATTAAAAGACATTTACTCCTTGGAAGAAAGTTATGACCAACCTAGACAGTATATTAAAAAGCAGAGACATTACTTTGTCAACAAAGGTCCCTCTAGTCAAGGCTATGGGTTTTCCAATAGTCATGTATGGATGTGAGAGTTGAACCATAAAGAAAGCTGAGCGCCGAAGAATTGGTTCTTTTGAACTGTGGTGTTGGAGAAGACTCTTGAGAGTCCCTGGGACTGCAAGGAGATCCAACCTATCCATCCTAAAGGAGATCAATCCTGGGTGTTCACTGGAAGGACTGATGTTGAAGCTGAAATTCCAATACTTTGGCCACCTGATATGAAGAGCTGACTCATTTGAAAAGACCCTGATGCTGGGAAAGATTGAGGGCAGCAGGAGAAGGGGATGACAGAGGATGAGATGGTGGGATGGCAACACCGACTCAGTGGACATGGGTTTGGGTGGACTCTGGGAGTTGGTGATGGACAGGAAGGCCTGGCGTGCTGCAGTTCATGGGGTCGCAAAGAGTCAGACATGACTGAGCGACTGAACTGAACTGATGTGTCTTACCTTTCCCACAGTAAACCAGAGAGAAAATCACAATGAATTTAACTTTAACGAAGGGGAAGAGGCTACGTATTATTCTCGTGGGATACTAAATAAGGAGTTTAGCAAGACGTGCAAACATCTTGTGCTGGCTGAGTACTTCTACGTGGGGGGACCCTGGGTGGGAACCAAGAAGGAACATGCACCCAAACCTTAAAGGCTCTAAGATTATCCAGGTATAAGAGGCCTCACATTCAAGGCATTTAAATTTCTAACACTGCTCACAGTGTTATCACACATTTTCCCAGTAACTTAAGAGAAAATGGATATTTCCTTACAGTATAAAGACTCAGACACAATAGGTTTATAGTAAATCATTGATGACATCCTCATCATCATTCTCCCCTGGGACATACTTTTGGAATTTATCCTAAAACAGGATGTAACTTCTTATTGACAGAGACTTTACTTTTTCAATCTCTTATCAATCTCATTCTGGAAATCCTATAATTTACCATGAGTGCGTGTGCATGTTCAGTTGCTAAGTCATGTATGACTCTGCAATGCCAGGCTCCTCTGTCCATGCGATTTTCCAGGCAAGAATACTGGAGTGGGTTGCCATTTCCTTCTCCAGGGGATTTTCCTGAACCAGGTATCAAATCCAGGCATCTCTTGCATCTCCTGCATTGGCAGGTGAATTCTTTACCACTGTACTACCTGGGAAGCCCATAATTTACGATACTTCCTAAAAAGCTGAGTTCCAATTGCGACTCAAACAGTAACATCATGTCTATTTTTCCATTTTTCTCCTCTGTAGATGGCTCATATTGTATCAATACAGTTGGGTAAATCACTTACTCACAGTTACAGGTACACTGAGTTTTAAAGCCAGAGGAAGTCCCCAGGGGAATAGATGGCAGCTGCTCATTTTTGGAAAGAAAATAAGAGACCCATGAGGAGAAGGAGTTGCTCCTGGACCTTGGGCTTCAGTGCCAGAACCGTAGACAAAGCCACGCCCATTGATGCCCTGTCTGGTCTCAGACCCCTGTGATCTTGGGGCCCCAAATCAAGCACATTGTTTCTGCCCAAAGAATCTAACCTGACCAATGATCCAGACTGTGCAGTCCAAGTACATAACACCAGTATTCATCACTGTACTCTCTGGTTGGATATCACTTTAAGCAGAAAAGGTAAGACCCGACCACACATGCTGGGTGTCTCACAGGGACAGTCTCAGGTCTCTCTTGGCTCACAGAAAGTAGGCATAACTGATCAGTCACCATTGTCACCCCAAGGAGGCAAGTTTTAAAATTAGCCGTTATGACACCAGGAGAGCCCAACTCACAGCAGAGAACACTGGTTCCGCAGTCAGATGTGGCACAGCCGATTTCCACCCTCTTCACTTACTTCCTGCTAAGCCAGGACTATGTCCTCCCCTTTAAAACAATAAATAACCTCACAGGACAGCGAAGAGTGGAGGGAACACATACCATGCCCGCCCTGCACCATCTGTGTGCGTTACACACACGTCCCCACTTAACCCATACGCCACTCCTATCAGGGAGGTTTTTCTTTGCAGATTAAGAACCTGAGACATCCCCTGGGTCAAACAGTCCCCAGCTGGCACTTTAACCCACGCAGGTGGGTCCCAGACCCTGAACTACTCATACATGACGCACTGGAATGACGTCAAGTCCACTCCCGAAAGCCTTAAGACGTTAAGATGTTCAAGCAGGAAGGAAAGATTACATTTCATCTCTTCACACAGGGCAGACATGAAGATCAACGGACTAAACCTGAGAGCTTCAAAATAAATCATTACAAGCAATTTTCTACAAGGATGTCAAGACCACTCACTGCAGAAAAAACCAGGATCTTCAACCAACGGCCCTGGGACACCCAGATTTCCACAAGTAAAAATGAGGAGTTGGATCCCTACCTCACACCACACATAAAAATTATTCAAAATGGACTGTAGATGTATGTGTAAAAGCTGAAACCACAAAACTCTTAATAGGAATAATTCTTTGTGGACACATTCAATGATTTTTTTTTTAGGCACTATACAAAAAGCTCAAGTGACAAAAGACAAAAATAGGTAAATTGGATTTCATTAAAATTCAAAACTCTTGTGCTGAAGACACACCATCAAGAAAGTCAAGAGACAGAGGGCGGAGCTAAGATGGCGGAGGAATAGGACGGGGAGACCACTTTCTCCCCTACAAATTCATCAAAAGAACATTTGAATGCTGAGCAAACTTCACAAAACAACTTCCGATCGCTAGCAGAGGACATCAGATGCCCAGAAAAGCAGCCCATTGTCTTTGAAAGGAGGTAGGACAAAATATAAAAGATAAAAAGAGAGACAAAAGAGCTAGGGACGGAGACCTGTCCCGGGAAGGGAGTCGTGATAGAGGAAGTTTCCAAACACCAGGAAACCCTCTCACTGGCAAGTCTGGGGGAAGTTTTTGAATCTCGGAGGGCAACCTAACTGGGAGGAAAAATTAATAAAACCCACAGATTATATGCCTAAAAGCAACTCCCAGCAGGAAAGTACCCCAGACGCCCGCATCCACCACCAGCAAGTGGGGACGGAACGGAGAGAAGCAGGCAGCATTGCTTAGGGTAAGGACGGGGCCTGAATGCCCTGAGGGCAATTGGAGGGAGCTAACGTGAGATAGCAACTTAAACTGTGGGACAGCAAGAGAGAGAGAGAAAATTAACTGGCCCGAACACACTGCGGGCCGTTCGCAGAACAAAGGAAGAACTGAGGGATCCCAGAGAAGAGCTAGCCGGCTGCGGGCCAGCCCATCCACCACAGGAGGCAGGAGGCAGGGGGGAGGGGAAAGGGGCAAACTCGGCCCCAGAGAGGCATCCCCAACCAAACTGCAAACAGGCCCCCAGTCTCTAATCAAAGACTTCCTGAGATTCTGGATGGTTGACATCCACCGGGAGGGTCGCGGCTAGAGACCAGCTCCCCACAACAGACATGAGGCGCACCCGACAGGTGCGCGCGGGGAAACTGAGGCTGGGACCGCGGAGGGGATGAGGCGCACCGCAACCGGGGAGCGTGAGCTCCTCAAGCTCCTGGTGGCCTGAGCTGCTCGGGCGGGGAAGGCACAAAACGCAGGCCCAACCAAGTCCGCGTTTTTGTGGAGAACTCGAAAACTGGAACCGCACGCAAGGCAGGGCCTGCCCTCTATGGGGCAGCCTGTAGCCTAAGCAGTGTAGACAGGGAAAGCACACACCCGTGAGCGGGGGCAAACCCAGTGTGGCCGGAACACTGCGAGTGCTCCCCACACAGGCCACCGATATTTGTCTGCAGCGACCCTCCCTCCCTGCAGAACGACTGAACAAGCGAACCTAAACAAGAGACCACCGCCGCCCCTTTATGTCAGGGTCGAAATTAGACACTGAAGAGACCGCAAACAGAAGCCAAATAAACAAAGGGAACCGCTTCAGAAGTGACCGGCGCAACAGATTAAAATCCCTATAGTTAACACCGACTACACCGGAGGGGGCCTATAGATATCGAGAAGTGTAAGCTGGAACAAGGAGCTATCTGAAACTGAACCGAACCCACACAACCTGCAACAGCTTCAGAGAAATTCCTAGGTATATTTTTACTTTTTTAAAATTTTTATTTATTTTTTTTTCCAGAAATTGACTATTTATTCAAAGGCATCTGAGTTTTTTTTCTTTTTACTTTTTTTTTTTTTTTTATTAGTTGGAGGTTAATTACTTCACAACATTTCAGTGGGTTTTGTCATACATTGATATGAATCAGCCATAGATTTACACATATTCCCCATCCCGATCCCTCCTCCCACCTCCCTCTCCACCCGATTCCTCTGGGTCTTCCCAGTGCACCAGGCCCGAGCACTTGTCTCATGCATCCCACCTGGGCTGGTGATCTGTTTCACCATAGATAGTGATCACCTCTATTTCTTCCCTCCCCCTTCTCTTCTCAATCCAATTCTGTGAATCTCTGTGGGTGTCTGGGCTTCAGAGAACACTTAGGGAACAGAGAACTGCGTAGATCTGTCTCTCTCCTCTTGAGTCCCTCCTTTTCTCCTCCTGCTCATCTCTATCTCCTTCCTCCCTCTCCTCTTCTTCATGTAACTCTGTGAACCTCTCTGGGTGTCCCTCATGGTGGAGAATCTTTTCACCATTAACCTAGAAGTTTTATTATCAGTGCTGTATAGTTGGAGAAGTCTTGAGGCTACTGGAAGAATAACATGGAAATCCAGAGGCAGGAGACTTAAGCCCAAAACCTGAGAACACCAGAAACTCCTGAATACAGGGAACATTAAGTAATAAGAGATCATCCAAAAGCCTCCATACCTACACTGAAAACAACCACCACCCAAGAGCCAGTAAGTTTCAGAGCAAGACATACCACGCAAATTCTCCAGCAACACAGGAACATAGCCCTGAGTGTCAACATACAGGCTGCCCAAAGTCACACCTAACACATAGACCCATCTCAAAACTCACTACTGGACACTCCATTGCACTCCAGAGAGAAGAAATCCAGTTCCACACACCAGAACACCGACGCAAGCTTCCGTAACCAGGAAACCTTGACAAGCCAATCGTCCAACCCACCCACTGGGAGAAACCTCCACAATAAAAAGGAACCACAGACCACCAGAATACAGAAAGGCCACCCCAAACAGCAATCTAAACAAGATGAAAAGGCAGAGAAATACCCAACAGGTAAAGTAACATGAAAAATGCCTACCAAGCCAAACAAAAAGGAGGAGATAGGGAATCTACCTGAAAAAGAATTTAGAATAATGATAATAAAAATGATCCAAAATCTTGAAAACAAAATGGAGTTACAGATAAACAGCTTGGAGACAAAGATTGAGAAGATGCAAGAAATGTTTAATAAGGACCCAGAAGAAATAAAAAAGAGTCAATTAAAAATGAATAATGCAATAAATGAGATCAAAAACACTCTGGAGGGAACCAACAGTAGAATAATGGAGGCAGAAGATAGGATAGGTGAGGTAGAGGACAAAACGATGGAAATAAATGAAGCAAAGAGGAAAAAAGAAAAAAGAATCAAAAGAAATGAGGACAACCTCAGGGACCTCTGGGACAATGTGAAACGCCCCAACATTCGAATCATAGGAGTCCCAGAAGAAGAAGACAAAAAGAAAGGCCATGAGAAAATACTCGAGGAGATAATAGATGAAAACTTCCCTAAAATGGGTAAGGAAATAGCTACCCAAGTCCAAGAAACCCGGAGAGTCCCAAACAGGATAAACCCAAGGCGAAACACCACAAGACACATATTAATCAAATTAACAAAGCTCAAACACAAAGAACAAATATTAAAAGCAGCAAGGGAGAAACAACAAATAACACACAAAGGGATTTCCATAAGGATAACAGCTGATCTATAAATAGAAACCCTTCAGGACAGAAGGGAATGGCAGGACATACTTAAAGTGATGAAAGAGAATAACTTACAACCTAGATTACTGTACCCAGCAAGGATCTCATTCAGATATGAAGGAGAATTCAAAAGCTTTACAGACAAGCAAAAGCTGAGAGAATTCAGCACCACCAAACCAGCTCTTCAACAAATGCTAAAGGATCTTCTCTAGACAGGAAACACAGAAAGCTTGTATAAACGTGAACCCAAAACAACAAAGTAAATGGCAACGGGACCATACCTATCAATAATTACCTTAAACGTAAATGGGCTGAACGCCCGAACCAAAAGACAAAGACTGGCTGAATGGATATAAAAACAAGACCCCTATATATGCTGTCTACAAGAGACCCACCTCAAAACAAGGGACATATACAGACTAAAAGTGAAGGGCTGGAAAAAAATATTTCACGCAAACGGAGACCAAAAGAAAGCAGGAGTCGCGATACTCATAGCAGATAAAATAGACTTTCAAATAAAGGCTGTGAAAAGAGACAAAGAAGGACACTACATAATGATGAAAGGATCAATCCAAGAAGAAGATATGACAATTATAAATATATATGCACCCAACATAGGAGCACCACAATATGTAAGGCAAATGCTAACGAGTATGAAAGAGGAAATTAATAGTAACACAATAATAGTGGGAGACTTTAATACCCCACTCACACCTATGGATAGATCAACTAAACAGAAAATAAACAAGGAAACACAAACTTTAAATGACACAAGGGACCAGCTAGACCTAATTGATATCTATAGGACATTTCACCCCAAAACAATCAACTTCACCTTTTTCTCAAGTGCACACGGAACCTTCTCCAGAATAGATCACATCCTGGGTCATAAATCTAGTCTTGGTAAATTCAAGAAAATTGAAATCATTCCAGTCATCTTTTCTGACCACAGTGCAGTAAGATTAGATCTCAATTACAGGAAAAAAAATTATTAAAAATTCAAACATATGGAGGCTAAATAACACACTTCTGAATAACCAACAAATCATAGAAGAAATCAAAAAAGAAATCAAAATATGCATAGAAATGAATGAAAATGAAAACACAACAACCCAAATGGGATGCTGTAAAAGCAGTGCTAAGGGGAAGGTTCATAGCAAAACAGGCTTACCTCAAGAAACAAGAAAAAAGTCAAATAAATAACCCAACTCTACACCTAAAGCAACTAGAGAAGGAAGAAATGAAGAACCCCAGGGTTAGTAGAAGGAAAGAAATCTTAAAAATTAGGGCAGAAATAAATGCAAAAGAAACTAAAGAGACCATAGCAAAAATCAACAAAGCTAAAAGCTGGTTTTTTTAAAAACTAAACAAAATTGACAAACCGTTAGCAAGACTCATTAAGAAACAAAGGGAGAAGAACCAAATCAACAAAATTAGAAATGAAAATGGAGAGATCACAACAGACAACACTGAAATACAAAGGATCATAAGAGACTACTACCAGCAGCTCTATGCCAATAAAATGGACAACTTGGATGAAATGGACAAATTCTTAGAAAAGTATAACTTTCCAAAACTGAACCAGAAAGAAATAGAAGATCTGAACAGACCCATCACAAGCAAGGAAATTGAAACTGTAATCAGAAATCTTCCAGCAAACAAAAGCCCAGAACCAGATGGCTTCACAGCTGAATTCTACCAAAAATTTAGAGAAGAGCTAACACCTATCTTACTCAAACACTTCCAGAAAATTGCAGAAGAAGGTAAACTTCCAAACTCATTCTATGAGGCCACTATCACCCTAATTCCAAAACCAGACAAAGATGCCACAAAAAAAGAAAACTTCAGGCCAATATCACTGATGAACATAGATGCAAAAATCCTTAACAAAATTCTAGCAAACAGAATCCAACAACATATTAAAAAAATCATACACCACGACCAAGTGGGCTTTATCCCAGGAATGCAAGGATTCTTCAATATCCGCAAATCAATCAACGTAATACACCACATTAACAAATTGAAAGATAAAAACCATATGATTATCTCAATAGATGCAGAGAAAGCCTTTGACAAAATTCAACACTCATTTATGATTAAAACTCTCCAAAAAGCAGGAATAGAAGGAACATACCTCAACATAATAAAAGCTATATATGACAAACCCACAGCAAGCATCACCCTCAATGGTGAAAAATTGAAAGCATTCCCCCTGAAATCAGGAACAAGACAAGGGTGCCCACTGTCACCACTACTGTTCAACATAGTGTTGGAAGTTTTGGCCACAGCAATCAGAGCAGAAAAAGAAGTAAAAGGAATCCAGATAGGAAAAGAAGAAGTGAAACTCTCACTGTTTGCAGATGACATGATCCTCTACATAGAAAACCCTAAAGACTCTACCAGAAAATTACTAGAGCTAATCAATGAATATAGTAAAGTTGCAGGATATAAAATTAACACACAGAAATCCCTTGCATTCCTATATACTAACAATGAAAAAACAGAAAGAGAAATTAAGGAAACAATACCATTCACCACTGCAACAAAAAGAATAAAATACTTAGGAGTATATCTACCTAAAGAAACAAAAGACCTATACATAGAAAACTATAAAACACTGATGAAAGAAATCAAAGAGGACACAAACAGATGGAGAAACATACCGTGTTCATGGATTGGAAGAATCAATATTGTCAAAATGGCTATTCTACCCAAAGCAATCTATAGATTCAATGCAATCCCTATCAAGCTACCAACGGTATTTTTCACAGAACTAGACCAAAGAATTTCACAATTTGTATGGAAATACAAAAAACCTCGAATAGCCAAAGTAATCTTGAGAAAGAAGAATGGAACTGGAGGAATCAACCTGCCTGACTTCAGACTATACTACAAAGCCACAGTCATCAAGACAGTATGGTACTGGCACAAAGACAGAAATATAGATCAATGGAACAGAATAGAAAGCCCAGAGATAAATCCACGAACCTATGGACACCTTAGCTTTGACAAAGGAGGCAAGGATATACAATGGAAAAAAGACAACCTCTTTAACAAGTGGTGCTGGGAAAACTGGTCAACCACTTGTAAAAGAATGAAACTAGAACACTTTCTAACACCATACACAAAAATAAACTCAAAATGGATTAAAGATCTAAATGTAAGACCAGAAACTATAAAACTCCTAGAGGAGAACATAGGCAAAACACTCTCTGACATAAATCACAGCAAGATCCTCTATGACCCACCTCCCAGAATATTGGAAATAAAAGCAAAACTAAACAAATGGGATCTAATGAAACTTAAAAGCTTTTGCACTACAAAGGAAACTATAAGTAAGGTGAAAAGACAGCCCTCAGACTGGGAGAAAATAATAGCAAATGAAGAAACAGACAAAGGATTAATCTCAAAAATATACAAGCAACTCCTGAAGCTCAATTCCAGAAAAATAAATGACCCAATCAAAAAATGGGCCAAAGAACTAAACAGACATTTCTCCAAAGAAGACATACAGATGGCTAACAAACACATGAAAAGGTGCTCAACATCACTCATTATTAGAGAAATGCAAATCAAAACCACAATGAGGTACCATTACACGCCAGTCAGGATGGCTGCTATCCAAAAGACTACAAGCAATAAATGCTGGAGAGGGTGTGGAGAAAAGGGAACCCTCTTACACTGTTGGTGGGAATGCAAACTAGTACAGCCACTATGGAAAACAGTGTGGAGATTCCTTAAAAAACTGGAAATAGAACTGCCATATGACCCAGCAATCCCACTTTTGGGCATACACACTGAGGAAACCAGATCTGAAAGAGACACGTGCACCCCAATGTTCATTGCAGCACTGTTTATAATAGCCAGGACATGGAAGCAACCTAGATGCCCATCAGCAGATGAATGGATAAGGAAGCTGTGGTACATATACACCATGGAATATTACTCAGCTGTCAAAAAGAATTCATTTGAATCAGTCCTAATGAGATGGATGAAACTGGAGCCCATTATACAGAGTGAAGTAAGCCAGAAAGATAAAGAACATTACAGCATACTAACACATATATATGGAATTTAGAAAGATGGTAATGATAACCCTATATGCAAAACAGAAAAAGAGACACAGAAATACAGAACAGACTTTTGAACTCTGTGGGAGAAGGTGAGGGTGGGATGTTTCAAAAGAACAGCATGTATACTATCTATGGTGAAACAGATCACCAGCCCAGGTGGGATGCATGAGACAAGTGCTCGGGCCTGGTGCACTGGGAAGACCCAGAGGAGTCGGGTGAAGAGGGAGGTGGGAGGGGGGATCGGGATGGGGAATAAGTGTAAATCTATGGCTGATTCATATCAATGTATGACAAAACCCACTGAAATGTTGTGAAGTAATTAGCCTCCAACTAATAAAAAAATTAAAAAAAATTAAAAAAAAAAAAAAGAAAACCCTAAAGACTCTACCAGAAAATTACTAGAGCTAATTAGCAAATATAGTAAAGTTGCAGGATATAAAATTAACACACAAAAATCCCTTGCATTCCTATACACTAACAATGAGAAAACAGAAGGAGAAATTAAGGAAACAATACCATTCACCACTGCAACAAAAAGAATAAAATACTTAGGAGTATATCTACCTAAAGAAACAAAAGACCTATACATAGAAAACTATAAAACACTGATGAAAGAAATCAAAGAGGACACAAATAGATGGAGAAATATACCATGTTCATGGATTGGAAGAATCAATATTGTCAAAATGGCTATACTACCCAAAGCAATCTATAGATTCAATGCAATCCCTATCAAGCTACCAACAGTATTTTTCACAGAACTAGAACAAATAATTTCACAATTTGTATGGAAATACAAAAAACCTCGAATAGCCAAAGTAATCTTGAGACAGAAGAATGGAACTGGAGGAATCAACCTGCCTGACTTCAGACTATACTACAAAGCCACAGTCATCAAGACAGTATGGTACTGGCACAAAGACAGAAATATAGATAAATGGAACAGAATAGAAAGCCCAGAGATAAATCCACGAACCTATGGACACCTTATCTTTGACAAAGGAGGCAAGGATATACAATGGAAAAAAGACAACCAAGTGGTGCTGGGAAAACTGGTCAACCACTTGTAAAAGAATGAAACTAGAACACTTTCTAACACCATACACAAAAATAAACTCAAAATGGATTAAAGATCTAAATGTAAGACCAGAAACTATAAAACTCCTAGAGGAGAACATAGGCAAAACACTCTCTGACATGAATCACAGTAGGATCCTCTATGACCCACCTCCCAGAATATTGGAAATAAAAGCAAAAATAAACAAATGGGACCTAGTGAAACTTAAAAGCTTTTGCACAACAAAGGAAACTATAAGTAAGGTGAAAAGACAGCCCTCAGATTGGGAGAAAATAATAGCAAACGAAGCAACAAAGGATTAATCTCAAAAATATACAAGCAACTCCTGCAGCTCAATTCCAGAAAAATAAATGACCCAATCAAAAAATGGGCCAAAGAACTAAACAGACATTTCTCCAAAGAAGACATACAGATGGCTCACAAACACATGAAAAGATGCTCAACATCACTCATTATCAGAGAAATGCAAATTAAAACCACAATGAGGTACCATTACACGCCAGTCAGGATGGCTGCTATCCAAAAGTCTACAAGTAATAAATGCTGGAGAGGGTGTGGAGAAAAGGGAACCCTCTTACACTATTGGTGGGAATGGAATCTAGTACAGCCGCTATGGAAAACAGTGTGGAGATTCCTTAAAAAACTGGAAATAGAACTGCCATATGACCCAGCAATCCCACTTCTGGGCATACACACCGAGGAAACCAGATCTGAAAGAGACACGTGCACCCCAATGTTCATCACAGCATTGTTTATAATAGCCAGGACATGGAAGCAACCTAGATGCCCATCAGCAGATGAATGGATAAGGAAGCTGTGGTGCATATACACCATGGAATATTACTCAGCCATTAAAAAGAATTCATTTGAATCAGTTCTAATGAGATGGATGAAACTGGAGCCCATTATACAGAGTGAAGTAAGCCAGAAAGATAAAGACCAATACAGTATACTAATGCATATATATGGAATTTATAAAGATGGTAACGATAACCCTATATGCAAAACAGAAAAAGAGACACAACAGATGTATAGAACAGACTTTTAGACTCTGTGGGAGAAGGCGAGGGTGGGATGTTTTGAGAGAACAGCATCGAAACATGTATATTATCAAGGGTGAAACAGATCACCAGTCCAGGTTGGATGCATGAGACAAGTGCTCAGGGCTGGTGCACTGGGAAGACCCAGAGGGATGGGGTAGGGAGGGAGGTGGGAGGGGGGATCGGGATGGGGAATACATGTAAATCCATGGCTGATTCATGTCAATGTATGGCAAAAACCACTACAATACTGTAAAGTAATTAACCTCCAACTAATAAAAATAAACGGAAAAAAAATAAAATTAAATTAAAAATAAATAAATAAATAAAAATTAAAAAAAAACGAAAGTCAAGAGACAACACTCAACATGGGAGAGAACATTTGCAAATTATAAACTGATAAGAAACTTGTATCCAGAATTTATTAATTGTTCTTACAAATCAATAACAAAAAGACAAATAATGCAATTTCTTAAAATCAGCAAAGGATCTGAAGAGACATTTCTCCAAAGAAGATATACAAGTGGCCAATAAACACACGAAAAGATTCTCAACATGATATCTTTCAGGAAAATGCAGGTTAAAACTACAGATACCTCTGTACATTCACAGAATGTCTATCATAAGAGACAGATGATAACAAATGTTGGCAAATATGTGGAGGCATAATCCTCATATTTGCTAGTGAGAATGCGAAATGGTGCAGTCACGTGGGGACCAGCACAGGGCTCCTCAGGAGTCAGAGTCACCATATGACCCAGTGATTCCTTCTGGTTTTATAACGAAGAGAAAAGAAATCACGTGTCCACATACATGTTGTTCACAGCAACAGGATCCAAAACACAACAGTAAGAAAAAAAAAAAAAAGAAACAACGCAAACGTCCATCCATTGATGAAGAGATAAATAAAACACGGCATATTCATATAATGGTTATTCTTTGGCAATAAATGGTGCTAAGATGTCCTAAAACACAGATGAAACTTGAAGCCTTGCTAAGAGAAAGAAGCCATGCCAAAGACCACATATCATATAATTTTTTATATAAAATGCTCCCAATAAGCTCACATACAGAACCAGAAGGCAGGTTATTAGCTGCCAGGAGCTGAGGGAGGGGTGAGAGGGTGGAGACCACTCATGGGGACAGGTTTCCCCCACCGGTGACAGAGACTGTCCTGGAAGGCGCGCCGTCGTGGTGCAGCTGGCACGGTGGCCAGTTCTGCACGGAGGCTGAAGTCTGTTGAAATGTGTACTGGAGTCAGCGTTACAGAAGGTGGATTATATCCTAGTGCCACTCTTTTCAGACCTTACATTCTGTTCTGACAGAACGGAAAAGCAGATGCACGTGGGCCTGCCCGCCTGGCGCTCACCCAGTGACCGGTGACTGGACACCTGGACGTCCAGGCGAGCCACACGGTGAGCAGAGGACCGATGGCCTCCACCCCCCTGCCTGGTCTTTGGGCATCTCTGTGACTCAGGGCTTGAAGTGTGTTACACCGCACTTATGCCCGTGAAACCGAGGATGTGGACAGACACTGATGTGAGGGGGACAGCACACACATGCACTTACACACATGTGCTCACACATGTCATGTGTGATTCGGGGGCACCAAGGTGGAGAAAACATACACACATCATGTGAAAAACCACCAAAATACCCACATTTGAATGTATTATTACTTGAGCATCTCTGGTGAATTTTTTAACACAGGACACTTCATGGAGCCAGTTCCAAGGACACACCCACCTCTGCAAAGCCACATACACACAGGCTGGGGGGCGCTCGTGGGGTTTCAGGTCACAAATTCAAATCCAAAGAAGAAGTGACTTCCAACTTAGAGGTGATGTGCAATGTGCATCCTGGTAAGATGCACATTTTGACATTCTTGATGGAAAACAGCAAAGCAAATGCTCTTATACCAGACAGAGTTAGGGACTGCAGTAGAGGCAGAACAGAAATGAAACCATTAGGGAAATAAAGATAATTAAACTCACATTATGCTTCTAAAATAATGTTTTTGTTAATAACCGCCTGGTATTATTCTATTTACCACCAATTTACTGGCAACTGGACAGCTTTGCTACTGCTGGGTTGCTTGTCATAATTTATAATAGAATAAATCAACAAAATTGAATAGCAAATTTCTAGTCTTCCTCATCTAGCCCTCCTCCACCAACCAAACCCCGTAACATTCATCTCCTGCACCCCTCACTGTATGCGCGAGCACACAGAAGCTGGACCACGGTGGCGGGGCCAGGTGCAGCCCCGAGACCTGGGCGGGGAGCCCGGCACTGGGAAGCTCTCTCCAGGACGCGGCTGGAGGCCCCTCCCGCGCCAGGCCCTCTGCATGCACCACAGAGCAAACAGCAAGGTAGAGGAGAGCGCGTCCCGCTGAGCTGATGGTCTCTTGAAGGAAGTGAGGAACAGAGCAAATGTGCTCACCTTCTCATGGGGAGAAAAGAGGAAGAAAAGAGATTTACGTGTTGCGGCCTCTGACACAGTCAGGAACATGCATGTCAAACAGAGATAAAAGCATCGGAAGTAAAGGAGGGGATCCAGGAACGGGGTGAGGTGACAGGTGAGCCCCAGGAGGCATGGATGGGGGAGCTCACGGGGCTGAGAATCAGCTTGGAGGCCAGGACCCCGGGGGCTGGGGAAGAGGGGGGCTGCAGCCCCGGGTCCTGCCAGCACAGGAGACCGGAGCCTGGGCTTACTGGAAGGAGGGTTAGGGCCCTGTGTCCGGGAGGCTCCTGGGGCTCTGCTCGCTGCCCTCTCTCATGTGCACCTGCCGCAGACCACGCCAGGCACTGCTCTCCTTGCGGGGCTCACTTTCACGAGATAAAGACGGTAAGCAGCCAACAGACTCACGGTCAGAAGCTGAATCATTACAGACTCCAAGTCATGAAGAGTGTTTCCTGAGAACTCGCAGGAACCCAGCTGGGACCTTCTTCCTGCCAGAGACGCGTGATGCCTTCCAACCCCCAGGCCATGACCGGGCGCACGAAGCCATCCACACAGACGCTGCACCCGCGAGTGTGCTGTGGGGGGCGCGGCTGGGGCCGCAGCCTCTGGCCAGTCTGAGGGGAAAGGAAGGCGGACAGAGCCCACCTGGGGGCGACGCCCACAGGGTCCCCCGCCGGCCGGCACAGAAGCCCTCCCTTTTGGGGCCGGTGCTGACTCCACAGGCAGGTGGACGGCTCCACCTAGGGGACACACACGTCCTAACTGGGGTTCTCGGGGAGCTGTCCGGGGCGGCCACAGCAGGCCAGGAACAGCCGTCGCTCCGGGACTCGCCCCCACCTGCCAGTAGCTCCTACAGCAGACGTGGAGCCCATGCCTTGTGGCAGCAAGGAGCCTGGGAAGAGGCCCCTCCCGCCCTCAGGCAGGCCGCCTCCTCCAGACACCTCCCAGCTCACCACTGTCCTACTGCTCTCAGGCACATCCAGTACGGAGGCCACGGCCCCCAACTCTGTGGAAAATCCAGGAGCAGGGGAAGGGTCGAGCACATCTGTCCAGAACGCGATCAACTCAGCAGTGATGTTTCCCTGCATCGACATCAGCATCACAGCCTGGCTCTGACTCTCTGATCCACCCGACAAGAGGCGTCCAGTTTTTAAAAAGGGGGGACCCTCTTGGCACACTGACAGCAACAAGATGTGATGTGGAAACACGAGGAAAGGTTCCAGGAACTCTAAGGGCCACACAAGGCCCCAAGAGTAGCCGACAGAGGAGCTGAGTTGGGGGAGCGCCCTGCCACGTCCAGGCCCCACGGTCAGGTGTGCTGGCAAGCCCCCCAGGACGCAGGTCCTCACTCCAGTGGGGAGAAACCCTGGGAAAGACAGCTGCGTGTTCAGATGGGTGGGACTGCCAGGTCTGTGTGCAAGGCCGCCGCAGGCGCACAAGCAGGGATGCAGTCACAGCGGGTCGGGGAGATCCTGGCAGGCACCGAGGGACAGGAACACAAGGGGCAGGTTCTAACCAAACCCCTTCAGGAAGCTTGTGATCAGAGCCTGAACACGTGGCAAGACCCGTGTTAACAAGTCCACGCGACTGACCCCCAGCGCTTCTAGGATAAAGGATAACAACATAGCTTTGACATGATGAGCTTGAAGCTGTCCTGAAAGAAGATGTCCATTCCCTGGTAAAATCAGCTGATAGGTGCTAATGCTGAGCCTGTCTTATTTTCCCAAATTTCAGTGACCCTACAGTTACATCTCACCTTCTAATTTTATTTAAAATCAGCCACATCAAGGGTCAAGGGCAAATACCTGCCCTAAAGGAGAAGGAAGAAAATTCTGCACCTCTCCCCAGATCCGGCGAAAATTCCAAAGGTGTCCTCTCCAGATCCGGCAAAAATTCGAAATGCATCCTCGGCCCGTAACAGAAACTGACCGAAGTGAAGGTCTGGGCACGTCCCACGCACCTCGTTTACGCACCTCCTGCTCATCAAGTTCGCCGGGATCACAGGGGCCAAGACCCACTGACACCGCCCACCCCCCAAGGAAAGGCCTCTCCGGGTCTCCAGTCAAGTGCTGAGAGCAGCTCTCTGCTGGATTCATGCGGCTACTGTCCAGCCCATCCTGACACCGGCGTTTCCACAGGGGTCATCCCTGCTTGGAGCACGGCCCAAGCGAGGACATCAGGGCTAAGACAGAATTTCTGGAAAATCACAGACACATATTCACCTTGGGATCGTTCCACCAAGTCAGGCCCTTGAAGGCATAAAAAGTGGGTATAATGAGACAAACACTAGTCCCTCAAGCAGATGGAAACCCCTGAGAAACCCACAGGCACATGACACCACCCACAGAATCCTCAGACCTCCTTGCTAAACAGCCTGCTTTTCTGAGAAACGACCAAGTTTGCTGCGAACAAACATCGGGTCACAGCTACGTGAACAATCCTGCCCCACGCCATCATCTGGACCTTCACCTATTTTCAGATTTGGTTGCAGTTCTATTATTCCTTCCAAAAGTCTAATTTCACACAGACATGGAGGCCACAGGGAAGAAAGCCGCAAAATTAAATTAAGAACCAGAGAGGTCTTTTAATTTACCCAAATTAGGAAACTCATAAGGGACTTACTTTCTGAGGATTACTGCTAACTTTTAATATTTATTTATTGCCCTAAATGCTATTTAAGAATTATCCTGTTCTGCCACTTGGTTTCCAATTTGGTGTCTAGTAGAGGCTCCTCCAGGGATATGAAAATTGTAATTTCATGGGAGGCCGATGACATTTTTGTTATTTCTTTCCTCAAGTTAAGGGTGCTGTCTGAAGCTCCTGGCACACAAGACACCACAGACTCCAGGGCCTGGGGTCATTCTTGGACAGAACTCACCAGAACCAGGCCACCAGAACACAAAGGTAAAGAGTTACCTGGAAGACACGTCCCAGCAGTTAAATACCCTCATCAAGCATATGACGGAGGACCACCAGCCACCAGTCTCCCCATCCACATAGGCTCTGCACCTACCAACCCTGCCCAGAAACCCACCCCCGGCCCACCTGACAGGTCACCCTGCCCACGGACGCACACCCAGCCCACCTGACACCACACCCTGCCCACGGATGCACACCCGGCCCACCTGACACCATACCCTGCCCACGGACGCACACCCAGCCCACCTGACACGTCACCCTGCCCACGGACGCACACCCGGCCCACCTGACAGGACACCCTGCCCACGGACGCACACCCGGCCCACCTGACAGGACACCCTGCCCACGGACACACACCCGGCCCACCTGACACGTCACCCTGCCCACGGACGCACACCCGGCCCACCTGACAGGACACCCTGCCCACGGACACACACCCGGCCCACCTGACACGTCACCCTGCCCACGGACGCACACCCGGCCCACCTGACATCACACCCTGCCCATGGACGCACACCCGGGCCACCTGACATGTCACCCTGCCCACGGACGCACACCCGGCCCACCTGACATGTCACCCTGCCCACGGACGCACACCCGGCCCACCTGACATGTCACCCTGCCCACGGACACACACCCGGCCCACCTGACATGTCACCCTGCCCACGGATGCACACCCGGCCCACCTGAAACATCACCCTGCCCACGGACGCACACCCGGCCCACCTGACACCACACCCTGCCCACGGACACACACCCGGCCCACCTGACAGGACACCCTGCCCACGGATGCACACCCGGCCCACCTGACACCACACCCTGCCCACGGACGCACACCCGGACCACCTGACACGTCACCCTGCCCACGGACACACACCCGGTCCACCTGACACGTCACCCTGCCCACGGACGCACACCCAGCCCACCTGACAGGACACCCTGCCCACGGACGCACACCCGGCCCACCTGACACCACACCCTGCCCACGGACGCACACCCGGCCCACCTGACACCACACCCTGCCCACGGACACACACCCGGCCCACCTGACACGTCACCCTGCCCACGGACGCACACCCGGCCCACCTGACAGGACACCCTGCCCACGGACGCACACCCGGCCCACCTGACATGTCACCCTGCCCACGGACACACACCCGACCCACCTGACAGGACACCCTGCCCACGGACGCACACCCGGCCCACCTGACAGGACACCCTGCCCACGGATGCACACCCGGCCCACCTGACACCACACCCTGCCCACGGACGCACACCCGGACCACCTGACACGTCACCCTGCCCACGGACGCACACCCGGCCCACCTGACAGGACACCCTGCCCACGGACGCACACCCGGCCCACCTGACAGGACACCCTGCCCACGGACACACACCCGGCCCACCTGACACGTCACCCTGCCCACGGACGCACACCCGGCCCACCTGACAGGACACCCTGCCCACGGACACACACCCGGCCCACCTGACACCACACCCTGCCCACGGACGCACACCCGGCCCACCTGACACCACACCCTGCCCACGGACACACACCCGGCCCACCTGACACCACACCCTGCCCATGGACGCACACTCGGCCCACCTGACATGTCACCCTGCCCACGGACTCACACCCAGCCCACCTGATATGTCACCCTGCCCACGGACACACACCCGGCCCACCTGACACGTCACCCTGCCCACGGATGCACACCCGGCCCACCTGACACCATACCCTGCCCATGGATGCACACCTGGCCCACCTGAAACATCACCCTGCCCACGGACGCACACCCGGCCCACCTGACACCACACCCTGCCCACAGACACACACCCGGCCCACCTGACATGTCACCCTGCCCATGGACGCACACCCAGCCCACCTGACACATCACCCTGCCCACAGACGCACACCTGGCCCACCTGACACGTCACCCTGCTCAGAAACACACCCCCGGCCCACCTGACACATCACCCTGCCCACGGATGCACCTCTGGCCCACCTGACACGTCACCCTGCCCACGGACACACACCCGGCCCACCTGACACGTCACCCTGCCCACGGACGCACACCCGGCCCACCTGACACATCACCCTGTTCAGAAACACACCCCCGGCCCACCTGACATGTCACCCTGCCCACGGACGCACACCGGCCCACCTGACATGACATGATCCACTTGTGGCTCACAAGCACATTAACCTGGTAGTCTCTCAGCTCTGCAGCTCCACATGGGGTTCCCCTGCCGTGAATTAACCTGTTGGCTCCGTGCCTGGGAAACCTGCCACCTTTCTGTCTGCAAGGCCTCAGCTTAGACCAGCAGTTCTCAGCTGTGATCACTGGACCAACAATGCAGGTGCCACCTGGCAACGCACCAAAACCACAGCCGCTGTGCCCCCCACCCAACCTACTGAATCAGCAACTCGGGGGTGGGGGCCTCAGCTGTCTGAGTGACAGTAAGAACCCCTTGAGCCTGGGGCCTATAGTGTTTGTCGGACCAGCAGGAAGGTGTTGGCTTGAACACCTGAGTGGTCTCAGGAGGTTCCGGAAGCCAGGTCTGCGTGTTTCTCTTTGGTTAACCTTCTAGGATGACAGCTCTCCAAGGAGCCAGCTGTCGCTCACTGAGCAACGCACGTGGCTCCCAGGAACCACAGGCACTGAACACACTGCAGAGGTGCCCCCTAGCGAGGCCTTTGCGAGTAATGCACAGGTAGCCCCTGGGCCCTCGCAGGCATGTCCCGCCTCCAGGAAACATCAGGGCCGATACCATCCCCTACAATCCACACAAGCAGGCCCTACTGGGCTCCAGGGGGCGGGGGTCAAGGAGAGACCCTGAAAGTCTGACAGCCAAATTAGAGTGGGGGCAATGCTGGCCCCCAATGATGGGCTACTCACTCTCCTGAAGGGTTTGAGTAAGACATGTAGGTGTAGACAGGCTTCCCAAGGCTTCCCAAGGGGTGGTAAATAAAACGGGGGCAGTCGGCAGAGGGGTGAGGTGGGAGGGTCCCTGTGCCCTAGGGAGGCAGCGCTCCAAGCTTCCTCCGCTCCTTCGTCCTGAAGGCAACACCAGGCCTCCACCTGTCCACTGCCCAGGGTGAAAACACTGCAGGGCAACTCGGCACGGAGATGAAGTCCAGGCAGCGGGACACGGCACAGGTCACAGAGCCTCCCTGCACATCTGGGGACCCCGTCGGGCCAATGAGGAAGAGAGTGAGCCCGAGCATCCCCAGGAGAAGGTAACCACACGTCCATATCCAGCAGCAGCAAGCTGCTTCCAGACACAGTCACGGAAGATAACCCCATCCTCTAGTTTCCGAGGGTCCCTGTGCTGAGCACATCTGCACTCTGATTTTACTTGTGTCTCCCTGGTCCCATCTCTCGACGGCCTCCTGGCTGACCTCACAGTCTCCAGCACGTCCCATCCGTGCCACCGGCCTCCCATCCAGAGGGACCTCCTGACAATACAGTCACTCCTCTGAGCAGAACAGCACCAAGCTCCAGGTCTCCACCAAGCAGTCAGGCCACGTCCGCACCTTTCGCAGGCGCCCCGCTCCCGCCTCACCAGGTACCTGCCTTCCCCACACACCTGACTAATTCATGCTGCCCCTGAACACAGCTGTCCGGGAGACCAGATGCGTGGGCTCCACAGCACCTGGGGTCTGCTGCTCTGTCCGCAGCTAGTTCTGGCAGTGTGTTTGTTCACCTCCTGAATGAACAGGCCAACGTGCAAGGCAGGAACTAGAGCTCTGAACACACACTTAGATCTGCTTCCAGCTTCCTCTGTGTTTCTGGGCTTCATTCACCTGTCCGCCCCTCTCCCCCAACACGGATACAAGTGGCCTGAGCCATGTGTCTGCTATGAGAAGCGTGTGGTGCGAGCCTGGAGCCGGGGCCGGGGGGTGAGGGGCTGGGGCTCCGAGGCCCACCCTGTGCGTGTGGATGGGGCGCTGCCCTGCGACCCCAAGCCTGCCCCCTGCTCAGCCGGGTCACCTTCCAGGCACAGAGCACTCACTGCCCGGCACAGACTCATCTCCTGAGAAACAGCCTGGCAGCCACGAGAACACAGCACTCAGGGCAGGACGTGGGGCACACAAGGACGTCGTGACACTTTATTTGTCTTGAGAAGTTGCCATCCCCAAGTACATGATCGTCAGCAACACTGTGGTTCATTTCTGAGGCCTGGGCACAAGTGCATCACTTCTCAGAGCCATGACACTCTGGTGACAAAAGGCCGCTTCCAGGAAGAACAGAACATGCCTGCTTCTCCAGAGGCCCTCCCCACCCCCAGGAGGGACTTGCACTTTAACAGGAGGAGGAGCTGATGCCAGTATCCCAGTCTCTTCTCATCCACGTCCAGCATCTGGCTTCTAGGCTGTGGTAAAACCTTCCAGCACACAGCAACCTAAAAAGAAAACCTGATCAGAAAACGTTTAAATCAATGCACACTCTGGGTCCTCTACCATGCACTTAGCATGCCAAGCACTAAGGTCATGCCAAGCCTGAGGTGGAGGCTACCTCTACGTGACTTGAGACATGGCCTGCTGAGCCCCTCACCGGAGAGCATCCTGCGTCCTGGCACCTGCTGCTCCCACCACAGGCAGACACCCCAGGCTCCAGAGGCTCACTTTCAATAAATGACCCAAACACAATGCCCAGTCCTCAATGACTGAAGCTGGCCAAACGGCCCAGAGGCAGAGGTCTTTTCAGAAACGCGTGTTACTAAGTCACACGCTGGACACAGACTTTAAAACCATCGCTGAGCAGGGGTGAGAGTCCCACGGACTCCTCCAGGAGCACAGACTCTCATTCAGCGGGCAGACTTGCTTGTTCAGGGCTGAAGATGCAGACCGGAAATGGTGGTCAACAGTGGATTCATGGACTATTTTAAAAACCTTGTTTTAAATGTACTGGATAAATCGTCCAAGCACCAGAATGATTTTTATTTTTTTTTGGTAAAATTATTCTTAATAAAAACAGACTCATTTAAGCACTTCCGGTCTTTTGCATTAATGCACTTTCTGAAGGGATCACAGATTTTGTGCATGCTTTGAAAATGACCTCAGGGCACTTTAGAGGAATTGGAGTGCCCCACTTCAAGGGTGCTCGGCTGGCTGACCTAGTCTGGGAGGACTGACCAGACTAAGGAGGGGGTGCTGACAGGACCACCTCGATGGTAGGACTGACCAGACCAGGCAGAGCTGACAGGAGCGTCCTGCTGGTGATACTGGCCAGACTGGGGTGGGTGGGGCCGGCAGGACCACCTCCCAGGCAGGACTGCCCAGACTGGGCAGGGTGGCTGGCCATCTCGCTGGCAATAACAGGCGGCTCTGGGCACCTCCACCTGCCCGGTGCCCGCCGCCCAGGTCTCTGGCCCCAGACCTCGCTGCCCGGGTTTCCCAGGACATCTGTGAAGTAGGCGAGCTTGTTCCATACGGGGCACAGGCTGCACCCCAACACATCGGGGGACTCTGTGATGCAGTGGCAATGTGGGGTGGGGGCTCTGAAAACAGAGCAGGCAGAAGACCCCCCGGCCTGGAAGGAAAACAGCTTTTCTTAAAAGTTTACTATTTTTGAAACAACAAAAAACAACTCACCGTTCCCAGGAGGCCATGTGGCTCTGTTGAAGGTCGGGCTGACACCCTCCACCTCCTGAGGTCAGAGGCGGGCTCATTCTGAGTCTTCCCTCCAGGAAAGACCGGGGAGCCCGCACTGGCTGCTCACGCTGGTTAAATGTGGGGGTGATGAATGAATCAACGCGGACATTTCTAGTTTCAGTGATCATCCACAGAGTCCCCAAAACAGGGAGAAATGACCACATAATTGTTGGGGGAACAGTTACAGTACCCACTTTAAAACTTGTCACTACCCTTGTGGGTATTTTAGCAAATATTTCAGCTGAATAAGATACCAGTATGATTAGATTGACATTAAATGTTAGCTTACATATGAATAAAGTTTATTTACAAATGTTGCATTTTGCTCAGATAAGAAATTTGAGCCATCATGGAAACAACCTGAGTGTTCATCGATGGATGAACAGATGAAAAAGTACAGCATATTTATACATATACAGTATATATATATACAGTATACACACACACACATGATGGACTATCATTCAGCCATGAGAAAGAAAGAAATCTCGCTACTGTGACAACATGGATGGACCTGAGGGCATTATGCTGAATGAAGTCAGTCAGACAGAGAATGACAAATACTGCACAGCATCACTTACATTCAGAACAAAAACGAACAAGTCAAACTTTGAGAAACAGAGTTTCTACTCGGGGGTGGGGAGACAGCCGGTAAACAGGTCGGACCTTCAGCTCTGAGACGGAAAAGATCGAGAATCTGATTTAAACAGGTGGTGACACTGTACCGTACCACTGACATTTGCTAACCACTGACATTGTTACCACAATAACAAAAGTCCTCATCACCAACAAAAAAAATATGAATACTGAATATGTGAGGTGGTAGGTGTGTTAATACGATGTTATCAAATCACCATGACACACACATATCTCACAATTTTCTATCAATTACACCTAAATAAAGCTGAACTTAAAAAAAGAAGAAATCTGAGTCATACCAAATAATTTATTTAAATTTATTTTATTAAGTTTAATTTCACTTTTCAACATTTTTTATTGAAAATGACAAAATTAATATGTAAACAGTAACAGAACTTGTGGTCTTCTGCCATTGTTGTGAATTTTTTTCAGTTTCCAGATATGAAGATGAATGCAGTGACAAATGAAGAAAATTGTCTTTAATATAAGTGACCTGCAAAGAAAAGAAAAACATGGTTAGAAAACCTGCAGCACAGCCAGTGGTTTAGATCACAGGATGAGGGTCTGGATGTCATACAGCCCGTGATGCATCAAGGAAGTGAGAATCACTGTCTGTAGAACCAAACCAGAAACGTTCAGCAAACATAGTGCTCCACTGTTTACAGTGATCTGATCACTGTGGTCATCAAAGGAGAGGTGTTGACACTTGGTGGGCTGAGGCTGAGGAAAATGACGGCTGCCCATGTTGCCACAAGGACCCCAGCTCTTACTTCGCAGGATGGAGTGGTGATCTGAGGTATCCAGAGCTCTGGGGACCAGCTTGTCAACCGTAGGTCCAGGCTACATGGGTCCCATCAGCACAGGCGGCTCCCTCACCACTAGGCACCTGCACACAAGGCCTCCTGCCCTCGTCACCTGCCGTCTGGTCCAGAGAGAACATCCACTATGAGCGCCCACGGTGCCTAAGAGCTTCCTAGAAGGTCCAATTCTGTCTCACTTTGTCTTTCTCATGGAGGTTCCAGCTAGGCCTGCGATGCTCACAGCTAGGAAGACCTGGCGACCTCACTGTTCGTTCACAGGCCCCATGAGCCTGCCCGGCCTGCCCTGACCCTTTGCTGCATCTTCTCCATCAGGTCAGTTCAGTTCAGTCATTTAGTCGTGTTCGACTCCTTGAGACCCCATGGACTGCAGCACGCCAGGCCTCCCTGTCCATCGCCAACTCCCGGGGTTTACTCAAACTCATGTCCATTGAGTCAGTAATGCCATCAACCCATCTCATCCTCTGTCGTCCCCTTCTCCTCCTGCCTTCAGTCCTTCCCAGCATCAGGGTCTTTTCAAATGAGTCAGCTCTTCCCATCAGGTGGCCAAAGTATCAGAGTTTCAGCTTCAGCATCAGTCCTTCCAATGAATATTCAGGGCTGATTTCCTTTAGAATGGACTGGTTGTATTTCCTCGCAGTCCAAGGGACTCTCAAGAGTCTTCTCCAACACCACAGTTCAAAAGCATCAATTCTCCAGTGCTCAGCTTTCTTTATAGTCCAACTCTCACATCTATACATGACAACTGGAAAAACCATAGCTTTGACTAGATGGACCTTTGTTGGCAAAGTAACATCTGTGCTTTTTAATATGCTCTCTAGGTTAGTCATAGCTTTTCTTCCAAGGAGCAAGCGTCTTTTAATTTCATGGCTGCAGTCACCATTCACAGTGATTTTGTTGGAGCTCAAGAAAATAAAATCTGTCACTGCTTCCACTTTTTCTCTTTCTGTTTGCCATGAAGTGATGGGACCAGATGCCATGGTCTTAGTTTTCTGAATGTTGAGTTTTAAGCCAACCTTTTCACTCTCCTCTTTCACCTTCATCAAGAGGCTTTTTAGTTCCTGTTCACTTTCTGCCATAAGGTGGTGTCATTTGCATATCTGAGGTTATTGGTATTTCTCCTGGAAATCTTGATTCCAGCTTGTACTTCATCCAGTCTGGCATCTCACACAATGTACTCTGCATATAAGTTAAATAAGCAGGGTGACAATATACAGCCTTTCTGGGGGAGGAAAAAAGCATAGAACCGAGGTGTTCCCGAAAGGAGGAGGCCACGCCCAGCAGGAGCCCAACACAGAGAAAGCTCCCGCGGTTAAAGCCGAACGTGAAGAAAACCTCCTTGCGGGGGGCTGCACCGAGGCTGTTTCAGCCAGGTTAAACCTGAGTCACGGCTCCACAGATGTCAGGCGAGTGTATGCGCCTTGGTTCTGTCTCGTCACAACCAAGATTTGGAGTGTTGGACATTAAAGCCCTCGGCACGTCACAGCTCTCAGGTCTTGGACAGACCGTGTTACAGCTCTTAGACAAATCAGTGTTACAGCTCTATTTTATTTAGAAAATAGCAAGAGACTCCATCCTCGAGGCGTGAGGGCATGCCGACCCAAAGACGCGAAGAGGAGAGAGTGGGGGAGCGCGCCAGCGCGCGGGAGGGAGAGAGCGCGCGCTTTGGCTCCTCTTTCTATATGCTTTTTTCCTCCCCTAGGCCTGCCCTGTGTAAACTGGGCTGGCCAGGAGTGCTGTTTGTTCCACCCGCGGTCCTCACTCAGGTCCTGGGACCTTCCTTTGTTCCATTTTCGCGGGCTTTTCCCTCCTTGTCTTAGCCACCGCCATTGTGGACTCCTGTTTCCTATTCTAACTACCTAACAATTTGACCCTAAGTATTTCTGAGTCTTAGCTGAGTTACGAATTTAGCAAATTATTTTGACTCCTGAACTCTTTTTATCACATCAGTGATAAAAAGGTTTATCCAGGCCTCTGGCTGCCAACACGGGTTTCTGCTTGCCCATAACTTGTTGGTCTATAATTAGGGGAAAGCCACTCCAATGACTAGTCCAAAGATGTTAGCTGAGCTCAGCACAGTAGACCCAACCCACTGACAACAGGGAGTCTCTGCTGAAAGTCAGTAAGAGAACATCACAGGCCACAGGCCAAATCCTGTCTGTGTCTCACGGAGCATTCCTGTCACCTAGAAATGAAATAGGTCACCTCAGCTCTGCTTCTGTGATCATTTCCCAAAATGTATTGTACTTTATGGCTGGCAGCTTCTGATCTTTACTTGCCGGAAAATTAGGAAACCACATGCACTGGGAGCCTCCTTGTGCTTCTAATGTCAAGCACAACCACCTCTTCTCAATATTTAAGATGTCGCCCTCACCGGAACCCTTTATTCAGGAATAAATTAATATTGAAATTAGTATCAATTGCTCTGTAAACACACGACCGTCACAGGAACAAACTTCCAGGACAAACAAGCCCTTTGGTTTTCCATCTGAGCTTACAAGGTGCCTTTGGCAAGTTACCACACCTCTTCCTCCCAGTTTATTCATCTAGGAGATGTGTGTAAGGACACCTTGTCCCAGTGGGAGACTGATTAATCTCTCTGCCTGCTCTCGGGGCCTCGGGGAGCAGCCTGTGATACAGGGTGAAGCAGGGTGGACCCCGTCCATGCTGGGCCAAACAGATACCCGTCTTAGGAACTTTAAATCTGCAGAGAGATTCTGTCCAGCTCCAGAGTGTGGACACGCATGTGAGCCCAGAGCTGGAGGGCAGTGTGGACCAACCAGCCTCTCATTTTGCTGCAGACAGTGTGAGTGGGTTTTCAGCCCTTTAAACCCTACAATTCCTAACATCAGTGACCAGACGTCCCAGTGTTGTCAGTCCAGACGCCAATCACACTGTTACTAGGATCCCTCTCACTCTCAAACACACCCCGACTTGGCCAATAAACTACACGGTCACAATCCCCGAGGCCTCGTCGCCCTGTGAGATTCAGCACAGCATCAGGAGAGACGGCATGTGTGGAAGGCTTCTGAAACCTGCTGGCTGCACTGAGCAGGCTCTCACTAACTAGGGTGAGTGGCAGCGGGCTGCACTCAGAGTGGAAACCAGTATGTGCACATCACCCTGGACGCCGCGGGGAAGTGCCGGCCCTGCGTCCAACTGCAGTGGGCAGAAGCAGCAGCGCACAGCACACTGAGGGGAGGGCACACGGCAGAACGCAAACTGCTCTCATCTCTATGAGCACAGTCACACCGCAGCCAAGTCTGCGGACCGTTCACAGAGTCCACAGCAGAAGCAGCCATGCTCCACAGAATCACTAAATCCTGGCATCAGTGACTCACCTTCAACCCAGAAGTGGTCTCCACTACCAGGTGAGGGCAGCAAACTCTTCTTGGTCCCCATCCAGATGGGAGGGTCATACTGCAGACACAGGGAGACAGCACTCTTCTGCCTGAGACTCTTGGTGAAAGCTTGCATCGTGGAATTATCGAAATGGAGCGGCTCCGGTCCGGGCACTTCTCAGCCTGGTGCAGTTACCTCAAGATGCAGAACCATGATGGGGAGAGATGTCTGAGCACCGAAAAGCAGGAGGTGTGAGAGCCACCTGTGTGCACACGTGAAGAGGGACATGTGATACAGCACGTGTCCCAGGTACCACATGAGAAAGCTGTTTGTGTTCACTGTGAAAGACTAAGGCTTATATGACAGCAAGCATCTACAGCAGCTATGACGGCCTGGGACAGGTGCTCAGATGCTCCCCACAAAGGGGAGACAAGGCCCACTTTACCAGGACTGACCTTCTCCGCTGCTTCCTCCATGACGCAAGGAGACAAGAGGGGTCGGGCCAGTGCTCCCCAGAAGCATGTCCACCAGCTCCCAGGTCCGGGCCAGTGCTCCCCAGAAGCGTGTCCACCAGCTCCCAGGTCCAGGACTGCCCTGTGGACTGTCTTCAATAACAACTGTGTCAGCTGAGGCTGCTCCTCGCTGCACTAGTCAGACGTGTGGGTTTGCAAAGTAAATCCACAAAATGAGGCACCAAACAGTTCTTAACAGACAAGAAGTGAAAATCCCAAAGAGCAATGATGTTTGAGTTGAAGTGACAGTTGAAATGGGTTTCCTTTGAAGTTATGAAATATTTCTAAGAAAGAACAAGATCTAGAATTAAGTAGCCAATGAAGATGAAAATCATGAACCACGTTTAAATGTCACAGGTTACTAAATCAAGGAGTCTTTAGTTTGGGAGGAATTAACTTTAATGTCTGCAGAGAGGAATGTGTGCTTACCACCTGATATGTGCAGAACTGGAGAGGGGCCTCGCACCCCTAGACCTAGGTGGAGGGTGAGGGAGCCTGGCTGGATGGTAGAGACCACTCACAGAGCAGCCAGGAGCCAGCAGGCTGACTAATAAGACATCAAATCCTCAATGGCTGGAGCTGCCTTCAAAAAAATCATTTGTTCCTCAGGTCAAATCAACTGCCATAAAAAAGTGCTACCACTATTGATTACACAGCCACCTCTCCAAAGTCTACAGAACTTTCTAATAAAATGGGAACTGGCGTCTCCTGACATACATTCTAAGTGGACTTCAATTATAACAGGAAGTGAGTCAAATTTATTGAAGGAGAGGAGGAATGAGAGGCGGTACGAGAAACAGAACAGCATTGCCAGTGAATCCAGGAGCCAAGACCCCAAAAAACACAGGGAGGTGCAGATGACAAGACATGTTATAAAGGAGGGAGGCCCTTAGACCAAAACAAAGAAGAGGGTCTCCTGACGCTGGGCCACCCGTCAGGGACCCCCATCCATGCTGATGACACACAGCACATAAACCCCACCGAAACATAAAGCGAGGTGTGGGATGCAGGCTCCCTGCCCAGGGTCTCGGGGGCCTGGCAGACGAGGCCTGTGCCCACGGGCCCTGCTTGCTGCCCCTCCTGCTCCGCTTGGCCTCTGGGCAGGGTGAGCAGTCGGCACAGGAGTAGCGGCCCAGCAGAGCCCCTCGCCTGTACCAGGCTGCCCTCAAAGGCCAGCCAGGCGCTGCCTGAGGCTGGCGGCGGCTCTCCACCCTTCCCCAAGCAGGGCAGCCGACTGCGGACAGAGGATGGCGGCTCACCAACCGTGGAGGCACAGCCTGACCCTGCGCAGGACAGCCACGCCCACCACAGGGCAGGGCCCCTACACGTCAGCAGGACTTAAAGGCATGTCTTTAGTGTGTTCAACTGCATTTGAAATTACAGCAAATCAACAACAAAATACCATTTATGTGCAAACACTCACTTTGTTCCCTTTTCAAGAACACAATTTCTGAATCACATCTTATTAGAATATGACCATGATTCTGTTAAAATCCTATGATGCAACTGGTATCAGTTCTCACATTAATAGATACAAATTGTAAAATCAACATCAAAGAAACCTGAAATAGTTTAATGTCTTCATAGAAACTAATTGCAATCAAATTTCCAAATGACCTTTTTAATTGATGTTTTTGTTCTAAGAGACATTTACCTCTTTATCAAAACCTTGACCCTGAATTTCTTAAGTGCTTCCTATTTAAAAAACAAATATGTCCAAAGGCAAAATAGATCAGGACCCTGCTTCACCAATCAATTTGGATGAAAAATGGGAAACACATAAAAACTTATTTGAGCCTGAAGAGTTACGTCATTTTCAGCCCACAACCTGAGAGCACAGACTCAAAGCCTCTCTAACCCGAACCAGGAAAAGAACACATCAGCTCCAGAGAGGTAACGCCTCCTCCAACACCAAGCACCAAAGGACAGGTGCTACCCTGACCATTATAGCGCATTTTGCCTTTTAAAATGCTTTTGCTATGGAGTTTGAGAAACAAAGTCTCGTGTTTCTGGACTCAAAATTAACCAAACTGTTGTCCCCTAAAGTCACGATTTTAGCTGAGACAAAATGTCTTGCCCCATGACCGAATCAGTCACCTTCCTGATGCTCCCCACACACGGAGGGTGGAGCGGCCAGTTCTGGGGTGCTTGCTGCCTGCACCCCAGATGCCCGCAGAGAACACGCCTGCACCTGCACCTTTTCAGGGGTCCCCGCATACCCAAGAGCCACCCTGACCGCATGGCTCCAGGCCCTCAGGTCTAGCCGCGGATGAAGAAAGTGTCTGTCTTTATAACTGGAGAGACGGGTGAGCACACCAGGTGCAGGGGCCTGGGAGAGCTGGCGCCTGGTCCTCCTGCAAGTGACACCTGCCCCCAGGAACCACGGCAGCAGAGACGGCGCTGAGCACCCACAACAGGCCAGCCCTGAGACACAGGGTGCCCACGCAAAACCCACGTCGTGAAGGCAGCTTTCTCTGCAGAAACAGCATCCCAGGCTGGTTTTCTGCCCAACTTCTCGTTGACCTCAATCGCACACCATTAAAACCTGAGTCCTAGGACTCATGCCAGAGGTCAGACATCTGAACCACGTTCCCAGAAAACATCTGTGACGCCAAATTCCAGGATGGGAACTCGTTCAGAACGTGAGGTGTGCCGTGCCGACCAGGTGAGGGGTGCTCCTCCAGGACAGGCAGGGGCCCAGGCGCCGGGCAGGCGGCCCCAGAGGCAGGGGGGTAGGGGGTGGTGGCTGGGCCTCCGGCCTCCTCTGTGCTGTGACCCCTGAGCAGGAAGCACAGGGCCAGGCCCACTGCACCCCCGCAGGCTGATCACGGTCCCCTCGGAGCGCACGCCGTCACCCATTAGGGAAGCAGCAGAAAGGGTGGCCACCGACGGCACCATCGGCTGCTTTCAGCCCCTGGGCTCTGACTCTGCAGGTGTGCCAGGTTTCCTCTGAGAGGGTTACAGACCCACGAGGGGTCGCAAGGCACAGAGCGCCCAGTGTGCTCCCACCAAGGCTGCCCCTGAGTCCTTGCCTTGTTCAGCCTGTGGCTTCCCGCAGGGAGGTCCGGATCAGCCCCCCGCAGTCAGGACCCACGCCCCGGCGGTGCCTCTGACTTGTCTCCCTGCGCTGTGCCTGTGCGTCTGTCACTGTGTGACACCCAAGTTCCGACACACTTGGAGGACACAGGGCATCATGACAGTGTTCTGACAGCGTGACAAGCAGGTACAAGGCGTGTCGAGCAGCTCTCACAAAACAGGGCAGAGCTTGATGCAGGGTGGGCTGTACTTCACTGGTATAACGTCAACCCAGCATCAAAGAAGCTTCTGCACTTACAGGAAAATGCTCATAAATTCATAAGAAAGTGTAACTAGGTTGGCAATTAGCTCTATTCTCTGACGGACCCAGAGGCTTGGTGGGAGAGTGTGAATACAGCCTGACTGCCCCACACTAGGAGCTGTCAGACTACCTAAGACTCCCAGGGTCCCAGAGCACACACTCGAGCCCACAGCTTCCTTCAGCCTCTGAGTTCCACGCTGAATGTAACACTCCATGCCAACACCAGAATCACACATGTACTTGACAAGCTAGACTTCACCTACTTTATTGTAAAAAGAATCCAAAAATGCAAATTAAAGCACTAATGAAATGTCTCATAGGTTATCAGATTTATGAAGATAAAACACAAAATTTAAATCACCAAATGCTGGCTACGCTGCTATGAAGGTGTTTGCCAGTGGTGATATAAAGTTGCATGGGCCCTGAGGAATGTAGCTTGCAGACACATAGCAAGAGTCTAAAACATGCATATATTGTGAGCCAGCAGTTTCATTTCTAGGAACAATTCTAGGGAAATTTTAATTAGAACAGGAAATTTTAAAATTATGTTTTCGTTTTAACACTGTAAAAGCGAAAGGATCGGAAACAACCTAAACGTCACGTCTGTTCTGACATGCGCTGGACACTTGGTGCCAGGCACCACGCAAGGGGAAAAGCGGGTATAAGAGGTTTCAGGTAAATACATTTCTGGTTCTGGTAAAACTTATAACTGGAGAGAGGGATGAGCATGCCAAAATAAAAACATAATTTCACTAAAACATGATGATAAAGACATAGTTGAGAAAGGGTCTGGGAATGCCTCTTGACAGAATGCTATGTAATTATTAACCCAGTGGTTCCACTTAGAACCCAGATGCCATGTGGCAATGCCAAGCCTCGTGGGTGGTGGCGTGGAACAGACACAGCCCTCAACAACTGGCCGGCTGGTGGCAGCGCTCTGGCCCCTCCACCCTGACCACAGTCCCAGTCACAGACAGACAGCCACCGACCTGAGCCAGATGGCCCGCAGTCCCTGGAAATGACTGCTGCTTCTAGCTGCTGAAGTGGCTTGTCACACAGTCACAGAAACCAAACAAGATGGATTTGCTAGAGATCCAGCCTTTGGAAAGTGCTGCTCACAGTGGTGGCCTACTCCCCAGGCCTTGGGATGTCCCCACGAGGCCTCTCACAATGTGGGGTGAAGCGGGGGTTGCTCAGGGCAGGTTGGCTCACCCAGGCTGCCAGGCTCTGTCCACCCCTGCCTGACAGCATGTTGGCGTCCGGGCCACGGCAGAAGCCCTGGAGGAGCACAGAACCGCTGCAGGGCCGCAGCAGCCTGGGTCGCCAGGAGGCCCCGGCCCTGTGGACACTGCGACCTCGTCCCCCCCAAGCAGCCCTCCCCCGTCACTCTTCACAGCTCCCTGAGGCCATCTCGTCCCATCAGCCACCCTCCCTCTGTCCTTCACAATTTCTCCTTCTCATTCTGGTTTGTCCTTTCTTGTCCCTTTATGGAATAAAAAAGGACTGGGGAATCCCGGGGCCGCTGCCCTCAGGAACCAGACTCGGCTCCGGGCTGTCGTCAGAGCCAGCCTGTGGGGACCAAACCCTGCACTCGTGTGTCAGGAAGGGAAACCAGATGCGTCACCTGGTCCTGGCCTCGTCGACCTTCCAGGCACCTGCCTCCAGGCCATGCAGACAGGCGTCCTTCTGTAAGTGGCTGTTGAGTAATTTTTCCTGATTATTGGCCCTACTCAAACCTGGTCTTCTCCCACAGCTTGACTCTCTTAACAGCAAGTCATTCATTTCATGCAGACAATTTTCTCAGCATGGGTTTAGTTAAACATGTTAACTGTGGCCATTTCAATAGGACTTCTTTCTCCTTAACTATAGCATGAGGTCATAGGACCCTGAGGAACTATTGAGAATGTTCTTTGCAAACAAGCTAGAAAAATAGTCCTTGTTTATCATTGTCTTTGCTCAATCGCAGGGACCCACTGAAGAGCTCTAGGCTCCAACTGCTGAGGACGTGATCCTGGACTCACCCACGTTAACTCTGCAGCCAAACCTGACCCCCTGAACTCAAGACCCCTCATCTGTAACACCAGCAGTAACAGCAGCCACCGCAGACACGCAGAAGGGGCTGAGAAAACCTACAAGGACAAATGTCCCCAGGACAAATGGGAAGTGCAGCACCTACCACACAGGGAAGTGAGCGCCTTTCTGAACGAGGTCGGTTTTCTTAGCATCCTTGTCTAAGTTCAACCAAACCTCTGCATCCATCACTTTCTAACCAAGGCCACTGCCGAGCCCAGGAGCTCGCGCGGTGACTTTCCCACCCTTCCAGTCTGCACCTGTGAAGTCCCAAATCACAAGACTGTGCCCTTGCTTCCTGGTCTTGAAACAGTGACAAAAATCGTGTGGGAGATTGTACATTTGTATATACTCTAGGGAAATACAGAAAAAGACAGATGGCCAGCTGCCAAACTCATGAACCCTAGTAACTTCTAGAGTTTCAACATTACTTTGAACTATAGCTAAGAAAAACAGCCATGCCTTAATTAATTCTAAAATATTATTTCTGTTTTACCTGTAAAAACCATCTTTTTTTTCTTCTTCTTTGTCTCTACAGCTTACTTTGGGTATTTCAATACACTTAACTCAAAAGTTTAAATATCAGAGTGCTTTATAAACAGAAGCACTTTGATCAACAATGATATAATGTAATAAATGTATTTTTACAGGTGAAAAACTTGAAAAATTTTTGTAAATGTTATTCAAATACTTTGTTGTTGAAGGTTGGCCTAGAAATAATAAACATTAGAAAAAATAACATGAAATTGTATTTTTGCCCAAAAATCGCCCAACAGGCTTCTGGGCCAAAAAGTGGAGAAAAGCCATGCCCAGCATATCTGTCTTCTGATCATAACAAGATGAGAAGAGGTAACAGCAAAATCACTCCCTCCCTTCCAGAGAACTGCAGAGGTCATAACCCCAGCTGAGAATTAAAATAGCAGCATCGCAAAACCCAGAAGTCAGGCAGGACTAGCAGCTGTCAAAGCAGACACACATCAAAGAAAATCCTTAACACAGAAGATCTGAGACAATCACACTGAAATCAAAGGAGTGGGGAGTGAGACTGGGAAAGTCAGAGAACAGATAACAGACAGGATGGAAAAAGACGATTCAGTATAAGGACAACTGGCTGGATACGGAAGAAGATGCACCAGACGACACCAAATGGAACAGAAACAAACAGGAAACAAAATAACCTCAAAGACATAATGGGAGGAAGGGTCTGTGACACAAAGAAAGTATTGAAAACCACAATTAGAAATATGACACAGGATCCTAAACAAATTTAAACAGAATTAACAGAAAACAAGAGATATCTTTCATAAGTAAGGACTAAGTAGAAGTATTTTTAAGTTCTCAATCACACAGGCATAAAGCAGAGGATGAAGTTAACCCGGAGTAACACACCCTAGGGGTTCTACAGGTAAATGTGGCCCATGGACACCACACCAGCTAAGTCACCCCTTAGATGGAAGTAAGGTGCGTGGCCTTCCCACATACAAACAGTGCAGAAATGCGGGGTTCATGTGCCTTCCTGGGACAGGGAGTCATGATGAAATCCAGCCCCCAAAAGAGCCAGAGGGAAATCGTGGTATGAGGACCACTGTAACATTCCTGCCAGAAGACAACAGAACAGAAGATTAGGAGCTAGTACTAAAGGAAAGGAAGTGTATGATCCAAGAATTTATGTTCAGCCAAGTTTTACTTTGAGACTAAGGGCAAAAGACAGGTATTCTCATCCTGAAAGAAAAACCAGAAAATAAATACCCATTGCCCATGTTGAAAAGAACCACCTGATAATAAAATGAACCAACCAAGAGATCAAAACACAGAAGTCAAGTTGGAAAAGCCTCAATCAAAGGAGTGGCAGGTAGGTGTTGAGTCCACACCAGTGGCTAAAAGAAGCCTCTGCAGAGGTTGGATTCCCTGGTGTAGACCCTGCAGACCCTGCCCAACAGACTACATGTGTGTATTTGTACACACACGTATGTTTGTATATGCACACACCTGTACTTAAATTCCTGTGGCAGAGGAGAGAATGCAGGGGGAAATTATATATAAATACTATTTTCATATTTTGAAGCTTTTTTTTCCAATTTTTTTCTTTTTTAATTCTTATAAGGTCTCTTAACGAATGGTCTATTTTGATAAATAAATACTTATGTGACATACAGTAATGATTTCAGTTTCACATCAATTTATCAATTCTATTAAATCAAATGGTTACATTTTCTATTTTTATGAAAATACTCTGTGGACTATAATCCCACTGATAACAGTATTCCTAAAGTTTTCCCTGTAATAGACTTGCTGTCTCATTATACTTATCCTGAGTGGTAGGAGTTTTGATGATCACATGCTATCTTCTTTTAGTTTTCCATAGAGGTTCAATGTCTTAAAATGTGTACTGCTTTTCATCTTAAAAAAGAGATAAACTAAAAAGAAACGAAAACTATATCAAGTAAAAATATACAGATTTCCCAGATGTTTATAACAGTACCTTTAAATTTATTTTGTAATTTTCATGAATTCATTACAATGTTTGGATTCACTTTTCATGTGAACTGATGAGGATTCATCTTTCAATCTGAAAAAGCATGATGCTTCTAAGTCAACTTAGAAACCAAGCTGAATCAATAGCTCAGTCATGAGATGTTTTTACAAAACTGAGTCATACTCTCTGAATCGTACTGTTTTCAGCTAACTTTCACACCGTGAATGAAAGTCCATCACGTGTACACCACACTTCATCTAACCATCCTCCCACTGCTGGAGAGCACAGCTATTAATAACTCTGAACAAAGATTCTCATCCATGTCAAGTACTACTGTCTTTGGATAGGCTCCTGGTCCACGAAGGGGTCCAAAAAGGAATCCTGGGAATGACGTAAAAGGCTATCACTCATGGGAAGGTGACAACTTCAATCTCCAGGAGGCTTGTTTCAAAAGAAATCAGTCAGAGTAACAGATAACTCAGCCTCGTGACTTTTGTCACTTCACTGTAAACTGCGCTGACAATAAACACAGGCTGGGGTCTGAATACTCCCGTAAATGATGCTCCAACACGAGTTACAATGCACTCGTGGAGACTCAGTTTCAAACACGATCTTTTACACACAAGCTATTTTCAGAACACTGTTGAACATAGGAAACCTTCTGCAAAGATGCATCTTCGCTTGAAGGATAACAAACCGTGTCTTGTATCATCAGGGCACTTCCTAAGAACAGACAGACTTGTTCACACAAGACATCTTGTTCATGCGGCCAATGGCAGGTTGACCTTGCACCTAATACCCAGACCCGTGCAGAGTTCCCCCAGCGTGTGGGCTGACCCACACAGCCCAGGACACCCAGTCTTCAGCTGCTGCTATTCAGAGACGAACTTTGAAGAAGCGAGTCTCAAACCTCTGTCAGAGTCACTACTTCTTGTCTGTTCCCATGGTGAGCACAGAACCCCTGAGGAGAGGTCTGCACTCCTCAGAGCAGCATGTGCTGTCCCCGCAGAGCAACCTGGAGTGTTCTGGGGGGTGACTGGCAGGTGGCAGTCCACTGTGGTTCTCCGTCTCAAAGCCAAAGAGAAGTAAGCTCCTCCCCCTGAGGTGCAATGGTCTCCTGACCCGCCGGCCTCCCCGCCGGGTGCCCTCAGCACTGCAGAGAGCAGGGCGAAGTGGCAACTCTCTCAGGGCTGCGTGTGCTGATGATTTCCTCTGGGTCCAGCTCCAGAGGCTCCAGCAGCGATGGGTCTGCCTCCGCCTCTTTGGAGTGATTCTAAAAAGGGAACAGACGGTTGTGCTGGAAGCTGAGGGCCACCTCCGTGGGCGACAGCAGCAGAAAACGGAGTCCCATCTTGCCGGGGTCTTCCAAATCGTCCAGCCCACCTCTAAGGCAGCAACTCTGACTCTCTGGGCAGACAACACAGGGCTCACTGCTCCCCAGATGCATGTTTCTACTGTTACCACTCCAAGAAGCAAGGATCATCAAGCCGGGCTGAGCTGAGCTGACAGCACATCACTCAAGTGACTGGAGCTGTCTTCGTATTTGCCTAGTTTGTAAGCAGCTACTGCTGCCTGGTTTCCAGTGCTGGTTTCTGTTTTACCAGCCACCTCCACCTTCAACAGAAACAGATGCTGGCTGTTTCCTTTAGGGGGAGAGATGGGGTTGTTCCCGAAACTTGGGTGGCACAGGACTAACATCGGGATTACACATTCCATTGGAAAAAACCAGGCATACAAATAACGGGAACACTAAAATTCACCAGTGCAAACTATAGAAGAAAAGCTTCGTTGCACTCTAACAGACATGGTTTTCCATTGTAGGACACACTAATCATAATTAGTTGGAAATATTGTCTAAGAGGTAAAAAGAGGTAATCACAAAATTACTACAAAATTTATTCAATATTCAACAAGAAGTGTTTCAAACATTTGCAGATGCATCTTAACTTCTTAAAATCAAAACACTAACATGTCAGAGAAACAGCAGAGCTTCGTACGGGCACTGTCCACAGCCCAACTGTGCCTCTTACTCCCAGAAACCAGTGCTCACACAGGTGAAGCTGGCTTCATATCAGCCCAGTGCTCTCCATCTATTCAGTCACTCAGAGACATATCTGTGGCCTCTGATGTCATCACGTTGAACAAAACAGCATCAGAATCTATCTCAGTATCTGGAGAAATAACAGGTTTCTGTTTCATGTTCTAAATATGTGACACAATCTGGGTGAAACCAACCACACCGTCTGACTGGCTTCAAACTTCCTGTTTCCTAAGTCAGTAAAGCACCACACTCAAAGCTAGGATACACTGGAGGTCTCTAGGCTGAAGCGGGACGGTTTTCCGCGTCTGGCACAGACCTGGCTCACACGTGGGGACCTGCTTCTCCACCACAGACTGAGTCGTCTGAGTCGTCGCCACTCCAGTGAGCCCAGCGCCCCGAGCTTCGCTTCACATGGGCCATCAGCCTGGGGGCAAACGCACTTTAAAAGGGGGGAGGCAGGTCCGTCTGAAATCCATACACGCCGACTCTGCTCTGGGAGAAAGCTCAGGCTTCAAAACCACACAGGTCAGATGGGATCACACCCATGAGGAAACCAGGGTCTTTTAGAAGACTTCCAGAAATACAGCATTACTAAAAAGCACTGCTTGAGGTGCAGCTCAAACAGTTTCTGGTGACTTCCCCAGAGTCTCCAACAATAATTGGTAACGATATTGTCGCTAACTATTGAAACCATCTACACCCCGGCCACCGACATCTGGTGCTGCCACAGCGTGGAGACCAAAGGCACCAACGAGGGACTCTCGCCATCTGGGCTAAATCCGCGCCAAAGCCGCACGTCAGCAGGGAAACCAGTGGACCCACCCGCTGCTCAGAGCTAGGTCTCCAGGGCCTTGGGTGACACTATAGGCTCTGAGTCGGGTCATCTAAGGCACCAGAAAGACCCTCACAACAGAAGCAAGCAAAGGAAATGGCCAGTCAGCTTTCTGAGCTGGGGTCTGAAATTCCCTGTATAGAGAACTGTTCTTTGAGCATGTTAAAATATAAGCATTCCTGAGAGGCCTACAAGTGGATGGATGCCCACAGCCTCTAGGGGCAAGTTTCAGGAATTTTCATGTAGAAGGTGATCAATCAAGGGAAAAGGTTGTCAGCAGCTGGGGAAGGGGTGGGAAGATTCTGGACAGAGAGCTCAAACTTCCAGCCAGAGACACAGGAGCTCTGGGGACGTGACTCTGAGCGTGGTTACCATGGTTAACGTTCTTGTGAGTTGCTAAGAGGGTAGATCTCAAACAATCTCACCACAAAAACGTGAGTTTGTGAGATGCAGGGTGTGTTAACTGACCTACTGTTACACTCACTTTGCAGTAAAGGTATCATATCATCGTGTTACATATCCGGAACTTGCACAGTGTTTCATATCAATCATATATACACCAAGCTTGAAAAATTAAAATAAAATATAAGAAGAAAAGATATATTTCACATATTAGCAACAGGAAAAGAAAGTCTGAGCAAGAGGTGACCAGAACCCTCAGCCATCTGCACACTCCCAAGGGCAGGTAGACAGCAGGGACTCTGGAATGGGCAGGGGACGTCCAGACAATTCCACGCAAACACACGAGGAGGGGTCCCTGGGCTGGAGGACTCAGGCACCAAGGTAGCCAACATCATGACACAAACACAGCAGGTGGAAATTGAGAAAACCACTCAACAGTAAAAAGGAAGGAAGCACCAACACAGTAACAGCCTGGAAGACTCTCAAACGGGCAGGTGACTGGGAGAAGGTTAACACACAATCCCCCTGAGGGTGATCCATTCACCTGAAATCTGAAAGCAGGGACAAGACCACAGGGATGGAACTAGAGTGATGTCTGCCTGAGAATGGGTTGGTGGGGCGCTGACTGCAAGGGCCTCAAGGGACTTGCTGATGAAAACGTGCATCCCTCACAACTCATCACACTGTCCAGTTAGAGCCATATTTTATTACCTGTGAGTTATAATCCAGTAACTCTTAAAAGCATTAGAAAAATAATTGATAAAAGAATTATTTTTAAAATGGCAAGAGCACCTTGTTATAAAAGATTTCCTTCAAAGCCCCTCCCCTGAGGATCAGCAGGAGACCACAGGAGGCCTCCTTCCTGAATCCCCAAACCCAGTACCACCACCAGCTGTCTCGTACCATTGAACTAAACCTGAAAGTTTAAACTAAGCTGATTCCTGAGCAGAGGCGACCATGCACCTGCGCCAGGCTGGAGCCGACAGAGGAAACCCCACTGTGTGCGGCCCCTGCAGCATCACGTGGGGAGCGTTTGGATCCTTCCACCCACGGACGACCAAGTCAGAAGGTCGATGTTAACCTCCTATTTGTACGGGACTCGGTTCTGGGAACAGAGGGGTGAGTGAGAGCTCCAGGGGAAGGCATGGGGAGAGCAGAGCTCAGGCCGAGGGTGGAACAGAAGTGAGGAAAGTGGGCTGGATGGAAAGAGGGAAGAAGTGGGGAGGGAGGGATCAGGGCTGAAAATCAGAGATTTCCAAGGAATTTCTAGACATTCTATTGTGCTGCCAAAGAAAGTTTAAATTAAGAACAAGAAATCACACTTCTTGTCCTTCATGTGAAATGAATAGCTAAGGAAACAGTAGTCAGGTAATAAAAGAATCGTAGGCTGAGCATTAGCCCAAGCTTTGGAGACAAGAATGAAAAATTACACTTTGTCAAGAGACTTCACGGCTTTAGTTTGCAGATACTGATATATCTAGGTTTCACAGAGATCCTGGAGCTAAAAGTTATATTCTTTTTAAATATACACATTTATATAAAATTCCAGTATGCATTTGAGAGTGATGTGGTATCTACTGCTTGGTCTGAATCTTAAAGGGCACCTAATATACAAGAATATTTAGGGAGAGGAAATACATTCCTCATAAGAGCCCCACAATTAAGTACTGACAGGGCGACTGAGGAGATCGAAGGTAAGGTGCACTCGTGAGACCCAACTCCAGGAGCCCTGAGGCTGAGACTGGACGGGAAGTGTCACGGCCCTGCAGCCGAGCCCGCCCCCACCGGGGGTGCCGTCACTGCTGACTGTGCCTGTGAGCGGGGACAGGCAGCTCAGCAGCCAGGGCTCTCCTCAGCGCCCCCTGTCCGCGCCTGGCAGCACTCTCAAGTAAACCTGAGACCTGCTGCAAAGGTATCTGCCTGCAAATGAAGCAAGGCCTGCCGTCCGCTCGGACTGGCCTCCAGCTTCTGGAGAAGAGCTCAGGGCAGCACCACGGGAGAGGCAAGGCTCCCTCCGGCTAGAGACCAGGGGGCCTTTCCCAGCACAGACGGCTCGTCCTGGGGGCGGCTGGTCGGGTCTCCAACCACAATAACGGATAACGGAGGCCGCCAGGGCATCCAGCAGGTTTTAGAGCACCTGGTTTGCTTCCTCCTGTGGGGTCACTGATGAGTTGAACTCTTTTTTAACCTTTTTTTTAAACAGAGTTATAGTTAGCATACAATGTTATATTAGTTTCAGGGGTGGAACACAGTAATTTGATACTTTTACACCTTATGAAATAATCACCACAATCACGCCAGCCACCATCTGTCACCAGACAAACTTGCTACAATAGTACTGACTGTGCTCCTTGTATGTACATCACTCCCCACGACTTGCGCATTTTACAGCGTCACGTTTACAAACAAGAAAGAGAGATAGACTTACCGATACCGATACCGAGAACAAACCGAGGGTTAGGGGGTGGGCGACAGGAACAGAGGCCACAGGCTAGGAGAACAAACCAATGGTTAGGGGGTGGGAGACGGGAACAGAGGCCACAGGCTAGGATTTGAGTAGCACAGCGGCGGGTCAGAAAAAGTGCAACGCCCTGCAGCAGGGGGTCTGCAGAGCCAGGCGGAGTCCTGGGCCACGCCGCCCAGTGCCGCCCAGTGCTCAGGAGACATCAGGGCACCGAGACAGACAGGCCCCCCAGGCATCCTCGTTGCCCGAGAACACAAGGGCCACCTGTCACCATGTCCTCAGCAGGGAGAGAGCAGGAAGGACAGGGAAGGCACGAACTGCCCAAGGAAGTGAGGAGGAAGACACAGCTGGTGGAGGCGTGAGAAAAAAGCAGAATGCGAATCGATTTTCCAGAAATTTGCTCATGATCTGAGACTTCCTCCTCTTGGGCACAGAAGGAATTAAACCACAAGGAGACCATCTGACACAGTGCAGACAGCGGACGCCCAGCGGGCGTGAGGCCCTCCGCTCCCACGGCCTGTGGTCCTTCTTCCAAACCCGACCATCCACAAAGCTGCCTGCGTGGTTGGCAGCGCCTCTTTCTCTACCTCTCGGCATCGGGGACAGAGTTTAGTTGCGACTTTCCCTTCAAGTAGGAAAGTACAATTGATGCAGCATTTACGACTGTGTGCCAGCAGGTAAACCACACACGCCGAGGAACTAAAATATCCACCTGAGACTTAGCTCACACTTCTGTCAGCCTGGGATCCCCAGAGGACGTGACTTACAAGGCCAGCACCTCAGCCAGATCAGCTGTGCACAGCCTCCAGCAGACTTTTCTCTCCATGGCAACGGTCCCCATTGGACACAACACAAGACACAGACCCCACCAGACACAGTCCCCCAGACACAGCCCCCCACCAGACACGGTCCCCCCAGACACAGCCCCCCACACCAGACACAGTCCCCACCAGACACGGTCCTCCCAGACACAGTCCCCACACCAGACACAGCCCCCCCGAGACACAGCCCCCCCAGACACAGTCCCCCCAGACACAGCCCCCCACACCAGACACAGCCCCCCCAGACACAGCCCCCCACACCACAGTCCCCCCACACCAGACACGGTCCCCCCAGACACAGTCCCCCACACCAGACACAGCCCCCCCCGACACAGCTCCCCCACCAGACACAGTCCCCCCAGACACAGCTCCCCCACCAGACACAGTCCCCCCAGACACAGTCCCCCACACCAGACACAGCCCCCCAGACACAGCCCCCTCAGACACAACCACCCCACCAAACCGGGCCCCCTGACCTGACACAGTCCCCCCCTGGTGGTGCCTCTGCCCCCTAAATGCAAGCATCCTTCCAGACCCCCTGCACGGAGGGCTCCACGTGTCCTGACAGCGTGTTGCTAGCAGTTGGCCAGCACACCCCTGGGAGCACAGCCCCTGCAGGCGGACGCCCTTACCCAGCACCATTAGCCACAGGGAAAGTGCATTCACCTGCGTGGGGGCACAGTCTAGCCCAGAGGCCATGCACCAGACCAGAGGGTGTGAAAATATAAATCAACATCACAATTCCCAAACTGTGCTCCAAGGCACCCTGGGGTATAAGGGCGAAGCAAGAGAATGTTAATTTCAAGGGAAAGAGCAATTCTCCATGGGTGTGAGACCCCAGTGGCTGCTACCTCACTTGAAAGTAGGATCACACTTCACCTGACGACCAAGACCTGTCCACAGGCAACAACCAGCAAGCGCTTCCTCTAGGTGGTCAGGGTTCCCTGTGACATGTGGCCTCTCTCTCCCATCATGCGCCAGGATCTGGGATCACCGAGTCACAGCACACGCTCAGAAAAGTGTCAACTCAGAATCAGTTCAAACCCTCAGCTTCCCTACTTGGGGAGGATGTTCACCGTGGGTCCTGTGGTCTTAGCATCTGTTCTCCCAATTATTTGGACATCAGTGTATTAAAGGCTCCAATCCCCATTTGCTAAATGGTTTTATTACTTTGTCATTATAACCCCATTAGAAGACAGTCTAGTTGCCATGACAGTCCTTTTGGAGTTGATGTGACTGCTTTTGAAGGACTATAATAACTTTAAACCCACCCAGACATGAGGACAGCCACCACCATGCCCCAGATTCAAAGTTCTTCTTAAGAACTCCAGTCACATCCCCTGAGGAGTGGGAAGGAAGTCAGTGCCTCAAAACCTCTGCCAGGACCTCCCATTAACAGCACTGCTACAAGGATCCCTGATTTATAAATTAATAGCGCATTGGCTGGTGAAAGACAGGTTGCAAAGTTATTTTTATAATAAGATGTCTAATACTTTCAGCTAACAGCATTCAGGATAAGCATCATTTTTATCTTGGACAGCTTAAAGAAACCTGGTTCTGTAAAACATGCTTGTTTGCAAAGGCTTTTTTGACTTTAGGAAAAAAATATAATACATCTTCAAAATGCCTTATCAAAGCATCCGTGCGAGTTGTGACCAAGAACCCAGCCTCTCCCTCCATTCCAGATAACCTTGCCTGCCTACATCACCGAGACTCAACAATCTCTAAGCAAATGTCTACAAAAAGGGAAATATTCTAAGACTCTATAAAGAATAAAGACAGTTTATAGGCTCTACAGCTTTACCACTTTCACAGAATACACTAGGTATGAATGAAAATACATATTCTGTTGCAACTCCTAAAATAACCCAACAGATGCATGAATTCAAAAGTAAATACAACAGATTAACCAGCAATAACCTGAAGAAGCTTCAAGTGAACCTTACTGGAGAAGGAGATTTTGCTGCATTAGAAAGTGTTGTCTCACCGATGTCAGGAACCTGGGGGTTTGGCCAAAGTCTCATCGCCCTGAGCCCTCTGTGTAGATGAGCCCACCACCCACCTGCCTGTAGACTTGTCACTGGCCACATTAAGAAGCCGGGTGGACCTTAGCTGCTATCAAAGGGCCTGAAGCTGGGGCAGTGGGTGGGATTCTTTAGGACAAATATCATGGGGAGAAATGGGCCAGTAAGGGAGCTGTGACTTGCTGGAGCCTTTGCGAATTCGGGATACAAGGCCCCTACAAATGAGTGATGTGCAATCATTTCCTCCCCTCTGGGTTGTTTTCTCGGTTCTACGATGCTGTCCGTGGATGCACACAAGCAGGTTTTTAAATTTTTTATTTTAATAAAATCCAATTATCTAAGTTCTAAATCTTAATTCACGCTCTCAAATTCTCAAATCATCACTCAGGACCATGGTGAGATACTGATAGAAAAAGAGACTGCTGACGGTGTGCTCTGATGCTTGTGGTTAAACATACTCATTTTAGGTTAAAATCTTTTAACCTTACACTCTAGTGTAAAATGATATTGCAAATTATTTAAGCACTGAAATTCTGTTTTTGCTTGGAGGGCTTTAATTACATTATCAATGTTAAGATGATCTGGGGTCTGATCTATGTCATGGAAAGTGCACTGAAGTAAGAATAGTTTTTAAGCCTGAAACCAAGGCTGAGAACATTCCTGTCCAATCACACAGCTGACTTCCCTCCCAGGAAGACCTCTGTGACTGTCGCAAATCAGCATCCGCTGTCCTCCCACCCTCCTTTCTCGGGAGGTGATAAGAAGAGGGTCCTCGCCCACGTCTGCTGAAGGAGCAGGCGAGGAGCCCAGCAGGGCCGGGTCAGAGCTCAGGACGGCCCCTCTCTGTGCTCAGCCAGGACTGGCCGGGACAGCAGCCAGGCCTGCTTCTGGACCCTCTGAGCTGGGAACGCTTCCTGGCAGAGGAAGGCCCAGGCCCTGTGGACAGGGCAGCTCCCCAAGAGGGACACACTGCAGAGGTGAGACCCCCAGCTGGGTCCCAGGGACTGAAGTTCAGCCCCAGGGGCTGAGGCCAGAGCTGCCCCAGGAGCAGGGCAGCAGAGGGGGCCGCCCCCAGGGACCGGGCAGGGCCTGCCCACCAAGGCAGGAAGGTGGGAGAGACCCAGGGTGCAGAAGGGGAGGGGCTGGGAAGGGGCAGTGGGCCCACGTGGGACCCACGGAGGCCGGGAATGGACGCTGACCTCTGACCCCAGGTCCTGTGTCCCAACAGGCCCCGCCCACAGCTGGCACCCAAGGACTGGGCTGAGGTTCCAGATGAGGGTCTGAGCTTTGAGATACTGTCAAGTATGTTAGAAATTACTGGCCTTATTGTGCTCAGTGAGATGAGACAGAGAAAGACAAATAGCATGTTATTTCATTTATGTGTGGAATCTAAAAATACAACAAACTAGTGAATGTAACAAAAAAGAAGCAGTCTCACAAATACAGAGAACAAACGAGTGATTACTGTGTGGGGGAGGGGCAACTTAGGGTGGGGGAGGGGCGGGTACCAAGGATGGGGTGTAAGACAGGCTCAGGGTGACTGCGTAACATGGGGAACACAGACAATATTCTGTAATAACTTAAATGGAGTGTGTGTGTCAGTCGCTCAGTTACGTCTCTTTGCAACCCTAACCTTTAGAAATTACGTAAAAATCTTTTTTTAATTTTTGAAAAAAGAAATAATTGCCCTTGAATTAGATGGCTCTGATTTAGATGCTGGGTCCTGCAACAATTCTGCTGCGTGTGTGCACGTGGAGAGTGTCCAGAGTGGGGCAGTAAGAGCCATCTCACCAGGTGATTCTGCGGACGACACAGAAGGAGGGTGCAAACGCAAACTTCTCCGAGTTAGTTTGTAACTGCTGCTTAAAAACAGAGACAAAGCAAGGCCCAGGTCACACGATACTCTGCATTAAGGTGAATCCCTGGACACATCAGGCTGCTCTGAAGTTTTGGGGTTTAAGACCAGCCATCTGTCTCCCTGGATCTGTCATGATGTAATGATATTTTATACCAGCCTTGTGTCTGTTTTCTCTTGGAAACCATGAACTCCCCAAAGCAAACAGCTGGCCCGTGGAAAGCTAAACTGAAGCCAACAGAACCAATGGTTAGTTTATCTAACGCCCTCCTTTTTCTTTGTAAATCACATTATGGGCTCTTTGTGTCGTACATGGTTAATATGCAGGACTCAATGAGTCTGGGAAACTATACAACCTATGGCCACTGCTGAAGCCACAGACAAACGCCGCCTCCTCTGAGCACGTCTTCCGGCCCCTTTATTAGTATTATTATTACTGTGTGTGCTCGTGTGCATGGTAAGAACACAACATATGCCCCGCCTTCCTAGAAAGTGTTAGGTGCACAGAGAAGGGCAGCTGGTGGCAGCAGACTCCAGACACACTCCCCTGCAGGAGGTGAGCTCTGTGTCCCGGAGCCCTGGCCCCGGCCTCCACCCTCCGTCCTCTGCTCCCAAGTCTGACTCTCCAACCGGTGTGTGAGGAGGCCACAGCACAGCCTTCTAGCTTCTGCTGGTCACATGAAGAAGCCCTTCCTTACTTCTCCACCTGCCTCTCACCCCTGTGTAGCTGTAACTTTACAAGCTGATATGAAACACTCTTTTACCAGCATAACTAACCCCTCAGAATCCAGTAAAAATATTCAGTGGCGAAAATCTGAACACAAATTATACAACAGTGAGCCATGAGGGAACATAAGTATGACAATGACTAAGAGAATCAGAAGAGACAGAAGTCCTTTCACAAATGTTAATCTCACACATTTAAGTTTCAGTCTTTCTAACCACGTCCCATATATCACTAAACAATTCAATCTTCACATAGGCGGCAGCCCTGGCAGCATGTATGATGACTCTGGAGAAACTATAACACACGTCTGTCAGCCTGTCTATTGTAATAATCAATGATCAAACACATACAAAGCTTCTTTACTAAGTCACATCAGTTTTCATGACAGTTAAGTTTTTTTTAATAGTTTCAAAAAGAATCTGCTTTTTTTCGTATCAGAATAAACAAATATCTAGAAAATCAAATATCTATAACCATCACAATTCCAGAACCTTGAGTAAATTTCTCCTTTCACATTCTCAATAATTTTGAGATAGTTTAAAATGAAAAACTAAAAGAACTCAAGACTATGATGCACACGTAAGGACGTCAGCACCTGGGACAGCTCCAAGAACAGCCCAGAACTCAGCATCTGTTGGATTACTGAGAACAATTAGTATAGCCTGGGACAAACTTCATGAATGCAATAGCTATCAGAGGTACTAAAGGTGTGCTCACCATTTAAAACAGAAAGGCACCACCTACCAACTGACTGATCTAAGGACAAGGTGGTGCATGAAAAGACACGAAAAGACAAATATATTCCTTGTGGTATTTTTTTGAAGCAACAAAGTATCAGAAACAAAGTAGAAATCCCCCAAATTAGTTGAATTATGCTTTAGGCACACAATGGAATATTATAAATAATGCATTAGGAAAAAGAAACAGAAAAATATTTACAATACAATGTTAAGTAAAAAGTTACAAAAGATTATGCATATTCCTTTCCTATCTACATAACCTACGTATAGAAAATATGAATAAGAGTCCAAATAACAGTGATTCTTTCTGTGCAGAAGATGTAGATACACCTTCCCTCCGGCTGGACTTAATCTTTTAACTTTTCCATAAGAAACATGATGTTTTCTACAAGAAGCACAGACAGCAATGCTCACATGTACAGATCAAGTTGAGTTTCACTTCTTGCTCTGCAGTTTACCAACTGGATTATATTTCTCTCCAGACATGTTTTCTCAACCCTTATATAAAAGATAAAGAATGCTCCTACCTGAAAAGTGTTATGAAAATTACATGAGTGGTCAATAAATAGTATCATTTTATGTATTACTTGTATAACAAAAAGGTTGGGGTGGGGAATGATACCACTTTCCTCTGGAAAGGCCCCATGGTAAATAGCACCCTCATCGAGACGTCTCTTGTGCAAATGGAACAAAATCGGCCGTGCTGTATCTCTCACTTGATGGTAACAGGGCATCAAGAAGCTGCATCTTCAGCTGGGCACGAGACTGGAAACCCAGCACCGACCTCTGCGGGGGACCAGCTCTCTCGCTCTGAATGTGTTTCCTTGCGTCCCAGAAGGTGAAGTCCTGAGGCAGATGCAGCAGACACGGGGCACGGAACCTGTGAGCTCAAGGTTCTCTGGAGATCCCAGAGAGGAACACACTGCAAACTTGTCCATCTGCCTTACTTTTGGTGTCTTGTTAAAAAAAAAAGAAAGTTATTAAACACTGCTGTGCCCAGATCAATAACTTTTGTGACTTCTACTTTCCCATTGGCAGAGAACGCACAAAGCTCTTATTCACGTGGAAGGCCAGGAGGCCTGGGTCCCGAGGAGACCATTCTGCTGCTCACAGGGACCGGGTCTGGGAGGGCAGAGCATCCAGCTCCTGTTGGCCAGGGGCTCCTGCTTCCTCCTCTGTAGGCTGACTGTGCCTGTGACTGACAGCTGACCATCTGTCCATGCTCCCTAAGTGACCTGAAGACGGCTCCTCACACAGGATTTCTCACTGGGGAAGGGGGGTACCAAGAAGAACAAGCCTGCCCAAGGGAAAGAAGCTGAAAGGGTGGCTCTGATGATGGAGATGCAGAGTCAAAAGGCCCTTGAGGGTTCGTGCACACACCCTCAGGGACTCGACTCTGCAGCCAGGTGCAGGCTTATGTCTGCTCCTTGGCCTCCTGCGCTGGGTCTTCTCCATCCTCTGAGCCGCAGTGCAGGGCTCACGGTCCAGGTCTCTCTCTTCGCTGCCCACACTCGCTTCCAGCTCTCCTCCCCACCCAACGCACCAGCTGCACCAGGCTCACATCCAGGGAAACACCTGCACCACACAGCTGGGGCCACAACATGAGTGGCGTGGACCCACAGATCTGGCTTTCAGCCCACCCCTGCCAGGCACCCTCCTGGAGGGTCTGACGCTCCTTCCCCAGCACCATGAACAAGCCCTGGATACAGCACCTCAAGTCTATTTGCTGGGTAAGCAGCTCCAGGAGAGACAAACTTGAAAACAACAGGGGCCACGGGCAGACCAGACAAGCATATAAGCAAAAAACTGCAATGTGTGATAGCAAGCACAGGTGGGGGAGACTCGGATTTCATGAAGAACACGTACCACGAGGGACCTGACTTGGGGCAAGTCCCTGAATTTCTGGCTCTTGGTTCCCCAAATCCCAAAGTCACCACACTTCAGCGATTCCTCTCTGGGCTCCGTGACGCTGAAGATGCTGTGGTTCTGTTACTGCATTCAGGCTTCTGGTCCCTTGGGGTGAAGATGCCGTGTTCAGGCTCCTGCCTCCAGAATCTCATCTGTTTTCCAGCTCACCATTTTCCCTGTGGATTTCATCACTTTGCTCAAAAGGCTCAACTGGCTCCTGATTGCTGCCAGCCTGGTCCTCCACAGGCTGCCCCTTCCCAGCTGTCAGCCGAGCTCTGCGCCAGGCCTGGCACCGCTGGTCACTGCCCCTCCAGCTCCTCATAAAGCAAACATGTAAGAGGCCGCCGGCATCGGCTCCCTGACAGATTGCTGGCAGGATTAGGAAGAAGCACACGACTTCAACCTCTGGCCAGGGTTCTGCAGGCGGGAACCCCTGCTATTAGTCTTCTCTTTTTCCCTTTTCTTCTCTTTTTTGTTTTTGTTTTTTAAAGCAATAGTGTGACAGAAAGTGACTGATGATTTCATCGACCAAGAGCCTGCACACTGAAGGAGAGGCCGGGGCCTGGAAGCCTTGAAGTTCCTCACTGATGCCTCGGCCCCTGCAGAGACCTGGCACAGGCCCTCCCTGAGTGTGGCCCCATCGGTATGGAGGCTGGCAGCTCAAGACCCCGAGGACCAGGTGCTGGCCCTTCACCGTGAGGTCTGGGGGCCAGCGGGACACCCTCAGGGCACAGACCAGGGGCCCAGTATTTCCACATTAACCCCATTCCTGCCACGGGAACACTGAAACCCCCATCCTGTCCTGCTCATCCTGGCCTCTCCTCCAGTACAGCCCAGGTGGGGCCTTTCTGTAACACGCCCATCGAAGGTTGATCGTCCCACCTCTTACACGTGGAAACTGGCTCTGCCCCTGCTGTGACCCCAGGACCCAGGCCACACCCAGCAGATGGTGGTGAGTCAGTGTTTGATGAGTGAATAATGAAGCAACTTCTAAGGTGACTCTGGGCGAAGATGACACAAGAACCCATCCCCGAGTTGGGCCATCCCCTAGGAGGGCCCTAGGCCCTCCACACGGAGCACACAGACCTCTTGTGGTCTTTCCTTCCTCTTCAGGGATCCTGTTTTCCCAGGTACACATAAGTGGCATAACAGCCCCAGAAGGGTCAGGACGCCCCATATACTTGATTCAGGGCTGAAACCTTGCACTCAAAGTCCTAAATCCAAGCAAATCACATCCCTAGCAACCCTGAGCAGTGCTGGTAGGAAGTCGGTGACCAGCTCACAAACCACGTGAGTGCCACCATCCTGAGGGCCCCAGGCTTTCCAGGACAACCGTCCAGGCAGAGGACAGTGTAGTCAGAGCAGGTGGACAGATGATCTGGGCTGTGAACACAGGGGCAAAACCTCCTCCCGAGGGCCTGGGTATCAGGAGGTGCTGGGTGACAGGAAGGCCCTGGGGGCGGGAGCAGGGAGTGGAGACTTGGGGACTTCCTGGACTCGGGCCCTGGCGGGAGGACAGGAGGGAGCGGGCACATACAGGACAACGGGGCCCCCCTCACAGCCTGTGACCCGGGGTGGAAAGTGCCGTGGGCCGGGCCGAGAGTCAGGGCATAAGGAGGCCTTCAACCGCAGGTCAGGGGTCAGCACGCGCAGCCACAGCCTGCTTTCAGGAATCAAGGCCCTCAGAAGCACAGCACGGCCCCCGTGGACACTTCAGCCTGTGAGCACGACAAGGGCAGAGCAAGTGGAACAGAGGGGCCGTGCAGGCGAGACCCTGGGCTCCATCTCCAAATTATCAACAGTTGCAAGACTGGGCTGGGCCCAGGGTCACGTATCCTGTGTGACAAACTCTAAACCTCCGCGCGGCCTCTCCACAGCACAGCGAGCCGAACAGGATGCGGCGGAAGCCTGTACCCGAGGCTTCTTACTATAAAGCAGGGCTGCCCTAGCCCCTGGACGCCGCCACTCCAAGGACAGAAGCCTCCCCGGAGGAAGCAGTCTGCCGGGAGCGAGGGCACCGCCCAGAGGAGCGCTCGCCTGGGGGCGGGGGCGGGGCTGGCACCGAGGCCCCGCCCCAGACCCGGGCGGCGCAGCGCGGCTCCGCTCCCGCCGCGGCCAGCAGGTGGCGCTGCCGCCCAGCCCTTCAGGGGCAGCGGCGGACGGTCGCTGGACAGCGGCGCCAGGAGCCCCTGGGGGCCGCCTCCTCCACGGCTAGACCGGGACCGGACAGACCCCTTCCAGCCCGACATGTTCGCCAGGCCAGGAGCGGGGCGGCGGCAGGCAATTCCTGCTTCTGCCCTTGCTTTTACTTAGGTGGGGTTTATCAGGCTACCGATGTCACTGATAGGCTAGGGAGGCTGGTGATGGAAAAGGGCATTCAGACACCACGGCCCCTCTGGGGACACGCGCAGGCTTGGCAGGAAGTCACTTGCGTCTACAAATCCACAGGAGGGCTTCGGCCTCAGGGAGCAGCTTTGCCTGGGTCCCCAAGCGTCCTTTCTGAACTGTGCTTCCCTCCTCTCCCTGCCCTTTAGGTCAGTAGTTCCTGGTCAGTCGGGGCTGACTCCCCTCCTCACAACCACACAGGGACAGGGGTCTCAAGACGTCTCTGGCTGGAAGGGCCTGGGGGTGTGGCCGCGGAACACCCCACAGGGCACAGGCGTCCCAGGGCAGACAGTGACTTGACCCCAAATATCCAAAGTGCGGATGCTCTGAAATTCCGGTGCAGAATCACCAATCCCCAGTTCTTCCTTGGTTTTGAGGGTTAAATAACTTGAGTAAACTATTCAGGAAATTGCATGCAACACACCAAATTTCCAACACATCACAGTTATTACTGGCTATATGACACCTATAATTTTTTATCTCTGGGTATGATCAAGGCGGCGTATTCTGCCAAGAAATTGGGTCTGGAACCCACTGGGTTAACAGAATTTCTCCAAGACCCTTATGGAGACTGGCTTTCCTAATGTTGAGGATAACAACAGGGCCCACTCATCTTTCCACTGAGATGGCACTAAAACTCATTTAACCTGGAAATAAAAGCAGAAAGAAATCCTACCTAGCCATTCATTGTCTTACATGCTTGTGAGAGCTAAAAACCAAGCATTATTCACAGAGAGGCATTAAATTATTCAGGAGAAGCCCAGTAAATTTTCAGGGCATGAGACACATTATCGACTTGCCCACAGCAGACAGTCACAGGTCCGGCCAGAGCAGGCACTGCCCAGGGACGAGGCCATGGTCACACTGGCAGTGATGATCCCCCCCCCACCACAGGCGCAGGCCACCTGCAGCTTGGACAGGCCTGCCAGGGTCTGGGGGCCGCTGTCCTGTTTTCACATCCCCGGGACTAGACCGACTTCCAGGGGGCCTTCTGAGCAGGTACAAGGGCCCATGGTGGCAGGGGTGAGGGGTGTCAGTGGGAGGGTGTGTGTGTGGAGTGGGAGGGGTGACGGCCCTGCAGGGGGTAATTCCTAACAATTTAAGAATGAGAGAGCCGAGCACTCAGAGATCACAGAGCACTGGGGGAGCAGCAACTATCTGATCCCCACAAGCCAATCTCACTTTCCCAGTCACACCCCTCATCCTCAACAGGAGCACAGGAGGAGTTTCCACAGACACATCACAGACAGAATCGTGAGTGTGCCCGACTCTTTGAGACCCCATAGACTGTAGCCCGCCAGCCTCCTCTGTCCATGGCATTCTCCCAGCAAGACAACCGGAGTGGGTTCCAGTCAACTATCATACGATAAACCAGGGGGGAGAGAGACAAAGAGGGAACACACACCTGGAGAAAAACCCAAAGATGCCAGCTGTAAACTTCCCAACAAAGATGCTGCACCAGAAATGCCCAAGAACCCCCATTCCTTAACCACACAGCCCACAATGTTCTGCTCAGCAGGTTTTCTGGGAGAAGAATTTTTTACAGAAACAAATGTGTTGCCATGTTCAGCTCCTCTGGGGCTGAGGCAGAAGAAAGGCAGAGGAAGGAGGTGACAGCTCTGTGCATCCAGAGCCTCGCTTCTTCCTGAGTTCAATACTGAAAACTTGGAAAATGTAAATTCCAACAGATACTGAAATGCTACACATTATTCAAGGTCAAAGACGCCAGTTTCAAGGATGGTCTAAAAACTCACTCTCTTTCTCAGAGGCCAATAACCAGAAGACAGAAGCCTGCTTCCAACCCAGGCGGGGAGAACGGATGGAGTCTGTGCGTGGGGCTCAGGGGGAGACGTGCAGGAGGAAGAAGCCAGCGCCTGGGGAGGCGGGAGCACAGAACGGAGGCCTTGGCTGTGCAGCAGGCCTCGTACGCCGAGAGGTCAGTCAGGTGAGCAGGAGTCACACTGCAAGAGCGCATGGTATGCACTGAATCCTCAATTTCTGTAACAGAAGCTTCCATCAGCAGCCCCCAAAGAAACTTCCAAAATGAGACATGGAGTGGGGGGAGTCGTAGAGAAGGGGCTCTGCCCCGGTACGGAGGATGTGAGGCTCTACCCAGAAAGGACTGGAGACCAGCCCACAGACCAGCAGCAAGTGCTTCCTTACCCACAGTCGCACCTCTCACCTTCCTGACTAGGTCAGTACCAAGCGTCATCCAAGCCCAAACAAATCACAGAGGGTAAAAGTCAAGTTGTGCTTGTTTATATTTGCAACCTTAAACATTTGCAGGGAGATGTCAGTGTTTTCAACACAGAAAAACAGATGCCAAGGTTAACTTCCTGGAGTTTAAGTGAGAAATTTAAGCACATTTAGAGAATTCATACAGTTCCATTAACTTCTGGCCACTTTAATCCATGGATAACTTTCACTACATAATGTATTAACTCCAAATGTATTACTAGTTCTTTCACATGACCTTGTGTGTGACGTGGGAAGCCCTGTCAGGAAGCACACCCCCTACAGCTACCCTGTTTTCAGACCCGGACACAGTCACCCCAGCGGCCGTGGCCCTGGGAATCTGTGCTGCCCCAAAGGGAAAGTGACGTGAAAGCCGCTCAGTCTTGGCCAATTCTTTGCAATCCCATGGACCATACAGTCCATGGGAGTCTCCAGGCCAGAATACTGGAGTTGGTAGCCGTTCCGTTCTCCAGGGGATCTTCCCAGCCCAGGGATCAAACCCAGGTCTCCTGCACTGCAGGAAGATTTTTTGCCAGCTAAGCCACAAGGGCAGCCCAACTCAGTGAAAGTACACACTCGATTTCAAAGACCGAGGACAAAAAAACCCACAACTGCAAATGTTTCCTTAAAATTTTTCTCTTGATTGCACACTGTACAGAGAAGAGAGGACGCAGCAGCCTGGGGCTGCTGTCTTCAGGAAGGCTCACCTGCAAACCTGGCCTTTAAGGACGTCTGCGGACCTGACTGGGGAAGAGCTCCACCCTGTCAACTGCCGCAAACACCCCGGAACTCTATGAGAGGCTCACTCTGCCTGAGCCCTTAGTGTGAACAGTGGGGGAGGGGACGGTGGTCTGGCAGCCGTGCCTACACCCAGTGACCAGCAGGCTGGCCTCAGCCCTCCTCTCTGTCTGGGGGTCCGGAATTTCAGTGGCCGCCGTCCTCACACAGGCACTGGGCAGCCGACCCGACCTGGACTCCACGGGCAGGCGAGCACCCCTGATGCCGCGTCCTGACTCACTGCTGTGGGGCTTCCCTGGGGGAAGGACCATGGGAATGCGCCCGGTCTCTCTGGTTGGCCCCTGTGCGCCTGGGCGCTGTCATGCTGTACCCTTTCCCGGGAGTAAGTCTCATCTGCGTAAGACTACAGGCTGCAAGTCCTCAGGAAGCCACCAGCCCCGGGGCTGGCCGTGAGGAGCTGGGTGGGCACAGTTAGCGTCAGAAGTGGGATTTGCTGGAACCATCCCGACTGTGAAATATGGTGAAAGCTTGTTTGGAAAAAGAAAGATGAAGACATGGGGGTGAAAGACCTTTGGTGCCCGGTGGGCTGCGAAGGCGCCATCTGTAAGTGGAACAAGGTTTCTATGAACTTCAACTGCGACACGCCCGGCCGAGGAGACGTGGTTTGCAGATTCTGGGGCCGTTCTTGGCTGCTCTGGATGACGTGGCCGGGCCTCCTGACACACCTTCTCTGTTCCCGCCAGGTGGGGAGGGAAAGAGCCAGACTTTCCAAAGGTGAGTCTGGATGAGCTTTGTGTTACCCTTCCCTTCGTGCGGGAGGAGTCAAGGTTAAGCGGGGTTACAGAGGCTGAAGCAGAGCTTCAGATGAACCAGGAAGACAGGGGGAGGCAAACCCTGCAGCAGGGGCTGCACCGGCCCGCCCCGCCCTGCCCTCCAGCCAGGACCCCAGGCCACGCAGCACCAACCCTGTCAGTGCGGACTCAGTGCTGGGGATTTGGGTGACCGTGCAATGAGAAGACAGAGGGAGAGGGGTGAGGCCGCACTCTGTGGCTATGGCATCAGAATGCATAATGAAAACTGATGTAAATGCATGGCTGCCATTTCACCAATGCTAGAGGGCTCATCTCAATCAAAGAAGCTGCAAAAAGAAAAAAATATTGGTGAGTCACGGCTTCTAGCTTTTCACCACTGGTGGCAGATTGGAATTTAAGCTCTTTGAATATTAGAAATAGAGCAAATTTCCATAAATGGTGATGGCTGCTATTATTTTGTTCTATCAGAGCTTGTGGGAGAGAAAAGCAACAAGAAGAAAAGCACTCTCCAGGGGGACACACTCTTGGAGGTTTACTGGAGTTTTCAAAAGCAGTTTTTATAGTTTGCTAACGAGCTGTCTTGAAATCTGACGTCTGCTCCTTCGAGCTGATGACTTCCTAGCCTCTAAGCAAGTGACTCAGACCTGGAAATGGACAGAGAGAACGGCTGAGGTCAGCCTGTTGGTCAGTGGGTGTGGGCAAGAGTGTCAGGCCACATCTCAGCCTGGCCGCCTCCCAAGAAAAGCTGAGACTCAGGCCCAGGGAGCAGCAGGTTCAGGACGCTGCTCTGTGAACTGTGGGCTATGAAAACACGGCGGGTGCTGGCTGGCTGGGTCACCTGCATTCATCCGCCCACAGGAACGTTCTCTGACCACCAGAAACCAGGCTGCGGATGAGCTGTACAATCCTGGTTCAGAAACAACTGCCTAATGCCCGATTCCTGCAAAATGGACAGCCGGGCTGGGTGGGCAAGGTAGGGCTGTGACCCTCCTTGCCCCCCGACAGCCGGCTCGCAAGCCACCAAGTGCTTGTGGGGCAGCGGGTGATTAAATGCCCTGTCCCCGGGCAGGCTGTGGTAGGCTGCTCCTGGTAAATAACTGCAACAAAAGGCTCGGGTTGTGTGAAGCTATTTTAAACTTCTGTAAAAATTCAAGATTTCACACTGACCCCTCCTGAACAGGATGCACCTGTCTGGTCACATTATGTGAAAATTCACTTTGTCAAAAATGCACCTCAAAATGCTCCACTGTAACCATTCCTTTCTCACGAAGGTCTGCATGAGAATAAGAAATAGCTGTGCCAGACTGTAAAGCTATGATTACTGAATGGGACATACTGGCTTACAAAATACAGGAGAAAAACCAAAATGCCAGAATCAACAGACACAATTGGGGTGGGGGAGTGAGGAGCATTAATGGACATGTTTTCAAAGCCCCACCTGAAGTCTTCCCTCCAACCTTCCCCCAAAAGATAAATGAAGAAACTCCCTGCACCACCTTTTGAAGCCAATGCCAGTGCCCAAGTTCAAAGTGCCTGTGCCTGGCAGTGCTGACCATGGTCAGTGGGGCTGACCCAGCTCCTGCAGCTTGCAGGATGCCCAGCCCAGACGCTGTCCAACTCGAGCAGAGGGTGAACTGGTGTGACAGACAAGGAAACCATCTGGAACTACCGCTGCAGGCAGCCCCCTGAGCCCAGGGACAGGAGCGGATGATTACTGGCCAGGAAGAAGACCACAAGGGGCCTGTGAATCCGACGGTCAGGCTGGGGTGCCTGACACAGCAGACTCGGTTTCCAGGGCACTGGTGTGTCCTTTGGGGTGCCCCTGCTGGGTGGTCCCTAATTATCCAGCATGGCCTCAGCCCTGAGGGTGTAGCCCACTGGCCAGAGCCATACTGGGCCAGCGCTGATACCTCAGATGACGAGCCCTTGGGGGCTGACTCCCCATCATGGGACCCCTGAAAGCCAGGCCACGAGGAAGGTCAGGCTGTGTCTGGTGACTTGGACCACAAAGAAGCCTCCAGGGAAGGGGCTGGCAGCTGGGAGCCTCCATCAAGAAACCAAGGAGGCTGCTGTGACTCAGTGACTCTGGAGGCTTGAGTCCAGAGCGAGGGCGAGGTCCAGGCTGTGGGTCCCAAGGTCGCTCACGGGGGACAAGGCGGCTTGGATCCAGCCCCCAGGGCATCCTTGATCTCCCGTGGGACTGCTGGCGGCACTGTCCGTGCAGGTGCCCGGAGCATCTGTGCCCCGAGCATCTGTGCCCCCCTCCCCGTGTTTGGCAGCATCAGCAGGGCAGCGTCCTGTCACGGTCAGGATGTGGTGCATTTAGCAGCATCACCAGGTCACTGTCCCGTCGCAGACAGGACGCAGTGCGTCAGGGGCTGGGATCAGGTTCTGTTTTCACATCTCAGAACTCTGTTATTTTCCTTCCATGATGACATGGGTTTTCCATGTGATGAAGGAATGGATTGGCCTGCCTTTGTGTCATGATTTCACTGTGCGTTTCAATCAAACAAGACCACATGATGTGTCTGCATTGGGTCAAAAACTAAGATTGCTGAGTCTCACGTGAAAATTCTGGTACCTTCTTTTACAGCATTTGCAGAAGTACCACCAGCACAGCTCTGAGCCACATGGCCTCTCACCTCCCTAAAGAGAGGAGCCAGCGGAGCCATCCTCCCTGCTGGCCGTCACGGCTGCTCTCTGATCGTCACCGTGTGTGCCAGGTGTGTGAGGTGACAGCTCTGGTGTGATGGGGGATACCCGTGGCCCCACCAGAGGACGCTCTGCAGAGAAAGGTTCAGAGGACAAGGATCTGTCTTGGATGAGGAGGAGATGGCCAGGCAGACAGAGGTGATCTAGGTCATGGAGGAACCGCACACAAAGGCCCAGAGGTGAAGGACAGCAGGCCGTCCATGTTGACGGAGGAGACCCCGGGGCAGAGCCAGGCCTGTGCAGGGACAGAAGCCTCCTGCGGCCCCCGGCCGTGGAGAGGCCTGCACGCAGCCCTGGAGCCACACGCGGGCTGGAGATGAGCCTGAGTGTAAACTGCGACAGTAAGGGACGCTGGCCACAAGGACGGTCCTTTCACTGTCAGAAAGGACGTGAAGGGATGTGCAGAGGAGTCTCCAGTGTGCTGTGTGACGGGAGGGGAGCGTTGCTCCTGGAAACCCCTCTGGGAAAGGTGCTGACTGCAGTGTGCGGACCGCTCCAGGGTGCGGGTTGAAGGACGGCAGGGCGGAGTCCCCAAGGAAGACCACAGAAGGGATCTCACCGGGATGGGGTAGTGAAAGAAGGGGAGTCCTGCAGCCAGACAGACACGCAAGTGCAGGACACACGGAGAGGGAAGAACTAAGTCTCTGAGCTGCACGGACTCCCTGGACCAGGGTCACCAGGACCTGCCAGACCTGGATCGCCAGGACCTGCCTCTTGAGGGAGCAGGGCTGTGTGCAACTGCCTCCAGGTTGCTGGTATGTGGGTTGTATCGGTTCCCTGGGTCTCTGGAGACTTAGCCAGGAAGCAGGGCCTTCACAGGAGTCTCAAAGGAGGCCCCCACCTCCCTCCTGCCTCCTGGAAAGACTCAGGAATGGGGGGGAGCAGGAAGTAGCCACCTTGTGATGGTTTTTAAATTCCCTGGAGATCTGAGGCTCCCCACATTTGCAGAGAACTCAGGGCACCGGGGGCCTGGACAAAATCTGCTCCTGAAGCAAGATGAACACGTGTGCTGGAGCACTCATGTGCTGGCTTCTGCCTGCGACGGTCCAGGATGCTTCTTCGAGAGGGCCCTCCAGGTGCTAAGGAGTGTGAGTTCTTTGGGTGTGGGGCGCAGGTGAGAAGGGAGGTCAGCGAGGGCGGAGGAGACAGAGCAGACGCCTGGGATCCGCAGGAAGGTGAGCGCGCGGGAAGAGGGCTGCAGGCCTGACCAGGACTCGGAGGATTTTGGCTGCTGCCAGCTGGGCCACCTGCTTCCTCGGCGCCGCACGAGATGCCTGGATGGCAGGGTGCCGGGCCGGTCGAGTCGGGATCCTGGCTCTGAGGGCACCTGGGGTGAAGCCCAGGTCTGCTCCACCTGCATCCCACTTGGCCTTGGGATTTCACGGAGAAGGGCCCTCTTGCGGGGTGCCCCAGGCCCTGGGTTCATTCCTCTGCAGGGGCCGCAGGGAGAAGACGTGAAGGAAATAGCAGTGGGAACCACAGGCTGAACCTCGGAGGCCGAGGAAGAGTGAGCAGGGCAGAAGCAAAGGAGCCCGTCCTGAGAAAGTCACGTTCAGAAGCCCTGCGAGTCAGCCTGTGGAGGGGCAGCAAGGCCTGCCGGGGAGCCTGGCACCCAGGATGGGCGCGGGCTCTGCCCGAGGGACCCAGGCCGTCATCCTGTGAGGGGCCGCCCAGCGTGTCACTGGTGTGTGCATGAGTCTGAGCAGTGCGCTTGCCAGGCCCCTGAAAGCCAATAAAAGAAAAGCCACAAGTATAAGGGAATCGTGAGCTTCCTCTTTAAAATTAAAAATGCCTGCGGCTGCATTAAAGCAGTAAGAATGCTTGGAATTTAAATGAAGTTTGTGAGAGCCTTGCAAAGACCAGGGGACTTAGAGCCTGAAGACCCAGCTTAATGTTTGAATTTTGCTACTTATTTTATGACTGTTTTGACATTTACTTAAATTCTCAGAGTCTCCATTTCACCTTTAAAGTTGGGATAATAAAAATGGCAGCATGGAAGGCCGCCTTAGTGACACGCATGGGAAGCGCATACAGAACCCCTGGGGTTGCGGGGTGCTGCTGCTGGCCCCCGGGAGGCCGGGCAGCTGGGAGGAGAGCCAGAGAGTGACGGCGCGTCCTCGGGCTGGGGCGGCTCAGACCCTGGGCTGCAGGCAGCCTTGCTCTGGCTCAGAGACACCTGAGCAGGCTCAGCCTCCTCACCTGGAACAGGAGGAGGAGGGAGCAGCCGGTCACCAGGGTGCCTTGCCGACTCGGGCTCACTAACGTCCTGTCACCCATGCGGAGATGTACACACGCAGAACCGTGTACACATGCATCCACTGTGAGCACACATGCACCAGCCATGCACACACGTGTCATGCCGCATATGGCATGTGTGCGCCACATACATGCGCACATACATCTACCACACATACACATGTGCACACCACACCTGTTTGTACCATGTACACACACACACTGTGCAGCCTACAGCACATGTATGTACCACATACAACCTGAATGAGGCTGTCATCTGAACTGGTGAGCTAAGTAAAGCAGATCAACCCTCCTGGGGTGGGTGTGGGGCCCTCCAATTAGCCAAAGGCCTGGATGGAACACAAAGACTTCAAGGGAGACTTCTCTGCCTGCTGACTTCAAATTGGGATGCGGGTGTCCCTACCTTTGGACCTGAATTGCGACACAGACTCTCCTGGGTCACCAGGCTGCAGATCATGGGCCATGTCAGCCCCCACAATCACATGAGCCAAAGTTCCTCACAAGAAATCTAAGTCTCTCTATATGAAGATACATGCATTTATACACACACATACACCCTCTTGTTCTGTCACTGGGGAACCCCGCCGGCCACACCTTCAGACGGAGACCACAGGGTTTCTTGTCCTTCACGTGGAGAATCCAGTGGTGCCTCAGAGCTGTCTCTGTGTCCATCCCTGAGGCTACCTGGTTGCTGGCTCCTGGCCCACCATCCACAGACAGCGTCCTTCTGTCTTCCTACCCACAACTGAGACAGCCCACGCTCACCACTCCATGAGCTGTGCGTGTAGGCTGACCTGGACCCAGTGGGACACTCAAACACATTGCCCTAAGTGAACACCAGGGCTGTCTCCACGGGGGCCCCTTCTGACGTGCAAGCACTGCTGTTTATGCCCTCTGTCATCATCAAGGCAGGCCTGACACTGTGATTTCATTACACAGAGCTCTCCGCACGGTCCACAGAGTCACCGGTCTATTCCAGGAACTGACGGGTCATCCCTCTGTAAGGGAACATTTGCTTGAACGACCCTGGAGTCCCTTACACACAGCAGCTACACTACTCAGATGTGTGTCCAACAAACCTCAGACCCTCAGCTTCGTGTGTTTAACTTTGGTTGTAAAACCACTCTCTGCAACCTCTCCCCTTAGCTGCTTATGCTTTTCCCCTATGCTACTTCTCCAGTGACAGGACACCAGTCACCAATAAAGGCGCACATTCAGTTCAGCTCAACTTAAAATCACTTTTATCAGTGTCCACTGTGTATTTGTGCTGGGGGCACCAAATCAGTAAGAGGCAGTCCTGGCCCCAGGGAATCCTACCGACAGACACCTTTAAGAAGATGCATTCAAGTCACCACGTGTCCTTCTTATCAAACACCATGAATGTGAGCATCAGTGTGAGGAACTGGGTGTAAAGTGGGAAGTTTCCATCCCATTGGTGGTGGACATGAATGAGGAATAAACGGGAGGCTCCCGAGGGCGGGCGTGGTGAATGTGTCCTGGTGCTGGGCTCTCCACACGTCACCCCAGCAGTGCCCGCTGGATGCACACATGGGACCACCCGGCGCCAGCTCCCCCCAGCCCCCAGGACCCGCGGAGGCATGGCAGGGCCCAGAGCAGCCAGCCTCAGGAAGCACCCCTTCTCTCTCACTGGCTGTGTCTGAGTCCTCAACACTCCTGCATGTTAACTGTAGCTTGTGCCAAGAGGACCGTGCTATAAATCAAGTGTTTGCAGCTCAATTTACGTGCCCCACAAATGCCTGCTTAGCAGTGAAACTGCACTGCTAAATAAGCAAACTCTCAATGAAAACATCGATCACTGTCTTCACCTGGGGCTTCCATCAAACTTTAAAGTGAGGGAATTAAAATACACAGTAAAACCGTTCCACCTGTTTGTGGTCTGTGGTTGCAGGTAATGAAAGCACCTCAGACACACACACTCACACACAATCCTGCACCTGTGTATTCAGGCAGAGCTCAGAAATATTTTTTACTTACTTTTAAAACCTGAAAAAAATGATTGTTTTTACACAAGATGAAATAAACTCATATTTCTTAAAAGCTTTAAACTTTAAACACCGAGTATTTTTACAATAAAAATGATTTCCTGGCATTATTTTATTTTTTTTCTGGCATTATTTTAAAATGTTGTTTTTGGCAAATATTAAAGCTGCCTTTAACCTCAAAACAAGCACTTCTGTAAGGCTGGAGTAACTTCCGGGGCCCCTCCCACACCAGGAACTCGGGGTCCACCCTTCCTGAGCAGCGCCTCCTCTGGGGATACAGGCACCATGACCCCCCAGAGGCGGTCACCAGGTCACAGGTCAAAGGACAGAGCAGACTTCTCATCTGAGTGGCATCTAGCTGGCAGCTCTGAGCAGAGATGTCATCTTATCATCTTTCACAAGGGATCGTGTGACACTCAAGCCATGGAACCTAATTAAACAGGGATGGTATAAAGGCCCACTCCTGACAGAGGTTTCAGACAACTCCATGGGCCCTAATTCCGAGTGAAGGCTGATGAGAAGGGACCAATGCTCAGAATTTTAAGGGCCCCTGGCAACCAAATGATTTTTATTTTTTATTTTTTTTCCATTTATTTTTATTAGTTGGAGGCTAATTACTTTACAATATTGTAGTGGTTTTTGCCATACATTGACATGAATCAGCCTTAAGTCTGACATTTCTGAACATCCCATAAACACATAGAATACTCGGAGAATTCAGAAGAGACTGAGATTCAAGGTCTAGAAGAGCTTAGAGCTTGAAAGAACTCACTGAGGTTTTAGATGAATCCCGCACCTCGCCCTTAGCTGTGCATGTTCTCCATGGCTTCAGACACAACACTGACCAAGATTTTGTCCCCAGAAGTCAGGACACGGTCACGCTGTCAATTGACTTGGTAGTTTTATCCACACTGACCAACTTACTGCACAAAAGAAATGTGTACCTTGTAGGTACCATCCTGGCATGATGATAAAGAAAAAGAACAGAGGTTTGGGGAAGGTCTTCTTGGGAAGCAGGTTCACTCTACATGGGACAGGGCTCCACAAGAGGTCCCGGGAGGGATGCCAGCAGAAGGTGCTCCTCCCCACCCCCAGTGTGGGCCCTGGGAGCCCTGCAGACAAAGCTGACCATCTGCCTGAAGAAGTGGTCTTGGATCCACCCAGAATCTAGGAGATAAACAGCCCACGGCCCACAGCCTGCCCCACAAGCTGGGCGTCACTAAGTCCGACGTCAGCTGCCAGGTTCACCCAGGAAACCTCTCAGCACAGGCGCTGCTGCAGAATGCTCAGACTTGAGCCACAGACCTGCCTGGCTGGCAGAGACCACTGACCTGAGGAAGTGCATCACCAGCCCAGGGTGGACAGGGTTCGAGGTCTGCCCTGCACAGAAGCACCTGCTCCGGGAGAGCAGGGGCTGAATCCGGGTCCTGGCCTCCCGCAGCTCTGACCTTCCCATGTGGTGCCAAGATGCCACCAGGCTGTGAGAGCCCTGAGGTGAAGATGAGCCACATGGTGTAGGACAATTCTGGTATAGGACAAAACGACGGACTCACAGCCTTTCACTCGGGCAGCAGTTAACAAGCATGAACAGTCTTCTCATGAGGCCATTTTCAGTGCACAAAATAAAGCCCTTCAAGCACAGAACTGTTTCCGTCTCCTGTCGGTGGATCGGGGTGGCCGGTCATCAAGGCTGGGGCTGGAGGTCAGGGCTGAGACACCCGCCTCCTCCCCCTGCTCCCTCGGCCCCGCCCGAGTTATTCTTGGTTTATGAATCACATCATCTGGCACCCCGTTCCCACAACCACCATTCTTTTTGGAAAGAAAAAAAGGTATTATAAATAATTTCAGTCTCTGGGTAAAGTCTCACTTGAAGGATTTGGTCTTCCAAAGACATCTTTTCTTTAACCTAGTTACAAGACCATTCACCTGGCGTTTTGAAACACGAGGCCTCCCAGGTAAGTAACTGCTCCACTTCGCTAAACATCTTTCCAGCAACTGACCCACCTGATGTGCTTGCCCATCTTGCGCCCTGAAGCCCCAGGGGCCCTGTGGACAGCTTCCCGCCCCCCACCCTGATGGAACCCCAACCCATCAGGGTTCCCAGTCCTCCCTGTTCTGTGCTTTCACCCTGTTTCACAGGAAGGAGACACTGGGAAGGTTAAAGACTTACTAAAGGTCATAATGGAATCACAAACTGACTCAGAGTGAGAATCCGCATCTGGGTCTCGGCAAGACCCTCAGCAACGCTGACACTCGCCAGGGCTCATCCCTGCGCTGATCTGCAGGCAGGGGCGCTGTTTCCCGTCTCATGAGGAAGCTGGAGGGCTCGCCGGAAGGAACGTGAGAAAGCCTTATGAACTAGAGACAGCAAAAACACAAGGTGTAACACCCACCATTCACACTGCAGACATCACTGTCTACACAGATCTGAGAACCGCACACAAGTCAAGTGGAAGAGAACGAAGCAGGGTTTTGCCTCCACAGTCACACTCACTGCCAGACTCGCACAGGACCCGCCATCGGGGACAAGTTCTCCATCAGGCATGTCTGTGGCAGGGAGAGCAGCTCACTCACTGATTTCCCTTCACTTGTCCATCGTGACATTAAAGGCTTTTTATAACCTTCGGCTAAAAAGTAACTTAGGGGGTTTAGGACTCCCCAGAGCAAACGTTTCCACTATTTCCACCATTACATCCCCTTTGCCTTTGACCTCAATATGCAAACTTCCCAGCAGCTGTCTACACGTCAACAGCCCTGCTTGCAGCTCGACACCATATAACTGGGTCCAGTGCCCACAGGCATCCAAATCCTGCCTGATAGAGCACACGGGTTCAGCATTCTAATAGAAATGCAAGAGTGCTTACTCGGCCTATGGAGGCTTCTTAACATTAAGCTCCGTTACAAAGGTGCTTGCTTTAACCCCACATTTTATTTTGCCAACACACACAAGGGAATGGATGAGCGCCTGCTGGCCGCATCCTGAATGAACCCTTCAGGAGTCAGATACAGGAGCGAGGGCAAGAGCCAGGAGCACACTGGAGCCAGGCTCATCAGCCCCTGGGGCCTGGGGACGATCAGGTCCCTCCTCAACCCACGTCCAGTACCCAGGTGTGGTGTATGCACCCCAGACACGGGCCAGGCTTCCTGCCACCCTTATACCGGGCATGGGAGGCCGGCAGTTAAGCACCAGTCAGCACATCACCGGGAGGAACCCAAGGTGAGAGTCACACTGAGTCTTCATGGACATCATGCCACACGTTGGCAAACACAAAGACCAGTGCCACAGAATATATGGAAAGAACTCAATCTTTCCACCCAGTTCCTATACACAACTTGGTTCACAATCATTCTGTTTTCCCTGTGGAGCTATAAATTCATCTCAAACATCAAATACTGCCACGTGCTTAATCCACTGGACACTTCACTACTGAGTTGTTGTTATGAAACTCTGCACAGTTAAGCACCATGGCTGCTTTACTACAAAATCGGTCATTCTCATAACTTCCAATTATTTGTGCTAGCCGAGCAGGCTGTGTCGTGATAGGTGGGGGGGTAACTGTAACATCAGCAAGCTCAGGGGCAGAACCCCAGCCCACTGTGTCACCCCAGCAAAACAATTTATTAAGCTCACTCCTGCCTAAGTTTGATTTTTCCCAAAGGGCATGAAGAGTCCAAAGGAACAGCATGGACAAACTGATACAGAATCAGACCATCTAAGGCAACTGTCCCCAGTCTTTCTGGCACCAGGGTCTGGTTTTGTGGAAGACAATTTTTCCACGGATGGGGGAGGGGGTGGGGAATGGTTTGGGGATGATTCAAGCGCATTACATCTATTATGCACTTTATTTCTATAGTTATTCCATCAGCTCTGCCTCAGGTCATCTCAGGCATCAGATCCTGGAGGTTGGGGATCCCTAGTCCAAGGACTAAGACCAGACCCTTCACGGGTCAAAGGCAGCCTGTCTGGGACACACACTCAGGACCTATGGTCTCGCCTGTGGAAGGCACAGCTGAGGCATCACGTGACAGGGCTACTTGTAAGTCATGTTCAGACCCGTGAGACACCGAGCAGCAGAAGGAAGATGAATCACCCTGTGCTTCACACAGAGGATCCAAGCTCCGACCCACCCGCTCAAGAGAAAGTACCTCAGTGCTCATGATTCACCCCAAAGTTGATCTTTCATACAATTTACCACCTGAACCATTTCTGAGTGTTCAATTCAGTGGCATTAAGTACATTCACATTGTTGTGTGACCATAACAGAATATCTGTATCATCCCAAGATGAAGCCCTCTACCTAGGCCAAAGTTGATCTTCTTCACCAAAAGTTTGAAAAGTCTTCTATAAAACCACAAAAGTGAAACAAACCATATTCAGGTTCCTAAAGACCCTATTTGCCATTAAGATACAAGAGCAACAACCACTATGTCTCAGCCTGAAAAAATTTCCAAACATTTCCTAAATAATTAAGCAACTTAATTAGATATATTAGATTGAATTATGTAGGAAAAACCAGAATTCTCAAATCTTTCACCTCCAAAAGCTACAATTTCAGCCAACTCCTCTTTCATCCCACTTGACACGATTCTTTCCCATTTCCACACCTAAGTTCACAGCCTCAGGTCCTCAGCACTGACTTCAAAGCAAAACACTCCATCATGTAAACATATTTTCAAGGAAATTGCCCACAAATGGCCTCAACACTCAAGTCACAGTGGAAAGGAAGCTTTCTTAGTTCTAGAGGCTGGCTACTTGGATTTGTACAAAACACAAAGCAAGAATCTCAAACTGGAAATATTTTCTGTATTAACTTGAGACTTTTTATATAATGAACTGTCTAAGAATATAGGAAACTCACCTCAATATTTAAAATCCATTTAGATTCCCACGGAACAGTACTTTTTATTAATTCTATCACTATTCTTTTTTGCATCTCAGAATCAACAATGACTCACCTGGAAGAGAAAAACTAATCTGGAAACTGAATTCTGCCTTAAACTGTGTTGTACTCACTGCTGTCAATGGACACTGTTTGCAAAATCTTTGTTTCTTTGCATGTGACTTGTTCACATTTTTCATTACTAACCAAGACTTTCAGGAAGCACAAACAGGCTCAATAAATACCCTATCATTTTTTGTGCTCTAAAAATCACAGCCAATTACTGATAGGCCGTGACAAGGCTACTAAGGGACTGCTATGTGGACCAACGCCTCCCATTTGGGAGCCTGCTTATTGGAGAACTCCATCAACCACTGTGAATGGACTATCTTCCCTAAATTCTATCATATACTTTTTGAAGTAGCCCCTCAATTTATGTGAATTTCTATCAGTGATGTAGAAACTACTTCTACGTATCAGTGAGGAACCCCCTTTTCCGGAAGGCTAACACATATTGATAATTTATAATGGAAGGGAACTACCTATCACTTTTACCTCATGAGAAGTCAGATATTGTGCATTCAGATGTTAATCCCTCCTCTTTCTGTTCCCATTACCTTCTCCTTAGAACTCTTACCTAAGATTGTGCAAGGAAATCAAAGAGTTACAAGATTTCATAGATAAATGTAATCATACCTTGAGAGAACATTCAGTTGCTACCACCATTGCTGTGAATAAGTTAATGAGTATAGGAGCTGATTATATAGGTGAAAAAACATATTTCTCATTAAAAAAAAAATCTAACCATGTTCTAAACAAACTTCCCTATAAGCAGTAAATTTGCTCAAATTTTCAGCTAAGATGTAATTGATCAGACAAAACCAAAACAGAGACAGGTCTATGAACTTTTTTGAAAAATTATAGTTAGTAATATAATCTATCCATAATCATAAGTTTAAAAAATGAAGATCTTATTTTTCCAGAATACTCAGGATTTTACACTGGAAGGCACAGTATAAACAATGCCTTGCCATGTACGAATGAGACCCCATTAAACATAACCTCCAGTCAAGACACTATTTATGATAAAAGTAGAGAAAATCCCAGTGGATTACACTCTCCTAGTTATCACAAAAGAGTCCATTAGGATTTATTTTGTTCAGTTAGAAAATACACGAGGAAGTGTCAGAAGCCTCTGTTTCATACCCAACAAGAGTATCCCAGATGTAGACAGACATGAGACAACTGATTCTAGAAATGAATAAACTCTAGTAAAACCCTGTGCACAAATGAACCAGCAACTCTACCTTTTCCTCAGGACTTGAGTCTCTGAATAAAATGCTGGAAATTAGAAGCACAGGAGAGTGACTGAGACGTAGACCTGCAGGATAACACTCCATGTCAATTATTCTCTGTTTAAATTTAAAACAACAAAGTTCCAAAGGATTTTTTTTCAGGCTTTTCCCTCCATCATGTTTCCTTAGAAGCAATGAAAACTACCTTAATTACAACTGCCAGCCACATACGTCTGCCCGACACCAAGAAACCACAGAGTCATAGCATCTCCCACTCTAAGACACACATACTGTTGTTTTATTCACGAAGATCCTCAAGGTTTTAAGAACATAACAACTGGCCAGTCCCACCCTGAGAGCAAGGAAAGCCTTGACTGCAAACAGACTCTAAATCCATTCCATGCTAACCAACAATGGTGGTTTGCCTTAATAAATATCATCCACAAAAGAAACAACTGAAATTAATATTAATATATTCAACTTTATAAGACAACTGGCTTCCCTTAAAATTCAAGGCAACAATCATCTATTTCCTTTATCAAATAAAAACAGATCTCCGAGTTCTGGTCATAACTCACTATAGAACCGAATCATTCTTTTTTTTTTTTTTTTTTGCTTGTTTCAGTCAATATATGAAATAGCTACCTTAAAAGAATCAAGGTATCTAACTATGCAATCATATTTCTCAGTTTTGCACAGATACAGAACCAACAATCTCAAATCAGAAACACAAACGCACTTACCTGTGTTCCTGTCTGGTAAGATACAGCAATGCTTCTGCAGAATGCCGGGCAAAACCTGTTTCAGAACAAATAAATAAAAGACATGTGGTTATCATTCAGGTAGAGAAAGGCATCTAATCAACCATTGCAAGTGTTTTTCTAATAAGGTCGTTTGATGCTGCATAGTCATCATGCCCAGAACGATCTAACAAATTAAACAGTACTGAAAAATTCTGATGACATACATTTTTCATCAAAAAGGTTAATCAGGTAAGTGTGCTGATTATATATGCTGCTCCTAGGATGGTAATGTAGTTCTGTTTAATGTATGTCCCTAATGGGTCCTCCAAGTGCCTTGAAAGCTGCACTCAGGGCGCTCCTACACTAAGGCAAATGGCCCACCAATTTTGTGATGGCTTTTAAAATATGACATGCAATTAGAGCCTGAAAATGGAGGGTGTTGAGATGGTATCTTGAGTCTATCTTCTAGGATCTAAGCTGAGAAGCCTTTATCACGAATGAGTCACAAGAAAATGTGAAAGAAGAGCCTGTGTTTACCTGCACAGTTTGGTAGTAAAAGGTGCAGGAAATACCTTATTTGATAAGCAAAAGGAAGCTTAAAGTCATGCAAAGGCTTTCCCAAGAGGCTAGAGCAACATAAGGCAACTACAAAGCACAGACATAAACAGAACTTGCGACTGAAGAGATCTCTCCGGGAAATTTATGATTATGCTTTCTCAACTCAATTAGGGCAAAAGCTGAACTTCTGTATTAAATCATCCACCGACGAGGCTGCAACCATTCCTCAACCCTCCTCCCTGATTACAAATCCTCAGCATCCTCAGCCAAGAAGCAAGCACCACCCTCTCTGAGCAAGTCATTCAGCCAGTGGAGGGGGACCAGGGGTGCTGCAAAGACTGAGCGCTGCCCTCAACCAGCTCAGGGTCCAGCTGAGCAAACAACAGACTTGAGCAGACATTATCAATGTTTGCAGAAGTTTTCCTTTGGAATAATGGCTCCCTTCCCATCCACACCCTTATAATGCCTTAAAGTTGGGGCAATTCTGCACACGATACAGCCCACATGCAGGACGAAAACGCACGTGATCATGAGAAAGTTCTGCCAGGTCCTGCAGTTAAAGTCACTTGACCACAGAAGCCTCTCGTGTTCCTTCTGCCTATGAACACCCAGAGGGGAAAGTGCTAGCCTGATCCATCAAAACATCCACCTAATGGGTGTCCCTGTGTGCATCTCTGTCTCAGGGGACAGTTGAAAGCACTGTTGCCAGGCTACTCTTCTAAGGAATTACTGCCAACAGACAAGCCACAGAAATGTGCAGAAGAGGATGCCAGGGGATCCCTGGTGCCTGTCCTCAGGGCCAAACTGATATCATTGACTTTTCCCAGGAATACATCTTGAAGAAGTGGACATAGTACCTGAAGATCAGGTCACAGCCCGTGACCTGCCACCACAGCCACATGACCACAACGCTGTCTCCATGAGAGCTGATGGAGTGACACTTGGGGGCTTTGGAGGGGGGTGTATGGTAAACAGGAGGCACACGTGGGGCAGGCAGGACACTGACTCACACCGTGGGGAAAGGAAGGGGGACACAGGTGCTAAGGTGGTTGTCTAGTCAGCATTCACTAGCCCAGTACTAACTAGTCCAGCACTACCTAGTCAGGCAGTAACCAGGACAGCACACCAGCCCAGCACTAACTAGCCAAGCATTACCTGAAAGTACTAGTCGCTTGGTCATGTCTGACTTTTTTGTGACCCCATGGACTGTGGCCTGCCAGGAACCTCTGTCTATGGGATTCTCCAGGCAAGAATACTGGAGTGGCAAGAATCCCATTTCAGTATTCTATCCCAGTGAGGGAATCTCCCATGCCCTTCTCCAGGGGATCTTCCTAACACAGGGACCGAATCTAGGTCTCTGGCATTGCAGGCAGATTCTTCACTGCATGGACCACCAGGGAAGCCCTCAGTACAGTTCAGTCGCTCAGTTGTGTCCGACTCTTTGTGACCTCAAGGACTGAAGCACCCCAGGCTTCCCTGTCCATCACCAACTCCCGGAGCCTGCTCAAACTCATGTCCATCGAGTCAGTGACGCCACCCAACCATCTCGTCCTCTGTCATCCCTTTCTCCTCCTGCCTTCAATCTTTCCCAGCATCAGGGTCTTTTCCAATGAGTCAGCTCTTCACATCAGGGGGCCAAAGTATTGGAGTCTCAGCTTCAGAATAAGTCCTTCCAAAGAATATTCAGGACTGATTCTGATTTCCTTTAGGATTGACTGGCTTGATATCCTTGCAGTCCAAGGGATTCTCAAGGGTTTTCTTTGGTGCTCAGCTTTCTTTACGGTCCAACTCTCAGATTTGTACATGACTACTGGAAAAACCACAGCTTTGACTATACGGACCTTTGCTGCCAAAGTAACATCTCTGCTTTTTAATATGCTGCCTAGGTTTGTCATAGCTTTTCTTCCAAGGAGCAAGTGTCTTTTAATTTCATGGCTGCAGTCAACATCTGCAGTGATTTTGGAGTCCAGGAAAATAAAGTCTCTCACTGTTTCCCCATCTATTTGCCATGAAGTGGTACCAGATGCCATGCTCTTAGTTTTTTGAATGCTGAGTTTTAAGCCAGCTTTTTCATTCTCCTCTTTCACCTTCATCAAAAAGCTTTTTAGTTCTTCTTTGTTTTCTGCCGTAAGAGTGGTGTCATCTGCATATCTGAGGTTATTGATATTTCTCCCAGCAATCTTGATTCCAGCTTGTGCTTCATCCAGCCCAGCATTTCACATGATATAGTCTGCACATAAGCTAAATAAGCAGGGTGACAATACACAGCCTTGATGAACTCCTTTCCCAATTTGGAACCAGTCTGTTGTTCCATGTCCAGTTCTACCTGCTGCTTCTTGACCTGCATACATGAAGACAGGTTAGGTGGCCTGGTTTTCCCATCTCTTGAAGAATTTTCCAGTTTGTTGTGATCCACACAATCAAAGGCTTTAACATAGTCAGTGAAGCAGAAGTAGATGTTTTCATGGAACTCTCTTGCTTTTTCTATGATCCAACAGATGGTGGCAACTTGATCTTTGGTTCCCCTGCCTTTTCTAAATCCAGCCTGAACACCGGGAAGTTCTCAGTTCACGTACTGTTGGTTCACATACCAGTCCCATCACTTCATGGCAAATAGACAGGGAAACAATGGAAACAATGACAGTGACTAGCCCAGCACTAACCAACCCACCACTATCTAGGTCAGCACTAACTAGCCAAGCATGACTAGCCCAGCACTAACCACTCCAGCCTATCTAGTCCAGCACTAAGCAGCCCAACACTATCCACTCCAGCACTACCTAGCCCAGCACTAACCAGTCCAGCACTAACTAACTAGCTCCACAGCAGTTTCCATAGGGTAGCACCAGCTGAGTGCATGGTCAGGGCACTTCCCAGTCTTCAGCGAACCACTGTCCAAAACGGGGGCACCTGGGACGCCCTCCGGTGACCTCTGCACCCTCAGGACTCTGGTCAGAAGTGCCATCTTTTTTCCTCGATGCCCTTTCTTCAGGGGTTCAGCCTCCGAGGCCCAGCCCCACCCTGCTCCCCAGCCCAGGCAGACCGTGCTCAGCCCAACCTGTGCGTCCGCCTCTGCTCAGAGGCGCCCTTCTGATCTGCTCTGTGCAGGGGTGACTGTGACTTTTACACACAACTTGACCAAGTCCGAAACGCCCACATTAAATGTCCTCTCCAGGTGTTTCTGGGTGAAGCCAGCCTGACTTGGTGGACTCAGAAAAGCAGGTCACCCTCTCCAGTATGGGAGCCTCCTCCAATTCCAGAGGGCCTGGACTCAAGAGGAGGTGGTGGGAATCTGTGGCCCCCAGGACCGCCCCTCCTTGTCCTCATGGGGAGTCCAGCTCAGTGGGGAGCTCCCGTGGGCACCTTCTATCAGAGCCTCTATTTTTTGGTGGAGGCAAACAGAAAGTGACTCGTTACAAGGTCACGCTGAGGCCTCCCTCTTCCTGGCAGTGAGAATCTGAACATGAATCCCTCCCTCTAAATGGAGCTCAGAACCAGCCTCCCACAGCCACAGTGTGTGATGGGGTCTCCAGGATTTAGAAGAATGTCCCCCCCTGACAGCCTAACTTCAAGCCTCATACTGTCAAACATTCAATTCTGAATGTAAAGCACAGAACATCCTTTATTATCATGTCCTGTGGCTGCAGAGGGGAAGCCGCATGTAGGAGTTCCAAACACACATTCACACGCACACACAGACACACACACAGACACACACACATGCACTTTGTCTAAATTACTGTCCCCGTTAGAACTGGAAAATGACCGAGGGACTGGTTAAAACTCTGTGGTCCAGTGGTCAAGATGCTGTGCTTCCACTGCAGGGGGCACGGGTTAGATCCCTGGTCAGGGAACAAGGATCCCACACGCCGCAAGGTACAGCCAGAAAAAAAGAAAAAGTAATTGCTGAAAATGACCAGGATTCCATTCTTATCAAAGAGACCATTTAACTTTTTACAGAACATTCATCTGAGCCTAAAAATAGCAGGAATTGGCACAGAATGAGTTTGGACTGACTGTTTCACAGCCCTAGCGTCACATTAGCTTTTTCTACATTTCAGAAACTGTTAGCTGAGGAGGTTAAGAACTAATTAAGAACTTATATTCACAAAAACAGACTTAAAAAGGCATGACAATTTAAACGATGAGAAGAAACACCATTTCTAACTTTTTAAACGTGCTTCCCTGGTGGCTAACAGATGCTCAATTTAAGATCCTGTATCCTGACCACTAGTGGGCTGTCTATCTTGATGTGGGCTCATCTAGCTCCAGAGAATTCATTTCATAGAAGTAAAAGGAACTGGAGGTCACTGGCATTTTTAAATGCTCTGGGAGATTCAAACAGCTCCATTGTGCTTGTGAAACTAATGGTAATTGCTTTCTTTGAAAATCCAGAATGTTCAACATTCGACGTTATAAAATAAGTAACTCACGCTTACCTGTCTCCTTCCTGCCCCTCCCTGAGAGCGTGTGAGCTGGAGCCTGAGGTCTCCCTCTCAGGACCCTGCCCCATCCACTCTGCTCAGGGGTACCCAACTGGGAATGCAAAGGTCAGGTCTCCCCCTGAATCCTCCTGTGTGTGGGTGTCTCCCCGGCCATCTTCCCTGGGCCCTGGATGGACACCCGATGACCCACACGCCCTGAGCCATACGCCTCCTCCTCCCGGGACTTCAGAGCCCCATCGCTGCCTCCATGCTGTCACCCCAGACGTCCAATGGGGATGCAGAATCAGCGTGATGGGCCCTTCCCAACCACACCTGTGCCTGCAGACCTCAAGTGTCTGCATGGCCACCTCCACCTGCTCGGTGAGAACACAGGCCCCCCACTCCACCGCTGGGCTCACGGCTGCATCCTGCCCCCAGAGCCGTGGGTGGCACATGGGGTGGGGGTCCCGAATTTGTTGAAATGATTACAGATTACACATGTGAAAGTTAGTCTTGAGTATTTTTGTAGATCCTACGGCCTTTTAACAAATAAAAGCTCCTTGTTAGACAAAGAAGAGGGACCTGTGTGTCTGAGATGTGGGGTCTTTGACACCCGGTGGCTGGGGGTGACCTCCGTGGTCCCTGCATGATCCTGAGACGAACCCCAAGGGCTATGTGTAAGAGGCAGGAACAGGGACCAAGAACACGTGAGGTCACCACAATCTAACGGTGGGGCTGTGCGCCTGCCCCTCGCCATCTGAGTAAGCCCCCTGAGGTTCGGTGAGGCCCCCTGTGTTGCCCCAGTTCAAAGGTGCTGAACCTGAGGGTCCAAAGGCTGAGGGAGGCTGAGCTCAGGCCCCACTGATGGTGCAGAGCATGCCTGCCAGGGAGCTGAGCTCAGGGGATGATTCCCCCTCGAAGTCCACGACCAGCACATTCCCAGAATCTCAGTAACACACAAAGTACAGCTGCTGCTGAGTAACAGACAGTCCCTGCATATGCCACTCACTTGTCTGTCAGGACTGGGGCACACAAAGGGCCCCCACAACTCAGCGAGGCTGCCGAGGCCCGGGGTGGACGCCCAGGGCACCAGCACAAGGCGAGCTGTCTCCACGTGCCTTGAGGACACAGAGCGCAGGCCCTCGGCCACCCTGCACTGGGGAGGGCCGCCCACCCGGGTCAGTGGTCAGGGGGTGAGAGCCACCCTGACCTCGGCCTCACCTTGACCTCTGCTGCACCTTCAAAGCCGTCAGGTCACGGGAACGCAGACTCTCCTGGGAGGCTGGAACCTTCATCAGCTGCCCCAGACAAGGGTGCAGCGGCCAGCAGGGCAGCCCTGGGCCAAAGGGAGGGAGATCCTAGGGAGGCTGGACCCAGAGCTGGCTAGCGCCTGGCACAGGGTAGGCTCCCGCACTGTCCAGTGCAGGCAGAGTAGTCCCCAGGGTCACAGATATAGACCACAGGGCCCTGGGCTCCATCAGGAAACCGTAGCCTCCTCCTGCTGGACTGGCCTCCACTCAGGAGGGCTGCTGTCCCCAGGCTCCAGGAATCCCTGCGGGGCCCCTGGGGCTGGCTTTGCATCTATCCTCTCCTTTCACAACACATCTTTCCTACTTTTCTACTGTTGACAAGGATGCATACTGGTCCCATCTATTTAATTAAATGCAATTAAATTTATTTTCAGCATAAAAAAATTCAAGTGCGCAGACCATGTGTAACTGAGATAAATTACAAGCGCACATTCATTTAATCAACGGCCTTGGCTGGGTCAAGAGGCACAAAACCATCTTTCAGGACTGTTCCAGACAGAGATAAATACTGTGTTGTCCGGTTCTTCAGGGAAGCAGGCCCGCGGGGTAACAGGATGTACACACAGTGTGCACATGTGTACATACATGTCAGTATATGAACATATAACGTATGTCTACCAGCTTCTGCAATCCCGTGGCTGAGTCCTCATAATAAATCCACTGTTCTCCTGCTGCGAATGGCACAGCGTGAACATGGTGACAAGGCTCTGAGTTCCTGCTCTTGGTACTCTGGGTTCATTTCTCGACCGTACAGCAGTTCTATTCTTAATTTTTACTGCAGTATAGTTGCTTTACAACATTGTGTTAGCTTCTACCGCACAGCAAAATAAACCAGTCATATGTATACATACATTCCCTTCCCTTGTGGGTTTCCCTCCCATCTAAGGCTTTCCAGGTGGTGCTAGTGGTAAAGAATCCACTTGCCAATGCAGAACACATAGGAGACACAGGTTCAATCCCTGGGTCAGGAAGATGCCCTGGAGGAGGAAATGACAACCCACTCCAGTATTCTTGCCTGGGAAACCCCATGGACAGAGGAGCCTGGTGGGCTCTAGTCTGTAGAGTCACAGAGTTGGACACGACTGAGCATGCACACAGACCGGTTTATAAGGGAGCTTATCTGCAACAGAGACACCGCAGGAGAGAACTGCAAGGACAGCAAGGGGCTAAGGCGGGGTGGAGGGAGCTGGGAGACGGACGACACACACAGGCGGCTGACACCATGTACAGGGCAGACTGGTGGGAGGGCGCAGCACAGGGAGCTCTGTCTGTGCTCTGGGGAAGTGTGATTCTTCATCCGCTCCCACAGCGGCTGCACCGGCTGACCTCCCACACCAGCACACGAGGGTCCCGTTGCTCCACGTCCGCAGCAGCGCCTGCCGGTTTCCAGTTTTCTGACAGTGGCCTCCTCTCTCAAACGCTCATGGATGCCCTTTCACATGATGGCATCACCTCGGCCAGCTCAGAGTTTCAGAAGGTTCTCCCCACCCCCAGTCTGGCCCCTAGCAGAACCGCTGGGATTTTTCCCATCCTTCCCCAGCCCTGAGGTTGACCGTGGGCGTGATGCTCCTTGACCTAAAATGTGTTTTATGACTCCCTCTGTGAAAGGCCCCTCTGTCCCACATCCAGTTCCACCACGGGGAGCCTCCTCTGCCTCACTCTTTTAGCCCAGGGATTAACTGGGTCAGACACAAACTCCCTCTGGAATCCTAGATAGGAGTTGTTCAGACAGTACCTCTATCCATATGAAAACTGAAACATTAAAATAATAAACTTCAGTTTTTTAATACATGAGCAAGCCAGTTTTCATCAGTATGGACCCTGGAAGCCCCCAGGTATATTTTGGGTTTACTGAGGGAAAACTGACCAATTAGATTATAATATGTTTAAAGCATAAACATGATGAGTTGATACACGTGTACACTGTGAGATGATCGCCATCAAGTTCATGAACACGCCCCTCAGCTCAGAGGTGACTCTTGCATTTGTGTGCGTGTGAATGTGTTGATAACGTACGGGACCAACTCTCAGCATCTTTAAAGGACGCAACACAACACTGCTAACTGCAGTCACCACGCTGCACGTTGGGTCCCCCAGACTTGTACTCGTCTTACAGCTGGAAGTTCATGCCCTCTGATCAAGGTCTCACATCACCCCTTCCCCAGCCTCAGGTAATCACTATTCTACTCTCAGCTTCAATGACATAAGCATATGTGTGTGTTTGTTTCTAAGTAAAAGTTGTACCACACAGCATTTATCTCTGTCTGGCTCATTTCACTTAGAAAAGCGTCCACCAGGTTCATCCATGTCATCAAAAATGGCAGGACGTCCCCAACCTCACATCTTCCTTATCCATTCATCTGTCTTCAAACACTTTAAGACTATTTCTATGTCTTGGTTCCTGTGACTAAAGCAATGAGCATGCAGAGAAGATCCCTCCTTCAAGCTACTGATGTCATTTCCTTTGGATGCACACCCAGAAATAGGGTGGCTGGACCATATGGTGGTTCTATATTTAATTTTTTAAGGAACCTCCATACTGGATGTACGAATTTATATTTTCACCAAGAGTGTACCAGAGTTTCCTTTTCTCCAACAAATGAACTGATTAAACAATAAGCAAAAAAACATGAACAGATATTTTTCCAAAGAAGACATGCAGGTGGCTAAAGGCACATGAGAAGATCCTCAAGACTGCTAGTCATCAGGGCAACGCAAATCACACCGCAGTGTGGTGTCACCTCACACCTGTCAGAAGGCCATCATCAAAAAGACAAGAAGAAACTAGTGCTGTTGAAGACATGGAGAAACACATCCCCTCAAGCCACCATCAGCCAGCACACCATCCACCCGGGACTCCATGCACCTTCAGTAACAAGATTAAGAGTGGATCCTGAGCCTGGTTAATAACAACTGTCTGCTGAAGACTCCAGAATTAAAAGATGAGACTCCTCCCCTCCACCCTCTAACTACAAATCCTAACATGTTTTCCTGGAAATGCAGGCTCCCTCTCTGCCCAGCAGCTTCGAGAGCCTTGTAAGCCACCACCTTACATGCCCCCCTGAGACCCCAGCCCACCTCTGTCCCTCTCCCAGGAAGTGCACAGCGAGCCTCAGGGGCTCCAGAACTTCACAGCCCCAACGAGAGGTCCCTTGACCTCTGTTACATCAGAGGTGCATCCCATGTGCCTGACTCTGCACCCTCAATGTGTCCTCAACTCCATGTTCTCCTAAAAGGATCTGTGTCCACTGATTTTCCATCTCTGCCCACAAATTCAATCTGCCCCCACCACTGAGTTTTTCACAGGAGTGTTTAAACATACTCAGGTCTCTCCATCATTAAAGATGAGATTGACTGCCAGTATGACAGTACAAAAACCCCACTCCCTGCTCCCCAGGGAAGGTGGTGAAGATTATAGCAAAACAAAACAAAACCATTTCAGCCTCTGGAAGTGGTCCTAAGGACAAACGGATAGTGAAGAAAATCTCCAGGAAGTCTACAGAAATTTGGGGAAAAGATGAGAGTTGGTGGTCCTAGAATCTCGTTTGCTCCCTCTCACCCCGTGCCCCTAGCTCAGCTCAACGAGGCCGGGACGGCACTAGGACGGCAGGCCGACCAGCCTCCCTCCTGCACCCCTCCCAGACCCAGCCAGGGCTTTCCCCCAGGAGAGAAGGGCTTCCAGCCTCACCCCCTGCCCTGGCTGCCAGCTGAGCACATGGGGACTTGGGCCCTTCCATTCTCCAGGCCCACGCATGGCACCTGGGCTTTACCCAGCGGGCAGTGGGCTGAGATCAGGGGGCCCTGACTGCCCTGCCTGCTGCAACGTGCTGGATGCACGCAGGGACCCTGTGCTGCTGTTCAGGTCCTGGGGAAGGGAGTTGTGCTGCTGGGAGAGAAGACTGCCTTCGTCCCAACCCCCGGCTCCAGAGTCCCACCTCAGAGATTCTGGGGCAGAAGGAAAGGATAGCTTCCAGGCTCTTCTCCCCAAACCTGACTTCTTCTGCACAGAACAGAAAGAAGCCTTTCATTCTGAGGGCGCTTTTGGGAGCAGGGGCCTACAGTGAAAGGCCATCCCACACAAGCTAAGCTGTCGTGACTACTTTACAGGGGAGAACCGGGAACAGGAAGCGGGGAGGAACCCACGTGGGGTCCAAACAAAGATCAGAGCCTTGGAGACTTTTTCCTCAAAGGAGCCAAAATCTGACTGATTCATTCTTAGAGCAATTCATGCCCCAGAGCACAGTTTAAAACAATAGAGAAATCTTCCCACAAGAAAAGAGTCATGGAGTTTAACAGATGGAGGTAGGCAGGGAAAAGGAGGGGACGCCTGCCAACCACCGCCCCCTACCCCAATCAGGGCGATGTGGGCACACCCAGAGCTGTACATCCTTGAGGAACAGCACCTGACATTCAACCTGGAAGGTGGAGACAGATGTCACTAAAATAATCCAGCCAGACATTAAACAAATAAACAAACAAACAACAACAAGCCTGGAGGGAGGGGGCTGGTGCTGACAGTTGCTATTAATACCTCATTAAAATGTAGCTTTCAGTAAGTAAGAACGTGCAAAGAAACAGGAAAGTGCGAGCCATACATCCAAACAAAAGCAAGCAACAGAAACCACCTAGAACAGGGGCCAGTGATCAGACCTATCAGAAAAACACTTCAAAGTAGCCAATATAAACCTGCTCACAGAACTGATGAAAACCATGATTACAGAAGTAAAGTAAGAGGACAATGTTGATAAACAGATATTAATACAGGGACAGAAATTATTCACAGAAATGGAAAATTTGGTGTCAAAAGTAAAATAGCTAAAATGGAAACTCACTTAAAGGGCTCAACAGCAGATCTGCACTAAGAGAAGAAAGAATGAATGAACCTGAAAATAGACTGATAGAGGTTATGCTGAAGAAAAGACAGCAAACAGAATGAAGAAACATGAAAAGAGCCTCAGAACAGGGTGGGGGGGCGCCACAAAAGAAATGACTAAAAATATGTAGTGAAAAACATTAAAGAATTAAAATGCAAAATTAAAAATATCCATGTGCATGTGCTCACTCAGTCATGCCCGACTCTTTGCGACCCCATGGACAGTAGCCCACCAGGCTCCTCTGCCCCCGGGACTTCTCAGGCAAGAATACTGGAGTGGGGTGCCATTCCCTTCTCCAGGATCTCCCCAAGCCAGAGATCGAACTCGAGTCTTCTGTGTCTCCTGCACTGCGGGCATGTTCTTCACTGCTGAGCCTCTCGGGAAGCCCTAAAAAGATATTCAGTTTATGCAAAAAAAGTGGTAAGGAAGAATAACGAAATGAAGACAAATGAAACTGAGATAAATGGAACATAAAAAGTGAAACAGCAGTTATAACTCCAACTATATCGCTAACACTAAATGTGCATGGATTAGACAATCACATCAAAGGCATAGATTGTCAGAATGGATTAAAAAAGAAAACATGCTCTAACTCTATGCTGTCTAGAGGAAACATACTATACATTCAAAAATGCAAATAGATTTAAAGTAATAGGAATGAAAATAAGACACCTTGCAAACAGCAACATAGGAAAGCTAGAGCAAGGGACTTCTGTGGCAATTCAGTGGTTAAGAACCAAAGACTGTCAGAAATGCAGTGAGCTATCCAACAATAATAGCTGAAGCTGTCAGTACCTCATCTCCAGTAACAGGGAGAACATTCAGACACAAGAGCAACAGTACAGAGTCCGTGAGCAGCTCTATACATCAACTAGACCTGACACACATCTACAAAAATTCCCCCGACAACAGCATCAAAGTACTCAGTTTCCTCAAGCACACCTGCAACATGCACCAGAACAGACCACATGATACTCCAGAGAAAAAGTTCAACAAATTTAAAAGGACAGTGTTAACACAAATTATGTTCTCTGATCACAATGAAATAGGATGAGATATCAATAACAAGAAAGAAATGGGAAACTGACAAGTATGTGCAAATTAAACAAAGCATTCCTAAATAACCACTGGGGCAAAGAACAAATCAAAAAGAAAATCAGAAAATATGTCGGGATTAATGAAAACGAAGACTGCTAAAGGAATAGTTAGAGGAAAATGTATAGCTACAAATGCTTTTATTAAGAAAGAAGAAAGATCTCAAATAAGCAAGCTACACTTTCAGCTTAAAAAACTGGGAAAAGAAGAACAAAGTGAACACAAAGGAAGAAAATAATAAAGATTAAAGCAGAAACTTGTGTAATAGAGAGCATAAAGAGAAAAAATGAAAAAACAAAAGAGAAAAATGAAATCAAAAGCTAGTTCACTGAAATGATCAATGAAACAAGCCTTTAGTTAGAATGATCAAGAAAAAAGGCAAGGTTCAAACAACCTTCAGGATCAAGAATGAAACAGGGGATGTTATATAAACTTTACAGGGGGAAAGGATTAAGGACTGAAAAAGAAAACTATGAACAACCTGCATCAACAAATTAGATAACTTAGATGAAATGGACAAATTCCTCAAATCCAGTAAACAAAATGTGTTCACAAAGAAAAGCTCAAACCCAAATAGCTTTTCCACCAAATTCTTCCAAAAGTTTAGGAAGAATTAACACAAATTCACCCTAAAAAATGTAAGAAAAGGGAACACTTCCAAGATATTTTATAAGATCAGTTTACCCTGATACCAAAATCAAAGACCTGATGAGAAAAGAAGGATAAGGATAAATATCTCTCATGAACATAGATGCAAAAATTCTCCATAAAATATTGGCAGAACTAATCTAGTAACATATAAAAATAATTATACGTTCTTGATAGACCCTCAGCAAGTTAGGGATAGAAGGGAGCTACCTCAATCTGAAAAAGACATCTACGAAAACCTACAACTAACATCATACCTAGTGGAGAGAAACTGAATGCTGTCTCCCAAAGAGCAAGAATAAGACTGGGATGCCCACTTTCACCTCTTCTATTCAATGTTACACTGCTGCTGCTGCTAAGTGGCTAGAGGCCCCCCAAAAGGCAGTGAAAAGGAACAGAAGCATCCGGATTGGAAAGGAAGAAGTAAAACTAACACTATTTGCTGTTGACATAATTCTGTACCTAAAAAATTCTAAGAAATACATTAAAAACAATTAGAACCAATAAATAAGTTCTATAAGGTTGAAGGATACAAGATTGATTTAAAAAAACAAAACAACCGTAGTTCTAAACCAGGGGGCTGACGGGGCGCCGCTGCACAGCGCAGGGGGCTCAGCGCGGTGCTCTCTGGTGGTCCAGAGGGCGGGTGCGGCGTGTGGGGAGGCTCCGGAGGCCGGGCGTGTAAGTGTGCATGTAGCTGATGGTCCAGAGGGCGGGTGCGGCGTGTGGGGAGGCTCCGGAGGCCGGGCGTGTAAGTGTGCGTGTAGCTGATGGTCCAGAGGGCGGGTGCGGCGTGTGGGGGGAGGCTCCGGAGGCCGGGCGTGTAAGTGTGCGTGTAGCTGATGGTCCAGAGGGCGGGTGCGGCGTGTGGGGGGAGACTCCGGAGGCCGGGCGTGTAAGTGTGCGTGTAGCTGATGGTCCAGAGGGCGGGTGCGGCGTGTGTGGGGGGCTCCGGAGGCTGGGCATGTAAGTGTGCATGTAGCTGATGGTCCAGAGGGCGGGTGCGGCGTGTGGGGGAGGCTCTGGAGGCCGGGTGTGTAAATGTGCATGTAGCTGATGGTCCAGAGGGCGGGTGTGGCGTGTGTGGGGGGAGGCTCCGGAGGCAGGGCGTGCAAGTGTGGGTGCAGCCGACTCCCTCTGCTGTGAAGCAGAAACTAATAAAACACTGTAAATCAATTATACTGAGATAAAAGATAAATACAGGACCCACAAAAAATGAGAACAATTTCACTTACAACTGCATCAAAAAGAATAAAATAGTTAGGAATAAGTTTAACAAAAGAAAACTTTTTACTCTGAAAACTACAAACACTTTTGAAAGAAATTAAATACTTAAACAAACAAAAAAGCATCTCAAGTTTATGAATCAGATGACAGTACTGTTGAGGTGGCAACACTCTTCAGACTGATTAGATTCAATGTTATCCGCACCACTGACTTCTTTTTAGACACTAACAATATGACTGCAAAATGCATACAAAATAGCAACATACCCAGAATAGCCAAAACAACCTTGAAAAAGAACAAAAAGTTGAAGGACTCACATGTGGATTTTGAAACTTCCTACAAAACAGTAATCAAGACAGCGTGGTTCTGGCACAGAACTGATTAGTGTAACAGAATTGAGACTCCAGATGTAAATTCACATATTTCATGGTCAGATGACCTTCAACAAATGGGCCAAGACGCCTCAACTGGGAGAGGAGACTTCTCAGCAGATGGTACTGAGACAACCAGCAGCCATGCACAAAAGGATGAGGCAGGGCCCTAATCTCACACACACACTAATTCTCAATGGATAAACTGCCTGAGCTCTTAAAGGAAAGACCTGTAGCACAGTTTTATGATTTGGATTTGGAAATAAACTGATTATGCTGAGAAAGGTCTGGAGATGATGGTGGTGATGGTTGTACAACAGTTTGAACGTACTTGATGCCACTGAGCTGGACGTTTAAGAATGGTTAAAATAACGAATTTTAAGTTACATGTATTTTTTCATAATTAGAGTAACAAAAAATTTAACCTTTAAAGATTTAAAAAATATTCATTTTAAACAGGAATAAAGTTTAAACACAATGTGAATGAACTCAACCTTGAAAACATTATGCTCAAGTGAAAAATTCCCAAGACCTCATGTCACATGATTCCACTGACATGAATTGTCCAGAACAGGGAACTCAACAGAGACATGAAGCACATCAGGGGTGCCTAGGACTCGGGTGAGGGCTGGGAGGACAAGGGGATGAAAATGTTCTGAAATTATAGTGATGTTGTATAAACTCAAAATCATAGGATTATTATACACTGCAAATGGGTAAACTGTGTAGTGTGTGAAGTATTTCTCAACAGAGTTGGCTTTTTCAAATGAGGAAACCTTTCCTTGGGTAGAAGGAAAGTTTGCTTTTAGTTAAAAGAGTGTAATGTTTCCTCACCTTTCCAACGAGTTCTTGCTTTGAAATTCCATAGTCAAGAAACGGAGACTTCCATACACTATTTAAAATAAAACAAAAACAGAATAAATTTCTTCTAAATTTCTGGGGAAGAACGAGAAGAAAGTTCATGGAATACACACAGCATAGAGCAAAGCACATCATCTTTTAAAGTTTTCAAGCATGTACAAGCAATGACATACACTTACACACTACCACAAGATATGTGCTGTATTCAATAGGACAAAATCACCCAGAGAGAGAAAAATGAGGACTGTGTCAAAAAATAAAACCCAACTCAAGGTCTCCCGAATAAACAGACATCAACAAGAACTGAGATGTATTATAGTTGTGTTCAGGACAAGACTTTCAATAGAAAGGAAATTTCATAACAGATAAATAGTAAAAGTCCAAATCTATCATGAATGCACATGCACTGACCTGCTAAAGCAGAAACTGCAGAATATTTAAGAATAAAGTCAACAAAAACACAGTAGCGCACGGCTGCTGCCTCCCATCTCGTGAAATATCTCAGGGTGGCAAATAATGTGAGGCTGTGAAGACCGAATAAAATATGAATAAAGATTATTTAGTATACTCAAATAAATGGAGACGTGCACAGTGCTATGTGATAAGAGTCTCTGAGTGTCAGCTCTTCCCAACTTTATCTGTAAATCCAACATAATCCCAAACAAAATTTCAAACAGGATTGTTTGGAAACTTGAAACATGATTTTAAAGTTTACCTGGATGAATAAACATGTCAGGAGATACAGGGGGATAACCCTGTCAGTTACTACAAAGCTTACTGTGAATGTGGCCTGAAACTGCTAGAGCAAAGGAAGCAAAGAAAAATCTAGAAATAAACCAAAGTATGAGTGGGAAATACTGTGCCTCAGTTAAAGTTGGACGAAGAAGGCTTAATGGATTAACTGAGGTGTGGACAGCTGGATGGCCACCTGAAGAAAATCAGCTGAGCCTGGAACTGATCTCTGATCTGACCTGGTCTGCAGGCGGGGTGACTGACCAGGGTGACCCTGTGCCCTGCGGAAGGGGACTGGAACCTGTGGCTCGCGGTGGCACAACTACTAAAACGACCACAAGGAGATGCCTGAGATCTGGTGCCAGGGGAAGGGAAGGCCTGAGGTCACTCAGTATTTGCTGCCACAGGACGTCTTATGGGGTTGTTGGGTGGTTTCTATTGTTCTGAACAATCAGAGGACAGAGAGTGAGGAGCTGGTGCTGAGCATCAGGTGCAGCTGGCATCTCAGGGCCGGAGAATAAATACACCGGTTGGTCAGCTTGGTCACCCTCTTCTCCAGCCCGTCACACTGATCTCAAGGAGCAGGCAAGAGACAGCCGGGGGACACAGCCCCCCATGGCTCGGGAGGCGCCAACCTTCGACTTTCCTGGGACCGTCGGCAAGATGTGAGATGCGGGTGTGACCAGAGCAAGGAGAAGAGGCAGAAAACCCAGGGATGATGGTGTGTAGAGAAGAATGACCTGGAGACCACAGGAGCCTGGAAGTGGGGAGACAGTGAGGGGACAGGCTGACTGAGAGAGAGGCCGACTGCAGGGGCACTGTCCCTGCCCTGCCGAGAAACTCACAGCCCTGGGAGCAAGGCCCAGGAAGCACAGAGACCCCCAGGTCCACCCGCAGGCCAGTGATGCTTAAAGCAGGAAATGTGGACGGCAGCTCCAGGGACCGGTCAAGGGAGAAGTGCAGATGACGAAACCTGCAAAAACATCTGCACTGGAGGAAAACTGACAAAGAAACAGCCACAGAAGGAAAACTGGGTTTTAGAGGAGGCAGAGAGGAAACGTGCCAGAAGCGACGGTTGTGTGGATACAGATTGGTTGAGGACGTGAGGAAGAATGAAAAAGGGCCTGAACTTGACTTTTAACATCAAATTGTCTTGTAAATCAGTGGTGACATGTTCTCAGCCATCTCCAAATCCTGCTTTCCCCAGAACCAACATGACCCCTCTCTAATCCTTCCCTGCCTCCCTCCTGAGGCCAGAGTTCAGGCTGTCAGGCACATGTCCAGCCCGAGGGGTGCTGGAGGCCCACTGGGTCTTCTCAGATGCCACTGCATCCAGGTCATGAGCCCAAGAGTCCAGGGAACAATCTCGGACTCTCTGACCAGCTCCTGCTTCCTAATGTTCCAGCTACGACTCAAGATCATGTGTATACACTTGTTATGAAGCTCAAGGAGCCACTGGCTTTTCTTATTAAGTTTATTAAGTTCAACTCTATGCAGCCACCAACCCAGGAGCAGACGGAAGTCTCGGATGATTAAAGAGCCTTGAGACGTGGTTTTCTTTTAGTGGTTATCCGTGACTGGAGGTCACTTTCCATGAAGCAAGTTAAGAAACACCTATTTTAGTTACTGTACACTCAAGCTCTCAGAGTACAAATATAAACGGAATTTTTCTGCAAAAGCTGAGTGTGTGGCACTGCCTGAGCTGGAGGAAGAACTGCTGCAGAGCTGGCCAGGACACAGGACAGGGCAGGCACCACTACTCAGGGGAACGGGGGGCACGCGGGAGGGGTGACCACAGTCCAGGCCTCAGTGCGGCTCCTCCAAGGGCATTAAAGAAAGTACAGCCACCAAAGAAGACGGTCACTCCCAGCATGCAGGAACAGTTTGGGGGTGGCTGATGTACCAAGGGGAAAATAATCAACTGGCTCCCAATTATACAAAGCTGCACAGTAATGAAGTGAAGAGAAGAGCATACAAGGGTACGAGGTCTGAAGGGGGCAGCTGAGCACTGCTGGAGGCAGGCTGCGGCCAGGGGACCACACAGCTGCTGGGTGGTTGGCTCCGGCTCAGCGTGCAGGTGTTGGGGATGGGGGCAGACCAGGGTGTCCTTTTCTGCCAAAGAAATCAGACCACACGGGATCACTACTTTCCAGGTCCCTGAACATCACCATCGCAATGCCAGGGGACACGAGCTGCTTCAGCAGCATCTCCAGACTGCCCGATACTGCCTCTCCAGCCAGTCCCCACCAGGACACACTGGCCTGCGACGCCTCACAACCAGAGGAGGACCGACCCGTAGGTAGGGCATGTGACTGGCCATGAGGTGGCGGGACGGGCACGTGTTGGATATACCCAGACCCAGCTGACCACAGCCCTCAAGCCACACGTCCCTGGGAAGAGAGCACCATCCCGAAGGTGGCGTCACCGGATGTGTCCAGAGCTCCTCTTTAGAATCTTCCTCTGGGTCACTCCCACTGTGACAGGTCCTCCAGTCCACAGTGGGCCCCAGAGTCATGACTCGCTGTGTGTTCCACAGCACACGGGCTTCTTCCCGGGAGACACCGTCATGCGTGTTTCATAAGCGACCGAGGTGGCTCGCCTTATCCGTGGATGAAGCTCCCACGGATTGACTGTCACGAGAGCTTTTGAATCAGAAGCCAGAACAGGAACATGCAGTCCTGCAGCCACAGCACAGGAAGGTGGACAGTGAAAGGTCACACACGTGAATCCTGAGTGTGGCTGAGAGCAGCCTCAGGATGAGACAGACCCTGACTGCACCTAACAGGCACAACCTCAAGGCCAGACAGTGATACACGAGACACCCTGAGACAAACAGAAAACAGAGTTGTCAGAATAAACAACAGCAACGTTCTTTCTCTTACACGCCCAATTTTTCAGTGTGTCCTTAAGGTCATATATTCTTCTTAAACACAAACAATAAAGGTAGAAATGTAAAAACCTTTTTAATTAGCTGAAAATATACATACAAACATTGTGACACCTTTAAATAACTGACAAGGGTTTACATTTGAAGCAATGGACATGACTGATGGAGCTGATGAGAAACTTTAAAAATAAAATTTTAAGTGTTGAACTATCTTCTCAGATGTTAACAAACTTTTTCAAAGTGATTGTAAAACTGGTACAATTGTCACAAGAAAGTTGAGGAAATACATTCTCAATAAACACTTGAGTGGAAGGCAAAATACACCACTTAGGAAGTGTTGGGTTCACTTTCTAGAATGTTACTCAAAATAGAATTATTCAGAGAGTCATTTCCCAGTTAAAAACATGAACGGGGATTAGAGACTGAGAAATCCTCAAGCATAGATGATGAGGTTAAGTCTTCCATGACATAGATTCTAACATGTAGTCAGTATCAGTGTGATTTGCTCATAATCATCAAAGCCCAAATCTAAATCCTTGCATTTACTGCCAAGGTTACTGCCATCAGTAACCAGAATACAAAGCAAAAAAATCCATACAATCAAACTATAACAACATCGTCCTTCTTTAGCTCTAAAATAGCTTGATATCACAATGAATCAACGCTATAATAAGGATCCAGCAACTGCCACAAGCATAAACCTGACATCACATCTTCTCCCTTCAATGACACCTCCCCTTCTCCACCAAATTGGAAAAATCAAGCTTAAGGGGTTTGTGTTTGCTAATTAAAATGATCAGGGACACAAAGTTCAGATGATTAAACACAACGGAATTCAAAACATTCCAATATAAAACTGTGAAAATAAATAAAGCTGGCTGCTCCCAGGAAAGACACAGAGGAAAGGCAGAATTTCTCTTGCACAGAGCAAACCCTGACAGTCAGAGACAAAACTTGATTTGAAGAGTCTGCCTCTGAGCCCAGCTTTCAACAGTCGCTTAATCTGTGGGGACAGCAGGTAAACAGCACACGAAGTGTAGTCATGGACTTAGACAACGCACAATGGACGAGGCCAGGATGGCAGAAATGCCTGAGTCTACCCTGGCGCCCATCCCTATGGCCTGGCATGGAGGACGGCCCTTCTGGTACAGAGAAAACAAGACAACATGTGAACAAGATCACTGAGGTCATGAAAACCAGAGAGGCCTGCCTGCCTGCAGACCCAGGGGTCCCGGTGCTGTGGGATGCTGTTGCTGCTAAGTCGCTTCAGTCATGTCCGATTCCGTGCGACCCCATAGATGGCAGCCCCCCAGGCTCCCCCGTCCCTGGGATTCTCCAGGCAAGAACACTGGAGTGGGTTACCATTTCCTTCTCCAATACATGAAAGTGAAAAGTGAAAGTGAAAAGTGAAAGTGAAGTAGCTCAGTGGCGTCTGACTCTTCGTGACCCTGTGGACTGTAGCCCACCAGGCTCTTCCATCCATGGGATTTTCCAGGCAAGAGTACTGGAGTGGGTTGCCATTTCCTTCTCTGCTGTGGGATGGGAAACAGGGGAAAAACACTCTGAGCAGCTGTTCCTGAAAAGTCACATGGGACACTCAGAGACCCAGAAGATTAGGAATGCAAATCACAGGTGATTCATAGGGAGGGAGAAACGGCAAATCTAGGCCTGAACAGGGTAATGCGTGTGAGGCCCACAGGTACCAATGCTGGGGAGTAACGCTTAGAAGCCACAGTCATGACCTTGAGACTCTTATGACCCAGGTACTGCGGGCTGCTGGTCCCCATGGCCAGGCTGTCAGTAACGTCTGCTTCCCTCGCCAAGGACAGACAGCCCACTCTGCCTGGGACACCTGGAAAGAGGGTCCGTGAGCAGCAGTGGCACTGAGTGAGGCTGGGCCACAGCTTGGCCTGGAGCCAGGTGGGGAGCGTAGATGGAGACCTTCTCAAGCCTCCAGCAACCCTACAGCTGCCCTGGATGGGCTCCCAGGTCTCCTGGATGTGGAGGAGTTAAGAGGAAATGGGGCCAGAATCAGCACCCCCCGCTGCCGAGATGAGGCTGCAGAGAGAGGGGTCTGGGGCCACAGTGTCAGATTCTGAACCACACGGACAGGAAGCCTAATCAAGGGCCTGGTTTCCAGTTTCTGGGAGTTTTTAAAGAGGGGCTGATGGACCCATGCTGAGAAAAATAGAGCATGCTAAAGACTTTGGGGTTCCATCCTGCACCTAAATTACAGCAATTAAGTAATGATCATATGCCCCCAAATATGGCCCTAAGATATTTTCCTTCACTATGAACATAAAGAGGAAGCCCATGCCAGTGGAGAAGAATATGATGAGCCTCATTACAACACTTTCCCCTCAACCTACTCCAGTCAGGGCTTCCCAGGCTGTTCAGCAGTAAGCCCCCTGCCAATGCAAGAGACACAGGGGGCACAGGCTCGATTCCTGGGTCGGGAAGATTCCCTGGAGGAGGAAATGGCAACCCACTCAGCATGCCCGCCTGGGAAATCCTCCCTGGATAGAGGAGCCTGGTGCGCTACAGTCCATGGGGTCACAGAGTCAGACACGACTGAATGAGCACACACACATAGCCTATTTCCAAATGGATGGCACAGGCGGCTCAGAGGGAAAGGGTGCTCCTGTGTGAGGGACAGTGCAGACAACTGGGCCTTCCCACGCCTGCCCCCTGCCCAGAAGGTGCTCCAGGGTGAGCTGCAGCCTCTCGGAGAAGGCAGGAAAGCGGCGGGCTAGGTAGGGCCTCCCTCCTCGCACTTGAGGTAAACTTGATCGTCCCATAAGCACCCACCCCGTGCAGCCGTGTCCTGGCAGGAGGGGCGGTGGGGAAGGCAGAGGACGGGGGGCGCAGGATGACAGGTGTGGTGGCCACACCAAGCCTGGCCGGGGGTGCGGCCACGTGGACGGAGAAGCGCGAGGCGGGGAGGAGTCTGGCGGGGCCTCAGAGGTGCCCCCCAGACAGGGAGCGCCGCTCTAACGTACGAGCTGCCAGCCAGAGCCCAGGGGCCCGGGCTGCAGGTTCAGAGGGTCCAGTGGGAACCCATGTCCTCCTTCACGAACCGGACGCCATCAGGGACAGACGGAGGCCCGCTGGGGGAGGCTGCCCCTCCAGTGCAGCAGAGGTCAGGCGGCACTCGGAGTCAGTCTGCTGTCCAGCTCCAGCCCCCATGTGCGCAGGACCACCCCAACTGGACCCTGAACACCTATCACTTCCAGATTTAAGGACCCATTCAAGGCTCCTCCATCTAGAAAACATTCAGATTTTCAGCAAGTTTATGTTTGAGATTCCTAAATCCACTTTGCAGTTTTTCTATATCTGCGAATACAAACCACTTAAATTCCAGAGAAAAGAGATATGAAAAGAAGTAGGTGTATATTTTGTCTTATCCTCATAAATGACAACAACACTGAGTAACATAAATATTAATTTTTATTTTAAAGTGTCTTACTATTTCAAATTACCTCCTAAAAAATAAACTATCACTGTTAACACAGGGCCTGACCAGTCGTAAGTGCCACGAGCTCCCAAAACATAACACCCATCATTTCATGGCTGTAAATGTTTATTGACAAGAATACTGTTTTGACTTCCAGCTTTAAATCCTACATTTTATAACTTGTAACTCCCAATGAGTGGATATATATTATTCTAACTGAATGCAAATTAAAATACTATATCAAAGCATCCCAACAACAATCAAAGAGGGCCTCCTGCAGCCAGGAGATCACCCCTTCTGTGTGTTTCTGGCCAAAACAGATTTCAGAACACTGAAATTTTATTTTCAAGAAGTGTGGACTTAATTAAACAGTGAAATGTGATGAGATGCTGTATCTGTCTACCTGAAGTAAGAACTAAGAAATGACCCTTCTTAGGGGGCCTCAAGTGTGTGTGTTAGTCGTTTGGTCATGTCTGGCTCTTTGCAGCCCCATGGACTGCAGCCCACCAGGCTCCTCTGTCCATGGGATTCTCCAGGCAAGAACACTGGAGTGGGTCGTCACTTCCTCCTCCTGTGGATCTTCCCAACCCAAGGACTGAACCGTGGTCCCCTTCAGTGCAGGGAGATTCTTTACTGTCTGAGCCACAGGGAAGCCCAGACCTGAAATTTAACCCTAGTGGGCCTAAGGTTGCTCTTAAATACTGGGGATTTAACCATTATTTGCTGTTTAGGGCTGGGCCCCTTGGGCCAGAGAGAAAATGATGCAACTGGCATTAACGCATCCTTGGTTGGTCCAGGCCTGGTCGAGGGGTGGAGGGTGAGTGCACACCCTGACTCCCACTCCAATTCCAAAACCATCCTACTTTTTAAAAAAAATTATTTATTTAATTGGAGGCTAACTACTTTAAAATATTGCAGTGGTTTTTGCCATACATTGACATGACCATCCCATTCTGAATTACACCCACTACATACTGTCAGCAGCAGGGAATAAAGCACACCAAATACACCCCACCAGAGCCACGCACTCACACACAGCAGTGCATGCAGAAACAACTTACAAACAGTACAGAAAAACACAATTTGGGGTCATATATTCGCAGTCAGCTCAGCTGCCAACTTTACGTCAATACACCTGTTGAGAGGCCTACAAACCCACACTCAAATGACCCACATTCTCTGCAACAATGGAAAAGCACTGTGGTTAATTTCCTCAATCTTGTCCATCAATTTTATAAGCTATTGAGTAAAATATGAAGTAACCTAACCATTCAGGGTCTATCAGTGTGTATGTGTCAACACCAGGCTTCCAGGAACAGGGAAAATCACCATTTCCAAAGCTGAGGCTTCAAATTAAATTACTTCCATGTTTGATTTTAAAAATGTGAATTCAGAAGCAACCCTTGCATATGGTCTATTCTAAGCCACTCATTTCATGGATGTAGAACCTGAGGAAGAGGAAGAATTGAGTCAATTTCCCGAGACCAGGTTTGATCCTTGGGTCAGGAAGATACTCTGAAGAAGGGATAGGCTACCCACTCTAGTATTCTGGCTGGAGAATTCCATGGACTGTACAGCCCACGGGGTCGCAAAGAGTCGGACACGACTAAGCGACTTTCACTTTCACTTCCCTAAGCCACACGGCTACTCTTCCCATCACTGTGGACACCCAGGTTCCTGCAGGACCCCTAGGAAAGGGTCCATCAGCCATGGGGACACTGCTTCCCACCCAGCCAGAGAGCACCTCGAGGGCGACGGCTCAGCCCGCGGCCACGTCTCCCCAAGGCTGGGGCAGAACCTACTGCCACAACGTGCGCGGTGCTCTGCCCTCCACGCTTCACTCCAGTTACAGGCGGAAACGAGCTACTTAACGTCTCAGCACTTCAGCTCCTCGGCATCTGCCTATCGCATGTTCTCACAGTTCCAGCAGTACTCAAGACAGGTTTTCACTTATTTCTAATTCAATTCTATCCAGATCTACTTAGAAAAGCCATAATCATGAGGCGTTTGTGAAACTGTTTCTATGTATATTTCAGAGCAGTTACAGAAAATGGTTGAAAACACTGATGCAGAAAGTTGAATTTCTTTCAAAAAGTCTGCCAATCTAAACAGCCCGCAGGAAGTGAATTTATACTTAACTGCCTTTTGAAATACTTCCCTAAAGATTTCAAAGAGGATAACTGACATTCATGTACCCAGAGCCACAGAGTATCATCTGGGGAATAAAAAAGCACATGAATTATCTTCAGAGAACAATCTCTTGGCTGACACAGCAAAGCATCGACCAGCAAACACCCTTCGCCCTGGAGGAGTGCATCCTGCCGCTGGACAATACAGATAACCAGATGGTGCTGCTCCATCTCGGGTCTGATCAGCACATGCTCACCAGGCCAGCTCTGCCAGCATGTCCACAAGCACTGCTGCATCCCGGCTGTCACATTCATTTCCTGCAATTTTCTGAATAATTCGCCAGCTTGTTTGGAATTCTAATTTAGTTTGCAGAAGTCCTCTTGAGAATAAAGTTGATCAACTATCTGTGAGTCTACTTGTTAACTTACTCTTTTATCAATACCCACAAAGCAGCAACAACTGCTCTGGGAGCTGTGGACACAAGAAATATTTGCTTTTTTAAAAAAGTGTCCAAAGCAGATTTAGAGTTAAGGCTTCAAACTTCTTACACAAGTACTCAGCGCGTCTACTGTACAAGTGAACAGAGAAGAATTCAAGTTCAAAGCTATAACTGTAAGAGAATAAGTAAGAGAAATGAATTGTGGATTAGTGCTCAAGTTTCTTCTTTTCTCTTACAAATTAATTCTGAGCATAAAGAACACTCTGGTTAGAAGTGTTGCCTCCAAGAGAACAAATTGACCTGAGTATCGTGGAAATTCTGGTCCACATCCACACAAGTAAGAGCAGATGGCCTATTTTCTCTTCTTAAGTATCTATACATTAACTAAAAATGAGAAATAAAACCTTCAAACGGAAAAAAAAATTAACAAGCTACATAGTTAATACAAAATATAGAAACAAGAGATAAAATGCATTTTGCAGATAATACAAGGAGCCATGTGAAAGAGCTGAGACTCTACTGACAAATAAGACAGCGGCCGAGACATCTGGATGCTAAGTCAATAAAGAAAACCCAGCAGTGTCTGCACCCTAGAGGAGACCAGCCAGAATAGGCAGGGAAGTTTTTAAAATCCTACTCAAAACAGGACTTGAAGCTGCAGACGCTTTTTCAAGTATAAATCTTAATCAAGGATGTCCAAAATCTGAGTAGGGAAAGTAACAAATATTATTTAGAACATAAAAGAAATCCTGAATATATGGAAACATACACTGTACATGTAATGGAGATTAAATATAGTAAAGCTATAAGTTCTCCATCAAATAGTCTATAAATTCAAACTGATTTGAATCGACATCTCAATAGTGTTTCGGGAAACTTGGAAAGTAGTTTTCACATGGAAAAAGTAAGAGGTCTAGAATAATTAAATAATTTTCTAAAATGTGTAGACTTACTCTACCAAGTATTTTATATTTTAAGGGCATAACAGTTAAGAAGATGAATTATTGCCAAAAGGCTTACTAAATAGACCACAGAAACAAAACAGAAAGCCCTGGAGTAGACCCATACTCACGTGGGAACTTGACATGTGACAGCGATGCAGTTCATATTGATAAGAAGTTGACTGAATTGGAATAACAAACTATTTCTACTGAAAACTAAAATCAGATCCCTGTCCCACCCCAAACCCTACACCAACTCTGAGCAAATTATATAACAGCAAAATGCAAAGTTTAAAGCCTTACGAAGAAATAACTGGCATCCTGTATCATATGTAACATGTAAAAGGTATTCTAAACAAAAATTAAAGACAAAAGTTGCAAAACAGAAAAAAAGTAGACTTAAAACTTTACTAAAATTAACATTTTAAAACATATGCACAATTAGACACCAGAAACAGATTACAAAAGAAGTCACAGTTGACAAAGGATTCAGTTCAGTTCAGTTGCTCAGTTGTGTCCAACTTTTTGCGACACTCTTTGGACTGCAGCATGCCAGGTCTCCCTGTCTATCACCAGCTTGAGCTTGCTCAAATGCACGTCCATCAAGATGGTGATACTATCCAGCCATCTCATCCTCTGTTGTCCCCTTTTCCTCCTGCCTTCAATCTTTCCCAGCATCAGGGTCTTTTCCAATGAGTCAGTTCTTTACATCAGGTGGCCAAAGTATTGGAGTTTCAGCTTCAGCATCAGTCCTTCCAATGAATATTCAGGACTGATTTTCTTTAGGATTGACTGGTTTGATCTCCTTGCTGTTCAAGGGACTATCAAGAGTCTTCTCCAACACCACAGTTCAAAGGAATAGTATCTCAAATATACGAAGAACATAAATCAATCAGAAAAGACAAATAAACCAATAGAAAAATGAGCCAAGGATATGAAGAGATGATCAACAGAAAGGAGACACGCAAAGTCATAAACCTTAGGAGAGTCCGTGTCATTAGTGATCAAAGATTCACAAACAAACATAAAAACATAAAAACACAGCTTTCAAATCCCCAAAACTAGAAGTCTTACAATATTGATTGCTGAATGAGAAGGGGAACTGACAGAATTTTCACAGGCTGATATGACAGTAAACCATGCTTTACATCAAACTGAAAATAAAGTCAAGCTGAAGATCATCTTCCCCTACAACTCAGAGATTCCACTTCAAGGAAAATCCTAGAGCAGGTTCTCACACTCTGGCTTGGATCAGAATCCTTGGGAGTATTTTCAGAAAGCCAGATTTCTGGGCCTCAAAACCAAAATTTCTTGCCCAGGAGGCCCGAGGCAGGGCCCAGGAGTTTGCATTCCCAGCGAGTTTCCGCGTGGTGCTGGGCTGCTGGGCCTGGGGTCCCACTTGCGAACCACTGCTACAGGGACTGCTGCTCTCGCCCCCAAGGAGATGTGGGGATTCACCGCAACCAAGGTCCAGCAACAAAAACTGGACACAACCCAGGAGCCCACCAGCCCGCGGAAGGGTAAACCAGGCCTCCACAACACTGCACTACACACCTGCAAACAACTCTACATGTTATTATTTACAGTGGGAACAGAGAAGCAGTCTGGGATGCTGTGAGCCACACACTGGGAAGACTGGTCCAGGCTGGGGACACGGTGCCAGAAGTGAGGGGAGGAGGCAGAAGCCTCGAGGAGGCGCATCCGCAAGGCGTCACTTCTGGAAGATGGAAGTATGAAGCACATTCAACTTGATGTTAAGATTCAATAAACCTGAGAGTGATGGTGGTGAGTTCATGTGGTTCTCTATTCATAGGTGTGTACTTGGAATAGTTTTTAATAAAGTGAAGAAAATCATATCTCAGTATGAACTGTTTAAGAATCAACTGCGCCTAGTAAACAAAATTAAATCTGAAGTCCAAACACAACATGTGGCTTTGCAGCTAAGGGGGCTTTTCAACCACTGAGTATCCGATGTGGTCCACAGTCAGGTGGGCATCTATTATCTGCGGGGCACGTGGGAACCTGGCCCTCCAGGAGCTTACAGCTAAGTCCAGGGAAAGGCAGTCCAGTGACCCTCTCCATAAGGGCCACTGGCTGTGTCGTGAGGGAGAAGACGAGGGTCAACTAGGACTGGGGGCACCTACAAAGGTGGGTTTTTAGGGAATCTCAAGAAGAAGAGAGATCGCTCAGGTAAGAAGTGAGGAGCAGTCACTGCCTATAGGAGGGACACATGTGCCAGGGGGTCAGGAAAGGGTGGGTTGTCCACCTGGAGCCCAAGTTCTGACATAGGGCCATTAGAGCAGAAAATGGCATGCAACAGGAGAAACCGAGGCCTGATGAGGGTCCATTAAGGTGGCTCATCATTCCCCCTTCCTCAGGCCAATGACCAAGTCTCCCTGACGACACTCTTCCTCTTACACCCAGGAACTCATCGCTAAGCTGCTGCTCTGCAGTGAAGGTACTCCCCTCGCCCGGTTTCTCTGACCACACCTGCCCCAAACCACCCCTGCTCCCCTGGACAGGCAGAGGCTGCAGCCTCCAGTGCACAACAGACGGCCTGTGGACCGCACACCAGCCGTGCTCCCTGCCTGCACCCAGAGGCCGCCAACAGGACGCCGGGCCCTGCGTCCTTCCCGAGGCTGGAGGCCCCGGGCCCGCTCCTGTCTCCCTGCTCTCCATCTGCGTCCCACGGGGCCCTGTGGGCTCCTGTGTCTGACAGGAGCTCTCCTGCCCCCCCAGGCCTCCGGGCGACGAGGCGGCTGTTGCACCCACAGCCACGTGCCCAGTAGCCTCCTCCCCTGCTCCGGCTTCCCACTCTTCACAGAAATTACACATTTGTATAATATCTCTTCCACATCCTTCCTCTGGCAGTCATAAGTTCCTTCTTCAAGTTCAACACCTAGACTTTAGATCACTGAGCATCCATCAAGACACGTATCTGGGCCACGCCAGTAACAAAGAAACATTTGTGGGATAAATGAACAAATGCACACTTGCCATGTTTTCATTTTTTGCAAATAAATAAAACAGAAAATGGTTAAGTACAAACTGACAGGGGAGGACTGGAGGTGGATGGAAGGATGCTTGCTGACCGCCCCTCAGTCAGCGTGTGCTCAGGCAGAGCTCCACCGGTGTCCCGAGGACACTGGCCATCCCTGGGCTCACCAGAAACCTCAGCACGCCAACGTTCACCTGGTAACACAGCAAACATGCCTCATATACACTCACACACAAATGTGCATCCACATCAAGATACACATATATGAACAAGGCAAATAAACAGAGGACAAGAATAGAATGGGAAAGACAGAGATCTCTTCAAGAAAACTGGACATTTCAAGAGAACATTTCATGCAAAGGTGGGCACAAAAAAGGACAGAAACAGTAAGGACCTAACAGAAGCAGAAAAGATTAAGAAGAGGTGGTAAGAATACACAGAAGAACTGTAAAAAAAAGGTTTTAATACCCAGATAACCATGATGGTGTGGTCATTCACCTGGAGTCAGACATTCTGGAGTGTGAAGTTAAGTGGGCCTTAAGGAGCATTACTATGAACAAAGCTACTAGTCGGGACAGAATTTCAGCAGAGCTATTTAAAATCCTAGAAGATGATCCTGATAAGTGCAGCACTCAATATGTCAGCAAAACTGGAAAACTCAGCAGTGCCCACAGGACTAGAAAAGGTCAGTTTAGTTTTCATTTTAATACCCCAAAAAGGGCAATGCCAAAGAATGTTCAAACTACCAAACAATGGCGCTCATTTCACATGCTAGCAAGGTTATGCTCAAAATCCATCAAAACAGGCTTTAGTAGGACATGAACCAAGAAATTCCAGATGTGCAAGCTGGGTTTCAAAGAGACAGAGGAATCAGAGATCAAATTGCCAACATTCTTGTGTCATGGAGAAAGCAAGGGAATTCCAGAAAAACATCTACTTCTGCTTCACTGACTATGCAAAAGCCACTGACTATGGATCACAACAAACTATGGAAATCTCTTAAAAGAGATGGGAGTTCCAGACCACCTTACCTGTCTCCTGACAAACCCGTATACAGGACAAGAAGCAAGGGTTAGAACCAGACATGGAAAAACTGTGGTTCAAAACTGGGAAAGGAGTATGACAAGGCAGTATACTGTCACCCTGCTTATTTAACTTATATGCAAAGTATATTATGAGAAAAGCCAGACTGGACAAATCACAAGCTGGAATCAAGATTGCCAGGAGAAATACCAACAACTTCAGATATGCACATGATAGCACTCTAGTGGCAGAAAGTGAAGACGAACTAAAGAGCTTCTTGATGACGGTAAAAGAGGAGAGTGGAAAAGCTGGGTTAAAATGCAACATGATAAAAACTAAGATCATAGCATCTGGTCCCATTACTTCATGAAAAATAGAAGGGGGAAAAGTGAAAGCAGTATAGATTTTATTTTCTTGGGCTTTAAAATCATTGTGGATGGTGACTGCAGCCATGAAATTAAAAGCCGCTTGCTCCAAAAGCTATGACAAACTTTGACAGTGTATTAAAAAGCAGACATTACTTTGCCAACAAAGGTCTGTACAGCCAAGGCTATGGCTTTTCCAGTAGTCAGGTCCATGTGAGAATTGGACCATAAAGAAGGCTGACCACCAGAGAATTGATGCTTTCAAATTGTGGCGCTGGAGAAGACTCTTGAGAGTCCCATGGACAGCAAGGAGATCAAACCAGTCAATCCTAAAGGAAATCAACCCTGAATATTCATTGGGAAGTCTGCTGCTGAAACTGATGCTCCAATACTTTGGCCATCTGGTACGAAGAGCCAATTCACTGGAAAAGACCCTGATGCTGGAAAAGATCGAAGGCAAAAGGAGAAGAGGGCAGCAGAAGATAAGATGGTTAGGAAGCATCACCAACTCAGTGGACATGAATTTGAGCAAACTTTGGGAGATGGTGAAGTACAGGGAAGCCTGGTATGCTGTAGTCCAGACACAACAGCAACTGAACAACAACACATGTATTATGTCAAATCATAAAAACATTAGCTGCCCTATTCTAAAACATTTTCATTAAATATTTATCTTAAGTGAGACAGTAAAAATCCTGAAAAGTAAATTATGGGGCTTTTTTCCTAAAAAGTATTTTAACTTCGACCAGCCACCTCAGAAAGGGACAGACAAGGGCTATCACCCCATTTCCCCACAAAATGACACAGATCTCAGGATTTTCCTGGGCTCTCTGCAAAGTCTGCTGGCATCGTTCTGGAAAACGCAGGTGAGTTTATGTGGATGATGTGCATGAGGAGAAGCTGGGTAGAAGCAGACAGTGTGGGGGAAACAGGAAACATTCAGCAGACCTGGATGTGGTGACCACCTGCTCTCCACTCTCTTAACTAGGGCATCTCAGTAGCAAAGGGCCCGGACCTACCCCCATCTCCCACTGGCTCTCAGACTCTACCTCTACTGAGACTCACTGGAAGACAGTGGTTCCATACTATGAGACAAATAAAAAATTGATACACTTGAAACATCTTGTTTTTTACCAAAAAGTAAGAATAACCTCAAAGATGCCAGGTGCTACAATGACAGCCAGCCAGCAGGAAGTGGAGAGGCTATGACCATCACAGTTAGTAGTAGCAGTAATAGTAATAATAATATTAGTAGCAAGGGAAACGGAGTGAGTCAGATTGGTCTAAAAGTCTGAGTTCGTGATAAAATGCAGGTAAGAAGAATGAATATAAAGTGTTTTGAGACAACTACAACACAAATACAAGACAAATTCCAGCAACACAAGAGAAGCCTCTACACATGCACATCACCAGATGGCCAACACCGAAATCAGATTCATTATACATTCTTTGTAGCCAAAGATGAAGAAGCTCTAGACAGGAAGCAAAAACAAGACTGGGAGCTTACTGTGGCTCAGATCATGAACTCCTTATTGCCGAATTCAGACTTAAACTGAAGAAAGTGGGGAAAACCACCAGACCATTCAGGTATGACCTAAATCAAATCCCTTATGATTATACAGTGGAAGTAAGAAATAGATTTAAAGGACTAGATCTGACAGACAGAGTACCTGATGAACTATGGATGGAGGTTTGTGACATTGTACAGGAGACAGGGAGCAAGACCATCCCCAAGAAAAAAAGCAAAAAAGCAAAATGGCTGCTAAGGAGGCCTTACAAATAGTTGTGAAAAGAAGAGAAGCAAAAAGCAAAGAAGAAAAGGAAAGACATATCCATTTGAATGCAGAGTTTCAAAGAATAGCAAGGAGAGATAAGAAAGCCTTCCTCAGTGATCAGTGCAAAGAAATAGAGGAAAATAATAGAATGGGAAAGACTACGGACATCTTCAAGAAAATTAGAGATACCAAGGGAACATTTCATGAAAAGGCTCAACAAAGGACAGAAATGGTATGGACCTAATAGAAGCCGAAGATATTAAGAAGAGGTGGCAAGAATACACAGAACTGTACAAAAAAGATCTTCATGACCCAGATAATCATGATGGTGTGATCACTCACCTAGAGCTAGACAACTGGAATGTGAAGTCAAGTGGGCCTCAGGAAGCATCACTACAAACAAAGCAAGTGGAGGTGATGGAATTCCAGTTGAGCTATTTCAAATCCTAAAAGATGATGCTGTGAAAGTGCTGCATTCAGTATGTCAGCAAATCTGGAAAACTCAGCAGTGGCCACGGGACTAGAAAAGGTCAGTTTTCACTCCAATCCCAAAGAAAGGCAATGCCAAAGAATACTCAAACTACCGCACAATTGCACTCATCTCACACACTAGCAAAGAAATGCTCAAAATTCTCCAAGCCAGGCTTCAGCAATACGTCATCCATAAGCTTCCAAATGTTCAAGCTGGTTTTAGAAAAGGCAGTGGAACCAGATATCAAACTGCCAATATCCACTGGATCACTGAAACAGCAAGAGAGTTCCAGAAAAATATTTACTTCTGCTTTATTGACTAGGCCAAGGCCTTTGACTGTGTGGATCACAATAAACTGTGGAAAATTCTGAAGGAGATGGGTATACCAGACCACCTGACCTGCCTCTTGAGAAATCTGTATGCAGGTCAGGAAGCAACAGTTAGAAATGGACATGGAACAATAGACTGGTTCCAAGTAGGAAAAGGAGTACATCAAGGCTGTATATTGTTATCCTGCTTATTTAACTTCTGTGCAGTGTACATCATGAGAAACACTGGGCTGAATGAAGCATAAACTGGAATCAAGATTGCTGGGAGAAATATCAATAACCTCAGATATGCAGATAACACCACCCTTATGGCAGAAAGTGAAGAAGAACTAAAGAGGCTCTTAATGAAAGTGAAAGAGGAGAGGGAAAAAGTTGGCTTAAAGCTCAATATTCAGAAAACTAATATCATGGTATCTGGTCCCATCACTTCATGGCAAATGGGTAGGGAAACAGTGGCTGACTTTAATTTTTTGGGCTCCAAAATCACTGCAGATGGTGATTGCAGCCATGAAATTAAAAGGCACTTATTCCTTGGAAGCGAAGTTATGACCAACCTAGATAGCATATTAAAAAGCAGAGACATTACTTTGTCAACAAAGGTCCATCTAGTTAAGGCGGTGGTTTTTCCAGTGGTCGTGTATGGATATGAGAGTTGAACTATAAAGAAAGCTGAGTGCCAAAGAATTGATGCTTTTGAACCATGGTGTTGGAGAAGACTGTTGAGAGTCCCTTGGACTGCAAGGAGATCCAACTAGTCCACCCTAAAGGAGATCAGTCCTGGGTGTTCATTGGAAGGATTGATGTTGAAGCTGAAACTCCAATACTTTGGCCACGTGATGTGAAAAGCCGACTCATCGGAAAATATCCTGATGCTGGGAAAGATTGAGGGCAGGAGAAGGGGACGACAGAGGATGAGATGGTTGGATGGCGTCACCAACTGAATGGACATGAGTTTGGGTATACTCCGGGAGTTGGTGATGGACAGGGAAGCCTGGTGCACTGCAGTCCATGGGGTCACAAAGAGTAGGACACAACTGAGTGACTAAACTGAACTAAACTGAAGACAAATACACAAAAGTATCAAGAAAAAGATCTAAATATCTACTTGTTGATTCTAATACATAGAAACAAATATGTAAGTGATAATAACTTGTTTCCTCTGCTGAGCACTGGTCTGTTCGTAAAGTATACTTAAGTTCCTTAATCCCTCTTTGAAAACAGAAAAGTAAATAATAGTTTGAGTGAGACAAATAAGATTCTGAAAAAGCAGGCCTAGACAAGAACAGAGAGGATCAACCAGCAGTGGGTCACACACCATCAACAGGGAGAAAGGCCCCAAGAGTTTACTGGGCACCAGTTGTCAAAAAGAAGGTTTAATCCAAAATGATAAATTAGCCAAAACTCCAAAGAGCAGAGGGAACCACACAGACTCAACCCTTGTGTAAACAGTCCTCTTATTTATAATGTAAGATTTTAAAGCAACACATATGTTTTTAATAATAATGACAGAGTAGGTCAATATGCCGTAAGGAATACAGGATGAACAAACCTTTTAAAAAATAACAAATTCCTAGAAATAAAACCAAGTTTTCAAAAATCTAAAACCACATAAAAATAGGAACATAAAGATCTAAAGACACAAATAATTTGATCATACAGAAGGGATGTTGCTGAATTACAACAGTTTGCGTCTGAACTGTCCTGATTCCCCACTCAACCAAAAACCAACAACCCAACACCCAAAAAGGAGCCTGGGGGGAACAAACATTTTTTCCAGGGTCTACAAAGACTAGTGAAACTAAAACTCGAATGTTCTGCTTTAACTTGGTCCCCTTTGAGTTTTTATCTCTTAGACTCGGCCACACAGAACTTCCAGCAATTTCTCGATTGCAGTTGAACCTTCCCAGGGAGGTTTCTTCTCGTGGATTTCTACTCCAGGAAATTGTGATTCTCTGTCTCTCTAAGTTGGGGGGCAGTGATTTGTTCTGTAGCCTGTCTTCTCTGGTGAACCTCAGAACCGTTGCTCAGTTTTTACTTGTCAGGATGAAGTGGTGACGCACAGGGTCTTTACACGCCTGACTGGACACCAGGAGTCCTAAATCTATAAACTTTTTTCTTTTCTTATATTTAGTTTTGTAATAGGATTTCATTAGTCTCACAAAATTAGTTAGCTATTCCTGCATCTTTCCTTCCCTTCCATTTGAAGGAAGAATTATTCACTCCTTAAATGTTTGATAAAAGTCACCTGCAAAACAATATAGGCCTGGGAGGTGGATATCTTATGATTCTTAACAATATTTCTTCAGGTTATATTTCTATATAACTCAAATCATTTGGTATTTTAGTTCTCTGAATTCAACCAAAATAATTTTAAAGAACAATTTTTGGTATTTCAGTAAATAAAACTCGAATGTTCTGAAAGATCTAGGGCACAAATTCCAAAATTACAACAAGTTACAAAACTAGAATACTTAAGAAGTATGAGAACTTTCTTAAAACATCTAATTGTAAATAAAACATTTGCAACATCTCATAATATAGGGTTCTTTTTTTTTTTACTAGTTGTATAATCATTGCAGTATTTTTCTCTGTAATTATGAGAATCTGCTTTGTGAGAACAGTGAATTATATTAACTGTGGATAGATGGTTCAACACTTCTTAAATTGGTGTTTTTTAATACAATTTACAAAACTTTTCCTTGTTAAATTCATAATGCATTAATTAATCATGTATATAACATGTAAAATATATAAGGAAAGATCAACTTTAATACTAAAATAAAAATTGCTTAATAAATGCATAAAATTGAGTGTTAAACAAAATAAAAATTGGGTCAATAGTCTTATCTCACACAAAAATTCCCTGCAAAAACACTAACGAGTATGAAAGAGGAAATTAATAGTAACACAATAATAGTGGGAGACTTTAATACCCCACTCACACCTATGGATAGATCAACTAAACAGAAAATTAACAAGGAAACACAAACCTTAAATGACACAATGGACCAGCTAGACCTAATTGATATCTATAGGACATTTCACCGCAAAACAATCAACTTCACCTTTTTCTCAAGTGCACACAGAACCTTCTCCAGAATAGATCACATCCTGGGCCATAAATCTGGTCTTGGAAAATTCAAAAAAATTGAAATCATTCCAGTCATCTTTTCTGACCACAGTGCAGTAAGATTAGATCTCAATTACAGGAAAAAAATTGTTAAAAATTCAAACATATGGAGGCTAAATAACACGCTTCTGAATAACCAACAAATCATAGAAGAAATCAAAAAAGAAATCAAAATATGCATAGAAATGAATGAAAATTAAAACACAACAACCCAAAACCTATGGGACACTGTAAAAGCAGTGCTAAGGGGAAGGTTCATAGCATTACAGGCTTACATCAAGAAACAAGAAAAAAACCAAATAAATAACCTAACTCTACACCTAAAGCAATTAGAGAAGGAAGAAATGAAGAACCCCAGGGTTATCAGAAGGAAAGAAATCTTAAAAATCAGGGCAGAAATAAATGCAAAAGAAACTAAAGAGACCATAGCAAAAATCAACAAAGCTAAAAGCTGGTTTTTTGAAAAAATAAACAAAATTGAAAACCATTAGCAAGACTCATTAAGAAACAAAGAGAGAAGAACCAAATTAACAAAATTAGAAATGAAAATGGAGAGATCACAACAGACAACACTGAAATACAAAGGATCATAAGAGACTACTACCAGCAGCTCTATGCAATAAAATGGACAACTTGGAAGAAATGGACAAAATCTTAGAAAAGTATAACTTTCCAAAACTGAACCAGGAAGAACTAGAAGATCTGAACAGACCCATCACAAGCAAGGAAATCGAAACTGTAATCAAAAATCTTCCAGCAAACAAAAGCCCAGGACCAGATGGCTTCACAGCTGAATTCTACCAAAAATTTAGAGAAGAGCTAACACCTATCTTACTCAAACTCTTCCAGAAAATTGCAGATGAAGGTGAGCTTCCAAACTCATTCTATGAGGCCACCATCACCCTAATTCCAAAACCAGACAAAGATGCCACAAAAAAATAAAACTACAGGCCAATATCACTGATGAACATAGATGCAAAAATCCTTAACAAAATCCTAGCAAACAGAATCCAACAACATATTAAAAAAATCATACACCATGACCAAGTGGGCTTTATCCCAGGAATGCAAGGATTCTTTAATATCTGCAAATCAATCAATGTAATACACCACATTAACAAATTGAAAGATAAAAACTATATGATTAGATGCAGAGAAAGCCTTTGACAAAATTCAACACTCATTTATGATTAAAACTCTCCAAAAAGCAGGAATAGAAGGAACATACCTCAACATAATAAAAGCTATATATGACAAACCCACAGCAAGCATCACCCTCAATGGTGAAAAATTGAAAGCATTTCCCCTGAAATCAGGAACAAGACAAGGGTGCCCACTCTCACCACTACTATTCAACATAGTGTTGGAAGTTTTGGCCACAGCAATCAGAGCAGAAAAAGAAGTAAAAGGAATCCAGATAGGAAAAGAAGAAGTGAAACTCTCACTGTTTGCAGATGACATGATCCTCTACATAGAAAACCCTAAAGACTCTACCAGAAAATTACTAGAGCTAATCAATGAATATAGTAAAGTTGCAGGATATAAAATTAACACACAGAAATCCCTTGCATTCCTATATACTAACAATGAAAAAACAGAAAGAGAAATTAAGGAAACAATACCATTCACCACTGCAACAAAAAGAATAAAATACTTAGGAGTATATCTACCTAAAGAAACAAAAGACCTATACATAGAAAACTATAAAACACTGATGAAAGAAATCAAAGAGGACACAAACAGATGGAGAAACATACCATGCTCATGGATTGGAAGAATCAATATTGTCAAAATGGCTATTCTACCCAAAGCAATCTATAGATTCAATGCAATCCCTATCAAGCTACCAACGGTATTTTTCACAGAACTAGAACAAATAATTTCACAATTTGTATGGAAATACAAAAAACCTCGAATAGCCAAAGTAATCTTGAGAAAGAAAAATGGAACTGGAGGAATCAACCTGCCTGACTTCAGACTCTACTACAAAGCCACAGTCATCAAGACAGTATGGTACTGGCACAAAGACAGAAATATAGATCAATGGAACAGAATAGAAAGCCCAGAGATAAATCCACGGACCTATGGACACCTTATCTTTGACAAAGGAGGCAAGGATATACAATGGAAAAAAGACAACCTCTTTAACAAGTGGTGCTGGGAAAATTGGTCAACCACTTGTAAAAGAATGAAACTAGAACACTTTCTAACACCATACACAAAAATAAACTCAAAATGGATTAAAGATCTAAATGTAAGACCAGAAACTATAAAACTCCTAGAGGAGAACATAGGCAAAACACTCTCCGACATAAATCACAGCAAGATCCTCTATGACCCACCTCCCAGAATATTGGAAATAAAAGCAAAAATAAACAAATGGGACCTAATGAAACTTAAAAGCTTTTGCACAACAAAGGAAACTATAAGTAAGGTGAAAAGACAGCCCTCAGACTGGGAGAAAATAATAGCAAATGAAGAAACAGACAAAGGATTAATCTCAAAAAATATACAAGCAACTCCTGCAGCTCAATTCCAGAAAAATAAATGACCCAATCAAAAAATGGGCCAAAGAACTAAACAGACATTTCTCCAAAGAAGACATACAGATGGCTAACAAACACATGAAAAGATGCTCAACATCACTCATTATTAGAGAAATGCAAATCAAAACCACAATGAGGTACCATTACACGCCAGTCAGGATGGCTGCTATCCAAAAGTCTACAAGCAATAAATGCTGGAGAGGGTGTGGAGAAAAGGGAACCCTCTTACACTGTTGGTGGGAATGCAAACTAGTACAGCCGCTATGGAAAACAGTGTGGAGATTTCTTAAAAAACTGGAAATAGAACTGCCATATGACCCAGCAATCCCACTTCTGGGCATACACACTGAGGAAACCAGATCTGAAAGAGACACGTGCACCCCAATGTTCATCGCAGCACTGTTTATAATAGCCAGGACATGGAAGCAACCTAGATGCCCATCAGCAGATGAATGGATAAGGAAGCTGTGGTACATATACACCATGGAATATTACTCAGCCGTTAAAAAGAATTCATTTGAACCAGTCCTAATGAGATGGATGAAACTGGAGCCCCTTATACAGAGTGAAGTAAGCCAGAAAGATAAAGAACATTACAGCATACTAACACATATATATGGAATTTAGAAAGATGGTAACGATAACCCTATATGCAAAACAGAAAAAGAGACACAGAAATACAGAACAGACTTTTGAACTCTGCGGGAGAATGTGAGGGTGGGATATTTCAAAAGAACAGCATGTATACTATCTATGGTGAAACAGATCACCAGCCCAGGTGGGATGCATGAGACAAGTGCTCGGGCCTGGTGCACTGGGAAGACCCAGAGGAATCGGGTGGAGAGGGAGGTGGGAGGGGGGATCGGGATGGGGAATACGTGTAAATCTATGGCTGATTCATATCAATGTATGACAAAACCCACTGAAATGTTGTGAAGTAATTAGCCTCCAACTAATAAGAAAAAAAAAAAGAAAAAGAAAAAGAAATTCCCTGCAAAATGAGAGTCCATGAAGACCAAACAGTGTGGCAAGCTAGACACTCTTTTACACCTACACTCTTATTACACTCTTATTTACACTCTTATTACACCTACACCAGAAACAGACATTCAGAACAAAATAGCTGCAAAAATCTTTTTAAAAGATTGTGCTGAAAATATATATTTTAAAAGTTTTAAAAGCATGCTAATCATATGCAATAAATAAGTAAACCCCAAAGTATTCCTCATATCTTACACAAAAATTAGTCAAAAATAGCTAAGAGACTTTAATATAAAACTTTAAACAATTTTTGGCAAAAGTCATAGGTCAAATTCTCTATGGCTTTGGGACAGGCAAAGAGTTCTTAGACACAACTCCAAAAGCACAAATCATAAAAAAATTATAAACTTAACATTATTAAAATTAAAATACTCTGCTGTTGAAAAGAAACTGTTAAGAAAAAAAGACAACACACAACTAGGGGAATCTATTTCTAAATTATAAATATATTATGAAAAAAGACTTATGCCCAGAATACACAAGGAAATCTCAAAATAACACATTAAAATACAAACAACCTATTTTTTAAAAAGTGGACAATACATTAACAGACCCTTCATCAAAGAATAAAGATGAAAAGCAAGCATGTGAAAAGAGGCTCATATATATGCATTAGTATACTGTATTGGTCTTTATCTTTCTGGCTTATTTCACTCTGTATCATGGGCTCCAGTTTCATGCATCTCATTAGAACTGATTCAAATGAAATTCTTTTTAATGGCTGAGTAATATTCCATAGCGTATATGTGTCACCAGCCTAGGTTGGATGCATGAGACAAGTGCTCAGGGCTGGTGCAGTAGGAAGACCTAGAAGGATGGGATGGAGAGGGAGGCAGGAGGGGGGATCGGGATGGGGAACACATGTAAATCCATGGCTGATTCATGTCAATGTATGGCAAAAACCACTACAGTATTGTAAAGTAATTAGCCTCCAACTAATCAAAATAATTGAAAAAATAAAAAAGAAAAGAGGCTCAGTGTCATTAGTTTATGGGGAAATTCAATTAAAACCTCAACAGAAATGTAACCACCCACTGTTAGAGCTGGGAGAACCAGCCAGACTTAGAAGCACCAGACCCACGGGGACACAGAGCTACAGGGACAAAGAGCCACAGGGACCCGGAGCCACAGGGACAAAGAGCCACGGGGACCCAGAGCCACGGGGACACAGAGCCATGGGGACAAAGAGCCACAGGGACCCGGAGCCACAGGGACAAAGAGCCACGGGGACAAAGAGCCACGGGGACCCGGAGCCACAGGGACCCGGAGCCACAGGGACACAGAGCCACCAGGCCCCTCGTGCTCTGGGGGAGGCAGCACAAAGGAAAGTTGGCTGTTTCAGAAAAGCTCACACACACTTTCCCCTCAAGTCACCATCCCCATCTTGATCCTGAAATGAAACTCTCTGGGAGAAATGAGGACAGATGTCACATAAAAACATTCACAGGATATCCAGTGCAGCCTCACTCATTGTCACTGGAAGCTGCAAACAGTTCTGACGCGTTTCCACAATGGAATCGATACAGAAACCAGCACAGTCATACCAGGGAACACTGCCCTGCAAGGTTACAGCTGAACTCAGTGCAGCAGCAGCGGCAGGGAGGGCCCTCAGATGTGTTACGTTCACAGCAAGCAGCTGCATGCCCTGACACCCCGTACACATGGGCACATGCAGGAAGACAGTGCGTCTGGGGCCTTCACTGCCCAATGCCCTCTTCAGTGGTTAGGGGCTTGGTGACGTCTATGTTCCAAACAAATTTTCAGTTGCTCAAAAACTCTAACCACCACAGCTAGGCAAGCAGCTCCCCATGGCTGCACCTTGCCCTTCCCACTCAGAGGGCAGTGACTTCCCCAGTCCCTTCACCAGACTGTGCCCATTTCAGAGTGCCTGTCTGCTCACCCACAGCTCGGTGACATAACCACTAGCTACACAGAACAAGATTAAGGCCTGGACCTGACTAAACTTAAGAACTCCTATTCTTTAAAAGAAAGCATAAAAAACATGGAAAAACAAGTATACACTGGGAAGATCGAACCCAGGCTTCCCCCATTGCAGATGGATTCTTTACCAGTTGAGCCACAAGGGAAGCCCAAGAATCCGGAGCAGGTAGCCTATCCCTTCTCCAGGGGATCTTCCCAACCCAGGAATCAAACTGGGGCCTCCTGCACTGCAGGTGGATTCTTTACCAGCTGAGCTACAAGGGGAGCCCTCATTAAAAGAAACCATAAAAAACATGGAAAGACAAGTACACACTGGGAAGATAAATTTGAAATATGTATTAAAATAAATGATAAAAAATAAATGATATAAGATTTATATCCAAAATACTGATTCCTAAAAATCAGCAATAAAAAGATAATCAAGTAGAAAAATCAACAAAATTTTTCAATAAGCACCTGTCACAATAGGAAATATGTATGGCCAACAAACAAAAAATAGTCAATCTCATGAAAAATCAGAAAATACAAATGAAATGAGATATCATGTCACATCCAAAGGACAGGCAAAAAAATTTTAATCTCATTATGACAAGTGCTGCCAAGAATTGAGAGAAAGCAAGGGCCTGACCAGGCCTAGTGGGAGTAGGAAAGGGCACAGTGACTTTGGAAAGCAGTTGAGCGTCACCTAGTAACAATGAAACAGGTCTTCCACACAACAAGGGTTCACAGGTGTCAGGAGCCATGGACAAGAATATGCACAGAATCCCTGCGACAACAAAGCCAGAAACAATGAAAATGTTCACATGGCTGAAAATGGAGAAATCAACTGTGATATGTTCACTTTTAACAAACAAAGCTCAGCTACAAGCAAACGAGATGAATCTCAAAGTACTGAACTACAAGGCACAGGAGTAAATCGGAGAGGAATAATACACCACGATTCCATTAATATGAAGTTCACATACTCGGGAAACTAAGCAATATTTTGTTTAGGGAACAGAAATATTTTTAGCAAAACTAAGTTTTTGTTAAAAGGCAAGGGATTACTTCTGTAAGGAACAAAAATCAAAGAGGAGCCCACAGAGGACTCTGTAAGATCATGAGGTCTCAATTTTTTTTTAAACTGAGTTCTTATCTTTTTTCATACTTTATATATATTTTAGAAATATTTTTATATCTGTACAATATTTAATGAAACTATTTTAAATGAAAAAGAATGCTACTGCCACCACAAAAACATGTCTAACGACCCAAAAACCTTCTGTCAGTCCCAAAATGATAGTTAGCCACCAATAAGAGGGGAAAAATAGGTTTCCACCATTTCAATTTCTTTTATCATTCATCACAAACAGGAAACATTATTAGCATCTGAATGGGTGATCCCATAACATTTGCTTCTATTCAAAGCATAATTCTAAACTAATTTCCTGAAAAAACACTTTGAAAGACAGCTGAGTCCAGGCAACTTAAAGGAGGTAAAATAAATACAGCAGGTGTGCTGGAGAGCACAGTTTGATCTTGGTGATTCTGGAAAATGCCACAGCTAAGTGCCACCCACCTGCTGGTCCAGGATGGTCCTCCATGAGGCAGGCACTTAACATGCAAAGGATCAGCACCCTGGACCAGGGTTCTCAGGGGACACTGTCCTCGGGGCGTCTGGCAGGTCTGAGAGAGCACTTTTGGTGCTTATGATGACTGGGGTTATTGCCGGCATTTAAAGAACAGAACCCCAGATGCTAGAGTCCCTGTAAGACTCAGGACATCCCTGCACAACGAAGCCTGGTCCTGCCTGGCCTGAGACGGTTCTCCAGATACTCTCGGGTCAGCCAGTCTATAGATAGCTATCTGAGTGAGAACTTACCTCTGTCATTTAAAAAGAAAAAATACTTATTATGTTATGCTCAGGCTCACATACATATAAAGAGGGCTGTATTTGGGGTTATTTTATTTAAGCTTTACGAAGTTTTGCTTTTCTTTTTTTCACTATTTTGGAAAATCATTTCATGAAGGACAAATGTTAAAGATGGTATGTGCGCTCAGTCACGTCCGACTTTTTGTGATCCCATCGACTGTAGCCACCAGGTTTGTGACGGCATGGACTATAGCCCACCAGGCTCTTCTGTCCATGGGGATTCTCCAGGCAAGAATGCTAGAGTGGGTTTCCAT